>NW_026706814.1:10000000-12400000 GCF_024137745.1 Phymastichus coffea
TACCAACCTTGAACTTTAATTTTCAATCCTTGTGTTTTTCCAAAAAAAAAAAAAATGTGTATAGTAACCATTTTAATAATACATATATTATTACCCGTTCTTACCATCCTTAATCATTCATGTTTATTCATTCTCACTGGACATATAATTCCCGAGGACGGTAATCATTCTAAGGGGGGGAGGATGTTAAGTGACAACTTTTAAATTTAATTTTTTATATGTATTAGTATTATGTATAATTGCGCCGCGCGTATTAGTCATACGCATTCAGCGCGCGTGGGCGGTTCGGCGGCCGCGTAGTAATGCAATGACGGCGTAGTAACACTCTCGTGCCGCATTACTGTATCGCCCACGCCTAACGAATCAGTCTCGAGCCAGAGTTAATCACGTCCAGTCGTGTTACAGTTCAAATCCTCTTCAGAATTACGTACAATTTTTATTCGTTTTTTTTTTTACAGTTTTCATCTCAGTTTCTTGTCAACCAGTTTCTATTATTATTATTTCCTAAAACCAGTATATTTATATTCTTTTCATCAGTGATTAACGTGTACGCGTGACGAAAGTAATAGGAACAATAAACGTATTATATATACTATATATATATATATATACATATATATATATACGTATATAGCGTACGATCAGACGAATTCTAGTACGATTACTTATTGCAAGGACAATAGTCATTATAAGGACCAGTTAAAATAAGAGATTATATTTCTTGGACAAATATTCTAACAATATACACATATATATACAACTATATAAATTCAAGGACAAGTCTACTAATAATAATAACAAATAAACATTTAACAAGTAAGTAACTCAAGGTTCATTATTATAAAACTGTCTTCTTCTTACCTATTTCTCTATAATAATAATAATACTTGGAATAATTACCATTTGGCAAATTTCCACGTATTCATTTTGTGTATAACTACACATATATATGTAGATGTGTATGCGTTCGTTAAATTCTTAACTATCTTGGCTTTGGTATTTTGTTCTCGCGACTCTTTTCATTTATTATCATAAATACCGGTCGGACCAACGTAATGTGATCTTCTCAATTACATAGTATGATAGCCTACGTTGACGAAGTGTTTAAAAATTAAGCATGTCCCCATAACATGATATGCATGTGTACAGGATTAATAGTACGTCTGCAATATTTTGACTATATTTAAAAGAACTCGGTTCCAAATTGCTAAAACTCTTGAGTAAGCCTTAACTCCAACTTTACATAATTATAATTAAATCAACGATAAATCGGCTTCAAGAGAAATTTTCTTAACGAATAAATTATTACCTGTAATTCGGCAATATATATAAATTTAGTAGTATATTTATTGTTACGAATAATTTTTCAATAGTTTAAATCGCAGCCCTATTACTACAGCTAATACCTTTGTCTTTAACCAGTAGAGTCGAGACTAATGAGAGTTTCGACCTATATAATTATTTTATGATACATATATAAATAATCGTGCCTATATTTGCAATAGTAGTAGAAGGACCTCTATATAAATATATTCTAGTTGTTTGATTTTTTTTTAATATTTATGTCCCATAAATATACCTATACGTAAAATATATTTAATAATTAACTTGCGAGCGTTAAGTGAGCGGGGCCTCATACATGCAGCAATACACCACATCGAGTTGTAGTGTCACTCGTTTGCTAAAAAGACACTAACGACATGTGTGTCTACCCGAAACAATGGTGTAAAATTTTTGTTTCGGAATACATTTTTTCAATTTAATAATGTCATTTACCAACAAATTTTTAGAACACCTATGGGTTTTCCAATTTCTTCTTATTTGCTGACATAGTGATGGATGATTTAGAATCTTATTGTCTTGAAAAGTTAAAAGTAATTTATGACTGTATTCCTATTTTTTTCAGATATATGATGATATATATATACAATTATGTGTATAAAAGAAGAACATTTACAAGTTGTTTTAGACGTCTTTAATGAGTATGATAAAAATCTGAAGTTTATACATGAAACAGCTGAAAATAACAAAATTGCGTTTTTAAATGTATCATTGTCGATTGTTAATAATAGATTTTTAACTAATTGGTGTAAAAAACCAAGTAGTTCTGACAGATTATTAAATTTTTATTCCAACCATACTGTACAAATAAATTATAACGGCCGGGGCCGTTTTCGCGGAAAGTTGCCCGCGCGCGAAGCCGAGCACGGCCAAGCGGGCAAGCGAGCGCGAAGCGAAGCAGAGAGAGAGAGAGAGAGAGAGCGAGACTCGATGAGGCGCGTGCCGCAGCGGTAGAGTGGGGAGAAGAGACGATTTTCGGGCACTGATACCCGGGAGCTCGAGCTGTTGACGTGCGCGCAGGAAGAAAAGGAAAGCGACCAGCAAAAAGAAAAGTGCAAGTGCGCGAGGAAATTGGACACTATCCCCGAGGATCGCCAGAGCCCGTGGACCGTCATCTCCGGGGGGTGATTCGTGGAGCAGAGTTTGCCCGCCCGAGCAAGGGCGATAGCGAGGGCGATTAGAGCGAAGGAGTAGTCTGTCTGCAGCAGCTACTTCTCGGTGAGTTTCTTTGCGTTAGCAAGCGATTACTTAGCGTGCGTTAGTTGCGCGAGCGAGCGTCTCTCTCTCTCTAAAATAGTATTCGAAGCGAAATCTCGGCATGCGGTATTGTATGAAAAGTTCGTTTAAGTAAATAAAGCCCGATTTGACCTACTCAAGTATTGCCGTTGTGTTGGGCGTACCCAGGAAGGCACCTTTGTCCCTTCCCACGCCCGTGGTTAGAATCGACGCACGCTCTCGTGCTTAGCCGCGCTTTCGCGATCCCTTTTCAGGGCAACACGTGTCCGCCCGTACGCGGCGGAACACCAGGAAGCGCCTAGCTGATCGGGGCGGCGGTAAGCCTCGCACCGAGCAGCGAAGATAAATTTGTTAACAGGCCGCGAAAATAATTTGATTATTTTCCGGGCCGTTACAAAATATAATATTGTACATAATTTGGTTGACAGAGCAATAATGTTGTCTCATAAAGAATTCCACACAACAAATATTAGATAGTAAAAAATATTTTAATTCATAATAATTATCTGCAGGATTTTATTGATTTAACATCACATAACGTATTCGAAGATTAAAATTTAAGAACATGAATTCACACAATTCCTTAAAAAATAAAAACACAGTCCTACATTTACAATTTCATTACCGTACAATAAACCATTTTTTAATTCTTGTAAATCTGCTCTAAAAAAATATGAGTACAAAATTGAATAATATTGTAAAACTGGGCAAGGATCGTAATGACAAATGATCTGAGACTTGTATTGTATATAAATTTCAATGCAATCAGTGCCCAGCTATTTATATAGGACAGACAAAAAGAAAATTAAAACAAAGAATTAGTGAACATGAAAATACTTCTATAGAAAAATTGTTACTATTACCTTAATACCTTGTTGATAATAATCCGACACATAGTTTTGATTTTAATAATGTTAAAATCTTAGATAAAGAGATTAATAAGAAAAAAAGAATTATTTCTGAAATAATATTTATTAATGCGCATGATAATACTACTCGTATTAATAGACAAAAGGATACTCAATTTCTTAGTAAACAATAGAGGAGTATTTTTTAATTTCTTAAATAGCTTTAATTTCTTACTAGCTTAATATACTTATTATTAATTCTATTGGTCTTTTCAATACATTGCTTCTCTTATAATTATGTCTCTACATCTTTGTTTCATTAAAATAAACTTTGAGTTTAAGAATATTACTATATGCCGTGGTTCTTAATTTCTCAGTATGACTTGTGACTTTGAACATTTTGGTTATCAATTAAATTTATGTTGTCTTATTGTTAATTATAACACTATGACTTTTGACGTGACTATAATTTTAAATTTAATGACAATAATTGCCATAAAAGTTTGGACTATTAGCAATGGATAATATAAATTTTGAATTTCTACATGTTGCGTTGGTATGTAAAATTTGCTGTTCTATTAATCTTTAATGTATCATTTATTTAAGTTGTCGTAAGTATTTTTTGTATCAGTTGACAATTTAATAAAAGACCTGATGAGGCTGGAAGGCAAACCAGCGAAACGTTGTCATAATTAATTGTGTATAATTATTTGTGTTGGAGTTTTGGGTGTCACTTTCAAATATCTTTGCAACATAATTCATTAGATTTATTCAAAAATTGTTTATTTAGGAAAATATTTAACGCCATTTTTTATATTGATTTTTTTTAAATTAAATTAAAATAGTACATGCACTTAAAGGATGAAGTTTTATAAAAATAGTAATTTTATAATGATCTTCGGAACTCTCTCCCTCTATAGCAATTTCGTTTGCGAATAAACGTGTGTACATAAACGCACGTACTATCTATATTTTATTGTAGATGGTAAAATAGATTCTGACAAGTAACACTACCCAAGTGTTAATCGCCGATTATCCTGTAACTTTCAGATTACTTTTATCACATGTATACAAGATACTTTAAACCATTTTTAGCGGCATGTTTCATCTTGGATTTATAAAATAGCGATTTATTGTCTTAACCTATTAACGCTCGAAACCATCGATCTAATGCCATGTGTAACAGGCTGCCGTTTAGTCTATAATCCTGCAGACGTACCTTTAATTGCGACTAAACGACCCCTTGTTATCTCTGTGCACAAGGCACAGTAACCTACCTTGCCTCGAAGTGCGCCTGCGCAGAGTCTCTTCACCGTTCCGAGTTGGGTTCCCCCAACTCACCGCTTGGCGGCGCTGTCGCCCCTTGCTAGTAGCGCTCGAGCGGCCGCCGTCGGAACCCAAGGCGTCGATTCGCGTCTACCTGTACTCGCACGGTCCGTGCTGCGTAACCGGCGAATTCGAATCGGACGTAAACACTGAAAATAAACACGGGCGCGACCTCCGGACAAAGGAAAGACACAATAACGACTCTTTGATTCGTTAGAAACGATAAAAATGCACTTTATTAATGCAGTTGACCTACACGGGGAATTGGCCGAGAGACTTACGCACGCACGCGTGAATGACAAGACACGCAAATTGCGAGAGAGAGAGAAAACCGCGATTCCCGCGAACTACCTGCTCGCACGCAATAAACAAATTCTTCGCGCTCGCTGCGCGGACTCGCACGCAAATTATGACAATAATTAAACAAGGGAAGAAGGTGCACCTACCGCGAGAACGATGAGGATACGGTGGCCAACCGTATCCGACAAACACGCTGTTAATCGACTGATCCGCTGCTTGCTGCACCGCTTCTATTGCTGTCACTGCTGTTGTTGTTGTCGCCACTGATGTTGCTGCTGTTGATGCTGCTGCCGTTGCTGCTACTGCAGTTGCTGCTACTGCTATTGCTGCTGCTGCTGTTGCACACCCACCCACGCACTCCAGTCACAATGTCAATGGCAAAACACAAAACTCGGGAGGTTGGAGGTTAGCGCGACGCTGACGGACTGAGTAACACAGTCATACTGCCTGTCGGAGCCTCCCCTCCCGGTCATTGCCCCTTACGCGCTCTCTCTCTCCCGCGGACCGAACGCGGCTCCTCTCGCTTAGCCGCTCGTTAACTTCGCGCGAGTCTACGATTTCGGTAATCGTTGCACATGTTATCGACCACGAAATTTATAAATAGATCGAAGATACTGTATCTTATGTTTTTGGGCGTTCTAAATATGAATCCGGGCTCAAAATTCAAAACTGTTGAATACAAAATTAAATATGTCGGTTTGTTTATAAAAAAATGTCCCAAAATCCTGTTTTTCTCATTATTGTTCTTTCTCTCAAAAACTATAAAATTAAGCAAAAAGTTCCAAAGGCAAAGATGTCTTATAATTCGTCAACGAACTTTCTTAAAATTTTTTATATTTAAAGAAATTTTTTTTTTAATTTCATATTTCACTCATACGCGATGGACAAGTAAAATCTTTGTACCCATTTAATTTAACTTTTCGTTAAATTAGCTTTTAACATTATTTTATTTTTAACATTTGTGACGGTAAACGTCTTGTTAGCGCTACCGTCTCAATCACGCGACTACCTGCGAGGGCAGCACCTACCGGTTGGGAAAAATAGAAAAAGGGAACTCGGTATGAGACGGGACGGAACGCGCGCGAAAATGAAAGAACCAGTCGAGGACTAGCAATCCGAGCATCCAGCTGCAGACAATAACAATAGAAGTTTTCTCGAGTTTTCCGAGAGATAAGAAGCAACCCAGCTGAGGCACTAGAACATTAAGTGAAAGTGGTACTTTCGTCGCTACCGTCACGAGTATGTGAGTGTGTGGGTGTAGAGTTTCGTCATCGAGGGCGAAACCGAGAGTGAGAATCGCCTCCTTCCAGAGACTAATAAACGGACTGAAAATCCGATTGACGATCTCGTTTCTTCCCCCTTCTAATAGTGCGACCGATAATAAGGTAAGCTGGCCAGCTTAATATCGTGACTTTTTACATATGACTGCGCGGAACTAATTACTAATCCCTCATACTCCGTAAGAATCGGTAACGTGCATGTGCTAACTCTGCGAACAAAAAACTACGAACGATCCGACAATGTATGTTATTGTCGCGCGCGCGCTATGTAAACATAAACACCCGGGCCAAGTATTTTGTAGAGCATAGAGAAATAAACTAACTCGCATGTGATTCAAACGATAACACAGGCCGACAGAATTTGACAAAAATATTTTACCAAGAACCCGAGTATAGTTTTCCGAAGGTTTTTTGCGCGCTGAATCCGAATCCGAGGTCAGAATTACTCTGGTGGCTCCGGTTTTCGAGATATCCTAACTTTAAAGTGCAAAAAACGCGATTTTTGCCTATATTTGAGGTTATGTAGCAAAGAAAAGAAATTTTTTTTCAAAAAACTGTATACATCAAATTAAAGTATGAGTTTTCTTCTTTCAAATGCCGTTGAGTATGCTCGGATATCTTTTTTTTTCACGAAGTTACACAAATTTGAAAATTTCAAATTTTATGAATTTAAAAAGCACCACATCATTCAGCCCAAGCTATCTAACAAGTAACCATATTAAAGAGCCACTCACCAATTTAAACCAAACTTGGAAATATGACAAAACACTAAAAAATATTGTGAGCATCGTGCTTCTATTTACAAAATGCTCTCTTACGGGTAGAATCCACCCCTGCCAACCCCTAAACAGGCTCACCCACATATCCCTGGGTAGAGCAAGTTTAATTAACTGCTTTTTGATAAAAAAACTCATTTTCTAATCACAGGTATGCGTACTAATATGATCTAGATAGGCCTCATCCCCAAATACCTCCTCAACCCTTTAAAACCAGCCCTCCGAACCCCTAAGCAGGCACACCCACATGACGCTGGGTAGAGCAAGTTAGCCAAGTGCTTTTTATTTCAAATTTGTGTAACTTCGTGAAAAAAAAAGATATCCGAGCATACTCAACGGCATTTGAAAGAAGAAAACTCATACTTTAATTTGATGTATACAGTTTTTTGAAAAAAAATTTCTTTTCTTTGCTACATAACCTCAAATATAGGCAAAAATCGCGTTTTTTGCACTTTAAGGTTAGGATATCTCGAAAACCGGAGCCACCAGAGTAATTCTGACCTCGGATTCGGATTCAGCGCGCAAAAAACCTTCGGAAACCTATACTCGGGTTCTTGGTAAAATTTTTTGTCGGCCTGTGTAATTTTACTGTTATTATTTCTAACTAGTAGTAAGTTGGTTGACTGACTCCCGTCCCTTCCTGCTCTCCAGTTAATAATTTCGAGTATTTTTTATTTACCGCGTGCATTCAGATATGATTTCGTGTCGAATGACTTAAGGAATAAAAAACGGAGTAATCCCCCCGTTACACATTATCTTTAGTTTTTAATATTATCTTGTTTTAATCTTTTACATAAGTAGTACAATAATTTTGTAGTTCATAATATTGTGGACGAAAAAAAACTTATTTATATTTAAATATATTTTTCTAAATTATTTACATATATTTTATTTAAATATATTTTTATCATTATTATTTTAAATTAATTTTTGATTTAAATATATATTTATATTTTTCTGAAATCTGGTAATAAAAATTATATAGTGTAAGGAGGAACTTATTCGGGAAAATTTTTGTTACAATACTGAATATATCACTTTATTATCAATTTAAAAAACTTTACCGTTACCTAACACATATATTTACATTGATTTCGCTTCGCGGCTAATAACGTTTTTAGTTTGGAAATTGAAACAAATATGATTCAATCTATTACAAATAATGGATATTAGCCGCGATGCGGTAGGTTCCTTTATCCACAAATAATGAACATTTGTGCAATTTACTCCGCTGGTTAAAACGCCTTTCCCATAATTTAATGTGAAAAGTAATATTAATTGATCCTCAGTAATAACACAGTTATAGAAAATAAAAAAGTTAGTTGTTCCCGAAAACGGAATGGTATATATTTATGTTTTTTGGGTTGCTGAATCCAAATCCGCTGACCTTTTGTTGCCATCACGTCAGAGTCAAGGAAAATTGAAGGTCCGATTGTGAAAATAAGCTTTCCATTAGTAGATGATACTATATTTACATGTTTTTTGGGTCGCTAAATTTGATTCCGATGCCCGTTTGATCCTATCTTATCAGCATCAAGGTCAAATGAAGGTCAAACGGGTTATTTGTTACTGAATTTCATTTTTCATCACGGAATTAGAAAGAGCGGGAAATTTTACATCGAAATATGTATTTATACATTTTTTTTCTCAACCACTCGGTCATACTGAGGTCTAAGTATTCCCTAATATGCTAAGTCATAGCTGTGATTCTAATGAAGCGGATTTCTAACTTTTTGCATCTGTTTGAGGAAATCTCTAAGTGTCTTGACCTCCTAAATCCAAATCTGATGTTTTCTTAATTTCATTTTGTCGGGATCAAGGTCAAATGAAGGTCAAACAGGTTATTTGTTGATGAACTTCATTTTTGACCACGGGTTTGGAAAGAGCGGGAAATTTTACATCGAGATATGTATCTATACATTTTTTTCTTAACCTCTCGAGGTCATACAGAGGTCAAAGTGTTCTCTGATCAGCACAATCGTAGTCCCTACTGTAATAAATAGTATTAATACATTTTGCACCTTGCTATATAGTCCACAATGTTATGGTAAGACTCAGAATAAGATGATTTCATACAATACTGTAAATTGATCTGATTGTTCTTGATTGCGCCTCAAAATCCAGAGCAAAATCGGTAATATCTCTGGAATTCTAAATCTATAAGAAAAGTGACACATGACTCATTGGTAATTTCAGATTACTTGTATTATTCTCGCTTATTCTGCTACCTCTTCATCATTTAAAGTCATTCTTTAAAAAAAAAGAAATTTTTTGACGATTTTGTGGAACCACACATTTATTACAAATGTAGTAGAAATCATCTTGGCTTTTATTAAATATGTGATTCATTCTTGTAGCATCATACTCTACATAAGCCAAGTTTCCAACCAATGTTGAGCTGCAGTCGCTTGATGACGACGATTGCGGGCCCGCTTGCTCACCTAGTCCAACCGCCGATACTGGAATTCCTTGTGAGAATCCCTGCATCGTAACACATTTCTGTGCACTTATCATGACGGTTTGTATGCCTTCACCCAGGGATTTTGCCCCAAACAAATATATATTATACTTTATCCGTAATATGGACCTGCCGAAAGATGTTGCTGAATACTGTGCTTTTGTCTTAAAAGAGAGAAATCTATTGAAGAAAGAAACAAAAGTATCATTTTATAGAAAACGAGAAAAAAAATTCCGGAAATTCTTCTCTTACAATGTAGATTACTCTCTTGTTTACTGTAAAAATGTCAAAGGCTTGATTGACCAATTGACCTCAATATTTATGAAGATAACCAATGGAGGCTTTTTATTGACTCTAGTAAAAAAGTCTCAAAGCAGTTTTATTGCATAATACAAATGTTTTTGCACCTATACCAGTCGCACATTCAATTGTAATGAAAGGATCGTATGCAAGTCTTAAATCACTCTTAGCTGCATTAAAATATGATAAACACAAATGGAGTATTTGCGGAGATTTATAAATTCTCACTATGATTTTGGGCCAGCAATCTGGTTACACTAGAAAACCTTGTTATCTGTGTTTATGGGATAGCAGAGTTAAAAAGAACCACTATTCAAAAAAATTTGGGAACCCTGAACATCCTTTAACGTGGGTTCAGACAATATTTTGAATCCACTATTAGTTGATCCAGAAAAAGTATTAATACCTCCGTTACATATAAAGTTAGGGCTTATGAAGCAATTCATGAAAGCTTTAAACCAACAGGCTGATTGTTATATATACTTACGGCAGAAATTTCCATGTATATCTGATGCTAAAGTAGAGGCAGGCGTATTTGATGGACTCCAAATCAGAAAAATGTTCAGGGACGATCAATTCGGAACTAAAATGAGCCCGGTTGAGGCTAATGCTTGGATTAGCTTTAAGAAAGTGTGTCAAAATTTCTTTGGAAGTAACAAAAACTCTAACTATAAAACCTTGATAGCTGACATGATTGAGAATTTCAAGTAATTGAAATGTAATATGAGTTTAAAATTGCATACAATGAATAGCCACGTTGACAACTTTCCTCGTAAGGTTGGAGATTTTAGTGAAGAGCAAGGAGAACGTTTCCATCAAGATTTTAAAGACGTAGAACGAAGATTTCAAGGTAGATTCTTGCAAAAAGAAGTCACAAAAAAAGGTAAGGAACGCAAAAGAAAACCATTGCACAGATCATTTGAAGATAAACGAGTACGTTATAAGAGAAAGCGAAACGATGAAGAGGTAGCAGAATAAGGGAGAAAATCCAAGTAATCTGAAATTACCAATGAGTCATGGGTCACGTTTCTCAAGATTTAGAATTCCAGAGATATTACCAATTTTGCTCTGGATTTTGAGGCGCAATCGAGAACAATCAGATCAATTTACAGTATTGTACGAAATTATCTTATTCTGAGTCTTACCATAACATTGTGGACTATATAGCAAGGTGCAAAAAGTATTAATACTATTTATTAGAGTAAGGACTATGATTATGCTGATCAGAGAACACTTAGACCTCAGTATGACCTCGAGTGGTTAAGAAAAAAAATGTATAAATACAAATTTCGATGTAAAATTTCCCGCTCTTTCTAATTCCGTGGTCAAAAATGAAATTCAGTAACAAATAACCCGTTTGACCTTCATTTGACCTTGATGCTGATAAGATAGGATCAAGCGGGCATCGGAATCAAATTTAGCGACCCAAAAAACATGTAAATATAGTATTATCTACTAATGGGAAGCTTATTTTCACAATCTGACCTTCAATTGTCCTTGACTCTGACGTGATGGTTTCCATTTATTTCCTTTTGTTTAAAGGTCAGCGGATTTGGATTCAGCAACCCAAAAAACATAAATATATACCATTCCGTTTTCTGGAACAACTAACTTTTTTATTTTGTGTGCTTGTGTAATTTATGTTTGTTTAGCAGATTTTATAATCATTTTCATTAAGCTAGTTCAATAAATTGAGTGTAAACTATTATTTGTATCAATTTTTAACCTTGGATCGAAAAAGAATAATTTTAAAAGCTTCAAAGAAATTTACGGTATTTGAAGTTTCTTGTTAGTTTATTATTTATAATTTTCTTTGTATTATTTTTATTCTAGGTTTGTAGAAAGGTACTTTGTCATTAATTAATTTTTTTCGTGCCAAGATATCGTTCTTTAAAAATAATAAATAAAAATAATAAAAAAATATTTTACGTCTATTATATTAAAGATTTGATGGTCCTGAATATAATATAGATAGTATTATTATAGTTGATAAAAACAAATTTGTGAATAATTTAGAAAAAAACCCCGCACAAAACCAATGGAAAAATACTTTCGGTTAATTTAAATCTTACACTGACAAATCGATAGTTCGTAACATACTGATCAAATGTCTCCATGGGTACCATATCCGGAAACTCGTTTTTTAGGGACAAATCAAGGGTGTTAGCTCCAAAAATACATAGTATACGTCTTAGCCATTTTAAGACGACAATGATATGCTTTTATTGAATGCATGTACATTGATTTATATTTTGTGGACATTTGAAAGTCGATGCACATATAAATACTCACAACCTCTTTCTCTGATCCGTATATCTCTTTGCTTTACGCGAAAGTGATAGTGTACGGTGACCCATTCTCAGCCGAATCCAGGATCAACGGCGTGGACGTGATGGGCGTCTGATCCCTGTGTGTGTGTGTGTGTTTTTTTTTTTTTTTTTTTTTTTTTTTTTTTTTTTTTTTTTTTTTTTTTTTTTTTTAATTGAGAGGAAAAAAATGCATTGACGCACGTTGTGCCGGGCTTGCCAGGTTGTTGGGTGTTAAAACAACCTGTGTGGTCTGATGGTATGACCACATCTTGGCCTTTTCATACTTATTCGTATGCCAAGTGCACTACCGACTAAAAATAACCTCTCTACACCCGGCCTTAAATCCTCCACGGAAAGACGGTGAAGTATTACATCGTGGAGGAGGCGTTAGCTGTTTCCAGCTCTTCCTTCTTAGTTGTGCTGCCTACATCCTTGCACTAACCTAGATGGCGATGGTCGGTTACAGGGTTCGGCAGCGTACTTCTTCCTTCTTCGATCTTCTTCAGTAGGATCCTCTTCTTTTCTTCATTCCGTAGGTCCTTTATGATCTCGGTCGCGAAATTCGTCGTGGCGTTCCATGCCTCTTCTGTGGTCAGCATGGCTTCTACTAGTGTTTCCGCTGTGATGCTTCGTCCTAACGTCTGCTCCAGGTTGCAGCGATAGGTCTTGTATCTCGGGCAGTGAAAAAACACATGCTCCGCGTCTTCTTCGAGTCCAGCACAAGTCGGGCACTCCACGGAATCTTCGTACTTATATTTGTACAGGTATGCCCTGAAGCATCCGTGTCCTGATAGCATCTGTGTCAGATAGTAGTTTACACTACCGTGTGCACGTTGCATCCACCTGTCAATACGGGGGATGAGTCGGTAGGTCCATCGTCCCTTGTTTGATCTATCCCAAGCCTCTTGCCAACGAAGCAGGCTTGCCTGTCTCTTCTGACGTTTAGCCTGGTCTGCATCAATCTGACTATCCTTTCTTTGATAGTAGATACGTCGTTTTTCGCCTGCGAGTTCTTCAATTGGCATCATCCCCGCGATGACCTCGATAGACTCCTTCGCAACAGTGCGGTATGCGCTTGCCACTCGAAGGGCACACCGTAGGTATACCCCTGATAGTTTTCTGCGAGATTCCTGTGTCCTTAGTCCATCTGTCCAGATGGCAATGCCATATGTAATGACTGATGTAACTACAGACGCCAGGAGCGCTCTTCTGTTTTGTTTAGGTCCTCCCACATTCGGCATGAGCCTCGACAGGGCAGCTCCGACCACCGATGCCTTACTGGCAGCGTTTTCCACCTGCTGCTTGTAGCTAAGTCGGGCATCGATCATCACTCCCAGATATCGGATACACGGCTGTGATCTGATGTTGTGTTGTCCCACTCGCAATGTAATTGTTTCAGTTACCTTTCTGCCTGTTATTAGTACCGCCTCCGTTTTATGCTTTGCGAGTTCCTGTCCAAGGTAACCTAGGAACTCTTGGTATCTCACAAAACACATATCGAAAAGGTTTCTTAGGTCTTCGAGGTATTTGCCGACGATGGCCAGGGCAATGTCGTCCGCGAACGCCACTGGTGTAACTGCTCCTGGCAGTTTAAGCCGTAGTAAACCGTCGTACATCACATTCCATAGGAGTGGTCCAAGTACCGAGCCCTGCGGTACGCCTCCTGTCACCCGGTACTCATTTGGCCCTTCCTCTGAATCATATTTCAGGTTTCTGTCCGTGAAATAGCTGGCCACCATTTTGAGAAGGTACGCGGGAACATTCATCTTCGTTAGCGCGTCCATGATGCGATCCCACCTTGCCGAGTTGAAGGCATTCTTAATGTCTAGTGCGACAACCAAGCAGTATTTCTTCTTCCCGTTTCTCCATCTTTTATCGGAGATAGCTTCTTTCGCTATGTTAGTGACCAGGTCAATAGCATCGAGTGATGACCGACCTTTTCGAAATCCGAACTGCTTATCGGAGAGTTGCTTGTCTACTACTTCCTTGATTCTTCCATGGATGATTCGTTCTAGAATTTTTCCTGCTGTGTCGAGCATGCAAAGTGGACGGTATGATGATGGTTCGTCAGGTGGCTTTTTCCCCTTAGGGAGAAGAACCAATCTCTGCTCTTTCCACTTGCTGGGGAATGACCCTTCTAGGATGCATCTGTTGTACATGCTGAGAAACATGTCTGGCGCTGAATCTATAGCCTTCTTAAGTGCAGCGTTTGGAATGCCATCTAATCCTGGGGCTTTCGCGTTTTTTACCTTCGTACATGCTTTGTTCAGTTCTTCTCTCGTCACGAGTGGGATGACTTCTCCCTCGTTTTGCGTTATATGAAATTCGTAGCTAGGTCGTTGAGGGAATAGGTTTTCTACTACCTTCTTGAGAAACACTGGACAACTTGGTGATACCGTTGCCTGGCTCTTTAGCCGTTTGGTGACGACCTTATAGGGCCTTCCCCAAGGGTCAGTATCGACCTCTTCCAGAAGCTCCTTCCAGCATTGTCTTTTATTGACCTTGATCGCTTTTACCAGGTTTGAACGTGCCCTTTTGTACTGGTTTTGCAGCTCTATGACATTTCTGCCTTTCTTCCGTCCGCGTGTTACCGCCCTTCTTGCTGAGATGCACTCCTTTCGAATGGTAGCGATGTTCTCGCTCCACCAGTATATCGGTGCATGCTTGTTTCTTGTGCCCTTTCGAGCCATAGTTGCATCGCAAGCCTCAGCGACTTTCTTCATAACCTTCTCAACTTCTTCTTCGGCGTCACGAGCGCTGATAAGGCCCGTATCAAGTGCCGTTATGAAAAGCTCAGGGTCGAACTCTTTTGCTTTCCATCCCATTGCATTTGGCTTTTCTTGCATTGTCTCCTTCCTTCCTATCTCCCAGGTAATCACTCGGTGGTCACTTAAGTTGAAAATGTCATTCACTTTCCAGTTTACGCAATTTCGTACAATACCCGCGTTGACAAACGTCAGGTCAACAATTGATGATCTTCCGTCTCTTTCGTACGTTGGCATAGATCCTGTGTTGAGGAGCTCTAGGTCTAGGTACGACATAGCTTCTAGCAATTCATTTCCTCTGTTGTTGTTCCACCTGCTTCCTCACTCTACTGCCCAAGCATTAAAATCTCCTGCGACTACTGCTGGGGAGTGTTCCTTGACATCTTTCATCAGCCTATCTAGGAGGTCCGTAAATCTTCCTTGCTCTTTATCTAATCTAGGAGGTGCATAGCAGCTATAAAAGTGTATGCCACCGAGCTTAGCTCTGACGAATCCACTTTGAGTGCAGTTTGCTGTGTCCTGGAAAGGTAAGTTTCCACACGGCCAGATGGCTGCCTCTCCTGTCGTGTCGATGACCCATGACTGAGTTACTCCTGCCTTGTACGGGTCAGCTATTATGGCCACATCTATTTCCCATTCTCGTACTGTCTGCAAGAGCAGGTTGTGCGCACCTTGGTCATGGCTTAGGTTGTGCAGCAATATCTTCATTGTCGTCGTGGTCGTTTCCGCTTTTTGTTAGCTTCATTAGCAACTGCGCATCTAATACTGCCAGCTACATGTTTGCAGTGCTCTACTTGCTTTGATTCAGCGCATAGGACGCAGTATGCATCTTTGGTGCATTCTGCAACCTTGTGCCCAGGTCCACCGCACTTTATGCAGAGTTTAGATCGGTCCACTTCACTCGTGCATATCTTCGCTATATGTCCCGGATGCCAGCATCTATAACACTTGAGAGACCGATTGCTTTCTCTTCTCCTACAATTGACAAGGCCAATCCGGATTTTACCCTATTCTTTACGTGCCACTTCAGCCGGCAGTCTCATGCAGGCTATTTGGGTTTTCCCATATGCCACCCGCATAGACTTTATCGATTCATCCTTCACGGTGGCCGTTTCTCCGATCACTCTTTGAAGGACTTCCAAGAGCTCAGCCTTGGTAGTTGTTTCCTCGATATCTTTGATTTCGAGGTCTACCTGGTGTGTTTTACTGGTGACGTCAGCTTCTTCTTTCAGGGCTGTTTCTATCTCCTTCTGGAGAGGTCCCATGTTGTCTCCTATTTTCCGGTTGAGCACAATTAGCAATTGGCCTGTTGCCGTCCTACGCACTTTTTCAATGCTGTCCTCGGCTACCTTTCCCGGGATTGTGGTCTTCACCTTCCTCAAGATGTCCGCGTAGGATTTCTCCGGTTTAGCGCTTATAAGTAGAGCATTCGGCAACATCCGGGGTCTCCGTATCGGCTCGAAGCTCTTCTTTTTCTTTTCCCTCTTCTTCTTCACTGTTTTCCAGCTTCGGTCGTTGGCATCGCCTGCTTCTTTCTGTCTATCGTCTTGTTGGACAGACTTCTGCTGCTGCTCCATAGGTGGAGTCACACCCGGTTGGCGAGCCCTTCTATTCTTCTTCACAGTCGCCGTCTCAGTAGTGGGCGGTGAGTTTGCCTTCCTCTTTGGCGTACTTCCCGCAGGACTCGGTGTAGGCGTTCGTACAGGAGCAGAGAACAGCACTTTCCTAACACCTGATATCTCTTGGATCCGAGGATTGGTAGTTACAGATACCTCTCCATTTGACATCGTGCTTTTGAGGCTTTTCAGCGTTGCTTTCACCTTCCGGCCCAGACCACGTATGGTGTTGTTTATCGTGCGCTGCTGTTTGTCTTCCAGCATCTCGAGAAGCTCTTCAACAGCCTTCTCAAGTCGCTGCAGCTTATCCTCATGTGGTTTTTGATGCGGAGTACCTTCTCCTAGCATTTCGTACATTTTTTCGTACATTTTGGCGTCCCCAGAATCCAAAGCGCCAGCACCGGCCACCGAGGCTTTCACTCGATCGGAGCCAGTGGTAGGATTGACCTCATTTGAGGGTTTACCTACCTGGGGTATATTATTGTTTGATGTACTTTCCACGGTTGGTTTATATTCGGAGCTCCTACTCCTAGTCCGTGAACCTGGTCGGGGTTTGTGTTTGGTCCGCGAGAGGTATTTTATTTCCCTCAAACCCTCCCGCTATTAGCAAGCCAATAGCAAGCGAGCCTCCCTATCCGCCACCTGGGACGCGCCACGTCGGGGTTCACCTCCCCGTCCACTTAGACTACTAAGTAGGTCCGTGGTGTGTGTGTGTGTGTGTGTGTGTGTGTGTGTGTGTGAGTTTATGTGTGTGTGGGTTAGTTCATGTGTAATTATCTACGTGTGTTAGTGTTTGTGTGTGTTATTCATTATGCGTATTAGTGTGTCAGAAAATGCACAATGAAATATTGAAACTCGACTTGTTATTGAGAGACTAGCCCAGGAGTAATCGAGTTTGAATATTTCATTTCACTTTTTATATATTTCATTTCACTTTTTCACCACTAGATAGGAGCCTCACTCTCTCTAGAACTTTTTGTTTGCCATAATTCTTAAGTAGAACAGTTTCGTTATTTTTTTCAATATGTGTCTACGAAAGCGACTACTTGTTTCGTACTGACGATGGCCGGTCAGTAGTCGTAAGCCGATACACAATTCTATATTTTTAAAAAAACATTCCTTTTTTTCTAAAAATACCAACTCTTGCCATTGTAATCTCAATATGCATGGTTATGAGGCTGCCACCACTGCAGTCCACCATTGCAGGATATTGCGGAGAAGAGTTCGTGGCTTGTAGAGAGATCGTTGTAATATTTCTTTTCTCAATTCTTAAAAATAATCTTAGTTTAGAATAAATCCAGGGCAGTCTTCTTCAGACTTCCTTATTCATTGTTATTTGAACAACGTTTATTAATTATACACCCAGAAATAAATGCTTACGCTGTTGATTTACATGTCTTACAATGTATACTGGGATACAGTAGAATACAAAAAATACAAGTCTTCATCGTAGAGAATAATTAACTGTACAGTACTGATTTGATTTCATTGCAAAAGAATATAATTATTTCTGGTTGTTAAAATGGCTAATAGATTTCGGATTCCTTGCTATATTTGTCCTAACGCTTTACATGCTAGAGTAATGATACGTTTGGCTAACGCTGAAGATGACCTTCTACGAGAAATCGCTTTTACAAGACGCTTGGAGAATGGAAGACCAGAAGCTCCTATTGATCTTGAAACTCGGATCTGTAACAATTGTAATATAACAATACGCCGTGAAATTCAAATGTTACAGGCTGATCCCAATTGCACTCGACTCAATGTTCTTTCTCATCGTACTAATAATGAATGTTTGGTGTGCCATAGACGTATTAACATTCACAGATTAAGTTTGCAATCCAGAGTTCATATTTTTGTAGAGCGAAACATTTACGTGCCAGCAAGATACTGTTGCTGTAATGAGCATTTGGATGAAAAGGGTTTATTACCACTCAATATTATTGAAGATTTCAGGTTCATTAACCCTTAGCTGCCACACTTCTGGCCCCAATCATAGCTGCCACACTGGGGCGTTTTTGACCCCAGCCACACAATCGTATATTCTGAGTAAACTAAGCTGTTTTTCATCGTGGAAAAATTCGCAGTTATCCATTGACTATCCCTTTTTAAGGCACTATATGTGCCATGCAAAAATTGGTAAATTTAATTTGTTAAAAAAAAATTAATTTGTAAAAAAATTCAAAAAATGACTAATTTTACTCAAAAATTCATAACTTTTTCAATTTTGCGAATTGGATGCTCAAATTTCAACAGCATTTTGTCGAAACATATTACTTTAGATAAAAGAATAGTGTGATAATGCCCGCTGAAAAAAAGGTATTTATTTTGAAGAATGAATGTTAGAATTTTAGTGATTTTTCAAAACCGCATTTTTCCATTAAAAACGCCATTTAATACTGAAAATTCATTAAAAAATCAAGGAATGAAGAAAAATAGTCAAGTTAATCGAAAAACATGCTTTATTACAACTCAGCCGAAAGAAAAATTATTTATTACATTCCAGCACAGGTTCTACAGAACATCAAACGGTGATCATCACAAATCGGTCACTCACAACTTGCGCAACCTTCATTTGTTTTCTTGTCCCTTTTTCGCGAGCATTCAGTACACCTCAGCCTTTTTGGAAATTTAACCCGTTCGTATTCTTTTTCTTTGTGAACATCGAGGCCCAGAATCCCAGCAATGCCGATTTTTATGTCACGACGTAAAGTGACCGTCTCATTGTATTTCTTCACCAGATACGGTCTGATCAGGTGCAGTGAAAGTTTTTCAAGGCACTCGATCATAGAACACTTATCTCTGGAGTTATCGGCTTTCAGTTTACATTTCAGAAGAATTCGAGAGTTCACTGCAGCCTGGTCAAGCATTCCGTAAAAAATCCTTACTGGTCAGCGGTTCGTCCTTCGCGTCACCGAATAGGAGTCACATAGCTGGTCAAAACAATCTGTTCCTCCTTTAGTTGCATTATAGTGATGAATAATATTTGGCTTATCATCCGTAATCTCGGTTGTGTGCATGTATGAAGAAAGTAGAAGTACTATTTTATTTTTTTTTTGGTGTGAAGCTCACCAGCGTCAAAGTATCTGTATGGCAGAACTTGGACTCTGGCGGTGATTTGGAAGCAACTTTCATTTCTGCTGGTACCAGCGATCCAGTAATTGTCATATTCTAGGGCGCAGGCATCATACGTTGCAGTAGAGGTACAGACATAAACCAATTATCACATGTAACTGTACGATCTGGGCCATGAATAGGAGTAGTCACTATACGGAAAAAATACTCGTGGATCTTCTCATCTCGAACGATAGCAGATCCATTGCCTAAATACGGTACTCCATAAATTTGAAATAAATTAAATTGACAAAAATTGCTAAATTTAAGTCACAAAACGAAGACGAATTATGAAAGCATATTTACCAAGTATGAGATCTCAGCATCATTTAGCATGACGATTTTCAATCCGTATTTATCTGGTTTATCTTTCATGTACATCCTAAAAATACATCTGCCTCTATAACTCAATAATTGTTCGTCAACAGTGCACTTCTTACTAGGTGTATAATACTGGCGACAGTTATTCATGAAAATATCCCAGATTTGACGAATTGCTGAAAATCTATCGTTCTCATCTCTCAAGTTCTTGTCGTCAAAGCGCAAGCAAGATGCTAGAAATGTAAATCTCTGTCTCGAGAAAACACATCTGTAGAGCGTAATTCCGTTTTTCTTATCCCAAAGTCTATTATTATCAACATCTGCCGATTTCCATAGTCCTTGGTAATATTAAACACCAATATAAGCTCTAATCTCGTCAGTATCAGTCGTATACTGATAGCTTTCAACTTTATCCTCGGCAATCAACGGTAGGCAAACTTCTTCTATCTTATTATTTGTATGTTCAACAATGAGATTGATGATCTCGTCGTTGAAAAGTATTTCCCAAAAATTTTCAATTGTGTCTAGATCTTTAGCGGCTCCAGTTGGTCCAGGCACATACGCAGTTGAAACATCATTTACTCGATCTGCAAAAAAAATTGAATTTTCAAACTGCGCTCCAGTTCCCCTCTTTCTCACTCTTGCATTCTTTCGCCCCTTTCGTGATCCCCTTCGCCCTCTGCTCTCATTAGCCCGCTTTCTCTTTTATTATCTCTCGCTCGCTCGTTCGCTTTCTTTCAGGCGCTTGTATACCCCCACTACCTGTGTCGTCCTTCTCTCCGTCCATACTATGCATATCTATAGTACGCAATGTAAATAGTATCTATAGTACTAACCTGATCGACGCTGAGGAGCATTCTTCGTCCATTTGAAGCCATCTTTTCCCTTCCAAACAGAGCATGGCCGTCCTCGGGCACGTGACTCCAAAAGTCGCTGCTCCAAACTGGCGTCTTCAATGTCCACATCCATTTCTGAGGCATCCGTAGCATCAGAATAGTTAGATCCATTCTCAGAAACTCTTCTTTTCAGAATTCTTAAATTAATTCTTAAATTCAGAAATTCTTGAGTCTCTTCATACTCGGAAAGATCTTGCTGCATCTCTTCGACGAGCTCTTGCCGAATCGTGCGACGTCGAAGATTGTAAGCCATCTTACACGATTGAAAATACTATTAGTTTATAAATAAAAAAATTCACAGTTTCAAAATATAGTGTACTCACCTTCTTTGACGATTTGAAGCACAAACACAAGATAAACAAAAATTCGAAAAAAAATCAGATAAAACTTTAACTGCCACTCTAGGGTCTTTGACGACCCCACTCCGATTCACTTGAATGTCACAGACAGACTGACGCACTTGACTCACCAGAAACTATACTAAGGGAAAGAGCAACTCTCCAACTATAACTAGATGGCACTATGTACCCGATTTTCTAACATTAGGAGGGGGGAAATTTGAAAAGTATAAGGCCAAATCACGAACGACCCCAGTGTGGCAGCTAAGGATTAATAGACCATACATTTTGAATGGTCCAGAATTACAATCATTTGTTCAAGCGATGCGTGAAGAAATTGTGCATAGCCCTGTACGCAGATATGAAGATGAACGCACTTTAACAGATGAACAATTTGCAGCTATTTCTCCTATTTCAAAAGATAACTTTAATGATCTTTTCACATACTCTGACCCTGTCATCGTTCCAGGTGGCCATCGTTATGTGTCTAAAAAAGACCTTCTATGTTTCCTGTATAAGTTAAAACAGGGTCTTTCGGATGAATTTTTATGGGTAATGTTTCATTATTCTTCAAGGCAAGCTACGAGTTTAGCAATCAGTACAGTTCGACAATCGTTGATGACGAGATTTGTAGATGAGAACATAGGGTTTGAATCAATAACAAGGGAGGAATACATAGAAAGACATATAACACCATTTGCAAATCGCTAGTATAATGCCACACCTGAAGAACCGACGGCAATTGTGTACAATGATTGTACTTATCTAAATATTGAGAAGAGTTCTTGTTTTAAAGCCTTGCGTCAATCGTTTTGTGTTCATAAGAACAGACATTTATTAAAACCTGCCATGTTTGTAGCTCCAGATGGATATATACTTGATATTCAAGGACCTTATTTTTCGAATGCCGCTAACAATGATGCCAGAATCCTTTTAAAAGAGTTCCAAATGGATGTTGACGGAATGCAAAGATGGTTTAGAGAACAAGACATTTTCATACTGGATCGCGGATACCGAGACGCCATTCCTATTTTAACGGATATTGGCTTAGTTACATTGATGCCACCTTTACTTGATCGTAATCAAGCTCAGTTCTCAACAGAAGATGCCAACCAAGCTCGAATCATCACAAAAACTAGATGGATCGTGGAAGCCAGAAATGGCCATCTGAAAAGTTTATTTAAATTCTTTGCAAACGTTATTCCTACGTCTCATATTCCCAACTTGACTGATTTTCTGCGTATAGCCGGTGCTATAATAAATAAATATCATAGAATAATTATGATGCCTGATGCAAACGTAGAATTAGCAGAACAGATGTTAAATAAAGTTAACGAGCTCAATCTAGTGCAAGCTCGAGTAGAAGTTGAAGGTCTTCAACGAAGACGAGGTCGATGGGATAACCTAACTGCAATGCATGTGCCATTGTTTCCGAATTTGACTTTGGAATATTTACGAGGATTAACTTATGGAACTTATCAAGTTGGGCTGGCACCTTCATACGTTCAGGATTCTTCTTTAAGGGCTGAGTTGGAAAATGAAGAAGAAATCGGAGAAGACGAACAAACCTTTGAAATCGATCGGAATACCAATGAACCAGGTTTTATGAGAATAAGAATTTCCTCTAGATTCAGAAATGCTACGAAACATCAAGTATGGATAGCATTTAATGAGGAGTATAATCAAGAGCAAGATGTTGCAAATGAAGGAGAACCTATTCTTGGTTACTACTGTACATGCAAGGCTAGAGCAAGAACTCTTGGAACTTGCGCCCATGTAGCAACTATTCTTTGGTATTTGGGATACGCTCGACATGAAAATCAGGTGCACTATCCATCGCTCAGATTTTTGCGAAGCGTACAAGATGCACAGATGGATATTGATCAATTAATTGAAATAATAGATCCTCTCGGTTAATAGAGATTAGTAATGTGAAAGAAGAGAGAGGAAATAGGCTTTATGCTTATTGTTTCTATTTTTTTATTTTTTTTGTTTTATTCACACACGTATATATACACAAACCCACACACATACACACACTGACTTACACATTTACATACACATACTCACACACACATACACACACACATACACACACACACATACACACGCTGACTTACATTTAAATACATACATTCACACACAATCACACACACACACACACACATACGCACTCGCACACGCATACGTACACCCACACGCACACGCACGCACGCACACGCACACACACTCACACACACAGACACACACACACAGGGATCAGACGCCCATCACGTCCACGCCGTTGATCCTGGATTCGGCTGAGAATGGGTCACCGTACACTATCACTTTCGCGTAAAGCAAAGAGATATACGGATCAGAGAAAGAGGTTGTGAGTATTTATATGTGCATCGACTTTCAAATGTCCACAAAATATAAATCAATGTACATGCATTCAATAAAAGCATATCATTTCGTCTTAAAATGGCTAAGACGTATACTATGTATTTTTGGAGCCAACACCCTTGATTTGTCCCTAAAAAACGAGTTTCCGGATATGGTACCCATGGAGACATTTGATCAGTATGTTACGAACTATCGATTTGTCAGTGTAAGATTTAAATTAACCGAAAGTATTTTTCCATTGGTTTTGTAATAAAAGAAGCTAATAACGCAGATCTGTTTGTAGAAAGTTACAATAATTTAACGTTTTCGAACGAAAATGAAGTTCCTGAGCCTTTAGTGGTTGAAGAAGAGTTTGAAGATGATTATATTTATGTTGTGGCGGAGTATTTCGGGGGGGGGGGGTCTCAGTCGCACACTCGAAGCGCTTCCACCACTAAGTCTGAATGGCCCTTTTTCTCGATTAATTATTGGGGCGCCAGACCGCCGTACCTAATTAGGGTGATCGTCGGGGATAGGGCCGGAATATCGTGGCGTATTTCTGTTCGCCCACGGTGCGACTGCGCAGAATAGGCAGTTATACGTTGACCCGCGATTTCCTTGGATTCAGGCCGTTAGTGTCCAACAGTTCGATTCTTTCCGTCCTCTCGTGTCCTTGAAATACCGGCAGCTCAGGTTGTGACTTTATCTCGGGTCGGAGATTCCTTCGAATTCGCGCGTATGTTACCTAATGTCGCAACCGAAAATGGCGAAGAAGTACTTCCCGTTATTAACCGTCCGCGGCAGAAAATAATATCAGCATGCAGGAAAGAGAGGGTAACGAGGCGTAAAATTATGAAAATTGGTCACTCTTAATTTTCATTTCTTCCAAAATACGTGTACAATGACGGTATAATTAGCGGATAGTCAGTCAAACTCGACACAACAAGGTGTGATCTACATCGACTACCTGGACAGGGACAAAACGGTCACAGGGCTGTACTATGCCGAATTATTGGGCTGATTTGACGTCGAATTGCAGAAAAAATGGCCCCATTTGGCGATGGACATAAGAGATAAGAGATTGTAGTGGCCATATACAAATTTTTCTAATTATGTATTTTAATATGTTTCATGTCTAAGTTGCATCGCTAAATTTTTTGCAAATGATAAAATAATTAAAGTCGGTTTTATCCTCGTAGCGCCCTTATCATCGCATTTACATTTTAATCTATATAATATTTATTTTAGTTCGCCCGCTTCATATGGTTTGTCTCGCTCGCTCTTGTTGAGTCTGTCTCGCTCGCTCTTGTTGAGTATGTCTCGCTCGCTCATATTGAGTCTGTCTCGCTCGCACATATTTAGTCTGTCTCGCTCGCTCTTGTCCAGTCTGACTCGGCGCTTCAAAATGGCCGCCTGTTCTCACGCGTACACCTCGTATCTCGGTACCGGTCGTTGTAGCCCCTCCTGGAGCACTCCCTTTTCGGTTATGTGTTGTGTGTGTGTGTGTGTGTGTCTCCGGGTGCCACTAATGGTCAGTAGCAGTGTGTGTGTGGCGCTCAGGATGTCGCCGATGGTGCGCAGCAGCCTGACACAGCTGATTACTGGCTGCTGCTTCATCGACGATTTTCTGTTCGCCCAAGGTGTGCCAGTGTTCTCCAAATGTTAGTGTCTGGAAGTGTAACGGGTCTGCATGTATTATCAACATGCATTTCCGCTGCATTTCCCAGTCAAGTTTTCCGTGTTTTCTCTCCGGCCGGCAACACGTAGTCTTGAGTGTGTGTGCGTGCTCTCTCTTATTCCTTGTCGTGCGCTCCGTTTTTCAAGCATCCGTCGGATCGCGTTCGTCAACTTGTTATATCATTTTCAACGGTTTAGGTGGACGGATATGGAAAATAATTAGTGTTCGAATTAGGGCGCGCATAGGTTAATTTTATACGGCTGGTTACGGGACGGCAAGGGACGGGGATGGCTTTCCTGAGGTGATACAAATAATGCAACCCTCTTAGGCAAAACCTTGTAATGTACCGTATTACAATGTAAAATTTGGCAACAAATCTAGAAAAATATGCATAGATCTAGAATACAAAACAAATGCAGTTAATTTTTGTCGTAGTAACAAAACCAGACCTGTTAATTTTAATAGGGTGCAACATACTTTTAAATTAGTGAAACGTGTCCAGCAATTGTACAGATGGGAAAAGTAGATCAGCGAAGGAGGAAGTTTTTTTTACTAAGTTTTTTATTGGACTTTTTTTTATTAATTCGATTTCTCGGAGAGTAATAAAGATATGGACATGATTCTTTTTTTAAAAGACGCGAAAAGAGTTTCACTTTTAAAATGTAAATAGTAAAAAACTGCTTGAGATTTCAAAAGAAATATTACAAAACTTTTAAAATGCAATTAAAAAATCATTATGTGTTCATGATTTAGATATTAAAAGGTGGGCCATCGAAGCAAGAGACAATGTGCTACTGTCTGAAAAACTGTTTAAAGCTTGTCCAAAATATATACATAACTTTAAAATGAGGTATGGTATTGTATCCAGAAAAATCAATAAATTTGTAACGCAAGCACAACTATCTAATAAAAGAGAGCTTATTCAACAAGCAAATAATTTTGTTACTAGAGTTATATCAAAAATCGTAAAATTTGGTAATCAATATACTTATAATACCGGTCAGTCTGATTTTAGTTTAGAATGTCATACAGGACGAACTTTAATATTTAAGGAACTATGAAAGTTGAATGCTTGGCACAATCTATCAATTCTTTTACACACACTTATACCATCCAGCCTATTATCAATGCTAATGGAGAATTAAAGGCTCCATTATTAATTGTTTTGCAAGAAACAAATGGTTGTTTTTGACCAACAGTAGAAAAAAAATGTACAAAGCTGATAATATACATGTACTAGGTTCTTCATCTGGAAAAATGACGATAGACCTAACTCAATATGGTTTCAAGATATTTATCTTCGAATTGCTGGAAATTCATTAGTTCTTTGCTAGGATTTATGGACTGGACAAACAGAAGAAAAACTGAAACACGTCGATAAAGGCAATAAAAGAGTTAAAATATTGAAGATCCTTGCTGGAACCATTGGATTTATTCAATGTATACTTTTTTCGTCCCTATAAGAACTATATAAAAAATTTTTCCGATTTGATTATTACGCATGGCTACAACATTAATTTGCATTTGAGAAATAACATTCTTAAATTTTATTCGTTAGCTTATAATCAATTTTCATTTCCTCGATTTGTAAATATGATCAGGTATGCCTGGTACAAAAAGGGTTACATGTTACAAAAACCATCAAAATGTGACACGCTAGTTGATTACTCCTTCAATAACTATTCAAATATTTGTGATTTCTGTAGAAAGAATGCATTCATGCGATGTGCGTGGTGTACAAAATCCATCTGTGTAAATAATTTTTTTCGTCTAGAATACGATAAACTATCACATTATGTAAGATAATTGGAAAAAATGTGTTCGAGGTGTGTTCAAAAAGTAAGCTGACTTTGTATTTTTAAGAAAAAATATTTATTTATTTATCAATATTTATGTTGCCCCCTTCAAAGTAATCCCCCTCAGATACAATACACTTATGCCAACGATTTTTCCAATCCTAAAAGCACTTCTCATAAGCACATTCCAGTATAGCCTTGAGCTCTTCCAGCGATGCAGTCCTTATCTCTTCAATCGTTGCAAATCTCCGTCCTTTCATAGGTCTCTTTAGTTTTAGGAACAAGAAAAAGTCACATCTGGTCAAATCCGGTGAATATGGTGGCTGAGGCATGATTGTGGTGTTGTTTTTCGCCAAAAAATCTCTCACAAGCAAAGATGAGTAAGCAGGGGCATTATCGTGATGCACAAGCCATGAATTGTTTTTCCACAATTCTGGGCGTTTTCTTCGTATTGCTTCTCGCAAACGGCGCATAACTTCAAGATAATATTGTTTATTGACCGTACGTCCATATGGTAAGAACTCCTGATGCACCACGCCATGGTAATCGAAGAAAACAGTGAGCAAAACTTTGACATTTGATCGAACTTGGCGTGCTTTTTTCGGTCTCGGCTCATCTGGGCTCTTCCATTGGGACGATTGGACTTTGGTTTCGATATCATAACTATATACCCATGATTCGTCACCAGTTATAACCCTTTTGAGTAAATCTGGGTCGTCGGTGACGCCATTCAACAGTTCTTGAGCGATGCTCATGCGACGGTTCTTTTGGTCAAAATTTAGCAATTTCGGAACAAACTTCGCTGACACACGTCTCATGCCCAAAACGTTAAAAAAATTTCATGGCACGAGCCAAGCGATATACCAACATTCTTAGCAACTTCTCTGATAGTGATTCGACGATTTTCCAGAACAATTTTCTTCACTGCTTGAACGTTTTCATCAGTTGTTGACGTGCTTGGGCGTCCAGATCCCGGCCATCTTGGAAGAGCTTGTACCATTTGTAAACATTTTTTTTACTCAGAACAGTTTCACCGTATGCCACCGTCAACATTTCAAGTGTTTCGAAGCACTTTATTCTATTTTTTACACAAAATTTGATGCAAATCCCTTGATCCATATTTTACGATAGCAAGAAATCGCCGAGCACGCAACCTTATAACCTTTACGCCTCTCACAACCAAACAAAAAATGCTATACACTTGAAACTTGGTACAGATGTTCGGGAAGAGTGTACCAACATAACAAAACAAAAAAATCGATAATCGAAAGTACGTTGCCCGTGAAATTTGAAAAGTCACCTTACTTTTTGAACACACCTCGTAAGTATATTATATGGGCAATTCTTGGCTATTTCAAACAGTTTAAAACATCAAATCACCAATTTTGTTCAAAGTTGGTAAACTTGTTACCTTTACAGAGGTCAACATCTGTGCAGAGTTTTAGATCAAAATATTGATAAGGGGCCGACTTATCAACTGTTGAAAAAATATTGGACTTTTTTTTATTAATTCAATTTCTCGAAGACTAATAAAGATATGGACATGATTCTTTTTTTAAAAGACACGAAAAGAGTTTTACTTTTAAAATGTAAATAGTAAAATACCAAATCATTTATTTATGTCACTGTTATAAACAATTTTTTCAAAAAATCGACGATATCTCAAAAAACAATATTTTTGTTTTAATTTTTGCCTCATCGTGTTCCTTGTCATTTTTTACATAAGAAACCGTTGAGAAAATCAAGTACCCGCTGTTAGGATTAAGACAGCACTAAAATGAAACGAACCGCCCGCTAGCCACTCGGCCGCTCGAACGTCCGCTACTCATGCGGTTCCAACGTTGCTTGCTGCAGTTGCCTTTAAGGAATAAATAATTTCATATTTTATCGGCCTATATGTATTTATTTAAATAATATATAAATTAATTGATTAAATAAGTAATGTAAATGAACTATTTTTTGTTCATCGCGTATGAGTGAAATATGAAATTTTCAAAAAAAATTTCTTTAAATATAAAAATTTTCAAGAGAGTACGTTGTTGACGAATTATAAGACTTTGGATCTTTGAAACTTTTTGTTCAATTTTATAGTTTTTGAGAAAAAGAACAAAAATGAGGAAAACAGGTTTTTGGGAGATTTTTTATATACAAACCGACATTTTTAATTCTGTATTCAACAGTTTCGAATTTTGAGCCCGGATTCATATTGTAACGGGGCAGATTATCTGATGCAAATTGCGTTTAATTAAGAACAATTTCCCACGATGCAGAGCCAACCGCCGCTTCGTTCATCACGTATGAGTATACGTGTATTCTCCTTTACGTTTGATACTTTCATTCCAAGTCTCCTTTTCCAACAGAGTTGAACTCACCTTAAGTCACCTGACTTGTGACACTTACTCACTTGTAGGTGTATGGAGTCTAATGTTCCTTTCCAATATTCCCCAGATGAAATAGGTTTAAAAAAATAACCGGTGACGGATCCGTTAAACTAATGGGAACGAAATAACGTAATGCGGTGAATAAAATCAAGGTGTTTATAACAAAAAAAAACTACCATTTTCGTTGGGCCGAAAGACTTGTGCACGCCTATAGGATTTACAATTTTACAATAATACGGAGAGAGAGAGAGATTAGATTAAACCATTTTTATTTAGCCATGGGGTATAACCCCGTAGGCTTCGAGAAAAATAAAGTGCTATTACAGTAATAAAACAATAAAACAATAAAATAACAATAATAATAAGCAATAACAAACATTAATAAACCAATAATACGCAATAATAATAAAATAATAAAACACATTAGATAACATACGCTATACATTGGCATTATAACAAGAAACATAACAGGATAAAACGCAATAAGAAAGGCAATAAGAAATGACGGAGTGTGAGACAATAATATCACACTGATAAAATAATATAAATAACAATACAAAACTGGAGATACACAGGTCGCAGAGTACAGGAAAAAAAATAAGTCGCATAAAAGAAAGAGGGAAGAGAGTCGTGTGAGCAAAAAGAATAGGTGGGCCTCAAAAAAAAAAAAAAAAAAAAAGAAATGACCTCAAGGAGGCAGATAAATCTAGTTGGTAACGACAATTAATGCGAATCATGTGACAACTACGTTGGAAGGATAGAGGGAGGAGAAGAGGGAGAAGAAGAAATAAGATCTAGACAGAAGACGGAGGAAGATTCAATATTCCAGGATTTATGAGTTAAAGGGAGGGAAATTATAGGAGAGGTAGGAACCAGGTGTCTGCAGGTAATTTGGACTGTCAGTGAAGGCTGAGACGTTGAAAGGAAGGGATACTGTGGGTAATTTTCGAAGGGATGAGAGATTTGTTAAAGATTCGGACATGACCCTCTGGTTGAAGTGCTGATGTTCCAGGACCGTAAAGAGGGAGAACAGCCATGACTTAAGCTCCTTATATCTAGAAATGTCAAAGTCAGTTATGGATAGTTGATTTAGCAGGTACATGGAACGAACTGTAAAAGAGAGGTTCCAAGTCGAAGTACGTTGAGCTGGATATGAGAAAGCTGAAGGTGGATTACGAGAGGAACGTTTTATATAAAGACAGTTTGGAGATTGGAAATAGGTAGTAAGGTATGAGGGATGATAAAGACAAACTGTTTTGTATGCAAGAAGGATTAGTGAAATATTTCTGTGAGATTCAAGGGAGAGCCATCCAAGACGTAGTCTATGAATGGTGACGTGGGATTCAATGTCAGAAGATGGGATGAAAGGGATGTAACCAGTAGCAAAACGGACGCAAGCATTGTGAGCAACTTGTAGAGCAAGCCGCCTGGTTTTATCCAGGTTGTGGAAAGCAATAGAAGCATAAGTGAAGTGAGGGAAGATGAGGGATTTGATTAGGTAGGATCGGGTGGAAATCGAAAGGGACTTCCTGTAAAACTTAAGTGAATTTAGATTCCTGTAGATCTTTTTGAGCGTATTGTTGATGTGAGTTTTCCAATGTAATGATGAGGATATCGTGAGTCCAAGGCTTTTTACGGATGAGGAAAATGGAATGATGATATTATTGATGGAGATTTGGGGGAGGGAGTCAAGATGTAAGGAGGATAAGTAAAGCTCACTGCCGATAACAATGACACGGGTCTTGGAAACATTTAGTTGCAGACCATTTGAGGTAGCCCAGTCCGCGACTGCCTGGGCGTCAAGTTGAACTTTGGTGAGGGCTGGAATAATTTCAGAGGAAGAGCAATGATGATAAATTTGGGTGTCGTCAGCATATATCATATGCTGACAGAAATGCAGTACCTTGGGAAGATCATTAATGAAAATGGAAAATAGAAGAGGTCCAAGAATGCTGCCCTGGGGCACTCCTGAACAGACACGCAGCCAGTCAGACAATGAGCCCGCCCGATCAACCACAGCCTGCGACCGACCCGGCAGATAGCTAAAAAACCAGCGAAGAGCTGAGTCAACCAGGTTACAGGCCCGCAGCTTCCGGACAAGCAGGTCATGGGGAATACTGTCAAACGCTTTGGAGAAATCAAACAAGACAAGGATCGTGAGCTGACGCATCTCAACAGCACGTCTGACATCCTCCAACAGACCAATCAGAGCGGTCTCAGTTGAGTGCCCCCTGCGAAATCCAGCCTGTCTTGGGTCAAAGAAATTGCTGGCCTCCAGATAGTTCAAGAGTTGCTTGTGAAGTAAGCGCTCCAGGACCTTAGAGGACTCGCAAAGCTCAGCTATCGGCCGTGTATCAGAGGGAGACTGGGGTGATTTAGTTTTTGAGAGATGATAGTGCGTTTCCAGGCTGAGGGAAAGACTGAAGTGAGGATGGATTGGTTTATTATAAGTGTGAGGAAGGGAGCTAGAGAACTAAGACCAAGTTTTAGCATTCGGGTGGAGAGGCCATCGTTTCCTTTGCCTTTGGAGCGAAGGGCAAAGACCTCGAACTCAACTTCACGCTGGGAGACAGTAGAGAAGGTGAAGGATTGTGGAAAATGAGCGGGAATCGGTTCGAATATAGGAGCATTAATTATGTCATCGAAAGCTTGTTTAGTTAGAGCAGGGTTGTTTAGTTGACGAGAGGCAACTGAAACGTAGTAAACGTTCAGAATGTCAGGGGAAAAGAGGAGTAGTGGAGAAGGAAGAGGGTTGGAAGCTACACCCATGTCCCGGAGGGCTCTCTATTTGTGTGTGATAGACTTTGCATTGTGGATGGTGTCATGAATGAAGGAATTCTTTGCAGTGTCTAGGGAATTTGAGATTTGATTACGAAGTAACCGGTATTGGGAAAGTACTTCAATAGAACATGTCTTTTTGTAGCGAAGGAAAAGATGATCACGTGTGCGCATCTTGGATCGTAGCTCCCCAGAGACTCAGGGCTTTTTCATGGATGGGATAGTGATCTTGCGAGGTGGGGCAAGCTGATCAAAAGCAGGAAGTACATTCAGAGTAAAGATAGATTCAAGCTGATCAAGTGAGTATGAGAGGCCCGGTAAAGGTCCGGAGGAGAAAACTGAGAGATTAGTGTCGATTATCAAATTAAGGGCTGAGGGATCAATGTATTGGAGAGGACGGGAGGAAAAAGTTTTCATGGTATTTTTGATGTATGTAGCTGAGATTGAGACAGCGATTAAGTCATGATAAGGAACAAAGGGTGAATTAGATTGAGCAAACTGTAAGATGTTAGTTGAGTAGTTGGTGATAAATAAATCAAGGGTTGTGTGTGTGATTTCCCCAGTGGTTGAGATAGGATGATGTGTAGGTACAGTAGAAACAACCCTTAAGGCAAGAGAGTCCAGATGATCACGAAAAGCACGAACATGTGGAAGATCAGAGGTGAGATCACAGTTGAAATCACCTGTGATTAGGATATCGTTGTAATAAGGAAGAAAAGTAGAGATGGAGTCAAAGAAGAAAGTGGGGATGGAGGCTGAGGGACGACGATAAACTACGGCAAAAAGTAGCCTGTTACGTCGATTCTGTTGAATGTCGGCAATTATAAATTCAGGAGTATTATCATAGACGGGATCAGACTCGGCTAGTATTTTGATCATCAATGGGTTCCGCGCATAAAAACCACACCTCCACCCTCCTTGCCCACACGATCATGTCGTACAAAATTGTAATCCGGAAGAGCAAGGTGAGCATCTGATACAAATTCGCTGAGTTTGGTATCGGAAATAGCTATTAGGTCGTAAGGGACAGTCTGGACTTCAGCCTCAAGAAGAGAGAAATGAGAGGGTACATTTAATCCGTTAATATTGACGTGTGCAGCAGTGAATTTTGTCAGATTTGGTTGGTATTAATTTGATGGGGCGAAGAGGGTAAAGGGGATAATCGTCTGTGAGTATGAGTATGCTGAGTGGGTGGCCTCACGGCAGACGGTGTCACGCGTTGGAGAGGCATGAGCCCGCGTAAGTCAGCCTCAGTTAAAATGGGGATCAGCTCGGAGCGCTGAGTCCGCCTGCAGAACACTCTCAGATTACGGACCACTGGCCAGGCATAACCAAGCTCAGCACTAACCTTTCTCGCCTTTGTGAGAAGTTCGAAGACCGGTTTCGGCCATATGGGGCGAACGTAGACTCTCGTCGGTCCACCGGTACCAAAGATGGACTGGGCGGTGTGCTCCTTTAACTTCGGCGAGAAACGCAGAATCCTATCCCTGATTGATGGAGAGTCCACAAGAAAAGCGAATGAGCGAGTAGACCGACGAGCAGCGCCGGGAAGTGATAAAGAGCTTTGGGAAGTGACAGAAGAATGGCTCCAATCACGCGTATGTATGATTTGCGGCAGATTGTGCATCCCGCCAAAACCGAGCGCAACAAGCAGTGAAGTTGCTGCTTGGAAGAGTGTGCCTTGATAGTCAGAGGGAAGACCGTGGACGAGAAGTTCCGGCTCATCTGTGACTGCAAAGAGAGCATCCCTGACCTGATGCTCCATGCGCAATTGGAACCACAAATCACGCATCTCTTGATGTCTGCCGGCATTTAGTTGGGCCTCTTGTTTGAACCACTCAGGTGCATCCGCCATGGTAGTAGAGCGATCTACGCCTTGATGTGAGATTGAGTGCGACGACGATTGAAGGTTGTACTGATTCGCAGCAAAAACGTTGGTTGCAGGAACAGAGGACTCAGGTGACGAACGAAGAGGCGCAGTACAGTGGTGTTTGGTTACCGACGACAATAACGGCTCAATAGGCGAGGCTAGGCGTTTCTTGGCCCGGACGAGTATAGATGGAGAGTGTCCGGTAGGCGTTGCGAATAGCGTGGCTGTATTGGCGATCGGTAATTGGTTGGAAGGTGACAAGTCAGCACAACATATAAATTTAGTAGTTTTAGATACCGGCCTAGAATTTTAAGCGAATTGCAGGAGCCGCACAAAAGAGATCTGTCGAGTCGTCGTAATGGAAGGTAACACTTAGCACAGTCTCTAATTGACATTAAGAAATCGTAAGAGATTACAGGCTTAAGGTTTAGAGGATTAAGAGGGAGTCGAACTACGTTAAACTCAACAAGTAAATAAACTGGAGAGGAAAGAGCGAATTAACGTAGTCGAAATGGTCAAGATAGTATTAATGTGATACATAGAAAATTTGGCGCGAACAAGAGTAAACGAGTTTCGTGACTCCTACCCGCAGTTACATGAAATGCAAGATATTTCGAATTTCGCGGGAAAATTGGAAAAATTAGCAGGAATATTAATTAGCGGAGGAACTGAACATAAATGGCGCTCGGAATTATGAGTACTTAAAATAGGTCACTTAATAATAAATTGGCAGATGGCTAACAGAAACAACAAAACAAATCACTCAATCGAAGAGGCAACGATGACGGATACAGGAGAAATTGATTAAGGGCACAGCCGGATAACGGGGCGATAATTATTAAATTAAATTTTTGATGTTTCTCTCTCACTAAAGCGGTACGTAGGCGATGACAATGTGTTCTTTAGTAGCCGATGTTGCAGGAATCCGATGTGCAGGAGAAATCTATGTAGTGCGAAATGATGCCAGATGATACCAGTGGCTGCTGAAGTCTCACGTACATTCAGATTGAGATGGAACAGGTTATGTGACAACTGTAGATTGAGGTAATGTGTAATTCCAGGGCAAATTATGCACTAACTATCTCAAGCCTAGCTGCCCCTTGGACTACACATCACCTGGAACAAGTTGCTCGCGGAGGTGCAACAAAATTATATTAGTAAAACTATAAAAACCTGGAGCCGATGTAAAGTGCGTGCGGCGCTCACCAGAGAGAGAGAGAGAGAGAGAGAGAGAGAGAGAGAGAGAGAGAGAGAGAGAGAGAGAGAGAGAGAGAGAGAGAGAGATTGAAAACGAACCAGTGGAGAATCAGCTACCGATACGGAGGCTACAAAAGTTGAGGTTCGTGACCATATTGCCCGTACGTGTCCCAGCGATCAACAGATAGTTGTTACCGAGCTATACGGAGTGTCGACCTGAGCCAGCTGAAGCAGCGTCTTTCCCTGCGGCATCGAGTATGTGTGTGTGAGGTTTCGCCATCGAAGGCGAAAACCGTGTGCGCGCGAATTCGTGATTCGCGACATAGAACAGACAATCTTTACCGCTACGAGAGTGTGACTTGCTCATCCGTTATCCGCAAGACTGCTAAAAAGGTAAGCTGGCCAGCTTAATTTCGCGACCGCGATGGCATGCCTGATAATTAATTTTCCGTACTCGGAGCGAAGAGTGCATATAATAGCTCTTCTAACAAAGAGCGGCGAGCGATCCGACACCGTATGTCGTTGCCGTGCGAGCGCGGTATGTAAACATAAACACGCGGGCCGAATGTAATATAACATTCAGAATTAATAAAGAGTTTTCGTCTGTGATATTAACCAGTACTTTTGACCTGTTTATTTCGTATTCGTAGTTAGTTGGTTGACTGACACCCATTCCCTCTTGCTCTCTGACTTCCGTATTCAACATAGGTAATTACGTGCGTTTTTCAATACGATTACGCGGATAAAATTAATTAAATGGTAGCAACCCCGTTACATGGCGCCCAACGTAAAAGAACCTATGGTGTTTCTGATTGTTCAAAACACCAGTTCTTAACATTGACCTTGCGCTCAGTCAACCAGCGACTTAGGTGGCAATCAAGTGTTGTTGTGAATACTTGATATTGAAGGCCACAAGAGTAAACATAGCCTGTTAGTTAGCTTGCGAAGGCCCGCCGCGACGAAAAATTGTAAACACTAGCTGTAAGCGCGTGAGAGTGCGACCGAACCACTCTTAGAGAAGCGTAAACACCAATAAATTTTGAAAGTTGCCGCAAATCAATAATATTGTACCCGTTGGCCCGGGGAAAACTAACACCTGCAACTTTCAAAACAAAAGAAACTCAAACTAATAATTTCATTTGAAATCGTGTTGTCTCAACGTAAATGTGTTTTTTTAAATGTTATTACCTACGGTTATTGGTGATTCCGCGCAACGCTCGTTATAATATTGTAGATACTACACAGCCAGCATATTGTAGACCAACACAGCCGCGCTAACAAACAGTTAGCACGCCTGATAGGTAGGATCATTATATTGCGCAATAACGAGCGAAGAGTCTTTCGGCAGATACATTATTAAACGCCCTTGATCGAGCTTAGTATCGGCTAATAAAATTTTTTACTTGCGTACGGATTTTTAGTACAGCACTCGCACTCGCACCACGCGTAACAAACGTGTAAATTTCGCGTGAAACTAGCCGCAAACAATTAGCAGAAGAAAATGGACCGCACTCAAACAGAAGTAGAAAACTGGGTGTTGACGCTCCAGGAGGAGGAAATCGACGAATACCTTGAACACCTGGAGCTTAAAACAAACGGGAACAAGCTCTCGAGAGCTGGGTGACTGCAAAGCTGGTTGCTTGGAGACTACTCCGCGACGGATTTCGCGGAAGTCGACAACCGGCCCAGCAATCCGGTAAAAAGGGCAGCCTTACGCTCGGAACTGATAATATCCCTATGCGCGGAACACACAGCATCCGAGCAAGAGGGAGAACACCCGCTAGCCCAGCTGATGCAGAGTGCGGAAGTAATATCGCGAGTACAAAAAACTGCGATAAACATCGCGAATGTCCTGGACGGCGGCGAGAACACGAACAGTAATAAATGTATTACGATTACGACTGATGATGGCAGCCAGTTCCAACTCCCGCCGGCATTCGCGGTGATGATACAAGACCTCATTTTCCGGTCTAGAGAAAATGAGAAGAAACTCGAGCTGCTAGACTCACTGAGAGTGAATGTGTCGAGTCTAACAAAAGTGTTAGACCAAATTTGCAGCAACTGCAGCAATGTGAAGGACCAACTGGACGATCTATCTGCCAGGATGAGCGCATTGGGAAACGCCGAAAACAGAAATATACGGCAAGACAATGCGAATAGTTACAGCGAAGCGTGGCAACAGGAGAACAAGCGTAGCATTCCAGGACACCTTCACGTACCATTATGACACCAGGCTACCCCAAAGTACTGTAGCTGGACCCGGACAGAGGCCCACGGGGGCCACCGGCAGGACCCCCCGCTGGACGCTCCCTTTCGGAGAGGGTGGACAGCATCAACTTAGTGGAGTTAATGCTGAAGTGGATAACCATCTGCCGAGCACGTGGTCATCCAAGCAGACATCAAACCCGTGGTCGACAACAAGGGACGTCGCATTGTCCGAGGATGGAAACTCAGGTTTTCAGGAGAGGGCAATGCAAGCATCGACACCTTCCTGTCTAGACTAGACAATTCGAGGAGTAGCGCAGGACTCACGGAGGACGAGATGCTCCTAGCCGTATCTGAGCTACTCGTCGGTCCTGCCCTCACCTGGTACGAGGCGATGAGGGAGGGATGGCTCTCCTACGCAGATTTCGAGATGGACGCGAGAGAGTGGTTCGGGACCAAGCGTGCAGCAGCAACAGCGTTTAATGAAGGAGGTTCAGAGCCGATATCAGGGCCCAGACGAACCAGTGAATGTCTACGTCGCTAATATGATGGGCCTGATTGAATCGGCTGAACCCTAAGATGACGCCTGATAGTCAATTGGACCTGATACACGCCAACCTTCTCCCGGACATTCAAGGTCAAATACGGAGGTCCGAAGTGAACTCCATACGGACCCTGAACGCCCTGGCGACGGCGGCCCAGAATAGCTTGCATCAGCGAAGGGTAGAACGGGTGGTACCAGACCCTTAGTCAACTCTGTACCCGGAGTTAGTGTACCACCCTCGCGCCGATGAAAGCAAGGGCCGTCAGGGCAAGGTGGCAGCCATGTCTAGTGACAAACTGGAGGTCAGCGACAGGTTGGACCGCATGGAGAAGGTGCTCGAGAAGGTGACGCAATCGGTTGTCTACACGCCGACGCCCTCGGGGGCGATACCTAATCCTAGCCTGGAGGCGGTCGATGGCGGAAGAAGGTCTCACCCACCGATATATTGAGCCAAGTGCTGCTGTCTCTCAAGGAGATATTGGAGGGGATAAAGAATAACCACGCCGGCAAAAACCTGACCTCCGAGGATCGAGCTAAAAAACCGGAGACTCCTCGCAGAAGAGAGAGGGATTTCACTAAGCCACTCAAATGCGTCGAGTGCGTCTTACTGGGGTACAGCAGGAAGTAATGTCCCCAATGCAAACGAGGAAAGGAGTGATTAGGTGGGGTTAACCCCACTCCTTCGTCCCCCAACCCAAACCCCGTTAACGAGATCTCACGGCCACCGTCAGCACAGCCCGCACCGTTAGTAGCGAGTGTGTTGAGCGACGAGAGCGAGAACTCCCCTGGTGACGCCGACGACGCACGTGGTGGTAGAGTGAACACGGAGAGAGGGGGTATCGACGTTAGTAAAGCCCAAGACCCTGGACCGGCCGAGGTGGTGGCGAACGGATCGCACACGCCCTCGGAAGCGCGGGTAGCGGCAGATAAACCGTCGAAGGGTAACCCTGTGGAAACTCCAGTCGTCCGAACCGAGGTGGTTCGAACGACAAGTGACGTCACTTTACCACATGAGAGCACCGTGGCTAGCGCTATGGTATGCAAGGAACAGAGCCGTGGAGCCGCCGAAACTGTTTCCCAATATTCCCTGGAACAGGAAACGTGCTGGTGGCTACCGGTGAAAATAGGAGATTTCCACTTACGGGCTCTCTATGATCCGGGAGCTTCCACCACGGCGATGGGTAGCAATGCTCTGCAGATAGCGTCTATGCTAGGCGTCAGATTAGATACCACCCACGCGGGTACGGCAGGGCTACCCGATGGTCGTAAGTTGACGATCGATGGTCACGCCTGGTTACCGTTCACCGTAGGGGAGATGACGATACCGACGAGGGTAGTATCCTCCCAACCCTCGTCGAGGAATGCATTTTAAGAGTGAATTTCGTCAGATTGTTCAGAGCGGTACTTGACCCCGATGATAATACGTTGCTGTTTTCAAGGAATCACAAGCCAAGATGAAGCTAGAGGTTGGAGGCTGATCTGAGATTAGCTACGATCGGACTAGCTGAGGTGACGGCCGCTCAACAGGCGACATTGCAGAGGACCATCAACGAGGCCTTATCGCAAGCCCCTGTGGGCTTGGGATGTGCGGCGGGCATTGAGCACGAGATTCGGATCGGTGATACGAAACCAATCAAACAGCGCTACTATCCGATATCACATAAGGTCGAGCAAGAAATGCATAGACTGGTAAGGGAAATGCTAGACCAAGGGGTGATAGAGCCAGCGGACAGTGGCTGGTCGAGTCCAGTGGTTATGATACGCAAGAAGGACGGCTCGTATCGATTTATTATAGACTTCAGAAAGGTCAACAAGGTCACCGAGCCAAATGCGTATCCCCTACCGTTTATGCAAGATATACTGAGGCGCTTGCGAAACGCACGCTATATCTCAACGCCCGAGCTCAGTAGCGCGTATCATCAAATTCCACTCAAGACCGATCTCGACCGATCACTGCCTTTACCGTACCCGGACTGGGGCATTACCAGTTCGTGCGAATGCCGTTCGGTCTCTCGTACGCCGGCGCCACCTTCCAACGGTTGATAGATAGCGTGATCGACCCTGAGCTTGTCGATTTCGCCTTCGCCTATTTGGACGATATCATAGTAGTATCGTCCAAATTCGAGGATCACCTGCAACATCTCAAAACCGTACTGGATAGGTTGTGCAGAGCTGGCCTCTCGATTAATCGAGAGAAGAGCGTCTTCTGCAAGCCTGAGGCCAAATACCTGGGCTTGTTGATCAACCGCGAGGGTATCAGGCCAGACCCTGAAAAGGTACGCTCTATCGTGGAGTACCCACGACCAGGAAACGTGCGACAGTTGCGCACCTTCCTGGGGGTTGCTTCATGGTACCGCCGATTCTTGAGTGACTTCGCCACACACACTCAACCGTTAACGAAGTTGACGGGGAAAAAGAGCGAATATGTGTGGGGATCAGACCAAGAACAAGCCTTCGCTAAACGTGCTGGAGACGGATGCTAGCGCTACGGGAATCGGTGCCGTCCTAATTCAAAGAGTAGGAGACGGAGACCGGATCATCGAGTACGCTAGCAGAGTCCTTAACTCGGCGGAGCAAAATTACTCAGCCACGGAGCGCGAGTGCTTGGCGGTCGTTTTGAGCCCACGAAGGCTGAGGTTGGAGCAATGGACCAACAGAAGTCAGGGGACGGCGCCTCGTACGCGGAACAATTTCGGCGCGTCGAGAGCCACCTAGAAGATTACCCGGATTGGAAGGTAGGTGGCCGGGTGATGTATCACTTAAAGCCAAACTATGACTACCAGGGAGCAGATGGGTACGAGAACGTATGGAATCTCGTCGTGCCTCCGGAGGAACGCAAGGCGGTATTGTTCGAGAGCCACGACCTTGAGACTGCAGGACATTTGGGACGCGAGAAGACCTTCGCCCGCGTCGCGCAGTCCTATTATTGGCCAGGGATGTACACGGACGTTAAGGGGTACGTCCAAAAGTGTCAGGTCTGTCAACAGTGTAAGGTTGAACAGTGACTGCCGCGCGGGCTCATGCAGAATCGAACGTTGTCCCCGCCTTGGCAAGTGGTCGCAGGCGACATCGCCGGACCCTTTCCGAAGAGTCCTCGAGGGCACGAATACGTGCTCGTATTCATCGATGTGTTCACACGATCGGTCGAGTGCATACCCATACGTAGTGCCAATGGCAAGACGATCGCGAAGAAACTCCGGGAGCGGGTAATCCTGCGCTTCGGTACGCCGAAGATCTTCCTGTCCGACAATGGCACCGAGTTCCGCAACCAGCTGGTAGACGGGTACCTGAGAGATCAAGGGATAAAACGGACCTTTACCCCAACCTATAACCCGCAGGCTAACCTTACGGAAAGGGTTAACCGTATGTTGAAAACGATGATAACCTCGTACCTGCGAGGGAATCACAAGGAATGGGACCGAACGCTGCCCGAACTCATGTTCGCGTTGAACACGGCCGTTCACAGTTCCACGGGGACCAGCCCTGCCATGCTCAACTACGGCAGGCAACCGGAAGCCCCAAATCCTCTTCGGAGACGAATGGACGAGCTTGTCGCTCTAGAGAAGAGTTTGCTCCGAATCGGGCGATGGAACGAGCATATGCAGAATAACCGTTCCGCTATTCAGCAAGCTCACGAGAGCGCTTCGGATGAGTCCCTGAGACAGGCGAGATATTATAACGCCAAGCGCAGGGCCCACAGGTTTAAGGAAGGGGACTGGGTGTGGAAGAAGAATCGCGTGTTGTCCTGCGCGGCGCAGGGCATTTCCGCGAAGTTAGCGCCCAAGTTCATAGCTCCCTTTATCATCACGAAGGTACTCGGTGCCAACTCGTAAAGCCTTGCCAACCAACAGGAAGAGGTCACGGAATTAATACACGCCAAGGACCTCAAGCCCTACTGTGGGCGAGATGACGACTTACCGGAAGAAGAGACCCGACGACGAGATGACGACGAGACCGCTACCACCGAGGGTACCGAGCCGACGAGCGTCCCGCCTAATGCGAACGACGAGACGATACGCGGAAACGGGCGCGCCGACATTGCGGATAACACACTCCGGAATAATGACGCGATAACTCCGAGCTCACCTCGTCACACCCGTCCCAATCCCCCCGACCAAGTCCCAATAAACACCTCTTCTACTAACGCGGTGAAGCGCCCACGAGGGAGACCTCGCAAGTACGCGCTAACCACACACACTACACCGCATCGACAGATTCATCGTGCTCCCCGTTCCATCGTCGGGAAAAGGAAGAGGGGTAGACCGCCGAGAACGCCAACCGCGGATGCATGAGGTCCAGCGAACGAAGGACCTGGGAGACCGACGCAAAGGACCCCACCTTCGACCCCGGTGACGAAGGCCCTGGGCAGCTGAACAGGCGCCCTACTTCGATACATTTATTCTGGATCCTGATGTGTGGGATTGTTGCAGAATGCAGATCACGCTCGAGCAGTTTGAACAGGTGGCGGCCGCCCTCATCGGGCTAGATTTGGGCCCCGCCGTCGAGGGTGTGGTACACGCCGCTCTGCACCTCCTGGGGGAGAAGAAAGAAGAAGAGGAACGAGCACGGATGCGAGCTCACGCGAGCTCGTCATCCGTGATTATCGAAGAGCTCCAAGACGAAAGACCACTGCCCCCCTCGACGGTGCAGGGCGTCACACGTGACGAGGCACCCCACTTGCCGGGAGCAACGTCAGCTGCGATCCCGATGAGAGCCCCACCAATCTCCATCGGGACGCAGACCGAGCCGTCACCACCAGGCCCTCGAGGGCCCGGTGAGTGACGCACCTACCGGCTTCTCCCAGCCTCCAACCCTCGGAGCCAGACCAGCGGCTCCGGAATCCAGGTCGGAGACTGCGACACACCGGGGCTCGCGGACGTGCGGGGTAAACCTGGTGGTTAATGTGGACGGAAGCAATGGGGGTCAAGCATCAGGGCCCATCTACATAAATCTTGTTGTGGGGTCCACGGGTGAGAACCCCACGGTCGAAAGGCCGTTGTGGTCCGCCCCGAACCGGAGGGTCGGGTTGCCACTGACCCCCAGAGAGCGAGGCCTCCCGCGGGGCACCCTCTCCCGCGCCCAGTAGGAGAGGTGCAACGTGTGCCACTACCTCGGGGTGACTCGCACCGATCGGTATCCCCGCGTAAGGCAGCATGCCGACCTGGTCCAGGAGAGGCTGGGATGGAAGGCACGTGGGCGCCCTACATTAGATGAAGATGGCCGAGAAGAACGGACAGGACCAGCCAGGTGAACGATCCCTGCCCCCGTGGGCAGGGCCGCGCACACGCCTTCAATAAATGGAAGTTGTTCGAAATATCACATGGACCATGATCTTTTATTATCCTTCCCCCTCCTCACCTCAAAAGGAACAGCGCTAATGATATTATCGTCAAGGACCCCATAGGTCCAGACTGGAAGGGAGCTGTGACGGTAAACGTCATATTAGCGCTAACGGCCCATGCATGCGGCTGCCCGCGAGGGCAGCACCTACCGGTAGCCGAATAATGTAACGAGGGAATTCGGCACGCGAGGAGACGGAACGCGCGCGATTGAAAACGAACCAGTGGAGAATCAGCTACCGATACGGAGGCTACAAAAGTTGAGGTTCGCGACCATATTGCCCGTACGTGTCCCAGCGATCAACAGATAGTTGTTACCGAGCTATACGGAGTGTCGACCTGAGCCAGCTGAAGCAGCGTCTTTCCCTGCGGCATCGAGTATGTGTGTGTGAGGTTTCGCCATCGAAGGCGAAAACCGTGTGCGCGCGAATTCGTGATCCGCGACATAGAACAGACAATCTTTACCGCTACGAGAGTGTGACTTGCTCATCCGTTATCCGCAAGACTGCTAAAAAGGTAAGCTGGCCAGCTTAATCTCGCGACCGCGATTGCATGCCTGATAATTAATTTTCCGTACTCGGAGCGAAGAGTGCATATAATAGCTCTTCTAACAAAGAGCGGCGAGCGATCCGACACCGTATGTCGTTGCCGTGCGAGCGCGGTATGTAAACATAAACACGCGGGCCGAATGTAATATAACATTCAGAATTAATAAAGAGTTTTCGTCTGTGATATTAACCAGTACTTTTGACCTGTTTATTTCGTATTCGTAGTTAGTTGGTTGACTGACACCCATTCCCTCTTGCTCTCTGACTTCCGTATTCAACATAGGTAATTACGTGCGTTTTTCAATACGATTACGCGGATAAAATTAATTAAACGGTAGCAACCCCGTTACAATACTTATTATTTATTAACATATTATTATTATGTAAATATAATTGAACTTTTTTTGTAATAAAACAAAATTTTACAAAAATAATATAATACGTTCAAAGTAACGAAAATATAATTTTTTATAACATAAATGTCTAGCGTGAAAAAATGAAAAAAAATTTGTTCCAGATCTTAGTTTTCACTTTATTTTCATATTCTTTACCAAAAAAGAAACAATTTTTTTCTTTAAAGTATTTTTACTTAATTCATAGCAATCGAAATATGAGCTGATGAAAAAAAATCGATTTTTGTTTATAAAAAAGCTATATCACTGAATAAAAAATCAGAAATGAGTTCTGTTGCTTTTATTTTAAAGAGGAACATTCCATCTTTTAATTTTTAATAATCCGCTGAATTGCGTAGCAAATAAATAAATTTGTATACGGGCAAATAAAAAGAAATTTTTTATGTTCATTTTTTAAGCATAAAAAACTTAATTCTTGTACAAACAATATTGTTTTCACGCTACTTAAAGCTTTTTCTATGACCTTTGAAATAGTGTCAAGTTTTTTATTCAAGTACTCCTTTTCGGTGAAATATAAAACTTTAAAGTTTAGAAAATTTCGCCTCAGGGTGGGCAAAAGTACGTGCTGGGCACTGTATGTACGATGTGTAAACTTTACGATGTCAATTGTAAACGATCAACTAAAATTAGTAGTGTCTTGACACGGGTTAGTGAATAAGCAAAATTACAGTATTGTAGGTAAGTGAAACATTTTTTAAATAAAGCTTACTCTAAACAAGACAGTTTAGCTAGTTTTTATATGAACTAGATATTATTTGCGTTAACTTGTTTTACTCTAGGAGATCTATCTAATGTAATATCCGTAATGATATATTAAAATTCAAAAAAATCCTTGATATTTAAAAAAAAATTGAATGATGCCTGCCTGAACTCATCAAATATAATTCAGTCTCATCCTCATTATTCTTTTGTTACAACCTTTTAAATCGTCATTTATTACTGCAATCGTATTAAAATATTATATCGTCATGGTTCACGTAATATACGACCGCAAAGTACACCGATATAGTGTTCTGTCAGGGTTCGGTTGGTCGGAATGCAATTGCGAACGGAAAGCTCGAGAATCCCTCGTCGTTTTGAAGGTATTAGACGGAATATGCTCACTGCTAATACTATCGCGGTGACGAAGCGCAGGTTACGCGAGACATGCAGCACGACCGTGCGAAATCCTGATGGTGGACGCGAAAGAGATCTGCGCTATACCCTTTACGATTCGTTAGTCAAAAAACTTTCGACTGGGATCCAACCAACAGCTTACACAACGTCGCGCGTGAAATGTGAGACATTTTCGGTATGAGATACTCGTATAGTACTGCACAGTGAATTATGAAGAACGACGAACAACATCATTACCATTATAGGCGCGTTAAGGAACTTGGTGAGTCTTGATATTTCAATTAGTTGTTGCACTCCCACACGCGTGCGTTTGCACCCACACCCACAAATACATACACGCCAGTATTCATCCTAATACTATAAAAATTATGATCGTTGGTCACGGAAGACCAAAACTTAACATTTCAAATAATTTATTTTACCATCAGTTACACAATCGTAGTAACATTATACGGTCATGCATGTTCACAGTCACACGCACACGCACATACACATAAATGCAATATTTGTTGTACTCTGTTTACATACGCTTAAAAATTATAGATAATGGTGATGCTGAACGACGCGTAGCGTACAGTCGATGGTTACTGGGTCAACTCGAAGCCGATGATGGTATCTTGGACCGGATTTTATGGACGGGTGAATTCACGGAGAAGTTAGGTTGTTCCATCAGCATAATGAACATTCGTAAGATTATAAGAATCCTAATTCGTAAAGGTTTATCGTTCTAAAACTCATTAAACTATTAAAGAATCAGCTAGTGTTCTACCAAAAAAATTAAAATAATTTTGAGAAGACTCATTTTCTTCATTGACATCTTTACTCTAACTGAAGTAATGCATTTTTATTAATGGAATCTTTCAGCTGGCGTTCAATGTCGTTTTACCGTCAATATTTTAGCCGAATTGATCGGTGATAGGCTCATTGGTCCGTTCAAACTTTCACAACTACTTAATAACGGAAATTATTTGAATTTCTTGCAAAATGATTTCCCTAGCTTACGTTAACGGCCAGTTAACGCAGGAGCGTTAAAAGAACAACATGATTTTTATGCATGATAGAGCACATTTTGTTGTAAATGTTCGAAATCATCTAGATCAGGTGAGATTTCGCGAAGTTCATATAATACCCATACACACACGCGCGTAGAATAGGCACATATGTATGCGTACAATACATATACATACGCATACACACACGTACACACATAAACTTTCGTTCATTACTTGCTCACATATGCACACGTATAAACATACTAACTATTGGAATTTTGTACAGATTTATTTTGGACGCTGGATTAGTCGTAATGGTCCAATCGAATGGCCTGCAAAATCGTCGGACTGTGATTCCTGCGATTTCTTTTTATAAGGTCTGACTAAAGATTAAGTATATCATGACGAGGTACCTCAAAATGTCGAATAATTATGTGAAAAAATAAAAGATTACACAGATCATCTTGATCTAAACGTCATCCTCCGTGCAACAAGAGATGTAAGACGCAGAGCTATATTATGCATTGAACAAGATGACAGATATTTTGAGCAATGCTTGGATGGCCTGATAAACGATTGACCTAATAATGATGAAGTTTGTGTTTTTGATAGTCCGTTTCTTTGACTGGATGAATCAAGGATCAACGTGCTTGAAAAATATAAGATTTTAAAATAATTTGAGGAGATAAGATAAAAAGCTATAGAACAGACCGGTTCTTTGGTCATGGGCGAAGAATTGGAGAGGATTTCGTTCTAACTCGGATTTTAAAGATTAATTTGTCAAAAGACGGGTCTTTTTATTGTATATCTCGAAGATCAACCGACTTGAAAAAATTATCATTCCTTCATTTTCAGTAATATTGTTGGAATTTTAATCTGAAGAGGAGATAATATTGAGTGTTGCTATGGATATTATCAATTTTTTGATTTTGTTTGTTTTTTCAGTCAATTGAGATACAAGCTTCTATTGCTTATTTTTCGAATTTTATTTATGTTACAATAACATGTGTAACGGAGAATTTCGGCTAGGCCGATTTTGTCCGTTTGGCTCTCGCAAATGTCCGTGCGCCGCGCCAAGCTGAGAGTGTGTGCGTGTGGTACACACACTCATGCTTGGATCTTTCTTTGCGAGGTGCTGAATACGGGCTGAGCTGACGACTGGAGCGATGCAGATGGCGTAGAAGAAGAGAAAATGAGAGAGAGAGAGAGCGCGCTCTAATCGCGGAAAATTCGAGAGTCTCTGCTAGGCTATGAGCAGAGGAAGTCGCGCGCACGGATTAAACCGAAGGTCATGGTTTTCCAGAGTTGGCCCCACGATCTCGTCGACGATTGTTCGTTTTCGGAGACCCGCGCGGTGCGCGGACAAATATTATAGTGTGAGGCTGGGTCGCGCCCAGCCGTGTCCCGAAGGATACCTGCCACCGGTGCGTATGGGTCACCGGCGAGGTGCGCGGGTGTATGTGCGAACTGTTTTGACGTGATGCAGTACCGAGCAACGGAGAGGCGACGAAGGCAAAGACAACAGCAATCATCGAGCGAAACAACGAATTAAGGCAGCAGTATTGCAGAGCGAGCGAGAGGACGAGCAAGAAGACAAACAGCTACACTCATGTTCAATAACATTTGTTGTAACATTTAGTTTTAACAAGGGAATCGGCAGACTGACCAGCCACCGTTTCACCTTTGCGTTCGTGTTTATTATTGTGCCGCCCGTAGTGTATAAGTGCGAGGTCACCGTATTGTAGCCTATTGTTGACGATTAAAGAATTAGCTTGTTAATCTGCTGTTGTGTTTATTCGCCGCTGTATCACTCCTCATCCCGATCTCGAATCTGTGCGTTTAACGTGTTTAAGCTCGACGCGTTATTCAGTCGTGGGAACGTCTTTTGCTTCCTGAATCCCCGAATAAATAATTTGTGCGGACGGCCGCTAGTAACCCAGACGGGAACGGTCGCTAATTCTCCGTTACACATGTAATGAAGTAATCTAAGCAATCTCTCCCTTTTCGGGTAGCTCGCGGCCGTCCTTACAAATTATTTAAAAGGACGGAATTTGGGCAGCTCGAACGTTCCAACGACTGAATGATCCGCCGATCCAAAATGGATCAAAAATTTCCAAATGAGGAGTTATAAGGCGAAACAACGAACATAAGTAATCGAGCACAAATTTAATTAACAATAAACTTAACAAAGCAACATATCAACAAAGGAAACAAACAACATAACATCATAACATCATCACCAGTTCATCTACGCACGACAAGTTTTTCACGCTCGGCAGATCTGCCAGTCTACCCGCATAGCAACGGTGTCCGAAACATACGAGAGAGAAAGAGAGGAATCATAGTAACGACCTCGTCCACCTGAACCACTCCTCTTCGTCGCTGTCCACCAAGCTGCTGTTGTTACTCTCTCTCTCTCTCATCCTGATCACTCTTCTCTCGGCAGCCGCTCGGCTCGCTTACAAAATGTCTACTGTTGTGACATATTTTTGCAAAATTAAAAAATTGCTCGAAATGCTTCCAAAAAAACTCTCACGTACTCCTTGGCATATTCTAAGATCATTTTATTCTTTACAATTTTCTCATAAAGTTGATTATTTTCCAACAAAAATATGCTGAAGTTGCAAAATAGTCACAAATTCTTATCTATCGTTATAATGGATAATCGCTTGGGCATTTTCTCAATTATTTAACACTTCAATTTTGATATAAAAGTGAATAGTCTGCTAGTATACACATGCACAAAAAAATTCACGTAAACATTTATTTACAGTAGTGCGCCGATGATTTTTTCGATCGAATTTTTTTCCCTGGACACGAAGCCATAAAAGACAAACAGATTGCCAATCCGATGACTGAAGTGTTTTTCAATAAAATTGGAGGAATCTCAGAATTTTTAATAAAAAATATTCTAAAATTACAAACTTTGGAACTCGCTACGAGACGGAATCGCGGAAGTGGAAAAAAAGACGTTATTTACAGATTCAAGGTTTTTTTGTTGGAATACAATCAAATTTATGAGAAAATTGTAAAGAATAAGATGAACTTAGAATATGCCAAGGAGTACGTGAGAATTTTTTGAAATCATTTCGAGTAATTTTTTAATTTTGCTCAAATTTGTTATTTATATAAACAAAAAAATTCCTTTTAATTCTCCCAAAAAAATTAGGTTCATTCTTCGATCAATTTTAAGAACTTTTTATTTCTTGATACTTATCTGATACGTTGATAATTTTCCAGTAAAAAGTTCGTGAGCTACTTAGGAAAATTTTGCGGTTCGGACGCCATTTTGAAAATACTAGTGCGAAAATTGAACTCTGAATCACAGATTCTTAAAAATTAGCCCTTTATTCCACCGGTTGGGAAGGTTCCAGGTCGGTTCCCAATACTGAAGGTTTCAAAAATTAGATTTGAAAAAGAGTTGAAAATCCCTAATTTTTGTTGTTTAAAAGCAATTTTTTCATAAATAATGATGTTTAAGATCAATTTTGAGTACACCGTCAGGAAGGGCTTGCTTTAAATTTTTGAAATATGTTTCTCTTAAATTTTTTGAACGCTTACTGAATTAGTTATAATGTTCTAAACACAAGCTTTTCGCGAATGACGTTTTCAGCTGAAACGGGTTAAGGGACTATCGTGTACCTTCCTTTAAATTTTTGACACTCGGATTGATTCTTTCATGCTTCTTTCATCGTTCTTTTATATGCTTCCTCGTCGGATTAAGAATCTGGATAGCTAATTAAAGCAGAAATTTCTTGATCCATTTATATTATTGTGATTATTCGTTTTAGTTTATTTGCAATAACATTACTTATGCACTGTAATCATTTGGATCAGTCTAAATGTTGCAAGTAGGAGTTATGTGTAGTTTTTATTTCTATTAAAGTAGAATTTAGAATGCTAATTTGCATTGTTGATATAACAACTATGACGGTATTGATTAAAAATAATAAATGAATCACACTGAACAATCTAAATTCACTCTGTTAAAAGATGTAAAAAGAGTATTGTGACATCATCGTTTTACCTATAAAATTGTTTTATTTAAAATTAATTGAGCTTTTATAATTTTATTATAATAGGTTATGGATATATATATACCTAAATTATGTTCTCAAAAGTTTATTTGTTCAAAAAGGAATTCATTAAAACTTGAAGATTTGAGTGTGAATTATCGTAAAATAGTCTATAATCAATTTTGCAAAGCTCGACGAACTTTTGACCGGTGAATCATACTGGCTAATTATAAATCGAAAGATTTGTGATTTACCTGAATTCGATGAAGTAGCTTATAACGAGTGAAATTGCTGACTCGTTATGTCTCTCTCTCCCTAGTAACGATAAGTAAATGTAACATATTTCTCTGAACCTATCCTATGTGTTTATGAATTTATTATATTTATGTTCATTTATTATATATATTTACATATGTAATTACATTTCTGTTCTGATATAAGGTAAGTGAGGTGAGAGAGAGATGCAAGTACGCAGGGATACTTCCGTACGCGATAGCAAGACGCGGAGAGAGAGAGAAACATATTCGCGCTTTAGCGAGTAACCGCGCGCACTGGTTGGCTCATTAAGACGAAATCGAGTAGTTGAGCCCGTGGCGCGAGGAGTAGTTGTGTAGACACGCGAGTGAACAGTGACAGAGTCCTTTGTTCTGACTGCCTTCTTCCTTGGATCTTGATTGTGACCTGCCGCCCTTTTCCTTCGCCCTTCGAGTGCATGTTCTTATTCAGGGTGGAATTGCGACGTCGCCTGGCTCTGCGGACGATTAACACACGTGGGCTGCAGCCGGTAGTGCGGAGCATCGTTGCGCTAGGCACCATCACAAAGGGAGACTGAGCTGCATAGTGCACGTGGTGCCTTACTGTTCGCGCATACGCGTCAACGCAAATTGTATAAGTCGTCGGCGTACCTAGAGTTCGGGCTCCTGTATTATAAGTACCGGCTTAATGGTTTACTCTCTCTCTCTCTCTATCCATTCACTCAGCGTGCTCTTTCCCTCTTTCCGACCGTCTGTGTTCATTTCTTTATTGATTAAAGATATTTTTCTTTGTAAATGTTCTAACTTAATTGTATTCCGCTGCTTTCTCCGAACGCCCTATCTTTTCGCGCCGACAATCGATTTTAAATTTCCGACTTTCGCGTTCCTTAGCCAATACTACGAATTTGCGCTGATCTGACCGTCCTGTCACCGGCGTGACAAGCACCGGACCTGGGAGGACGACTAAATCCACAAAGCTTTAGACTTCGTTCGATCATTCCCCATTTATTACTTATTTTTATATTCACGGGGTAAACCGGGCTAAAACCCCATTATAAGCTTTAGAAATTACTGTTAAAAAACTACAGAAACTAGACTATTTGGATAACAACATTAATACAGCCGAAGAAAAAGTTTATAAAAGTCTAATTTATATTATAAGGTAAATACCATTGAATATCTCATATGTAGAATTTGTAGTTCAGTTACAGGCACTGCATATCAGTAAATAATGGATAAAGAAACATTATACGAAGCATGGTAAGCTCTCAAAAAGCAATTCCAAGCGACGAAAGATCAAGCTTTTCAAATATTTTAACAACTGCTGTTCAATAACAATATTCTCGTGAGTAAGGCAACGCTTTACCAGCAGAATTTGAAACATTGAATGTTATTAACAAAAGATATCAAAAAGACGTTGAATGAGCTAACAAAGGAGTTGTGTATGTTAAAAAAAACTTCAAGAAAAATATCAACAATAACGAGTTTTCTTAAGAAGTGCTATAAAAGATGTGCAAAAGCAAGATGCGAAATAGAAGTCGAGAGTAGGTACGATATGCAATTTTTTTGATAAGAAGAATCATTAGATCAATAAGTCGAGATATTAAATTGTTAACGTTTAGAGGACGGGGAGTTGAAATTTTTAACTGCTCAGTATTTTCTATATAAAACGTATAATATATGTGTTTAATATCAGAGAATACTCATATGTGAAGTGTCAATCCATGGTCGAGTCACCAAGTGGCTTTTCCATCCTCAGGGGTGATGCTAATTTTGACACTTTGAAAAATTGTTTTATTTGGTACAGGGAGTTAGTACGTGATTTAATTATGATTTTTTCGTAAATTGTTTACGAATTAATTTATGAATTAAAGTAATTTTATTCACGATAGATACATCGTTGAAAAATACTTCGGAAAGCTATATTCATACTCCCTTACTATAAAAAGTTTATTTTCGCTACTAAAAGTTGACCCTTATTTTAGGGTTTCGTAATTTTTGACTTATGACATCAAATTCGTAATTAGTATGCCCAAAAACTTCAGAATTAATCTATTTTACAGACTAACTTGAAAAATTATTTTGAGCCACTATAGTGGTTTTTCCGCCTTCTAAAGGTTAATAGAAGGCTACCTCCATATAAAACAACCAAAGAACCTCAAAATAATTGCTACAACAAAAATCTAGAGGAAAATGCTATTGAAGTGAAGGAGGATTTCATTTCATTTGTTTCCGAAAAGATCCTCAATGCTTACATTAGTCCAATAATTTGGTGGATTAACAATAGTGCTATAAGGTTTACAAAATATATTTTTACTTCATTACAGATTTTGAAGAATTCAAACATCTATGTGATATAAAGGCTGTAGCTGTTACAAGCTGTTAAAAAAAGGTATAATAAAAGTAGTATATACAGTAAACAACTTTCTCTTTTTAAGTAATGTCAGATACATTGTTGATATTTAAAAAAATTTGTTTTCCGTTTTAGCAGCTCAACATGACAATAGAAACATCTTTTTTCAATGAACGGCTACACAGTGCTCGTTAGAAATTGATAGCCCGATGGCAAGACGCTTCTGAGTGAAGACCACAAACGTTTATGAATGACTATACAGAGTTATCATCATACCGATTTTTTATCCTACGAAGTGAGATTCCAAGTTGATTCTATTGACAGTTCATAGATGCAGTTATTTTACCATAGGTAGGGTCATCAGAATAAATAGCACGTAAAAACCTTGTATAAAAATAATGGTGTCAAATAATAGCGAGAAATTTTTGAGCCATACCTTGAGCAAGTAAATGGGGAAAGTTGATTTCTTATGTATTTCTTTTGATGGATTATTCAATGAGAAAAGATTTTTGTTTGAAAGATAGATACACTAAATATTGATACTGCTACATAATTACAGACACATTATAATTAATGATTGTTTATGACGAAACAGCAACGTTTGTGTAACTCAATAAGAGAGAAAAAATAGATGTAAAAGCAATCAAAAAATATTTTGTAGGGCGTGATAGTGATGAGAGAGAAAAAGTTCATATCTACAAATTGCGAAAAGTTATTATCTAAACAGATGTGAATTTTTCTGAGTTCATTAGAAAACTTGATAAAAAAGTTAAGTTGCCGGTAATAAATTTTCATTTACAGTAACAATGTAATCGAAAAAGGTTCCAAGATTCCAGTTATGTCTGTCAATTTCAAACGAACCCACACCTATTCAACTTCAGTCAATGTTTGCAGATGAGCCAATTCTGTACGAGTCATGGTCTACTATCTGTTTCTGCGACCGATATTGAGCAAAAACTAAACCAGTCTTTGCAAGTCTTCCTTCTCTATTTGTAGTCTAGCACAACCTATACGTTCATTCGAATTTTTAACGCTAGCATAAATGACTGGGAGAATGCGCAGCGCTAAAGTGAAATTTGGCTCTGGCAAAAAGGGTAATATAAGGTTATTATATTCTACACGGTTTTTTGCAGCATTTACCCGCCCTTTGTATTCTGCTAAAATGTTCCAACCAAGTAACCCATCAGTCTCGATTATAAAGTCATCATTCACAACATAAAATTCATCGTTTATACCCTGAAAGTCTAAATATATCATGCCAAGCGTGTTATTTTGATGATCCTGTTCCCTAGTTGTATTGGTAATTGCAACTGCTCTATCTGACATGTTAACCTTTTCGATGCCAACTTGATCTAGATTATCATTCGATATATTTACCGTTTCTTCTAATTCTAGATTTTGTTGGTCATTAATTGTGAACAAAAATGCTACAAATTGACTATCCATTTGATTCAATTGATAATTTTTTGCGATCGCGCGCGCTAATTCGGTTATTTTATTCAAGTTATTAATGGTCACTAGGTGTTGGATAAATGCTTATGACGGCGGCAGTATTGAGTCATCATCTCTTAGTAGTAAGTAGTCTAATTTTCTTAACAAGTCTATAGAATTTCTTAAGATTTTTATATTCTCTATAAATTTATTTTTAGGTCTGGATTTTCGATAACAAATTTTAATTTGTTAAGGGCAATTCTTATGTATCGTTCTTGTAACGGTCCTATTTATGAGCTGTTTATTAAATGACTGCAACTAGTCTAACGTATTTATCTGTTAGTCAAAACAATACATTAAGCGGCGCTACCTCAATGTTTACGCGAATGTACACAAATAAGAGTCGAGTCAAAACAAATAGCGTGACGTCACAAATAATAGACATAGATATAATGAACCATAATATTTAGAAAAATATGTTAATTATAGATAATTTGAATATAACAAAGTATCAATTATATAGATTTTAACATACAGATTCACAATATCTTATTCAACTATAAATTAATAATGAATATCGATATGTAAAGTTAATTTATTTATTAACATAGGAAATATTAGAAAAATATAAATAATTTATATGTAAAATGAATAAGCATAGAACATGAGTAAGAATTGGTTTCATTAATAACAGCTAAATAACAACTGTTATTAATAAATAAACAATTAATAATTTATTTAAACAATAAGCTATATATAGAACGAAAATACTAAGTTAATACTTGATAATGACAATTTTATGATTTAGAAATCTTAGATACTTAATCAAATAACCGCATGTTAAGATTAGAATAAAACCGTTACAAATATGAAAAAATAGTCATAATTCAAATGTTATTAATTAATTTAAATAATTAATTTTGGAAAATACTTCCAAAATTAATCAACTTTAAGGTTATATGAAATTTTAACAATTTTCTATTGTAAATAATGTAATATCACGTTAATTAACTTTATTAGTTAATAACTTTTGACGACACTATTGGCGATAATTGTATATTGTATAAAATCAACAAATAACTAGTTCTGTAAAATTTAGATGTATTAAAAACTTAATATTAATGGTTATTTACTTGTAAATGAAGAAAAATAATTTCTCAAAATTCGCGAATGTCTCTCGAATTTTCGATGAAATCTCTCCTGCAATAATAAGCGGGAAAATCTGTGTATAAATAGGCCCACCTTTGCACAGGCTAGATTCATTCACTTCTAGCCTTGCCAAGTGAGCGCATGAGTTTGAATAAACTTGGATCAACACCTAAGTTCTTTCTCTCATTGTGATTTACTAAGCAAGACTAACCTTTCCTTATAATTTGAGCTCGACTTATAGAACATCTCGCGCTATAAGAAACTTGGGCCGAATTATATCCTATCCAAGAAAGACTTTAGCTCTGCTTATGGGACAACTCGCACCATAAGAAACTAGGGCATTGTCTGACTTTCCTCGATATTTTATAATTACTTATATACAGGGTGGCCCATTTTAAGTGATCCACTCAGATATCTAGATTGGAGTGAGTTTTATCGAAAAAAGTTTCAGACAAAAGTTACTCAACTTTGAGGGGGCCATGTTTCTATGACCTTGGATTTACCCTTGGAGGTCATGTTCAAGGTCATTTCAAGGTCAACTTTGTTTTTTTAAATAGGAACCCCCATTTTTGACCCCGGATTCGGAAAGAGCGGGAAATTTTATGTCCAAAACGGTGTTTTTAAATTTTTTTTCATGGCCTTGAGAAGGTCGATTTAAGGTCAAATGCTTGAAAAACTGCATAAAAGCGTTTTTTTAATTTTTAAGATATCGAAAAATGACCTCTACAAAATTTGTTCAGAATAGAGTGGGCCACCCAATGCACCAAAAACCTTTGACCTTTAACCTCATTTTGAAGGTCATTTCAAGGTCGAAGTGTTTTTTGTAATGGAAACCCCTCTTTTTGACCCCGGATTCGCACATAGCGCGAAACTCAACACAATACCTTATCCAAACGTCGGATTTCGCGCTATGTGCGTATCCGGGGTTAAAAAGAGGGATTTCCATTACAAAAAACACTTCGACCTTGAAATGACCTTCAAAATGAGGTTAAAGGTCAAAGGTTTTTGGTGCATTGGGTGGCCCACTCTGTTCTGAACAAATTTTGTAGAGGTCATTTTTCGATATCTTAAAAATTAAAAAAACGCTTTTATGCCGTTTTTCAAGCATTTGACCTTAAATCGACCTTCTCAAGGCCATGAAAAAAAATTTAAAAATACCGTTTTGGACGTAAAATTTCCCGCTCTTTCCGAATCCGGGGTCAAAAATGGGGGTTCCTATTTAAAAAAACAAAGTTGACCTTGAAATGACCTTGAACATGACCTCCAAGGTCAAATTCAAGGTCATAGAAACATGGCCCCCTCAAAGTTGAGTAACTTTTGTCTGAAACTTTTTTCGATAAAACTCACTCCAATCTAGATATCTGAGTGGATCACTTAAAATGGGCCACCCTGTATATTTGATTTACTTAATTATTGTATTTGTTTCACTTAGCTATTTTCTTGAAATTAGAGTAAAATCATCGGAAACAAATTCTTACTCATTAGCTGAATTACGAGAGTTCGAATTATTTTTATTTATAAGTGATACGAACATCACATTCTGTAGGATATCGAAGTGTCATTTTAGTGCTAATATACCCGCCGTTTACCTCATCGACTATTATTGATGTATCGATCTTATTTTCTATATCTTTATTGTAATCGAAGATTATAATTCCTGACTTTTGCAACGTAGTACTATTAAAGTCCTTTAAATTTTTACGATATTCTCCTACCACTTTGAATATATTATTATTTTTCTGTGTGAAGTTATGAAGTACTACAAAGACCACTCGATAGATACTTTTAGCTTTTGCCTTTTAGTAAGCGTATTAGTGTAGTGTGAGACATATCAATAATATATTTGCTTGCTCTTCAAATGAACGAATTAATTAATCATACACACAGAAATAGAGGATCAAGATATAGTAGACACTACCACTTATAAATATACTCGGATTAAGTATAGTACCTGTATTTGGACTTATTATAGAGTATCACCTGAACCACGTGAATTATATGCACTGCACTGGCTAGAATTGCAAAAATTATTTTTCGCATAATTATTATCTTCCTTCCTGTTCTTTTCACGAGCGAAAATTATAATTGTATAAAGCACACAAAAACTTAAAAAAACAGAAAAAAAATTCCAAAAATTGCAAAAATTTTTACACTGATAACCCACACCTAGCAACAGTTTTAATGTTAGGAGTATTAAGGGTTTACTTTTGTCGTTGCTCGATCTATCGATAATATTGGGTATGCGGTTGAATGAAGCAATGAAAATACCTTGAATAGACTTGATTACTTAAGATGAAAAATAAATCGCGTGCTTGTGCTTTCGCGTCTCGGACTTCTGTCTTCTAGTGCCCAGCCAGTAGATAATCGACGCACGAGAGAGAGAGAGAGAAGAGAGAGAGAGAGAGAGAGAGAGAGAGAGAGAGAGACGATTGCGCGAGCGCTTAGGAAGGTTTGAGCGGGTGGTAGCGCGAGATCGTGAGCGGTACGCCCTCTGTAGGGGAAAAAACGGAATCACTTCGACTTTTTTCTTATAAATTATTAAGTTTATTGTAAAAAGGGCCGAAAGCGGTAATTATTAGTAAGTCGATGTGATTTCAGATCGTTTTGAGTAATCAGATGTTATCCCATTTGAGCCACAGTTTGGTAGATAAAGGGAGGTTGGAAGCACCTGAACAACGATATAAGTAGAGAGCGCGACCCAAGCGTACAGGGCAAGCAAACAGCAGGCTCGACCTTAGGTAGGATATTTTATAATATTATTAAATAGTTTGCGGAGACTGCACGTGCTCGTAATCTCGCGAGTTTGTGCCTTATTAAAAGGAGGCATAAGGGTAGTTGCACTAAGTAGTGTATACCTCGCTCATACCTTGCGTGATAGGAAGCGGTAGTGGTCGATTAGGTCGATAATTTTAAACCTCGACCGCATCCTACACCCGTGCGGAGGCAAGATGGCTCTGTTGTCAGCCCACATCGAAAATTGGGCATTAGAGCTGACCTCCGCATAGCGCGAACGCTACTTGGCGGATCTAGTGCTGCGCAAGAATGGAAGTGTCATCTAGCAGGCGGCTAGGCTTGGGAGATGGTTGCTAGGAGAGTACACCGTCACAGATTTCGAAGAGACCACGCACAGTAAAGAGGTGGTAGGGCACAGGAGGCGTACCCGACAAGCGTAGCTCAATACAATCTGTGACGAGTTGGAAAACCTCAGCGCAGATGAGAACAGCGACCATCTCCTGAGGCTCATCAACAGGGAGGAATATCCTTCACAGATATGTCAAGGACATTCGCCAGTTTGGATGAGGACTCGGAGAGTGAAGCCAGCCGGCAAGAAGAGGATGATATCATCCAGAAGATCCTCCAGACCCAGGAACAGGAGGAAGGGGAGAGGAGATAGAGAAATCCGGATCTCAGGTCGCAGGAATCCTGCACCCGGAAGGAACCTTAGGAAGAATTATCCTTGAGCGAAGCCATCCGGCAAATAGAAAACCTGAAGGACGGAGTCGACCGTAACCGCAAGCTGGTATGTCGAATCCTAGAAACCCTTCAGACTCTACAGTGAATACAGGTGTGTGCGGAGCGCGAGGCACAGGACATGCGCTAAAGAATATGAGAGCTGGAAGACAGAATGCATGAAATGGCCAATGCAACCCGTTCTTCTCAGCGTGACTCGGTTCAACCGCGCTCCAGACGTAATGCGGACTTTCAGGACACATTCACCTGTCACTACGATTCTAGGATCCCGTGAAGCACACCGGCTCCTCCAAGACGAGTACCCAGGACAAGGGACGTCACCCCACAGGAAGCCCTCCAAAGAAGAGGAGATGAAGAGGATCCGGAGGAGTACAGGAGATCCGCACCTGTTCAACAGAGGAGTCGAAGCGGATCGTCTGGCACCGGTTCTCAATTATCTTCAGGGCTCTCCACAACCACAGATGTTAGGAAAATCGTCCGCGGATCGAAATTGAAGTTTGCGGGTAGTAGGGCACAGAGCGTGGATACGTTTCTGTCGAGGTTGGAAGATCTACGCGTGAGCGCAGGGTTGACTGATGACGAAGTACTTTGTTCCGTATCAGAGATCGTCGAAGGTAACGCGAGGACCTGGTATGATAACAATAAGTACCAGTGGCTCAGTTATGCCAAATTCGTCGCTAACGCCCGAGAAGGGTTAGGTACAAGTATGCAACAGCAGCAAAGGCTGTTGCAGGAAGCACAGTACCGATTCCAGGATGAAGACGAATTAGTGCGAGACAACGTGTCCAACCTGGTGGCTCTTGTCAATAGACTGGAACCACCAATGTCCTTGGAGAGGTTATTAGATCTACTCCATGCAAACCTCCTTCTAAACATCCAAATTCAGCTGCGTTGGAGCGAGTTGACGTCGATACGCGAGTTTAACAGGAGGGCGACCGAAGTACAAAACACCTTGTCTTACGGTCGTCGTCCACGTGTATTCGCAGATCCCAACTCGACGATCTTCCCTCAGCAGGCCTACCAGCCGAGCAAAAGAACAGCTGGTAGTTAATCCCAAAACGCTGCAGTGGCCAGCAAAGGGAAGGCGCGTGCGAAGAAGGAGGGAGATCCGCAGTGCGGACAGGGCGTGGAGAACCCTGCCAGGAGGCCTACCGAACAAGCGACGGTATCGGCTACACAAACTTCCACTTCTAATAAGAAGATGGAGGAGCGTCTGGAAGGCATTGAGCGGATTTTACGCAAATGGGCCAAAGAAAGGCAAGACAGCCCTCCAGAACAGCGTAAAAGCTGATAGCGTGGGGGAAGGAAAGATTCTCCTTCTCCCAGGTCTCCTGGCGAGCTGCGAGAAGGACAGAGGCGGAAGATCGCTTGTGGCAAACTGGGATTTAGTCGTAAATTCTGCTCCGACTGCAACAAGGGAAACGGCAAGGAGAGTCTCATCCACGGTCATGGGTCAATTAGGGCTAAGATTGGCATCGCAGATGTGACTCGGATTGAATGTGACCAGGGCGGGCGATGCAAGGCTCGTTGATGGGCGCTCATGTCCCATAATTGGTAACGTAATGTTCCCTTTTAAGGTAGGGAGAATCACAAAGGAAATTAGAGTCGCCATTACGCCACTGCTCACGGATGACTGCTATGTAGGCGCGAACTTCGTAAGAGAGTTCCGCGCAGATTTCGATCCCGATGAGGATGAATTATGGCTTAAGGACGCCCAGGTAAAAGTACCAAGTGTGGGAGGCCTCGGAGACACATCTGGAGGAAATAGAAGACCTCGTTAGAAATTGATTCCTGATGGAGGTCAGGCTTTAGGCTGTGCCGTGACGGTTGAGTACGAAATAGATATTGGAGGTGCTCGTTCCATCAAACAGAAGTACAACCCAGTTTCTGATAGGGTGTGAGAGGAAATGCACGCGCTGGTCAAAGATATGCTGGAAAAAGATGTAATCGAACCAGCAACGAGCGGATGGTCAAGTCCAATAGTAACGGTAAAGAAGATTGATGGAAAATATAGGTTTTGCGTGAATTACTAAAAGGTAAATGCAATTACCAAACCTGATGCCTATCTTTTATCATATACGAATGACATCCTAAGACGAATAAGGGATACAAAGTTCATATCCACGCTGGACTTGAGCAGTACGTACCATCAGATTCCCCTAAAGGAAAAAGCGCGTCTGATATCAGCGTTTACAGTACCTGGATTAGGGCACTTTCAATTCAAGAGAATGTCCTTCGGACTGTCATACGCAGGAGCGACCTTCCAGAGGTTGATGGACAAGGCGATAAGCCCGGATAGGGATCCATTCGCTTTTACTTACCTCAACGACGTAATTGTGGTTTCGCCGTCCTTTGAGGAGCATAAGCGGCACCTAGAAATGGTATTAAAGAGAATTCTAGATGCGAGCCTAACCATCAACAAATCCAAAAGTCACTTCTGCAAGACGGAAGTCAGGTACTTGGGAGTTCATTGAACCAGGATGGAGTAAGACCAGATTGCGAGAAGATACGACTGATATTAGAATATCCAACACCCCGGACTATCAAACAGGTGAAGCGATTCATGGAAATGACTTCGTGGTATAGACATTTTATACCCGACTTTGCCATGATCGCTGAACCTATTAACCACCTGACAAAGAAGAATGTACGTTTCTCTTGGGAGGAGGAGCAAGAGCGAGCTTTCGCAAGGTTGCAGGAGGCAATAATTAACTACAAACTGACGTCAGTGATAGTGGGATCGGGGCGGTCCTTACGCAGGATGTCGATGGAGAGGAACGTGTGATCGAATATGCCAGTCGATCACTTAACAGCGCTGAAATGAACTATACAGCCTCCAAAAGAGTGTGCTTGGCAGTGGTATGGGCCATTGGGAAGTTCCGGCCGTACACTGAAGGGCATCATTTCAAGATCATCACTGATTATAGCTGCCTAAAATGGCTCTACAGTATGAGAAATCCCATGGGAAGGCTAGCGCGTTGAGCGCTAGCATTGCGAGACAATGTCTTCGATATTAAATATCGAAGGGGAGATCTCAATGTGGTGCCAGACGCTTTGCCTAGGGCCTATGAGGAAGAGGGGACTGCAGTGAGTGCCATAAATAGTCTACTAGAAACCACTGATGCATGGTATCTGCAAGAATACCAGGAGGTATGCCAGAACCCACACTCACATCCCACATGGAAAGTAGTTGGGGGGAGGCTGTATCACTATCAACCTGATGAGGACGGTGAAGGATCCATCCATAACGATGAAGCGTGGAAGCTTGCGGTGCCTAGGGAGAAAAGGCACCAGGTGCTCCAGGAGGTCCATGATGCTCCTACGGCAAGACGAGAGCGTACGTTATCCAGGGCTAGACGCTTGTACTACTGGCCTAAGATGTACGATCAGGTCAAGGAGTACGTAAAGAGTTGCCCGATATGTCAGCAGTGCAAGGTGGAACAAGGGCACCTTGCAGACTGATGTGTCGTAGACAAGTGTCACGACCCTGGCAGGTGGTGGCCGGTGATATCACTGGTCCATTTCCCAAAAATTCTCGAGGTTTTTAGTACGTCTTAGTTTTTGTAGACTTATTTACTCGTTGAGTAGAGTGCTTTGCGATACGTAAAGCCAATAGGAGGACAATCGCAAAGGAATTAGACGAGAGGATTGTCACTATGTTTAGCGCGCCAGAGATATTCTTGTCGGATAATGGAACCGAATTCAAGAATCAGGAAGTCGATTCATATCTCCAGATGAACGGCATCCAGCGCGCGTTGACTTCCGTGTATCATCCCCAAGCGAATTCCACAGAGCGAGTAAACAGGACTCTCAAAACCGTGATCACGTCTCACGTGAGCCGTGATCATAAGAGCTGGGAAGAATACCTGTCAGAGTTCAACTTCACGTTGAACTCGTCAACTCATAGCGCCACTGGATATAGTCCTGCGATGCTCATGTTTGGGCGTCAGCCGGTACCTCCTTTGACGTTCAGAAGAACCCAAGATCAGTAAGCCCTTGAGTGTTCGGAGGATCAAGCTGTGGTCGATCCGCTTGAACATATGGAGAAGCTCCCTAATTTATGGGAGAGGGCCAACTCCAAGTTAAAGGAGGAATCTGCGCGTCAGGCGGCGTATTACGACTGAAAACGACGGCAACCTGAGTTTAAGATCGGAGATTGGGTTTGGAAGAGGAACAGGATTCTCTCTTCGGCTCCCAAGGCATTTCAGCCAAATTGACGCTGAAATATGCCGGTCCGTACGTGATTGAAGAGGTTTGTGGTTCCACACGTACAGACTGGGCAATCAGCTGGAGATCCTGCCCGAACTCTTCCATGCCAAAGACCTTAAGTCGTACTACGGTCCGGGGGATGAAGAGGAAAGCGAGAAAGTCATCGATCCTCGCAAGCTGCAAAAGGAACAGCCGTTGGAAGCGAATAAATCCGCGGACGCGTGCGAAGATCCGAGGAGGGATTTATCGAGCGAGCGGATTGAATTAGCAGCCCCCACGGCCATAGGTAATGATCCCAGTGAGGCGTCGGATTTGTCGGTATCTGACCCAACCAAAGAGGTCGAAGTTGACCTCGTAAGGTCCCAGAGACGGTCACCAGTCAAGCAAGAGGCTACAACTCTCCCTTAAAGGAATCTAGAGGGAGAGGTAGACCTCGAAAGACCGTTCCCGTCGTGCAAAGGACGGTTGGGCCGATAAACCCGAGCGGTAACCGAGGAGGACCCGGGCGTTTCCGCAAGGAATAGTGAGGGAACGCACATCTCGGTGGGATGCGGCATTTGATAGGGTTTTTCTTCGCGCAGGGAGTTTCATTCGAGATTTTTTTTGTTTTGGATGTTACAGATGGACCGGAGAATCGTCGTGGAAGAAGAGACCTTTGAGGTGGTAACGCTGATGTCAGATCTGCAGCTGGGCCCGGATGCGACGCAGTTAATAGAAGGTCTGCGGAACTTCACCAGGGTTCAGTTGGAGGGGGCCACCCGAAGGGAGCGCCACAACGCATCGGTGCCGGACGTTCTCCGGAACGCATCGTGGGATGCCCCGACGAAGGCTTCCAGGCTTTTTTTCCATTCTTAAATTTTTATTTTTCCCTTCGACTCAGACAGAGGACCAGAATAATGTCGAGCGTCCCGGCGTACCCCAGACGTCGGACAGTGCTTGCCAGTGCCCAGGCCCCAGGGAAATCTGTGGGGCATCGCTCTGGGTCTGCAACCACCCCCGTATCCTGGAGCAGCCAACTCTCCTCCTCGACTTCAGACACGTACGTCTGGGGATTAACGAGGTGGAGAGTGCCTGGCGGTTCACAAAGGTTCTCCAGTCTCAGGTGTAGGAGCGCTGGGTCGATGTTCACGGTCCATGTGGACGGGCGTGTGGCTCCTGATACCACAATCGTGGTCAGATCGCAGGATGGACGTGCGACCGCCACGGTGGAAAGCGTCACCATCACCGCCTCCCAGGGAGTCAGCACTCAGCAGTCCCCTCGTTCTGCTGAACAGGTCACACAAGATCGGGAGGCTGCTCAATCGCGATCGCAGCTGAGGGGCTGCTACATATGCGGGGAGCCCGGGGAGACAAACTCCCAGCGGTGCCCGAAGAAAGCTACACACTGGCGCTACTCGAAACATCGAGCGCCAGGTGTAGCCAAAAAATGATGTAGGCCCTGGTGAGCTAATAAAGTAGCCATAACAAAGAAGGGAAGTTTAAATTCATTTGGCTCCTTTCCTTCTTTTCTTCTCAGGTTCCTGATGACGGCGAATCGCGGGTATTCGTCCTGCCCGGATAGTCAGGACTTGGAGGGGGTTGCAACGGTAGTCGATTCAATTAATCGATCCGTTCGCGATTCTATTACTCGCTTGTTAGTTCGAACGATTAAAAGAGAGAGAGGGCGCGCGAGAGTTTGAAAATTGGCAGTTAAGCATCAGCTGCATTCGCGATTATACCGCTTAAATTTTTGCAATGTGTTTCACCGTTAAAAGTTTCCTGGGACTACTTTGATACGTGTGTGCGTCAGTTGCAAGGAAGCATCAAATAGCAGCATTTTGGTAGCAGCAGCATTTTTTATAGCAGCAGCAGTATTGCAGATAGCAATAGATTCGAGAGCGGGGCAGCCAGCTGATTGATCCGAGGAGCAGATTTCTTCGCTTCAACAATTACGACTGATCACCGTAACTGTACCGTAGGTTAGGTGCACCTCCCTTTATTGTTGCGTGATAAAATACGTTCAAAAGTATTTTGTCAATCGCGATCGTGAATCTTTTTGTATTCGCGCCGAGCGTTAGTTTTCCCGGTAATTTTCGAATTCTCTCTCTCTCTCTCTCTCTCTCTCTCTCTCTCTCACCGAATATTAATAATTAATTGTAAATCCTATTAGCGTTTTTATTGATTAAACTTAGTTATGTCGGCGTTTATGTTATTTCATTTCCTTTTAGCTTAACCGATCTATAAAGGCTTAGGTTTTAATCCGATTTCATCTAGGGGATTAAGCGGATCAGGCATAAAGTCAGTCACATCTAAGATTTATCGAGTGTCACAAGTCAAATGACTTAAGGTGAGTTCAACTCAGTTCGAAAGAAAACACTGAAACGAAATCATCTGACGTAAAGGCGAATACACGTATAACTATACGAGGGTGGTCCGATAAGTACTTAGCCTCACCGCCCGATGGCGCCACTCTCGCAAAAGAAATATTCTATGACGCAGTACAACCTTCTCGATGGTTACTGTCAAGATTTCAGCTGGATCGGAGTTATAGTTTATTTTTGAGAGCGTATGAAAGCAAGTGTGTCCGTTGATTTTTGAAAAATGGAAAAAGAGCAGTATCGGTCGGTGATTCGATTCTTGTTTTTGGAAGGGAAAATGCGCAGCGAAATCAAAAAGCACTTGGATGCTGTGTACGGTGACTCTTCTCCTTCGATGGCGACCGTCAAAAATTGGTTTAACGAGTTTCAACGTGGTCGCACGTCGATTTTTGAAGAGCCACGATCAAGTGCTCCGAAAACGGCTACCTCGGAGGATAACATGACAAAAATTCACGATCTCGTATTGGCAGATCGACGATTGAAGGTGCGCGAGATAGCTAAGATCGTAGGCATCTCAAAAGACCGCGTGGATCATGTCCTGCGTGAAATTTTGGGCATGAGAAAGCTGTCGGCGCGATGGGTGCCGTGTTTGCTCACTCCGGACAACAAGCGCAACCGTGAGACAACTTCAGAGCAACGTCTGACGCTGTTTAAGCGCAATCCGAAGGAGTTTCTGCATCGTTTCGTGACAGTCGACGAAACATGGATCCACTGGTATACACCAGAGACCAAGGAACAGTCGAAAGAGTGGACTTTACACGGCGAAAGTGCTCCGAAGAAGGCGAAGACTGCCCCATCGACCGGAAAGGAGATGGCCACCGTTTTCTGGGATTCACAAGGTGTGATCTACATCTACTACCTGGAGAGGGGCAAAACGGTCACAGGGCTGTACTATGCCGAATTATTGGGCCAATTCGACGTCGAATTGCAGAAAAAACGGCCCCATTTGGCGAAGAAAAAAGTGCTCTTCCACCATGACAATGCACCGGCTCATACCTTCACGGTCGCCATGGCCAAATTGGTCGAATTAGGCTACGAACTGCTGCCCCATCCACCGTATTCTCCAGATTTAGCCCCGTACGACTTCTTTTTGTTTCCATACTTGAAAAAGTCACTCGCCGGGCAGAAATTTGAGTCGAATGAGGAGGTAATCGCTGCCACGGAAGCCTACTTTTCAGACCTCGAGGAAACGTATTTTTCAAACGGATTAAAGAAGTTGGAGCATCGCTGGGCCAAATGTATCGAACTAAAAGGAGACTATGTTGAAAAATAAAACGCCACTTTTCCAAAATTTTCGTTTTTCTTTTGTAGGCTAAGTACTTATCGGACCACCCTCGTACGTGCTCAACGGAGCGGCAGTTAGTTCTGCATTGTGGAAGTTTGTGCTTAAATACATTTCCCATTTTTACCCCTCCCCGTTATAGTTAAAAATTTATTTATTATTATAAATAACGCAATTAGTATTTTATAACAGCCACAGGGTTTTCACGAATGCAGTTATTTATGAAAAAAACTGTATTATGGTTAGTGAATACGTCCCTAGCATAAAAGTGCAAAAAAAAGTCGAAAATTTATTTAATATTATAAATAATGCAATCCGTGTTTTTGAATCGCCACAGAGTTTTCAGGAAGCCAAATACAGCTATTCATAAAAAAAAATTGTATTATGGTTAGTGAAGACGTACCTAGCCTAAAAATGCAATAAAAAGACAAAAATTTATTTATTAGTATAAATAAATGACTGCTGGTTTCGCACCGAACAGCTGTATCAGCTATCTGATATGTCTGTGAGAGGAATCTCATCCCTATTTATAAAATTATTATTAAAATTTATTTAATAAATAAATTTTGTAATAAATTATAATTATCGCTAAACATTATTTAATAAATAAATTTAATAAGGAATGTGCACGAACGGGACGTTGAATCGAATAATACACTATTTGATGAACTATTGTTATTAAAAATTTATAAAGAGAAAAATTTTCATTAAAGGAATCGAGTGAAAGATTACATGATAGGAGCTTTATCACACTCACTATCCGTGAGATTCAACCAATAACCAATCCCTCCAGTTCTTCAAAAAAATTTTTTTTATTTAGCAATTTTTAAATCTTCTTATCGCCAGCATTTTTGGAGAAAGAATTAGTATTGGATGAGTATATTTTAGAATACTTCTTCCAAGTACTTTTATCTTCTTCTTGTTTTCTTCTTTCTCCTTCGTCATTGTTTTTGAGTTTTGTATATTTATTATTCTGGTTTTATCCTATTTTATTCATTGATTGATTACCAGTTATACACATGTTATTAAGACAGAATTGTTTTATCAAATTGGCATTGTGTAGTGCACACTGAGGCTTGAATGATCTGTTGTGATGTAAATACACTCTAACTAAGTCAAACTAAGACTTCTCCTCGAAAGTTTACCAATTTTCCGTCTTGATTAACAATTCGTATTTGTAAATGATTAATGGACTTGTAAGTTATCGAATAATAAATTACATGAGAAAGTACTTCAACGATTTTATGGCCTAGTGGGACATCTAAAAAGACTTCGTGAATGCTATGTACTTTATGTTCGTTTATATTTACTCCAGAAGTGCGGTAATTCAATACAAGTTCTCAATGCGTTGATCTTATGTCGTTTTTACGATTAACCTTTATGTCTTGATATTTATTGTCTTGATATATGTAGCTCCTTATATAGCTCTCCGTTCGCTAAGTTTATTTGATAAAAACTGTCAAAGTATCACCGTAGTTATTAGTATTATAATCTTGATATCTCTCATGATTGTAATTAACTTATAAAGCAATAGATCCAATGGAGATTGTAGATCACCAAATCTGTCAAAGCAGATAACGTTCTTGTCCATTTTGCGATACGCTACTTAGTGAGTATCAGGTCCACTTTTTATCATCTAAATTAATGGTTACTGATTTATTGTAGTGAGGACCTCTGGTAGGTAGATCATTTTTCTTAAATACTCCACGAAATTTTGGAATCTTTATGAATTTCACATATTTTATTAGGTTGTAGTCACTTAGTGCTCGAGTTTATAATCTCATTTTCTCGAATATTTTTTGACCCCTTCCTGACCATGTTTTCAGATATATACCAAACCTCCTTTTATAGAGCTTCAAGTATAAGCCTTTACCCATAGCGAGAACTTCCATTCTCTGATTGTATCGTTGAGATTTCTCCAATGGTTTACTAGCTACCTTTGAATCATTGACAATCTTTGATATACCAACAGCACCTTCAGCGAGAGCACCAGTTGCACTTAAACTAGCAAATAGTGGAATGAGAAATGGTATTGCATCACCAATTTTCGCTGAAACTGACAATATTCGTGGCATGATAACACAACGTTTATCACGAACCATCTTTACAGCTTCTTCAGCAGCTTTCAAAGCCGAGCGAATAAGTGTGACTGATCTATTAGTCGGTATTGCTGCAACTTTCAAGGCAACGCTCACAATTTTTTCCAGTATAATGCTCTTCTTCCTTTTCAATCTAGTATCATTTTTTTTTCTAACTTCTTTCTTATTTTTTTTTCATAGTAGAGTCTCCTTTCCTCTTGAAGACTCATACTGAATGTATTTTTAATCTTCATAACGTTTGCTACAGCATATGCTACTGCTTTTTTACGAAAGTTGCTGCCTCTTGCCAGTACTCTATTCCAAGCCTTATTAGCCAAAATTCTGTCTGCTTCGTTTCTGGTTGCAATGTCTTCTTGATTTCGCGAGTACGCAATTTCGTGTTCCTTACACGCTGCGTCAAGAGCATTAATACCCGGATTACCACGTGCCAGTTGTTTCTTCAATTGCGTTCCTGGACCACAGTACTAATAATCTCATGGTAAATGAAACTCGAACGTAAATGAGTTAATGAGTTTGTTGACAATGCTATGTCCTCGACGTTTGAAATATTTGATCATCACCGTTCGACAATTGCTGTATGACTAAGCTCTACGGTATATAAGCGCACATATTTATACTATTGGCTCAGTAGTAGTTGAGATAACAAACGATACACATGGATTTCAAGGGGCAGTCACTGACACTTCCAGTTGCCAACTTTGATGGATTGGTGGAACAAGAGAAGCGTGACAAGCGGCATGGGGAGTTGCTGCCAAACAGTATACGTGCAATATTCTGTGATCCATCAAATTGTGGAAACACAAACAGCTTTTACTCAGCCTGATTACTCATCCCAATGATCTGTTATTTGATAACATCTACATCTATTCCAAGTCGTTCAATCAATAAAAATACAAATTTCTTGAGAAACTTTTGAAGCCGATAGATGGAGTCAATTACTTTCCTTTCAGCTAACAGGAGACATTCGTCTCACCGGATAAAGCTCGACGTAACTTAATCATGATATTTAACGACATGGCTACAGAAAAATAAGATAACGTTAGAGCATTCTTCTGCATGGGTAGGCATAAAAATATGGATTGTTTTTATCTGTGTTAATTATACGCGAGAATTTCAAAACATTTGATCCAAATCCTAAAACATTTGATCGGGTAGAAAATATCTCGACCAACCCGAAAAGGTCACACTCTTTTGGAGAAACTTACTACGGTGAAGTACTTACTTAATACGGTGAGGTACAGTAACAGTACTAAAGAAACGAAGAAAAAAAGTCGATTCTCAAAAAAAAAATGATAAATTGATAAATATGACCTCTGATGCTGACAAAACTTTTGAATCCAACAATCCAACCCAATAATCCAACTTTTTCACTGAAACTTCTGATGAATTCAGCAGTACTATTCGAGCACAGGACACTTATTTTGAAATGACTGACAATGAAATTGATGATGATGATAATGATCATGAGAATCGTTATTTCTTTGACAAGCCTGAACTTAAGCATTCTATATCGGAAAAGTACTTGAGACTACTAAGCACCGATAAAAGAAAAAAATTTGTGAATAGATCACATGAAATGCGTAAACAGGAAGAAAATTATGTAATTGGTAATTCATCAATCACTTTTGAACGAAACAGCATCAAAAAGTGATCTCAGACTTTCCTTTTTGATCCTCTTTGAAAGTTTTGTGACAAATGTGACAGGTATTTCAATTTTAATTTTTAATTTATTGATCCAAAAAATACAAAGTTCATGAATTGTTCCATGTAAATTTGTAATTGCCTAAAGAGGTAAACAAGTTTCATTTACATGAAGCAGTCATTAAGACGATAAATTTTCAATCTCCACTCTGTAGATCCCTGACTCTACAAGTGGTATAGTCGGGTCAAGTTTGATCTCCCGCTACCACCTTTTGCTTCCTATCCGAAGCTTATTAAGTTGGCGATAGAGAAGCGAAAGCTACTGCATCAGAAGCAGCAATTGGCAGATATAAATATAAGTTTTCTTTTCTTTATATATATATATTAATTATTATTAATCCTTAGCTGTCACTATTTTCTGGTATGACATAACTGCTAGACCGGGGTTATTTGTACCCCAATCAAAAACATGTCATTATGAAGAAACTATTGAATATTTTTCAATGAAAATTTTTTTATGAAATCCTTATTAGGTACTTTAATCATTTATATAGTTATATTATCTAATTACAGATATCCAGTGTCATAAAAAAATTAATTTAACAAAGAAAATCCAAAAATTAGCTTTTTTTACGAAAGAATCGTAAAATTTTTATTTTTTCATTTAAGAAGCTGAAAATTTAATTGGATACTCCTAAAAAATGATAGTTTAAACAAAAAAATAGTCTGTTAACGGTTTATTACAAAAAGGTATTCATTTTGAGAAACGAAGGTAGGAATTTTGTGAAGAAATCAACTTTCAGGCATGTTGAATTATATATGAACTTTTATTACTTCAACATACATTTCAGAAGTTTTGTCACACAAAAATGTATGAAATACAATTCAAGATACATTGGATGACTAAAATTGTCAATAGAAATGAAATTAAACTTAATATTAACACAAAATGTCTACACAATCTTTACAACAATAGCAAGCATGTCCTTGACAAACAGAATACTGGCAAAGCGAGTGTTCAGGCTCCGGCCTGTATTTTTTATCGCTTTGGATCAGGACTGAACCCAACCAGCTTACTGGGTCAAACAAGCGTGCGACTACTGACGAAAGCTCCCTTTTGGTGGTTGGCGAGATAAGATGTTCGTCCTTGATCCGGAATCTAAAGGCATCTCTACACGTGGTTGCTAGCGAAGCCTCAACATTAACACTACATCTTCTTCAACTAGCGGCAAATCCTGAGTGGAAACATCAGCAGTACAGTACGATTCGATGACCATTTATCGAGATCGATCCCGGCTGCTGGGAGAATCCTAATCAGTTGATTCCTGGCATCCATAGGTCGTTGGTTCATATCTGGCTCGAAGGACCAACATGTTCATGATCAAGACTGTCTAATATAACGTTGTTATTATCAGATTTAATTTTGGTGAAAATAAGAGAAAAAACAAAACAGATTTTGAATGATTAAGTTGAGAAGTCGCAGACTTAAAGACAAGAGTTAGAACACTGCCACTGATGACTGATTATTTCACTGAAAAAGTTTTTGGGAAAGTTACTGGAAACTTATCTCGCCTTAATAGCAGGTCTTTGTAGTCACAAGCGATTTCCCTGGAAAATTCTCAGGAAAATCCTCTGGAAAGTCCTTTGGAAAGGGCACTGAAAATCCCTCTGAAAAGTCTTTTAGTTTGGCAGCAAGCACCGGTAGTTGAAGGTGATCTTCTATCAAAATATAAAACAAGTATCAACAATCGCGTTGTGAGTTAGCAAGAAGCAAGATTCGACCTATCTTAATTATACATACAGGAGACGAGGCCAAACATTTACTTTTAATGTTAACGTAATTTAATGAATTTAATTTAAGTAAAGTTTAATTTAAGCCATGATGTCACAACTGTTTACCATGAATTCCTTGATTTGAACGAAAAAGAATGTAACGTTCGAATCTATCTCACGTTATCAAAACAATAGTTCGGACTCTTTCTATTGAATTCGCAATCGCGTCTCCGAGAAAAGCAAGAAGTTGACACGCGTGTATTCTGAATGATATATAAAAATCTTTCGAGTAGCAAACCCAAGACTTTCTAACTCGATGAATTGTCTTAAAATGCAATTGAGCGTGATCACATCTATCGGGGAGAGGCCCGACAGCGCCGCAAGCAATACTCAACTTAATTTCTCAACAGTAATAGTATTTGAGGTAGCCAGATATCTAAGGCTACTTTTTTCTCATGAGAAAGATAGTCTCATGAGTTGAGCGCTTAGATATCTATAGGATAGGAGTTAGCAGGCTAACCATTGAATAAGAAATTTATCTCGGGAAATTGCTGAGGCTTTATTTCTCTAACAGTGCTCGCGCTGCTAAGCAAGGTAGGATAGTGAATCCTCTTGCCACAGCGACGAGCGAATTTATACTTGCGAAATGGGCTCCTTTCTACGCTTGGTAGCCCCTACAACGCTATTTTCGGAATTGATACAAACTTTGCACATGTTTTGTCGCAAAATGGCTCGATCGAAATTGCAATTTTATGATTTAAAAAATTAAATATGAAATGACGAATTTTTTAACATAAATTGATTCTCGAGGAAAAATCGCATTTTAAAGTTATAAGTTATACAATTCAATAATCAAATTATGCCAATTTTACAATAAATTTACGGAAAACTTTTACATGAAAAAATCGCTTGTAATTAGCGGAACGTTATTCAAGTTAAAAATGATTAATGTAGCTATCTAATTTTGAATAATAATTAAAAAACGGAGTTTCAAATTTCTTTTTTAACAATTTAAAAATCAGCAAATTAGTAACAATCATAATCATTAATTTTACAGATACGTACGATCTATTCGATATCTAATTTTAATTGTTTAAAAAAATTATAAATTTTTTATTTATTGATAACTTAGTGAATAATTAGTTATCAAAGTGTCAAATTCTTGCTTCTCTGTTTCAATACGTCGCGGACGTAATCGCATACTCGAATTAACAATATAATTATTTATTGCAAAATAACTAACACTATCTACTTGTAAATTAAATTTGACTAATAAATACCGACTTGAGAGTTATAACAACATGAAATTCAGGATCAGCGCATCAAAATTGACTAAAAAATACTTTTGTTCATTCGAAAAACTTTATAATTGTCGATTTGCTATTGTAAACAATAAATTTCCCACGGTCGTGACGTCACGCTCCTTATATGGTAATGTTTTCGCAAAGTTGCCCTAACACATTTGCATATATGTGAGAAAAGCGCCTTCGCTCAATTACCGCTTTTCTTTGATTATCTTGTGTATGAAGGGTTGCTACTTTGCAGAGAGAAAAAAAAAGGGGGACAAATCAGACTGGACCGTTACAAGAAGCCAGCCACACAACAACCATATACGAGATTTTTTATCAATTTTTCTAAAGTAAAATACACATCTTTACACTGTTGGAAATGCAACAGACTTTATTTTTAAAAATTTTATATCAACTTGAAAAATATCAGCAATACCATCATACTTTATATCTCTTCGCAAAGTACTAACTGTCAGTCTCTCTTGTCTCTCTTACAGAAGTGGTTTTACAAGATAATAGCTCAATTTTTCAAGACAAACGACAGTTGACGTATTTTCTTTAATACCTTCAATTTTATTTCAACACTTTAGTAGAATTCTTGCATTGATAACAGCCTGATCAATCATTCCATACATATATCTTTGCGGCCATCTCTTTGTCCTTCGACTCACAATATAGGAATGATACGGTTTGTCATAGTTATCTGTGCCTCCTTCCGTTTCATTGTAGTACTTCACCATGACGTGTTTGTCGTCGGTGATCTCCGTAGAATGCATAAAAGAAGATATGACAAGCAAAATCTTTGTGCTTCTCTTCTTTTTCGGCGTGTAAGATAGGAGCGTCAAATCTTCTGCATGGAAAAATTTCGTATCTGGTGCTCGCTTTGAAAACTTCTTGAATTCCTCAGGAATCTCTCAGTTATTTTTCCTTATTGTGCCAGTTATCTTCAAATTGTGAGGTGCCTGCAGCATACGTTGAAGCAAAGGTATCGATGTATACTAGTTGTCAATCGTAATTCGAAAATAGTACTCTGGAACAGATTCTCCACTTACATTTTGAACAGTACTTTTACCCAGATATGGTAGTGCAAAGATCTAGAAATGAAAAATAAGAGTATTAAATTTATACTACTACACTATATATTACATATCATAACATTTTTCGAAAATTATTTATCATATAAGAAGTTTCAGCATCGTCGAGACTAATAATTTAAAACCCATATTTATAGGGTTTATCTTTGCTGTACATTCGAAAAATGCAACGGCCACGGAAATCCAAAAGTTGCTCATCGACGGTACATTGATTGTTGTGTGTGTACTACCATTTGCAATTGTCCATAAAAATGTCTAAAAGTTTGCGAACAGGAGCGAATCTGGCCTCTTTATTTCTTAAACTCTTGATGTCAAAACGCAGATAAGACGCAAATCTGTTTCTTGTAAAAACACACCTGTAAACTTAATACCATTTGCCTGGCTCCAAAGCCGATTATCATCAACGTTAGATGATTTCTACAATCCACCATAGCATAAAACGCCGAGATAAGCTCGGATTTCATTTACGTCCATTTTTTCTTCAACTATTAGTAGCATGCAGATTTTTTCAATTTTTATGTTCGTGTTTTCAACGATAATTTCGATCATTTCATCTTTGAAAAGAAGATTGAAAAACTCCTCATTGGTACTGACATTTAGAGCATCACCTGTAAATCCGGGAACAAATTCAGCAGAAAGGCTTCGCCGCTCTGCAAAATTGAATATAAAATCAAATTTTGCATTGAGGGAGATGAAAACAAAGAGAAAGGAGAGCGGCAAAAGCGACAGAGAGAAAGGCAGTGGCACAGCAGGATGGATAAGCGGCAGATGGAAAGAAGTATTCACTCTAAAGCAAAGTATGAGTTGAAAATCGCACGGCAATACACAGTGTGCCAACACTCTCATATATAGCAGAGTTTACTGCCAGAAGAAGCATATAAGCCTAAGGCTAAGACAACTGCGAAGTTAAAGGTGAGTATCGCTTCAGTGTCGAAAACCACTGTGCTCTCGGAGTCTGAATTAGAGAAATCTCTCAATAATGATTTTTTGAGAAGGTAGCAGGAGTTTACAGCTACTCTGCCCAAGAGCTTGTCTATCATTAGTATTGATACCACGCCAACTTCAAAGAAGATTGTTGCGCCACCGAGTACTCAAGGAAGAGGATATGACAGTCATGGCCGATGAGGCAGAAGTAGGGGGCGATGGAACGCTAGAGGTGAATGAGGAAGCGAACAATGATCTTAAAATGGGATGAAAGTTATAACGCCTCGCTTAGATTGCAATAAGAATAAAACTCTTGGCTCGAATGCAGATAAGTTACTCTGCTAGAAATGTAGTTGGCCCGGCTACAATTAAACTACCCGGAAAGTTCGAAAAATGAACCACCAAAAAACGCCGACAGGAGCGAGTAGACGGGGTCCGTATCGCTCCCCTAATTTCAAGGGCCTCAGTTAACGCCGAGTCAGGAGATCGTCAGGCTCAGTTATCAAAGAAAATTATCCGCACACCGGCGCGGAATAATCAAGCGATTTCGCTGTGGTAAGACCAATGTACTGCGAGGTGCATTCTGGTTGAAGCATACTCTCGATGGTGGCTAACTGTACAAATAGGTCACTTTACCTTTAGAACACTTTAGAACACATCCAGGCATCCTAGGCCCTACGGAGTAGCCGTAGGACGTGCAACCTTCCAGATGTTAGCTAATATGTTAATACTGCCCGAGATTTAGCCTACATCAATGGTTTGATCATAGCCACCGAGACCTATGCAGATCGTCTTAAATGGCTTCATGTATCCTCCATAGGGTCAAAGAAGCTGGCTTAACCGTCAATCAAAAAAAATTATGCATCTGTATAACTGAAGTACACTACTTGGGTCTCCTAATCAACAGGGATGGGGTTCGCCCTATAATGGACTATCCCCGCCTAAAAACCTCAAACAATTACGTAGATTCTAGGCATGGTGTCGTGGAAGTTCTTGCCCGATTTTACGAGCATAGCGGATCCGCTTACCACGTTAACGATAAAAGACACTAAGTATGCGTGGATTGAAGCGAAGCAAGACGCTTTTAAGCTCAGTAAAGGATTGATCACCAGTGCCCCTATCTTGGCTCGGCCAGACTTCATAGCTCCATTCATGGTTGAATGTAACGCTAGCGATTCCGGATAAGGCAGCGTCCTCTTGCAGCATGTAGGAGAAGAGGACAGATTATTTTGTTACGCCAGTCGACCACTAGCGCTACTGAGTGGAGACTTTCGGTAACTGAAAGAGAGTGCCTCGTGGTAATATCGGCGATCGAAAAGTTCCGTCCTTATATAAAAAGATATCATTTTACGGTGATAACCGACCATTACAGCTTAAAATGGTTGCGCAATTCAAAATATCCAAATGTCAAATTGGGGCGATGGTCGCTTATTCTACAATCTTACAGGTTCGATATTGTACATTGGAAAGGTAAACAAAACATAGTTCCCGATGCCTTGTCAGGAATGTACGAAGAGAATGAAGAAACTGCCGCCACCCTAACTTCGCTCCGAGCGTCTACTCAAATCAAGGACTCTTGGTACTTGAAATGGACTAGGAAGGTTCTGAAGAAACCCTTAGAACACCCATACTAGAAATGTCTTAAGGCGTTATGAAACGCAGAGGTGAGCTTCGCTGAAATATTATTGGCCTGGCATGCATAGAGACATAGCACATTATGTTTGCAACTGCCTCGTTTGCTTCCAGACGAAGGTATAACAAGTTGCTCCAGTCGGACTGATGGGACGGCATGTAGTCACTCGGTCATAAGAAATAATGGCCGCCCGTTTGGGAATGAATTTTTACCAATTAAGTACGGAAGAAGGAAAGAATATAGGCAAGGTAGCCATTTACGACTTACGACGAAAATGAATGTTAAGACAGGGACGAAGGGAAAACGTAAATTTCTGTTCTCTTCGGTCTCTATAGACGACGGACAATGTGAGACGGAACCGGAAAACAGAGAAGCGATCCCCAAGCCGTCGATAAAGTGCGGTCGACCGAAAAGAAAGAAAAAGTTTCTTCCTTTCGCTGACCCAAGGAGATTTTGTTCTAATCGAATTTGAACGATCCAATAATGCTTTTACTTTCTTTTACTTGCTTCGATTACAATTTTTCTCTAATTTTACTTATTTGTTCTACCTTGCTACTGCTGAACTAATAAACTGTTTTTTTTTTAGTGCTTGATTTCTTTTCTTTTTGGGCCTAATTAATTAACCAAAAGGAATACTCCTGTATGTTATAAAATTTCCAGATGGAATATATACAAAAAACAGTGCAAGAGGAACCACAGCGATCGGTCGTTTCTCCAGAAATCACCACGGTAACGACTATCAGGGCCGAAACTGAGTCGCTGCCGAGTGCCGAGAGCGACGTGGGCGAAGATACGCTTGAAGCGATTGGAGAAGGAGCGTCCAGCGAGAAAGTGGAATTGAAAGAACCGCTCGATCTTCCTCCCCTTCTTCCTGTCGGAGAAATATTTCTTCCGGAAGCGGAAACGCTAGGAGAGGATGGCTAGGAACCCTTCACAGAAGAAGAGGCTGCAGGAGTCTCTGGGGCTAACCCTTCAGCGATCTCCCCGAATGATCCGGACGATAAAGGTCGCCCAATGTGTGGTCTATGAACCCCAAGCTCTGGTGAAAACTTGGAAGGATATCCTCCAACGAACCAAGGACGCTCGGACTGTTCGTATGGCCTCGTGTTTGGATGAATCTGCGGTTTTCACCGACGTCCTGGACTTTATTGAAGTCAATGGGCCGAAAGCGAGGCGCCTGGCAGGCGACTACGCTAACAAGATCCAACGGGAGCTGGACCTAAAGTCGTATCTCACTAAAGCGCGATGCGAGTGGCTGGCGTGTCGTCTCGTCGAGGAGGAGAAGTGAGTGTTCAAAGAAGCTGTGGAGGCTAAGCTCCGGGAGATGGAAAACAATGAGAGCGCAGATGCGGCAATTAAACCGCTCGTTCGAGGATCCTCGCCACGGAATGTTTTTTGCGCAGTTTAACAAGAGATCAGGAATCCCTTACCCTCTCACTCGAGCGCGGCCTGATTCAAGGAACCGATGGTTCAAGACCTGTCTCGCCGATGGTCATAACCCCGGGAGTCGAAAGACACGGTGTCCTACCGAGGATCTTCTCGCCCATCGAGACACCCCGAAGAGCTTCAGGATTCATTTTCCTGCAGCACGCCCTACGGACGGAACAGTGTGGCAAGGATCTGATATTCGCTTCTGTAGCATTTGCCAATTGATAGACGTCTCCCGCTCTATGAAATGTCCGAACTTCTACGTCCATCCGATGTGGTTATCAGAACACGTGCCACCCTACGCCTACTCAGCAGAGGAACTTCGCGTCCAGGGGCAGCCTATAAGCGTGCACGCTTAAGTATCAGCGCTCCTCAGCGATTTCGCCTCCTTTCGTTATTTTTGTTAATTGCAAGAGATTGTCACTCGAACGCGCATGACGCATTGTAAAGAACTGCACGTCACGATAAAACAAAAGTAAGCAAACGTATTTATTTACGATGTTAATATACGGCATTAATGTTTGATTAATTATGAGTTATACTCCTAATATAACTATTTAAGTTATTTTATTGTATTTTTTTTATTTGGTTTTGCGTAATAAACATTTAAGTTCTTTTGTAAAGGAGAGAGTAAATTTCCTTCCCTTTGGAATCGACCCCCTCCTTATTGCGTTTATTTGCTCTAAGTTCTCGAGCTTTAATAATTTTCATTAACTATTTATCCTCGCATGCTTGGAGAGAGAGACCAGGTTTCGACCTGGTACCACTCTGGCAACTAGTCCCTGGGGAAGGGGAATATAACGAGCGGCTTGTAGCTTGTTATTCTCTCTTCCTGAAGCCAGCAATAAATAATCATTTATAATTAATTATGTGTCGAAAATTTAGAAGATGTTTCAGCGCGAGCTGACGTTAGTGAATTGGTAAGTGACGAATCATTCAATCGATTATCGATGGTCAGCTCATAATACGGACCTCGCGCAGAGAAAGCTATTGCGGAAGAATAGAGCTCAGGCGCGATAGTTAAAGTTAGCCTTCGGTCGGCTAAGTGTGCACACGCGCTGGAGGAAAACAAAAAGGGATCTGATTAGTGAATGGAGAGAGCGGAAGATAGCAGGCAGTTAGGCGATTGTGCTCAAGAGACAGCTTTCGCGTGCCCCTTGGAGGTGATGTTAGGATTGTGATAAACTTACATGGTGGTTCATCAAGAAAAAGCATTTCTGCACAACGAGCGATTTGTTAGATTTCGACAGACAAAGCGATCGCGCTAAATCAATTCTAGGAACTACGAACGATTGTAATTACTTTTTCAAAGCTTAGTCTCCCTCTCTCTCTCTCTCTCTCTCTCTCGCTCTCTCGCTCTCTCTCTCTCTCTCTCTCTCTCTCTCTCGGTGAGTAGCGACACACTGGTCTTTGAGGCTCTCTTCCTTAATAATCATTTTCTCAATTTTGCCACTTCCTCGAGCGGCATATTTTTGCAGGCTAGTTCGTCCAGCTGGCCACTGCACTTCCTGCTAAAAATTCTTGGCTCTCAGTCAATTTTTTGGCCAGTGAATGAATAAACCGCCTGCCTGGTTACAACATAACCTTCATCAATTCTCCAATTTTGACGAGTTTTGATCTATACACTTCTGCATACAACACAAACAACAACACAGCCTCCACTCCAGGACCGCTACACTCTACACACTACACACTACACATCTCACCGAATGCAACACTTCCAACATTTTTGCTGCTAAGTACCAGTGTCAACTATTTTTACCGTTATCCACATATTTGAATCTTCTCGGAGAGACTCCTCATAGCCGGTGCTATTTCTTCGCCGCATCACTTCTCTTCACTTAATTTGTTCTTGCGCTCAGTCATCGCGATGGCTGTTTTAATTTTAAGCTTATTTTAATTTATATTTATTTTACAACATCTTGTTTTGTTTTATTTAGTTTAATACTGTTGTATTTTCATCTAGCGCAATCTACACGCTAGACAATTTTATTTTTAATCTTAATTTTAATTTTATTCTATCGACTGTGTCAAATCGCATTTACTTTCTTGCTTTTTCACGTAATTTGTAATGTAATTTTTCTGCGTTCGCGTCATCAATCATTTTCTCTCATTTCATTCTTGCGTCTAAGTTACTCATTTATTTTTGCGTTTCAATCATCTCTAGGTTAATTTGCGAATTCCCTTACCGTCTCTTGTAAATGGCATCATTTTACTCCCGTGTCTCCCGCCAATTTTGATCCTTAACTAACTGAGTTGGTGCCACTGAGGCGCCAATTTTCAAATCTTTTAAATCCAGACTTTTCACAACTACCGTTTATGACTGGTCAGTGACTCAAATTTTCGCGCGAAATTCAAACTGCTTAATTTGTCGTGTCGATCGGTCCTTTAAATTATCTCACTTGTTACAGTTTCTTGCATAGTTTTGAGATCCGGAGAGAAGATATGGGAAACTTTTTGACACAATCTATGAATTTTTATTTTTTGTTTTAACTAGTTTTAAATTTTCAAACCTTTCACTTTTAACAAATGGTCTTGTCTTCATGCGCCGAGTGTGGTGAAGCGCTGAGTGATCTGGGTGCTAATATCTTGCGGTGCGAGTCCTGTGTCAGATCTTTCCATCGTCACTGTTTCCATTTAACCTCAAATCCTGAACTTGCGACCTTACTTGTCGTGCCTGCTCTTTTCAGTCCGCGGTTTTAGCCAACTCTCGTCAGTCCGGTGGCGTTTTTTTGGAATCCCCTTCTTCTACCCAATTTGACTCTGCTTCTGCTGGTACTTTGCCTTTTATCGAAACCTCAGGCCGTAAGAGACAGGCATCTCCTTACGAGCTTTTCCCATCGAAGACGTCGAGAGTGGAATCCCGGAGTGACTTCCGTAGTGCTGATCGATCGGCCGTCCTTCCCACTGTTTCTCCCTCCAGTGAGGACCAAACCCACTTGCTAGATAGTATGGCATCTACCACGGGCGACAAACCACCAGCATGGTTTTCTGGCTTCGTGAATAATGAATTCACTGAATTTCGGGACGAGATCAGAGCCACCCAGACCTCCATTCTGACTAAAGTCAATCGTGTTGCCGACGAGGTGAAGAGCCTCAGTCCGTGGTGGGTCTCAAGGATCGTTCCGAGCTCCTTATTATGGGCCTACCGCAGGGGTTCCAGGGTTCGCTGAAGGATGCCGCCGGGATGCTTTTTGAGGCGATTGGCTGTCCAAACGCTGGTGGTCGCATAGTGGCCACCAGAAGATGGACTGCCACTCGCTCTCGTCCAAATCCGACCGTTACTACGTCCACTTTCGTCGTGCGTATCGACTCAACGGTGGTGCGTGATGTCATACTGGAGCTCTCGGGCAATCTAGCTGGGAAGACGGCGAGGGACATTTTTAAGTGCGGTCACGGAAATCCCGTCTTCATCCGCCAGCTGTTACCGCAGCCCATCCACAATCTCTTTGTAAAGGTACTCGCGCGCAGTCGTGAGCTGGGTTTCGCGCGCCCTTTCGTCTCGGGGATGGTCGTCCATATGCGGGAGAACACACGTTCCACCCCTATCCCAATCACGTCGGAGAGTGACCTTGACACCTGCGCGCCTGTGCCTCCTGGTCAGCCTCCTGCCCAGGCCGCTCCGCGCTCTGGTGCCATGTCAGTGGCTGCCACTCCGATCGGCACTCGCAGACATGCTCCACTCAACCTTAACTTCGCGCCCCAGGTTGTCAAATCGCGACCTACTGCCTTCATCCCAAAAAATCCGGCTCCGCAACTTAGCAAGACAGACGGTTGTTTCAGCCCGACAGTGTCTGTCGTTCCGGCCCAGCTATCTCAAGCCATCCCAACTTCATCTCCTCCAGTTTCTGGTCCATGATGCCAACTAATCCGGGACCATACCCCGCCCTCTGCTTCCTTCGTTGTCGGCCACATCAATATAAACAGACTTAATTCCCCCCGTCACTTTGCTCTTCTCGAAGCACAAGCCATTTCTACACATTTTGATGTCATAACCATTACCGAAACTTTCCTCTCACCTGATATCTCTGACTCACACCTCTCTCTGCCCGATTTCAATTTTTTCAGGCTTGACCGAATTGGAAAGCAGGGTGGCGGTGTTGGTCTGTACGTCAGATCTCACTTTAAATTCAGTTTCCTAGCTACTTCAGATTCAGTTTTCGATAACACGCCTGAATTCATCCTGGGTGAAATCAAGTCCGACAACACCAAGCTTTTGATGGCGGTGGTTTACAGACGTCTCTCTGCTTGCTCTCCCACACACTTTTTCAACTGCTTGGCCACTTACCTCCCTCTGTACGGAAATGTCATCATTACCGGTGATTTTAACGCAGACCTAGGTTCCAGCTCTCTGCCAGATGCTCGAGCTTTGAGATCTCTCGTTGACCTGCACAACCTCCACTTCGTATCCACTGCTCCCACTCATCACTGTCTTGATACAAATCCCCCTTCCCACACTACTCTTGACCTCTTCATAGTGAAAGACCTAAATGCTATCCAGACATTTGGAAAGTCTGATACTCCTTTTATTGCTGATCATGATTTCATCTCGCTCACCTATCGTTTCGCTACTAACAATCATATCACCAGAGTCATTAGGTCCCGCAGTTTGAATCGGGTGGACGAAGCGGCCTTAAATGGGACCCCCAGGGGCCTTCTCTCGAATCTGGTCGACATTTTTTCAACACGACTGCAGCACTCTTTCGACCCGTCGATCGAAGCCGACGTGCATCCCCTTGACAACTTTGTGCACTCTCTCACTGAAGTCCTCATAAAATCCTTTGACGAGGTAGCCCCTCTTAGGTGCATCAAGTTGTCTTCTAGGCGTAAACCCTGGGTGACTTCGAGCATTCTTGCGCTTATGAAAAAGCGTGACGCTGCCTATAAACTGGCATCCTCCACCTGCTCGGGCAGTGACGTCGCTGGGTATCGAAGACTACGCAACGATGTCTCAAATGCCCTCGACTCTGCAAAAAATTCCTGCATTTCAGGCAGACTGTCTTCCGCAGCCACCAGCAAGGCCAGATGGAGAGAGTTACGAAACTTGGGAGTCACAAGGCGCGCTCTTCCATCCCCGTTTCAATTTTTTTCTCCAGCCGTACTAAACACCCACTTTGCCAACATAGTCAACTCGTCCCCTCCATTGACACGTGACTTTTTGGACGCCCTTTTAGCGAGTCCCCCAAACGCTCCTCACGTCCACTCCCCATTCAATTTTCGTGAGGTTACTTGCCAGGAGGTCATGGATGCACTAAACTCGTCCACATCCAGAACATTCGGTCCTGATGGTTTGTCTGTCAAGATGCTTAAATTCGTCTCCTCTTCTTGTCTCTCATCTCTCACGCATCTTGTGAACAAATCATTACTGTGCGGCGTCTTCCCTACCTCCTGGAAACGGTCTCTCATCACCCCTCTTGCCAAAGTACCTTCGCCCGCTCTTTTATCGGACATCAGACCGATAGCAAGGTTATCTGAGGTATCAAAGGTGCTTGAGAGGCTCGTTTATTTACAACTCTCGTCTTACCTGGACCGCCACAAGCTGCGTGATCCACGGCAGGCGGGTTTCGTGCGGTTTCACAGCACCCAGACAGCTCTCCTGGGTGTCCTGGATGACGTCCGCAGGGCTATTGAGGAGCGTAAAATTACAATCCTCGTCCTGCTGGATTTCTCCAGGGCTTTCGACGTTATCCCCCATGGTCGTCTGATGGTCAAGCTCAGGGACCTATGCCTGTCTGACACTGTCCTGGGATGGTTTTTTAGCTATCTGACTGACAGGTTTCAGGCTGTTATGGGGGAGGATGGTAGGGTGTCGGATTGGCTCAGGGTCGCTACTGGAGTACCGCAGGGTAGTATTCTGGGACCATTGCTATTTGCAATCTTTATCTCGGACCTGCCCTCTGTTCTCTCCTTCATGAACTATATGCTATATGCCGACGACACGCAGGTCTATCTTCTCTGTCATCCTAGCAGCCTTACGGAGGCTTTGGGGAGGGTGCAGCTTGATGTGCAGGCTATAGCGGATTGGGCACTAGGAAACGGTATCTCCCTGAACCTCACCAAGACCAAGGTCATGATACTGGGCAGTGAACAGTACGTTAGGGCTATTAACTTGAATGACATCGTGAAGATCACCATCAACGAGGTTCCACTCGACTATGTTACCAATGCTCGTAATCTGGGCGTGACACTTACTCCCACGTTAAAATGGTCCGAACATGTGAGAAGCGTGACGAGGAGGGCATACGGCTGTCTGGCTTCACTTCGTTTCCACAGGAAATCTCTCTCGACTACCCTCAGAAAAGTTCTTGTCGAGCAACTCGTTTTCCCACATTTCGATTACCTCTCAGTGGTTTGTATTCAGCTTGATGGAGAGCGCTCGTCTAAGCTTCAAGTTGCACAAAACGCCTGCGTACGCTTCGTAATAGGATGGATCCCTTTTATACCTTCTCTATCCTTAAATAGCCACATCACGCACCATAGACTAGCCCTGGGCTGGCTATCCCTCACCCCAAATAGGTATAGAGCCCTTGCCGTTCTGGCCTACTCTGTTGTGTCCAGAAAATCGCCGCATTACCTGGCTAAAAACCTGTCTGTCCTGCTCGATGGTGTCATTATCCGGCGCTCGGGTCGCCACCCGCCGTCGGCGTTTGAATACAAGGCCCCTCGAACTGAGGCATGGAACCATTCCTTTGCTATCCTTGCTCAGAGAATACTCAACTCACTGAGCGTGACCCTGTTCTCCACCGATCGGATCCCTAACTTCAGGGATTGGACCCGTGATCTATTCTTAAACTACGAGGCTAGAGCATGGATTGAGAGGGCGACTCGCGAGCAGTTAATGCCGGTACCGGCACTGTTCGATTATACTCGCACACCAAACAGGGTCAATCCAGCCGCGTTCTCCCAAAATTATCCATCGTCCCACACTTACCCCTCTATCGACCTATGGTTCATGAAATAGCTAATTGAATGGTTATTTTCTAGCCGAACGCACGTCGATCCACCTATATACCTTTCCTCTTTTCAGACCTTCCTTCTGTAAAACAGGTGCCATTCGCGTCTTTACTACTCTTGCTATTTTTATTATTTTTTACTACTTTTAGTATTTTGTTGTTGTTACTATTTTTATTGTTTTCTATTACCTTTATTGTCTTTATTATCTTAGTATTATTTTTCATCTTTTATTATTGTTAACTTTGTCGTTTTATCTGATAACTCATTTATATTGTTCTTTATATATTTTATTTTACTATATTTCCATATTTAATTCTATTTTTATTTTTACATATATACTCTTAGTGTTTACTGTTAATGCCATTGGAAACTCGCTGCTCACCGTATATACTACTCACACAGTTTCACGTAATTCATTTCCTTCAAATAGTCAAATGCGTCACTTTTCATCCTTGCATCTCCTCTTTTGTCATGTTTAAATTTTGTTATTATTTTGTTATGTACATTTTCCAAACTGCCAGACGGGGTTCCACCTCATTGGCGCAATAAACGAACTAATCTAATCTAATCTAATCTCTCTCTCTCTCTCTCTTTCCCTCTCGCTTACTCTTCCTCCTACTTGGTTGCTCGCGTTGCACAACTAACTTGACTCAATGCGATGCGACATTAACCTTTATAAAAACTATAATTTTATTTTATAATTTTATAAAAACCAATTGTTTAAGCGTGATATTTATTTTGTTTTAATTTATAATTAAACATACTGGTATAAATATTAAACTATTGTGAGTATAAAAATTTTTTTTTAATATTTCTCCTCATTAAATGTTAAGCGTCTATCTATAGCAAGTAATTAAGTTTATTAATGCAAATCATTATTTGCAAAAGCACTTCATAACATCAATATTTACAGGATTTTTAATTTTATTAATAATTTACCTATATAAATTTTTGTTTCCAGAGAATAGAATAGAAGCTGAGCACTGCCACTTTCTTCCGGAATGGATATTAGAAGTTACAGAAGATTTAGATTCTTGCATAGCTCAACGTCATTTCGATGATGCTTTTAATTTACTAGACCGAACAAAAACTTATATACAGAATATGCAAACTACTCAAAATTTTTGTAATCTTAAAGCAAAAATTCATGGAAGATCTAATTCTCTTATTAATGTTTTGAGAAAAGAATTAGAAATGAGCGCTGAAGCTAAATCTCTTCAAGGAGGAGGACTGAGAAGCGCCAGAAGAGCTGTTAAATTACTTATTCGTCTTAATCACAGTGCGCAAGCATGTCAGCTTTATCTAAGATTATGCAGTGCGGTATTGAAGGCTAGGCTAAGGCGCGTAAAGAGAGAAGGATCGATTCTACCGTACATAAAACAAATGAGTGCTATAGTCTTCAGTAATATTTCTGAAATGTCACAAAAATTCTTGAAAATATTTTTTCCGCATACAACTTGTACCTCAGGTAAATTATGTGACTTAAAAATCCAAGCAAAATACCTTTCTACTTATTTACTATAACTTGCAGCTTTTATTGTATGGTGCAGCCATGAGCTTAGATTATTCACTTCTCATGTAATTAAACAAATGTTTATTCCTCAAGTACCATTAACCACTTTGGCTGAATGCATTATGATTCTACGTGATCATTGTGAACAGGTTTGTTATTATTATATACAATTATAATCTTGTACAATGTAACAACAGAAGAGTATATGCAGTATTTGATCGACACCTTGCCTCTTGTATAACTTGCCTTTCGCAGGCAAATCTATATTCGAGCTTTTTTATTTAGAATAGAAAAATATATTGAATTGTTTAACAGAAGAAATGATTACACTGAATTCCCGACTTTCAAGTGACTTGACCAGCAATACCGAAAAATTCATGCATACGACCGTCATGGTGACTCGCGCAACAAATTGAGCGAAGTACCACCATGCACCGTCAATCTCTTTCTTTCTCTTTCGCTCTTTCTCCCTTACTGGTAAACGTCCAAATAACATATTATTTAGCTCTCTCTTCAAATATTTTGGATTATAATTTTATTTTTTCACTCTATGTCGAGTAAATTGTTGCAGTCTTTCCGACGGCTCGCTGAAATTTGTGCTTTTTGCACATTTTTTGTTAAGTTTAGCGGTCTAGAGTTACCTTCATTTCCACGGACGTGATACTATATCTCATCAACGTTTAAGGCGAGCCCAAGTAAAATTTCAGCCTGATGATAATTTATTGATGCGGAAGTGATTGATTTGGTTTTATACGTAAAATGTGTATTCTAGTTATGTGCAGTCTGAAAAATTCTAACAGATTTTTTTTTCATGTTTTTCAAAAAAAAAATTTTTCAAAAAAAATTGCAGCTTAAGGTACTAGTACTTATTAGAATTTTGAAAAGATCGATTTTTTTTCACGGATTTCGATTCGTTAGAACTTCAAAAATAATTCCCTAAAATGTTATATGAAAATTCGAAGCCAAAAATGAGATATATCAACTTTAGTGAACGCGCGCTCTCGGCTCGCTGCAGGTGGTTTACGCAGCTATCGGTTGCAAGGCTTTAAAATATTTTCCTCTCTCCAAAATACCGGTTATATGTTTACATCCATATTGTTTACTTTCTTATGGGTTTTAAGTTCTTTTGTATCGTTACTTTTATATGATTAAGGTATTGCCGATTAACTGATAGTAAGCTATAAAAATCGTTTTTTTTTAATATGTTCTTAATAAGCTTTAAACGCGTTTTTCTTGAAATCACTTTTTTTCAACTGGCGCACAGGTAATCTCCGAATCTACTCACTCAATTTAAATAAATCTCAAAGCATTTTGTTTGTTTAAGCTTTCTTTACAAGAAGTGACCACAATTTGATTAAAAAATTGAAAAAAAGATTTTAGCGTCAAAAAGATATCGGAGAAAAGGTCGATTTTTGAACTTTCTGTTTGAACGTTCGCCATTTTTTTTAATTTTTCAAATTTTCTGGTTAATTCTTGTGTAAGACGACTTCCTTTTCAAAACCTATTTGGATTTTTTGTTTCAGACTTGTCGTTCCAAAGATTAACTGTCCGCCATGGAGCACGTTCCTTTGAAGGGTCGATTTTGAAAGAAGAATTCAAATTTATTGAAAACACTTTGCACATAGATTCTTCAGTGCACTGCGCAATTGTTCGTAGTGTCCACATACGACAACGCGGCCGAGTGGTAATTAAGTCGGCAATAAAAATGGAACTAGTCCCGCGATATTTAATATTTCGGACTGAAAATTGTTTTACAGGTTCTTTGAATGATTCTGAACAATATGACGTATTGTTCATTTCTAGCTAGTAAACGTTAAGAATTAAAAATTTGAAACCAAAATTTTTTTTTGACAAACACGGAATAAAGTTTTTAGATTTTTTGGACTGTACCATTGAATTTCTCGTTAAATTTTACATATAAAACCATATCAATCACCTCCGCATCAATAAATTATCACTATATTACAATTTCACTTGAGGCTCCCCTTAATCTCTTCATCTTCTAACAACATTAACACTGCCAGGCTTGCTACTAATAGTAAGATCGAGTCATATCAAGTATGAGAATAATAATACAGGACTACAAAATGCAACTTAAATATAACAAAAAACGACTCACATATTCCCATGAATTTTGGCACGCTGAAACCCGAATCTGACCTCCGTTTGTCTTCAATGCATATTGCTATTTTGTCCCCGTCATCTCAGTTTCAAGTTGACTTGAAGGTGGTACAAAACGTTCAAATAAAAAATAGCACTTAGCATATCCCCTTCTATTTTTGTGTGCTAAAACCAAATCTAACCTTTGCTTGACTTTATTCAGGTTCAAGGTCATCTGAAAGTCATTACCGTTATTTGTGCTGAACATTTCATCGCGGTTACGGGTTATAATAGTTTAGTTTATTTATTTACAACTTATATGTTACATTTGGTTTACATTTCTTATATTGCTATTTGTGTCTCGTATCTAGTTTGTATAGTTGATTATGTATGTGTTTTGTGTGTGTGTGTGTGAGTGCGCGCGTGCGCGTGTGTGTGCGTGTGTTGTATAAATATGTGTATTTGTAGGTGTGTCTGCAACTCTTATGTCCCTGTCTTCTGCGCCTGTCTGTTCCTCTTTTCTTCTCATTTTTCTTCTGATTAATCTTCTCTTCCTCTTTCTCTCTCCAAGATCTGCCTTCCTTTTTATTATTCCTTATGTTTTATCTTTTCCGCTCTTCTGTTTTATTTTTTTTTTCTCTTTCTTGCATATTTTCTTTTCAGCTTTTCATTTATTACTTTCTTTTGCCTTTTCACCTTTGCCTTTCCTTTGCTTTTGCTCTCCTTCTTGCTAATCATTTCATCTATCTTTCTCCTTATTAAGGCTTTGACACCTTTTTCTTGTATCCTATTGCTCCCTCTGCCTTACCTTTCCTCAACCTCACTTATTTTTCCTTAGTATCTTATGCTTTGTCTTCTAGTTTACCTTTTTCTTTCTCTTCTTCGATTCTTCTTCTTTTCCATTTTGCTCCATCCTCCAATACCTGCTTCCTTTCGTTTGTGTAGTTGCTGTTACTTGTGTCTTGTGTGTGTGTGCATGTGTATGTTTATGTTTGCGCGTATATTCGTTTTTTGTGTGTATGTGTGTGTATGTATGTGTGTGTAGATGTGTCTGCGAGTATTGCTTCTCTGTCTTCTGTTTCCGTCTCTCCTTAGGGTCTTGCAGCTTCGTCTTCTTGCTTTTCTTTTTCTTTCTTCTCTTCGTTTCTTCTTCTTTCCCATTTTATCTCCATCATCCACGCTATCTTTTCTTTGCTTCCTATTATTATTTTTTCCCATTCTTCCCCTTCCTTTCTGCTTTTTTCACAATTTTCTACCATGTGCTTCCAATTTTCTTCCCCTTTTATACACATTCTGTATCTCTTATTTTCTTCTTTTTCCCAATACCTGCTTCCTCTCGTTTCATTACCGAACCTAAACCTTTCTCTTATTTGCAGGCCTTTTATTCTTCCCTCCTTGAATTTCCTTTAACCTATACCTTTTCATTTCTTCTTTCAGCTCTTTCCACTCGTTTATGTAATTTGATTTTTCTAGTTTTTCTTCTAGTTCTTTTTCATCTTTCTCATCTCTTATTTCTTACCAAAACTCTTCCCTCATTTCATCTCCCTTTTCCCTCTCTCTGTATATTTTACTTTTTTCCAGCCTTTCCTCTCTCTCCTCCTTCTTACCCTTTTTATCTTTTTCATTTCTTTCCCTTTTCTTTAATTGTCTCCATGCTTCTTTTTTTATTAAGCCATCTCTTTCTTCTCTTATTTTGTTTTCATACTTCATTGCTCTTTCTAATGCTGTTTCTTTCATTTCTTGTCTTCCTGTTTCCCATCGTATTAGATAACTTGGCGTGTTTCTATCTAATCCTAATACCCACTTTATGTATTTTAGTTGTAGTCTCTCTATTTCCTCATATCTCTTCCATCCCGACATTTCTGCTCCAGACATAATCACGCTTTTCACCAGAGCATCGAACAGGTTCATCCTTAGCTCCCAGTTTTCTCTAAATAGCTGGTCTCCTAGCCCCCATAGCCTTCCGAGTCCCATATTTATTTTCCCTTCTACCTTCTTTATCTGCTTTTTATTTCCGTTATTTCTGCTTATCACATATCCCAAGTAGTTGTACTCTTTCACCATCTCTATCTTCTCTTCCTCCTCCTCTCCTACATTTCATCATCTTTGATTTTCCTACATTTAACTCTAATCCCCTTTCTTCCAGGTATCTTTTTAATTTTTTCAGCATTGCTTTCATTCCACTTTCACTCTTTGCCATCATCACTATATCATCTGCATATCCTAATGTCCATATTTTCTTCTTTCCTATCACTACCCCTCCCTCTTGCACCTGCTTTATCTTCACTTCCAGGTCGGCGAAGGCAAGATTAAATAGCGTGGTGCTCAAAGGGCATCCTTGCCTTACGCCTTTGTAAGTCTCAAACTCCCCAATTATTTCTCCTCCAACTTTTACCTTACTCCCTGTTTTCTTATATATTTCTTCTATTCTTTTCCTAATTTTTTTATTTATCCCTTTCTCTTTCATTGTTTCCCATATTTTCTTCCTCTTTATTTTATCAAAAGCGGCCTTCATGTCTGCAAAGAATACGAACAGTTTTCCTCCTTTTTCCCTTATTTCCTTCCCTATTATTGTTATTAATATATATATTGCGTCCATTGTTCCTCTTTTCTTCCTAAATCCCATCTGCGTATCGCTTAGCGTTTCTTTAGCTTCTAGTTCTCTTTCCAGCTTTTTCCTCAGTATTTTCGCATATATTTTATATCCTGTATCCATCAGCGTTATTCCTCTATAGTTTCCTACTTCTTCTTTCCTCCCTTTTTTATATATTGGTACTATTATTCCCTTTCTTCATTCTTCCGGATATCCTTCTCCGTTTAAGCATTTTGTCATGTCTTTTATCAAGCCTTCCGTGCCTTCCACCCACACTTCATTTGCTATACCATCTTCTCTTGTCGCCTTTTTCTTTTTCATTTTTCTTATTACCTCTTTTACTTCTCTTTCTTTGATTTCTTCACCTTCCTCTCCTTCGCTGTCTTCGGTTTCTTACCCTTTGCTTTCTTCCTTTTCTTTTTCTCCCAATTGTTCCTTGAAGTGCTTTATCCATTCTTCTTTTCCTATATTTTCATCTAATCCAATTCTTTTCTTCCTATTGCCATTCACTTTATCCCAGAATTTTCTTCTCATCTTATCTTTTCTTATTTCTTCTGCCACTCTTTTCCCCTCATCTTCTTTTACTTTTCTTATTTCCTCTCTGTATTCTCTCTTTACTTCTAAATATTTGCTTCTGTCTCCTTCCCCTTTTCTTACCTTATTTAACTCTGCCATCACCCTATCCCTTTTTGCCTTACATTCTTTTCTCCACCAGCTTTTTTTTTATCCTTTTTTTCCTTATCTTCTTTTTTACAACTGCGTACACTCTATTTTTTATATCTTTCCATTTTTCTGTTCCCTCTATTGCGTCTATCCATCTCTGATACTCCCTTATACCTTCTTCGCTCCAGTCGTCTATCATTCTTTCTTCCTCTTCTTTTCTTTCTTCCGCTATTTTGTCTCCCAATTCCACCTCTATTGGTAAGTAGTCCGACTTTACCCTCTCCTTTATTTAAACCCTTTTTATCGCCTCATCACCTTCCTCGTTACCTACTACATAGTCTATCGTTGACATTCCTCTCGCTCCTATATATGTTATTTCTCCCTCTTCATCTCCTTCTTTTCTCCCATTCGTTATCACTAAGCCCATTTCTCCTAGCCATTTTATCATTTCTTCTCCCTCTGCGTTTAACACTTTATCCTTGGCCTTTATTTCTTCTAGGTTTTCTTCTGTCTCCCATTCTCTTCCTTCGTTTCCTGTTCTTGCGTTGAAGTCTCCTCCTATAATTATTGTTTTTCCTCTGTTCTCCTCTATCTCTTCGCTTAGGTATTCATAGTTTTCCTTCCTCTCATGTTGCATATACACCGATGCTATCATGTATTCCCTCCCTCCGAACTTTATTTCTCCTACTATTTGCTCACTTGTCCTTTCTTTCTTCCATTCAACCTTACTCATCCCTTTCCTCTCTCTTACTGCCATGATTCCTCCCCCTATTTCTATCCCCTTCTTCCTTCCCTTCTTGAGTCCCTCCACTCTATGCTGTACCCTTTCAGTTGCTTCTCAACACCAGTTCTTGCCCCTTGCCTCTTCACCCATGTTTCCGTTAGCCCTATTATGTCAAATTCCCTAACATATTCCCAGTTGTCTTCCTCCATGCTCCTCACCCCCGCCACGTTCCAGAATAGTATTTTTACTGCCTTTCTCCCCTCTCTCTTCTTTCTCTCCTCTCTCTCTCTCTTTTATCCCTATTGTTTTCGAAACCCTTCCACCCCCTTTCTTACTATTTTTCCCTCACTCTCGCTCCACCACCATTCTTCTTCCTCTGACTTCACCCCGTTATGCCACATCTTTACCTCTTTACCTTTACTTTTTATTTCTTTCGCTTTCCTTCTTACTTCCTCTCTTATCCTTCTCTGCTTCCACGTCCAGTCCTGATCTATGTATATCTTTTTCTGTGCCAGATTCTTTTTCTTCTTCATAATTCCTTCTTTTTGTTCCCATGAAGCGCATCTAATTTGCCACATGTTTTTTCTTCTTTCTCTCCGATCATCCCTCTCCACTGTTCCTCCTATTCTTCTCAGATTCACTATCTCTCCTTTCATTTCTAATACCTCCCTTAACCAGACCTCTGCCTCTCTCTTCTTTTCCCATCTTAACTCACCCTCTAAGTCTGTCACTATTATATTGTTTATCCTACTTTCTCTATCCATTTTACCTCTCATATGCTCTAATTCTTCCTTATTGCCTACTTCTGTTCCTCTTTGCCTCTTGTTTCCTCCTTCTATGTTTTCTTTTAGTTTCACGCACTCCTCTTCCAACTGGTCCATCCTCTCTCCCCATTTTTCCTGCAGTTTCTTTTCTCTACGTTCTGCTTTTTCCTTTTCTTCTTTCGTCTCTTTCTTTCTTTCTTCTCTCTCTCTCTCTTGTTCTTTCCTAACTTTTCCTATTTTCTTCTCCCATCTTTCTTCTCTTCTTTTCCCCTCTGCCACCATTCTTTCCATTTTTCCCATTATTTCTCTAAACATTTCTGTCCATTCTTTTCTTTTCTTCTCCCATACCTCTCTTAATTCTCTTATATCTGTCCGTATCTTTTCCATTATATCTTCTGCACCACTACTTTTTCCCACTTCTCTTATCGTGTTATCCAATCCTTCTCCCCCCTCCCCATCCATCTCGGTTCCCTCTCTCTCATTCTTGCATCTCTTTGCCTCTCTCATTTCTCCTCTATTATTCTCCCTCAGCCCCTCCCCGCTATCTCTCCCCCTCACCACCTTTACTCTTTTCTTCTTTTCCTCCTCTGGGCCTTTCTTATCCAACCTTCCACCTTTATCTCTTAATTTTTCTGTTGTCACAAATCTTTCCATCCTATCCCGTACGCCTTAATTCGACTCTCTATATCTACCCGTGATCCCACCTTTATTCCCTGTCTTACCTTTTCTGTCTCTGCCTTTACTTCTTACCGCCCCTCCTCTCTGCCTGCCTTTCCCGCTTTCTGATTTTCTCTCTTAAACTCAACTTTTATTTTTTTTCTTCATTCCTCTCTCTCTGCTTTTTCCTGCTCTTCTCAAGGCCTCTCTCTCTTTTCTCCACTCCTCCTCCGCCTCCACGTTCTTTTCACCTCTATTTCTCTCCTCAAACACCTTTCCTCTTTAACTTTCTCACCAAAACTCGCGCTCACATCCAAGACACGTCCACACTCCCCTCGAGTGAAATCTAACCCGGGTTATAATAGAATAGGTTGTTTGTTTATTAATAAGTGCTCATTTGAAAAAGAGTAATATGCATAAAAAGATACTTAAAAAGTAAATGTTTATTATAAAATAATTCTATACATACAGGGTGATCCAAAAGTTCTAAAACGGCGGAATAACTTAGCAGGACTATATTTTAGTAAAAAATGTTTCGGACAAAAGTTATAGGATTTTTCTATAGCTACTTAACGGTGATCTTGACCATGACCTTTAAGATCATTTAGAAGTCAACTTACTTTTTGGCATGAGATTCCATAGCTTTTATCTATGAAATGAAAAATTTAGAATTTCAGATATGAAAAATCTTCTATAATTATGGTTTTATGTTCAGTGGTTAAAATTTTTTTTTTAATTTTATTTTTTTCTATTTAAAAAAGACAAATTTTAATTTTACAGCCTTGTTACGTCTCACTTTTCGTGAGGTGAAGATTTCTAATCCTTTTTGGGCTGTGATTTCTCACTTTACCCGGGTAAGGAAAGATTGATGTTGGCTAAAATACAGAAAAATTTGATGCACACGGCGTGGGTGCTTTTCTGATTCCTGAATCTAAATCGATTATTCTAGCGTCAATCTTTTCGGAAGGCACAGAGAATTATCAACTATAGATTCCACTCAGACCTATAAAGATCCTAATGATCCAAGTTCTGAGCGTTAAACTATTGTATCAACTCTATCCAACTCGTTTTTCAACGAGAGGACCGAGCGATACGGAATTGGGAAAAATGGATTGTGAAAGGTGAAGAAATAAAAAATTAGTATTAGAAATAAAACTTACTTTTATAAATTTTTTTACTTTGTAGAGTCCTTTAAAACGATCAATGGAAACTTTGATGATTTTCGAAATAGAATCCTTGGGCTTCTTGAGAGAGAGTGTATCCTTTGAGCGTGGCACTTCTTGCTGCGGGTGGTGTAGCAGCAGTGGCGAACAGTTCGCGCCTTACTTAGCACATTCCCTCGTGATGCGCTCTCTTTCAAAATAAGGCCGCAAGGGGCTCTGAAGGATTTGGGCATGAAAACTTCAAAACTGATTGGTGGAAATTTTCCCGCATTAGGAGAACGTACAGTTTCTTTAAGACAGATGGAGTTGCTCATGCCAAATCGCGTATAAAAGTACCCCTTTCTTACCGTGCAAGGACTTAACATACTTATTATTTAATTATTATCTATTATTCGTTACTAAATATATATAAATAACAATCTGAGAGTTACATTTAATTCTCAAATGTTATTTATTCACATCTTTAAACTTAAATGAAACGTAGCTTAAATGATAAATCGTACGACTTAATTTATCTAACTGCACAAACTATTCAATAGAATAAAATAATTTTTTAACTTTTGATGACTAAGCTAAACGGAAAAATGAAAACTCAGTGGAAAACGCATGAGAGGAGCTTTCTCTTTTTTTTTCTACATTCCGCATAGGGTTTGGGCGTCGGCAGCCCATGCTGTTAATACAAGGACATCTTAAGCATATAGACGCACATAACAAAGTCGTAAAATTTCTTATACCTATTTTCTAATCGCAAAATATTTGGTCAGCTTGTCTTCTCTTGGAATTTGTAGAAACCTTGAGAAGAGAAACTTTCCAACGTATTTTCGTTTCTCGAAATTGTGCAGTTTGAACCATTGAATTCGTAATAGAAAAAAAATAATTAAAAAAAATAGTACTATTAATTATCCGACGTTACAGCCTCTTATATAATTTTTTGCTACTTACTTTTTAACATAGCTTAAAACTTTTTTTATTTAATAAGATTTAGTAATATTTCGTAATTCATAATTATGTTAGCATTAAATGAATTTTTTTTAATGAAAAAATAATAAATTTGTTTTTCTGTGTAAAAATTCTTTGAATTTTACGATAAATATTCATTTTGCTATATTATTATATGCTGTATTATTGCAATTTTTTTAGGAGCTTTTGTTTTTTATATTTTTGTTATTCACTATTGTTTTTTTGTTTAATTTACTAAAATTTATAACTAGAATTTATAAAACTGCAATGGCTCTGTCGAATGAACGAGAGCGAATAATTACTCTTATGATACGGGGCAGGGGTAATAATGAAAGATCATTTAAAAATATTGCAAATTTATTTAACCAATTATTCACAGTAGGTCAAGTCCCAGTATCAAAATGAACTTTCTGTAGAATGATACAACGATCTAATGAAACTGGAAATGTAAAAGACTTTCCTAGATCGGGTTGTCCAGTAACAGGGCACATTGAAGAAAACCAATTAAATGTCGTAATATATATTACGGAAGATCTTCATTAAAAAATTACAACAGCAACACAACTTATCTTATGGTTCGATACAACGATTTAGAATAAAAAATGAAGTTTCATCCCAATAAAGTTAAATTAGTAAAAAAATTTAATTAAGTGAATTCAGATATGCGTTTAAAGTTTTTTGAATTGATGATGAACCAAATGGATGTTTATATGTATTATACGAATTATTTGTATCGTATCGTATTTTTGGATGAAGCTATATTCTGTCTAAATGATAGCGTTAATACGTCTTATCGGAGCAAAACCAAACCTCACTGGATGATGGATAGCTAAAGCACTCAATATCTCCCAAAGGTTAACGTTTGGATAGGTTCTTTCAACGATATAATTATTGGACCTTTCTTTATCGCGAGAAACTTTGATGGCCCACAGTATCAGGAAATGTTGAGGAACCAGATTATCCCTACTGTAAGTGTTGTTGCAGAACTTAAATTCGAACAAACTTAGTTTCAGTAAGACAGAGCGGCAGTTCATTGTACGTTACGTGTTTATAATTACTTATTTGGAAAACTTAATGAGAAATGGATAGGAAGGTTGCTGATTGAGATTGCTGAAAAATAAACAAAATTAGCATACATCTTAAGTTCTGACACAAGTGCCGGTACGCAACCTTGAACAGAGCTTATCGCTATGAAAGAGAGCAACGGTGGTCAACGGCCAATTTTTGAGCAGCCAAACCATCCGTTACAATACATCCACATATACAAGTAATTTGAGATAATTCCTTTTAGGTAGAGTGGCACCCTAAGATCTTCCAACGACTACTAATGTCTATTCACCTTGCCAAGTTGAATGCGTTGCGTATGTCCAGTGCCAAGATGACGCACATACACCTCGTGCTCCGACATTTACCAATAATGTTAGTGTCCAATTTTACAATGCGGCTTGGATAATTGACTGGCCTTTCCTGAAGCCGTATTGGTTTTGTGACAGATCCTCGTTCCGTGCTATAGTCGCTTAGAGTCTGTCGCATATTACGCTCTCCAGTAGCTTTCTTATGATATCCAGTATGCATAGTGGCTAGTACGACGAAGGTTGCTCGAGGGACTTGTTTCAGCATCAGCCTTTGCAGTTTCCATTGGGTTGGAAAATGTTTTTAACGCAACCGTGTAGCAAATGTATCCCTAATTATTTCCGGATCATTCAATACAGTTGTCTTTATAGCAATGTCCGTTATCTCATCCGATCCTGATAAAATTTTGGTCGGGTCGGTCATCCTTGGCGATATATGTAGATGACTTCATAGCCAGACAACTGCCCTACCTGAATTATCCCTTACTCAGTTCGGCTCCACGAGATCACTAATGATAACGATATCGGCCTTATCTTCTTTTATCAGCTGGAGCAGCAGGTTTTGGGCTACTGCACAGTGGTTTAGGTTGATTTGGAGCACATTAATTATTCTTGATATGTGCTCCTTCCGTCTGCTTTGTAGCTGGGCAATCTACTGTCTTATGCCTCTTGTCCACGCCTGAAACACAGACTGGAGCAGTCGACGTCGCTTTTGCAGTCCTTTGCGACATGACCACTCTCGAAGCATTGGTAGCACTTTAGTGTTGATGTGTAAGGCTGAAATCTACAATTCACCTAGTCTATTCACAGCTTCCCATTTTCAAGTAACTTTTTGGCAGCTGCTACTAGGAGTTGGATGTGTGTTACTTAGTTGCCATTGTAAAGACCTCTGATTTTGATGTTACTGCTTGCAGCCCGATGATCGCAGCCATAACTTCCGTCACTTCCTCAGGTGTGGTGGTTTCATTCATATCTTTGATCCTGAGAGTTTTTTTGTCAGTCAGCATGTGGAGATCTGCTGATTTATCAAGGGAAACCAGGATTACTTCTTCAACATTTGGGGGCTCGGTTTCTGGTTTTTCCAGTTCGAAAAGTAATCCCCCGGCTCTGCTGCGTCGTATTCGGGTGACTCTTTCCCCTATCTTCTTCATATTTGGTGCTGACTTAACCTTCCCATTCAGTACCTTGACCTTAATGGCTTCTAGACGAGGTTTTCTGCTCGTGGTTTTGGTGTTCTTATTTATATTCTTCTGCTCTTGTTTGTTGTCCTCCTTTCCTCCTTCCTTATTTTTGTCTTTACCCTTCTTTCTCATTCCTTTCCATTCAGAGGCTTCTGATTTCCCAACCTTCTTTCCACTTTTCGTTGCCCTTGTGACCTGAGTTTTTTGGTCTTTTGGCCTTCCTTTTTTTGGTGGTATCGTTGGTGATGGTGGATCTCGAGTAGTTTTCTTGTTCACCTCTATTCTGAAGATAGACGACGTTTGGATATCGCCATCTCTTACCGCCTGTCTCTCTTCGGTCAATACCCAGTTTATCGACCGTAGTTCACTGTACCAAATGTAGTAGTTCACTCTTTGAACATTTGGTCTATATTTCTGTCCGTGACTTTTAGATCACAAGAAGAACTCCACCAGAACCTCAAAACTTTTTTCCAAGCTCTTGAAGCTCTTATTAGCTTTTTGGGTTTTGATCCCCGTATCTTTCTTATTTATTTTGTTTAGGTTGCTGATTGTAGTTCCCACGAGTACTTCGGGAATTATCGATCCGCTGCGACAGAGCGCCGATTGTCGGAGTAAGACTAAGTACGAGAGAGTGTCACCAGGTGCTCCCAAGGCACTGTTTAAGACTCTCTGTTACCCCCGAGAGCAAACCAAGCTACATCTGTACGGGTCGCTTCACATCTTTAGCTTGGGAGGTCTATTACCCTGGACGGGGATCCTTTAACAAGGTGCTGTCATCCGGGCCAGATAAACCTTTGTTTTTTAACGAGGTTGTTACTCCTCCCTCTCCTTTTCTGCTTCGTAAGTAGCGGGTCCGCGGGCTTGGTACGATACCGATGAAAGAGAGCATACCTACAACATCACGAGATAAGTTCCGTAGGGTTCAGTCCTGAGACCTCTGCTTTGGAACGTAGTCTATAAAGTTAAGACAACCGCTACCAGCAGAAGTTGATATAGTGGCTTTTGCAGACGTCTTAGCACTAGTGGTCACTGTAAAAACTATAAACGAAATAGAATATCTAGGAAATAGATCGATCGAGGTAGTGTCCTGATGGCTGGAGAATCATGGATTAAAATTGGTCGCGGAAAAGATGGAGGTAGTGCTCACATCACGCACAAAAACAAGAAGGTACGTCACATTTACAGAGGAAAAGAAAAGAATGCGATCGGTGGACCAACTGAAATACCTGGCAATCATATTGGACACCCGGCTATCCTTCAAGGCCATCTCTTAAAATAGGGCAATAAAATACCGAAGTGGATGACAAATGAAGAGAAATGAGGATCCTCAACAAAGCAACAACAAACCATGGTTATTGGAAACCGACGAAGAATGGCACCAGCGTTGGGACACAACAGACAAGAGCCGTTGGACACACCGCATCATATCAGATTTCACCATCTCAAGGTAGGCCGACTGGCGCCATCTGTTGGTCAGGCCGGAGACTTATCAATCCACCCTCGTATCATCTGACATGAGACTATAAATATCTATTTAAGCATCCGGCGTCACTATCACTAATGAATTGAAATAATGACATTCTACGCAGGCGCTGCCAAGCGACAGAAGTTTATACTGATATAGGCTGCGAACTTTATACTCATTTTATGATATCTACCCTCTTCTACTCTTCTCTTCTCTTAAGTCTAATAGTCTGTTTGTGTACAATGTTTTATTCCAACCAAGTTTATTGTTTTTTTGTTTGTGATTTACAGTTATATGATATTATTTATATGATGATACGTTACTAATCAATAGTTTATTTTGTCCCATAACAAGTTTCCCTGTTATTTTTTTATTGTTTCATCACAAGTTCACATTGAATTCCATTTAGTTTGATGATTAATTATCAAAAACGGTTAAAATTATCTTATGAAATTTACTAGTGATGAATGATGCTGTTTTACTTGTCTCCAGAAATGCAAGATTATTCTATATCTCGTATGAGCTACTACAGATAAATCAAAATCATTTCATGTTCAAATAATTTTCCAATTGACAGTTATAATATTCTATGTCTATAATAATGAATTGTTTTTATTTACTGATATTTTAAGAATTTTTCGTAGAACAATATACAGTTATTCGTTTTTCAAAATAAAAGTTATACTGAAAACTATAAAATTATTATTATTATTATTATTATTATTAACCAGAGTATAGTACAAAATATTACAACAAGTAGTAATAATTATACAATTTTACATTACAAATTTGTAACCCGGCAGAGGATAAACCTGTTCGCTGGTCTGGTATTTTAAAACTACTAAACACTTAAAGAAAATTAAAAAAAAAAACAAAAAACTTAAAACTAAGAGTCGGTTTGTATAATAGATTATACTATTTCACAGATGAGGTATGGCTTAATATTGGTAGCAAGAATGCTTCCTATAAAAGTTTACTTCACCAATATCTTCGATTTTGTTCTTCTATCTCCAATATCTGATTAACATTTGTCTGGCCGTTACGATTGTCGTCATTGATACTTTCATTTTTCTTGCGTATGATATTCTTTCGTATGTATTTAGTCTAACAGGACAAGTAAGTCCTGTAGCACACGTGACTCTATAGTGAGGGAACATTTCAGTATGCTGTCTATGTGAATCACATTTACATGTTGCTGTGAATACTATGTCATCTAAGACTATCAAATCTTTATATTTAGGTTGTTGTTCAAGTGAGTACAATGAATTAGTGAAAGTTTGATATCCTCTGATACCTCTATAAAAGTATAATAATGCTTTATTGTTTCCAAGATAATTGATGTCTCCATAGGTCATTCGAATATTATTTGTTTGTAGAATCGGTTTTCCTGGTGTATTTTTTGGTTTACTTGTTTCTATTTGCATACTATTGTTGTCTGCAATTTCATCTATTTGTTTAAATACTGTTTCTATGGGTTTATATCTTACTTTATCTGTATTTGGTTCTTTGTGATCTTCTTTGTTTTCTTCTTTTATGAAATGTATATGTTTTTTACCAATTAATTGTTTGTATGTGCAGTATATAATGAATGCACATATATTAATGAAATTTATGTTGGTTGTATCTGTTTTTGTTAGAATGTAAGTTTCGTTTCTTTTTCCCTCTTTGAGTCCGTTTTTTGTTTTGGTATTAATAGTTATCCGTTGTGAGTTCCATGCTATGTTAATCACATTTGCAATTGTTTCTATTATTTTTCTGTAGTTATTTGATACTTTAATTTTTTTCATGTTATATTCAGACATTCGACGATGAGAACGATTGTGATAAAGTGTACAAGTGCCTTGTGAACACAAATATGTCTTTACATCCAAGAGAAACTTATCCTTATCCACATCCACATGGACTTCCAATGCTGAATTTAGACTATCAAAGTTCCCTTGTTGCTTTAGTTTGTAATATATTTGTTGTAAATTGTTGCAATGTATTTTGTGGTTCATTGTATTCCTGTATCTAGAATGGATGGCCTTTTATCCATTTTTTTATTTTGTCCTTTATTGTTTTTGTATTGCTATTTAAAGTTTTGAGGTGAGAAGGTAGTTGATTGAAGGTGGCTAAAGCTCTTGTATAGCTATCTTTAATGCTAATTGTTAATTTTCTTTTAAGGGGCTGTATAGTTTTTTTCCTTGTTACAGAATTTTTCTTCAGGAACATATCTTGCAGGTTGACATAGTGATACACTAGAGAATCCATGGTGAATGTTTGATCTATGTTTAGTGGATTTTTTTCATTTATAAACTTGTTTTTATTTATTATTTGTAATAGTCGTGTTTGTAGAGTTTGTATATATTTGAGTCTTCCAATGTATGCTCCACCCCATGCTATAATACCGTATGTTGTTATGCTATGGAAAAGTGCATAGTAAATCATACGTAGATTATCTGTGCTCATTATCCTAGATAATTTGTAGAAAATATAAGTTAGATATTTTAGTCTATTGTATAGCATGTTTGTATGCATGTCCCATCTCATATGGCTATCGAAATGCACTCCAAGGTACTTAGTGTTATCAACTTTTCGAATGGGTGCACCCTTTGTATTTATATGTAGATATGTTGAGTTGCTATTGCAGTTATTTCCAAATGCCATGTATACTGTTTTGTCAATGTTTAGTGACAGTTTATTCAATGCTAGCCAAATGGATATTTTGTTTAAGTAGAAGTTCATATTTCTTTCGACTTCATGCCATGTTTCGCCTTTCACGATAATTACCGTGTCATCAGCAAAAGCCAACACATTATCATTTGGTAGCAATTGTAACATATCATTTATATAGATTATGAAAAATAAAGGTCCCAATATTGTACCTTGTGATACGCCAATGTTGACTTGTTGATATTGACTATATTCACCATTAATTTTAACTCTTTGTTTCCTATTACTTAGATAGCTTTTGATAAGTTCATACGTACTTCCTCTAATTCCATATCTATAGAGTTTTTTGAGTAGAATTTTGTAGTCCACCGTGTCAAAAGCTTTCGCTAGATCCAAAAAAGTTGCTGCTATTGATTTACTTTTGTCTAGTTGATTGTATATTGAGTTAGTTAGGTAGTATAGGGCATTTTTGGTGCTAAGACCTTTTCTAAAACCAAATTGTTTATTAGAAAATAAATTATGTTTGTTCAAAAAACTTGTAATCCTGATTTGTATTAATTTTTCAAAAATTTTGGCGATATTTGATATTAAAGATATAGGTCTATAGTTTGTTGGTAGATACTTCTCTTTAGTTTTGTGGATAGGAATAATTTCAGCACTTTTTAATTCGTCAGGCCATATTTCTTTTTGTAAGCATAAATTAAAGATATAGGTCAATGGATCACTTATGTGGTTTATTATCATCTTTAGTACCTGAGTGTTGATGCTGTCAGATCCTCCATTTTTGTTGCCCATTTTTCTTATTGTTTGTTGAACTTCTATTCTATTTGTTAAATGTAGAAAAATACTGTTGTTGTTCATAGATGGTAGAGTAATGTTACTATTTATTGGTTGTCTAATATTATCACATATCTGTTTGCCTACTGTACTGAAAAATGTATTCATTTGTTCTGCAATGTCGTTTGAGTTTGTAATTTTATTATTACCTATTAATAGATGATTTATGTTATTGTTTTTTTTGGTTTTCTTCCCAATTTTGTTGTTGATTATTTTCCATAGTTTTCGCAAATTGTGTTGATTTGTTTTGATTTGATTTTTTTCATATTTTTCTTCAGCTAGATCTATGGTCTTTTTTAAAGTTTCTATATAGTTTTTATATTTTTCTCTTTTTGTTGCATTATTGGGATCTTTTTTCCAATTATTATAAAGTTTTTCTTTGTGTGCACATAATATCATTATTGCTTTAGTTATCCAATTACTCCTTGGGTTCATTTTATTCTTATTGTGTTTATTGTTATTAGATGATGCCGTAATACATGTTTGAATTTTTTCTATTAATTTGTTCGTAGCTAGATTAGGGTCTTTTATAGTTTGTATGTCAGTCCAAACAGTTCTTTTGACTTTATTTTTTAGTTTAAAATAGTTTATTATTTTGAAATTGGTTTTTTGTGTACATTTATAATTATTCCTTAAACTCATCATTATTGGGTAGTGATCATTGAAGGGTACGTTGAGGACGTAAGTTTTATATTTGACTTTTTCTAGCCTAACATAGAAATTATCTATACATGTACCTTTGTTAATATCAATATTGGATGGTCTTGTTATGGTATGTAGTCCAGGGCAATATCCGTTTTCTAGCAGTACTTGTAAAAAATCTTGATCTAGTATTTCTTCACTCAATATATCAAAATAAAGTCTCCCATTAAAATATTGTTTTTATATTTTTTGTTTATTTTCAATTATTCTTTGAGATTCAATAGGAATTCAGATTTAGATAAATCACGAGATCTGTAAATTGCAGACAGCACCAAATTTTTGTTGTCTTCTAGTGTAATATTAGAGTTAATTATTTTTAATTTATCTATTTCAAGAATTTCTGTAATTTCGGTGATTTCTTCTTTCATATACAAAACAACTCCATCTGATTTGTTTATTTTACTTTCATTGTAATATATTTTATAGTCTGGAATATTGAACATTTCATGATAGTCTAAATTCCATGTTTCTGTGCATACTATTATACATGGTTTTTTTTCGAGGTTCTTCAGAAATACTAGTAATTTATTGTAATTTTTTTTAGGCTTCTGATGTTTATACAAAGAATGATATTATTTTCTTTACATATATATTTGTTTAGATCATCAATATTATCTGTTTTATGTTCATTTTCAAATATAATATCATATAAGCTGTTATCCATATTGTAATATTGCAGAAAACTATTTAGTATTCCTGGTTTTATTACCTGTTGGACTTGGAGTAGATAATGATGATAACGATAAACTGTTATTTATTCTCGGACGGTTATATATCTTGCGGGTGTTTGTTTCAAAGTTTATTCTACCAAAATATCTTTGATGAGTTGGTTGAATTGGATAATCTGTCATTTCAATATACCTTTTTATTTTCATTTTTAAAACTTCACACATTTCGCTGTCGATTGCACTATGGTTTACGTTGTAGTTTTTACTATATGTTTCATTGTGGAAAATGCAGTTTGGACATTGGAGTATGCTGCTACTACACATTTTTGCTTGGTGCTTGCCAGCACATTTATAACACGTTGGCTCTTTTTTTGCTTTTTCACACTTTCCGCCGCCGTGTCTAAAACCTGAGCAGTTGTAACATGGATATGTGTTGATGACGTCAAAGACTCTGCAGTTTTGACATCCAATAAATAATTTGTTACTATTGTTTTTTATATGTTTATATAGAATAGATGTAAGTTCTATTATTGCAGTTACTGTTTTATTTTTTTCATTTGTAAATACATGATTTACTTTGCATTTTTCTTCGTATTGACTAAAATTTCTTGCATTAATATCAGTTTCTATATCTTTTACATTTGTTGTGAAAGCCTTAGAAATTCCTACTACTTTAACTATCGGTTTACGTATTTCTTGTTTTAGAACAGTAAGTGCCAGTAGTTTTTTTTGTAAAGTTTTTTCTAACACTGTGACATTTTCTTCGGTCATGCAGTTGATAATTATTGTGTCAGTATTTTTAACTTGTACACTTTTTGTTTGTATGTTTTTGTCTTTAATTAAGTAATGTGCTACTTGATTTTCTAAGTTTATGTTATCATTACTCTTTTTCTTTATTATTAATCTTGGTATTCTTTTGGGTTTAGGTTTTGGTAGTGCAATTTTTTCAGCATATGTTTTTCTCATAATGTTAGTATTTGCATTTTTATTTTTCAATAATGTTAATAGATGCTAATTCGCGTGAAACGAATTCGCCCTGTAAAATATAGACCCTTTTAGCAGCCGAGCGGTCTCGGACTCGGGCGGTTTCCAAGCTTACACGCGCACCTCGGCTCGTCCGCGCTTTGATTGTATGATATTCGATATTATAAGAGAATCGCGCGTTATCGCGATTCAGATTTATAGACTTTATTATTTCTTATCGTCTTAATAACGAATACCGAAATCGCTAGTCGCAAGAGAGAATTGGGATACAGGCTCAATAAACAGAGAAACACGCATCGTAATATCGAAGATTCTTGTTTTATTACACGGCAACAATAACTAAGAAGAATCAGAATTTTTATTGATTTAATTATTTAAAAGTTGGTGGTCCAAACTAGATAACAATCAATATTTTTTGTACACACAAACACGTGGATAATACTCAGATTATAACTACAAGGGTGGTCCGATAAGTACTTAGCCTCACCGCCCGATGGCGCCACTCTCGCAAAAGAAATATTCTATCACGTAGTACAACCTTCTCGATGGTTACTGTCAAGATTTCAGCTGGATCGGAGTTATAGTTTATTTTTGAGAGCGTATGAAAGCAAGTGTGTCCGTTGATTTTTGAAAAATGGAAAAAGAGCAGTATCGGTCGGTGATTCGATTCTTGTTTTTGGAAGGGAAAATGCGCAGCGAAATCAAAAAGCACTTGGATGCTGTGTACGGTGACTCTTCTCCTTCGATGGCGACCGTCAAAAATTGGTTTAACGAGTTTCAACGTGTTCGCATGTCGATTTTTGAAGAGCCATGTCCAGGTGCTCCGAAAACGGCTACCACAGAGGAGAACGTGACAAAAATTCACGATCTCGTATTGGCAGATCGACGATTAAAGGTGCGCGAGATAGCTAAGATCGTAGGCATCTCAAAAGACCGCGTGAGTCATGTCCTGCATGAAATTTTGGGTATGAGAAAGCTGTCGGCGCGATGGGTGTCGCGTTTGCTCACTCCGGACAACAAGCGCAACCCTGAGACAACTTCAGATCAATGTCTGACGCTGTTTAAGCGCAATCCGAAGGAGTTTCTGCGTCGTATCGTGACAGTCGACGAAACATGGATCCACTGGTATACACCAGAGGCCAAGGAACAGTCAAAACAGTGGACTTTACCCGGCCAAAGTGCTCCGAAGAAGGCGAAGACTGCCCCATCGGCCGGAAAGGCGATGGCCAGCGTTTTCTGGGATTCACAAGGTGTGATCTACATCGACTACCTGGAGAGGGGCAAAACGGTCACAGGGCTGTACTATGCCGAATTATTGGACCGATTCGACGTCGAATTGCAGAAAAAACGGCCCCATTTGGCGAAGAAATAAGTGCTCTTCCACCATGACAACGCACCAGCTCACACCTCCGCCGTCGCCATAGCCAAATTGGTCGAATTAGGCTACGAACTGCTGCCCCATCCACCGTATTGTCCAGATTTAGCCCCGTGCGACTTCTTTTTGTTTCCAAACTTGAAAAAGTCACTTGCCGGGCAGAAATTTGAGTCGAATGAGGAGGTGATCGCTGCCACGGAAGCCTACTGTTCAGACCTCGAGGAAACGTATTTTTCAGACGGGTTAAAGAAGTTGGAGCATCGCTGGACCAAGTGTATCGAACTAAAAGGAGACTATGTTAAAAGATAAAACGCCACTTTTCCAAAATTTTAATTTTTCTTTTGTAGGCTAAGTACTGATCGGACCACCCTCGTATACGCAACAATAATAATACTTAAAGAGAAATAGAGAGACAGATATGAATTTCGCCGTGCAAAGTCTATTACAAAGAGAAATTATATGAGTACTCACTTCTTTAGTTAAAATTCCCTTTGGGTTTGGTAATTAGTATATATATTTGTTTTTTATCAGTCCAAAACGTCTTTTTTCCACAAATCCAATAAATGCAAGTGAATTGCAATAAAATCGAACGAGTTCAATAAATTTAATACACTCGATACTTTATTAATATTCACCGTAATACTTCCTATATATTATAATCAATAAATTCAATACTAGATATATATATATATATATATATATATATATATATATATATATATATATATATACTGTAAAATTGCTTGTTTCTTGTAATATTTTTTTTTTGTAAGAGATTAAAATCTGATGCAGGAATGTCACATGATATCATTTCTAGAATAAATTTTACGAAGTATATGAAAAACATCTCAGCAGTACAAGTGAAGAATAATCACTGTAACCAAAAGTAGGTAGTATATCAACAATTATCATCAAATGATCTAATACATTTTCCTGAAATGGCGCTAAGAAATTGTAACGGAGAATTCCGGCCGTACCCGTCTGGGTTGCTCGCGACCGTCCGCATAAATTATTTATTCGGGGATTCGGGAATCAAAAGACGTTCCCACGACTGAATAACGCGTCGAGCATAAACACGTTAAACGCACAGATTCGAAGTCGGGATGAGGAGTGATACAGCGGCGAATAAACACAACAGCGGATTAATACGCTAGTCTTTAATTGTCAACAAACGATTACAATACGGAAACCTCGGACTTACACACTACGAGCGGTACAATAACAAACGCGAACGCGAAGGTGAATCGGTGGCTGGTCAGCCTGCCGATTCCCTTATAAAAACTAGATATTATACAAAGGCCCGACAAACACTTTTCGCTGATAGGCTATTAACGGGTAGCCAGCAGGTCTGCTGTGCTACCAACCATAGACTGACGCCCAAACATGCAAGAGAGAGAGACAAGAGAAAAATACGGCACCGACCTCGACCTTCAGCCTCTCCGACGGCTGGAGCGCTCTGCACCGTGACGTCCCTGGTGTGCTCCTCGTTGACCGTATCGCTGGTATATTTGTTGTCGCCGCTATCTATCTTCTGGCTCGTCCTCTCGCTCGCTCCACAATATTGCCGCCTCAACCGCAACCCGCTCGTCGATCGTTGTTGCTGCTGCCTTCGCCGCCCTTTTATTGTCCTGGACGACAGCCCGTCCTGACTGCTCGCGCGCGCACCCGCGCGCCTCGCCGATAACTCACACGCACCGGTGCCGGGTATACTTCGGGACACGGCTGGGCGCGACCCAGCCTCACTCTCCGATACTCGTCCGCGCACCGGGCGTGTCTCCAAAAACGAACAAAACGTCGACGAGGTCGCGAGGCCAACTCGAAAAAACCGTGGCCTTTTGGTTTACCCGCGCGCGCGACTTTCTCTGCTCCTCGCTTAGCAGAGACTCCCGAATTTTCCGCGGCGATCCGCAATTCGAGCGCTCTCTCTCTCTCTCTCTCTCTCTCTCTCTCTTTCTCTCTTCTTCTGCGCCATCTGCGTCGCTCCAGCAGTCAGCTCAGCCCGTGTTCAGCACCTCGCAAACAAAAGGTCCAAGCATGAGTGTGTGTGCCAAACGTACACACTCTCAGCTTGGCGCGGCGCACGGACATTTGCGAGAGCTAAACGGACGAGATCGGCTTAGCCGAGACTCTCCGTCACAAAATTTAAAAGTGTTTTTTACTGGACTATACCAATTAGCACAGCCTATTTCCTATTTAGCCTAAATGCTTCAAGACAATAATTTGCTTAAGTTGAGCTGCTTTAAAATAGAAAGAAATATTATAAGATTTGAAGTACGATCTAGAAATATCAATAGAAAAATTTACAAATTCTATGTAAAATATTGTTCTAAAACCGTTGGTATAAAAGACATCAAACGTATTGCTACAATTGTCCTAACGGTAATCGCACTGTTGGATGCTGCTCGCATTTAGCGCATTCATCTATTACTTAAGTCATGCTAGATACTTATGACGATTAATTAGGCCAGCTGAATTAGGCCACTATCTAAATTATTTGATTATGAAGGGGTTTAACCGGTTATTGTAGAAAACAGTGATGCAAGTTTTGTAAAAATTTGTACATATTTGAAATTTTTAAATGATAAAAAATTTAATGTTCAAAATGATACTTTCTTTTTTATTATTAGAAGTCATAATTCTCCTATTATGCAATAATAAAAATAGAGAAAAAGTATTATCTTAGCCAGTAAACTATTTTCATGACAACATATTGATAAAAAACACTCCAACTCTACAACAAAATAGTAATAGCATAGCGTAGGTGAAATGTGCACATAGACTTATGAATTTCTGGTCGATCATAGTATCAAAGTAATTAAAAGAAAAGTGGGAAAAAGCGCCTTTTCACTCATTTAAGCGATTTTTTCCCGCTGGCAAAAGAACAGGCAGCTACCATAAAATAGATAATTCCAACGTTTTCCATCGGGAAAAATACGTGGAAAATATCTATAATATTTGGTACAAATATTTATTTATAGTTGCAAGGAAATAAGGGGTGAAAAATAGGGCTTCTTGACCGTATTAGCAGTTTTTAGCGTTGATTATTCGATTACATAGCCGGATAACCTTGTTAGGACGTGTTATATATGTTTTTGGTGCATTTTTTATCGTAGAATACAACGGTACTATCCGTTTTATCGCAATTATATATGCTTATGTGTCAGGGGTCAAAAATCACAAAAAAAAACCGAAAAAATGCGTTTTTTGCCTAAAAGCGGATGGCCCACGACTACAAAAAATCAGAAAAACTTTAGGCTGATAAAATGTGTAAAAAAACAACACTTAATACCGAAAATCTCGCCGGCAACGCAATATGACTTGATTTTAAAGCGGTTTGAATATTTTTTTTATTTTTTTAGATTAGTTACCATACTTCTGCGACTTTGAAAAAAATTACAGTAAAACTGCGTACTTCAAAAAAGAGAATAGCGTAAATCCGGTGTCGCTATCAACTTTAGATCCAAAGAAAAAAAATAAAATTTGAAAAATTGGTTTTTAGCATATATATATAATGGCGTACATAAATTTCTGGCCAAAAAAAAATCATTTAAAATTTAAAGTTTTGTAGCTCCGTCTAAAATGGTCGTAGAAGAGCGTACGCAGGTTTATTTTGAAAAGTAAAGCAATATTCTTCATATCCCATCAGTATTTTTTGATTAAATGAAAAATTATGTTTTTTAAGTTAAAAAAAACATTACGTTCTAAAAAATTTTTTTTACCATAAATCGGTTATAACTTTTGAACGACTCAGCAAATTTAAAAAATCGAAAGTGTAAAAGTTGTAGATTTTTGTTATCTTCAAAATGAGTGGAACAGGATCCATTTTTATTGAGCCGATAAAAAGTTACAACGTTTTATGTAAAATAATTCCCTTTTTTTTATCTTTGATTATATCGGAAACTGCAAGAGAAAAAAGGTTATTTTTAATATAGAATAATTGTTCACTATCAAAATTGCATGTTGTAAAAAAAATTTTTTCCATATTTTCCCCGTGGGTAAAATATGACTAACGAATGATTACAATTAAATTATATTATTTAAGTTCTATTAATTATAATTTATCAATATTTCTTTTTATACATATATTTTTATAACATAGAATTAGAATAATATTTATCACAATACATTGTAATGAGTAATACTCGTGACGCGAATTTGAATCGCACGACACCGATGCAGCATCAGCTGCTAGGCGACCGAAGAGCGGCGCGAGCGAGAGCGCGCGGGAAAAAGAGAGAGTGAGTGGGGCGGCGCTCACGTTTCCGAGCAGTCTATTCCTGTTGGCACGTGTCACCTCATCTATCCTCAAAACCATTATAGTTTTGAGGTCCTGGTGCAGTGACGATTAGGCAGTTCGAGGAAAATTTGATTAAATTAAAAAACACAAGTTTTAATTTAATCATAAAAATACTTTCGGGATATGAAAGGACTGCTTTACTCTTCAAAATGAGCCTGCGCGCGTTCTTCTACGACCATGTTAGGTGGAGCTGCAAAACTTAAAATTTTAATCTTTTAGCGGAGGGGATCGCTATATAGACAACCATTCTAGAGACATAGAATATTTTAAGTTCTTAGATCAAATTTGATGTTCTGAATACATAATAAGTAGTTTTTAAATTACTCAAATATTCTCAATCTTAAAATACTGATTCTCAAGGTCAAATTTCATTTTTAGTAGACTCGAATATTTTAGAGTGTTATACGAGAAACACTATTTGACCTTGAAATAGAAATTTTCGAGGTCAGAATTATCAAAAGGAATTTTTTTTATTTTCACGTATTTTGCACATCAAACTAGATACGAAAACCGTCTAAAAACTTGACTTATAGTAGGAATAAAATTTGACCTTTAAATGGTGATTATCAAGGTCAAGGGTGTCTGCGAGAATTTCATTTTTATTTTTTTCATATTCAACGCATGAAATTACATATAAAAACCCTCTCAAGTTTTCATAACACAAGAGACAAATTTTGTTACATTGTACTTTACGTTGCCTGCAGGGCTGGTCGATATATGGTCCAGCAGTCAGGTCAGCAACTCCATCTGAAATATCCACTGATATTATGTATACATTTTACATATTCCGAGAAGTCAATTTGTACTGAAATTCCCCATAGCTTAAAGATTAAATGATTTTTTTTTTCGGCCAGAAACTTATGCACGCCACTGTATATTAGGGTGGTCGTTAATTTTTTTTTTTTTCGAATCCACTTTCGGGCCGGGTGAATTTGTACTCTATACCCCTCAAAACTCGTGCGCAAATAGGTTTTAATTTTTTAAAATTGATTTAACACGTGCCTCAAAGCACCTCAAGTTTCCCATGTATTTTAAATGGGTAAAACATGTAAAAACGGTTTTCCCTCTAAAACCCAATCAAAATCTCGAAAATTCAATTTAAAAAACATATTTTCTTGTGTATTTTGAGACGCTGAATCGAATGGTGCAGTTAGTTTTTGCCTAAATTGCGTCAAAAAAAAATTATAAGCCAAAAACTTCGAAAAAATCGAAAAATAAGCTAAAAACGGCAATCGACTGGCTTGTAAACGTCATTACCGATCAATTTCGATTTTAAAAATACATATTTTCTCATGTATTTTGAGACGCTGAATCGAATAGTGCAATTAGTTTTTGCCTAAATTGCGTCAAAAAAAAATTAAAAGCCAAAAACGTCGAAAAAATCGAAAAATAAGCAAAAATCGGCGATGAACTGACTTCTAAACTTCGTCACCAATCGATTTCGTTTTCACAGGAGGGTATTTTAATGTATTTTGACTTGCTGAATCGAATGGTTCGATTAGTTTTTGTCTAAATAATGATTAAATGAAGTAGAGAGTGAAAATCGTCGAAAAAAAACATGAAAAATCAATGCAATTGACCGACATATGTACTTGTAATGTTTGAGATCAACTAAAAATATGAAATTTTTTCAATAAGTCAAAAAAACTGATGTATCAAATACTTTTAGGTCATATTAATTCATTCAAAAACGGCTAAAACAATTTAAATAATACAATAATTTTTATGAATAGTACAGACAACCACGTTACTGTAATTATAAGATTATCGTATCTGTTTAATTTATTTCCTGAATAACGAAAAGTAAAGCCATTTTAAATGTGGGTATTGTAGCATATTACCGGAAGCGCATGCGCGAACTGACTGCATTGGAGACCCACCGCCACTTAGTAAAAACTGCATTGGATATCATGCTGTCAACCGTAAGACGTTGTATTTATATTTCTAATTGTAGAATACAATAGTTTCTTATTTTCGAGTACCTGATTTAGTTACAATTTTATTACAGATACGTTAGTTCCTAAGGAGAACTACGGATGCCATAATTAGTTTATCAGTTACTTAATAAAAGTCTTATTCAGTTGTCAATCTCCAAGAGCTGCCTTATAGGTTATAATGACTTCATAACGTAAACAAGAGAAGCTAAACTAAAATTAAAATGTGATGTGGTTTGTGTTTTCAAACAAAAAATAGAGTTACACAGTGTTATTGATAACAAGATACAACATGAAAACATTTATTTACATAGAATATTGTTAGCAATCTAGCAAAAAGTGATAATAGCTTCTTTAACATTTTAATTGGCAATTAAATTGAGGAGACTGATATTATTTGAAAAAAATCGATATATACAATCTATCTATATCTATATCTCCTTTATTGCAAATATAGACTGGTTTTTATGAAGCATCCTTGAAAAAACAACATGTATTGATTTTATCTACGAGTTTTATTTTTACAAAAAAAATGATGCCCTATACCAATCTAATAGAGAATATTCGTCATTCAGGTATGTATTCCATAATTTTTGTGTGTAAAAGTTTATAAGACAAAAGTGTTTCACGATTTTTTTTAATGTGTGGGAAATAGATTTTTAAATGATTTTTTAAATCATTTAAAAATTTTGGGGTGAGAAATATTTTCTAATATTTAATTTACAAATTGTACGCAATTTTCAGTGTGAATTAAATATTATTGTTATTAATAAATAAAATCAATTTGTTCTTTATTATTCAGTTATCTTGTTCTAAAGTATATGAACAACATTGCGCAAAGGCGAAGCTTTTATTTTCTCTCTTCCTATCAATATATTTTCAGTCGTTAGCTTGACAGGTTGTTTATTAAATAAAATAATATTAGAAGATATTTCGGTGTCTTTATACTTATTTAAAACCATACTCCAATACTTAACAAAGAAAATGAGACCCAGTAATATAATTTTTATATCAAATCATGACCATTGTGAACTCGCATTGAAAAATAATTAAAAAAGTAGCTGAATGCTCTTATAAAATATTATAAAAATTAATAAAAGTAAAGGGCTTAGTGACATTTTTTTTCACACAAAATATGTATTCACAACTCCAAGCATGTAAAATAATAAAGATAATTGAAAAATTTAATATTCTGGTACAAAGACACCTTAATGAACACAATTTCTGTAAATTATTATTTATTTCCACTAATAATTATTTCTATACTTTTTACAGGATTTACAGTATGATCAAAAAATACAAAGAAGTTTTCAGCAATCTGATTTAACTAGAGAATAAATATAATGCATAAATTAAAGAAACTGAATTCTTAAATTGCAAAGATATTTCATAAACAGTCTGTCAATTCTATGTTTTATTTTAGAAATCCTGGTTAACTAGTTAGACGAAAGTAAAGAGAATGAATCGTTGAGTCTTCAATCCACGGTCGATTATAAAATTTTAAATGCTATTTTTAATTCTTCATCTTTAAAATATATGGCTATTTGAATATCTTCAATTATGTCTTATTATTTACGTGAAAAGATCAAACACATTGGTTATTGCACAAATCAAATAGTGGCAACATATAATCTGCCATCTATACAACAAATGCTGGCTGTGTTATTTTACAATCTCCGAAGAGTATCAAAGACTCTACGCGAATCTGCTAAATTGGCTATTGAAGAATGTTGTATTATTTGGAAGAAAGCAAGAATACCAACACAAGAGGAAAAAAAATGTGTTTTAAAATTAGAAAATGAGTATGATAAGTGGAGAAAAATACAAAAGAATCCTTCTCGCAGCTCAATAACACAGCAGAACAGAGAACAAGAATATAAACAGAGTATAAGCAAATTATTTTATATTGCTCATGCAGATGCACTTGACTTAATGGAAGATGAATTTGACAAGCAATTTTTAAGGGATCAAAGGGGTGAGCTTAGTTTTTGAAAATTATAAACGATTCATTAGTACTATAATATAAATTGATCATTATTTAACTTTTCAAAATGACTCAGAATATTTGAAGTTATTTTTTAATACGAAATAATTATTTGAGAGTAAAATATATATATTCAGTTTGATTATTTAAACCTAGATTATAGTTACTTATTAAATATAAATATAAATCAGTTTTAGAACGATCAGAAAATGAATCATCTGGTAGCAATTTAGAGAATAATGAATCATCGGCAATGGAAGTAGAGTGTGGAAATTCCAATGTTGAGGAGAACGAAACTTTGGCCAACGTTGACAATGACAGAGCAGAAGGTATTTTAACAATATTGAACAAGTATGAGTCTTTCAAACCAGTCTCTAAAGGTTTGCATTCTATTAATAGTCTATTGACAAAAATATTTGATCCCAGTGTAATTTTCTTTCATCAATATGATATCATTTCATATTTTTTTCCAGAACTATTAAATGAGATAATTGGACCAGAATCTGAATCTCCACAATTTCAATCAACACCTCCTGTAAAAAAACGAGCTACTGAACTAGTAGTCACTGCAAAACTTGCAACTGCATTAGATAAATGTAAAATTAGCAAGAGAAACGCAATGCATATATTGATGGCAGCTGCAGAAGCATTTGGCGTTGACACGAGAAATTTAGTAATAAACAATACATCCATTGCCGAGGCTCGTAAACAATTGCGCAAAGAACGATATGAGGCGATTAAGAAGCTTGCTCCGTTTCTTTTTTCTAATTTACCAAGCACCATCCATTGGGATGGGAAATTGCTTCCAGGATATTTACGAAGAGAAACTGTAGACAGACTTGCTATTATCATCACCTGCGGCGAAATAGAACAACTCTTGGGTGTTCCCGAAATCTCTTCAAGTACAGGAGCACATCAAGCGAAAGCAGTATATGAAACATTAACTGATTGGTCCTTACATAATAATATTGAAGCTCTCTGCTGCGATTCTACAGCTAGCAATACTGGTCGCACTAATGGTGCTTGTGTGATCTTAGAGGGCTTAATCGGCAAGGATCTTCTCTATTTAATCTGTAGACACCATATGTACGAGCTTGTACTCAAATGTATTTTCGAATTGAAATTCGGTAAGTCTACTGGCCCCGATGTGCCTTTATTTAGACAATTCCAAGACATTTGGCCATCCGTTGATCAAGATAAGTATGAACCAGGTATCAGGGATAATTTTGTAAAAATATCTCTTCGAAATTTGATAGAGCCTATTTTAAGCTTTTGCTTAGACCAGCTAAAAACAGACGTAGTCAGAAGTGACTACAAAGAATTTTTAGAATTAGTAGTTATATTCCTTGGAGGTACGTTGCCTCAAGGTAATACTTTCCATCCACCTGGTGCTATTCACCATGCCAGGTTTATGGCAAAAGCAATTTATTGTTTAAAAATGTTCATTTTCCGGAAACAATATTTATTAGATTCAGAACTTCGAAAGAAATGTAGGGATGTTTGTATCTTCATAACAAGAGTCTACGTTCAAGGCTGGTTTAGTACACAGAACGCTGCTCAGGCACCAAGTCAAGATTTGAAGTTTTTGAAGTCCTTGTATGAATACAAAAGTATTGATAAAAGTGTATCCAGTTGTGCAATAACAAAATTTCAGAATCATTTATGGTATTTAGTACCGGAACTATCAGCACTAGCATTTTTTGACTCTACCATTTCGACAGAAGAAAAGTTAAAGATGTGTGAAGCTTTGAAGTCAACTGGTAGTGCTTTTGTTTATCAAAAACGAATTTTGGCAACGGACAAAAATGTGACTCAAATAATCAATTCAAGTATCAGTGATTTTATTTGCCATGACACGTATGAATTTTTCAAGCGCTTCAAAATTGACATCTCTTTTTTAACGAAACATCCATCTCAATGGGCAAAAGACAGAAGCTACATTCATGGATTAGAAGTTGTTAAAAACCTTAGGGTCGTGAATGATACGGCAGAACGAGAAATCAAATTAGTCACGGAGTTTAACAACCTTTTAACAAAAGATTATAATCAATCACAATATCTATTACCAGTGATAAAAGATTACCAAAGTTTATTTCCAAATACCAATAAGGAGACGTTGATGCAACCGTATACATAATTCGTTAATTAGACATGTTATTTGAATCGTTCATATTTGATTAATTCTAGAAGGGGAAATTATAATTTATGGATAAAAAGAGAATTATTTTTCAATATATGATTTATCGTACAAAAATAAAAAAGAAATGAGCTTCAAACTTTACAACCCTTTTTTTTATCTCATTCCCTGTTGAATTTGTTTTTAACTTTGCATTGATTTTTCATGTTTTTTTCGTCGATTTTCACTCTCTACTTCATTTAATCATAATTTAGACAAAAACTAATCGAACCATTCGATTCAGCAAGTCAAAATACATTAAAATACCCACCTGTGAAAACGAAATCGATTGGTGACAAAGTTTAGAAGTCAGTTCATCGCCGATTTTTGCTTATTTTTCGATTTTTTCGAAGTTTTTGGCTTTTAATTTTTTTTTGACGCAATTTAGGCAAAAACTAATTGCACTATTCGATTCAGCGTCTCAAAATACATAGAAAATATGTATTTTTAAAAACGAAATTGATCGGTAATGACGTTTACAAGCCAGTCGATTGCCGTTTTTAGCTTATTTTTCGATTTTTTCGAAGTTTTTGGCTTATAATTTTTTTTTGACGCAATTTAGGAAAAAACTAATTGCACCATTCGATTCAGCGTCTCAAAATACACAAGAAAATATGTTTTTTAAATTGAATTTTCAAGATTTTGATTGGGTTTTAGAGGGAAAACCGTTTTTACATGTTTTTCCCATTTAAAATACATGGGAAACTTGAGGTGCTTTGAGGCACGTGTTAAATCAATTTTAAAAAATTAAAACCTATTTGCGCACGAGTTTTGAGGGGTATAGAGTACAAATTCACCCGGCCCGAAAGTGGCTTCGAAAAAAAAAAAATTAACGACCACCCTACTGTATATGCATTGGAGGGGTCTAGGAAGGTCGGGTCAGTGGGATATATAATCTTTTTCGATGTAAAATGCATCTGTAAATTTCATTTTAGAATCCAATTAGGGTGTCTTTTTGACTATGTGAATGGGGGTACGTACTCTTTGGTCATTTCTGACATTGAGTCATTTATAACTTATGAAAAAGTCGTCTATTCTACTTTCTTTAATACGTCAATATTGTATACTTAAGATGACACGAACAATATTTAAATAAATCAAATTTTTCAATAATAAAATTCTAATTTATTAATGTGTAGTACAGCATTTACTTTCCTGCAATCGATACAAAATCGATAACTGCCGTCCTCTTTTCGAACCATGACAACAGGACTCGACCATTCACTCTTGGACTTGCGGATTATACCGGCCTGAAGCATCTTATGCACTTGCTGGTGTATCTCGCTCTGAATTTTGAGCGAAACTGGATAGTAACGCTGTTTAATAGGCCGAGCAGTGCCGACGGCAATCTCATGCTCTATCCAGCCCGTGCAGCCAATCTCTTCGCACGAGCTTTCAGGGAGAAAACCACGCATTAAACGATCGATTTCTTCGCGCTGTTCGTCGGAGATCTCTTCGATCCCCAACGAGGCCAATGACATCGGCTCCTTAGCTCTCATGGAAGAGAGCACACTAGGTATCTCCTCGTCACTGCCTTTAATTATTAGCTTGTTGGTTTCGGGATTCAACATAGCTGCGAAAGCGCGTTTAAAGTCGGCACCTAAAGTACATTCAGTGTCGACTTCAGACAAAATAAGAACATCGATCATATGCCTAACGCTGACAATCGTAAAAGGCAACTTTACATTGCCGATTATTGATATGTAGTGACCATCGATAGCTTTCGCGCCGGGGCCCACATAAGGATGCACGCGTCTATTCAAAGGTACAGCGATCGTTAATGCATTTGAACCGAGAACGGTGCACGAAGCTCCGGTATCCCACAATCCACGAAAATTGTATTGGCCGACCTGAACAGTCAACCACCACCGAGGAGACTTCTCTACTGAAGTGCTTGATACGGTACCTCCATTGTAAATGCACGTCACGTCGGTCGGCTGGCTCGTTGCTAGCGATGAACCCTCCGCCGTGTTGTGTCGCGACTCCGCGACACCCGTAGCGCTGTCAGCGTCGAAAGTCCGGGAGTCTATCGGAGTGCTAGGGACCTTATCTAGGCACTCCGATTGTCGTTTTTTGGTGTCTCAATCTGTGAGCAGTGAAGGCAAGTACTACGGATGTAGCCAGGCCAACTACACTGTCAGCACAGGACTTTTGGATTTGGTCCTGCTTCCTTATCCTTATTTATATCTGATTTTGGAGTCACTACTTTTGCTCCAGGGCGATCTGTGCCTCTGTACCCGCCTCGACCTCTATTTGTAGTGTAGTTTCGGCGAGGAATGCTGGAGGCAGACAGCTGTGGTTGCGCGCTCGCTTGCATGGCTTGCTGGACGCTGCCACTATTTGCTTGCCCTTGAGTAAGAGCCAGTCCTTTCGATTTAGCCGTCTAAAGCTCTTTCAACTTTTTGTCTAAGAGCTTGCTAATAGACTGCTCTATTTCGGCATTAGTAACACTGTAATTGTAGCCTCTTGTACAGACGATAGAGGAATCTTCGCCTGTTTTTGCTGCTTGCTATTCGCATGGAAAGCAGCTTCAGGGACAAAGCACTTGTCTGAAGGTGGCGGCTCATGGAACGCTTCCTCCGACTCTTCCTCTTCAATCTCTTGAGCCTTTATCGACAGCCCACGTAGGCTTGAAAATTTCACTTAATGCTCCTTGATCCTTCTCCGAAGAGTCGGACACATATTTGAAATGATGAGATCAATTTGCTGCTGGGCAGTCCAAGGAAACTCGAATCGACTCATGATTGTAGCTACAGCTGCGATGTAGTCTCTGACAGGCTCCCCTTTGCCCTGCGTGCCATTATATGTTTCAACGTACAAATTAACTTTATTTCTTTTAGCCTTACTGTAGGCCAGCAGCATAGAGGTTCTGAAATCGTTAAAAGTTTTCCACGAAGCTCTCGACATACGGTACCATAACAGCGCTGGTCGCTTGATGAGAGTCGATAAGAAGTCCAACAACTCGTCGTCCGCTATGCAATCGACACGTTGGTTCTCCTCGATTTGTAGCAAAAACTCTTCAATGCTTGTAGTACAGAGAATTGAATTTTCCCGTTCCTTACTGTTTTTCTAAGAGACTTGTTCGAAAAACTCGAGCGCGAATCCAAAATTTCCGAAGAGATCGACGTATACTCTGTTGTGCTTGAACTTGCGCCAGTCGCTTGAGAGGACGGAACTTGATTGCCCTTTGCAAAAGCCCCCTCTCCCCAGCCCGAATTGACGGACTGTTAAGCCGGCGTCGGCTGCGCTTTAGATGCTGTGTCAGCTGTCGAGGTTGGCACTGCAATATTTTTTGTAACTAGATCACTAGCTGCGAGATCTATTGGCACACTCTTCCTTTTGTCCGGGTGATTCGTCGCACCCGCTGGCTTGGTTGTCGAGCTCAAGATTTGCTTAACTGCTTTAAAACTCGCACGGCTTCTAATCAAAGAAAGGTCGTAAATGTGAAAGTGACAGTCGTCAATTATGTCGATTGTATCTTGAAAATTGACAGTCTTCTGCGGATTCGGTGGTTCTTGTTCTAATAATGGCTGAGTTACTTTTATGGCTAACGGTGATTTTACTCGCTGGAGCTCTGCTGTGGTTTGCTTTAGTTGTGTATCGCATTCTTAATACGAGTTATACTGCAGTTCATTGTTTTCGACGAGTTCATCGTAAGCATTCTGTGCTTCCATTAGCTTATCTAAAAGATCATCTTCCGACCTTAAAGCGCGATTTAATTCTTTCGCGACTTTAATCGGCGTTAGATACGTCTCTTTGTCGAGCAGACGAAGCCAAATGTAGTGTTTCATGATATCGTTTTCAATTCGGTCTTCGGTATCGTTGTGTCTTTTAAGCTCAAATCTTCTCATCGCAGATCGAACATTCGAAGCCACCGAAGCCGTAGTCGCAGTTAAGGTATGAGTTGTATTGTTGTTGTTGTCGTAGCTATGTGTGTGCTTGTAGTTTGTGAAGTTGGTGGTGGAAAATCGTAGGGACCAACATTTTGATTCGGCCTAATTGTATGCGCGAGGTTTTCCGTTAAATCCGCATACAACACATTTACGTTCAAAAATAAAAAAAAATTGACATATATATTGTGACGGTAAACGTCTTATTAGCGCTAACGGCCCAACCATGCGGCTGCCCGCGAGGGCAGCACCTACCGGTTGGGGAAAATGTGACGAGGGAATTCGGCACGCGACGGGACGGAACGCGCGCGTATGAAAATGAACCAGTCGAGGATTTGCTATCGATACCTCCAGCCGCAATTAATAAGAAAGAGTCTTTCCCGAGTTTTCCGGAGTGTAGAGGCGAAAAGAGAGAAGCTGTGCCATAGCCTGACGGAGTGGAGTGCGTGCAAGTGTGCGTGAGCGGAGAGTTTCGCCATCGAGGGCGAAACCGTGAGCGAGAGACATCATCGCCGGCAGATAAACATTACCGAAAGACATAGCGTGTGCCGTACGAGCCTTCTTCGTCTCACTTGTTACCCGTGCGAGAGTTAATAAGGTAAGCTGGCCAGCTTAATTTCGCGATCGCGATAGAATCGTCTATAACTAATCTCTCGTACTCGATAAAAAGCGTGCATGTAATAACTCGGCGAACAATGAGCGGCGAGCGATCCGACACTGCATGTTGTTGTCGTGCGCGCGGCATGTAAACATAAATACGCGGGCCGAATACAGTGTGATGTTCGTATCACTTATAAATAAAAATAATTCGAACTCTCGTAATTTAGCTAATGAGTAAGAATTTGTTTCTGATGATTTTTCTCTAATTCTCAAGAAAATAGATAAATTAAATAAATATAATGAATAAATAAATCAAATATATATAAGTAATTGCAATATATCGAGGAAAGTCAGACAATGCCCTAGTTTCTTATGGTACGAATTGTCCCATAAGCAGAGCTAAAGTCTTTCTTTGATAGGATATAATTCGGCCCAAGTTTCTTATAGCGCGAGATGTTCTATAAGTCGAGCTCAAATTATAAGGAAAGGTTAGTCTTGCCTAGTAAATCACAATGAGAGAAAGAACTTAGGTGTTAATCCAAGTTTATTCAGACTCATGCGCTCACTTTGCAAGGCTAGAAGTGAATGAATCTAGCCTGTGCAAAGGTGGGCCTATTTATACACAGATTTTCCCGCTTATTATTGCAGGAGAGATTTCATCGAAAATTCGAGAGACATTCGCGAATTTTGAGAAATGATTTTTCTTAATTTACAAGTAAATAGCCATTAATATTAAGTTTTTAACACATGTAAATTTTACAGAATTAGTTATTTGTTGATTTTATACAATATACAATTATCGCCAATAGTGTCGTCAAAAGTTATTAACTAATAAAGTTAATTAACGTGATATTACATTATTTACAATAGAAAATTGTTAAAATTTCATATAACCTTAAAGTTGATTAATTTTGGAAGTATTTTCCAAAATTAATTATTTAAATTAATTAATAACATTTGAATTATGACTAATTTTTCATATTTGTAACGGTTTTCTTCTAATCTTAACATGCGATTATTTGATTAATTATCTAAGATTTCTAAATCCTAACATTGTCATTATCAAGTATTAACTTAATATTTTCGTTCTATATATAGCTTATTGTTTAAATAAATTAAAACGGTGGTGGGACTTGCCCTTGAATCCACCCGTAGGATCCACCGATAATAGACGGGTATGCTCCGACTAGGTCAGTATAATTGTCAATCGACCAGGTGTCGACTGACCCGCGGAGGCGGTCGGGGTTTAACCCGTCGATTGAATTAGAGGTGAAGGGTATGCAACGCAAATAAAGAGCTACGTTATAGTAAGACGTTGATAGATTTATTGTGTCATCGACTACCCTTATATAACGTGCGACCTTCTCGCAAAGGTGCAATCAAGAGTTTCCGCCGAAACTCTGCGCCGCAATACAATTGATACCGCGTGAGAGAGAGAGAATAAGTCGTACCGTATTTACGAGCTTGCGAGCTTCGTCGACGGGAGGCTATCCTCCGGATCGCCCTCGCACGTGGATCAGACGGTTTTACTTCGCGCCGTCGGCTGGTCGACGAAGGGCTCCGTTGCTACGCGGCTGCAGGCCTGCTGGTCGGATCACGGAGGTGGTGAGACGTCGTCGCCTCGAGCGCGATACTCGGATATCGATGTGACCGCGTCGAGCGTAGCGAGACGAAAAGCCTCGATGTTCGTTCGCGCGTTCGCGGGAGGTCTTCGCTATCGTGTTTCGGCTAACTTCGGTGATTGTCGGCTAATCGCTGTACTGTCTCTCTCTCTCTCTCTTTCGTCGTGCCGTATACTCGTGTGTGTGTGTCCTCACACTTGCGTTGGCTCTCGGCGCTCGCGATGTATGTAACTTTGTCGTGTTACAAAATTATTAATTGTTTATTTATTAATAACAGTTGTTATTTAGCTGTTATTAATGAAACCAATTCTTACTCATGTTCTATGCTTATTCATTTTACATATAAATTATTTATATTTTTCTAATATTTCATATGTTAATAAATAAATTAACTTTACATATCGATATTCATTATAAATTTATAATTGAATGAGATATTGTGAATCTGTATGTTAAAATCTATATAATTGATACTTTGTTATATTCAAATTATCTATAATTAACATATTTTTCTCAATATTATGGTTCATTATATCTATGTCTATTATTTGTGACGTCACGCTATTTGTTTTGACTCGACTTTTATTTGTATACAGTCGCGTAAACAGTGAGGTAGCGCCGCTTAATGTATTGTTTTGACTAACAGATAAATACGTTAGACTAGTTGCAGTCATTTAATAAACAGCTCATAGATAGGACCGTTACATAGCCCCCTCTTGAGACTGAATAATTTTTGATAAGAAGTCTCATGAATGAGATCCTTATGAGCTTTTTATTGATATTTTTGTTTGTTTTTTATATATTTTTTCTTTATTTCTTTATTAATACAATTATAAAATGTTTCCAGGTGTTTGAGGTCGTTCTGGTTTAGTTGTTTTCATTTTATTTCTTATTTCCTCAATTTTTTCCTTGGTCTTTGTGATTCTTGCCGCCAGTTTCTTGATTTTCTTCTGGATCCTGCGCTTTTGCTTTCTTGATGTTGTAGGTAAAGCTGCAGAGGGCACAGGAGCAGATGGACGTGGTACGTTTGAAGGCAGGAAAGATATCGTGGTTTGTTTTTGCGTTTTTGCCTTTGCCATCCAAGTAGGCTTGGATGGTGTCTGTGTGCTTTTGCACAGGGACCAAGGCACCATATTCATTGATGGTACAAAAATTTTGGCTGATGGGAATGGGATGTAATGTCTTAGGTCAGACGTATTAGTCTGAGTACTTTGACTCTTTCCCACCATCTTTCGAAGTTGATAGTGTACTCTCTCCAGTGTTTACATATATCAGATCAATATGCAAATTTGATTGGAGAGAGAATATATCCCCTAGTGGCTAAATTTGGTACGGTTTTAGTAGAGAAGTATGAAATACACCTCTATCTTTACCATTTTTATATTTCAATAAGTATGTATCTAAACCGATTATGGATTTAATTATGTACGGGCCTTCGTATAAGTTTAAGAATTTTTTAATGATTTCTTCTTCTTTATTACTTATATTTTGACTCCGTAATAATACATAATCATTAACTTTATATTGATAATGATGTATATTTTTATTGAAATTATTTGCACGTTTTATAAGTTTCTTGTGCATTTTTTTCTTAATATCTTCTACTTGATTATAATTTGTCAGTACCTTTGTTTTGGTGTCAGGTATCCACCGATGCCAAAACCTATCTGGTTTTATATGTAGATGAGCTTCTATAGGAGTAGTTTCAATTGTTTCATGATATACACAATTCATTATTTGTTGTATTTTGGGAATTAATGGAGCCCAACCTTTATGATTGTCGTTAGCATATGCTCTTAAAAATCTTCCCAGTTCTCTATGTATTCTTTCTACAATATTGCTTTGTGGATGTCGAATACTAGAAAATACTAATTTTATGTTATTAGCTAAAAGCTTTTCTTTCCATGCTTTAGCTGTGAACTGTGTTCCATGATCACATATGATTGCTGATGGTTTACCATAATTTGGTATATAATGTTCAAATATCTTTTTAATAGTAGTATATGTAATTGATCTTTTTATAGGATACATTACTACAAATTTACTAAAGCAATCTATTGTGGTTAAAATGTATTTAACCCCTCCTCGTGAAGTTGGCAATGGTCCATAAAAATCTAAAGACAATAAATCATTTGGTTTTTCAACTAATATAGGCTGCATTATGGATGATATCTTCTTCGTATAATATTTTGTACGTTGACAGAGATCGCAGCGATTTATAGTTTTAGCTACTTTTTTGCGAAGCTTGTAAATATAGAAATTTTCTTGTAACATTTTCGTAATTTTTCTAGATCCAATATGACCATATATTTCATGTATCTCTTGGACCAATTCTTGAATAATTATTTCTGGTAGTAATAATTTATTGTTAATTTTATCTTTTTTATATACTAAATTGTTATAAACTATATATCTATGGTTGAAATTTTCTTTATTTCTTACATTTTGTATAAAACCATCATTTTGTTGTAATGACTCCATATTCTTGAAGTATTTCCTTAAATTTTGTGAAGGTTCTTTCATCAACATAGCAATTTCAATTTCATCGGTATAATTATTACTGCAGTCTGTGATATGTCTAGATAGAAAATCGGCGGCTTTATTCTTATTTCCTGGTAGATACTCATACGTAATGTTGTAGTCTTGAAGAAACAAGCACCACCTCACTAATCTTGCATTTGTAAATTTACAGGTCGTTAAAAATTTCAACGCTTCGTGATCAGTACGAATGATTATTTCTTTCGCACCTCTTAGATACGTTTCTAATTTTAAACATGACCAAGCTACAGCTAATAATTCTTTTTCAGTAGTAAAATAATTTAATTCTGCTCCTTTTAGAGTTCTAGATATAAATGTTATAACTTCTTCATCACCTTCATTATTTAATTGTGACAAAGCAGCGGCTATAGTATGATAACTGGCATCAGTAGTTAATATGTAAGGTTTATTAGGATCAGGAAATTTTAAAGTGATTGTATCAATAAATATTTTTTTCACATTATTAAAAGCTGTTTCATGCTCAGGTAACCATTGATAGCCTTTACTTTGTTGCAATAAATTCATTAAAGGTCTACATATTTCAGCATAATTTTTTGCAAATTTTGTATAGAAATTAACAAAACCAAGAAAGCTTTGCAAGCTTTTCAAATTTTTTGGAGCTTTATAATTTTGAATTATTTCTAATTTGCTTTTTTGAGCTTTTATACCTTGTGGAGTTATAATATGTCCCAAAAATTCAATTTCTTCTTGAACTAATTTAGACTTTGAAAATTTCAATGTATAATTATCTCTTCGACAACATGTAAATAATGTTCGTAAATGATAAATATGTTTATTGAAGGTTTTAGAAATACATAGTATATCATCCACAAATGGTATAATGAATTGTTTTAAATCGCCAATTGACAAAGTTAAAGCTCTCACTAAAGCTGCTGTACTAGTACATGTACCGAAAGGAACTACATTAAATTCGTAAGTATTGCCCTCGATAATAAATGCTGTATATTTTTTACTTTCTTCATCGAGAGGAATCTGCCAAAAACTACTTGTTAAATCAAAACTAGAAATAAACTTTACTCCAAAACAATGTTGAAAGATATCATCTATATGTAGTAGGGCTTCATAATCTTTAACTAATTTTTTATTCAATTTTCGAGCATCTAAACAAAATCGCACTGATCCGTCTTTTTTAATGCTTATAACAATTGGATTAATATAATTACTAATTGATCGACGAATAACGCCATCTCTTAGCATTTCTTTGATTGCAATTCGAACATTTTCTCGATAATTTAACGGTGTAGGATACTGTTTTGAGAAATATGGCTCTTTATCTTTTAAAATCAATTTATGAGTATATACTTTCAATAAACCTAATTTTTTACGAAATACATCTTTAAACTCGTACACAAGCGAAGCTATCTCATTTTTTTGAGCATCGGTAAGGTTAGAGCTTTCATCAACTTTCTCATTAATTTCCCCTCGAGTTAGATTATCAGAATCATCATTTGTGATGCCTGCATCTATTTCATTACGAGTTAGATCAATGAGTGATGGTATGTCATTCCCAAAATCCGAGACAGTATCATACTGAATAGTTAAGCTTTGATATGTACTTTCATCTATAAATGCATCGTTATATTTCATGTTTTCCAAAGTATTATTAATTTCAAAATAAATTTGCACTTTAAATGTGTCAAGTTTGAGCTTTATATTTTTCATAGTATCATAACCGATAATACAATCTTTTATTAATCTAGGAATAATTATGAAGATAATATCAATGTATTGACTACCCCATTTTACATTCAAATAAATTTGCTTTTTCAATCTCACCGATTTTTGGCCTGTAGCTACCTTAATAACGTGTCCACTAATCGGCAAAGTAGGTTTATCTTTAAAATTACTTAAGTTTTGATTGTAAAATTCTTCTGAAATAGCAGAAACTTCACTACCCGAATCAAGTAGAGCTTTTACTGGAATGTTTTCTAATAAAAGAAATATTTCAGGACAAATTCTGCCCCCATTGCTATTATCGTTATTTGATAATTCACCGTTAATTTCACGTCTAGGATCTTCAATAATAGTTAATAATTCTTTTGATAATAAATCGTTACTTGATTTTATTGTTGCAACTCGTTGCAAGCTTTTGCATTTATCCGATTTCCGAGAAGCAACATTTAATCGTTTCCCGAGGAAGTACTAGGTACATCTTGTAAAATCGGTTTTGTAATATTCTTATTTTTATTTGCTTTATTATTCTTATTATTCGACTTACTATTTTCAATTGTTATGCTATTAATTTGTTGTTCTCCGCCGCTATCTTTTTGAGCATAACGTGAACTAATATAATCATCATTATCCAAAGAAGATAAAACTTTAATAAATTCTGATATCTTTTTTATATGTCTAGCTTGAACTAATAAACGCACATCTCTATCAAAATGTCGAGATAATTTATCTATTAATTCTTCTTCATCTAGATTTTCATTTATATCAAAAGCTAAATTAATTTTACGTATAGCATAATTATAACATGATAATTTTCCATCAAAATATTTTCCAAATTCTATTTCGCGAGTAATATTTCTACGTATTTCAGCGTTCCAAAATTTCTCTTTAAATAACATTTCAAAATCTTCAAAATTTCTAATTTCCCGCTGTACTAAATCATACCAAGAAGAATTTACTCCCGTCATAGATTGAGATAACAAACATAACAATTGAGCAGTATTATAATTACTTGCTTGCAAATAACGTTTGAGATCATTTAAATATTTTACTGGTCGATATTTATAACTATCGTCAAAAACTGGACACGTTAAAGCAGGTTGCTTAATAGTTTCAATAATAGTTTCATTAACAATTGATCTATTTTGTTCATTATTCTTAATTTTATCAATATTCTCACGAAGTACTGAAAATGTTTCATTCATTTCTATAGTAACATTATTTTTCGCTCGAACAATATCATTAAAATTATCTTCACATCTATCTTTTAAAATAGCAATAATTTCATTTGACTTTTCTAAATTTGATTCTAAACTCTTAATTATTTGATCTTGTTCAACCATTTTATTCGTTAATCTATCAACTTTATTACTAAAATTGTTAATAGTTTCACAAATTGTCTTAAAATCATTTTGTAATTTAAATTGATCAGTATGAAATGTCTTTAATTCATCTACTACGGCTTTTTCCCATTCGTGCGTTCTTTTTTGTTGCACGGTCAATTCTTCACCAATTAGTAATTCACTAAGTTCGTTAAGAATTGTTTCGGGAGCACATTCAGTAGAATTATACATTGAACGTTTTTCGTTTGACATTGTAATATCAACAAAAAAATCCAAAGCATACAATTAATTCAACACCAATAATAAATAATATATATAGATGATACTAATCAATCAATTTTCAATAATATATAGGATTTAACAAATAATTGAACAAATTCAAATTATATATCGTAGTAATCAAATTTATTATAAATAATAATACAATTTATGCGCCTGGAGCAGGCCTAGATACTAATATATGTTCTACGGTGTCAGCCAAATGATTTAAATCAGAGCTCATATTTCTCAAACTAGTATCAAATAATTTCATGTTCTTTTTATAATTATTGCCTAAATTAACAAACGATTCCGCAAGTTCCATATACAATGTACGTAGTTCATTTATTTCTTTTTCCAATGACGCATTCTTACATAGTACTGCTCGCATATGTTTGTTTCTTTTCGGCATAATAAAAATTTACAGTTAAATTACAAACTAATATAAACTAAATAACAAATACTTAACAATAACTAATGTAACAAGAGTCCTGTCACGGTCGCCAAATGTGATGTTCGTATCACTTATAAATAAAAATAATTCGAACTCTCGTAATTTAGCTAATGAGTAAGAATTTGTTTCTGATGATTTTTCTCTAATTCTCAAGAAAATAGATAAATTAAATAAATATAATGAATAAATAAATCAAATATATATAAGTAATTGCAATATATCGAGGAAAGTCAGACAATGCCCTAGTTTCTTATGGTACGAATTGTCCCATAAGCAGAGCTAAAGTCTTTCTTTGATAGGATATAATTCGGCCCAAGTTTCTTATAGCGCGAGATGTTCTATAAGTCGAGCTCAAATTATAAGGAAAGGTTAGTCTTGCCTAGTAAATCACAATGAGAGAAAGAACTTAGGTGTTAATCCAAGTTTATTCAGACTCATGCGCTCACTTTGCAAGGCTAGAAGTGAATGAATCTAGCCTGTGCAAAGGTGGGCCTATTTATACACAGATTTTCCCGCTTATTATTGCAGGAGAGATTTCATCGAAAATTCGAGAGACATTCGCGAATTTTGAGAAATGATTTTTCTTAATTTACAAGTAAATAGCCATTAATATTAAGTTTTTAACACATGTAAATTTTACAGAATTAGTTATTTGTTGATTTTATACAATATACAATTATCGCCAATAGTGTCGTCAAAAGTTATTAACTAATAAAGTTAATTAACGTGATATTACATTATTTACAATAGAAAATTGTTAAAATTTCATATAACCTTAAAGTTGATTAATTTTGGAAGTATTTTCCAAAATTAATTATTTAAATTAATTAATAACATTTGAATTATGACTAATTTTTCATATTTGTAACGGTTTTCTTCTAATCTTAACATGCGATTATTTGATTAATTATCTAAGATTTCTAAATCCTAACATTGTCATTATCAAGTATTAACTTAATATTTTCGTTCTATATATAGCTTATTGTTTAAATAAATTAAAACGGTGGTGGGACTTGCCCTTGAATCCACCCGTAGGATCCACCGATAATAGACGGGTATGCTCCGACTAGGTCAGTATAATTGTCAATCGACCAGGTGTCGACTGACCCGCGGAGGCGGTCGGGGTTTAACCCGTCGATTGAATTAGAGGTGAAGGGTATGCAACGCAAATAAAGAGCTACGTTATAGTAAGACGTTGATAGATTTATTGTGTCATCGACTACCCTTATATAACGTGCGACCTTCTCGCAAAGGTGCAATCAAGAGTTTCCGCCGAAACTCTGCGCCGCAATACAATTGATACCGCGTGAGAGAGAGAGAATAAGTCGTACCGTATTTACGAGCTTGCGAGCTTCGTCGACGGGAGGCTATCCTCCGGATCGCCCTCGCACGTGGATCAGACGGTTTTACTTCGCGCCGTCGGCTGGTCGACGAAGGGCTCCGTTGCTACGCGGCTGCAGGCCTGCTGGTCGGATCACGGAGGTGGTGAGACGTCGTCGCCTCGAGCGCGATACTCGGATATCGATGTGACCGCGTCGAGCGTAGCGAGACGAAAAGCCTCGATGTTCGTTCGCGCGTTCGCGGGAGGTCTTCGCTATCGTGTTTCGGCTAACTTCGGTGATTGTCGGCTAATCGCTGTACTGTCTCTCTCTCTCTCTCTTTCGTCGTGCCGTATACTCGTGTGTGTGTGTCCTCACACTTGCGTTGGCTCTCGGCGCTCGCGATGTATGTAACTTTGTCGTGTTACAAAATTATTAATTGTTTATTTATTAATAACAGTTGTTATTTAGCTGTTATTAATGAAACCAATTCTTACTCATGTTCTATGCTTATTCATTTTACATATAAATTATTTATATTTTTCTAATATTTCATATGTTAATAAATAAATTAACTTTACATATCGATATTCATTATAAATTTATAATTGAATGAGATATTGTGAATCTGTATGTTAAAATCTATATAATTGATACTTTGTTATATTCAAATTATCTATAATTAACATATTTTTCTCAATATTATGGTTCATTATATCTATGTCTATTATTTGTGACGTCACGCTATTTGTTTTGACTCGACTTTTATTTGTATACAGTCGCGTAAACAGTGAGGTAGCGCCGCTTAATGTATTGTTTTGACTAACAGATAAATACGTTAGACTAGTTGCAGTCATTTAATAAACAGCTCATAGATAGGACCGTTACAACAGTGTAGCATTAAGAGGCAATAAACGTTCTCGCTTGTGATACTAACAATATTTCCGACGTATTTATTTCATGCTAGTAGACAGTTGGAAATGCCAGTTAAATAAAAATTAATTTAATTTTTTAATTTTTACATAACTTTATCGTTTATTAATTTTATAAGTAATTTCCAAAAAGAAATATCCAAATTACTTAATAACATTTGAATTATAGCCAATTTTCCTATTTGTAACGGTTTTTTCTATAATCTTATAATGCAATTATTAGACTAATTATGTAAGATTCATAAATTATAAAGCTGTTATTATTAAGTATAAAATTAACGCTTTCGTTCTATATACAACTTATTGTTTAAATAAATTATTAATTGTTTATTTATTAATAACAGTTATTATTAAACTGTTATTAATGAAACCAATTCTTACTCATGTTCTTTAGTTATTTATTTTGCATATGGACTATTTACATTTTTCTAATAATTCATATTTTTAGCGTAATAAATAAATTAATTTTGCATATTAAAATTCATTATTATTTAATAATTAAACGCGATTCGTAATACTATATTCTAAATCTACGTACTAAAATCTACATAAGAAATACTTTGTTATATCAAAATTACATCTAATTAACATATTTTTCTCAAATCACAAAAATCATTATATTTATATCTATTACTTTGTGACGTCACGCTCCTTATTTTATTATGAAATTAGACTCTTGTACTAATACAATCGTATAATCAGTGAGGTGGTGCCGTTTAATGTGCTGATTTGAGTAAACAGATACATGCGTTTGATGGGTTGCAGTGATTCAGTAACATAATCAACTAGCTCATAGATTGGACCGTTACGAATATATTTTTCGAATTAACAACGCAAGTTTTGTTCTCTTAAACACGTTGGGCGCCAAATTTCTATAACGAGGATACGCACTTGACACGCACGACAGCCGCCGTCATTAGAAAGTAGTGAGAAAGATTGTAGGTTAGCGGATTAAGAAGCGTTGTTCAGGCAGTACAGCTATGCTGTCATGGGAGCGGTTCAGCTTCTAGACTCGCGGAGAGCGTCGTGTAACTCACTTACGCTGAAAACGTAAGAGAACGTAATGCGCAGTCGCAACGAGCGACGGAGAAGCGGGAAAGAATAGGGTTCAAAAGAAGCAAGCAGTTATTATAAAACAGATCTTATAATAACGTAAAAGATGAAAAATCCACAATAGCGCACAAGCGTATATAATGAAAGTAAAGCGGCGCTTCGCAGAAACGCAGACTGTAGCGTTGTAGTGCGGGAAAAAGAGAGAGAGAGAGAGAAAGCAGCACTCCGGGAGAGAAAGAGAGAAATTGCAGGCACTTACAGTTGCCATTCGTAGCTTCCTAGCCCTCGCTTATGCGTTACAAAGGAAAATGGCACACTCGTGCACTAACACCAGCACGCGCGCACGTGTATAGTCACTGTCTCAGTCACTGCTCAGTCCACAGTCACGAAGGAAGAGAAGGCGACGAATAGCTACGTTGAGGGAACGGATGACCTTTCCTTCGTTGATACAGCTCGGAAAGTGTAAACGCAACGAAGCGATGTCAATGCACGAAGGGTTGCAAGAGAGAGATAGAGAGAGAGAGAGTAGGACGGAGGGAGAGAAACGGTTCGACTATCGAACGCGCGGACCGCAAGAAGAGTGCTTGATTTTCTTGGCGCGGCAGATTCGGCGATCGTTCTTCAACGCGAGCGTACGTGTTTAGTTGACGATACGATGCTCGTGCCTTGAGTCTGTGATTCCTGATCAGCGTGATTTAGAGTGTGCAGCGTAAGAGAATTACTGATCTGAATTATCGTGCGAGTGTGGAGTGTGTGTGTGATGGCCTCCTGCCACCGGCGCCAGCCTATTCGGGCGTATAGATTAATAATTGCTGATTGTAATTCGAGCGCCTATTGCAAGCCGACTTTCATGGGGTAGCAACTTGTAAGTACTGCTGCGTACCTTTCTCTCTCTTCCAATTCAGTTTCTTGCTTTCTCTCTCACCTTTTGCTTTGCCGTTATTATATTATTTTTTTTGTTATTAATTGTCCGTTATATTAATAAATAACGCGCTTGTTTTCTTAAGGCGCGTCCGCTTTATTCCGTCCTTCCACCTATCTCCTCGACCTTTTAATTTCGCGTTTAGGCGTGCGAGTCTTACGCCGTGACCTGGCATTGGAGCCACGACGCCCCGACAACACTTGACGAGCCGAGCTGTTCTTGCCTAACCGAGCCCGGATTCTTTACCTGCATTATCCACATATCCTCATATATTAACTTTTATGTCAACGGGACAGTTCCCCGTTACAGTATGTCAACTATCATATGTTTGCGATAAATAGTTATAAACAATGGCGTCACTTTTGCTCTCAATAATGACACTCCTAGAACCATCTCTGGGGAAAAGGGAAAACTCACGCCCTCCGATCAATTATGCGTCCTAGTCCGTTAAGAGAATTCTTGAACCAATGCGAAAAATCTCGACTTTGCCCTCCATAAACCTGAAAAAGAAGATTTCCACCCAATCACCTACAGGTTGTAGAAAGCTCTGCACAAGATCTCAAAGGGTTTTAGAAGTTGGAAAATTGTAGAGTGAAGGAGTGAAGCGGTAAAAAGCGTCAAGGAAACCAAAGAGTTCAAAAAAGTCATGCAAATCAAGGAAAGTGTAGGAAAGCCAAGAAGAAATATAAGTATCATCAGCTCGAGAGAAACTACCCAGATTCAGAGAGAGAGAGAAATAGAGAACAAACAGCAAGAGTGACACTACAAAAGGATCTAATAATTGGATTAAAAATAAAGAAAAGTAAGTTATATTTTTATATGGCTATCTTTCTTTGCTCTAGTTATTTATCTGTCTAGAAATTCATTAAGCGTGAGCCTGGTGAATTTTCATTAGAGTTCTTTAAGAACACATTAAGTGAGTATCTGGTGTGTTCGTAATAACACTCATATATTACCTATCCCGTAACATACAATTTCCTCTGCACAATAATATTGCTCGTTCTGGCTAATGCGTTACGCGCAAGCCATATCAGAGCGACCCTGAGCTATGCTTACTCCAGGGTTACCTGAGAGTGACCTCGACGTCACACACCTGTCGTTGATTTAAAAATATATGTTTCAAAATTTTCAAATAGCTTAATTTAAGTTTCACACGAACATTTTTTTAATCAAAGCATTTTGTAAGGCTTAAAAAATCCTACAATTTGCAGAAAATAAATTTTTCCAAGTCAAAAATTGACTGTTATGGTCAAAAAAACACGAAAAATTAAGATTCTACGCATGCGCCTGGGTATTAGGGGCTGAAAATTAGTGGAGAAGTACTATTTTCGATATGGAATAAGACGATATACGAGGTCTGTCTGGAAAGTATCGGGCCTACGTTTATATCTTCGCGCCATAGTGTTCGAGCGACCTCTACCGGACAGAAACGTCAACAGTAAAGCATCATGAATCTATTGGTTACTTACTGACACCTGTCGGACGTTCATCGCAGCGTGTCTTTTTCGCGTTCGTCGGATTTTGATATTGTTAAAAATGACTGAAAAACAAGATCAACGAATTTGCATCAAATTTTTCTTTCAACTCGGAAAAACGAGTTCGGAAACTATTGAAACGATGCAAAAGGCCTTCGGAAACGAGTGTATGAGCAAAACACGAATAAAAGAGTGGTATAAACGGTTCAAGGATGGTCGCACTTCTGTCGATAGTGATTCTCGTTCCGGCCGACTTTCGACGACCAAAACCGCAGAGAATATTAAGCCGGTGTGACTTGCAATCGAACAAGATCGTCGTAAGACTGTGCGAGAACAAGAAGAAGACCTTGGGATAACAAAAACTATCATTTCAGAAATTTTAACCGAAAATTTAGGAATGATACGCGTGTGTACGAAATTCATCCCAAAATTGCTCACAGCAGAGCAGAAGAACATTTACTTAGAAATCGCTCTGGACAATCTGGAAATGGTCAATAATGATGATAATGTACTTAGAAAAGTTATTACAGGTGATGAATCATGGGTTTATGGTTATGATCCTGAAACAAAACAACAATCTTCACAGTGGAAGCATTCTGAATCGCCAAGACCAAAAAAAGCACGTCAAAGTCGGAGCAACGTTAAGTCAATGTTGATTGCTTTTTTTCGATTGTGAAGGTGTTGTACATCACTAATATGCACCAACAGGTCAGACAATCAATAAAGAATACTACTTTCAAATTTTGAAACGTTTGCATGATGCAGAAGGAAGAAAACGGTCGCACTTTTGGGAAAGTGGTGACTGGCTTCTCCATCACGATAATGCGCCAGCGCATTCATCCAATCTTGTGCAGCAGTTTTTGAGCAAACACAATATCGCATTGCTTCGACAACCTCCATACAGTCCCGATATAGCCCCTTGTGACTTTTGGCTGTTTCTAAAACTAAAAAAACCACTCAAAGGACACCGATTCGATGACAAATGAACGGTTGAAAACAATGCGACGAGTATACTTAAGGCTATACCTAAAAGTGAGTTCCAGGACTGTTTTGAAGAGTGGAAACATCGATGGAACCGTGTTATTCAATCAAGTGGGGATTACTTTGAAGGATGCCGCCCACCAGATGATAAAGAATAACGCTAACACGAAAATATAAAGGTAGACCCGATACTTTCCGGACAGACCGTGTATCTAATTCTAACAAATTTCTCAGAAGCAAATTCGATTATGTTACCCGACTAAACCCAACCCTTTTTATTTTTTAATCAGTTCTCAATTTTTTTGCAACTATGTTTACCTCTCCTAGATTAATATTTCCCGACAATCTCCCCTCTTAGAAAATTAGATTTTTCTACATCTGCAAAAATAATGAAATAAATATAATAGTTTGCATAAAACAGGATTATATACCTACAACATGGTATGTCAATAGTGATTTCGATAAATAAAGTATAAAATATGCTAGAGTCATAGGGTCTAAATAAAAAATCAAAGTAAATAGTAGTAGTCACAAATACATATACCAACCTCCTCTCTTTTATTTTAAGCTACTGTTATTCTTACTATTATTGTCCGTGTTTATTAAATGATTGAAACATAAATTTAATAAATAATTAGAAAATAAGGGTTAAAGTAGAAAAACTTTTGTAGAAGATGAGAGAATATATCAGAGCCTATTTTTCTTCTATTGTACCAAAACTAAAACAAATCAATATGTATAAAACTAGGTACACGAATTATGTACAGTACACTACACTTGGGTATAATAAGTAGGGCTACGTGTATATTACTCAGTATAAAACAATGTGAGAAGAAAAGTAGTCTGGGGAAGCGACATTAAATAACATTTTGTTTTTCAAATAACTTTATCAAAAACTGCATCAGTTCAACTAAAATTTTTTTAAATGAAAGATAGTAATCTAGGCTTCCCTTTTTACAACATATTATATCAACATATCACGTGCGAAGATTATAAAGACAATGAATCACTTTGAAGAGGCCTAACAATAAGATTAGTCTATTTATTGTATATATTGTTGGGCGCGGTCAGGTTCATGGTACTGTCATGCCTACTCGCTTACATGCCGTTGATACGTCAGTTGATAACATCGCGAACAATATTGTGGTGATAAATATTCAAAGACAATAAATTGTTCCCAAAATAAAGAAATTATAAAAAAGCCATATTTTGAAATAAATGATTCGTTTTATGAATAATTATTGAAAATAATTGACTAATCTAGTTATATATTAATTGTTAATATACCAATTTATTTCAGTTTACTTCTATTGGGATAGACTTTCGATATCAAATCGACAGTCAAATAAGAGCACCGTTAATACGAGCTTTACAAGATACAAAAGAAAAGTACATAGACGCAATAAAAGTACGAAGTATAGAAGATGGGTGGAAACCAAGTAATTGGCATACATCACAGCAACTTCATAAGTTACGCGTAGAGCTAGATGATTTGGGAATTCCATTGCCACAATGTTATCTGAAAAATGAATATTGGCTACCTTTAACAAATAATACCTTGATATTTTCAAAGTTGTACATAAGCTTGTTGGAAGACTGTCTGAACGTGACAACTGCTGAAATTATTATTATAGTTGAAGATGTATTAGGATCTGTACTACAAGTTCAAGTACAACATATATTAACATCATTATCTAGCGTGAAGTTTCAACAAGAAGTAAGTTTATAAAATGCTTAATATTTCAATAAAATCAATAAAAGAATTCGGAATACTTAAAGAGGAAATTAATAAAGCAAATTTTTTAAATTCTTCTTTATTTTTTAATATAAACAGTTAATATAACTTATATTAATATAACAGTTAATATAAAAGTTTAATATAACAGTTGTCCGATGAAACATGAAGCTCGTCGTAGATCTTGTGCAACATCCGAGCAGCTATGAATGCGACTCTCGACTCCAATCTGGTTGTCATCATCCGAGTCGTGGCAAACTTGTCCTGTTTGCTAACAGGAGGTAGACTAAATTCTTCTCACCCACGAAAGGTATTCTCAAATAGGCTACCGCTGCTATTTTTCGATGACTCGCGTCAGAGAAATAAATAAATTTCATAAATCATCGTATAATTCGAAAGCGATATCGTTCAGGTTCAATCCAACATCAAAAGTAGATTGTATGTTTTTCTGTTGAGATGTATTTCAAAAATATTAAAATATACTGTTATTCTTCTTCTTCTTATTACTTCTGATTAAAATCAAAATTCCCGTAGCCATAAGAACCAAAAGAAAACTTTAACGTATTAATATAATTACTGAAGATTTCTTAATAGTTTATTAAAAATAAGACAGTAAAGATGTAAATAAATTCAATTAAAGACGACAAAAAAAGTTGATGCATTTACTTGTAACTTAGTAGCAATATAAACACACACAAGTAATAACATATTAACCCATTAAAGCTCATGCCAAAACTGGATAAGGTAGTACTAAACTAACTAATAAGGAGTGTATCAACTTTGTAGGTCACGGATCTTTGATGAAACTGCACACTACTTTGTTATTCGAAAGTATTGGACTTCTCTGAATAGACCTTTTGTCATCAATTGTCCTTGTATATTCATTTTTCGCTATTCGATCGACGTAGCAAATACTATATGTTATTTTTGAAGGCTATGTTTTTACATAGAACACAATGGTGCTAATAGATTTATCATAAAACCTATCTTGTTAACTACTTAAAGCGAAAAATTGAATTTTTTAGTGGTATATTAGAGGTTTTTTATTTTTAGCGCAGGGTTCTAGGATAGGTTTAATGATAAATGTAATATTTTTGGAAATAACTTTTTTAGACTTTAAAATAATACTCATCGTCCCTTGACCGTTATCGATAAACATCGAAGACATTGATTTTACACCAATCTCACAACAATTTAACATTTTGATCAAAACTTCTAATATGTGTTTACAATTTTCATCTCTACATAACTAAAGTAAGACTAGAATAAAGTATGGAAGCTTTACGATGAAGAAAATTTTCGAAACCATTAAAATACGTTGTTTACACTTCACAATGTAAATTATTTAAATTCATTAACAAAAGACGGTTTATTCACGTTAGATTAATTAAGAAATAAACTCTGTTCCAATTCAATTTTGAATAATTTATTTATATTTATATTCCAAAAATGTATTATGTACAATATTTGCAGTAGTTTCTGTTATCAAAATTATTAGATGATCGTTAGAGCAATTCCAGTTAGAATCTTTGAAAATCAATTGATCGAATTAATCGCTCAGCTGTTTAGGTCAGATAGATCTCTGATCTTCGATAGTATTAATCGTTAATTCTTTGTACAAACGTTATTAAGATATTTTTAACTTTGGTATTAGCAATTGTATATATACGACTATCAAAATTTCAGACCTAATAAACAAATAAATAAAGATTGAAAAATTTTTTCATTCATAGATATTACAATTAAGCAAACTTGTGATAACCTTTTTTAATTAAATAGTGTTTAACAAGTATAAAAATTATCATAAGAATGAGTTACAAAATTTATTTATGTATTGTGGTTATATCCAAGTTCTAAAAATTATTCCCAATCGTGAGGATGATATTTAATGTAATAAGTTTATCAAAAAATTGTTTAGTGTGTGAGTAATTATTTGTTGGGTTTTATAAATGATATTAATTATTATAAATACTGTAACGGACGGCGTCCGCAGACGGCCGAGAGACGCGTCGTAACACTGACACGGACCGTGTGAAGATGTCGCCATGGTGACTGCGTAAACAAGCGAACGAGAAAGAAAGGAATAAGAAAGAGACGGAGATACCGGCGTACGGAAATGCGAGTTCAAACATGCGTAAAAAGCGACAGTTGAATTTTCTTGCCACTTTCATAATCAGCTACAATACTTACATATATAATAATTGTTATATAGGGTGTCCCATTTTAAAGGAACCACCCCGAAATTTTCTACGATTGGCGTTCTACAAAAAAATTGTTTGGGACAATGAGAGACACCTTTTCCAGAAAACGGATTTGACCTTGGAATTTATTTTCAACGTCATTTGAAGGTCAAAGTCATTTTTTGAATAGGAACCTATAATTTTAATCTCGGATTTGGAAAGAGCGAGAAATTCTTCGTTCAGATAAGATATTATGTGTGGGGTGCGGTTAACTCCCTCCCCCCGCGTAAGGTCATGTTGGGATCAAATTTATTATTTTCTTCATCTACGAGGTGTGTTCAAAAAGTAAGGTGACTTTTCAAATTTCACGGGCAACGTACTTTCGATTATCGATTTTTTTGTTTTGTTATGTTGGTACACTCTTCCCGAACATCTGTATCAAGTTTCAAGTGTATAGCATTTTTTGGGTAATTATTACCTTGCCTTCATTGGCTGGGTTGGCCCACGTCTTGTCTTGATCAGCTCAGTATTTTCACCTTGCCTACATTTACTTCCTCTTTACGTACGTTGGTTAGATTGGTTCACGTTACTAAATGTGGCACGACACACGTAATGATTAAATCAAAAACGACCTTGATAATCGAACTCTTATTTCTCTTGGGTTCTCCCCGAAAATAAAAAAAAAATAAGCCTACTCACTAAACCTCCATCTCCTTGGTGTCCTTCCCCCCAGCCAGGGACTATGTTGATATTACTTCTGACTGGAGCATCTGTCTGTGTTCGTCCGTTCGTGTCGTTCCTCCGTATCTCGTTACGTCGCGTCACTTCGTCTGCTCAGTCATCTGTCAGGCAGCCGTCCACGTTCTTACATCTTAGTATAGTTTTCGTATAGGTAGCCACTAAGCGCCACCATTCGGGTTCACGCAGCATCAGAGCCACGATGTTATCGGGGGTGATGCTGCCGACCGTTTCTTCCAGTTCCTGTCTGAATCTTGTCCAGCGGTCACACGCGAAAAACGTGTGTTCCGCGTCGTCTCGTTCGTGTCCAATCGGGTGTTCGTAGTCTGTTCATATTGTAAAGGTACCGTCGGAAGTACCCGTGGCCCATCAAGAGCTGGGTGACGTAGAAATTTACATCACCAAATTTCCTTCAGAGCCACAGCCTCAAGTTCCGTATCAATCGTCTCGTCCAGTTAACACCTCGTTCTTCTATCCATCGGCCTTGCCAAATGTCAAATGTCCTGTCGCGCTCAGCGATTGTCGCGTTCTTTTGTCCTATGCCCGCGTTGCTCCCGTACGTATATACTTTTGCGTTCAAAGGCCAGAAGATCCACGGGTATTACGCCAGCCACCACCAAAACAGCCTGCGCAGAAACTGTTCAGTAGGAGCAAGCGATTCGCAGTGCGCTCTGTCTCTGTACCATTATCATCGACTTACAGTATTTCTTTGTCTTCAGGGAGTCTGCTCATATTTCCGCGCCGTATAGAAGGATCGAGTGAGCTGTCGCCATTAACGGTCGTCGTTTTCCCGATCTCGGTCTCGTCGTGCTTGCCATCAGGCGACTCAAGGATGCTATCCTCTCTGCCGCTTTCCGGGTTGTTTTCTGTATATGAGGCCAGAAGGTCATCTTCGTATCGAGGGTTACCCCAAGGTACTTGACTTCCCTCGTGGTCTCCATCTCGCATGTCCCCACTCTCATGTGCAGTATCGTCTGAATGCGTCTTCTCATGAGAAATATCAGTTCCGTTTTTTCCGTTACGAGTTGTAGTCCATGGTCTGTCATCCGTCATCCGACTCGCCTGATGGTCTGGTTCTATGCCAGCTGCGCCAGCTCGGGGGACCTCTCCGTAATCACCGCCGCCACGTCATCAGCGTAGGCGACGAAGGTTACTCCGAACGGCATCCCAAGCCGAAGCAAGCTATCGTATAAGCCATTCCAGAAGTCATGTCCCAGTATCGACCCCTGTGCTACCCCAGCGGTGACCTGTCTCGTTACGTGTCCTTCAATCGTCTCGTACGTTATCCGGCTGTTTTTTAGGTAATCCTCCACAACCCGAAGCACGTATGGCTGGATCTCGAAGTTGCTTTTCAGCGCCTCCAAGATATCCTTCCACCTGGCCGAATTGAAAACATTCCTAATGTCAAGCGTCGCCAGCAAAGCTATAGGTCGCGCTGCGTGGCAGTTTCTGTATAGTTCCAGGAAAGAGTCGACCACCTTTTGGATCGCTCCAATCGCCGATCGACCCCTTCTGAAACCGAACTACAAATCTGATAAACCCCCTCCGGTCCGTATCGCATCCATCAGTCTCGCTCTCAGTAGTTGTTTAAAGAGTTTACCAGTCGTGTCAAGTAAATGCAACGGTCGATAAGCCGATGGCGTGCCAGGATCGCTCCTACCTTTTGGGGTAAGAACGAGCCTTGCCACCTTCCACCGGTCGCTGAACGTTCCTGTCGTCAAACACGTTTTGTACAGGTCGAGGAGTATCTCAGGCCATAGACGAGCCACAAGCCGGAAGATCTCGGATGGTACTCCGTCCGGTCCCGGTGCCTTACCCGTCTTCATCGCATTCGTTGCTCTGATGAGCTCCTCAGCGGTAAAGGCGGGGGGTATTTGTGCGTCCACGTCATCCATCACATTTGTTCTAATCGAGTACGTCGAAAACAATCCGTCAACAATCCGTTTTGCTGTTTCGGCATCTTTGCGTTCCGGTGAGACTCGGGCCCCTAGTTTTCCGGTCACGATCTTGTAGCCGGTTCACCTCTTCGCAGAGCTTCCTCCAGCATCGCAAATTGCTGTCCCGTATTGCTTTCGTCAGCGTCTTCCGTGCTGTTTTGTATATGGCTTGGAGGTTTTCCCTTTCGAGTCCGCCCCCTGCCTTTGTCACTCGTCGCCGATTTGTCAGGCATATCCTGCGTAGCTCGGTTATCTCGTTCGTTCACCAGTATATTGTGGTTGTCTTTGTTGTATCTGTCGACGTTTCGGCATCGTGCTTCTGCACAAGATGTCTATTAATTTGGCCGTTTCGTCTGTCAGCCATTCCGGTCTTTGCCGTCCTGTCAGTTCGGGGGGAATTCTCTCTCCTAGAGCCGGTACTAACATTAGCTCTTCCGAAAATTTTCGTCCTCGAGTCTGCGTAGATCCCACCTCGGGGGTTGGTGGGTTATCGTTCTTCTCGTTCCCGTCCGTCCCTCCACTTCAAAGACGGTATATTGGTGATCGCTGATTGTGTAGTCTTCGATCACTCGCCATCCCTTCAGCCGTGACAGGATTCTATCCGATGTCATTGTGACGTCGGGGATAGAGTCTCCGATACCTGGCCGTCTATACGTCGGCTTATGTCACGTACTTACCACTGCTAGATAGAGCCTTGCAGCTATTTCCAGCAGTAGACGTTCGCGTCGATTCGTTTCGTTCATTCCCCACTCGGTCGCCCTCGCGTTAAAATCCCCCGCAACGATAACATCTTTGGCAGGTCCCTGATCCCGTCTTCTAGGAGTGTCGCCTTTCTTTCGAACTCCATCGCGGTACAGTTAGGTGTCAGGTAGACGCTTAGATAAGTGTCAGCACCAACTGTGACCCAGACGTAGTCGTCCCTAACACCGCGATTGGAGACTCTAGATTGGGTGCCACCCCTTACCCAGATAGCAGTGGTCTCTGTCTCGTTTGTGATGTATGTTTGGGTCGTTCTTCTCCTGTATGGTTCACTCTGGATCAGGAGGTCCGCGTCATATTCGTCGGTTATCTAAGGTAGGAGCATGTCTGCAGTCCTATTTCGATTCAGATTTCCTTGAATTATTCTGTCCGTCCTCTGGCCCATCCCCTGCACTCCTCCAGCGTAACCCGAAACGCGACACACCTGCCGCTTCCGGCAAGGTGGGTGACGTCCCTGTGCCCGGCCTCGGAGCACAGTGGGCAGATCGGCTTGTTTTTACATTCCGTCGCGTAGTGTCCGGATGTGCCACACTTGCGGCAGCATTTCGTCCTGTCCTTTCCTGTGCATTCAGCTTTCACATGGCCGAAGCCGAGGCATCTGTTACCTTTCGTCACCGTCAGTTGTTTCCGAACGCAGTAGTACACCCAGCCGATTCCGATCCGACCACGCCGAAGCAACATACCGACTTCCCACGATTCCAGTTCGCAGATCGCCATATACTGCTCAGCGCGGTTCGAACTGAAAATGTAGACCCGGAAGTTCGCGTCTCATTCCGTCTCTCGTTTGAGCGGGTCCATCCCGTCTTCCGGAGTCGCAACGCCGTCCAGATTCATGATCTCCAATCGGACCTTGGAGGTTCTAGCCCTGACACTGCCCACTTCCCCGATCATATCTTGGATCTGTCGTCCAAACACCTCATGTCCGTCCGATTTGTCTGCGTCTTCCTGTAGCTTCAAAAGGCTTAAGCAGTTCTTCGTCTTCCTCAGGGTCGTCACCTGCACGTGACTCTCCTTCTGATAGATCGTCGTCCGTATTTTGTGTACGTCGTATCTGTGCCCGGTTTGACCAGGACAACCAGTCCCCTTTTCCGGTGGGCCGGTCCGCCCCAATCAGATCGATTTTTTGCATCCATTTTCTTTTTTGTCTTGTCTGTTCTTTTCCGTGTGATCGTCTGCCAGTCCTTGGTCGATTCCGTCGTCGGTAGCCTCTTTTGTGAGGGCTCCGGCGTGGTTCCGGCCGGCGAACGTTTCCATTTCGTCTGTAGCATCTCTTCGTTATTTTCTGCTGTCGTGCCTATATTGTTGCTATCTTAGAGACGTCTTGCCAAAGCTGCGTCCGATCGCTTGCGCAGTGTAATGTCCACAGTTTTGAGAATTGTCTTGATTCCCGTCTTCACTGTCATATTCATGTACTTTTGTACGTTCGCTGCTTTGGCCATTTTCGTCGCCGTCTCTTGTATGAGCCATAGCAGTTCGGTCAAGTCTCGTGTGTAATGTCGTCTGTTCTTGGCTGTCAGCGACAGAGGCGTAGCTCACCCCACTACCGCCGCTTGATGCGCTGTCTGTCCTCTACCGTTTTGGTAAGTTTAGTAAATTTTTATGCGTGTCGTTATTTCGTATCGTCCTTCTCTTCCCCATGCACAAAGTATGGCCCTCAAAATCTTTGCCGCTGCCCGTGTCCATCACGGCTTTCACCCAATGGAAATCCAGGGTGGATTCCCCCTGAGAAGGGGTTATCACTAGAAGTAAAACAATGTTACTTTTTCGCATTTTCATAGTTTTTTTTTGTCCCGTTGTGTTAAAGGTCTCTCGTGGTCGCGACTCCACGAACCACGCTGGAACAACGCACGGCCCCTCAGAGCATTGACGCGACAGACAACGTTTCCACCGGGCACGGTCGTGGACGTTAGAAGTTAGCATTTTCCCAGTGATATATAACCACTCATTGGACCAGCCCGGCATTATTATTATTATTATTATTTTTTTTACAAGAAGTTGCGGAATCCTTTTTGCGGATTCCCCTTAGTCTTGATATCTAAGGGGGTATGTGGGACTCCCCAAAAAAAAAGACAGGCCTACCCACTAAAACGCCATCTCCTTGTTGTCCTTCCCCCAGCCAGGGACTATGTTGATATTACTTCTGACTAGGGGGTTTCTGTCTGTGTTCGTTCGTTCGTATCGTTTCACCGTACGTCATTACGTCGCGTCAATCCGTCTGCTCAGTCGTCCTTCAAACAGTCGTCCGCGTTCTTACGTCTTAGTATGGTTTCCGTATAGATAGCGACTAAGCGCCACCATTCGGGTTCACGCAGCATCAGAGCCACGATGTTATCGGGGGTGCTGCTGCCGACCGTTTCTTCCAGTTCCTGTCTGAATCTTGTCCAGCGGTCACACGCGAAAAACGTGTGTTCCGCATCGTCTCGTTCGTGTCCACAGTACTTGCAGTCGGTTGTTCGTACTCTGTTCATATTGTGGAGGTATCGTCGGAAGTACCCGTGGCCCGTCAAGAGCTGGGTGACGTGAAAATTTACATCACCAAAATTCCTTCAGAGCCACAGCCTCAAGTTCCGTATCAATCATCTCGTCCAGTTAACACCTCGTTCTTCTGTCCATCGGCCTTGCCAAATGTCAAATGTCCTGTCGCGCTCAGCGATTGTCGCGTTCTTTTGTCCTATGCCCGCGTTGCTCCCGTACGTAGATACTTTTGCGTTCAAAGGCCAGAAGATCCACGGGTATTACGCCAGCCACCACCAAAACAGCCTGCGCAGAAACTGTTCGGTAGGAGTAAGCGATTCGCAGAGCCCCCTGTCTCTGTACCATCGTCATTGTCTTACAGTACTTCTTTGTCTTCAAGGAATCTGCCCATACTTCCGCGCTGTATAAGAGGATCGAGTGAGCTGCCGCCATTAGCAGTCGCCGCTTTCCTGGTCTCGGTCTCGTCGTGCTTGCCATCAGGCGGCTCAAGGATGCTATCCTCTCTGTCGCTTTTCGGGTTGTTTTCTGTATGTGAGGCCAGAAGGTCATCTTCGTATATATCGAGGGTTACCCCAAGGTACTTGACCCTTGGTCTCCGTTTCGTATGTACCCACTCTCATGGGTAGTATCGTCTGTATGCGTCTTCTCGTGAGAAGCATAAGTTCCGTCTTTTCTGTTGCGAGTTACAGTCCGTGTTCTGTCATCCGTCGTCCAACTCGTCTCATGGTCTGGTTCAACGTCAGCTGCCAAGTACTCCAGCATATCGCGAGTACACAGGACGCGAAACGGAGAGTATAAGGAATAAGTTCGATTAGACTGGGTTTAACGGGCAGTGGCTGAGGATGCGTGAGACCGAGTCGGCGCGCGAGAATGTGAGACAGGCTGCGCAAACGCTGAATGCAGACCGAGGGAATATCCAAGGGTGTCCGAGGGATGGGCGCGAGTCAATCGGGAAGGATTTGACGGGAGCGCCAGTACCGGACGATGGTATTCGAAACTCGGGCGAAATCGTGGAAACTACGCGGTCTTTAAGTAGTTCGGGAGAAGGTGCGAAGTGCGTACTACAGGCCCCGGAGCAGGCTCAGGCCGCGGAACCGGGCAAGCACGACATGAGACGAGAGGTACACGACTCTGGCAGTGTAGACGAGACGTCGTCGCGATCTGTCACCTCGTCGAACGAATTCATGGTCCTGAGCGGTAAGGTTGCGGTGAAAGCATCTTTGCTGGGAGCGGTAAGCGGACCAGGGCGCGAACCTATGAGTAAGGAATCGGTGGGAAACGCGCATACTGGAGTCAGCAAGGAAGTCTCACGCTTATGCGTGCGCGTGTGCATGGGTGAACCGAAGGCGGATGTGGTGAAAAACCGCCTGCTTTTGGTAGTGCACATCGCAGGGAGACCGTATAGTGGGCTCTACGACTCAGGAGCAATGATGACCATCGTAGGATCGCGCGTACGAAGAGAGTTTAAGGACTACATTGAGCCATGCGATGTGGCGTTGTTTGGTTTCGCTGGAACAAATAGTAATACTAAATAAATAAATAATAATACTAGTAAATAAATAAATAAATAATAATACTAGTAAATAAATAAATAAATAAATAATACTAAAAATAGTAGAGAGACTTCGTCTTAGAGTTGAAATTGACTGAGTAGTGTGCGAGGTAGAAACGCGAGTCGTGGACGCGCCGATGCAGTATGGTATGATAGTCGGAATGGACATCATCAAAAGATTCGGTATCGGCACGGAGCATGCGGAGGGGCGTTGGCATATAAGGAATGGCCCGTGGCACTCGTTTGCCGAGTTGAAAAGCGAGAGAGTGGAATTTCCGAGCGACTCGGGATTCACGCGTGCTCGCCGGACTTTCCGAACTGCGACCTTCACAGCACGAGTTGATAGAGCAATTGGTGCAACGAGTTGTGCCCGAGAAATCGCCGGCATGCACGCATTTGATTCGGCACGAAATAGACGTGCAGGGTGCGCGGCCGGTAAAGACCCCTTTGAGGCGATACTCGCCACAGGTAATGGACTTAATACGCCGAGAAACGAAAAGGTGGTTGGAATCCGGGTTGATTCGAAGGTCGACTAGCGATTGGAGTAGCGCGCCGGTGATCGTGAGGAAGCAGGACGGCACAAATCGAATGTGTGTCGATCTGAGACCGGTGAATAAGGCGATAAAAGCTGACGCATACCCGATGCCGAGTAGTGACTCGATCCTTGATCGTTTGCGTGGAGCGCGATTTATCTCGAAAATCGATTTGAAAAATGCATATCTACAGGTACCGTTGAGCGAGGAAAGTAAGAAGTATGCGGCATTCGCGGTTCCAGGGATAGGCCTGTTTGAATGCAATTATATAATTTTTGGGTTGATAAACGCGCCGGCAACATTCATGCGTCTGATGGATGCGCTGTTCGGTCCGGAATTTGAGCCGTTTGTATTTAAGTATCTCGACGACGTGATAGTCGTGACCGAGGCCTTTGGCGATCATCTGGTGTGGCTCGAGCGGGCATTGGAAAGGCTGGTTAACGCAGGACTCGAGGTAAATGTAGGGAAATGTGAATTCGGATGCTCGGAGGTGACGGCGGTTGCGATCACGACGCTCTCAGGAAGCTCGATTATAATCCGCTTAGCAAAAACATAGATGATGCACATAGTGCACCATATGGCCAGCCGCGAGGCTGGCCAGGTCACCTTGTGCAAAAATCTTTTGTCAAAGCGGCGGACAGTAATTGTCTTCCTCAACAGAGAGTGGAGACTTCTCAAACAAACACTTTGTTGTTCTGGGAGAGGATGGGCAAGCAACTAATGCTAGTCGACCCGAAGTGAATGCAATGTGTATTTGAACGAAGACTTGCTATCATATGTGCGGATGTGTGTACCTTCACGTGGTGGGGCTGAAAACGCTGTTTCTGTAAAGAAACAGTAGGGAAAACACACAACGCTCGCCCCCAGGGCAAAAGGCCAATCGGCCAAACGAAAATAAACAACACGGACCATGACAGCACGTGGTGAGGTGCGGCCCGTAAACGACCAAACATTTAACGTGGAGTCTACCGCACCCCAAGAGCTCAACTCAAGCCGAGAAAAGCCAAAATCCGGGAATCACTTGAGGGGAAATCTCTTGGGATTGTGATACCGCGCGCCCTCTTAGAGGACGGGAGACCGCTCCGGGAGCTAGTTGCAGAGGACCAATGGTCCTGGCAATCCGAATTTAATTCGGGTAGATAAGAAATTACTTCCTATCAACTGGCAGTCGGTAGGTGCCACTACTGTGGGTAAAGAGTCGCGGCCGTGGTCATAGCAGCCACCCAAAGTTCTTTGCCTCGAGCGCCTGGAGTAAGGCCCGTTGCAATTCGTTGCAATTCGTCAAACACCTAACCCTGACTTGACCAAAATGAGGTTTGATTAATATCAAACCCAGCGTGAAAGATAAACACGCTGGTACACTCGTAAGTAGTTTTAAGTTATATTATAATCAAATTAGTTCTTAAGCAGTTAATAATAATTTAAGCAGTAATATAAGCAGTCGTGTAGTAAATAGTATTAAGAAAGTTACCAATCAAAGATCAATTAAAACTAAAAATAAGAAAGAATTAAAAATTATAGATTTAAACCTATAGATTTAAAATCATTAAATCAAATCAAAAGAAATAAAACAAAATCAAAATAAATAATCTAATAACAGATTAAAAGCTAGGAAAATAACTAGCTTAATCAATTGTAAATAAAAGAGCCATGGGAAACCATGGAGAAACCCGACAAGGTAACTAACGAAGCTCATGTCAACACACACAAGTACTCACTGCTCGCACTCGAACGCCACTCGCTTAATTGAACGCGCACATTAACGCCAGAACTAAAATCGAAAGCCACCCTCCAGAATCGCCAGTAGCGATCCCAAAGGAGGAAATATATAACTAGACATTGCGTTGTACCTTGAAAGCGATATGGTCAACCATTCTAGGTATAATAAGGCGAGGAAACGTAAGCAGGAGGCGACCTTTGAGAAACCAGAGCATTGCTCCAATACTCCGGCGTCAACTCAGTTTCCTTCGCAACCAAACAATCTTGACGAAAGCAAAGACGATTGCCCACCAGTTAAGAGGTTTAAATTGAACGCACAACAAAACCCTGAAATGGGCCCGAAATTGAGAATCATACAATTGAATCTCAATAAAAGGCAAGTAGCCAACGATGAGCTGGGAAAAATCATGACAGGCAGAAATCTTGACATACAGGTGGCACTGGTGCAAGAACCATATCACTGGAATAACGCGATTTCAGGTATGGGTAGTGTCGCAGCCATCCACGGAGCCAAAAAAGGCGAAAAGATTCAAGCTGCGATACTCTACAATCCGCACAAGGTCACTGCTACCAAGATTTCCAATCTGTGTGACTCCTACTGCGTTTGCGCACAAGTGGTCGGAGCCTTTGGCGAAATTTATTTCATAAGCATCTACTGCCAGTTCAGCCACAGCAGGAAGACCTATCTTGACAAACTGGCTGAGACTCTCAAGCAATTGAAAGGCAAGAGTCTTAGTTGGAATGGACGCAAATGCCAAGTCAAAGATCTGGTCTAATACACAGGACAAGAATGGAACAGTCATTGAAGAATTCATAGACTAATACGGGCTAATTGTGGCCAACAGGAGGGACCAACTTCCAACGTGCCGTAGTACAGGGGGTGAGACGGACATCGATGTAACTTTACATACATCAAATCTGTCAAACCTCTTGGCTAGCTGGGCGGTGAAAGAATGGACCACCAATGACCACAGGCCCATAGTGATCGAACTGGATTTTGCCTTATAGCCAGCCAGACTCATACGAACCGAAGAAACACTAAAACCGAGGTTCAATATGAGAAAAGCTGATTGGGAGAAATTCGGGAGACTTTGTAAATTCGAGAAAGAGAACCTTTCTAAACTCCTCTTAGAAACCCCTAAAGACATTAAAACATATGTTTCAAAATTTGAAGAGGTTCTGATAAGGGCAGCAAAGGACTCTATTCCATCAAAAATGAGAAGAACGCCCTCTCAACCCTGGTGGAATCCTGATCTGCGAAGTAAGAAGCGAGCGATACAAAGACAACAAAAAATCGCTGCTCTGAAAAACAAGGAAGGACCGAATATAAAACAAAGGAAAACAAAGAAAATCGATCTCTCATGAAGCGGCGCACGTGCTTGCAGCCTCCCGACCAATAGCTCTAGAGCTTGACGCGAGAGTTGCAAAGTACTGCGTCAGGAAAGGGAAATCGATTAAAATGCATGGCATCCGAATTAAATCGGAAGAACTTCGATCGGGCAGACTAAAAATCTCGAAATCCATACAACTCATCAACGATGAAATCGAAAGGGTATGGCAGGAGAGATGGCAGTCAGCCACAAATGGCAGGAGAACGTACTGCTACTTCCTAGTAATCAAGGATAGATTAAAGAAGAGGTGGCTAAATCCCAATCACTACACAGTCCAGTTCATGACTGGACATGGTGCTTTTAAGTCATACCTCCACAAGAGAGGATTATGCGAAGACCAACTGTGTAGCTGTGGAGAAATAGAAAGCAAAAGTCATATTCTCTTTAACTGCGAAGATATAAGGGAACTAAGAAAGCCATTAATAGAGGCCGTTGAAGAGGAGGGCCATACATGGCCATGCCCGGAAACGGCCCTAGTATCCAGCAGGAAAATCTACAAAGCCTTTGAAGACTTTGCTAGAAAAGTTATAGAGCCCAGGGAAGGAGCACCAATAACAAAGAGAAAGCGTAGAAAAATAGTTACAAACTATGGTAGAAAGACGCCGCCTCTTACAAGGTCCCTAACCAAAGGACCAAAACTCGCACAATAACCTAATTTTTAAACCTACAGAAACGTACAAACTTAAAAATTTTTGAACGATTATTCGAACATTGAACTTCAGAAATAAACTCTGAAGTTCGACAATTTGAACGCGAAGTCCCCTACTTAACCTGATATCGGAGTTTTGAATTAAATATGTGGCATGACCAGCATGAATACTGAAAACTGCCTGGGGATTCGCCTTGTCGGCTAGACGAGACCCCGCCCTGACCTAAAAGTAATACACCAAATTGAAAGAGCAAACACCAGTATCAGCCAGTCATAAGAGCTGCTCTTTGAAAGAGAAATCCGACGTTGGGATGAAATGAAACCTTTTCGAATGACGGATACCCACCAGCGTGAGCGGGGATGACCGAAACGCAATGGGAAGACGTGCCTAGGTACGTCGAAACGATGGACCTGTGAGTCGTGGGAGAAATCCCTTAATACAGGTACGCAGGGTAGGATGTTTTCGAACGCGAGCCCAAGAGGGGAGGCTTGGCTAGTTGATCGTCTCAGGAATCTCCTCTGGCTGTCCTAGCTGAGTCTCTCTTCTGACATCCCAATTTGGGTTGGCCTCTGCGGGGTAGTGGTACCAGGTCAAGCAAATCTCGTAAGATTTGTATGCTGCGTGCTTCCGACGCGGCAGACGTCGGGGCAACTAGAGTCTCGTCGCGCCGAAACCGAGAGTCAAGCTTTTAGTTCCGCTCTCCTTGAGCGTTGAACCTTGAAAAGATCGATACTCCTCTCGAGGAGGTCGCCGCCTTAGATGAAAAAGGTTCCGACTCGCTGTGTGCGTCAGGTATGTCGCAGCAAACTTGACTTCCGGATCTCCAAAAATGTTTGAAAGCGAAGGAGTGAAAGACAGTGGGCTATGCCAACCTGTTGGTGCCCAGTGAGAAGGGTGGTAATGTTTGATTACGCTGTGCCTCCCTCAAATCGGAAAAGTATGACAACACACAAACACTAACAGTACCGCTAGACCATAGGGCTCGGGTGATGCGAGACGCGCACTATGAGCCATGGGCAGGACATTTCGGTAGGGATAAAACGTATGATAGAGTTGCGAGGGAGTACTCCTGGCATGGGATGTATCACGATATCACGGAGTTCGTGCGTTCGTGTGAGGAATGCCAGAAGTACAAGATCGAACAGAAGCTACCGATGGGATTGATGAGCAGACGTGTAGTTGAACGACCATGGCTAGTGGTAGCGGCGAATGTAATTGAACTGCCAAGAAGTAAGAATAGGTTTAAGTAACTAGTCGTATTTCAGGATTTATTTACGAAATACGTGGAGTTTAAGCCTCTCGTGTCGGCTACAGGGAAAGCTCTCGTGCAAGCTCTTGAGGAACTGATTTTCTTTAGATGGGAAATCCCGAGCTACTTAGTCACGGATAATGGAAAGAATTTCTGTGGAAACGAAATTCGAGCGACGTTAGACGAGTACAAAATCGAACAGGTACTCTGTCCGCCATACCATCAGCAGGCGAACTTCGCCGAACGAGTGATTAAGACGCTGAAGCTGATGGTGGTGATTTTCGTGGATCAGGACCACAGAAATTGGAATAAATATTTGCATGAATTCAGACAAACAAAGAACACGACGATCCAGGCGAGTACGAAAGTCTCGCCGGCGTTCTTAAACTTCAGGCGTGAGCCGCAGCAAGCGAAGAGTCTGCGACGCGAAGTGGAAGCGCGAGCGCCGATCATCCGCTCGTCAATCAAAGATTGGAGCGAGCGAATGGCGAGGCTTGATGCGCTGCGCGACTTGGTTATCAAGCATATTGAGGAAGCGCAGACCCGGCAAAAGAAGCATTATGATAGGAAACGGCGTGAAGCAGAATTTTCGGTCGGGGACTTGGTTTTGAGTCATGCGCATACGTTATCAAGCGTGAGCGCTGGTAAAAATGCCAAATTAGATCCGAAGTTCATAGGCCCGTATAAAATCTTGCGTGTGGTTTCACCAGGAGTTTATATTTTAACCACGGACAATAAGAAGCAGGTGCCAATGGTTCACGTATCTGAACTTAAGAGGTACATACCTCCGCGTAATGCGAGTCGGGACAGCTGGAAGTAGATGTTACTGTGTGGAGTGATTGTTGTGTGTGAGTGTGAGTAGCTGAAGACAGGACCATTGATGACGGGACTATCATGGCGATACGAAATAATAGTCATGCGTTTATTGAACTATTTGCTAATTTTATATGGAATTTTATTACAGACGACACAGCGATGCATACGCTGGAGGGTGTGGCGCCGGAATCAGAAGAAATAGCTCGGCCAGAGATCGCGTCGGTAGACGTCGGTGAAACCGCGAACGAGGGTACGTCGAGGCGGAGTGAGAGCGAAGTCGCCGAACTCCTGCCCGACACGGGGAACGAGGTAGAGGTCGTCGCGGATACGCAAATCGCGGTGGGGCAGTCGGGCTCGGACGGTGCGGTCCGTGTGCCGGGCCGTGGTGCCGCTGTCGCTGCTGCCGCCGCGGCTGCCGAGGCAAGGGCGAGAAATGCGGAGCTTGCGCTGGATCCCCGTGTCAATTTGGTAAAGCCGTCGGTGAAGCGCGGATTTAGTAATGAGGTCGCGATGGCGGAGCCACGGTGCCGGATCCTGCCGGTGGATACGCGACCACTCACCACAGAGGCGAGTTCGCCGAGTGTATGGGAGGGTCGCGAGACAGTTTCGCCGTTGGTCATCGCAGAGGTTCGGCGCGGGGTCCCGACTCGGGAATGGCGAGATGAGCTGCGCGGAAGATTCGGGTCGGTGGAGGACGAGCTCATAACGCCGCGAGACCTGCTGCCGCAGCGTCCGCTTCGATTCGGGGTATCGGAGAGCTCGCCTATATCAGATCGCCCGGATTCGGGGGCCCGGATGCCGCCGAGTACGGCTGCTCGCACTGGCTCGAGCGGGGCGCCGCCGCCGGAGTACCTGCAGGAGCTCCGGAAGGAGGAAGCGGAGGAACGCTATGGCACCTCCAAAAAGCGACGCCGCAATAAAAAGACGCCGGATTTCGGAGGTTATGAGCCCGGGTTTTTAACCGTTGCTCCGGTGGCTCATAGTACCCCTATGGAGCGGGACGTGACGTGGGAGTTACCGGTGCTGCGGCGGGAGTCTCAAAATCTGTCTCCGATAGCAGAGGTGACTGGCGGGCAGAACGCGTCGGGTTCGGTTGCCGGTTTGCAGAACGAAGATGGCGGGATGACTGTGGAGGATGCGGTGTCGGCGAACTCGCAGGTGGCGGAGCAATCGATGACTCCGGGACCTTCGGAAGTGGTGGCTGAGCGGCCGGCTAAGCCATATAACGTGGGAAAGGGCAAAGCCAGGTACCGTGTGTTCCCTGATGGAACACGCGTGCTTGATCCGCGAGCAGGAGTTAGGGTGCGCCGTCACCGCGAGATGCGTGAGGCGAGAGAGGCTGAGGCAGTGACGGCGAGATCGCAGCCGCGGCCTCAGAGCGTCGATCGTCGCGCAATCGAGCCGACGCATTGGCAGCGTCAGATTGAGGATAGCGCACGAGAACGTGATCCTGTCGCGGCAATCCTGGCTGAGTTGGCGAGACTCACACCATCCCAGCGCGAAGAAGTTGCGAGGGCGGAACGCCAGGCGCACGAGCTCGCCGCCAGGGCGTTAAGCCGTAGCGCAGCTCAGGAAGACGCGCAGGGCGAAAGGTACCAGCATGGATGATACTTATAATTATATTTATTTTATTTTATTAACTATCTCGATTTTATTTTTGCGATTGTGTTATATTTGGTTTCTTTTCTTTTAGCATTGGCGAACCGTTGTTTGTTTTATTTTGTTTTATTTTGTTTTATATACTTGTACTTATGTTTTGGTCAAAACCTTGGCCTTGTGTCCGGGCGAGGGGAGTTGCGTGGGGTAACCCTCGGGTGCCTCCAGCTCCCGTGGCTTAGCGGAGGGCTGTGACAGGGCTGATAGCGATGTTCGCTAACCCTGTGCGCGGCACTCCTCGCACGGATGTAGCGGCCGAGCGTGGCTATGGTTAACATAGCATTCACGCGCTCGTGTCGTTGCAGGGCCTGGAGAGGGGAGAGCGCAGCTGGCGGAGAAGACGGCGCGAGAAGGAGCGAGAGCGCGCAAAGCGTGAGAGAGAAAGAGAGAGCGGGAGAGATTGAGGATACTAAGAGAGTGACCGTACGCGATTGTTAGTTGTGCGAATTCGCTCCTAAATGTTATACCCTCGCCGCGTATGATAGTTGAGTGATTACGCTCCTAGTCGTCGCCTGTTGTCGCGTTTGGAGGATTGAGCGAACGCGCTCACCACCTTTGTACTTATATTCGTAGATGTACTTTCGTTGGCGTAAATAAAAAGGGATCGCCTCTTTGTACTCATACCGATTCTTTCTATTCACCTTTCCCGTTATCGCGGTAGGTTCGCTCCTGTGGAAGTCAGCGCCGGCTTCCTTCACCGGAAAAGGACCCTTTATTAACTCGCAGGGGGCATAGCAGTGGCGCACTTGGCTATGTTTTCGAAGATAAATTCCCCCCCCCCCCCCTTGCATAGTTTTAGTTAGAATTTCGAAAACAAACAGAATTGACGATGTGGATTGAAAGTTTATTAGCCTCTGAAAAACTTACGAAATCAATAAACTTCGTAGAGAAAAACAAATCAATCCTTGATTTTTTTGCTGGGAACCTGCTTTGGAGAGATCGCATTGGCTATAGTCGCTCTACTGGAAAAAAAATACATATATTCTAACGATTTAATGTTTATTAATATCACATATTACGTTAATACTATTTCCAAATACAGGTGGGTGCTCTATTGTGTGGACTACACCCACAATAGAGAAACGCTAACTTCCGGCGTCCACGTCGTGCCCGCTGGAAACGTCAATATCGCGTCGATGCTTTCTGCAGCGGCGCTATAATAGGGGCGGCTAACGGAAGCACTGGCTACAGCCGCCAATAGTGGTAGACAGTAAGGCTGTACACAACCATTCATCAGACAATACCTACACATCTGATTGACTGATCGAAAATTCTCTGGGAGCATGAATGAGGGGCCCTATAAACGGGTATTGCCTACGAATGAGATGGAACCCTATAAACGGGTATTTTTTCCAAGCGGGTTATGAATGAGGGGGCTCTATAAACGGGCATCTTCCGAATGGATGTGAAACCAGAGGAATGACGGATTAGTCGATCAGACACAAAGCAGAAATTTGCCAGACGGTGGCGAGAGCAATCACGAGAGAGTTTACACTAGATTGTGTGTGTGCCAACTCTAGAGGGTACAATCGTAAAACCAGTCTCGCACTCCTGAGCCCCCAGTAGTTGGAGGGGATCGGATCTAGCTCAACCAGCATGGGAGGCTCGCCCTACACAATGATAAAGCGCCTAATAAGCGCCAAAACTCGCTCTCTGTAGTAATGCCGATTGGTGATCGGAAGGGCCCCTGCTGCAGGAAAGGGGGGGGGGGGACGGTCGTGGCCACCGGACTCTAGGCACGCTCGGTCAGGGGGCCTACTCAGGAAAGTTTGCAGGACCCATTATATCTGGTAATTAGTTCTGACCACTAACACGTAAAACATATAGTAGAATGAAGGAGATGAAAAGGAGATGAAAGTCAAAGAAAATTTTGCAAGTACTAGAGTACCGCCTGCGCCCATCGACTCAGGAGAGTCACTGGAGCTGCTCGGCGCCCCCGTTACACCAGTAGAAAACCTGACTGGTGGACGGGTAATTGTGACAGAAAAAAGGACAGGGTCGACGTCGCCAGAATCCTGGGACGCTGTGGAGAGTAAGATGTGAGAGCAACTGCTCACCATACACAGCGTCCTAGGACAAATGACAGAGAAGAGGAACGTCCAAAGAAATGTGAGTCACGTGATCACGAACGGTATGGCTGAGATATATAGGGCTGTAGAAGTTTGTATGTATGAACTGAAGCGAATGCGACAGATCAGACAAAAGACGAATATAACGGAAAGACGAGCGAATGTAATGGAGGAAACTCCAGGACATAAAAGGCGACGGCTAAAACAGACCCCAAGCCCAGACCAGGTAGATGTCGAAAGACGTAGAACGCTCCTAGACGTTGCTACCACACAGCAAATGCCGGAGGTGAATGCCGGAAACCGACAGACACCTGACGAGGGGGACACCACACATACCACTCAACAGACTCCTTCGGAGAATGTTGAGATGAGAGCGAAGGTGTCAGAGGACCGGGCCACCGTCGTAAAAAAGAAAAAGAAAAGAAACAAGAAAAAGACCGACAATGAGACGGTATAAAAGACGACAGATAGACACAGAAGCCGAGGATCGGAATATCCCAACCTGAAAACCAGGCGCGGGACCATTCTGATCAAGCCGGCGGAAAGACAACTGTACGGCGATGTCTTGCGGACTATTAGACAGAAGCTAGATCCTAAAACAGAGTAGGTAGACGTTCGGACGATTAGAAATACCAAGGACAGTGCTGTATTGATGCGACTGGAAAAGTCGCAAGGACAGGACTTCCAAAGGACACTTCAGAACGTATTAGGACAGACTGCGACAGTAAAAGACTTAACTTCCAGGGTGATGCTGGAGTGTGCTGACTTGGACTGCGTCACGACGGTACAGGACATCGCGAACGCGATAAATCATGAACTAAATACGGACTCGGAATGGAAAGTGCATCTCTTTGCGCCAAACGCATATGGGAATGCGCGAGCCGTTTGCGAGTTCGACACGACGGAAGCAACGAAACTGATAGGCAAAGAACGCATCAAAATAGGATGGATGAATTGTCGAGTTCGACTCCGCATTCATCCTCAAAGATACTTTAACTGCCTCGGGTACGGACATTCGCGGAGGGAATGTAAAGGGCCGGACAGAAAGAACTGCTGCATGAAATGCGAACAGACGGGTCACGTGGGCAAGAAGTGTAAAAACACTACTGACTGCTTCCTCTGTAAGGGGATAGAAGGACAGAACCTAGCCCACGTGCCTGGATCAGGCGGGTGCGCCGTATACAGGGCAGCACTGACGGAACTGAAGACGAGTCAAATAAAAATGACCTGACGATACTACAGTGCAATGTGAACAGGAGTAGCGTAGCACACATGCTACTCCCTCAAATTACGACGGAGACGAACGCAGACGTGCTTGTTATAAGCGAACAATACAGGGACAGACCTGAGCCATCGTGGTTTGCTAGCAAATTAAGCTAGTAAGCAAAGCGGATCCGGGAGGGACTATGTTTGGGTGAGGGTGGACACTGTCGTTATCATCAGTGTATACCTGTCACCGAACTATTTCGTACTGGAGTATGCCAACAGACTCGCAGATATCGAAGACGCCGTAAGGGATATACCCGGAAATACGATCGTGGCGGGCGATTTTAATGCACGGGCGATTGAGTGGGGTATGTCCATGATAAACAGACGCGGACGACTGCTACTAGAGATGGCCATGAGGCTGGAACTAGTAGTGGTGAACAAGGAAAAGATGGCGACATTTAGACGACCGGGGTGAGGTCAATCTATACCAGACGTGACCTTGGCCACAGACAGACTACTGACGCGAATAAGAGGATGGAAAGTGATCGAGGAATATACAGTCAGTGATCACCAGTACATCATCTTTGAAGTGACAGACGAAAATACGACTAGACGAAGAGGTAACATGTTACCCCCTCTATAATGGGACACGAAACACCTGGACAGAAGAGAACTCGACAGACTACTGCAAAACACAGAGTCTTTTACGGAAACCACTCGAAGTGGTACGGACCGTGACTCGGCGGAGAAGTTAGCTGAGGAGGCGGAAAAATACCTCCGTCACCTATGCGAAGCTACGATGCCGAAAAAACTATATGGACGCGACCGGCGACAGATGTACTGATGGACGCAAGAAATTGCAGACATCAGACGCGAATGTTACCGGCGACGTAGACAGGTACAAAGACAAAGAAACAGACATGACGAAGAGGCCTAGAGGCATAGAAACTTGCCAGAAAAAAAGGCTGAGACAAGTTATAACGGACAACAAACGATAATGCTGGACACGACTGACAGACAAGGTGGACTCGAACCCGTGGGGGATGGATTACAAAATTGTGACTCGAAAACGAGGCGTCCGAGCTCCACCGGAGACAAAAAACGCTAGGACAATGGAAAAGATAGTTCAGGGTCTTTTTCTAACTCATCCTGACAGAATCGATGACATGAACACGGACGAAGAAATGGAATTCCCTTGCTTCACAAGAGATGAGCTTATACGAGCGACAACCTTGCTGAAGATGAACAAGGCTCCTGGACCAGACGGTATACCGGGTGAGCTGCTAAGGTATGTAGTGACTGGACGGTCCTATATACTCTTGCAGTTGTACAGTGGGTGCCTGACAGCGGGTGTTTTCAGTAAACTCTGGAAAAACGCGAGGTTGGTACTCATTGGCAAAGGCAAGGCAGACCCCGATAAGCCGAATTCGTATAGGCCATTGAGCCTCCTCAATACGACCGGGAAATTATACGAACTGCTACTGAGACCAAGACTAAACGTGGCGGTCAAGCCGCTGGCGACCTATCGGACCGACAACACTGCTTCCGGAAAGGACGCTCAACGATAGGAGCAATCACAGACGTGAGATAGGTAGTTGACAGAATGAACAAGATTTGCTACGGAGCCAGATCAATAACGCTCCTAGTAATATTAGACGTAAAGAACGCCTTTAACTCTGCTAGGTGGGTGGATATTCTGAGAACACTAGAGAGCTCTCAGACACCCGCCTACCTTCTAAGAGTCTTGAAGGATTACTTAAAGGACCGAAGACTGACGTATGAAACGACGGAAGGACGGAAGTATCGGAAAATTACAGCGGGGGCGGCATCCATACTGGATCCTGACCTCTGGAACGTACTGTACGACGGACTAATAAAGCTCGACATGCCCCCGAACACGCGTCTACTCGCCTACACTGACTGTAGCAGCCGTAATAACGGCCCACGACATACATCTGGCTCAGCTCAAACTGCGCCAGGTGATGAGACGTTTGGACGGGTGGATGACGGACCACGGACTGAGCCTGGCTCTTTTTAAGACACGCTCACTGATACTGACGAGACAGAGAATATACACGATAATACCGAAGGAACGGAACGACTGGAGACCAAAAGTGAAGTAAAATACCTGAGGGTGACTCTAGATACGAAACTGAACTTTTGGCCCCACATACGAGACGCGACCGCGAGAGCCAGCGAAAGGATCAAGGCCTTGAGTAGGCTGATGGCAAACACGAAAAGACCGAGACAGAGTATACGAAGACTGCTGATGGGCGTAACCCACTCCATCATGCTTTATGGAGCAGAGGTATAGGCTGACTCGTTACGGATGAGGAGACGCGCAAAGACTATGACGAGCGTACAAAGAACAGGGGTGCTAAGAATTGCGTGCGCGTACCGAACAGTTTCGAAAAACGCGATATTCGCGATCGCGGGCGTTATCCCGATCAACCTCTTAGCAGGTGAGAGAAAACGCATTTACGACCAAAGTGCCGCTGACGCTGACACAGAGGAACGAACGAAAACGACAGAACAATGGCAGACAAGATGGACGACAGACGTTCAAGGACGATGGACTCTCAGACTGATACCAGACGTTGGTCCGTGGAAAGACAGAAAACTCGGGGAGGTGGATTTCTATCTCACCCAGTTTCTGTCCGGACACGGATACTTCCGAAAGTACCTGCACAGAATTGGTAAGGTAACTTTCCCAGACTGTGTACTGTAGTAGGTCTTGGGACGACGCGGAGCACACGTTTTTCGTGTGCGACCGTTGGGTCGAGCAAAGATTGAGACTGAAGACAGAATTAGGGCCGATTACGCCAGAAAACGTGACGAACGTAATGTTGACAACAGCCGACGCATGGCGTAAGATCGCACTGTACGCTACGAATGTGTTACGAAACAAAAAGACAGATGGATGCTTGGAAAATTGAATGAATGAGACAAATTCAGAGCCTATTTGGGAATGAATGAGTATTAAAGGGATGAATGTATGCTTGGACACGTAATGACAGCCGCCCAGTCTGAAATAATATGATAAACAGTTCCGGGCTGGTTGCGGTGTGAACAAGGAAAGATATGTTTGGTGGGTATTGGTGGCCTAAACTACTGAGTCCCACACTTAGCGGGTTTCCGTCAGTTGTCCGTAAATGTATTCAGACTCTCCTCAAAAAAAAAAATTTCCATATACAAACTCAAAAATTATAGCAAACGTGCTTTTAAGAAAACTGATTTTCGTTCATGGGTATCCGAAATTAATTTCAACAGATCATGGTACAAATTTCACAAAGTTATTAAAAAAGAATATAGTAAAATTCTGTCACATAAAAACATGCAACACGACGACGTACCGACTATAATCAAATAACACCGTCGAACGGATGCACCATTCAATAACAAAATAGCTGATAAACTACACTAATATTATAAAATACACTAATAATAATATACTAAATAAGATAAATAATATAAGATAAACTACACTAATAATAATATACACTAACATTAGATAAAACTAGTTATTTCCGATATATTTTGGGTCGCTGAATGCAAAAAAAATTCATGAATTCGCTACTGAAAATTTTGCGTTTCCGATGCCATTTTGAAAACTGCGAAGCGAAAAATCGATCGGGAAATCATTCAGTCTTAATGTCTAGACATTTATGCCATGAGTTAGTTGGGTCTCAGATCTTTTCCAGGCCGGAAACCATTTGGAATATTGATTTAGAAAAAAAAAATGCTTGATAAAATGGTGATTTTTAGGTTTAAATTGCATTTTTGCATAGTAAAAATTATTCTTTTATTAATTTTGATACCACCATTGGAAAGAGCGCCACTTGAACTATAAAAATATGTCCCTCCGAATTTTTTTGTGCGCCGATAGAGTTAGTGATGAGCCGTCAAAGAGTGACGTCCGACTAGGGTCATCCTGGGCCGAAACGGGTTAATCTTTTAAGGTCACATGGATACTTTTCGGATGTACCTTCTTCAAGTTCATTTCTTACCATAAAAGCGCTTAATAAAAAAATCTTGCTCTACCTTACCTACTATTTTTGAGATCGCTCTTTTCAATGGTGCAATTCAAATTTCATAAAAGTTGCACTTTAAAATATTTTTTTGCAAAACAAAGTGAAAAAAAAAACAAAAATTTTAGTCTTACTTTTTTCATAATCCCGATTTTCACCGGGTTATCGTTATATTTTTTTATTAAAAATTATATTATACGCGTCCACGATTGTTGTACTTTCGATCTACGTGCTCATTTTTTTATTACCGTTGTAAACGTCTGCAAAAACGTAGTCGAAGCAGTGATAAATTCTTGCAAATTTTGCAATACCCTGAATCCTTCATTAGAGCTTGTTTTTTACAACCATCATGCAAGATATATATGGTTTCCAACATTTTTTTGGGTGATGATTACGAATTTGTTATTATTTTCGTAAAATTAATTTATTTAAACAATTTTTTTAAATCATTTTTCCAAAAAAATTAAATTTATGTAAAATTTCAATCAGAATCATATTCTACAAGAAAAAATGCGTATAAGTCATGTATAATCGATACCCATTGTTTAAATAATTATGCAACAGTAATAACAAAAATGGAACTTTTTGCTTTTATATTTAATGTGCTATTGCACATGGTTTCCAAGGTTTTTACGGTCATTGATGTCGAATTTGACATTATTTAATACAAAAAATAATTTTTAAACCATGTGTTTAAACAAAATTAAAAGAAATATCTAGCTTTTCCGAAGTTGAGGTCAAACTTGTAGTTTATTAAAGGAAATGTGTAAAATATTTGTCTTTATTATTTATTCGATTAGCTCATATTTTAAATTATTAACCTTTTAAGGACGGGACTGGTCGATATATCATTGGTCGACCACCAATTTTGTCAGGCACTCCACGTGACATATTCTTTCATTTTATGCACAAATATTGTGCAAAAAAAAAGTCAAATTTTAACGTAAAAATCCCCGTCCTTAAAAGGTTAAAAAGTGATATAATACAAGATAATAACAAGCTCTGCCATCGTTGGACCCAACCGATTCTCACCACGAGGAGAGATGCATTGAGAATCATTGTTTTTTTTTATTTTTTATTTAATTTAAAAATTTTTTTTGTCTTTTTAAATATTTTTTTAATTTTTTGGTTTTATTTACTATTTTATAAATAGCCCTTTTATGGTTATATTTAATTGTGAATTTCTTTGAAACAGTTTACACAGAAATGAATATCACACTCCTTGCGAAATTTCTGCGTCCTCACTTCACACTTTTCTTGTGAACAATATTTTTTGTATGCTGACGTCATAAAAGTATGATTTTTGAACATTCTTTTCGATTGATTAGACTTAACTAGATATTGTTCACAAATAACCGTTGTAAAATCTTTAGTACCTAACATTTTTTTTTCTTGATTGGCTATATTGTATAAAATTGGTTATTGATGCCTACAAAATTCTAAGAAAAACTGGCCATGTCTATTTCTTTGCTCGAATTATTGACATTAATTTATTACAATGCTGATCATACAAGTCAACTCCACCCATGAAACTATTATATCCTATAACTATATTAGGAAAAGTTACCGTAACTTTTTCTTTCTTGTCCTTGTTGTAGCGTTTTACATTTGACACAGGTGTAACACCTGCAGCTGTAGGAAGAATCGACACTGATTTTGAATCAACAGCTGTAATGAAATTCATGCCACTATTTTTTTCGTGTTTTGCTTTGTGGGTTCCTCGAGGTGCTTTTACATCGATATTGTTAGTCTCTTTGTTTCTGTCTTTTCTCACAACACCGGTCGCTCTCACGTTCTATTTCTTCAAATGTACAAGTAGATCAGGACAGCTAAATAGATTATCAAAATAGTTATGGTACTTGAGTCTATGAAGAGCTGATGTCTTTTTCAAGAAGTCATGAAGCATCTACATAACTACCCAACTTCCTTGGGCAACTTTAGATAAAAATTCATGTTTGGAATTTTTACCACAATGTATATCAAAGTTAAACAATGACCATTTGAACCACACAATGCCAACTTTTTTATACCTAATCGAATCAGTTTAGCCTTGATGAATTGTTTGAAACCAATTTTATCATAGAACTTAATCATCATTTCTTCAGTACTAAAAGCAGTAAAAAAATAACCAAAGCGCTTGATATTTTTATTGAATATGTTCATAATCTGGCGAATACGCCAAGCATTGTCATTTATATCTTGATCAGTAGATTTGGAATTTTATATGAGATTTTATATTGTCAAATTCACGACGCCCCATAGCTGATGCTACTACGTCAGATCTCAATAAGGCATTTGTAGACCAATAATCTCGTTGTGACAATCTCTTGTTGAACATTGTAAATAGAATGACACCTATAAACGTTTCGAAACGATTGAGAGTTAGCTGATATTCTTGTTCAATAGTTGAATCAATAATGTATTCCTTTAGATCTTTAGTAAATTTGGGATGACAAATTATCATTATGTAAATGATCATGATATTTAGCTTCTCCATCAACCCAACGATACTCATGTTCTTCTTCTATCTTTTTTTGCATTTTAGAGTAATTTTCTGAAACTTTTTGGTAAGCCTGAATGGAATGAACTTCTTGAACATCGTTGTCCATTTCGTCGTCAGTATATGCACTACTTTCAGAATAAGTGGAGGATACATCTTTATCATCACTGCGATCAGAGTCACTGGAATCATCCGGATTGGGGATAAACACTGACTCAACAAGATTTTCTTTGTCAGTATTTTCAATTGTACTAATTCGACGTTTTTTGCAGCAGTTGGTGGTGTCGAATTTTTACGTTTTGGCATTATGATAGAATAAAACTGAAAACTCTGTAGAATTCAAAATTTGGAAGTTTTGAAGTTTTGAATTAACAGTTTTTTGAAGGCCCGATGTTGTCCAATTATACTCTTACAAAGTATGATTTTGGTATTCACTGTTCTCACTAATTTTCATGACAAATTATTTTATAAAATTATTTTTAGTCAAGTGGCACATACATCGAGATTCAGTTATCATGGAAAACTAGATAAAATTCTTCACCTGAGCTGGTTATATAAATCTAAAAGCTTATTATTATATGGTCAAGTCAAGATGATAATCAACAGACATTTTGTTACAGTTCTTTACGTCAATTTCAAACTCGTACGGAATTGTAAAAATTAGATTTTTTTGGAAAATTGGTTTAAACAAATTGTTTAAATAAATTAATTTTACGAAAATAATAACAAATTCGTAATCATCACCCAAAAAAATGTTGGAAACCATATATATCTTGCATGATGGTTGTAAAAAACAAGCTCTAATGAAGGATTCAGGGTATTGCAAAATTTGCAAGAATTTATCACTGCTTCGACTACGTTTTTGCAGATGTTTACAACAGTAATAAAAAAATGAGCACGTAGATCGAAAGTACAACAATCGTGGACGCGTATAATATAATTTTTAATAAAAAAATATAACGATAACCCGGTGAAAATCGGGATTATGAAAAAAGTAAGACTAAAATTTTTGTTTTTTTTCACTTTGTTTTGCAAAAAAATGTTTTAAAGTGCAACTTTTATGAAATTTGAATTGCACCATTCGAAAAAGCGATCTCAAAAATAGTAGGTAAGGTAGAGCAAGATTTTTTGTTAAGCGCTTTCATGGTAAGAAATGAACTCGAAGAAGGTACATCCCAAAAGTGTCCATGTGATGTTAAAGGGTTAACCTAAAGCGGTGCAAGAGTGTCTAACAACCCAATTTCTTTGACCCACAACACAATTTCCTCAATCCTCAAGCCCGGTAATCTGCTAGTTTTCAACTACTGACCCTCGCGATAAGAAGTATACGAGGTGTGATCAAAAAGTAAGGTGAATTTTTATTTTTCTCAAAAAATATTTATTTATTCATCAATTTTTATTTTATCTCCTTCAAAGTAATCCCCCTCGGATATAATGCACTTGTGCCAACGCTTTTTCCAATCCTCAAAGCATTTCAAAAAATCATTTTTTGTAATCTTGTTTAGTTCATCCTTCGATGCCGTCTTTATCTCCTCAATCGTGGCAAAACGCCGTCCTTTCATGGGCCTCTTCAGTTTTGGGAACAAGAAGAAGTCACAGGGGGCCAGATCTGGGGAATACGGTACCTGTGGCATCGTTACTGTGTTGGTTTTAGCCAAAAATTCGCGCACAAGCAACGATGTGTGAGCAGAGGCGTTATCATGGTGCAAAAGCCAATTTTTATTTTTCCACAAATTCGGACGTTTCTAGCGGATTGCTTCATGCAAATTGCGCATAACTTGCAGGTAATATTCCTTATTTACTGTTCTACCCTGTGGCAAGAACTCATGATGCACTACGCCCCTGCAGTCAAAGAAAACTGTAAGCAAAACCTTTACATTTGATCGAACTTGGCGTGCTTTTTTTGGTCTTGGTGATCCAGAATGCCTCCACTGGAACGATTGAGTGTTAGTCTCAACGTCATAACCGTATACCCATGTTTCGTCACCTGTTATAACCCTGTTGAGTAAATCTGGATCATCGTTGACGTCATTCAGTAGCTCTTGGGCGATGCTCATGCGACGTTTCTTTTGGTCGAAATTGAGCAATTTCGGAACAAACTTCGCTGACACACGTCTGATGTCTAAAACACTCGTCAAAATTGATTGGCACGAACCAAATGAGATGCCAATATCATCAGCAATTTCTCTAATGGTAATTCGACGATTTCCCAACACTATTTTCTTCACTTCTTCAACATTCTCATCAGTTGTTGATGTGCTGGGGCGTCCAGAACGAGGTTCGTCGTCGGTGTCTTCTCGGCCTTCTTGGAAGAGTTTATACCACTTGTAAACATTTTTTTGGCTTAAAGTAGACTCACCGTATGTCACTTTCAGCATTTCAAGTGTTTTGGAACATTTGATTCCATTTTTCACACAAAATTTAATACAAACTCTTTGATCCATGTTTTTAGACAGCAGCAAATCGTGGAGCACGCAAAACACTTCTAACCTTGATGCCTCTCACAAACAAACCAAACATACTACAAAGCTGAAATTTGGAACGTATGTTCTAGACGAGTGTACCGACATAAAATAAAAAAGTCGAAGATCGAACGGACGTAGCCCGCTAAATTTCAAAATTCACCTTACTTTTTTATCACACCTCGTACAGAATACATTAACCAAGTTTTGCCTACTGGAAAAAATTACAACCCGTACAAAGGGAGTGAAAATACAGTATGACTGAACAAATTTTTACTAAAATCCAATTACATTGTTTTTCAACGAAAAATTTTACATAATGTATATTCGGTGATGTTCATAGTGATGATAAGAAATCATTTACCAAATTTGTCCTTCGAAAAACTTTACGACCCTCTTAAGAGAGCTAAGAATGCAGTGAAAACACGATTTTTCTAGAACACTTAATCTACGAACTTTAAACTCACCAAATCTCAAGTTCATAATTCTCAAACTGTAAATAAATATCGAACGTTTGTAGCAGTAACATGCGTTTCCAGAACCTAACACGAGAAGTTATCGATTACTAAGACCTTTTTTTTTGTTTTTGTTTATTTTTTATCTTTACTGGTATTATTATTTTTAAAGTTTTAAACAATATAGCGTTAGTATTACGTACGATTGTTGTAATTTTATTGTTCTTGCAAATATTTGAGTGAAAAGTACATTTAAAAAATCAGTATCTTAAGTTTTTATATAGGCAGAAATCTAAGATTACTAGCCTGTCGTTTATGCACAGTTATTACATCATTACGTTTGTTTGCCACCGTGGCATAAACAAAAATAGCAATCATCAACGTGATTTTTTAGTTCTCGCCATACTGTGAAAGTGCCAAATAGCATACACTTTCTTTTTCTATTTTTGCAGTATATTAAACCTACTGAGTACGTATCGCAAATCATGTTAGAAATTCAAGTTTTATTGAAATAGGTCAATTCATTATTAACATATTTTCTGTACAATAATTTGATTGACATCGTTATGAATTTACGTTGTTTAGTTGGGACGAAATCACCACAGACATAACCAAATTCTGCAGGTCATTCACACACTGTCGTGAAGATATATTTTACGAAAATTTAAATTTTTGACTTAAAATAATATTTAAAAAGCTGTTTAATACGAAATGCTAAGAAAATATCTTAATTACGTCAATGTTATCTGAAGATTTTCAGTTTATTGTATTAAGAGGAACAGAGCTAGTATTTTCAGTTTTTAAATGAACTTAATATAAATGATGAAGCTCTGCCGTTCACTAAGATACAATTATTTAATAGAACGAAAAACACAAGGATGAAAATTATCAATTTTATTGAAAATAAAATTGTAATTGAAAACTAGCAACTTTACTACTTTATGAAGTAAACATAAATAAGAAGTAAAAAGAAAGAAATAAAAATAAATAAGAAAGAAAAATGAAAAATAAAAAAATATAATTGAGTAAAAACAGAAATACAAAATAAATAAACGCTTTAAATATACCGTAAATACCATAAAAAAAGCAATTAACTTTATCTTTGCAAGGAGTTCTTGATATTTTGAATATTTATCCGTTAGCCCGCCACTCGAACACGATCTCTAACACGGATAGTAATATTTGCACCGCTAGCATCGATTTAGAACTATATCGTTCGACTGTATCCCTTGAGCTTTTCAGTGAAGTATAGCAAACTCTGCTACTCCACTAGACGAAGATAGTAACCACCTAGTGGATGAAAGGTGAACTTGATAGAATAGCACATACCTTGAAGTATCCGGGTTCGTGGGTTAAGGAAATTGGGTTGTAAGAGTTCTTGCACCGCTTTGGATTAAAGTGTTCATCGTTGAACCGACGTCTGCTCAAATGCCTACGGTATCACTGGGTATAGGTTAGGTATTTAAAGGTGTCTAGTAACACTTTGTTCTATAGAAAATACTATTTCAATTATCCACACTAGCTTTATATCTGAAGAAAAAACGTCTTATGGAGGTAATAGGGTTTTTTTTAAATTTTAGGCTAGGTTATCATTGATTCTGAGGTTATGGTACAGTTTCGATAATTTGTATTTATTCGGTGACCCAAATGACAATAAAATACTTTTCATCGATGTTTTAAATGACTCACTCTATTTTCAGACTTTAATGAAATTGCTGTAACAATAAACTTGAAACGACGATATCTTGGACAAAAAAAAAATATTGCAAATTAAAAAAAATGGTTTTAGAAGGTAAGAACACCTTTAAGATAGCGTACTCAATTTTTCAAAAAAAAATTTATTCAAGATGTTATTGTACTTCAAAAACAGCGAATAATAGCCTTTTTGTGCTTTTAGGTTAAGATCTATAGAAAACTTGATGTGATAGAGTAATTCTGAGGTCAGATTTGCATTCAGCGACCCAAAATTTACGGAAATAACTAATCTCATCTAATGTACAAGTTGGGCTGTGCAACATAAGAGAATGGGACTCATAGGATGAATGCGCCGCTTTCTCTTATAACACAAGCGTCATTGAAGACATGAAACTAACAATGTATGATTGTGTCTACATTAAATTATCTCGCATGCTTGACCTAAAAATTTAACTCGAAGAAGACTCTGTTAATACGTATTACGAGCGACTAGCTGATAGGCAAAAACTTGCTCGGACAAATTAGACAAATGTAGAAAAAAGCTCAAAATAATATTATGATAGAAAGATTAATCCTTGTACTTTTAAGGTTGGAGATTACGTCATGCTACTTTTAGGATAAAAAACTGGAAAACAAGTGCCTCAATATCAAGGCTCTTTTAAGGTTCTAGAAGTGGAAAACGAATTATTAAACGTAAAGATTACATACAAAGACAGTACTCGTCTAGTCACCCTAATAAATTATGTTTAACTCGCTTAAGATATAGTGATGTTAGCACTACTGTCTCAGATAGTTTCTGTACATTGCCCAGCTATGAAGATAATTCAAATACTGTTTCCGTTGGAAATGACTATAGCATGTATAATGTTAATACTGACACTGACGTCTCTGCGACAAATAAAACGTAAAAGCGATTCGTAAATATAAAAATTTGTAATTATTATAATAACATTCTAAAGTCGGAACTTGAAAGGAATCGAAAATAAATAAATAAATAAAATTAAATTATTACTATATAACGAGTGAAATTACAGACTCATTATATCTCTCTCTAGTAGCGATAAGTAAATGTAACATATTCCTCCGAACCTATCCTATGTATTTATGAATTTATTATATTTATATTCATTTATTACCTATATTTGCATATGTAATTACACTTCTGTCCTGATATAAGGTAAGTGAGGTGAGAGAGAGATGTAAGTACGCAGGGATACTTCCGTGCGCAACAGTGAGGCGCGGAGAGAGAGAGAGAAACATAGTCGCGCCTTAGCGAGTGACCGTGCGCACTGATTGGCTCATTAGGACAAAATCGAGTAATTGAGCCCGCGACACAAGCAGTAGCTGTGTAGATACGCGAGCGAGCAGACTGGGTTCTTTACTCTGACTGCCTTCTTTTGTTTGAATCCTGATTGTGACTTGTCGCCCTTTTCGTTCGATCTTGGAGTGCGTGTCCTTGTTCAGAGAGGAATTGCGACGTCGCCTAGCTCTGCAGAGGATCTACACACGTGGGCTGCAGCCGGTAGTGCGGAACATCGTTGCGCAAGGCACCATCGTTAAGAGAGACCGAGTGGCATAGTGCACGTGGTGTCCTACTATTCGTGCGTCCGCGTCAACGCAAATTATGTAAATTGTCGGCGTACCTAGAGGTCGAGCACCAGCATTGTAAGTACCGGCTTGATGGTTTACTCTCTCTCTCTATCCATTCACTCAGCATGCTCTCTCCCTCCTTCCCACCGCCTTTGTTAACCTTTTTTTTTTGATTAAAGATATTGTTCACTGTAAACATTTTAATTTAATCGCATCCCGCTGCTTTCTTCGAACGTTCCGCCTTTTCGCGCCGACGACCGCTTTCGAATTTCCGACTTTCGTGTTCTTTAGCCAGCACTACGAATCTTCACTGATCCGGCCGTCCTATCACCGGCGTGACGAGCACCGGACCTGGAAGGATGACTAAATCCAGGAAGCTTCAGACTCCGTTTGGACATTTCCCATTTATTGTTTTTTTATATTTACGGGGTAAACCGGGCCAAAACCCCGTTATAACTATAATAATATAATGATACCAAAGATAGCTAGACTAACTGGAAATATTGAGTAGAACTTCCATATAATTCACGTAATAATATAGAATATTTATTTTCTCCTTTTATATGTTTCTCTACCATTTAGATCATGAATATGTACGAGAAATATTGCAAGATAAAAATCATAACGGCATTGTCCTTTTCGCTTTCGACTGCATCGCTACTACACTCACTGCTTGGCGATGTGACGATGGAAAACTTAATAATACGATCGTCTCTCTAGTCTATATCGAATCTTGTGATCTTGATGACATAATACCGAACAAACTTCAGGATGTATCCAGTTATTACAGTTAGTTAAATACAATAGGGTCTTCGTAATACAATGTAAGATCCCAGTTGAGCGAACAGTAGGTCACTGCGGAATGTTCTTTCACAATTCCGATGTTGAATACGGCGTCGAAAACTATATCAAAAGGGTGTAATCGAATGAGAGCTTTGATATAGCACGATACAACGGATTCAAAATTGAAGAAGCCATCATAAAAAACATAAGAGTAAACGTAACAACTCGTGAAACAGTCATTAGTCATGGATCCTTGTACGACCAAGGAAAATATTAAGGAGTATGTTTAGTAGTGAATGGTATCGAATACGAGGACGCATATGAGTAGTCAGAACTCACAATCTAAGTACAAGAAATCTATGTTAATGTAAAACGAGAAAAAAACATGATAAATCTTCTTCTTGGTACACAATGCTATTATACCGACGGCAATTGTTTTATTAATGACGAATACTAGACTTTTTGGTTGATAAATTTAGAACCTACATACGAGGGTGGTCTGATAAGTACTTAGCCTACAAAAGAAAAACGAAAATTTTGGAAAAATGGCGTTTTATTTTTCAACATAGTCTCCTTTTAGTTCGATACACTTGGCCTAGCGATGCTCCAACTTCTTTAACCCGTCTGAAAAATACGTTTCCTCGAGGTCTGTAAAGTAGGCTTCCGTGGCAGCGATTACCTCCTCATTCGACTCAAATTTCTGCCCGGCGAGTGACTTTTTCAAGTTTGGAAACAAAAAGAAGTCGCACGGGGCTAAATCTGGAGAATACGGTGGATGGGGCAGCAGTTCGTAGCCTAATTCGACCAGTTTGGCCATGGCGACGGCGGAGATGTGAGCCGGTGCGTTGTCATGGTGGAAGAGCACTTTTTTCTTCGCCAAATGGGGCTGTTTTTTCTGCAATTCGACGTCGAATCGGCTCAATAATTCGGCATAGTACAGCCCTGTGACCGTTTTGCCCCTTTCCAGGTAGTCGATGTAGATCACACCTTGTGAATCCCAGAAAACGGTGGCCATCACCTTTCCGACCGATGGGGCAGTCTTCGCCTCCTTCGGAGCACTTTCGCCGGGTAAAGTCCACTGTTTCGACTGTTCCTTGGTCTCTGGTGTATACCAGTGGATCCATGTTTCGTCGACTGTCATGAAACGACGCAGAAACTCCTTCGAATGGCGCTTAAACAGCGTCAGACATTGCTCTGAAGTTGTCTCACGGTTGCGCTTGTTGTCCGGAGTGAGCAAATGCGGCACCCATCGCGCCGACAGCTTTCTCATGCCCAAAATTTCATGCAGGACATGACTCACGCGGTCTTTTGAGATGCCTACGATCTTAGCTATCTCGCGCACCTTTAATCGTCGATCTGCCAATACGAGATCGTGAATTTTTGTCACGTTCTCCTCCGTGGTAGCCGTTTTCGGAGAACCTGGACATGGCTCTTCAAAAATCGACATGCGACCACGTTGAAACTCGTTAAACCAATTTTTGACGGTCGCCATCAAAGGAGAAGAGTCACCGTACACAGAGCATCCAAGTGCTTTTTGATTTCGCTGCGCGATTTCCCTTCCAAAAACAAGAATCGAATCACCGACCGATACTGCTCTTTTTCCATTTTTCACAAATCAACGGACACGCTTGCTTTCACACGCTCTCAAAAATAAACTACAATTCCGATCCGACTGAAATCTTGACAGTAACCATCGAGAAGGTTGTACTACGTGATAGAATATTTCTTTTGCGAGAGTGGCGCCATTGGGCGGTGAGGCTAAGTACTTATCGGACCACCCTCGTATGATTACGTTAAATACGAGATATTGTACCAAGGATATAGTGTCAAAGTCTCCGACAACCTCACATATGCTTCAGACGAGTACTTTGCAAGAAACTCTACCAGAAATATACAAGGATATAATAAAACAGAAATACGAACTCGAAGTTGCGTCATACTAAGCTCACTATCGCTGGCATATACTGCGCCCAACGAATTTATGATGGTCATCATGCGGTAATGAACATACGGCAGTCGTAATTAGTGAAGTTGCACACATAATACATTATGCCAGCCCGTCAAATATCGCCTCCGAATATCCAAAAGTTGCTTCTACAAATTGCAAGTTTTCTACGACGACAAAAATGTCTTCTTATAGCTGAAAACGCACAATTTATGATTTAATCAAGGCATCATAGACACTTGCATCAATAGCTACGCTTTATACAGGATATTTGAATTGAGCGCACATTTATTCGCTGCTGTATGGTCATCACTGTCCCGCTTATTTGTTTATCTCGCAAAATCTGCAACAGATATTGAAAGACAACCCACACCGCTACGAAAAGAGAGCATGGGACCGCTATAATACTACACCGCTCAAGATCATTTATATGCAAGAGCTACATGCTAGGCTGCTAGCCTCAAATAACAAAAAATTTACATACGGCTAGAGAACAAACTTCTTTCATTACTAATGTATTATGCTTCTATGAAACCAAATTAAAAAATCTTACACCAGATTGTAATCAATCAATGTAAATACAATAGATCACAATAGATTACAATAGATTTCAATAGATTTCAATAGATTACTAGTACTTAATCGCAAAAAAGAAAAATGCAACACTTTAATTTTAAAAAAGGAGAAAAGGATATATCTAGGAAAGATCATATCTAGGAAAGATTACTGCTATTCGTATGTTAAGCATAGGAAAATGTCATTTTTGCAGAACATCACGGTTACCACCGATAAATAAGAGAGAATTGGAATTATATCCGGCTAATGCTATAGAAAAATATATATAGCCATACATATAATTACTAATAAAATTACCATCAAATTACCTTACTTTTAAGTAGCAATAGTAATATACGTTAGTATCAAATTTGTCAGCGCTAGCTTATGCAATACAGAAATTAAAAAATTTTATTGATAATTTTAAAAATTAGAGCTTCTTTAACAAGCTCCACATTTTTTTTAATTAGTGAAGGAAGTGTTTTACCTTAGTTCAGAGCAGATACCACACGCTGAAATGTAAACAAGAGACCGCTTAAATGAGAAATCTCATTTCGAGGCTTCTCTCGCAAGAATGCCTAACTGTGCAGATTTGTTGATTCCCGCAACCGTGGTAAAGCACACATGTATCTGCAAGTTCAGACTTTTGCAGAAATAACAAACATACATAGTAGCGTGTGTAACGGTCCTATTTATGAGCTGTTTATTAAATGACTGCAACTAGTCTAACGTATTTATCTGTTTAGTCAAAACAATACATTAAGCGGCGCTACCTCACTGTTTACGCGACTGTATACAAATAAGAGTCGAGTCAAAACAAACAGCGTGACGTCACAAATAATAGACATAGATATAATGATCCATAATGTTGAGAAAAATATGTTAATTATAGATAATTTGAATATAACAAAGTATCGATTATATAGATTTTAACATGCAGATTCACAATATCTCATTCAATTATAAATTAATAATGAATATCAATATGTAAAGTTAATTTATTTATTAACATATGAAATATTAGAAAAATATAAATAATTTATATGTAAAATGAATAAGCATAGAACATGAGTAAGAATTGGTTTCATTAATAACAGCTAAATAACAACTGTTATTAATAAATAAACAATTAATAATTTATTTAAACAATAAGCTATATATAAAACGAAAATATTAAGTTAATACTTGATAATGATAATTTTATGATTTAGAAACCTTAGATAACTAATCTAATAATCGCATATTAAGATTAGAAGAAAACCGTTACAAATATAAAAAATTAGTCATTATTCAAATGTTATTAATTAATTTAAATAATTAATTTTGGAAAATACTTCCAAAATTAATTAACTATAAAGTTATATGAAATTTTAATAATTTTCTATTGTAAATAATGTAATATCACGTTAATTAACTTTATTAGTTAATAACTTTTGACGACACTATTGGCGATAATTGTATATTGTATAAAATCAACAAATAACTAATTCTGTATAATTTACATGTGTGTTACGTGACACTTCATTGGATTATAATTGTATTTTGCTTAATAATATTTCGGACCCGAGATTTCCGTTCGGACATAGTACAGCTGACGTTACTCATGTGCGCGACTTGGTGGGAATGTGCGGCGGAGGCTGATTCACGCTGAGCCGGCATGCTGGGACTGCACGCTGCAGTCTGCGTGCTTAGCTAGGTAAGACGACCCGCCACGAGAAGCGAAAACATCCGAAGCGTATACGCTTCGGAGAGAGACGGCATGGTAAGGACAAAGGCTATATAATAAACCAGCGAAGGCGGTGCAGGCGGAATCAGTCAGTTAGAAGCGAGCGCTCAATTAAGAAGGCCGCATATTTTTCTACTGAAATTAAAACTGTAATAGAAGTCTGAGTGTATTAGAAGTATCAAGCACGATTGTTTTAATAATTTTGTATAAATAGAAAATCACGGGAATCATTATTTTCCTGCGTGTTGTTACATTGTCGGATCAAGAGGATACTAGAGAAATAAAGTTATAGCGACTATCATTGTCCTGCACATTACTACACCATAGTAAAAACTCATTGGACCGATCGAATTTGACCAGATAAAACGGAAAGGTGATTGGCCATATCACAAACCGAATAATAACTTGGACCAAATTGCATTGATTGTACTAATATATAGTAAGTAATACTATTATAATTTTATGTAACGGGAAAAATCCTAGACAGCGCGAGACAAAAATTACGCGTCTGCGAATTTATATGCTACTACTATTTTGTTCAACCTACTTATGTTGCGAAAGAAATTAGAATAAATATTATGATTGTAAAACAAGTTTAAGTGTATTCATATGCTTCCCCGCTATATCGGAGAGAGTAGCCATTACGAATTTGCTTAAAACAAATAACCAAAAAACGTTATAAACGTTTAATTATTTGTTTTACAAGAACGATATTGAGTGTCAACTTATAATTAACGTAAATTTATTATTGAAACGCGAACGGGCCGGGGTGCCCGAAAGCCTGACTACCGCCCGAGTCCAAGGCCGCTCGGCTGTTAAAAGAGCCTTCCAACGGGACAAACTCGCCTCGCGCGAGTTGTCACCTATCAATTGGTAGCAGAGCGTGGTTTTAGCGGGCTTAGATTTTTCGCTTTTCCCTCGCGTTGACACATTTTTGATAGTTTATTAAATTACTATATAAATTTGTGTATTAGGTAGCATGAGTATTAATGTAATTAGAATATATGTATTATAGTTTATTAGAATATATTCATTAGTGTGCGATATATATAATTATGTAATACTATATGTATTGCATAGTGTTGGTATATTGACGCGTATTAATTTATATTAATTCATATTGATTAATCCGTCGTCTTTTTCATCGTTAGTAATATTAAAATTTTTTTTTCTCCTCTCTTTCCTCTCTCTCATATCTTGAAACGCGATACGGGCAACAGGACGCTCGTTTTTGAGCGAGCTAAAGCCACGCCGCTGACGCGAGAAAACTTCTTTTCCTCGACACGCAATTCGTCGGAGTTTCGTTTTAATCGTGTAAGCGTAATCAGAGCGTTCGCGTCTGAAACCGGGCGAGTCTCCTTTCGTTTTTTTCCGTTCCTACATTTCGTGACTAGTTGGCAGAATGGCATTAGCAACGTGATCCTTCGCTTAGAAATGTCTGAAAGTGAAAACGCGGCTTAGAAAATATCCTTGATTTATGGACGGTCGTTTATGATTTTGACATGCGGGTCAGCGAAATATTTTATTTCTTTTTTTTCTCTGCTGTAATAGGGGACTGACCCTTGGCATTGTCCCGTGCCGTTCGCTTATTGAAATTTCCCTTAATTATTTTACGATTACCTTTGCTACAAAAAGGTATTTATTGCCATAGGAATGGTATATTTATTGGGAGTAATGCTTTATTGACGTGATTTGTTTGACGACTGATGGAGTGGTGTAAATTGGTTATTGGAGTGGAAACTTATAGATCTATATAACAGGTTGTTGGTGATCGAGGACAATAAATGTTATTTTGTTAATGATTATTGTTCGAATGAATCATTAACTGCTAATTATAATTAATCAGTAATTATAATTGGTATTTTGTTAATGCAATGATTATTTGAATAAATTATAACCGTTGTATTATCAGCCTTATCCGTTTATTATTGATTAAATAATAAAATAAATAAAATAAATTAAAAAAAAAGGAAGAAAAATATAGGACCTAGGACCTAGACCATAACGAAATGGAGTCGGCGACCCTCCAGCTATTAACTAATATGTCAGCAAGTTTTACCCTACAGAATATAATACAAGGGATTACGGAGTTCGATGGAAAAAATGTGCCCCTTAAGGACTTTATCCAGGATATCCGCAATGGAAGAGCGTTGATTACTGATCCGCAGGAACAGAATTTTGTCCGCTTGTTAATTGCTAAGCTACGAGGACCTGCGCGTGACTGCATTTATGGAAAATCCATTAAGGCAGTTGATGACTTAATCAGGATTCTAAAGGAACGATTCGCGCCTTGCAAGGACTTCGCTTACTACGACTCCAAAATCCATAGCCTGCGTATGAAACAAGGGGACACTGTTGGGGACTTTCATGACAGGATAAACATCCTTTTGAACTGTGCACAGAATGCCTTGAAAGAAGAGCTCGGAGGGGACTACACCGAGACAATGATGACCCCGATGCGCAATTCGACTGTCAAGATTTTCATAGATGGATTGCCAAAGGAGATTGGGGACTTAGTAGATATTAAACAGCCCAAAACCCTGGAAGATGCCTATAAGGAAGCACTACGCATAGAAACCAGAAATAAATCAAGAGCGAGGAATGGGGAGTGGAACCCTAATAAATGGACGAATTTATTGCGCAGCCTCAATGTTAACTACGTTCAAGATCAACAAAACGACCAAGAGGAACAGCTAGAGGATGAGTGGGACGAATTACCCGCTGAAATCCAACAATTATTTGTACAAAGGAATCAAGGACAGCAACCATACGCGAATAATCAAGGACAGCAACAGAGTCGATCCCAAGGGCAGAGACCGAATCAAAATAGGAATTGGAAGCCTCGCTACAAAAATTATCAGGACAGTGGACCACACGCAGGACGGCTATATAACCCGGATACAGACTCTTATCATCATCCGTCTGGAAAACGCTATGGAACGATAGCTTACGACCAGCAGCAAAGAGGCGAGCTTAGACCTAACCCAAAGTATCAGCAACCCAATTCTGCTAGTAATTTAAACTCAGATGGGGCTCGCCCAGTGGTGAATGGAACGGGCCCTTGTCAGACGTGCCGTCAGAACCAAGAGAAAGCTCAACCGAATGCGAAGACGATGTTGACCGAAGTTCAGGAAGTGTCGACGTCCGAAAAACCGGGAGTACCCCCGGCAAAAGTAATGACGATACTAAAGAATCCGCCTTCGTTAACGAACCAGTCATCGCAGTTGCCTCGAATTGGGGACTTGGCACAGGAAATAATCAGATCTATGCGCCAACCAGAGTAAGGTTTCGTATACCGGAGACCTGTAAAAAGTGGACCGTGTTCATGGTTGACAATGGATCGACCGTGAATTTGATTAAGTTTAGTGCATTAAATTGGAGCACGAGGTTTGACCCAAGGGAAGTCACTACCTTGAGCGGTATTACGGCACACACCGTCCCGACCATAGGTACGGCAATATTAACGATTAATGGAAAAACCGCAAAATTCCACATAGTATGGAATAATTTTCCTATTGAAGAAGACGGGATGTTAGGCAGAGATTACCTGATCGATACCGATGCAGTGATTTCGTATTATCATAACAGCCTAATGGTAAACAGTGACGTAATGAACCCGATATCGTTTTTACCGAATGACGTTACCATTGACCGATTACAAGATGATCTGATACAAGCTATGAGTATTAAAACTCGTGAAGATGAGGTATCGGATATTGAAACTGCAGCGGACCTAGATCGGGGAATAGAACGACTGGGTTGTAAAGAGAACGCGAATAATAACATTATAAATGGCAATGAGGGACTGCCGGACGGCACGGTACGATATACATTAGCACCAAGGACTCACCAGGTTATACAAATTAACTTACTGAAGAATGGGCTCGCGGAAGGGTATTTACCTAGAATAAACGTGGCAGATGATAAAGTGTTTCTTGGGGAAGGCGTGGTCATTAACGATCATGAGACCTGTAAGATTATGGCCATCAATACCCACGAGAGAGAAGTAACCATAGAAGTGGACCCAAAGGAAATTATTCCGTTTGAATATTACAAGTCGGAATTCTCTAGTGACACAAATTCAGATCAAGAAGGTAGCCTTCGGGGATCGCGGACTATGGACCAACCCGAGAAACGGTGTAATCAATTATTGCAATTGATCAGAACAAGACACCTTAACTCTCACGAGCTCAAGAGTATTAAACGGCTATTGAAGAAGTATCCGAATGTGTTTTTACTCCCTGGAGAACCTTTGCCATGTACTAACTTGATAGAACATGAAATACACTTAGAAAACAGAGTACCGGTTAATACCAAACAGTATAGACATCCTCCTGTGCACCGAGAATTTATATCGGAACAAATAAAAAAACGATACCCTAAATCAGAAGTGAGAAGAGTGTACAAAATAAACTCTTCTGGACCAATGGACCCTACTCCTAACCCACGGGCAATTTTGCGAAAAGCCCGACGAATTAACCTAACGGAAGAAGACGGGATAACAGAAAGCGACCCTGACGATAGAATATACCTTGAATCGGCTGTATAAATCATAAGCCATAGGAAAATTTATTGACCCTTTCAATAGTATGTTATTTAGTGAACCCATAACTTCTAATCTGTGACCTATCTCTTTATTCTTGTATATGTCTAGCCTTAAATCTATGTACTTTTCTCTTGACCACGTAACTAACCGGACCATATTTTACCTATAGATGGAAGAAATTAACGGAATTCGCCTCCGAGCTGTTGGACCAGTAGATGACTCCCTTATCGCAATACGAGTCAAGTTTGATGACCCGCGACAAGAAGCTGCGGTCATCAAACTATTTAGTACCGTGGGGACCATACGATCTGCTACAACGGTAGCAGGCCCATGCTACTCATCTTATGGAGAAACCATCATCGAATACTTACATGAGCATGATTACGCTGCGGCAATTTTACGATTCTTCCCGTGTTCCGCGGGGGAATGGTCATCTCACAATTCGGGCAAAAACTCTTCGGAAGATGAAGAAAGAGCAAACCCAACTGGGTTCGCACCGCGATTAGCCACCACAGCCTGCGCGAGAGAGGATGATGCCGACCGAAGATTGCACTTCCTCATACCGCACCGAGACGAACAGAACAAACCGTGGCCGGAACAACGGGTCCACGATGATTTCATGCGGTTCGGACCGGTCGACTATATTAAAATATGGAAATACTCCTGCGGGCCTATGGGAGTCATAAAGTACATATTCGGATGGAGCGTCACTTCGGCACTAAGTAACCTGAATAGGAGATATAAGGCGAAACATTCGCAACCTCGTCGTCTCGCCGCCGAGCTCAGGAACAGGTCCATCTACGACTACCATAGTGCCTGCGGACATTATGTCACTAAGACAGAACTGGAAGCACATGGGACCATTTGCCGATACCAAAATAGACATGTGCTGAGAACGCATTGGTTCTGTAGAAGGCCGGTATACCTTTCAGAGTGGGATCAACACCTACAAGAGTGCAACTTAGGGACCTACGATTACAACGGGTCCCCCTTCGACGATGTCAACAAGCTGACCTTATTCCTACAAGCTCCCTCAACCAATCCGAAGGACCAAGATTCATTACTCCAGGACCAAGCTTCCTGTCTACTAGATTTGGAAGGACTAGACTTAACAGCCGGACGCGATAACCATCAACTTGCGTTGCGCAAGTAATAATTGGACCTAACTAATGAGCTTTTGGCCATCTTCTTAATCATCTTGTTATATATGAAAAAAAAGGACCATTTACATTATTTTACTGTTATTTATCATTACTATGTATATTGTTATTTTATTCCTGTACTACCCTAATTGGACCTAAAACGTTACCGCGGACGGCAACAATTCTAAGGGGGGAGGGATGTTACGTGACACTTCATTGGATTATAATTGTATTTTGCTTAATAATATTTCGGACCCGAGATTTCCGTTCGGACATAGTATAGCTGACGCTACTCATGTGCGCGACTTGGTGGGAATGTGCGGCGAAGGCTGATTCACGCTGAGCCGGCATGCTGGGACTGCACGCTGCAGTCCGCGTGCTTAGCTAGGTAAGACGACCCGCCACGAGAAGCGAAAACATCCGAAGCGTATACGCTTCGGAGAGAGACGGCATGGTAAGGACAAAGGCTATATAATAAACCAGCGAAGGCAGAGCAGGCGGAATCAGTCAGTTAGAAGCGAGCGCTCAATTAAGAAGGCCGCATATTTTTCTACGGAAATTAAAACTGTAATAGAAGTCTGAGTGTATTAGAAGTATCAAGCACGATTGTTTTAATAATTTTGTATAAATAGAAAATCACGGGAATCATTATTTTCCTGCGTGTTGTTACATTGTCGGATCAAGAGGATACTAGAGAAATAAAGTTATAGCGACTATCATTGTCCTGCACATTACTACACCATAGTAAAAACTCATTGGACCGATTGAATTTGACCAGATAAAACGGAAAGGTGATTGGCCATATCACAAACCGAATAATAACTTGGACCAAATTGCATTGATTGTACTAATATATAGTAAGTAATACTATTATAATTTTATGTAACGGGAAAAATCCTAGACAGCGCGAGACAAAAATTACGCGTCTGCGAATTTATATGCTACTACTATTTTGTTCAACCTACTTATGTTGCGAAAGAAATTAGAATAAATATTATGATTGTAAAACAAGTTTAAGTATATTCATATGCTTCCCCGCTATATCGGAGAGAGTAGCCATTACGAATTTGCTTAAAACAAATAACCAAAAAACGTTATAAATGTTTAATTATTTGTTTTACAAGAACGATATTGAGTGTCAACTTATAATTAACGTAAATTTATTATTGAAACGCGAACGGGCCGGGGTGCCCGAAAGCCTGACTACCGCCCGAGTCCAAGGCCGCTCGGCTGTTAAAAGAGCCTTCCAACGGGACAAACTCGCCTCGCGCGAGTTGTCACCTATCAATGTGTTAAAAACTTAATATTAATGGTTATTTACTTGTAAATTAAGAAAAATCATTTCTCAAAACTCGCGAATGTCTCTCGAATTTTCGATGAAATCTCTCCTGCAATAATAAGCGGAAAAATCTATGTATAAATAGGCCCACCTTTGCACAGGCTACATTCATTCACTTCTAGCCTTGCAAGGTGAGCGCATGAGTCTGAATAAACTTGGATTAATACCTAAGTTCTTTCTCTCATTGTGATTAACTAAGCAAGACTAACCTTTCCTTATAATTTGAGCTCGACTTATAGAACATCTCGCGCTATAAGAAACTTGGGCCGAATTATATCCTATCAAAGAAAGACTTTAGCTCTGCTTATGGGACAATTCGCACCATAAGAAACTAGGGCATTGTCTGACTTTCCTCGATATATTGCAATTACTTATGTATATTTGATTTACTTATTTATTATATTTGATTCATTATCTGTTCTCTTGACAATTAGAGTAAAATCATCGGAAACAAATTCTTACTCATTAGTTAGTTTACGAGAGTTCGAATTATTTTATTTATAAGTGATACGAATATCACATTTGGCGACCGTGACAGGACTCTTGTTACATTAGTTATTGTTAAGTATTTGTTATTTATTTTATATTAGTTTGTAATTTAATTGTAAATTTTTATTTTATTATGCCGAAAAGAAACAAACATATGCGAGCAATACTATGTAAAAATGCGTCACTGGAAAAAGAAATAAGTGAACTGCGTACATTGTATATGGAACTTGAGGAATCGTTTGTTAATTTAGGTAACAATTACAAAAAGAACATGAAATTATTTGATACAAGTTTGAGAAATATGAGCTCTGATTTGAATCATTTGGCTGACACCGTAGAACATATATTAGTATCTAGACCTGCTCCAGGCGCATAAATTGTATTATTACTTATAATAAATTTGATTACTACGATATATAATTTGAATTTGTTCAATTATTTGTCAAATCCTATATGTTGTTAAAATCAATTGATTAATGTCATTCATATATCATTTATTATTGGTGTTGAATTAGTTATATGCTTTGGATTTTTTTAAAATTGATATTACAATGTCAAACGAAAAACGTTCAACGTATAATTCTACTGAATGTGCTCCCGAAACAATTCTTAACGAACTCAGTGAATCACTAATTGGTGAAGAATTGACCGTGCAACAAAAAAGAACGCACGAATGGGAAAGAGCTGTAGTAGATGAATTAAAAACATTTCATACTGATCAGTTTAAATTACAAAATGATTTTAAAACAATTTGTGAAACTATTAACAATTTAAGTAATAAAGTTGATAGATTAACGAAAAAATGGTTGAACAAGATCAAATAATTAAGAGTTTAGAATCAAATTTAGAAAAGTCAAATGAAATTATTTCTATTTTAAAAGATAGATGTGAAGATAATTTTAATGATATTGTTCGAGCGAAAAATAATGTTACTATAGAAATGAATGAAACATTTTCAGTACTTCGTGAGAATATTGATAAAATTAAGAATAATGAACAAAATAGATCAATTGTTAATGAAACTATTATTGAAACCATTAAGCAACCTGCTTTAACGTGTCCAGTTTTTGACGATAGTTATAAATATCGACCAGTAAAATATTTAAATGATCTCAAACGTTATTTGCAAGCAAGTAATTACAATACTGCTTAATTGTTATGTTTGTTATCTCAATCTATGACGGGAGTAAATTCTTCTTGGTATGACTTAGTACAGCGTGAAATTAGAAATTTCGAAGATTTTGAAATGTTATTTAAAGAGAAATTTTGGAACGCTGAAATACGTAGAAATATTACTCGCGAAATAGAATTTGGAAAATATTTTGGTGGAAAATTATCACGTTATAATTATGCTATACGTAAAATTAATTTAGCTTTTGATATAAATGAAAATCTAGATGAAGAAGAATTAATAGATAAATTATCTCGACATTTTGATAGAGATGTGCGTTTATTAGTTCAAGCTAGACATATAAAAAAGATATTAGAATTTATTAAAGTTTTATCTTCTTTGGATAATGATGATTATATTAGTTCACGTCATGCTCAAAAAGATAGCGGCGGAGAACAAATTAATAGCATAACAATTGAAAATAGTAAGTCGAATAATAAGAATAATAAAGCAAATAAAAATAAGAATATTGCAAAACCGATTTTACAAGATGTACCTAGTACTTCCTCGGGAAACGAGTAAATGTTGCTTCTCGGAAATCGGATAAATGCAAAAGCTTGCAACGAGTTGCAACAATAAAATCAAGTAACGATTTATTATCAAAAGAATTATTAACTATTTTTGAAGATCCTAGACGTGAAATTAACGGTGAATTATCAAATAACGATAATAGCAATGGGGGCAGAATTTGTCCTGAAATATTTCTTTTATTAGAAAACATTCCAGTAAAAGCTCTACTTGATTCGGGTAGTGAAGTTTCTGCTATTTCAGAAGAATTTTATAATCAAAACTTAAGTAATTTTAAAGATAAACCTACTCTTCCGATTAGTGGACACGTTATTAAGGTAGCTACAGGCCAAAAATCGGTGAGATTGAAAAAGCAAATTTATTTGAATGTAAAATGGGATAGTCAATACATTGATATTATCTTCATAATTATTCCTAGATTAATAAAAGATTGTATTATCGGTTATGATACTATGAAAAATATAAAGCTCAAACTTGACACATTTAAAGTGCAAATTTATTTTGAAATTAATAATACTTTGGAAAACATGAAATATAACGATGCATTTATAGATGAAAGTACATATCAAAACTTAACTATTCAGTATGATACTGTCTCGGATTTTGGGGATGACATACCATCACTCATTGATCTAACTCGTAATGAAATAGATGCAGGCATCACAAATGATGATTCTGAAAATCTAACTCGAGGGGAAATTGATGAGAAAGTTGATGAAAGCTCTAACCTTACCGATGCTCAAAAAAATGAGATAGCTTCGCTTGTGTACGAGTTTAAGGATGTATTTCGTAAAAAATTAGGTTTATTGAAAGTATATACCCATAAATTGATTTTAAAAGATAAAGAGCCATATTTTTCAAAACAGTATCCTATACCGTTAAATTATCGAGAAAATGTTCGAATTGCAATGAAAGAAATGCTAAGAGATGGCGTTATTCGTCGATCAATTAGTAATTATATTAATCCAATTGTTATAAGCATTAAAAAAGACGGATCAGTGCGATTTTGTTTAGATGCTCGAAAATTAAATAAGAAATTAGTTAAAGATTATGAAGCCCCACTACATATGGATGATATTTTTCAACATTGTTTCGGAGTAAAGTTTATTTCTAGTTTTGATTTGACAAGTAGTTTTTGGCAGATTCCTCTCGATGAAGAAAGTAAAAAATATACAGCATTTATTATCGAGGGCAATACCTACGAATTTAATGTAGTTCCTTTCGGTACATGTACTAGTACAGCAGCTTTAGTGAGAGCTTTAAATTTGTCAATTGGCGATTTAAAACAATTCATTATACCATTTGTGGATGATATACTATGTATTTCTAAAACCTTCAATGAACATATTTATCATTTACCAACGTTATTTACATGTTGTCGTAGAGATAATTATACATTGAAATTTTCAAAGTCTAAATTAGTTCAAGAAGAAATTGAATTTTTAGGACATATTATAACTCCACAAGGTATAAAAGCTCAAAAAAGCAAATTAGAAATAATTCAAAATTATAAAGCTCCAAAAAAGTTGAAAAGCTTGCAAAGCTTTCTTGGATTTGTTAATTTCTATACAAAATTTGCAAAAAATTATGCTGAAATATGTAGACCTTTAATGAATTTATTGCAACAAAGTAAAGGCTATCAATGGTTACCTGAGCATGAATCAGCTTTTAATAACGTGAAAAAAATATTTATTGATACAATCACTTTAAAATTTCCTAATCCTAATAAACCTTACATATTAACTACTGATGCCAGTTATCATACTATAGCCGCTGCTTTGTCACAATTGAATAATGAAGGTGATGAAGAAGTTATAACATTTATATCTAGAACTCTAAAAGGAGCAGAATTAAATTATTTTACTACTGAAAAAGAATTATTAGCTGTAGCTTGGTCATGTTTAAAATTAGAAACGTATCTAAGAGGTGCGAAAGAAATAATCATTCGTACTGATCACGAAGCGTTGAAATTTTTAACGACCTGTAAATTTACAAATGCAAGATTAGTGAGGTGGTGCTTGTTTCTTCAAGACTACAACATTACGTATGAGTATCTACCAAGAAATAAGAATAAAGCCGCCGATTTTCTATCTAGACATATCACAGACTGCAGTAATAATTATACAGATGAAATTGAAATTGCTATGTTGATGAAAGAACCTTCACGAAATTTAATGAAATACTTCAAGAATATGGAGTCATTACAACAAAATGATAGTTCTATACAGAATTTAAGAAATAAAGAAAATTTCAATCATAGATATATAGTTTATAACAATTTAGTATATAAAAAAGATAAAATTAACAATAAATTATTACTACCAGAAATAATTATTCAAGAATTGGTCCAAGAAATACATGAAATATATGGTCATATTGGATCTAGAAAAATTACGAAAATGTTCCAAGAAAATTTTTATATTTACAAGCTTCGCAAAAAAGTAGCTAAAACTATAAATCGCTGCGATCTCTGTCAACGTACAAAATATTATACGAAGAAGATATCATCCATAATGCAGCCTATATTAGTTGAAAAACCAAATGATCTATTGTCTATAGATTTTTATGGACCATTGCCAACTTCACGAGGAGGGGTTAAATACATTTTAACCACAATAGATTGCTTTAGTAAATTTGTAGTTATGTATCCTATAAAAAGATCAACTACATATACTACTATTAAAAAGATATTTGAACATTATATACCAAATTATGGTAAACCATCAGCAATCATATGTGATCATGGAACACAGTTCACAGCTAAAGCATGGAAAGAAAAGCTTTTAGCTAATAACATAAAATTAGTATTTTCTAGTATTCGACATCCACAAAGCAATATCGTAGAAAGAATACATAGAGAACTGGGAAGATTTTTAAGAGCATATGCTAACGACAATCATAAAGGTTGGGCACCATTAATTCCCAAAATACAACAAATAATGAATTGTGTATATCATGAAACAATTGAAACAACTCCTATAGAAGCTCATCTACATATAAAGCCAGATAGATTTTGGCATCGGTGGATACCTGACACCAAAACAAAGGTACCTACAAATTATAATCAAGTAGAAGATATCAAGAAAAAAATGCACAATAAACTTATAAAACGTGCAAATAATTTCAATAAAAATATACATCATTATCAATATAAAGTTAATGATTATGTATTATTACGGAGTCAAAATATAAGTAATAAAGAAGAAGAAATTATTAAAAAATTCTTAAACTTATACGAAGGCCCGTATATAATTAAATCCATAATCGGTTTAGATACATACTTATTGAAATATAAAAATGGTAAAGATAGAGGTGTATTTCATACTTCTCTACTAAAACCGTACCAAATTTAGCCACCAGGGGATATATTCTCTCTCCAATCAAATTTGCATATTGATCTGATATATGTAAACACTGGAGAGAGTACACTATCGATCTGGAAAGATGTCTGGAAAGAGTGAAAGCACTCAGACCAATGGGTCTGATCTAAAACACTATATTCCAGCACCATTAGCCAGACCTTTTGTGCCATCTCAAAATATGGTGCCTTGGTCTATGTGCAAAAGCACACAGACACCATCCAAGCCTGCTTGGGTGGCAAAGGCGAAAAATAAAGATCAATTTAGGAACCAGTCTACAATTACGTTCCTGCCTTCAAACGTACCACGTCCTTCTGCTCCTGTGCCCTCTGCAGCTTTACCAACAACATCAAGAAAGCAAAAGCGCAGGATCCAGAAGAAAATCAAGAAGCTGGCTGCAAGAATCACTAAGACCAAGGAAAAAATTGAGGAAATAAGAAAGAAAATGAAAACTACAAAACCAGAGTGACCTCAAACACCTGGAAATTTTTTATAATTGTAATAATAAAGAAATAAAGAAAAAATATAAAAAAAACAAACTAAAATATCAATAAAAAGCTCATAAGGAACTCATTCATGAGACTTCTTATCAGAAATCATTCAGTCTCAAGAGGGGGCTATGTAACGGTCCTATTTATGAACTGTTTATTAAATGACTGCAACTAGTCTAACGTATTTATCTGTTTAGTCAAAACAATACATTAAGCGGCGCTACCTCACTGTTTACGCGACTGTATACAAATAAGAGTCGAGTCAAAACAAACAGCGTGACGTCACAAATAATAGACATAGATATAATGATCCATAATGTTGAGAAAAATATGTTAATTATAGATAATTTGAATATAACAAAGTATCGATTATATAGATTTTAACATGCAGATTCACAATATCTCATTCAATTATAAATTAATAATGAATATCAATATGTAAAGTTAATTTATTTATTAACATATGAAATATTAGAAAAATATAAATAATTTATATGTAAAATGAATAAGCATAGAACATGAGTAAGAATTGGTTTCATTAATAACAGCTAAATAACAACTGTTATTAATAAATAAACAATTAATAATTTATTTAAACAATAAGCTATATATAAAACGAAAATATTAAGTTAATACTTGATAATGATAATTTTATGATTTAGAAACCTTAGATAACTAATCTAATAATCGCATATTAAGATTAGAAGAAAACCATTACAAATATAAAAAATTAGTCATTATTCAAATGTTATTAATTAATTTAAATAATTAATTTTGGAAAATACTTCCAAAATTAATTAACTATAAAGTTATATGAAATTTTAATAATTTTCTATTGTAAATAATGTAATATCACCTTAATTAACTTTATTAGTTAATAACTTTTGACGACACTATTGGCGATAATTGTATATTGTATAAAATCAACAAATAACTAATTCTGTATAATTTACATGTGTTAAAAACTTAATATTAATGGTTATTTACTTGTAAATTAAGAAAAATCATTTCTCAAAATGCGCGAATGTCTCTCGAATTTTCGATGAAATCTCTCCTGCAATAATAAGCGGAAAAATCTATGTATAAATAGGCCCACCTTTGCACAGGCTACATTCATTCACTTCTAGCCTTGCAAGGTGAGCGCATGAGTCTGAATAAACTTGGATTAATACCTAAGTTCTTTCTCTCATTGTGATTAACTAAGCAAGACTAACCTTTCCTTATAATTTGAGCTCGACTTATAGAACATCTCGCGCTATAAGAAACTTGGGCCGAATTATATCCTATCAAAGAAAGACTTTAGCTCTGCTTATGGGACAATTCGCACCATAAGAAACTAGGGCATTGTCTGACTTTCCTCGATATATTGCAATTACTTATGTATATTTGATTTACTTATTTATTATATTTGATTCATTACCTGTTCTCTTGACAATTAGAGTAAAATCATCGGTAACAAATTCTTACTCATTAGCTAGTTTACGAGAGTTCGAATTATTTTATTTATAAGTGATACGAATATCACATTTGGCGACCGTGACAGAACTCTTGTTACATTAGTTATTGTTAAGTATTTGTTATTTATTTTATATTAGTTTGTAATTTAATTGTAAATTTTTATTTTATTATGCCGAAAAGAAACAAACATATGCGAGCAATACTATGTAAAAATGCGTCACTGGAAAAAGAAATAAGTGAACTGCGTACATTGTATATGGAACTTGCGGAATCGTTTGTTAATTTAGGTAACAATTACAAAAAGAACATGAAATCATTTTTCTCGTGGTTGATTTTATAGTGTGGTGAGCAGAGTCGATGGGTTAGTAACGTTTATTGTCGCGCCAATGGGCAACCTACTTTTTTCACTATTAGACTATTTTACTTATTAGATAATGAAAAAACGAAGATAGAGATCAAACGAGAGAGAGAGAGAGAGAGAGAAAGGAGGAGGACTCCACGTGAGAAAAAGAAATTGCACCTATTTTGGTACAACGTGCTCAAATTGCTGCAGTGTTGTCAACTGACGGAGAAAACGTGCATCGAAAACCTGACCGCCAGACGCAGTTTTGATCCGATCAATCCTGCCATCTGAAGCGAAGTCCTATCCTGAAGCGGCGTACCGGTGCGAAACCTTGGTCTCTCTCCATAGGGTTGATAAATAAAGCATCACGTTTGTAGTCAAATAAATTTATTAATATCAAATTTGAGTGAATAATGTAAAAAGAAATAAAGGTAAATAATAGAATATACTAGAGAAAATAGAAAAATAGCAAAATAGAAAAAGGAATCATCAGCTTAATACCTGCTCTATCTCTCTCTTACATAGATATATATAATAATATAGTGCCTATGCCGATCGATATTGAGACATAGGAAATGTCCTCACTTAAGCGTAGGACATTTCGCACTTATGCGGCCGACGAAACATCCTATCTTTGGATGGAGAGCGACAAAACCGGGACACTTAGTCATAAAAGTACCGGGCTAGATACCCGTCGACCCACATCCAATGGATGGCAGCGTTTGGACAGCTGGAGGCTCTTGCAACATCCGTCAAATAACAAACGTTGCAGTAACGTTTGTTAATTAGGTCCTTACGTGGACCGACCCATCGGTCACAGGGGCGCTGGGATGTCGAGGCTGCGGAACGGGATAGTTCTGCAGGGCGAGCCGTGGCTGCAGCTGGGCAAGTACCAGCCCGGTCTCGGCTTGATGCTCGAGTTCCTCGGGCTCGGATCCCGCGCTAGAGGAGCTCCTGCTTCTTACGGAGCTCGGACAGCTGAGCTTGGATAGCTTCAAGCTCTTTCTTCTCTAGCTTCTGCTTCTTCCTTTCCGTCTCGCGGTGCTTTTCCATTTCCTTCCACCATTGGGTCGTGGTCGCCTCGAGTACCTTCTTGAGGTCAACTGCGCCCTGGACCCGGTCTATGAATTCACCGGCTAGGGTCTATGCGCGGCCTCCATGACGCTCAGCCAAATCAAGGACGCTGGCATAAGCCGCGTCCTCTTCGGCGGCAGCCACTATGCGGGCACGCCTGGCGGCTCGGGCTTTCGCCTCCAGCGAAGTCCATTCTTCTTGAAGAGCGGCCCAATAACGCTCTTCGGGAGTCGGCTTAGCCGTGGGCTCCTCTTCTGAATTTTCCAGCTGGGTCTGCAACTGTTACGTCTTACGACGCATCCTGTTTGTAACAAATGCACATTCATGAAATTCAAAGCTGCTATAATACTCGCACGTCAGCAAAAAGCTGACGAAACGCGAGGTAAATGACACTCCGAAATAAAGTCACCGAACGCAAGAATTTATATTCAGAAAAAACAAAATGTCACACTATATCGCAATACTGAGCTGAAAAGAGCTGTAAAAGATATAAAAAGGAATGAACAAAATTACTCGGGGGGCAGTTGATCAGTAGTCCGTCAGTCAGTCAATAAGTACCTGTGAGACTCAACTCCGTACACACCGGTCCGACAATTGGTGATTACTTTACTTAATAAACTCGCGACTGTTACAAAGTAATATCGTGCAAGTATTATTCAACAACCTATCCAATACAATTCAACAAGCAGTTAGAGCCTGCTGCATTTCTATCAACAATTAAAAACTACGATTATCAAAGTAGTGCAATTATCATACATACATATTTACATTTCCACATACATTTATTATAAGTGAGACATATCTAACCACTAGTCAACATATTGGAATGTCTCATTCACTAGCTATTCGTAGTTGATGCACGAGACGTAACACAACATCTCGCGGATGCGGGCCAGCTGATCAATAACGTCCGGTTTCTGGGTGCTCGAGCTCGGTACTGGTTCCTCAGCGGCGGCGATGGCCCATTGACCAACAGGTATTACGATCCCCGCCGTAGCATTAAGCCGACCGGTCAGCTCAAATATGTCTTCGAGCGTGACCCCGGTATCCAATGGTGACTGGGGCTCGAGAGCACTCAACAACCCAGCCACGAAGGACTGGAGCTTCTCAAGGTACCCCTCCCACAGGAGAACTGATTTCTTGGGGGTCATGACCATAATTCTCTTGAAAAAAGTAAAAGACGTTAGAGGATCCAAATATGTGGCGTCGAGCAAGTATGCGAAAGTGGCAAAGCAAAATAGGCGAAGCAAAACAAAATGAAGGAAAAGACCGGCGGTTGTAGAGGTTAGTCACGCTTGCAGGGTTACTTTTTGGAGCGCAAACGTCGCGGCGACGCGACAACTATCGCTGACACGACTTTCTTGGAGCCGCGCGGTCGACCTCGTCTTCTCGGTGCTGTTGTCGTATGTGTTTTATTAGCGTCGGCTGGGCTCGAAGCACGGTCATGGGAAATCGCAGGTTCAGCGTTGTGTTTAGGAACCATTGCGTCATGAATCTCATCCTTAGTAGGAGAATCATCGTCTCCTGCTTCGTCGGGAAGCTGTTCCTCAGCGTAGCAAAGTTTGAGTTGATACGTGTTAGCACCCAGGCGTGAAGTTACGAGAAAGGGTCCAGCATACGTCGGGCTTAAATTAGCCGCGACGGCTTATGCTGCAGAGGACAGCACGTGATTCCGAACCCAGACCTTATCTCCGATGTTATAACGAACATCACGCTGCTTTGCATTATAATAATTTTCTTGCCTTACTTGTGCGGCTTGGGAGTTTTGGTGGGCTTTAGCTCTAAATTCCTCGAGCTTTTGCATGCGATAACGCCACTCGTCAAGCGCGTCCGACTCGAGTTGATCAGTAACAGCACGTTCTTCAACTCGACGCGCTGGATGAGGTGGCTCAGGGTTGCGTCTATAGTTGAGGAAGGCTGGGCTACTTTTCGTAGCTTCGTGTATGGCTGTATTATAGGCGAAGGTAAATTCGGCTATATGCATATCCCAAGTAGTATGCCGTTTCTTAATAAATGCGGCGATCATTGTTTTGATTGTCCGATTTACTCGCTCCGTAGGATTACTTTTGAGCGAATAAGGAGCGCAAGTCGCGTGCAAAACTCCCTGTGCTTCAAGGAAGTCGTCCACTAACCGATTTTTGAAAGGCGTGCCATTGTCGGACAAAAACACATCCGGTACCCCGAGGCGTAGAAATATCCGTTCGTTTAGCGAGCGCTTAATGGTTTTGATGTTTGCCTTACGAACAGGTATGCACTCGATCCATCGAGTGAACAAGTCCAAGAATATGAGCAGGTGCTCGTATCCCTGGGTTGACTTCGGCAACGGACCGATAGTGTTTCGGGACATAATTTCCCATTCTGCTCAACTTTAACCTGCTGACAGACTTGACAATGGCGTACATAGTAGGCGACATCTTTATAAATCTTGGACCAGTAGTAGCGCAGAGCAGCATGCTCGTGCGTCTTATAGCGGCCGAGATGGCCTACTGTCGGCTCTTCATGACATTCGGATAAAATCTGCGCACGTTGCTCGCGTGGCATGACGAGCTTCCATGTGTCGTCATCGCATCCCAGTAAATCGTCGACTACGGGATTAGGTCGGTAAATGTACGAGGTCTGTCCGGAAAGTATCGGGCCTACCTTTATATTTTCGTGCTAGCATTATTCTTTATCGGTTGGTGAGTGGCATCCTTCAAAGTAATCCTCACTTGATTGAATAACACGGTTCCATCGATGTTTCCACTTTTCAAAACAGTCCTGAAACTCACCTTTAGGGATAGCCTTAAGTACACTCGTCGCATTGTTTTCAACCGTTGTTTTGTCATCGAATCGGTGTCCTTTGAGTGGTTTTTTTAGTTTTGGAAACAGCCAAAAGTCACAAGGGGCTATGTCGGGACTGTATGGAGGTTGTCGAAGCAATGCGATATAGTGTTTGCTCAAAACTGCTGCACAAGATTGAATGAATGCGCTGGCGCATTATCGTGATGGAGAAGCCAGTTACCACTTTCCCAAAAGTGCAGCCGTTTTCTTCTTACTGCATTACGCAAACGTTTCAAAATTTGAAGGTAGTATTCTTTATTGATAACCATAAACCCATGATTCATCACCTGTAATAACTTTTCTAAACAGATTATCATCATTATTGACCATTTCCAGATTGTCCAGAGCGATTTCTAAGCGAATGTTCTTCTGCTCTGCTGTGAGAAATTTTGGGACGAATTTCGCACACACGCGTTTCATTCCTAAATTTTCGGTTAAAATTTCTGAACTGATAGTTTTTGGTATCCCAAGGTCTTCTTCTAGTTCTCGCACAGTCTTACGACGATCTTGTTCGATTGTAAGTCGCACCCGCTCAATATTCTCTGCGGTTTTGGTCGTCGAAGGTCGGCCGGAACGAGAATCACTATCGACAGAAGTGCGACCATCCTTGAACCGTTTATACCACTCTTTTATTCGTGTTCTGCTCATACACTCGCTTCCGAAGGCCTTTTGCATCATTTCAATAGTTTCCGAACTCGTTTTTCCGAGTTGAAAGCAAAATTTGATGCAAATTCGCTGATCTTGTTTTTCAGTCATTTTGACAATATCAAAATCCGACGAACGCGAAAAAGGCACTGTAAACAAAGACACGCTGCGCATGAACTATACGTCCGGCAGGTGTCAGTAAGTAACCAATAGATTCGTGAGGCTTTACTGTTGACGTTTCTCTCCGGTAGAGGTCGCTCGAACACTATGGCGCGAAGATATATACGTAGGCCCGATACTTTCCGGACAGACCTCGTACAGATGACCTCCCACTACTTTCCAGTAGGGGTGAGCTCGTGGGTCATCTAGAACTTGTCGAACCTTGCAGAGGTACCAAGGATATTTAATATCCTTGTCTACGCTCAATGCGGCTATGTCTGCAGGCTGATCCTCTTCAGTCTCAATCATGCGCGAAAGCGCGTCAGGTACGACGTTGTCCTTGCCTTTCCTTTAGTTGTAATGAATATTTTTTTATGAAACAAAAAAAAAGATACTTATAAAAAAAGTAATAGATACACATCAATTTGGTCCCCGGGGGTTGCAACCCCTACGTTCTATAGAGGAAAAATTGTATTTTTAAGTGTATTTTTACCTTACAAAATCAAAAAATTGTTATTTAAAACATGATATTTTAGTAGAAAATGACGTGTTTCGGGGTTGGGTTTTCCTATTATCTATTATTTCGAGGGTGAACTACCCCTCAATGTTATTAATACAATATAAGCAGTTGTTGATCGCAGATTATGCTCGTTATTTCATGTTCTATGACGCTGAAAAAAGCCAAACACATGTATACTTTTGTTCTGGCGAATAAACTATTTAGAGGGTGAAAGCTACCCCCGAAAGTTATCGCTCAACACCATTTTATAGCGAAATTTTCGTATTTTATGCACAGTTTTCGACGAAACAAACTTTAAAAATTTTTTTTAAAAAATTTCAGCTAAATATATGGATTTCGTCTACAGCGGTTGCAACCCCCAAAGTCGCCTGAAAGAAAAGCTGTTTTCAAAAATTTCCTTGCAAAATTTTTTCAGCAGAAATGAAGTTTATGAAATTCCGTTTGAAATCTAACAAAAAAGTATACAGTATCCGTCACCAGGGCCTGCTACGCCTTCATTAGGGAGTGAACAGAGCATTCGTTTGTTACCCTGATCCCTACCACCCCGAACCCAATTTCCTTAAACCTCAAGCTAGTTTCCCTGCCACGCTATTACCCGTCACTCTTACACCTCAATTTCATCAACCCTCGAGTTGGTTAGCCTGCCACGCTGTAACCCCAAACTCTTAACCCCAATTTCCTTAACCGTCGAGCTGGTTATTCTGCCACGCTCTAACCCCGAACTCCTACACCCGAATTTCCTCAATCCTTCAGCTAGTTACGCTGCCTCGCTGTAACCCGAAACTCCTACACCCCAATTTCATCAACCCTCGAGCTGGTTAGCCTGTCACGCTGTAACCCCAAATTCTTAACCCCAATTTCCTTAACCCTGGAGCTCGTTACCCTACCACGCTTTAACCCCGTACTCCTACACGCGAATTTCATCAATCCTCGAGCTGGTTACCCTGCCACGCTCTAACCCCGAACTGTTATACCCGAATTTCGTAAACCCTCGAGCTGGTTACCCTGCCACGCTGTAATTCCAAACTCTTAACCCCAATTTCCTTAACTGTCGAGCTGGTTACTCTGCCACGCTCTAACCCCGAACTCCTACACCCGAATTTCATCAATCCTCGAGCTGGTTACTTTGCCACGCTGTAACCCCAAACTCCTACACCCGAATTTCATCAACCCTTGAGCTGGTTACCCTGCCACGCTGTAACCCCGAACTCCTGCATTCCAATTTTCTAAAATCCGGAACCCAACTCCCTGTCATTCATAATCCCGATTTCGAAATATTTATAGTATCTTCATATAAAAGGACATATGCACATTTTTTGTAGAAGATACCGTTTAATTAATTCAGTATATTTATGTATAGTTAGGAAATAGCAAATGCAATTACGATATCATGCAAATTTTTGAAGTTCGAAATAGCTACGGGGAATTTCATTTTTAAATCATTATGTTCATCAAATATTACTACTATCCCTGAGGAAATTCGATTATTATGTTATTACGAAAAAATTCATTAGACAAACTGATTTTACCATACTAATAGGTATATGTACGTATTTCGCGAGGCGGTTTTAGCCAATATAAAAATACTAACATGAGATAATGTTACTCTTGTTTTCCATCTTAAACACACTCGAGTATGTGCGTGGCAAAACAAAATCAAACTCTGGTATGACGTGGAAACCACAATCAACGAATGCGGTTCATGTGGTTCAAATAGTAAGATTAGAACTGCAACTGTTTTTTTCCTTGATAGAAATCGCAATCGTTGACGTATGTGATAAGCCTAGATCTAACAGTGGAAGAACCTCGGTCACCTCGATTTAATATCGTTTTGTGTGGTGCCAACTTCAAAACATGTTTTGTTCACTTACAATATATATAAGCATATTCGATCAGCATACTTCAGTAAATTAGTAATAGAACTTTGCTTTACATCTACGTTTTTGAATATCAAAATTGTGTTAGAATGGCAATTGAAATTCACAACGTCATTCAAAAATTACTGAAAACATTCCATAAGTGCGGTTGTAGAAAGCATACCTATATTAAACGATGCAGAGAAGCAGCTACACGATTATGTTGAAGATATATTGAGAAAAAGCATTGTAACGAATTCAGGTATTGAATGTGAGACAAGTGAGCACTTATGTTTCCTGGATGATGATTTTGATATTAATCCAGAAGTAATTGACGATGAATTTGAAGAAATACATGTTGTAGACTATGCCGAGGTACCTACTGGTACGGTAACAAATACGGTACTCGACGATGGATATAAAAGAAAAGCTGTTGAATACTGTGAAAGTGGTAAGAAAAAGAAACTGTTATTAAGTTGCGTCCAGAGTAAATATAAACAAGTTTCGTCAGAGCTTCAGTTGAGAACATGGAAACACCAAATTTTGACAAGCGAGACCAAAAGAGAGAATCAGTTTAAAGTTTGAGAATATACTTTACAACAACTCAAAGATGCTTTAGATCGGAATTTAACAGTGCATGATTTAGATCTTAAAAGATGGGCTTTACAAAAAAGTATGAGTTAGATATGCCTTGGTTTAAAGCTTCACCCGATTGGATATTACTATTCAAAAAAAAGCATAAAATTGTATCGCGTAAAATAACTAAATATGTGATTAAAGTATCTGTTGAAAATGAGGCTAGTTTAAAGTTAGATTGTCAAAATTTTATCAATCTCATAAAAACAGAATTATCAACCAAAAGTGCAAGTAACATATATAATTCCGATCAAAGTGGATTGAATTTAAAAATGCATACTGGCAGAACATTGAGCGAAAAAGGTAAGAAGACAGTCGAATCAGTAGTACAATCAGTATCATCGACTACGTATAGTTATACGATTTAACCGACGATATCTTCAGAAGGTACATTGCTATCACCCCTTTTTATGGTATTAAAAGAAACAAACGGAGAGTTTGGATCCATTGTTTCAAAAAAACTATTCAATGCACCTAATATATTTTTGCGAGCAAGTGCATAAGAAAAGCAGTAAAGTGAATTACTTCAAACATGGTTGCAACATGTATTTTTACCTAACTATGGGAAAACAGCAGTTTATTAATAGATTCATGGAGTGGACAGTGTGAACGAACTGTAAGAGAAGTGACACCAGCAGATACAAATTTTCCTACGGGTACGCCAGGCAAAATTCAAATATTCGGTTGTAGATTTTGGAAAAACTTTGTAAGAAAAATACCTGATGCCATTATTTTATTCGAATCAGACAACAGTTTACATGAGAGGAATAATATTATAAAATTACAGTCTATCACACATAATCAATTATCTTCACGTAGATTCAAAAGCGTATTTAAATATGTTTGGTACAAAAGTGGGTACTTGGAGAAAGAACCTGATTCATTCGACAATCCTGTTGAATATTGCTTCGAAATTTCAGAACAGCCTATCTGCGAAATTTGTGAAAAAATAGCAATTATAAAATATGCATGGTGCAAGAAACTAATATGTCTAAAGCATTTAATTATAGAGTATCATTATTGTTCACAATATGTACAGTGATAATGAGCGCGGATCGTCTTTTTAAATTCAAAAAATGTAATTTCAATATCAGATGAAATAACGAATTAATATAACGTAAATATAACATAAAAATAAAATAAATTTAACTTATCTTCTACAATAATTTCGCCTATGTCCTTATCTTCAGAAATATTACAAATATATCGAACAGGGTTTCGGACTAGAAAATTAGAAAGGGCAGGGTAACCAGCTCGAGGGTTGATGAAATTCGGTAGTAGGAATTCCGGGTTACAGCGTTGCGGGGTAACCAGCTCAAGGATAGAGGAAATTGGGGTATAGGAGCTTCGGGTTACAGCGTGATAGGCTAACGAGCTCGAGAGTTAAGGAAAAGTGGGGTTAAGAATTTGACGTTACAGCATGGCAGGGTTACAATCTCAAGGGTTGATGAAATTGGGGGGTACGAGTTTCGGGTTACAGCGTGGCAGCGTAATCAGCTCAGGGTTGATGAAATTGGAGTGTAGGAATTACAGGTTACAGCGTGGCAGGGTATTAAGCTCGAGGATTAATGAAATTCGGGTGTAGGAGTACGGGGATAGAGCGTGGCAGGGTAGCCAGCTCGAAGGATAAGGAAATCGGGGTTAAGAGTGTGGGATTACAGCGTGGCAGGGTAACCAGCTGGAGGTTTGATGAAATTTTGGTGTAAGAGTTCGGGGTTAGGGCTTGGCAGGGTAGTCAGCTCGAGGGATAAGGAAATCGGGGTTAAGAGTGTGGGATTACAGCGTGGCAAGGTAACCACCTGGAGGTTTGATGAAATTGGGGGGAAGGAGTTTCGGGTTACAGCGTGGCAGGGTATTAAGCTCGAGGGTTGATGAAATTGGGGTGTAGGAATAACGTGTTAGAGCGTGGCAGGGTATCAAGCTCGAGGATTGATGAAAGAAGGGAGTCAGAGTTCTGGGTTTCAGCATGGCAGGGTTCCCAGCTCGAGGGTTGACGAAATTCGGGTATAATAGTTCGGGGCTAGATCGTGGCAGGGTATCAAGCACGAGAATTAATGAAATACGGGTGTCAGAGTTCTTGCTTAGAGCGTGGTAGGGTAACGAGCTCAAGGGTTAAGGAAATTGGCGTTAAGAATTTGGGGTTACAACGTGGCAGGGTATTAAGCTCGAGGGTTGATGAAATTGGGGTGTAGGAATAACGGGTTAGAGCGTGGCAGGAAACCAGCTCGAGGATTGATGAAATTCGGGTGTAGGAATTCGGGGTTAGAGCGTGGGAGGGTGACCAGCTCGACGGTTAAGGAATTTGTGGTTCATAGTTTGGGGTTACAGCTTGGCAGAGTAACCAGCTCGAGTGTTGTCGAAATTCGGGTATAACAGTTCGGGGTTAGAGCGTGGCAGGGTAACCAGCTCGAGGATTGATGAAATTCTGGTGTAGGAGTACGGGGTTAGAGCGTGGCAGGGTAGCCAGCTCGAGGGTTAAGGAAATTGGGGTTGATAGTTTGGGATTACAGCGTGGCAGGTTAACCAGCTGGAAGTTTGCTGAAACTTGGGTGTAGGAGTTCCGCATAGGTTCTCCAGGTCGGGCTGACCAGTCTATACCAGAGCAGGGCCGGTTTCTTAAATAAAGACGAGAGTGAATCAAAAAGTTCATCTTCTGCGACGCGATCTAGCCGACAGTTTTCCTCTATTTGCTCGAGGAACTCCTCGATGTTCATAGAGGATTCGCCCGAGAATTGGATTTTCCATTCTCTAATAGTCTTTCCTAGATGTTTGCTAGAAAAGCTTGGGCGAGAAGCATCAAAGTGATTGCGCATATCAAGCTGCAAGCTCGTTCCATTATGCCCGAAGGGCGCGCCGGTTTGCGCTGTCCGTTTTGGCGCAGCACCCTCAGCCAACGACGGTGGAAAGAAAGGTTGCACTCGCAGGGGCGGCCCCCCTTTCCCAGACTGAGCTTAATGCTGGATCAGGAACCGATGCGAGGGTTGGCGCATCATGCGCATACCGCAATGACGAGATCGCTACCCCCTTCTCCAGCCGGAGCTTGCTAGGGTTGTTGGTGCGGATCGTAGTGGCATAAATGGAGCCGATTGCTTTTCGGAAGTTACTGTCAGTCTAGTTGTAGAGTGAAAAAGACGCGTGTGAGGATTTAAATTGCTTTGCGATCGCGTACACGATAAGTCAAAGTCATTATCGTCTTCGATTAAATCGTACGTATTTTGGAATTGTACTGTTTTAGCAGTATGCGTCGCATTAAGCTTACGTCGAGCTTCTGCTGTTTGTTTTTGCGCATTAACTACCACGTTTTGCATCTGTCTTCGTAAGTCCTCATTAACGCATTTTAATTCGTTAATATTTTGCGTAAGCCGGTCATTTTCTGATGAAATCGTTGCAGTATAATTTCTTAAATCCGTGTTTATAGTTATTAATTCGCGTCCTGAGCTCGACGGCTGTTGCTTCTGATATGAGCTGTATCGTGCCGTTCGGTAGCACCCATCGTCTTAATTTGTTCGATTGTTGTTGCCGTATACATCGGAGCGGCAGAGGTAACCAAGGTTGTGCTTGTATGCGTAATATTTACGTTGTAATGGTGCGCGGGTATAAAACTAGGGATCGGTGGTAATGAAAAACTATTGAGGGTATATGTCATAATGGTCGTTAACGTCGCTGTGTTGCGCTAGTTGCGCATGCACTGGTTCGTATTGTGTCGCGATCCATGATGTGTCCGCAAGCGTTGTAAGCGACTTATCTGTTGCATTTTGGGCAAAGCTAGGTGAACTAGCTAAAAATCTTGAAGTGTCGCGTTAATTTCTGCATCATTTGCCATATCTGCTGTCAACGCAAGAATAAAGTCATCGCGCAATCTGCTAGTAAAATATTCGAACGAATTAGTGTTTCGCATAAGTCGTTCCGTCTGTTTATTGTTACGTCGCTCTCCGGGTTCGCGGTTATTACAAAGTCCACTGCGGTATAATCGTCTTGAAGTCGCTTGTATAATCTATTCGCGCGCTCATACGTTGAACCTTCGACGAACAGTTCTAATTTTCGAAAAACGGTATCGAGTTCATCGCTCGGTAGGTCCTTAATCCAGTCCGCAATTCGTTTTTTTACGCTTTCTTAAAAACCGATAACTCGTCAAAATCGCCTACACTAGCTGCCATTTTAATACTCAAAATAAAATGATTCTTATAATAATAATGAAGCTTTACACGCGAAATTAAGTATTAAATGCTTAGTGTAATTCAAAATAAACGAAAGAAATAAATAAGATTACTTAGGTGTATGACGAATTATCGCGTTTTATTACAATATTCGAGACAAAATAGCAACAAAATAAACAAAAGATTTGCGTAAAATTATATAATATAGATATATATTAAATAATACAAATGCGTTTATAACGAGTGAAAAATTCCTTCGTTGACTCGAACTCCAGAGAGTTTTGGCGGTATTCCCGTACTGTATTTTGTAAGGATTAAATATATAGCAGACCATCCCGGTGTGTGGGTGAGCGACTGGACTATCCCACAATAAAAGACTGGCAGTGTCGGTGGTCTAAACAACTAAGAAGACTGTGTGAGTGTGCGTGCGAGCTGGCATCGTTGCCGCCCGCCCTCGTTGTTTGATAGCCGACCCCTGCGAAGATCGCATTACTGGGCAATCCTGACTTTAGGCAGCTTCCTGGACTCGAGCGTGTCTAAAAACAACAATTGTAAGTGCCGCTCGATTTGAACTCTCTCCCTGACTACGTTTTTGCTCTCTCTTACGCACTGCGCTTTTCTACCTTGTGTATTATCTTAAACTATCTTTTTTTATTACACGCTTTGTACATATACTTATATCTCTGTTCGTTCTTTGAAGCCTGACTCTCTATCCATTTCCTCAATAATTTAAGTTAATGCGTGTTCGCGTTCGGATAAATTCGCGTCTCACAAGAAGCCTCTATTCATGACGCCTCCGCGGGCCCTTAGGCAGATCGGCCTTATAAGCGACATACTGCGCTACCGGATCGGGTTTGGCAAGACATCAGCGAAACCTGCACATCAAATTTAATTTCCGGCAATTTTAGGTGAGATCGTGTTCATTCCCTCGAAGAACACACTTTTATATCAACGGGGACAGCCAAGATGGGCGAAAACCCCGTTATACGTTATAATTCGAGCATGCGAGAGAAGAAGCGAAAGAAAGAGAAAGGAAACAATAGCAATGTTATGCGCATGCTAACAGATGCTTACTAACGCTTATACGGGACGTAAACAGCGAAAAACTTTTGGTTTTATCGCAACAGTTGTTTTGTTTATCAATCGACGTTAGCGAGAGGGTTAAATACAGGGTGTCCCATTTTAAAGGAACCACCCCGAAATTTTCGACGGTTGGCGTTGTACAAAAAAATTGTTCAGACAACAGTTGTTTGGGACAATGGGGGCAACCTTTCTGTGATATCCGATTAGACCTTGAGATTTATTTTCAAGGTCATTTGAAGGTCAGTCATTTTTTGAATAGGAACCCATATTTTTGATCCCGGATTCGGAAAGAGCGGAAAATTCTACGTTTAGATAACGTATTATGTGTGGGGTGTGCTCCCGCCCCCCACGCCTAAGGTCATGTAGGGGTCAAATTTAGGATTTTCTTCATCTATGCACAGGTATGATCGGGCAAGAGTAAGGTTAATTGTAATAACCCAATAACTCCAATACCCAATAACTCGATAACCCCAATAACACCAATAACCCAATAACCAAGAGATATTTTGAATAAGAACCCATATTTTTGATCCCGGATTCGGAAAGAGCGGAAAATTCTACGTTTAGATAACGTATTATGTGTGGGGTGCGCTCCCCCCCCTCGCCTTAGGTCATGTAGGGGTCAAATTTATGATTTTCTTCATCTATGCACAGGTATGATCGGGCAAGAGTAAGGTTAATTGTAATAACCCAATAACTCTATAACCCAAATAACCCAATAATCCAATAACCCGATAACCCCAATAATTCAATAACCCCAATATCCCAAAAAAATTGTAGAGTCAAACAAAAGTGACCTTGAGCTTAAACTTCAGGTTGACTTTCAAAGTCGACTTCATGTATTCAAAGCCTTCATGAGGAGTGTCATTTTACATTTTGTGGGATAACATGTTATTTCCATTCTTTTTTTTGGTGTGATTCCGGACAAGCCTACAAAGTTTCAACTAAATTGTTTAATAACTCTTTTTTAGTATTGTTTATGACAATAGTGATTCTCGAACAGTCCTTCTCAGGATAGTTCAAGTGTAATTTTGTTAGTCGACTTAAAAGGAGGGAATATGCCGGATTATTCGAGAAACGAAATTATTGATATTCTGTTGTCTCTCGGGATATGTCAAGGCCGATATCGTGCTGCGGCAAGGTATTACCCGCAGCACCCGGCTAGGTAATCAATACCTTGCCTTCATTGGCTGGGTAATCGATACCTTACCTTCATTCGCTGGGTAATCAATACCTTGCCTTCACTGGCTGCGTAATCAATACCTTACTAACCTCACCCTTGTCCCGGTGGGATGGGGGATGAACCGCTCCCCCAACATAATACTTTATCTAAACGTAAAATTTCCCGCTCTTTTCGAATCCGGGATAAAAAATGGGGGTCCTTATTCAAAATATCTCTTGGTTATTGGGTTATTGGGGTTATTGGGGTTATCGAGTTATTGGGTATTGGAGTTATTGAGTTATTACAATTAACCTTACCCGTGCCCGAACATCCCTGTGCATAGATGAAGAAAATCATAAATTTGACCCCTACATGACCTTAGACGAGAGGGGGGGTTAACCGCACCCCACACATAATACGTTATCTAAACTTAGAATTTTCCGCTCTTTCCAAATCCGGGATCAAAAATATAGGTTCCTATTCAAAAAATGACTTTGACCATCAAATGACCTTGAAAATAAATCTCAAGGTAAAATCCGATTTCACAGAAAGGTTGCCTCCATTGTCCCAAACAACTGTTGTCTGAACAATTTTTTTGTACAACGCCAACCGTCGAAAATTTCGGCGTGGTTCCTTTAAAATGGGACACCCTGTATATCTAAAACAAAGCAAACTCTTCGCGCTGATATGTACGTACTAAATAGTATGAAAATATATATATATTAATACATGTACGCGGGTGATCCGATAAGTACTTAGCCTACAAAAGAAAAACGAAAATTTTGGAAAAGTGGCGTTTTATTTTTCAATATAGTCTCCTTTTAGTTCGATACACTTGGCCCAGCGATGCTCCAACTTATTTTACCCGTCTGAAAAATACGTTTCCTCGAGGTCTGAAAAGTAGGCTTCCGTGGCAGCGATTACCTCCTCATTCGACTCAAATTTCTACCCGGCGAGTGACTTTTTCAAGTTTGGAAACAAAAAGAAGTCGCACGGGGCTAAATCTGGAGAATACGGTGGATGGGGCAGCAGTTCGTAGCCTAATTCGACCAATTTGGCCATGGCGACGGCGGAGGTGTGAGCTGGTGCGTTGTCATGGTGGAAGAGCACTTATTTCTTCGCCAAATGGGGCCGTTTTTTCTGCAATTCGACGTCGAATCGGCCCAATAATTCGGCATAGTACAGCCCTGTGACCGTTTTGCCCCTCTCCAGGTAGTCGATGTAGATCACACCTTGTGAATCCCAGAAAACGCTGGCCATCGCCTTTCCGGCCGATGGGGCAGTCTTCGACTTCTTCGGAGCACTTTGGCCGGGTAAAGTCCACTGTTTTGACTGTTCCTTGGCCTCTGGTGTATACCAGTGGATCCATGTTTCGTCGACTGTCACGAAACGACGCAGAAACTCCTTTAGATTGCGCTTAAACAGCGTCAGACATTGCTCTGAAGTTGTCTCACGGTTGCGCTTGTTGACCGGAGTGAGCAAACGCGGTACCCATCGCGCTGACAGCTTTCTCATGCCCAAAATTTCATGCAGGGCATGACCCACGCGGTCTTTTGAGATGTCTACGATCTTAGCTATCTCGCGCACCTTCAATCGTTGATCTGCCAATACGAGATCGCGAATTTTTGTCACGTTATCCTCCGTGATAGCCGTTTTCGGAGCACCTGGACGTGGCTCTTCAAAAATCTACGTGCGAACACGTTGAAACTCGTTAAACCAATTTTTGACGGTCGCCATCGAAGGAGAAGAGTTACCGTACACAGCATTCAAGCGCTTTATGATTTTGCTGCGCGATTTCCCTTCCAAAAACAAGAATCGAATCACCGACCGTTCCTGCTCTTTTTCCATTTTTCAAAAATCAACGTACACACTTGCTTTCACACGCTCTCAAAAATAAACTACAACTCCGATCCGGCTGAAATGTTGACAGTAACCATCGAGAAGGTTGTTCTACGTGATAGAATATTTCTTTTGCGAGAGTGGCGCCATCGGGCGGTGAGGTTAAGTACTTATCGGACCACCCGTACGTGCCTTCATTCGTCTTCAACGTTTTAATAAAAAAAAAGATCGGCAGAAATAAATAGCGTTGCGTCTGCTATATTAGTTCGCTGCAATGCTGAATTGTGAAGCTGTGAAATTTTGTCCTTTGTTTACTTCACGCGCGCACTTGAGTTCACGAAGTAAACACTAGCATCGACGCGGGCTCGTTTCCTGGAATCCGTTCGATCTCAAATTTTCAGCCGACGCTGAAGCGAAGGTTGTTTTAAACATTGGGCGCCAAATTATGTAACGGAGAATAGTCCCGTTGACATAAAAATTAGTATATGAGGATATGCGGATAATGCAAGTAAAGAATCTGGGCTTGGTTAGGCAGGAACAGCTCGGCTCGTCAGGTGTTGTCGGGGCGTCGTGGCTCCAATGCCAAGTCGCGGCGTAAGACTCACACGCCTAAACGCGAGATTAAAAGGTCAGGGAGATAGGCGGAAGGGCGGAATAAAGCGGACGCGCGTTAAGAAGTAAGCGTTTTATTTACCTGAATGACGGATAAATGTTAATAAACTAATATAAAAGCGGCGAAGCAAAAAGGAGAAAGAGAGAAAGCAAGAAGCTGAATTAAGAGAGAGAGTGAGGTACGCAGCAGTACTTGCAAATTGCTGCTCCTTAAAAATCGGCTCGCAATAGGCGCTCGAATTACAAACTGCAATTAAATAGTAATCCCGAATAGGCTGGCGTGGATGGCAGGAGGCCGTCACTCACAAACTCCACACTCGCACGATTAATCAGCTCAAAGACTCTCACACTGCACGCACTAGATCACGCTGTCCAGGATTTACAGACTCAAGGCACGAGTATTGAATCGACAGCTAAACACGTTCGCTCGCGTTGAAGAACGATAGCCGAATCTGCCGCGCCAAGAGAATGAAGCGCCCTCATCGCGGTCCGTGCATTCGATAATCGAACCGTCTCTCTCTCTTTCCGTCCTACTCTCTCTCTCTCTCTCTCTCTCTCTCTCTCTCTCTCTCTCTCTCTCTCTCTCTCTCTCTCTCTCTCTCTCTCTCTCTCTCTCTCTCTCTCTCTCTGTTACCTACCTTGTTTCAGCCTACTGAAATAAAAATGACATATAATATACATTTGGCTTATATTAATAAATTAGAATATGGGAGAGAGTATCATTCACACTCGTTATACTACTTATAGATATAGCTATAATAGTTTTTGTAATTCAATTAAAATACGTTAATTAAGAGTAATTTCAATGTAACAACATGTTTTATATAAATTTTACGGCATAGATTCAGATTATAATAATTTTAATTACTTTCAACTGCTGAATTATATTGAATTTTAATGTGCACATTCAATTTGTTTATTACATTATAAATATTAATTATTATAATAAAGCGGATACCTAAATTCAAGATGACTATCCGAGAAACATGAGTAAGAATTTGTTTCATTGATAATAGCTTAGTTATTACTGTTATCAATAAATTAACATTTAATAATTTATTTAAATAAATAATTGTATATGAATCTAAAGAGTTAATTTTGTACATAATAACGACATTGTTATAATTTATTAATTTCATTAACTGATTTATTATCTACTTTATAATATCTTACAAAAAACCGTTGCAAATATGAAAATTGATTATAATTCAAATGTTATTAACTAATTTAAGTAGTTCTTTTATGGAATTATTTCTACAAGCATTGAACTATTGCTATATATCAAATTTATCATTATTTTATTTATCATTATTTAAATATTGCATTAATCTATTAACTAACTTTATTAGTGAATAACTTTTGACTATACTTTTTGCGATAAGTGTTAATTATACTTAAATAATCCATATCTACTTGTGTAAATTTTAAATGTTTTAGAATTTCGTTATTGCTGTCTAATCTATTGTAAACAAGAGAAAATGATTTTGCATACTTGCATAAACAGCTCGAAGAGGGCTGTCCTACGAAAATAGGCGGAAAAATCTGTGTATAAATACGCTGATTTTTCACAGGCTAGCATTCTCTCCTAGTCTTGCAAAGTGAGCGCTCGAGATTGAATAAACTTGGCTTATACCTAAGTTCTTTTTCTCAAGTAATTAACTAAACAATTCTTTTCTTTCCTATTGTAATTTACGCTCGATTCATAGAACATTTTGTGTCATAAGAAACTTCAGCTGAATTATATCCTTTTTACAAGAAAGACTTAAGCTCTGCTTATGGGACACTTCGCACCATAAGAAACTAGGGTAAAGTCTATCTTTCCTTAAGCCCAATTCAAATAATCATAGATATTTCATTTATAATTTTATTTTAAACTTAATATTCATAAATATTTTCAAAGTTAAAACGAATTCTTACTCATTAACGCGACAGACCACGAGAGTACGAACAAAATAATAAATAATAGGTAATATTAACATCACAAAATTCTTTTTCTACAGAAAAAACACAAAAAGTTTCTGCATAACGTAGTTATAGTCTTATCTCATTTAGTCTTCTACGTAATATTATTATATATTCAACAATAAACTTTTCGAAGTTCATATACTATGTATATAATAAAATATTATCTTAAATTTGTTATTATAAACAATTGCTAAACAACATTATTTATAATTTCAGAAAAAACTAATACGCGATAACATCAGATATATTCATGACGTTATCATGACTCGCACTTTAGAGCTGTACAAGAGTGTTACAGGTCAAGACTTCAAGAAATTGATAGCTCTACAAGAACAGCTCTATTCTAACCTAACATCTAGTAATAATCCCAAACCTGCTCCACGAACGTCAATACCAAAATATTCTACGACTGAATACATTTAGAGGATACCCCATGGCCTGAATCATTTCCACGAGTAATTTTAATAAAAATAATGATACTAAGAATAACAATGACAACTATAAGAATAAAGTTAATAAAACAGAATCGATGGTAATATCGTAAAATACGTCGTATATATAATGTTGTAATCAAACTTTTCTGCATGTATAATATACTTTTATTTATATCAAATTCTAAAGAATCCCTTGTCACGCAGCAATTTTAGCATTATATCATGACTCTGTTTAAAGTTGTAAATCGAGACAACTAACAGAATTTTATTTTCTTGGATTGCTAATGTTGCTAGTCTATGAAAAAAGACAATGTAATTTAGTTTTCTAAAACGCCCATTCACGGATCCATTTTATAATTAATAAATTAAGTCTTTATTTGGTCAATGTTTCAGGGATATTCAAAATCTCTCTTATCAGAAAAAAAAGCAATCATTCATAAAAATTATTTTATGAACCATTACAATTTGTTACAATATCAATGAGTTATACTATTTACTTAATGTAAAACAAATAATTTAGTTGGTTATATACAATGATTTGACAAAATATTTCCATTTATGTTTTTTTCCGTAAAGTGTGTATAATTTTTTCAAGTAATACACATACACATACACACACATACCCTTAAAAGAGAAAGGTAGAAAGGGATATAAAAGCATATTGAACGAGCATCAAAATATTTAAAAAGACATAATAGAGACTATTGATATAGAGATAATCAGCCTTAATGTTACACTCAATCATATTAAATTTAGTAAAATTCTAATCAAAGAAATACGAGAATGAATCCCATGCTCCAAATAAAAATAAAACTACTTCATTAGTTATAATGACGATTCGCTGATTTGTCTTCCAGGTTCATCAAGTTCTTTATTTTAACTATAATCAATTCGTCATACAAATATAATACAAACAAATTTTTTAACACATGAAATGTTACCCAAACACATAACTAAAAACAAAAAACACATACCAATGCAATCTCAATAATTTTCTCTACATCAAAAATTATGTATTTGTAAATATTTTAAAGTAAAATGAACAATCTAGTCAAATTAGTAGTCATAGAATAGCAATATATACGTAGCAATCCGGAAAAGCATAGTAGATAGCAAACAAATCACACAACACAAGTCATACTGATTAATATTTCATTTTATCATATTTTGATAAGAGGCAAAAAGATAAATATAAGCACAATACACAGATAATCTTATTAACATAGGTATAAGTAAAGCCTGAAATGATTCTATGGAATAATAGTTTAATAAATCATATAGTATTGGATAATTAGTTACACAAAATCTATTTAATAAATTTAAAAATATTATGGTATCGTTTACTAAGATATTGATTTACTATCTTCTTGCCTGTTAATAGTATTATTATATGTATTGATAAATATCATTTGGGAAATTAATTTTTTTTGCTTATTAATTCTTTATCTAAAATTTGAACATTATTAAAATCAAAACTATATCATGGATTCTCTGTAAGATGTTTTGGACCTGGTAATAATTTGTCTATTGGAATATTTTCATGTTCTTTAATTCTTTGTTTTACTTTCCTTTTTGTCTGTCCTATATAAACTGCTGGACGTTGGTTACATTGAAACATAAATAATGTAAGTCTCAGACCATTTTTCACTTTTATTCTTGACAAGTTTTATAATACGAGAGTGGCTCAATAAATTATTAGGAAAAGATAGAAAAACAATTTTTTTTGATAGATTTTGTTTTTATTTTTAATATAAACTCCTTTTAGCTTGATACACTTTTTCAGATGTTCTTTAAGCTATCAGAAAAAAATAATTTTGGAAGTTCCTCAAAATAGACATTTGTTTCTTTTATGATCTCGTTCGAGATGAATCGTTGTCCGACAAGCCACTTTTTTAGGTTTAGGAATAAAACAAATCACTAGGGGCCATATCTGATGAATACGGTGGATGGTCTACTAATTCGAACTTCAATTCCTTAATTTTAGCCATTGAAACTAAGCAAGTATGCACTCGTACATTGTCTTGATGAAACTGAATTTTTTTTTTATTCAAATGAGGACGTTTTTCCTTTGTTTTCTTACTTAACTGGTTCAACAACGACGCATAATACTCTTCGATGATTGTTTATCCTTTTTCTAAATAGTCGATAATTCCACGTGCATCCCAAAAAACAGTGGCCATAACCTTGCTGGCCGATTTTACTGTCATCGCCTTCTTTGGAGCTGGTTGACATTTCATAATTCATTGTTTTGACTATTCCTTGGTCTCAAGGGTATACTGATGTATCCACGTTTCGTCTACAGTTATGAATCGACACATAAAGTCGCCCGGATTACGGTAGCCTCAGCGGCCACCACTTGACTGCGTCTGTTTTCGACTGAGAGCAAACGCGGCACCCATCTTGCCTAAATTTTTCTCTTATCCAATTTCTCATGTAAAATTGAAATGACTGTACCTGTTGAAATCTCTATGGCCTCAACTATTTCGCGCAATTTTATTCTTCGGTCACTCAACACCATAACGTAGATTTTATTGATCATTTCGGGAAAGTCCACGTCTACAGGACGACCTGAACGATGTTCATCTGCAGTCGATATACGATCACGTTTAAATTCATTCACCCAATTGTAAACAGTTGCAAACACAGGGGCAGATACACCATGAACTGCATATAACTCAACTTTGATTTCTTTCGGCGTAAGCTTTTAAAGAGAAACGGTTTATCACCGCTTGGAACTCACTTTTTTCCATTGTTAACAAGAAACAAAAGTTGTTCACTTTGATCGATGATAAAAATGGAACTACTCGATTGATCTGGCTGAAACTTCGGCAGCACTCTATTTAGTAGTGACGCTTGTTGATGCAACATGAGTTGGGATGTTTTGAGCGCCATCTCTTGGATTTTCTAAGGACTTGTTGACCCACCCTCGTACTATTCAGTTTACTACTCAGGCGGGACAACACGTATGTTATACTATTGTAAGGCAGATTTACGAGAGTTAAATAATTGCTCACGGTATGGCAATAAAATAGTAAATTGTAAGTACACAATAGAATATAGTTATTGTAAAGGCATATGATCTGCCTAAAATTCATAAAAATGGCATTTCTCTCAGTTCGATTATTTTTACTATTAATGACCCTACCAATTTCTTAAAAAAAATTTTAGACAAAGAACTCAAAAAATTGTACCAAAAAATCTTTGTCTCACATTAATAATAGTTTACAGTTAAAAAATGAATTAAATTCATGAATCATTCCAAATATATTCTAGTTTCACTGGATGTATCTTCTTTCTTTACTAACGTTCCAGTAAGTTTAACATTCAAAAGCTTAGATAAACGTTTCCAACAAATCCATCTGAATTTGAAGATACCGTTTACAGACATTGTTGATAGCGCTGTTTTAGAATACATTTTTTCAATTTAATAATGTTGTGTAACGGTCCAGTCTGATTTGCCTTTTTCTTCGTTTTCCACTGCAAAACAACAACCTCTCATACATAAGAAAACTGAAGAAAAGCGGTATCAGAGCTATGGCGCTACTTTACATATACGTGAAAATGTGTTAGGGCAATTCGGCAAAAATCAAGACCATATAAGGAGCGTGACGAGCGTGGGAAATTTAATGTTTACGATACAAAATCAATAATTGCAAAGTTTTTTTTTACGAACAAAAGCATTTTTCAGTCAATTTTCACGCGCCAATCACGAATTTCAAGTTATTATAATCATTCAATCGTTCACTTAATTTAATTTACAAGTAAATATCGCTAGTAATTTTGCAACGAATAAATATGATGCAAATTCGAATATACAATAGCGATCCTAGCACTTTAAAAAAGAGAAGCAAGAATTTGACACTTTCATAATTGATTTTCGACTGAGTTTTCAATAAATAAAAAATTTATAATTTATGTAAACAATTAAAATTGCGTTGCGAGATAGTGATCCAACTGTACATACATATAAAATTACTGATAACAATTGTTACCCGTTTGTTGATTTTATAATGGTGTTACGTGACAGTTTTGATGTTTTTTCAAAACGGCCACGTGTTAGACCGTTTTAGCTCCGAGTGGTCCTGACTCGGGAGAATTGAACCTTCGGTACGGTACCCCGATCGTCTCAGCGAATGTATCGCGTTTTTGCCGACAATGTCCGAAATTCGTCCACGCGAGGGATAAGCGAGAGTAATGGGTGAGGGGAGGGGGCGGCTCGCTGGATTATTAAAATGAAAATACACGAGTACATAAGATAGATTTATATATATTTAGATACATAATATAACATGTCTAGTAGTGATACCTCTATCGCGTTACTATCTAGTTCACGATTTATTAAATAAATATTCTAAAATACGCGGTCGGTCATCGTTACACACCCGGTCCCAGTACACAAACAAATGGATTCACCAAAAGGGGAACCTTGAATATAGTAAGTAGTTATCGAAATAAAGAGAGAGAAAACAAGGAAGAGATTTCGTTTTATCGAGAATAGAGCGTGGAAGTACTCACTCTGTTGTTTTGGTCCGAAATATTGTTTGCTTCGTTATGTGGGCAATCAGTCCCTTTTTGAATCTGGTCAGATTAACTAGTTCAATATATTTTTTTATCCAATAATGTGGCAACACACAATAAAATGATAATTCCTATGATTTTCGTTTACACAAAATTATTAAAACGAATGTACTCGACACTTCTAATACTTAATTATAACTCGAACTCTTATATTCTCAAACTCTTATCTTAAATTATAGATTTAACTTCAGTAGGAAAAATGCAGCCTTCTTAGTTGAGCGCTCACTCCTAACTGACTAATCTCTGGTCGTTGTTTTCGCCGGTTCATTATATATCCTTAGTCCCTCGCATTCCGTCTCTCTCTCGCACATATGCTTTAGACGTTTACGCTTCTCGTATCGGCTCGTCTTACCTAGCTAAGCACGCTGTCGCAGCATACTGCCGCAGCGTGAATCAGCCTCTGCCGCTCATTCCCACCGAGTCGCGCACACGAATACTGCTAGCTATACTATGTCCGAACCGAAATCTCGAGAGCGAAAAATACAATTCGACAAAATACAATTATAACACAATGAAACGTCACGTAACAAATGGCTAAAAGAGGAATTTACGAATTCATTATTTAATTATTATTCAAAAGCGGTTTGTTAATTTAGTGGTTTTTATTTTGAAAAGTGTTCCGCTTATCACGAGTGACTTTTTGATGTAAAAATCTTCCATAACTTCATTGTAAATTTCGTGTTATTCACTTATCTAACTTAAATCACTTACAATTTTAAGAGGCAATTTTTTCTTGAAAAACGATTTATACTAAAAAATTCATTATCTTCTACTTGATTTTTTAAGTCACTAATTTTTAATTTCGAGCGAGCCATTTTGTGACAAAATCTGTACAAAGTTTATGCGAATATCAAAAATAGCGTCGTAAGGGCTACTAAGCGAAAAAAGGAGCCGTTTTCGTAAGTATAAATTCGCTCGTAGCTGCAGCAAGAGAACTCAGAATCCGCCTAGCAGCGCGAGCACTGATTAAACAAAGACTCAGCTATTTCCTGAGACCGAATTTCATTATTCAGCGGTTAGCCTATTAGTCCTTTCCTATATGATAATCTAAGCGCTCAATTCATAAGTCTCTCTCTCTCTCTCTCTTATGAGAAAAAAGCAGCCTTAGATTATCTCCTCTTCAAAATTAATATTACCTAGAAATTAAATTGAGTATTCGTTGTAGCGGTATCGGACTTTTCTTCGATAGATGCAACAGTATTCAGTTGTATTTCAAAAAGCTCATCGAAGCAGCGAACTACGTGGATAACGCTATGTTCGCTATTCGTTGATTGTAGCAATATCAAATCTCAAAGTACTTTTACGTGTCAACTTCTTGCTTACTCTCAGAAACGCGATTATCAATATATCTTAGAGACCGAACTATTTATTTCGATAACGTAAGATAAGGATCAAACGTTACAGTTTATATCAACAAATTTTCAGAACATCAATAAGTATTTTAATTTCTCCGCTGTTTGCAGATATAGTGATGGATGACCTCAAAACTTATTGCCTTTTCAAATTGAAAGTGTTACATAATTGCATTTCAGTTTTTTACTTCAGATATGTGGATGATACAATTATGTGTATAAAAGAAGAATATTTACACATCATTTTAGATGTTTTCAATTAGTATGATAGTAAATTAAAATTTACGCATGAAACAGCTATTAATAACAAAATTGCATTTTTAGATATGTTATTATCAATAGTTAATAATAGAATTTCAACTTATTAGTATCAAAAGGCAACTAGTTCAGGCAGAGTGATAAATTTTAATTCAAATCATGTTCTACAACAGAAACGTAATAACATCCATAACTTGTTAGACAAAGCAATATTTTTATCTCATAAAACTTTCCATACAAAAAAATATCAAGATAATAAAAAATATTTTTATTGAGAACAATTATTTTTCTGATTTTATCAATTCAATGATTTAAAAACATATTCGCAAATTAAAATTTGACAATTTTAATTTCCATAATGCTTCAAATTCTACTCCTAAATTTACTATTTCATTACCATACCATGAGCAACTTTTCAATTCTTATAAATCTACCTTCAAAAAGTATAACATACGTTTTTTTCCGCATATGAGTAGTCAACAAAATAATATTGTAAGACTTGGCAAGAATAGAAGTGAAAAATGGTCTCAGACTTGCATTGTTTATAAATTTGTAACGCTAGAGATAGACATGCAGTAGAGGTTGTGTGTTTAATGCAGCGTATCTCTATGCGCGGGGTGACCCCCCACAGCCGTGAGCCCACTCGGACTACTACTAGCTCTGTGAGGATAATTCGGGCTTAGATAAATGATAAAGCAGAATTCATATAAACAGAATTTAAACACTTTATTGACATACAAAATAAATCGTTTTCACTTGTCTGGTGCATGTAACAGAGAAAAGAAACCGGCTGTCACACAACTGAGAAATCAGTAAAGCGCATCTAACTATGAGAGCGTAATCACGCCGAGGATCGGTATAGTACCGATTTCGTCGGCAATGACTCCTGGCAGCTGATAGACTCGGGCTCGCCCCACCCTCAGAGTGAGGAGGTAAGTCGGCAAGCTAAGGATTGCTTACCGATCAAATGATCACGTGAGTGATCGCACTCAAGGAGGGCGTCAGAGGTGCGACTCTTTAAGACTCGTCAAAAGTGGTGGAGAGGGCGAAATCACCTAGTTCCCTTGGCTTGGAGTATCGTCTTCCCTAGAAGGGATATCGCAATGCTCTAGCCTGCCTTCCCTGGAAGATATCGACCACGTATATTAAATGTAGATGATTATCCCGGACGAGCGCAGGTATGGTCGTCTGGCGGACGTTTGCGGAACCGACGGATAGTAACGATGACGTTACAAGTTTCAATGTAACCAACGTCCAGCGATTTATATAGGACAGACAAAAAGGAAACTAAAGCAAAGAATAAAAAAAAAGAATATGAAAATACTCCAATAAACAAATTACTACCACGTTCAAAACATCTTACAGAAATCAAACATTGTATAATGGGGCGAATATTCGGGCGAAGGAATGCTGCAGTGTACGTGATCGCGAGTATGTGCTTGCGCCCAAAGGGCGCCACGTTCGCGTGCAAGATCACACATGCGGGAATGATGCTGGATCTTGAATCTTCGCCCGATGGCTGGGCCGGCTTCATACTTCGGCCAAGATAGTTGGCGTAGCTGCTGCCCCGTTAATTGTTCTCTCGATGACTGAAGTCGAAGACGGGTAATCGAAGTGTGCTAGAGGGGAGAGATCGCGAAAGCTCTTGTGATCGCGGCCGATGCACTCGTTGCTCGTGGATTCGTTTGGTGAGGGACTTTGGGAAAATGACCGGGGAAAGATGGCTAGCTGGTATTTTACTTCAAGCACCTCACCTTTATTGGGCCGCCAGGTAGACGGTGCGGATCGCCTTTCGGACAATCGCTACAGAAGGCTTAATAACAGTGACAAAGTCACGCCGGACGCCCGTAACCAATAAACCGTCGTACGCACGAGAGAGAATATACGCGAAGCTAAGAAAAATCGCGTACACGCTTTCGCTCGTAAACATTATAAATTAGACGCTACCTAAGCTTTGTCGTTGGCCAGCCGATAAAGCCTTATCGCCTCGCTCTTACTGCTATCGTTCACGACGACGCAGTACGTCGGATTGATTATATTAATCACCATGCCACCCACAAGGTTGATGGCGGGATTGCTCGCTCGCCCTGCTAGCTTAATGGTAGTTGCCACTCTCACCCTTGATACCAGTTCGCCTTCGATCCCAGCCCTATGAGTTGGGAGCACGACCTTGATCGCCTTCCTCACCGCTCTTCATTCCGTGGCCCAGCGAAGTCAGTCACCGAATTCAAGGTCAACTTTGTCGGAGTTGGGGCAGGGATTGGTCCGTAGGGCACCTTTGCCAATTTCTCCTTAGGGGGTAAGGAGAAACTGGCTTCTGAGGACTCAGAAGACTCTTCCGTATCTTCGCCGGTGATCTTAGGAACGAGTACGTCCCTCTCTAGCCTTTTTCTGTTGACGTTCAGTGAGCAGATGCGTGGGAATTTTCTCGGGGTTAGACGAGGTGCGAGGCATGCATGATCATGCCAAACGTGAACGCCTCTTCAACCTAGCCTAGATCCTTTGAAGTCGTTACTAATAGTTTGCTCGTCAGCCCATTAGGTGGCTTGTCCCTTAGTGGAAAGTGGGCGCCTGATCGGTCTGACCTAGGTCCCCTGCAACTAAAGCAAACTAAACGAGACGATCATGCACATGGCCCGATGGGAAAACGCCGTTATCTTTTCCACGATCGCCCCGGTTTTTTTCCTGGGGCGTATGTTGGATGGAGCAACGGGTAATCCTACCGGTCCGCCATTAACCATAAGAGTATGGCTTTCCTAGAAGTTCCGCACTTTCGCTTGAGCGGCAGGGTCGCAGGTTCCGACGGCTTTACTTCCACGGACGGCGGGCGCTTCGGTGGTGCGCCGTTTCTGCTAAGCATTTCGATTTTACTCGCACCCGGCGCTTGCTCTCCTTCAACGTCGCTATCGCTCGATTCGCTCGCATGCTAGCTTGACAGGTCGTTGATAATTTTCGCATCCCTCAGTGGTTAAGGCGTAGCGATTTTTCCGCGCGCATTTTTCCCTTCTCCCTCTAGTCTCGATAAGTAATAGAAGCGCTTGAGATCTCAGCGTGCGTCAATCCTGGCAGTTTCTCTTATTGATTCTCGAGTCGGTAGTCATTGTGTCCTACGACCTTGGAGATGATATAGGGACCGGCTAATACGGACGCTAAGTCCAGTGGCTATTCCCTGTACGGCGTTTGATAATATTCTGTTTTTCTTCTGTACCCAGTCGCCTACTTTGAACTCCACTAGTGACGCATCTGGTTGTACGCGGATGCCTGGTGCTCATTTTCCTTGAGCACATGCTCCTTTACCCTTTGGGCGAGGATGGAGTTTCCGGCCAACCATTCTGTTCAATGCACTGTGAGTCTGGTTATTCTTATTCGGCTACGGCTTGATCGACCGACCGACGCAGATAGCCTGGCGGATCGAGCTATCTTCCGGAGTTCAACATCACCGGACTAGACTAGTCGTGATATATACCGTCGTATTGAGTATTTAAACGTATACTCCGGTAAGTACTCGTTCCAATTTCGATGCGAGTCGCGCAAAGAAGCCTTGATCATGGTCCTTCACCGTGCGGATCATTCGCTCGGTTGGATTTGTTTGTGGGTGATAGTGTGGCGTAAATATATCACTTATACCTGTAGATAGTCACTTACCATTCGGTTTTTAAATTCGGCGCCGTTATTCGATAAGAATGCCATTGATGCACCGAAACATGACTACGCGTTCGTGCAGCGCCTCCTAGATCGCCTTGTCGTTAACTTGTCATAGAAGCACACACTCTACCCAGCGGATAAACAAGTTGACCAACACTAAGACATATTCACAGCCTCTCGGGCTGCGAAGAAATGGTCCTACGATATCGTCCGCTACCACCTGCCAAGGATCCAAGGCTCACTGATTAGGCATCTGATGTTTGTTTTGTAAAATTTGACATATTAATTACGATTGAAAAACAAAGACAAATAATTTTATTCAACATTTGAAATCGAATTCTATATCGCTTGTCTGCTGTATTTTATCGATACGTTGCCCAATTCTTACCAGCGTGAAGATCAATAATCTAAAGAGTCTTTTCGAGTATATTTTTTGTATTTTTTTATATTTATTTTTTTTGTATTTTTTTAATTTTCAAATTTTTTTCTTTTCTGACGTTCAGTATTATTTTGAATATTTTTTTGAAATCGTATTACTATTGACATATTTTTGAAAAACAAGCTTTGCAATAATACTCACCACAGTGTACATAAAATTTAGATGTTTTATGTTATTGTTTTATGTTATCTTTTATGTTTGTGTGATATATAATCATCGGTAATTTTGGATTGTTGCAAATAATATTCACTTACTTTTAAGTATAATTCTTTTGTTTTTATTGCTTTTGACCCATCATTTTTACGACAAACATTCCAAATTACTACTGTATTTGCTAGAGATGATATGCTAGAAATTTGCTGTATTAGTTTAATAAATACTGATCAAGTCCATTTTTTAGAATTTAAACTCGAATTCGCTCTTTGGCACCTGAAGTCATGGAAATCAACACCACCCATGGACGTATTATAAATTTTAATGGTGAATGGAAATTAAATTTCTAATTTTCCTCCAGCTTAAGCAAAATATTTTCTCATAGGTACCTTACAAAGGAGACCAGCTGCCGTAGATAAAACAGAAACTTGTTTTAAATCAATCACGGTGATAAAATTTAACCCATTTCCTTTGTCATAATGAACTTTATATACGTTGTGACGGTAATCGTCTTGTTTGCGCTACCGTCTCGATCATGCGGCTGCCTACGAGGTCCGCACCTACCGGCCGGGGAAAGCGGAAAACGGGAACTCGGTACGATATGGGACGGAACGCGTGCGAAGGTAAAAGAATCAATCGAGGATTAGCCATCCGAGAATTAAGAAACGCAGAGTAGCCAGACGCAAACACGAACGTTTAAAAGGAGTGCAGAAGCGAATCCATCAATAATTTCCGTTGTTGTTGCCGTTCGGAGTGAGTGGTGATATCGCCATCGTAGGCAACCACGAAGTCGCGGAATCCGTCTGACAGAGTCGACGGGACGACGGAGAAAACCCCGCTTCCAGTGGAGAAAAGCGGCGACCTGAGCTATATTTCGAAAGACGATATTAATCTGCTCCCCTTGACAGTGCGGCTATTCACATAAGGTAAGCTGGCCAGCTTCGCTCGGTTAGTTAATAAAATTGATTATTTCAATCTCGCCGCGCTCATTCCGGTACGACTGGGCATCGGGCGAGACAAAGAAATAAAACGGAATTAAAACCCCGTTACAACGTCTCTAGGCGCTTTTTTCAAATTTATGGTGAAAGTTGAAGCCTTTCTTAGGCAGAGTACCCGTGGCTTTCAAGCCAATCTTTTTCAAGTGAACGAATAAGTCAAAGCTAGTGAAATAATTATCAATATATAAGTGACTATGTTGGTAATAGCAAGATCGAAATTGTTTCTGTTACACAGATAAGTGATTTTGATAAAAACAAGAGTTTCCATACGATGCTTACGTTAAGAACGGTGTTAACGAGGACCAGGAAGTAACGTTCAAACCAGCTGCTATATTAGGTTTATTAAGTAAATGTATTTGATACTTTGATATCTTAAAAAAGTTTTTAATTGTATTAATTATTTTTTTCTATCAGACAAAAAAAAGAATTGAAAAATAGGAATAGAAGATAGCCAAAGCCAAATAAAAAAAAAGTGATATGATTTTTGAATGAGCTAAAGTGAACGCAGTCAGTGGAATCCAAATCTTCAAATAGAAAAACAAACGAGCGGCCGAAACGGAAACTTATATCCAAACAAAAGGTATAGGGTAAACACATTTCACATGATGATCACAAATCAATAAATACATCCATTGCAAAAAGGGGGGGTATGTCGTACAAACGGGGACAATAAAAGTGTAAAATCTCTCGATGCAGAGCTAACCGCCGCCCTGTTAAGTACGTATATGTATACGTGTGTTCGCCTTTACGATTGTCACTTCGCTCCAATTTCCAGTATTTCCTTAAGTTAAACTCACCTTGAGTCACCTGACTGGTGATTCTTATTCTCTTGTCTCCCATATTATGTGTAGATGCTATTATTTATCTCCCACAATCCCCTAGACTAAATCGGTTCATATACGAGGTGTGATCAAAAAGTAACGAGAATTATTTTTTTTCTAAAAAACTATTTATTTATTCATCAATATCGAATTTGTCCCCTTCAAAGTAATCCCCCCCAGATATAATACATTTTTTCCAACGCTTTATCCAGTCTTCAAAGCACTTTTCAAGCTCACTTTTTGATACAGCTCTTAGCTCCTTCAGCGATTTCTCTTTTATCTCATCAATGGTGTCAAAACGTTGTCCTTTCAACGTTTTTTTTAATCTTGGGAATAAAAAGAAGTCACAGTGAGCCATATCCGGTGAATATGGTGCCTGAGGTAACACAACAGTATTTTTTTTTGCCAAAAATTCACGCACAACTAACGCGTTATGAGCGGGAGCGTTATCGTGATGCAGTTTCCACGAATTGTTTTGCCACAAAATCGGTCGTTTTTGTCGAATCGCTTCACATAAACGGCGCATAACCTCTAAATAATATTCCTTATTGATAGTGCGACCTTCTGGTAGGAATTCATGATGAGTACATACATATACCGTTCGAATCAAAGAAGACAGTGAGAAGAACCTTCACTTTTGATCGAACTTGGCGAATTTTTTTTAGTCTTGGCTCACCAGGTAGCTTCCATTGCGATGATTGCGCCTTGGTTTCAACGTCATACCCATAAACCCATGTTTCGTCACCAGTTATAATGCAATTCATAAATTCTGGATCGTTATGAGCTGCATTCATACATTCTTCGGAGATTTCTACGCGAGTTTGTTTTTGATCAAAATTTAACAGTTTTGGGACAAATTTGGCTGCTACACGTGTCATGCCTAAAACTTCACTAAAAATTGCTTGACACGATCCTAATGAAATACCAGTATCATCACTGACTTCTCTGATAGGGATTCGCCGATCTTCTAGAATCATTTGTTTAACCTTTTTGACGTTATCCTCGTTAATTGAAGTGTTAGGGCGGCCAGAACGATCATCATCTTCGACGCTTTCACGACCATCTGAGAATCGTTTATACCACTCATAAATCCTTGGTTTACTCATAGTAGAATAACCATAGGCCTTTATTAACATTTCACACACTTTGTTACACTTTATTTCATTTTTTACGCAAAATTTAATACAGGTTCTTTGATCCATTTTTTTAACAAACAAAATTCGCCGAGCTTTCAAAAACACCTCTAACCTTAGCGGCTGCCACGTAAAAAGTAAACAATGAAACCAGCTGAAAATTTTATCATACTTCAGGGGCGTGTGTACCAATATAATAAAAAAAAATTTTGACGATCGGATTTTCCAAACCCGCGAAAAAAAATTCTCATTACTTTTTGATCACACCTCGTATTTCTAGGAAATAGGCTTCTTGTTGAAAAAAGAGCGAAGAACGTAAAGCGACGAGTCAATCCAAATCCTTTTAATCAAAATAAGCTACTCAGTCTTTATGCAGGTTGAAAGCCTTTCGTTAGCGTATAGACATACAATATTATCCGGGGAGAGAGAGAAAGCTTTTCCACGGACTAACGTTCGGCACGACTATAAAAAGGGTTATAGGACTCATGCACTTAATTATCGCGCGGTATTTTTTATGAATGACGCGGCTAATGATAGGTGCACCTACCCTGTATTGCAGTTACGGTGATCAGCCGTAACCGAGCGTGCAAATTTTAAATCGCCGGCCACTCCTAGCTCAAGTTAACGCTGCTACTGCAATTGTCGTGCCGATCGGGTCGCCTACTGCAGTTGCCAAGGCTAATTGTCGGGATTCCTCCTGTAAGATTCTTTCGTCGTATTATCACTGGTGATAACCTTGCCTTCTACACTTTTATCCAGCTCACTTTTCGAATTTTACTTGGGACTCTTACTCACAGTAATAAATCTTTTTCCAAAACACGGCCTCACCAGCTGATGGTTCAGATCATATCAAACGCACGCCTCTCCTATTCAAAACCCTCGCGTACACCCGCTCTCTCTCTCCTAATCGTTCGCTTTCGCACCTCGAGTGTCGCCGAATTACGAACGAATCGATATTTATAATCGATAAGTGTTGCACTGTATACGGAAAATTTTGATTAAAAAAATTCAAAAATTCCTAATAATTTTGCTTAGTTTAATTTAAGCTTAATGATTATTTGATTTATGTTTTATTTGATATTTGATATTTATTTGATATTTGATATTGATATTTGATATTTGATAGCTTATTTGATCTTATGTTTTTTCATAATTTTATAATCAAATTACGAAATTCTAAAAAAGTATTATTATTATTATATTTTGTAACGAGGTGGGTAGCTAGTACAATAGAAAATTTATTGAAGCACAAACTCCCACAGTGCAGAGCTAACCGCCACTCCGTTAAACACGTATAGTTTTACGTGTATTCGCCTTTACGTTTGATACTTTCGTTTCAGTGTCTTCTTTCCGACCGATTTGAACTCACCTTAACCCATTTCTTCCCAAGGCGCCATTTTATAGTCGATTTGTTTTTGACCGAGGAAAACCTCAAAATAATCGAAAATGTATACTAGAAGTCACTTTTCTATTGTAAAATTTCCCGCTCTTTACGAATCTGCAGTCAGAATTAGGATATTTTTCACGGAAAATTACAAAATGGCATCTTGAATGTTGATGAAAATTTAGTATTACATTAGAATTTTTCTTTCAGAAATTAGTGGCTGAAATTTATAGAATCAGGATGAAAATGTAGATTTACATTGAAAATGTTAGTTCTTTGATAAACCTAGGCATTACGAATTTTCCTGGAACATTTTTCCAAGATGGCGGCCAGCAACATGTTGACAAGCGGGGAAATCTAAAATTTTCTAAATAAAAGCCGATTTAGAGAATGAATATATATAAATTTTATTTAACAAAATGTTACATCTTAGTTTTTTACAAGCACATTATATTTCTCTGCTGTGTGACGCGCCTTGCCTTCCTTTGCCTGTGTTTTGTGTGATTATGTTGTATGTGTGTGTGATTGAGTTTTTGTTTGTGTTAGTATCTTTTGTATTTCCTTCTCCTCTTCTTTTCCATTTGCCTTCATTTTTCTTTTTTCGTCTTCTTCTCACTCTTTCATTCCATCTTCTATCCCATCCTCTCTCTTTCTCTCTCCCTCCTATACTTACCTCCTCTCTTTCTGTATGTCCTCCCATTTATAATCATCCTTCTGTTTTCTACCACGATGTCCATTACTACTCCTGCTTCCTGGCAGGCACTGAGGACCTTCTTTGCTGCCCTTACCATTTCGTCCCTCTCTTTTCTTTCTTCAAAGGACAGCCACTCGTCTAAGCTCATTTTTCCTTCTCTATATATTTCTCTTTCCAGGTCCCATATCTTGTCTCTGTCTTCTCTGCTATTAAACTCAACTTTCAGCCTTTCTCCCAATTCCTTTACATGTTTCACTTTCACTTTATGAACATTTTCAAACCATTCTTCTATTTTTACACCTTCTTCCCATTTTGGTCCCTTTTTCACTACCAGAATTCTTTTTTTTCACTCGTCCCATTCTTCTCCTGGTGATTCGTCACTCTCACTTTCCATTTTCCTTTTTTTTCTTTTGTTTTTTATTTTTTACTCTCTACTTCCTCCTCTGCTCCTTTCTCATCTCTTTCTTTTCTGCTTTCTTTTTGGTTTTCCTCAATTGTTCTTAGTCTTATTTCCTGGTTCCTAGCCTCTCTTTCCAACTCTTTTACCTTATTTTCCAAATCACTTCTTTTTTTTCTTTCTATTTCCATCCATTCTTCCAGGTCATCTTTTTCTACTCTTCTGTCTCTTTCTATCTTCGTTATTTTCCTTTCAATTTCATCCATTTTCGTTAATCTTTTCTTTTGCCTTCTTTACTCTATGAATTTTCTTTTATTCCTTTCTTATCTAGCCGGTCTTCTCACCTGTCCGTATTAAGGCTTTTACACCTTTTCTGCGATCTCCTCCGCTCTCTCTGCTTTCACTTATGCTTACTACAGTTCTCTCTTACCAATTTCTTTCTTCTCTCTTTTCACTTTTCTTTTTCTTTCTCTTTTTCTTCTTCTTTTCTTCTTCTTTTCCACTTTAGTTCCCTCATCCATGCTATTTTTTCTTTGCTCACAACTATTATTTCTTCCCACTTTTCTCCTTCTTTTCTTGTCATTTCGCATTTTTCTACTATGTGTTTCCAATCTTCCTCTTCTTTTTGGCACATTCTACATTTCTTATTTTCTTCTTTTTCCCAGTATCTACTCCCTCTTGTCTCGTTCCCTAACCTAAACCTCTCTCTTATTTGTAGGCCTCTTATTTTCCCTTCATTTTGTATTTCTTTTAGTCTACACTTCTTCATTTCTTCCTTTATCCCCTTCCACTCTCTTATATATCTTGATTCTTCCACCTTATCTTCCATTTCTTTTTCTTCTTTTTTCCTCAATTCTTCTCCTACTTCTTCCCAGAACTCTTCTCTTTCATCGTCTCCTTCTTCTCTCTCTCTGTATTTTTTACTTTCCCCTAGTCTTTCTTCTCTCTCTCCTTTTTTTTCATTTCTTTCTTCTCTTTTCCTTTCATTTCTCTTCATTTCTCTCCATGCTTCTTTCTTTATTGTTCCATCCCCCTCTTCTTTAATTTTATTTTCATATCTCATCGCTCTCTCCATTGCTTTTTCTTTTATTTCTTTTCTTCCTGTTTCCCATTTTATCAGATAACTCGGTGTGTTTCTGTCCAAACCCAGTACCCATTTTATATATTTCATTTGTAGTCTTTCTATTTCCTCGTATCTTTTCCACCCCCATATTTCTGCTCCGTACGTTATCACGCTTTTCACAAACGCGTCAAATAACATTATCCTTAGCTTCCAATTTTCTTTAAATAATCTTTCTCCCAACTCCCATACCTTTCCTAGTCCCATATTTATTTTACCTTCTGTTTTCTTTATATGTCTCTTATTCCCATTATTTTTGTTTATTATGTATCCCAGATAGTTATATTCTTTTACCATTGCAATTTTCTTTCCTATCCACTCAAAACTTTCTTCCTTTCCTCTTCCTCCTCCTTTCTTACATTTCATCATTTTTGACTTTTCTACGTTTAATTCCAACCCTCTTTCCTCTAAGAATATCCTTAGTTTTTTCAGCATCTCTTTCATCCCATTTTCATTTTTTGCCATCATTACTATATCATCCGCGTATCCTATCGTCCAAATTTTCTTTCTTCCTATTACCACTCCTCCTTCCTGAATTTTACTCATTTTCTCTTCTAACTCCGCAAAGGCAAGATTAAATAGCGTGGTGCTCAGCGGGCACCCTTGCCTTACTCCCTTTTCTGTGTCGAATTCCCCTATTATCTCTCCTCTAATTTTTATTCTGCATCCTGTTTCCTTGTATATTTCTTCTATGCTTCTTCTGATCCTTTTATCTATTTCTTTTTCCTTCATTATTTCCCATATCTTCTTTCTTCTTATCCTGTCAAACGCTGCTTTCATATCAGCGAAGAAGACAAACAATTTCCCACTTTTTTCCCTGATTTCTTTTCCTATTGCCGTTTTTAGCACGTATATTGCATCTGTTGTTCCTCTTTTTAGTCTGAATCCCATTTGCGTATCGCTTAGTATTCCTTGTTCTTCTATCTCTCTATCTAGTCTTTTTCTTACTATTTCTGCATATATCTTATATCCTGTGTCCATCAGCGTTATACCCCTATAATTGCTTACTTCTTCTTTTTTTCCTTTCTTGTATACTGGTATTATTATTCCCTTTCTCCATTCCTTCGGGTATCCTTCTCCGTTCCATACTCTATTTAGACATTTTGTCAGATCATTTATTAGGCTTTCAGTCCCAGCCATCCACGCTTCATTTGCAATCCCATCTTCTCCTGTTGCTTTTTTCTTTTTCATTCTCTTTATCACCTCTACTACCTCTTTAACTTTTATTTCCCCTCTTTCTTCTTTTTCCTCTCTTTCCCATTCTTCTCTTTCTTCTTTTTTATTGTAGTCCTTTTCTTTTTCTCCCAGCTGCTTCTTGAAGTGTTTTAGCCATTCCTCATTGCTTATTTTTTCGTCTATTTTTGCTCTTTTTTTCTTTCCTCCGCCCACTTTTTCCCAAAATTTCCTTCTCGTTCTATCTTTGCTTATTTCCTCCGCCACTTTCCTTCCTTCCTCTTCTTTTGCCTTTCTTATTTCCTCTCTGTATTCCCTCTTTGCTTCCAGGTATCTGCTTCTATCCCCAATTCCTCTTCTTAGTTCTTTCAGAGCATTCATTACCTTGTCTCTTTTTACCTTACATTCTTCTCTCCACCAGCTTTTTCTTGTTACTTTTTTACTTTTTATTTTCTTTTTTGTTATGGCGTTCTGCACTCTAATTTTTATCTCTTCCCATTTTTCCGTTTCTTCTACTGCTCCTATCCATCTGTGATACTCTTTTATTCCTTCTTCGCTCCAGTCTTCTCTTAACCTTTCTTCCTCTCTGTTTTCTTCTTCTTCCACCCTGTTTTCTAGCTCCACTTCTACTGGTAGGTGATCCGATTTGATTCTCTCTCCCATTTGCATTTTCTTCACTCTCTCTTCCCCTCCTATATTTCCAATTATGTAGTCAATCGTCGACATCCCTCTCGCTCCTATATAAGTAATTTCTCCCTCTTCATCTCCCTCTTTTTTCCCATTCATAATCACTAATCCCGTCTCTCCTAGCCATTTAACCATCTCTTCCCCTTCTGCGTTTATCGTACCATCCTTTGTTTTTATTTCTTCTGTCTGTCCTTCGCTATCCCATTCTCTTCCTTCGCCTCCTGTTCTAGCGTTAAAGTCTCCTCCTATTATTAATATTTTACCTCTATTTTCCTCTATTTCTTCGGTTAGGTACTCATAATTTTCTTTTTTCTTGTGCTGCATGTAGACTGATGCAACCGTGCATTTCTCTCTCTCTATCTCTATTTCCCCTACATGACTTCTTCCGTCCTTTCTTTCTTCCATTTTACCTTTAATCTCCCTTGTCTTTCTCTAACTGCCATCAGTCCACCCCCTATCTCCCTACCCCTTTTTCCTTCCCTTCTCGAGTCCCTCCATTCAATGTTATACTCATTCAAATTTTTTTCTATTCCTATTCCTGCTTCGTCTCTTTTCACCCATGTCTCCGTAAGTCCTACTATATCAAAATTTCTAATGTATTTCCAGTCCTCTTCTTCCAAGCTCTTTATTCCCGACACATTCCAAAATAACATTTTTACTGTTTTTCTTCCCTTCACCTCTTCTCTCTTCTCTCCTCTCCCACTTTTATTTCCGAAACCCTTCCATTCCTTTCTTTGTCATTCTTTCTTCTCTCTCATTCCACCTCCATTCTTCCTCCCCTGCTCTTAACCCGTTGTGCCATATTTTAACTTCCTTGCCCTTATTTTTCAATTCTCTTGCTTTTCTTCTTACCTCCTCTCTTATTTTCCTCTGTTTCCATGTCCAGTCGTGATCTATATATATTTTTTTCTCCCCTAGTTTACTTTTTTTCTTCATTATTCCCTCCTTTTGTTCCCATGAGGCACACTTTATTTGCCACATCCTCTTCCTTCTATACTCTATCCCTTCCTGTCTCTGTTTTATTTCTGGTCCTCCTATACTCCTTAGGCTTATTATTTCCCCCTTAATTCCCATTCTGTCCTTTAACCATTCTTCTGCATCTCCTTTTTTTTCCCATTTCAGTTCTCTCTCCAGATCCGTTACAATTCTATTATTTACCCTACTTTCTCTATCCATCCTCTCCTTCATGTGATCCCTTTCATCCCTTTTATCTACTCCTTTTTCTTCTGCCCTTATCTCTTTTCCTTCCATGCATTTTTTCATCTTATTCATCTCTTCTTCCAATTCATTCATTCTTTCTTCCCACTTCTCTTGTCTTCTTTTTTCTTCTCTTTCTCTTTTTTTCCTTTCCTCTCTATCTTTCTCTAATTCTTCTCTAAGTTTTTCTAACCCTCTCTCCCATTTTGCCTCCCTTTTTTTCTCCGCCTCTTCCATTCGCCTCATCATTTCATTTAGCAGTTCCTCTTTTTCTCTCTTCCCCTCTCTTCTCAGTTCTCTCATTTCTGCTAGTACTCTTTCAATTGCATTACCTTCTCCTTTACTCTCACCCACCCCTATCAATGTTCTGTCCATTTCATTTCCTTCATCCCCATCTGTTCCACTCCCCTCGCTTTCGCTTTTGTACCTTTTCATCTGCCTCACTTCTTCCTTGTTTCCTCCCCTCAGGCCCTCTTCGCTCTCTCTCTACCTCTCACCCCTTTTGCCTTCCTCTTATCCCCTTTACCATCCCTCTCTTTCGCTGTTCCTGGCGTTATGAACATTTCGTTCCTGTTTCCTATTCCAATTCCCCACCTTGCTCCCGCCTTAACTCTCTCTCTTATTCCCTTTGTCTTCGCCTTTATATCCCTCTCCTACGCTCCTCTTTTCCCGCCTTCTGTCTTATCTAACCTAACCTATCCTTTCTCCCTTTATTTTTTTTCTCACCTTACTTCCTTCGCCCTTTGTTTCCCTCACTTTTTCTCTTCTCCAAACCTAAAAACCTCCTTCTCTCTAAAATTGAGTTATACTCAGCACTCACACAAGACACGTCCACACTCATCCAAGTCTCAATATAACCCTAGAAAAAGAATATATACTACCTATACTTTCGATGTCGCTGAATACAATGCTAGTGTCAATTTCAATTTTACAAAATGGCGCATCCAATATGGCGTCGGTAATACCAAAATCAGTTTGTGTTGATAAAATCGCAAATCTAAGTGCTACATTTTGTCTTGAATTTTTAGCACTTTTTCTAGTATTTTCCAAAATAATTGATGCAATAGTGGAAGAAATTATTCATCAAGCGTACCTGTTTTTTCAAGATGGTAAGAGTCAAAACAATTTGCACATAGATACTCTTGACGTTGTTCGCAATAAATATTCGTACGTTTCTTGCAGTCATTGCTAGCTTTGCATATTCTTTGTGAAGATTTTGTGGATTTATTGTGGATATGATGATACTCTCTGAAACAAGTATCACAGAAATAAGTTTTGCACTCATAGCAATAAAATATTGTTCTTATGGTACACTTTATACACATTCGTCTACGATCAGGTATTGTGAGTTTCAAATGCTTTGATAACTTTTCAATCGGTTGCTCTAAATAAGACTTTGCAACACTTTTTGCAAAATCTTTACTAGACATTCTTTTTTTTGACAAAATCAAAGTATTTGTCAGTGAAGACTCGATCAATCTATATAAAATAACTCATGTCCATTTCTTTGAACCAATATTCGTTTTTAGATCACTGCAGTATTGATCATGAAGATCAACTCCTCCCATAAATTTATTGTATGTCTTGAATGCTCCAGGAAATTCAATTGGTACTTTACGTTTGACTGTTTTATCGAATCGTTCCATTGGAATAGTAGGTGTAACGCCAACGGCTGTAGATAATATGGACACTGGTTTCGAGTCCATTACCGTAATGTAATTTATACCACTGGTTTTATCATGACTTACAACATAAGATCCTCTAACAGCTTTCTTTTTATCTAGTTTATGTTTTTCTATCAATGTCTTCTGTCCGGGATTTTTGATCAATGTTTTCGAATTTTTACTTGATTTATCCAACACTTTTGGAAACATCTCCTTTGTAAAAACACGATCATCTCTAACCGTACCTGTTGCACGCAGGTTTTGTTTTTTCAAGTGTACCAGTAAATCAGGGGATGTGAAAAATCTATCAAAATATAGATGATATTTAGCTACATCATTCTTATTGACCGATGTTAGAAAAACATGAAGCATATTCATCACTGCCCGAGATCCTAAACTGCATTTAGAGAACTTCGTGTCACTTTGACAATCATTTTTTCCACAATAGATATCTATTTCTAAAACAAATCCATTAGAAGTACAAAGGGCCCATAATTTTATTCCAAAACGTATTGGTTTGTCTTTGATGAATTGTTTTAGAAGCGTGCGACCGAAAAATTTAATCATCATTTCATCTATTGATAAAGAAGAGCAAAAAAATCCAAACTGTTTTACATTTTCTCTGAAAATGTTTAAAATTACACGAACTTTCCAAACTTTGTCATTATCAGTCTTATCCGAATTTTTCGAAGTTTTCAAATTAGACTTAATTTTTTCAAACAAATTTCTATTCATCGTTTCTGAAACAACATCGGAATGCCACATTTCATCAGTCGACCAGTAATCTCTATAGCTTTTACGAATATTGGAAGTGGAAAAAATGATAATACCTAAAAATTTGTTGAAATGATCTTGATCTAATTCAAATCCATTTTCAGTTATCGCTTCAATAATGTAATCTCTCATTCTATGACAAAAAAACATTTCAAATAATTCTTAAGGTTCCTTTCCTAGTACATTTTGTTTTATTGCTTCAAAATTATATATTTCTGATTCAAGTTGAACATCGTATGGTCTTTCTTGATCTATCTATTCGTATTTATGTGAGGCTTCTAACTTTTTCTCGTTCGCGGAAAAATTTTGATACACTTCTTCATAAGATAAGGCTACTGCATCAGTGAATCGAGAAGTTCCATCAGCTTCTCCGTCATTATCGAGACCTTCTACGTCACTATTATCATCATCGGGTACCCACATAACTTCATGATCATTTTCATCTTCATCACTATGATCATTGTTTTCTACAACACTGCTATCAACACTGGCATTCCTCATCGACTTACGTTTCGGCATGATTTTGCCAGTTTTATGAAACTTCTTTTAGAGTCCGAATCTGATAAATATTTATCTTGAAAAAATACTCGGTGAATAGTAAAGCTCGCCAATTATCCTGAAAAGGACTATCGGAGAGACAGCCGAAGAAAAGAGTGAATATGCTCCAACTATCTTGAAAAAGACCGTTAGAGAAATACGCACTTTTCAATCCTCCACAAGATGGAAAATCTCGCCAATTATCCTGAAAAGGACTATTGGAGAGGCAGCCGAAGAAAAAGAGTGAATATGCTCCAACTATCTTGAAAAAGACCGTTAGAGAAATACGCACTTTTCAATCCTCCACAAGATGAAAAATCTCGCCAATTATCCTGAAAAGAACTATTAGAGAGACAGCCGAAGAAAAAGAGTGAATATGCTCCAACTATCTTGAAAAAGACCGTTAGAGAAATACGCACTTTTCAATCCTCCACAAGATGAAAAATCTCGCCAATTATCCTGAAAAGGACTATTGGAGAGGCAGCCGAAGAAAAAGAGTGAATATGCTCCAACTATCTTGAAAAAGACCGTTAGAGAAATACACACTTTACAATACTCGAGAAGACAAAGGATTTATCCAACTGTAGGGACAAAGAATCCAGAAAAAAATAAAGTAATTAGATTCGCAATTTTATCAACATTACCTGATTTTGGTATTAACGACACCATATTGGATCCGCCATTTTGTAAAATTGAAATTGACACTAGCATTGTATTCAGCGACATCGAAAGTATAGGTAGTATATATTCATTCTCTAAATCGGCTTTTATTTAGAAAATTTTAGATTTCCCCGCTTATCAACATGTTGCTGGCCGCCATCTTGGAAAAATGTTCCAGGAAAATTCGTAATGCCTAGGTTTATCAAAGAACTAACATTTTCAATGTAAATCTACATTTTCATCCTGATTCTATAAATTTCAGCCACTAATTTCTGAAAGAAAAATTCTAATGTAATACTAAATTTTCATCAACATTCAAGACGCCATTTTGTAATTTTCCGTGAAAAATATCCTAATTCTGACTGCAGATTCGTAAAGAGCGGGAAATTTTACAATAGAAAAGTGACTTCTAGTGTACATTTTCGATTATTTTGAGGTTTTCCTCGGTCAAAAACAAATCGACTATAAAATGGCGCCTTGGGAAGAAATGGGTTAAGTCACTTGACTTGTGACACTCGATCTATCTTAGGTGTGAGTGACCTAATGCTTAATCCGACTAATCCCTCAGATGAAATCGGATTAAAACTTAATCCTTTATAGATCTGTTAAGCTATTAGGAAACGAAATGACGTAAATGGCGAATAAAATTAATAATGTTTAATTCATAAAAAACTAGTTTTTTCCGGCCGAAAGACTAACGTACGCGAAATATGATTTATAATTATTGATAATAATTCAATGTGAGAGAGAGAGAGAGAAAATTCGAACTTTGCCGCGAAATCTAACACTCGGCGCGAATGCAAAAAAAATAACACTCGCGATAGACAAAATACTCTAGCTCGTATTTTGTCGCGCAAAATAAGGGATGTGCACCTACCCTGCGGTGCAATTACAGTGATCTGCCGTAATTGTTGAAGATAATAAATGGTGCTCTTCAAATCAGCTGCGCTGCCTCGCTCGCTTCCAAATTTGCTGCTGTTTTGCTGCCGCTGTAAATGCTGCTGTTGTGATGCTTCTTGCTATCACTCGCACACGTTCAAAACCCCAGGAAAACTTTTAATTTGCAAACAAACAGCAAAACATTGTGTAAAAACTAAACTGGCGATACTATTCCAGTAACAGTTGAGGTTTTTCTGAATATTTAAACCCTCGCGCATCCCCTCTCTCTTTCTCTTAGTCGTTCGAATTAACATCGCGAGTGTACCGAATCGCGAACGGATCGATTAATCGAATCGACTACCGTTGCAATTTAAAAATTAACAGTTAATGATTTGACAAAATTCTCGGAAGATTATACAATATTTATTTAAATAGTAAGAATTTTTTCTCTGTATATTATTTTACAAACATACACTCAAGAGAATTCAACTTATATAATATAAAATTATATAATATTATACTAGTCAAGTATTTTTTGAAAACTGATGTAGACGAATAATATATTGCATTAACAATCCTTTAAGAATTATCACATTGATAGCAGTTTTTTCTAAAATTCCAACATGTAGGAATTTACTAGTAGTTAAAGATAATTCTTCTGAAGATGAAGAAGAAACTTCCGATTCAGAAGATAATAACTGTATATTACGAAGATAAAAAAATTTGGATATAAAAGAGTGCACAAATATAGAAGATTTCGACGAATGTAATATACAATTTAGTATTTCTCATAATAAAATTTTATAGCAGTATTTACAGATATATATAATACAGATTCATAGTCCTCCATTTTTCCTTATGATATTCCTTGGGTTTCCGTGGTATTATATGGTGTTTTATACTGTTTTATAGTGTTTTATAGTGTTTTATGTTTGGTGTTTCACGGATCTCGATGGATTCATAGTTCTTCATGGTTTTTCATTTACTCCATGGGTATCCATGATGTAAATGGTGTACTATGGTATTCCACGGATCTCGATGAATTCCTGATTCTTCATGGTTCCCCATGAGTTTGCAAGGTGTTTTATGGTGTTTTCTGGTGTTTCGCACATCTCGATGGATCCATCGTTCTTCATGGTTCTACATAGTACTCCATGCGATTCCAAGGTGTTTTATGGTGTTTAGAAGGAGTATTATAATGTTTCACGAAGCTTGATGGATACGAGGATCTCTCCATGAACTTCCATGGGTTCGGGTTTTATGATGTTTTATGGTGTTCGACGCATCTTGATAAATTCATTGTCCTTCATTATGCCTTATGTTATTCCATGGTATTTTAGGGTATTTTATGGTTTTCCATGTATCTCGATGAATTCATAGTTCACCATTGTTCCTTATAGTACTCTAAGGAGTCGGTTTCATGAACGAAACTCAATCTAGTGCAAATAGAGGTTGCACGATAAAATATTCCAAATCTTATTTCACAAATATAATATGTATTTTTATATAAAATTTGCAAATGCAATTATCTAATGTGACTTTGGGGTCACTCTGAGGTACGCTTGAGGTAACCGTAACTTAGGGTCACTCTGATTTGACTTGCATGCAACGCATAAGCCGGGACGAGCAATATTGTTGCGTAGAGAAACTACTAACCGGGAAGTAATAACTGAGTGTTATTATTGACTCTTACTTAATATGTTCTTAAGAAATTCTAAGAGAAATTCGCAGACTCACGCTTAACGAATTTCCAGAAAGTACGGGGAACTAGAGAGAAAGAAAAAAAAGGAAAGAAAGAAAAGAAAAGATAGCCACATACAAAATTCACATACTTTTTATTTTATTAGATTGCTTAATACTTAGGCTGCGTACTCTCTGCTCTTTGACCTCTATCTCTCTCTCTCTCTTTCTCTCTCTCTCTCTCTCTCAATTCTAGATGCACTTAATTTTACTTCTTGGATGACATATTGGTTCACTTCGTAGGTGACTTCTTGGCACTATTCCGCACTACTGATTCTTCTAAAAAATGTTTCCTATCCTTCCGTGTTTCCTCCAGCACTGGTCCCGCACTCTTGTACAGAGCTTTTAACAAGCAGTGGGTGGAAATCCCCTTCTTTTAACCCATGACATAATGATAATTAAAATTTTCTGTATTGGTGGGAAAAATTTTCTTATCCGATTTAGTATTTGTATTTGGTCGGAGGGTGTGAGTTTTCAGAAAGAGATAAGGCGGTCCTTTCTTAACTTGGGCCTTTTTCTCCAGAGAGGCTCTTGGAGTGCCACTTTCGAGAGCTAGATTGACACTATGGTTTATAATTACTTACACAAAATTGTACTACAATAATTCAATAATTAACTATTATAAACATTTATAAAAATCCATAAACTTCTAACAAGGATGGTACCCAACCCGAACTCACCGATTTTGATAATTCTTGTATATGTTGTAGTACATTAAAAAAGCAAGAGATTGGTATTTTTTTTCTCGGTAGAAAAACATATTTAAGAGGTGAAATCCACCCTCAAAATTCACCCCCAAAAAAATTTTTCTAAATAACTTTTCTTTTAGTCAATATTTTTTAGTAAAACAAAGTCGGTAATAATCCTTATAAAAAGTAAAACAAACTCTGGTGTGTTTGACTTTTGGGGGTTGCAACCCCTATTTTTAGTACACGAAAAATTGTAAAATTGACATCATTTTCTGCAGTAAAAACTTTTAAAATAATGTAATTATAACTAAATTTTTGTATTTATAAAGAAAATAGAAAAAATAAGTTTATGTTTCCTAGCATTTTTAATAAAAAATATTTTCAGAGGGTAAAGCCACCTGTATTAATGAAAATTAGAACTTTCCATATTAAAATTATTTAAAAGCGAATTTTTTAATTTTTACTACTTTATAGTGCAACGGGGTATGAATTCCGTATTAATTCCTTTGTCTCACCTAATACGCAATCGTACAGGAATGCGGGCGATGAGATGGAAATAATCAATTTTGTTAACTAACCGAGAACTAGGGAAGGACGGGTATCAGTCAATCAACTTACTAATAGCAAAAGACCAAAGTAAATTAATGTTTTAATCACACACAGACTAGTTTATTTACTATATAATCTACAACGCATTTGGCCGCGCATTAACGTTTATTCGATATGCGCGACAACTTAACGCATCGCCATTTCGTTTACAGTCGCCTGTTCGAATTACTCGCTCGCCCGCTCACTCACCACAGATTTCTTTACGTTCGCAGACGTGAGAGGAGAGTTAAGATATTATGCGCGATCGTTTAGCAAAAATCATAACGTGAAGCTGGCCAGCTTACCTTATACAAGGGTCGTTTGAAAAGTCCGTGCAAAAATAAAAACTGCTTGATTTTTTTTAATAAATCTTTTTTATTTTTCAACATAGTCTCCTTTTAGGCTTATACACTTCATCCAACGCTGCTCTAGTTTGTTAATCCCTTCCAAATAATAGGATTTGTCCAAGTCTGTAAAATAGGCATTCATTTCTGCAATCACCTCCTCGTTTGAATAAAATCTTTTCCCCGCCAGCCATTTTTTCATATTAGGGAACAAATAGTAGTCTGACGGAGCTAAGTCTGGAGAATAGGGGGGATATGAAACGAGTTGGAACTCTATCTCCATTAGTTTTGCGCCCACAACTGCTGAGGCGTGAGCTGGCGCATTGTCGTGGTGGAAGAGGACTTTTTTGTGGGCCAATCGTGAACGTTTTTCTAGCAACTCGGTTTTCAAACAATCCAATAACGATGAATAATATTCGCCTGTAATGAGTTTACCCTTTTCCAGATAGTCGATGAAGATTATTCCTTGCGACCCAAAAGACAATCGCCATAACCTTCCCGGCCGAAGGAATTGTCTTCGCCTTTTTCGGAGTAAATTCCCCCCTTGGTAACCCATTGTTTAGACTATTCTTTGGTCTCAGGAGTGTAGTGATGTATCGATGTTTCATCTACAGTGATGAAACGATGCTAAAGTCTTGCGGGTTTTGCTGGAACAGCTGCAAACCATTCTTGCAACACTTCACACGATCTCGTTTTTGGTCAATTGTGAGCAATCGCGGCACCCATCGAGCGGATAGCTTTTTCATGTCCAAATGTTGGTGCAAAATATTATGTACCCGTTCGCTCGAGATGCCTACAGTACTAGCAATCTCACGCACCTTCACTCTTCTGTCAGCCATATCATGGATTTTATCAATGATTTCTGAAGTGGTAACCTCAACAGGGCGTCCAGAACGTTCAGCGTCTTTTGTGCTCATATGGCCACTCAAAATTTTGAAACCACTTATAAACCATTCTAATCAAAGGTGCACAATCACCATAATGTTTACCAAACTTCTGTTTAATCTCCTGAGGCATTTTGCCTTTGAAAAAGTAATGTTTAATCAATACACGAAATTCTTTTTCGTCCATTTTTTTACAACCACTCGATTTCTTTGATTGAAATGAATGTAAAACGCAAAGTAATTGGCCGATCTGGCTGAAACTTGGTGTGCGCTCTTCCAAGATATGCCACTAACTGAAAATAACCTTGATACGCACTAGTAGCGCCATCTCTCTGACTTTGCACGGACTTTTCAAACGATCCTCGTACGTTCAATCGCGCTATCTAGGGGAGCAATTCAGTGTCGCCTCTCAACACGAGGCTCAGGTTGCCGGTTTTTGAAATCAAAAACGAGGCTTTTTTTGTCGTCCTGCTACTTCCGTCGGACCAGCTCGTTAATTTCGTAGCTGGCCTACGATGGCGTGTTAGCTGCGTTATCATGATAGCAACAACAACAAAAACTATTGGCAGTCTACGAATTCGATATCTACACTCTTTGCTATAACTGCCGCACGCACTCACGCTGCTACCGGTGCTAGAGTTATTCCTCTCTCTCACGCTGTTAACAATTACAGGGGTACTCCTCGACTCACCCTGCTACTGATTCTAGCGTTACTCCTCTACCGGTCCTTATTTCTTCGCGCGCGTTCCGCCCCATTTCGGACCGAGTTCCTGTCTTTACTTCTCCAACCGGTAGGTGCTGCCCTCGCAGGCAGCCACGTGATCGAGACGGTAACGCAAACCGAACGTTTACCGTTACAACCCCCTTCCAGTCTGGACCCATGGGTTATTGGGCGCGACGAGGGTGGCTCGAACTCGTCGCGTTCTCGCTCCGAGGCTATTATTCGTGGTAACGGCGCATTCGCTTTCGTGGGGTGTCACATTGCTCGCTATAGGCGGGTTGTTCGTCGCCTCAGCTCCATCGATGGTCGAGGTGTCGTCGTAATCTCGCCTTCGGGTTTTGTCATCCGATAAGGTGCTCTCCTGTCCGTAATAGGGTTTGAGGTCTTTGGCGTGGACCAATTCTTTGACCTCTTCCTGTTGGTTGACAAGGCGGTACGAACTGTCTCCGAGTACCTTGATGATCACGTAACGGCCAACAAAGTCCGGCGCTAGTTTCGCGGATATACCAGGTGTGGCGGTTAATAATTCTTAATTTTTTGTAAAAAAACACGTCATTCAGGAGAAAAGTGGAAAAATCGTTTATTCAAAGTATTCTCCATCGTTTGATACATATTTTGTCCACCTATCTGGCAAGTCATGGATACCCTTCCAAAAAAAATGTTCATCCTTTGAGGCGATCCATTCAGCAAGCCATTTTTCGACATCTTCGTAGTTCTTGAAGCTTTGCATAGAGAGCGCGTGGGCCATCGATGAAAATAGATGGTAATCGGATGGGGCCAAGTCCGGTGAGTATGGCGGGTGGGCCAAGAGTTCTCAGCCAAACGTAGAAATGGTTTCTTTAACCGCTTTCGCTGTGTGTGCGGGGGCGTTGTCGTGCTGTAAAATTATCTTCGCGTGCCTTGAAGTCCATTCTGGTCGCTTTTCGTCCAATGCATGCTTCAATTTGACCATTTGTTCACGGTAGCGCAAGGTGTTAACTGTTTCACCCGGTTTCAAGAGCTCATGGTACACAACCCCCTTTTGATCCCACCAGATGCACAACAATGTCTTTCTTCCGAAGCGATTTGGTCTTGCGGTGGAAGTTGACGGTTGACCTGGATCTATCCATGATTTTCTACGTTTGGGGTTCTCGAAGTAGATCCATTTCTCATCTCCAGTCACGATTTGATGCAAAAAACTTTTCCGCTCATGTCGAGAAAGCAAAATTTCGGACACTGTTTTTCGCTTTTCCATCTGTCTGCTGTTCAGCAGATGAGGTACCCATTTTCCCGCCTTCTGAATCTTTCCCATGGCATGGAGACGATCACATATCGTTCGGCGACCAACGTTTAACCTCTCTGCCAGTTGTCGTTGAGTTTGCGTGTCGTCTTCGTACAATAATGCTTGCAATTCGGCATCCTCAATTTTTTTTGGTTGACCTGGACGTTCTTTGTCTTTCAAATCAAAATCTCCACTTTTAAATCGTCTAAACCACCGCACGCAAGCGTCTTGCGTTGGGACATTATCACCATAAGTTTCTACTAAAATTCGTCGGCTCTTACTCGCGTTTTTCTTTTGGTTAAACAAAAATAGCAACACGTGCCGCAAATGCTCTTTATTCGGCTCATAAATTGTCAATTTTAAAGCACGAAACAATACTGATAAACTAACTCGAAACAGTCCAAACTGCTACGTTGTTTTGGTGAGCACCGACAGCAATAAAATGACATAAGCCATACGACTGCAAAGCGGAACCAACAGGCAGCGCCACCTCTGAGCTAAATTAAGAATTATTAACCGCCACACCTGGTACCCTGTGTCGCACTGGATAGTATCCGGTTCCTTTTCCACACCCAGTCCCCTTCCTTAAATTCTGAAGCCCTATGCTTAGCATTGTAATACTTCGCCTGTCTAAGGGATTCGTTAGAGGCGATCTCTCGGGCCTCCTGAATGACGAACCTGTTCTTTTCCATATGCTCATTCCATTTCTCTATTCGGAGCAAGTCTTCCTCCTCGGTCGCATGCTTGTTCCTTTACCTACGGATGGTGTTCAGGACTTCCGGTTGCCTCCCATAATAGAGCATAGTAGGGCTGGTTCCCGTGGATCTGTGGATAGCAGTATTCAGAGCGAACGCGAGTTCCGATAAGACTCGGTCCCACTCTTTATGATCCCCGTGCAGGTACGAGGTAATCATCGTCTTTACAATCCTATTAACTCTTTCGGTAGGGTTAGCCCGTGGGGGGTTAAGGTTGGCGTAAAGATCCAGTTTACCCCCTGTTCCCTCAGGTATCCATCTACAAGCTGGTTACGGAATTCAGTGCCATTATCGGATAGAAAGATCCTAGGTGTGCTAAAGCGCAGGATCATACGTTCCCGGAGTTCCTTTTGCGATCGTCTTACTATTGGTACTACGTATAGGTATGCATTCGACCCATCGCGTGAATAAGTCAATGAATACCAATACGTATTCGTGCCCTAGAGGGCTCCTCGGGAACGGTCCGACAATGTCGCCCGCCACAACTTGCCAAGGTGTGGACAACATCCGATCTTTGATAAGTCCGCGCGGCAGTTGCTATTCGATCTTACACTGCTGACATATTTAACATTTTCGAACGTCCCTTCCGACATCAGCGTACATGCCTGGTCGAATAGGACTGAGCGACGCGGGCAAAGGTTTTCTCTCGCCCCAGATGTCCGGCGGTCTCATTGTCGTGGTTCTCGAACAGGACAGCTACTCTGTCTTCCGGTGGCACGGCTAACTTTCAGGCATCTTCGTATCCGTACTCAACACGGTAGTCACTGTTAGGCCATTGGTGGTACATCACCCTGCCCCTTACCTTCCAATCTAGGTATTCCTCCGGATTGGCTTCGACGCATCGGAACTGTTCCGAGTACCAGGCGTCGTCTCTTTCTTTAGGCTCCTCTATCGCGCCCACCTCTGCCTTCGCGGGCTCGAACGCGCGCGACAACGTATCGGGTAATACGTTGTCTGCCCCGTTTCGATATTCTATCTTGAAGGTATGGCCTTGGAATTGTAGTACCCATCAGGCCAGACGTCCTATGGGGTTTTTCAAATTCTACAGCCATTTCAGACTCTTGTAATTCGTCACGACTTTGAATCGGTACGCTTCTATATATGGGCGGAATTTCTGTATAGCCTATACGACAGCCAAGCATTCGCGCTCCGTGGTAGAGTAGTTCTACTTCGCCCGGTTAAGGACTCTACTAGCGTACTCGATGATTCGGTCTTCGTCCCGTACTCTCTGAATCAGGACGGCGCCGATTCCCTTAGTGCTAGCGTCTGTCTCCAACACGTACAGTCCATCGGGTTCTGGTAATCCGAGGCACGGTGCGGATATCATGAGTGCCTTAAGTTTGACGAAAGCTTGCTCTTTATCAGGTCCCCACACATATTTGCACTTTTTCCCCGTTAATTTAGTTAACGGTTGAGCGTGTGTGGCGAAATCACTCAAGAAGCGGTGGTACCAAGAAGCAACCCCTAGGAAAGTACGTAACTGTCGTACTTTTCCTGGTCGGGGGTACTCCATGATAGAGCGCACCTTTTCAGAGTCAGGTCTGATTCCTTCTCGGTTAATCAGCAAACCTATATACTTCGCCTCCGGTTTGCAGAAGACACTCTTCTCTCGATTAATTGAGAGTCCGGCTTGGCTTAACCTATCCAACACGATTCTAAGATGTCGTAGGTGATCTTCAAATCTAGATGACACTACGATGATATCGTCCAAATAGACGAAGGCAAAATCGCCAAGCTCTGGACCAATTACGCTATCTATCAACCGGTGGAAGGTGGCGCCGGCATACGCACGAACTGAAAGTGCCCCAATTCGGGCACAGTAAAGGCAGTGATGGGTCGGGATTCGGGATTGAGTAATATTTGGTGATACGCGCTACTCAGATCGAGCGTGGAAATGTAGCGCGCGTTTCGCAAACGTCTCAATATATCCTGCATGAATGGTAAGAGGTACACGTTTGGCTCGGTGACCTTGTTGACCTTCCTAAAGTCTATACAAAATCGATACGAGCCATCCTTTTTGCGTATCATCACCACCGGGCTCGACCGGCCGCTATTCGACGGCTCAATCACCCCTTGGGCTAACATTTCCCTTACCAATCTATGCATTTCTTGCTCGACCTTATGTGACATTGGATTGTAGTGCTGTTTGATCGGTTTCGTATCACCGACTCGAATCTCGTGCTCAATTCCTGCCGCACATTCCAGTCCCGCAGGGACCTGTAATAAGACCTCGTTGATGGTCTTCTGCAATACTGCCTGTTGTGAGGCTGTTACCTCGGCCAGTCCGATAGTAGCTAATCTCGGACCAGCCTCTAAACTAGCTATTTCTAGTTTCATCTTGGTTTGCGACTTCTTGAGCAATAACGTATCGTCGTCAGGATCAAGAACCGCCCTAAACAATCTGACAAAATTTACTCTTAAAATACATTTATCGACGAGGGTTGGAAGTATAGCTACTCTCATCGGCATCATCATATCACCCACGGTGAACGGCAACATCGCATGACCGACGATTAATAGTTTTAGTCCATCTGGCAGTCCTGCCGTACGCGCGTGGGTGGTATCCAACCTGATGCCCAGCGTCGACGCTATCTGCAGAGTATTACTTCCCATTGCCGTGGTGGAAGCCCCCTTCTCTTCTCCGCGTTCACTTTACCGATGTGCTCTTCATTAGCATAATCAGAGCAATCCTCGCTCTCATCGCTCAACGCATTCGTTATTACCAGTACTGATTGTGCTGGCGAGGGCAGCGAAATTTCATTTATGGGGTTCGTTTCAGGAGACGAAGGAGTGGGGCCAACCCCTTCTAATCACTCCTTTCCTCGTTTCCTTTATTACATTGGGGACAATACCTTTTACTGTACCCCAGCAATCCACATTCGATACATTTGAGTGGATTAGAAAAATGGCTTTCCCGCTTTCGAGGAGCTTCTTGTTTCTTAGCGCGGTCCTCCGGAGTCGAGTTTCTCCTAAAAAAGTTTTGTTTCAACCCATCGGATATTTCTTTGAGCGACAACAGTACTTGGTTCATTAAATCAATTTGCGGAGCTTTCTTCTCGCTATCTACCGCTTCAATACTCGGACCAGGCGTCGCTCCCGATGGCGTCGGAGTAAAGACGACCTGGTGCGTTACCTTTTCCAGCAGCTTCTCCATACGATCCAATCGATTACTAACCTCTAGCTTATCGTTGGATATTGTTGCTACCTTACTCTTGCGGCTCTTGCTTCCATCGGTGTGAGGGTGGTATGCTAACTCCGAGTACAGGGTCGACTAAGGGTCAGGTACCACGCGCTCCACCTTTCTTTGGTTCAAGGTGTTCTGCGCCGCCGTAGCTAACGTATTCAGAACGCGTATGGAATTTACTTCGGCCCTACCCACCTGGTTCTGAATATCGATGAGGAGGTTTACGTGCAGCAGATCAAGTTTGCGTGCATATGCCATCGGTGGATTTAGTCGTCTCACATTAGGCCCATCATGTTGGTGATGTATACGTTAACCGGTTCATCTGGGCCTTGATATCGACTTTGTACTTCCCTCATCAGTCGTTGTTGCTGTTGCACGCTGGTTCCAAACCATTCCCGTGTGTCTGCTTCAAATTCAGCGTAGGTGAGCCACTCTTCCTTCATCATCTCGTACCAGGTAAGGGTAGGACCGACGAGCAGCTCAGATACTGATAACAGCATTTCATCCTCCGTGAGCCCGGCACCGTTTCTCAAATTGTTGAGCCTGGACAGGAAGGTATCCACACTCGCGTTACCTCGCTGGAGAACTTGAGTTTCCATCCCCGGACAATACGACTAACATCCCTTGTAGTCGACCAAGGGTTTGTTGTCTGGTATGGTGACCACGTACTCGGCGTGTGGTTATCTATTTCAGCATTAACCCCATTAGGTTAATGCTGTCCACTCTCTCCGAAAGGAAGCGTCCGGCGGGAGGTCCTGCCGGTGGCCCCCGTGGGCCTCTGTCCAGGTCCAGCTGGAGTACTTTAAGGTAATCACGTGTCGTAATGGTAGGTGAAGGTATCTTAAAACGCTACGCTCCTGCGCGTGTTTTCTTCTGCCTTAATTCACTTGAATGGCTCGCATCGTCTTGCTGTGCATTCCTATTTTCGGCATTTTCTAATATTATTCTGGCAGATACGACTAACAAGGGAACCACCTCAACCTGACCTCATCGATTTGAATGATTTTGGGATATGTTGTAGTACTTGAAAAAAAATTAGATACGTGTTTTTTTTATCGGCCCATAAGGGCTTTTAAGTGGTGAAATCCACCCTGAAAATCAACCCCTAAAATCAGTTTTTTTAATATTTCTCAGCATTAAATGAATATTTTTCAGTAAACTCAACGTTAAAAATTTTCTTATAAAAAGGCGCTTTTAAGGACATAACATTTATATCGAAAGGTTGCAACCACCTTTTTAATAGGGGTAAATACACTATTTTTTGTACTGTTTTACGATATGTAATATAGTAAATCAGCTCCAGTGATTTAAAAACCGCACTGATAATGAGAAAATACCAAAATTAAATTGACGTGTTTCCGGATTAAAAAAAAATATATATTTAAGGGGCGTTTCACCCCGTAGAAACCACCCCCGTCAAACTATCAGCAGGTTAATCCACCTAACCCTGGGATAAACAAGTTTAGTCGTTTGTTATTTCTTGAAATAATTTAATCCTATGCATAAGCAAGCTACCTCAACTAACCAACCTGCCTCAATAACCCACCAAACCCCCATAAACCACCCTTACCGAACCACATGCAGGCTAACCCACCTAATCCTGTAAAAACAACTTTAGTTGTTTATTATTTCTTGAAATAATTGAATTTTACACCATAAGCGAGTTATCCCAGCTGTATAACATACCTTTTATCCACCTACCCCTAACCTATCTAACCCCCACCCTTATAAACTATCCTTACCGAACCACATGCGGGCTAACCTTATATAAATAGCGAAAAATAAATGTATTTCTTGAATAACATTCATGTTGCATAACAATATGTCCCAAGTATTACAAATATTATGTAATAATTATAATTACATAATATAACGGGGTTCCTGCTCAGCTTCGCTCGAGCGGGACACGCTATATAAAAGTAACCGCGGAAAAGTAGGTGAATGGCTCTCCAGAGCAGATCGGCACTCCTGCACCGAACGTCCTGGGTCCAGCAGCTCAGTTGCCTCCTTCTCGAGTGAGGATGCGCGACGTCCAAGAAGAGAGACTCGCGCGGGTACTGTCGCATACACAATTACGGTTCGAGGAACGGGGAGTCGGCGGACAATAAGTACTCAAATACGATTAAAAGTGGATGCGTGTAAATTTTAATTAGCAACAAAGGAATACATAATATCAAACGCGTCGATATAAACAAAGTCAATCGTAACGCAAGGGAACTCGCAATAATTTGACGGTGAAGCGGACGAAACTGCGCACGCGCTGTGCGGTTATGGTCGCGCAAGCACTCGCTCTGTTGTGAGCTGTGCACAATGACGACAGCGAACCGGCGCGCACCGTTCGAACGAGGAGGCGACAGCGCTTAACCTCGTCGGAGCAAGTAGCAGCAAAATCGCCTCGCAGGAGCCGGGTGTTCACGAACGGCAAGCCGCACTTATTCGGTTAAAGTACGACGAAAATACAAAAGCGACAGCACACTCGCGGAGAGAGAGAACATGCCGGTATCAACGGTAGCCGCGGCGCAACGCGTACAAGAGAAAAAGGCGAGCGTAAACGCGCGGCTTAATTAACGTAATAAAAGGGAGAGAGCGGTATAGAGAGAGAAGACAAGCGCTAGACCTGGTACTTACAGTATCGCCGCTTGCACGCTTAATCTAACCCGCTGACCAAGAGCGTTAAGTAGCGGACTCGCTTCTGTTGCGTATTCGCTCTTGTCGTCGATGAATTGACGATGACGCTTCTCCCCTGATAGGAGCGGTGCTGATCGTCCGTAGTAGGCCTCTGCTTCAGCCCCGCTGTAGCGATATCCTCTGCTACCTTCTAACGCTAGTTCTTCGCGAAGAAAAGCCGGAAAACTTGTGGCGACTCGTGCGAGGAGTCTTAGCCGGTCGCGGATTGAAAGCCAACTGTATCAATTTTCGAAACTCTCTCTCTCTCCTCGCAAGGAAGCGTCTCTCCGCGAGGTCCGCGCCGCGAGTCGATATCGATTATCGTACGCCAGTCGCGTCGCTTACCAGTTCGCTGACGTCCGCAATGCTGTAACTATTCAAACGATATGATAATTTATAATGTTTATTAAATATATTAGTCACTGGCTTCTTGGGGAGAGAGAGACATAACGAATATACAAGCGATTCGTTATATCCCCCTTCCCCAGACGCTGGTTGCCAGTGGGTACCAGATCGAAGCCTAGTCTCTCTCTCTGCATGCATATGAGTTTATTTACCTCCTAGGGAAAATTTAGAGCGCGGGCCATCATGTCGGGGCAGAACAAGCGCAACCACAAAAGGATAGGAAGGGCAAGGTAGTTAGAGTAATTCTCTCCCTTACAAAAATAGGCGTTTATTCGCTACAAATGTAATAAAAAAGATGAAACGATTAAATACATTATATTATTTTTTTTTTTGATTAGGGGCACAGCCCTCGCTTAGCGTTACGCGCGCCGCGTAACAATCAAGTATGAGAAGAGAAAGAAAAGAACAAAACGTGGTAGCGAAACTCGCTTTTAGCGTGTACGCGAAGCGTAACGCTTACTTGCTGCCCTTATGGGCGCGCAGCTCATTCGCCGTATAGGCGTACTGCGCCTGCTGCTCCGACAACCACAGCGGGTGGAGCGAAAAGTTCGGGCAGTCAGTCGAGCGAGCGACGCTAGTCAGGCCGCACATGCGGCAGAACCTTACGCCTATGAGGTCGTCGCGCGGTCCGTCCCATTTTCCGCAGGGTTCCGTGCGGAACGCATTCTTGAGGGCCACGTGGCCGGGTGGCCGTTTAATGGTGCCCCGCGCGAAGCTCTGGGTCAGGCCTCCAGGCCTGGCCGGAGCCTGGGCGACGACCATTTCTGCGCACGGTCCCGCCTGGTCAGGGGTAGACTCCGTGTCCCAGGGCCTTCCGGCTTGGCAGATACGGAGCGCGTGGCGACGGGGATCCACCGCTAAGCGATCCAGCTGCCTCATCTGGGCACGAAGGTCGTCCACCTCCCGCAGCTTGGCCTCGACGGCCTCAGCGAGCGCTCGCTTCTCCTCCTCGGCCATGCGCTGCGCCAGCCATTCAGTACGGACGTCAGCGACGTACGCTTTCCAGTCCAGCTCCTGCTGGATCTTCGCAGCGTACTCGCCAGCGACCCGCCTTGCCTCGGGGCCAACGACGCGGATGAAGTCCGCCGCTTCCGTAAAAACGGCAGTCTCTTCCAAATTGGCGGCAATACGGGCAGCGCGGGCGCCTTTTACCCGCTGGAAGAGTTCTTCCCAGGCCTCTTCAAGGGCCCTTGGCCCATAGACGGGGAAGGGAGCGTCGTCGCTGGACTCGGTGTCGTCCTGGGCTGGTGACGAAGCGACGTCCGCGGCAACCTCTGAGTCTCCCTCAGTGCTCGCCTCTTCCTCGGGCGTCCTCACTCGCTCGTCGGGAGCTTCGGCCTCAGGGGCTAGTCGGAGGAGCTCAGGCGACGAAGCGGGCTCGGCTCCAACGTCGAGGGCCTCTTCCCCGGTCGCTTCAAGCGTTTCCCCGGGGACAGCAGCCTCGGCGCTCAGCGATTTCTCGCCTTCGTCGGTTACGACCTCGACGCATACCGCGGCTTCGGCGACCGCGTCTTCAGCGACAGCGCCTTCAGCCGGAGCGACGACTCGCTGGGGCTCTCCCTCGGAGCTCTGCTGCGTAGATTCCATCTGAAAAAAAATCCCAAGGTAAAGTAGTATCTCTTGGAGCTATCAAGATGACCCAGCAAGCAGGAGAAGATCAAGCATTAGAGAGCGACGGAGTAAAGCAGCAAAGCAGAAGTTGAAAAGACAGTAGATCGAGTAAAAGCATAAGCAAAACAAAGCAAGAAAAAAAAACAAAAATAAGGCGCAATTGAGTCGCTTAATTTCGGTTGGAACGGAGTCGTCTCGGTGACGGCGCATTCGCACGCAACGCGAGCCTCTTCTTACCTTTCGGTCGGCCACGCTTTCTCCGCGGTTCGGAGTTCGTCTCGCAGTTTTCCGACCTATTCGGTTTAGACGCGCTCTCGACGAGTACTGGAGAAAACAGATCGTTGAGGTCAAACTCTTCTTCGGACTTAGGTTCCTCTTCTACTTCTTGGTCCGCGTCCGGACATTGATCCTCGTCGTGGCAAGGTCGTAAGTCGCAAACGGCAACTTTACCCACATCGTGGCCTTTTTCGGTGCTCAATTGGTATGAGTTCAGGCCTAGACGAGCGGTCACGACGAAAGGTCCCGCAAACTTCGGGCTCAGCTTAGCAGCTATTTTCATCGCTGCTGAAGAGAGTAGGCGGTTCTTAGCCCAGACTTTATCTCCAACGCAATACTCTACATTTCTTCGTTTTAGGTTGTAATACTTCTGTTGACGATCTTGCGCAATCCGAGTGTTTTCCCTAGCGACGGCGCGGAAATCATCCAATTTCTCCATCCTTGCGTGCCAGTGTTCCACTGCCGCAGCTTCAAGGTTACGGACTTGGTCTCTATCTTCCCTTTTTTTCTTGGAGTCGGGAAGTTCAGGGTGCCGCCCGTAATTAAGGAAAGCTGGACTAGCGCGCGTCGCTTCATGTATCGCAGTGTTGTAAGCGAAAGCGAATTCCGCTATGTGCGCGTCCCAGGTGGTGTGATTTTCTTGAATGAAGGCACTAATCATGGTCTTGATAGTGCGATTCACTCTCTCCGTCGGATTGCTCTTAGGAGAATACGGCGCGCACGTGCTGTGCGTTACGCCGAATGAGTCCAAGAACTCATCCACCAACTTATTCTTGAACGGCGTACCGTTATCCGATAAAAATTTATCGGGCACTCCGAATCGCAGAAAGATTCGCTCCTTTAACTCGCGGCGGATCGCTTTCCCATTAGCTTTGCGTAATGGAATGCACTCTATCCAGCGAGTAAAGAGGTCAACAAAAATGAGAAGATGTTCGTGACCCTGCGCTGACCTTGGAAAAGGGCCCATAGTGTCGCCTGCCACTATTTCCCATGGCCGAGAGACTATGTGCCTTCCCATTAAACCTGCAGGAGCGACTTGCTCCACTTTGGTTTGTTGGCAGACAAGGCAATTACGGACGTAATGTGCTACGTCTCTATTCATGCCAGGCCAGTAATATTTCAGTGCTGCTCGCTTTAGCGTCTTATATCGCCCTAGATGTCCTGCTGTCAGGCTATCGTGGCTTTCTACAAGCACTTGAGCTCTGCGTTCTCGCGGGAGCACTAGTTTCCATGCGTCCTCGTCCGCGCCCATCAGATCGTCAACAAGAGGATCCGGCTTGTAGATATATAGCTTATCTCCGCTATACTTCCAATACGGGTGTTCGGTTGGATTCTCTCGAACCCTTTGAACCCATTTCGAATATCAAGGGTCTTTGATTGGAGTTAGCGCTGAGAGCGATGCCAAGTCGGTGGCAGTAGTCGTGCCATCTTCTTCGTGCATCCGTGATAAGGCATCTGGAACGACGTTGAACTTTCCCTTGCGATGCACTATATCGAAACTGTACGACTGTAAGATCAGCGACCAGCGTCCAAGCTTACCGTTCGGATGCTTCAAATCTCGTAGCCATTTCAGACTATAGTGATCGGTTATCACTGTAAAATGATAACCTTCTATATAAGGCCTAAATTTCTCAATCGCCCAAATTACTGCGAGACACTCTTTTTCTGTTACTGAGAGCCTCCTCTCCGTAGCGCTGAGTGCTCGACTGGCAAAACAGAGCACTCTGTCTTCTTCTCCAATGTGTTGTAGGAGAACGCTGCCCAGTCCTGAATCGCTTGCGTCACATTCGACTATAAACGGGGCCGCGAAATCGGGCCGTGCCAAGACTGGGGCAGTGGCGATCTGTCCTTTGATGCGCTCGAAAGCGTCTTGCTGCGCTTCCGTCCACTCGTACTTAGTGTCTTTTCGGGTTAATAAGGTAAGCGGATCCGCTATGCTCGCAAAATCGGGCAAAAACTTCCGATACCAGGACGCCATGCCGAGGAATCTGCGCAACTGCTTCAGATTCTTTGGCGGCGGATAGTCCAAAATAGGACGAACCCTTTCCGGATCAGGACGAGTCCCATCCTTGTTGACTAAAACACCTAAGTAGCGAACTTCTGTCATACAGATGCGCGACTTCTTGTAGTTGATGGTTAGGCCCGCCTTTTTGATCCGATTAAGGATACACGAAAGCCATTTCAGATGTTCATCATAGGTCTCTGTGGCTATGATTAAATCATCTATATATATGTGAAGGCGTAGGGCTCCATCTCAGGCGGTATCAGCATATCTGCCAGCATTTGGAAGGTAGCTGGTCCTCCAGCCACTCCATAGGGCATTCGCACAAACTCGAATAGCCCAAGGCCAGGGACTGTAAATGCTGTAATCGGCATGGATCGCTCCGTAAGAGGGATCTGGTGAAAGGCCCCAGAGCAGTCAAGAGCGCTAATATACTTAGCGTGCTGCAGTTTTCGCAGAATCACGTCCATGAAAGGAAGCGGGTAAGCGCTAACTTTGGACACTGCGTTGACCTTTCTAAAATCTACGCAAAAGCGATACGAACCGTCTGGTTTTTTAACCATAACAATGGGGCTCGACCATTCGCTTTTCGAACGCCGAATTATCTTCGCCTCAAGCATCTTATATACCTGTGCATGCATCTCCGTTTCGATAACATGCGAAACAGGATAATATTTCTGCTTGATCGGCCGGGCATCTCCAACGTCAATGTCATGGGAAATCCATGAAGTACATCCGATGTGGCCATTCTTTGATTCCGGCAGTATCTCCTCAATTACTCGGTCGATCCCTTTTCGTTGCTCTGGAGTAATCTCTGCAATACCAAGTGCGGACAGAGCGAGCGGACTATCAACGCTCAAAGACGAGAGGGTAAGTGACACGTGTTGATCACACCCTTTTACCCGTAAGGTATTCGTCTCGGGATCAAGACAAGCGGAAAACGCACGAATGAAGTCTCCTCCTAGAGTACATTCAGACTCGGCTTCGCTTAAAATAAGGGCATCTATCATATAAGACGCTCCTGCGACCGAAAATGGTAATTGAACACTGCCAATGATGGGCACGTAATGTCCATCGATAGCGCGCGCTCCTGGGCCGCACTATAGGAATTTTCGCCCAACTTTGAACGAAATCAAATAACTCAAGATCTAAAAGGGTTAGAGAAAATCGGGGAACGGCATTTTGAAGCTTTTGTTAAGTAGATTAAGGGAAAAATAGTCCAATTCGAGAAAAAAAAAATTTTGAGCTCCAAATCGAAGGTCAAAACACGAGTTTTTAGGAAAATAAAGCTTTTTTATTTTTTCTAACATACTTACACCATGAAATTTGAAAAAGCAATGCAACAGAAGTGTAGCTCTTGAAAAAACAAGGCAGATAGCATTTTTTGTTTTTTTTTTTTACTTCAAGGTCAACGAAGTAATATTCGTCAAATCATCCACTTACCTATCGTGAGTGATTTAATTGACTTAACACAGTTTTTAGTTCTAGTACGGGTTACGAAGCTCTTGATGTGTGGCAAAAGTTCAAGAAACCATTAATAATAATTTGAAAGTCATTAATACGTTGAAGTACACACACAATTTGAGATAGCTACATTTTTTTACATGAAATAATTTGTTACAAATTCTCGAAACTCGTTGCTCATAAGACTGCGCGCCTGTAATGAACTTATAACCCTATTCATCTTCAGTGTCAGAGTATTCGTCGGAATCTACAATTTCAATTGATGACTTGAGAAGACTGGAAATCATATTTATTCATTCATTTATTGTTTCCATAAAAGTATTGTATCTCTGATTCAATGTTTGATACTCACTTCTCTTGAATATACTTTCGAATATTTGCTGGGATTCCATGTTTTCTGAGAATGGCCTTTCTTCTGATTATTCTCTTCTTTATGCCCATCAGAGATATTGCAGGATCACTCATTTCAATTGCTCTATTGTATAAATCTTGGGTACGATTTTCACGAGAACTTTGACGACAATGATGAGTTGTGTTTGATCTGAAGTATTTATGCCATGATTCCAAACCATCTTCAGCAAAATATGCGATTGGAAGAGGAAAATTTTCTGCTATTTGACATCCATGAATCAATAACTTGTGCGTAGTTGGATTCATTTTTGCCCAGGGGTACAGCGAATAGTATAATTTGTAAGTATCGAAAGTAAAATTTTTCATTTTATCTAAATCGAGTACTTTTTTACTTTTGAATGCGGCAAGAACAGTTGCTATATTTTCGACTAATTTTTCGTCGAGTTCTAAGGCTTCTGCGAACGCTGCTGGATTTCCAAAGCATATCCTAGCTAAATTTCCAGTATTTGTCGTTCCAGTACCTTGGAGCAATTGATCCGCTCGAATCGTTAACTTTTTGTACAAGTTTTCTTTGACAACATTTTCTCTGTCCTTGTATTTATCTGTAAAATAATAGTATTTCATTGCTAGCAATCTGCTTTACAAAACTATTAATCTGTATGTAATCTGGAGAGTGCTAAATGACTCGTGACTTTTTCCATCAATTATAAAGTTTAAGTCATGTTAAACAGTTGAAACGCTGCCCCAAAATATTGAAAACTTATTTATGATAAAAAATACACGTACCTTTGTCTTTGTCGATTCTTTCCCACTGTTGAAAAGGCTTGCGGTAACTCAGATTCATCAAATGCTCAAATGCTTTTATTTGACAGTGTAAAATACCTAATCCGAAATTTAGTGTATCTCCTTTTGATGTAAATTTATTCTTCAAATTACTAAATGTAGATGTTGTGAGCTGACAGCAAGGGCATCTTGACGCAGATGGATTGTTAGTAATAATATTCAAACACTTTCCATCGAACAAAGTAGGGTACACTTCAAACTTGACACGAACTTGTTTTTCATTTGATAAAATGAATTTATGAGCAGTGAGAAATTGTATCTCTTTGATCAACCGATCATACTCGACTTTCACGCTATCAGTAGTTTCTTGTTGATAACAAATTCTCACTGGTCTAAAAAATCTCACACTCATGGGAGTTGGATTTATCCAACTGTGCTCGCCATTTTTCGAGTCAAAAAGCTGAATTACTCCGATGCACGTTACGAATAGTGACAGTTGAGCATTTTTGTTTTCTAATTCTCCATTTTCAAATTTTTGTTGAGGATTTTTATGACCCGAAGAGCTGTCAAAGCCTATCGATACACGCATGTGTAAGTTGCGATATGTATTATTAGGCCATCCGAGCGCTACAGCTTCACATAATCGCTCAGCAGTTATATTGAGTAGCTCTTGCAAACGTACACAAACCTCAATGTCACTCTCAACTTGATAAGCTCGCGGATGACACTTTTTTTTCTCTTGCAGTAGTGCTTGATAGCTGGGATAAATATCGTATCCTAAGCTTTTTGTATCAGATATTAATGCTTCGTATTGATTTTTACTGTAGTCATTTTCTAAAAAAAAACCCAAAGCCGAACTAAGTGTATGTTTTCTTGCCAGTACTTCTTTTTCTCCTTCTTCTTCTGTCTGATCTTCTATGATCTTTTTTGCATTCATCTTTTCTGCCATCGATATCACTTCATCATTGTACTTGGGATCATTCAACAAATCTTTAGCTCGATTTCTTAAAGTAGTTCTTGAAACACGCATCTCACGCACATTGATTTTTTTCCGACCACTGTTAATGACATCTCGTCGGACTTTTTTTGGTCTGCCTCTTCCTTTCGGTTGTTTATTTTTATTCTTTCGGCCCATGGTGAGTTACTACTTATTTGAAAAAAGTCGTGTCTTGAAATACCTGGTGATGTAAGTTTCGTATCGTACAATATTCAGAATACTCATCACGAATTTTCCATTCGTTTACCGTATTACGAGCAGATTTCTTACACGAGATTGGCGAATAAAAATCATAGAAACGCTAATTTAAACTTACCATCAGTTTATGAAACGTCAAATTAGACCATACAATTTTACGGAATTATTACACTCTATTGAACACTGGAAATTATTGATAATCGCAGTTCAATCGTAATGAATATACGTGCTGTAAAACTATTCTCGTACAAGTTACTCACTTGAATGAATGTAAAATGTCTTACATCAGTTTCATCAGGACAGAGGTGAATGATAAAGTCAAGCATGTAAACATTGTATACATTACGATTTCATTCTACTGACCTACTGTTGTACAGTGAAAGAGTTTCTAAGAGAAACTATATAGATATACATTTTTTCAGTAATTTATTTTTCTATTATAAATCTTTCAATTATAAATATCAGTCTATATTTTATGAATCAGGTTTTCAACTATTATTTCAATACTCATTTCGATAGCATCATATAATTTTGTGTATTTTGTAAATCTAAAATTATAGTTTATGCAAGATTTGAAAATGATAGGAGTTTGTGAGTTTGAGATATTTTTTTGATCAAATTAAAAAAAAATTAAAAGTGGTTCAATAAAGGTTCGAATTTCGAGAATTTGTAACAAATTATTTCATGTAAAAAAATGTAGCTATCTCAAATTGTGTGTGTACTTCAACGTATTAATGACTTTCAAATTATTATTAATGGTTTCTTGAACTTTTGCCACACATCAAGAGCTTCGTAACCCGTACTAGAACTAAAAACTGTGTTAAGTCAATTAAATCACTCACGATAGGTAAGTGGATGATTTGACGAATATTACTTCGTTGACCTTGAAGTAAAAAAAAAAAACAAAAAATGCTATCTGCCTTGTTTTTTCAAGAGCTACACTTCTGTTGCATTGCTTTTTCAAATTTCATGGTGTAAGTATGTTAGAAAAAATAAAAAAGCTTTATTTTCCTAAAAACTCGTGTTTTGACCTTCGATTTGGAGCTCAAAATTTTTTTTTTCTCGAATCGGACTATTTTTCCCTTAATCTACTTAACAAAAGCTTCAAAATGCCGTTCCCCGATTTTCTCTAACCCTTTTAGATCTTGAGTTATTTGATTTCGTTCAAATTTGGGCGAAAATTCCTATAGTGGGCCGTCGTACAATGTGACCGGACGATCCAGGGCCGCAGCTATTTGAAGGCCAATGGGGCTTAAGACAGTCCGAGATGCACCGGTGTCATAAAGTGCTCTAAACGTGAAATGGCCTACTTGTACTGGTAGCCACCACCGAGGGTACGTTTCAACTAAAGCGCACGTCGCAGTACTTTGGTCTGGCAGAAGCGTAATCGCTTGATCGTTCTGTGCCGGCGAACAGACGACTTTTGCTGATTGCTGTGCCTGACGGTCTCCTGAGTCGGCGTTAGTTGATGAGGCCCTCGGAATCAGGGGAGCGATAGGGACCCCGTCTACTCGCTCCTGTCTGCGTTTTTTGCAGGCTCATTTTTCGAGCATTCAGGGCAAGTAGCCTTAGTATAACCGGGCCAACTACACTCCCAGCAGAGTAACTTATCTGCGTCTGGTCCAGGAGTTTTATCTTTATTCTTGTCTGAGCGTGGTGTGATAACTCTTGCTCGACCTCCAGGCAGTCGATCACCTCCTCGACCACCTCTAGCGTTCCATCGCCCTCCATTCCTGCCCCCTCTGCCACGAGAATCGGATCCTCTTCGTGGAGAAGTAGGTGACTGTCGTGCTGCAGCTTTCGTCGAAGTTGGAGTGGTATCCACACTAGCGATAGGCAGGCTTTTGGGAGAAGACACTGTAAGCTCCTGGTATTTCTTCAGTAGGTAATTGTGGAGAGATTTCTCTAACTCAGCGTCTGATAAACTCGAAGCTTCCGCCATTGAAGCGATATTCGCCTTTGACTTCGTCGTTGTCTTGGTCTTCGGCTTATATGCGGCCTCTGGGAGCAAACTCTGCTCTGGAGACGGCGGCGGCTTCCAAAGTTCATCGGATTCCGCGATTTCCACCTCTTGCGCTCGATGGAGGAGCTGAGCTAGCGATGCGATGGTGTGTTGCTGCTTCTTTAGCTCCTTCTTGAGTCTTGGAACCATGTTATCTATTGCCAAGTCCACTTGGTCAAGGACACTCCATGGTCGCTCAAAGCGGCTGAAAATCGTATGTAGGGCTGACAGGTAGTCTCTCACGGGTTCATCAGATCCTTGCGTCCTTAAATGCGCTTCCACCGACAGGTTTCGGCTGTACCGACGTGACTTGCTATAAGCGGTTAGCGCTGCATCTCGAAACTCTTGGTAGGTATTCCATGTTGGTCTCAAGAGGCGGTACCAGTGGAGCGCTTGACCTCTGAAAAGCGTAGATAGTGAATCCAGGATTTCATCCTCCGTGATACGGTCTAAACAGCAGTTTTCTTCTACACGCTCCAGGAATTCCTCGATACTGGCACTCGAGTCGTTGGAGAACTGGATCTTCCAGTCTCTGACCGTTTTTCCCAGGTTTCTTGTTTGAATTCGTGTATTGTCGAAGCCGTTAGCGTTTGTTCTCCAATTTGGAAGTCCGTGACTAGTGGTCGCTTGCCGTGTTGCATTTGTTGGTTGCGATCCCGTAGCATGCGAGAGCGAAAACGCTTCGTCTCTTAGGACCCCCCTTCCCCAGCTCGAAGCTGCGGGGGTAGAAGTCATTCCGCAAGGCCGAAGGTCTTGCGTACTTGTCGCATTAGCTGTTTCAGTAGGTATTGCATTCCTTAGTATGCTTGTTCTATTGGTAGCTATTTGCGATCTTCTCGTTGACGAAAGCAAAGCTGCATTCGGATTCAGTTTTGGCTTTTCAATTACTGTTAAATCGTATTCTGGATCTATAAGACTGTAGGTATCACGAAAATTCACATTTTTGTCCTGTCTTGTTGCTTTCCAGTTATTGATAGTTTCGGACATCGACTTTATTTGTTGTTGCTGAGACTCGATTTTGTGTTCGAGTCTAGCGTTCTCGCTTTGCATTCTTGATAAGTCGTTTTCCATGTTATCGACTTTTTCTTGAAGCATAGTCGCAGCAATTATGGCTTCTTTCAGCTCTTTAGCCGTAGATTCTGGTATGTGCTGCGTTTTCCCTGTTGGTAGCAGACACCATACCATTTTCTCCGGCGTCTGTGATATTTCGCTTGTTAATCTGTTCTCCCATGTCGATGTCCTCGGCCTTGTATTGACAAAACTTGTTGTTGTCATTGTTCGTGCCGTATGTGTGCTCCCTGCGATCGTATTGTTGATTAAAGTTTCCTTTGTTAAAATTTGTGCCGTGTTAGATGTTGGTGTTAACGACATGTCCTTGTGTACGTTGTCTTCTTCATCGTTGGTGTTATCCGTATTGTCAAAATCTTCTTCCTTATCCAATTCCGCAATAATTTTAAGATCGTCGCGTAAAGATTCCGGTATGACTTCTGATTGCATCAGCGTCACCCATAGTTTATCGCGTCTTTCTTTCGCTTTTAGCGTTAAATTGTCGATCGTTTCCATGAAGTCATCCGTTGAATAATCACCTTGTAGTCGCCTGTAAAGTTTATTAGCGCGCTCATACATTGAACCGTTATTATCTATTTCAAGGTCATTTAAAATGTTATTTAACGTGTCACTGGGTAAAGATTTTATCCAGTCTTTAATTTTGTTATCAATTTCATCTTTAAATATCGTTAAATCGCTAATGTTATCCATATTTAATTTTAATTTAATTTGTTAATTATTTATACTTTATTTATTTATTATTAACTATTATTTCTTGTTATGACTCTTGATTTGGTTCTTGTATTTCTTCTTAGATAATTTTATATTATTTGATTTAGAATTTATTTGATTTATATGCGCGTTCTAAATAATTATGGATTATGTTATAGTCGCTATGAATTAAGACGATATATAATATAAATCAGGATTGACATGTATACACACTAAAATTCAAAATAATCGCTTATATTTGCAGTAACTATATACGTAATATATAGCGCAAACGCTTAAATTGAAAATGTTCGGACAATACGCATTAATATAAATATACGCTTGGGTAGCGGTTTTCGCTTCGAACGCTTTTCTCGCCGAGTATGTCTGTACGATGTAAATACTCTGAATTCCTCAACACTATTGATATCGCAAGCAGCTTTTGTAACTAGCTTGGTCGATTTGTTGTGTTTACGTTACCACACGTACGTCTCTCTAAATTTTCCGCGAAGGATATTGCAGCAAAGTCACACGAAAATCGATGAACACGTTGGGCGCCAAAATATAACGGGGTTCCTGCTCAGCTTCGCTCGAGCGGGACACGCTATATAAAAGTAACCGCGGAAAAGTAGGTGAATGGCTCTCCAGAGCAGATCGGCACTCCTGCACCGAACGTCCTGGGTCCAGCAGCTCAGTTGCCTCCTTCTCGAGTCGAAAATTTGGCCCGCGGAGAGTGTCGTAGGCTACGCGTGAGGATGCGCGACGTCCAAGAAGAGAGACTCGTGCGGGTACAGTCGCATACACAATTACGGTTCGAGGAACGGGGAGTCGGCGGACAATAAGTACTCAAATACGATTAAAAGTGGATGCGTGTAAATTTTAATTAGCAACAAAGGAATACATAATATCAAACGCGTCGATATAAACAAAGTCAATCGTAACGCAAGGGAACTCGCAATAATTTGACGGTGAAGCGGACGAAACTGCGCACGCGCTGTGCGGTTATGGTCGCGCAAGCACTCGCTCTGTTGTGAGCTGTGCACAATGACGACAGCGAACCGGCGCGCACCGTTCGAACGAGGAGGCGACAGCGCTTAACCTCGTCGGAGCAAGTAGCAGCAAAATCGCCTCGCAGGAGCCGGGTGTTCACGAACGGCAAGCCGCACTTATTCGGTTAAAGTACGACGAAAATACAAAAGCGACAGCACACTCGCGGAGAGAGAGAACATGCCGGTATCAACGGTAGCCGCGGCGCAACGCGTACAAGAGAAAAAGGCGAGCGTAAACGCGCGGCTTAATTAACGTAATAAAAGGGAGAGAGCGGTATAGAGAGAGAAGACAAGCGCTAGACCTGGTACTTACAGTATCGCCGCTTGCACGCTTAATCTAACCCGCTGACCAAGAGCGTTAAGTAGCGGACTCGCTTCTGTTGCGTATTCGCTCTTGTCGTCGATGAATTGACGATGACGCTTCTCCCCTGATAGGAGCGGTGCTGATCGTCCGTAGTAGACCTCTGCTTCAGCCCCGCTGTAGCGATATCCTCTGCTACCTTCTAACGCTAGTTCTTCGCGAAGAAAAGCCGGAAAACTTGTGGCGACTCGTGCGAGGAGTCTTAGCCGGTCGCGGATTGAAAGCCAACTGTATCAATTTTCGAAACTCTCTCTCTCCTCGCAAGGAAGCGTCTCTCCGCGAGGTCCGCGCCGCGAGTCGATATCGATTATCGTACGCCAGTCGCGTCGCTTACCAGTTCGCTGACGTCCGCAATGCTGTAACTATTCAAACGATATGATAATTTATAATGTTTATTAAATATATTAGTCACTGGCTTCTTGGGGAGAGAGAGACATAACGAATATACAAGCGATTCGTTATAATAATAATAATTATTATTATTTTCTTTAGGGCAGGCTAAACCTCCTAACCCTGAGAAACACGAGTTAAGTCGTTTGCTATTTCCTGAAATAATTTAATCCTACGCCTGAGCTAGTTACCTCATCTAACCAACCTGACTCTAACCCACCAAACCCCCATAAACCACCCTTACCCAACCAAATGTACGCTAATAGACCTAACTTTGGGAGATTTGAGTTTATCAGTTGCTTTTTCTTAAAATAATTGATTTCTACACCGTACGTGGGGTATCCCATTTTTTTTGATAAAATATATCTGTAGGTCAAACATAATTTATGACAAATAAAAATATGTTTAATACATTTTATTTTAATAGTACCAAATTGGCGAGAAATATCTCTTAAAAATAAACACATGAATAATACGAGGTCTAATTATGATTTTTAGATCTATACATATATATTTATATTCGTATGTAGATACATAAATATATTTACGTAAGAGCCATCGTACGCGATACTATATATATTTTGATTTATCATAATAATTTTCATCTTTTTCTTTTTTTTATTTATTGGTAAGTTAAAATGTATCATTCAACGAATTCCTTACAGAAATGATAATCATCGAAAAAGTGTTTGAAATATAATGATCTTTTACACCAACCACACCGTATTATAGCAACATTTATACATGCTTCTACTTCGCAATGTATATTGCAAGTATCTCCAAAACTAAAATCAACAGGGTTATCTGTTTTATCTGGTTTTTCAGTAATGTAGCCGCTTTTATACCAAGCGTATTTAAAAATATTTGTATATCTCGGTGAAGAAAGCTGGTTATGGACAAGAGACTGCATTTTTATGATGTTATTTCTTAAATATAGATTCATTTCATAACACATCAAAATTACTTGATCTGATAAACGTCGAACGAAGTTTTTCCAGATACGAAATCCATAAACATCGAGTGGTTGGATGTTCCCTGTCGTTCCTGTGGGAATTTTTTTTATATTAACAATTTTGTTTGTCGGCATCGTTTCCCTTACCGCTTTATCGCAATGTCCACTCCAAGAGTCGAGTAAAAGTACAGATTGAGGTCCAACATTTGGGTAAAAAACTTCTTTGAACCAAATTTTAAAATGATCTAAAATAAAAAAATATCAAAATTTTTTTATGTCATTGCATTATAATAAACAAAAATATACTACCTTGTCGTTAATTTTCCAGATTTAGATGCTTCCACATGCACATTTTCTGGTCTAAATAATGAAGATTCCACTATGGGACCGAATTGACCACTTTTTTCTTTTAATACTATAAAAAGTGGTGATAAAAGTTTCCCGGTTGCTGATATAGTTGGCTGAATTGTATAACTGTGCGTTGTCGATAAAACCGACTGTACCAGACATTGCACCTACTTTTCTCCTTCAACTGCTAATGTTCTTCCCGAGCGCATTTCTAATTGGAAACCACTCTGATCTGAATTATAAAAGTTTGCAATGCCGATTTCTGGTATACATGATTTAACATCAGCTACAAAAGCATCAGCATTAGTTTGTAGTTCTTCTTTACTTTCTAATGTTTTTTTGGTGATAATTTTATTTATTTTTCTAGATACTATTCTATGAGCTTTTTTAAATTTTAGTAACCAATTTTGAGAAGCCTTAAATCTTATATCTTCATTGCCAACAATTTTTTAAGCTTGCAATGCCCATTTCCGTATATCTCGATCGTGCACTGTTGTACCAGCTGCAATAGCGGCTTTTAAATTATCAAACGTGTATTCGCAAATTTGCGCAATTTTTTCTCGGTAAGTTCCATTTTTATTAATTGTTTTCGCCCAACGTTTAAGTTGACTTATAGATGAAACTTTTTTGAATCTATGTTGTACAGTATCCAGTTTTATGTTTTTGTTTTTTCCGCTCCTGCAAAATTCTACGGCTCTTTGTTTATAATCAAATGTGATTTCTTCATCATCATTTGTGCACTGATTTGTTGGTGCAAAATCAGGATCAGGAATGTGATGTTGAACTTCACCTTCGATTATTTTAGCATCAGTATCTTTATAATCTTCATGAAAATCTAACGTATCTTCAACAGTCATATCAATATCATTAAACTCATACACGGCATCTATTAATATTTCTTTCAACTTTTCTGACAATTTAATTTCTTTGAAATTAATCTCGCTATCTGGTATTTGTAAACTGAAAATATGCTAATAATAAATTGACTACGTTCAAAGGATTGATCTTCATGTTTTAATCTAAAACAAAATCAAGATATAAATAATCTTTTTTGCAGTTGAATAATTTTACAAGTCAAAAGAAAACCTAGTCTATAGATAGAATTCGATCATACGTTTTTAACAGTTATATTTCACATGTTTACAATGCAAAATATTTGAATAAAATTATATATGATGAGTGACATAAATACTTACGTAGTAAACAAAAACTTTTCTTCATGTTATGTACTATATTTTCGTGTTCGGGAAATTTGTATGTACGTATAGAAATAAGTTTATTTATAAATCCAGCACTATAAAAAAACTTTAACTTTTTAAATACTTGACTTTTCTTCAACTACTATGAATAATGAAATATGTATCGGATGTCTTATTATCGTAAGGGGCGTAGATTTGATATAACTTATTTTCTTCGAGCCATTGATAAGACAAAATTGTAAATAAGATAAAGTGTACAACAAAGTAAAGTACCAACAAAAAGTAAACTAAACCACAAGTGAAAATTGAAAAAAGTAAACAGTTTATAAGTATAGGAATTGAGACTATAATAACTATTTATAACTATTAATATAATCAATTATTTGTTATAATTTCTTTTCTCATTGACAAATTGTAAATGATTAAAAAAGAAATAATAACTATATTAAACTTCCACTTTTGAAATTAATAATTTTTAACTGTTATTACTTGTTATTTTTCTTTATTACGAATTAACTTTACGTTTAAAAAATAATAACTATTATTATTATTCTTTTATACACAGCTATATGTAATACAATGAAAATAATATTTTTAAAAAAACTGATACTATAGCTGTTATTATTAATTTCGAAAAAACAAAATAGTTAATAATTATTTATAATTTATTTTAGTCTCAAATCTTATATTTATAAGTCGTTATTAATTATTTTTATCTTTTTTGTATTTATAATGAAAAGAAAACAATAATTATTACATAATATTTGTAATACTTGGGACATATTGTTATGCAACATGAATGTTATTCAAGAAATACATTTATTTTTCGCTATTTATATAAGGTTAGCCCGCATGTGGTTCGATAAGGATAGTTTATAAGGGTGGGGGTTTGATAGGTTAGGGGTAGGTGGATAAGAGGTATGTAATTCAGCTGGGATAACTCGCTTATGGTGTAAAATTCAATTATTTCAAGAAATAACAAACGACTAAAGTTGCTTTTCCCAGGATTAGGTGGGATAGCCTGCATGTGGTTCGGAAAGGGTGATTTATGGGTGTTTGGTGGGTTAGAGGCAGGTTGGTTAGTTGAGGTAACTCGCTCATACATAGGATTAAATTATTTCAAGAAATAACAAACGACTAAACTTGTTTATCCCAGGGTTAGGTGGATTAACCTGCTGATAGTTTGACGGGGGTGGTTTCTACGGGGTGAAACACCCCTTAAATATATTTTTTTTTAATCCGAAAACACGTCAATTTAATTTTGGTATTTTCTCATTATCAGTGCGATTTTTAAATCACTGGAGCTGATTTACTATATTACATGTCGTAAAACAGTACAAAAAATAGTGTATTTACCCCTATTAAAAAGGGGGTTGCAACCCTTCGGTATAAATGTTATGTCCTTAAAAGCGCATTTTATAAGAAATTTTGTAACGTTGCGTTTACTGAAAAATATTCATGGATTTCACCCCTTAAAAAATACGTATCTAATTTTTTTTCAAGTACTACAACATATCCGAAAATCATTCAAATCGGTAGGGCGGATTGGAGTAGTTTCCTTGTTAGTCGTTCGCTCTAGCATTGCGAGTGTTACCGAATCGCGAACGGATCGATTAATCGAATCGACTACTGTTGCATCCTATAATATACGAGTACGATGTCCGTCAGGTAATTATCGGGGCCACCTTTATCTATATCTCCAGGCTGATGTTATTCTTTATCATTAGACAGGTGGCGGCATCGTTCAAACACTTGAATGAATATACAGTTCCAGTCATGTTTTCACTTTTCGAAACACTTTTAAAACTCACATTTAGGAGTACGCTCCTCGCATTATTTTCAATCAACGTTTTGTTATCAAATCGCTGTCCTTTGAGTTTTCAAAACAACCAAAAGTCACAGGGAGCTATGTCGGGACTATAAGAAGATTTTCAAAGCAATGCGAACTGTGTTTACTCAGAAACTGTTGCACAAGATTCGATGAATTGGCGCAATATCTTGATGGAGAGGCCAAAATTTGAACGTAATATTCTTTATTAATTATTTGATCTACCGATGCATATTTGTAGTGCACAATGCCTTCACAATCGAAAATACAATGAATATTGACTTAATATTGCTCAGACTTTGACGTGCTTTTATTCGTCTTGGCTATCCAGAGTGCTTCCATTGTTAAGACTCTTATCTTGTTTCAGGATCGTAACCATAAACTCATGATGCATTACCAGTAATAATTTTTATACTCAGTATCATCGTTATTTACCATAACTAATTGTACGGAGCGAATTCTAAGCGAAGTTTTTTTGCTCTGCACTGAGCCATTTTGCAAATTTCGCACACACGCGTATCATTTATAAATTTGAAGTTAAAATTTCCCAAATCATAGTTTTTGGTATTCCAAGGTCTTCTAGTTCCCGTACAGTCATATGACGATCACAATCTTATTCAATATTTTTGTCGTCCAAGGTCAGGCAGAATGAAAATCACTATCAACAAAAGTACGGGCTCCTTTAAACGATTATACCACTCTTTTATTAATGTTTTGCTCGTATACTCATTTTCAAAGAACTTCTGCATCATATAAATAGTTTCCGAGTTGAAAGAAAAATTTGATTCAAATTTTGTTCGCGCTATTTGCGCTCCGGCATGAAGAGAAAAGAACGGAGAGTGTACACGTAGCGAAGATGTGTCTCGGCGCATTAATGATCTGCTGAATACTTCTCGGCGAGCATATGCCTACTGTGGCATATCTGTTTTTCCTTGTTGTTAAAAACAGATGTCCGTTCTTAGGACGCTTGGGGAAACCCCAAATTGCTTTAGCACCAACGCGCAGTAATAAAAGCATAGGTCATATAAAAAGAGGGGCCGGCTGCTGGCCTCCCGGGCAGGTAGCCGACCTAGTCTGACTGCCCTCTCAATCGTAAAAGTATGATTGGTCCTGGATAATGGATCAAATAAAAGGAGGAGTCTCGCGCTTCTCTTTTTAAACGGAATCCAAAGATTGCGAGTTCAGTTCCTTCCGGAATATTGAGGCTATTCGTCCTTTCTGCGCGACCGAGTATGTAGGCCTGGGTGTTCTCTCCTTGAGCGTTCGAGTCAGCTTCACGGACAAGGGAGAATCACTATCCGTTAGAAAAGGAGACCAGGGTAGCGGCGCAAGCCCAGTGACATTGTGCGACGAGGGCTGACTGCGTCAGCGGAGGACGATCAAATCTCCCGAGGTGTTGCCCAAAATCCTTGCCTACCCGTCAAATCGGTAACCTAGGCGTTGCCGCAGTTTACGTGTGCCCGGGACGTCAGGGCTGCAGTGCGTCCGTGTGTGTGTGTGGGCAGCATCTTCTTCCTCATCATCCGATCAGGCAAGTCAACAGGTAAGCAAGCGCTATTTGAGTGGCCATTCAATGCATACAAATATTGTATAGGCTCAGCGGGCCTCCGATAAGTTCTCATGTGTGTGATTTCGTTTAGTAGCTCTCTTATAAATTGGTCATTCGTAAGTTTTGTATTGCATTTAGTCACTTAACTGCTTTATTTTGTTGCTTTCCGTTTGTACCCTTCGTTAAAGTAGTACTCAAAGGGCTTTTGCCTACTTGTGACTGGGGTTTTTATGCCGGCTAAGTACTACTTATTTGTAATTAAATAATCTCTGTTCCTTAATGCCATAATTATTTTACACGCGAGTTATCATTTGAGTCATAACACTCCTAATTCCCTCTTAATTCCCGCTGAGTTAAAATCAAATATATATATATATAAAGAGAGTGGAAAGATGGCCGCGGTAGAGTACCGTGTGTGCCGTAGCGAGTGCTGAAAATAAAGTAATTAAAGCGAAGGGAGAGTGTTAAAAGTAGAACGAAATAGTTTAGAAAAGGGGGAGGTTCAAGTGAGAGTGAAGGTGGAGTGAGAGGAAAAGTGTGGCGGAAAAGGCAGGCGCTTGAAGTGGAGAGTGCTGTCAGAGGTTAGGGCACAGAGAAGGAATCAAGGGGAAGAAGGTGTTGTTCGAAGGCATGGAGGAGAGCAGCGAGAAGGAGACGGTGAGCCATCTGCACTCAAGACAAGAAATAGGAAAGCGAGGACGAAGTAGACCGCCGAAGTTAAGGTGTGAGCAGGAAAGGAATGCGGCAGGTATGGATAAATTTATAATAAAAGGGGATACAAAAAAGGCAGATGACGAAAATGAGGAAGGGAACGTAAGAGGGGGGAGGAGGAGAGTGATGCCGGTAAGCGGTGACAGGGGGAAAGGGGCAAGAGGGGTCCAAGGAACAACGAAAAGAGGAGAGCGAGGGAGAGGAAGCTGAAGGCGATGAGCACTTTGACGAAAAGGTGGGGAGGGTGGAGAGCGAAAGCGGAATAGAAAAGTTTGTCGACGGAGGGACAATGGTGTTTAGCAGACGTGACGAGAAAAGGCCAAAAGACGTAGGACGGAGTATCCAAAGGAGGGGAGAGGGGATACATAAGAGGAATGAAGAAAAATCATGCGACAGTTGCTCCAAAAAATTTGATAAAATGGAGGAAATGTTATGGAAGACATTGAAGAAAGTCAAGGAGAATAATTTGAAGAGGATTGGGGTAGTTGAGGGGAAGTTTTCTGAAGTGATGCAGAAATTGAAGAGGAGCAATAATTAGATAAAGAGGCTAAAGGCGAAGCTGGAGGAAGAAGGGAAACAAAGGGAAATTTTGGAAATGAGACTATGTAATAGAATTAATAGGGAAATGGAAACGGAGGGGAACGGACGACACTCTAACGCAGTGACACAGGGAAGGATCGAGGACAACGGCGAAGAGAGGAATACGGCACAGCAGGTCACCGAGGAGGTTAAGGATCAGCTAGAAATGGGAGAAAGGGCAAATGAAGGGAAGGGGGACAGAAGAGTGACAGAATCAAAAAGAGCTGAGGGGGGAAGGCGAGTATGGAAAAGGGAAGGTACAAGGAGCTTTATCACTAAACCGGACAAGATGGCCAAGGGAGAGTTGGAGTTTGAGTGTAAGGAAAAGGCGGCAAGAAAACAGAATATCAAGGTTAGGGGACTGGCAGCGATAAGGGGAAGAGATGTAATTAAAAGAATGAGGGAGAAAATGGAGGAACTTATGCATAGGCCGGTAAGGGTCTACAAAGTAGAATGCACAAGGGAAGGGATGATCATGACAATGTGTAGCTTGGGGGATAAGTTGGATTTAATGGGAGATAGGGGAAAATTAAGGAAGACGAATTTAATGCTTGAAAATGATTTAACGCCTAGGGAATGTGAGGTGATGGAGTGGCTACGGAATGTAGAGAAAGAGGAAAAGTTGAGAGGGAACACAGCAAGGATTGGATATTTGAAAATAAATGTGGAACGGGTTTGGTATGAATGGAGGGAGAGAGAGGGCGAGTTGTACATCTGAGAGAGGAAGATGACGGAAGATTTACGTTAAAGGATGTTAGAAGGAGTGACAAGGGGAGATCAATGGGGTATCGTGGAACACAGCAGGAATGAAGAATGTGTGGAAAGAAGACGACTTTCTGAAGAAACGCGACATTATTATGATACAAGAAACGTGGATCACGCAGGAGAAACTTAAAGGGACGCTGAGGAAGATCGACGCCAAATATGAATGGAGGGCAAAGGCAGCGGTTAAAACGGAAAAGAAGGGGAGAGTAAGTGAAGGGGTGCTTGTAGGAATACATAAGGGGATGGCTAAAGGGATTATTATAGATGAATGGTCATGCGGGCTGATAGTCAGGAATCAGAAAGCTGAAGGCGAGAGAAAGTGTAGTTTGATAGTAATTTACAACAACAGAGGGATGAAGTTAGCGATAAAGGATATGAGGGAACTGATTGAAACCGAGAATGAAGAAGAAAGAAGAATTTTTATTATAGGAGACTTTAATGCGAGAATAGGGGAGGCTCAAGAGGAGCGGGACTTGAAGGAGGAAAGGAAGTCAGAATATAAAAAACTAAACGAGGAGGGGAAAAAATTGATGACGTTTTGTAAGGAAACAAACTGCAGGGTAAGGAATGGAAGAACGGAAGGGGATTGGAAGGGTGAGATAACATACGTGGGTGAGGGTAGTGGATCAGTTCTTGATTTAATAATTGAAAAAGAGGAGGCGGAGGGATCTCTGGTTAAGAAAATGAAGGTGATTGAAAGACTGGAATCGGATCATTTACCACTATACTTTGAATTAGGTTATGAGAGAGATGGACAGGAAATATCAGTGGAGGAAAGCAGGGTCAACGAAGAGGAAAAAATTTTCAGATGGAAGAACGGTAGGAAGGAAGAGTATATTGAAGAAATGGAAGAGGGGGCGGATGTTAAGACGAGGATGAGCACGGCGGAGAAGTGGAAGAAATTAACTGATAAAATGGAGGCGGTAGGTAAAAAACTAGGAATGTGCAAGAATAAGGGGAAGCAACGAAAAAGTGGAAAGGAGATTTGCAATAGAATATATGATGGTGCATATACTATAAGCTGCAAAGAAAGATAGTTTGGAAATGTCTAAAAAGGTACTTAGTAGAGAAAGGGGAGACTGAGAAAGGCAAACTAAAGGAGGAAAGAAATAAACTGAAATGGATAATCAAAGAAAAGAGGAGGGAAGTAGCAGAGTACAAGTGGAGAGAAGTGGAAATTAGCAGGAAGGGGGAGGGGATTTTTGGAAAGCACTGGCAGCATTTAGACCCAGAAGAAGAAGGAGCGAGGGTATTAAGAAGAACGAATGGATTAGACACTTTATATCCGAGGAGAAATTGGAAGAAGAAGTGATCTACAAAAATGGGGAGGAAGAAATGAAGTGGAAAGGAGCGAGGGACACGTTTGGAGGAGCAAGGAAGGAAAGCGCAAGTGAGAGGGAGGAACCAAAGGACACATTGAACAGGGACATAACTAGGAAAAAGGTGACTGACACATTAGGAAAGCTCAAGGACAACAAAGCAGCAGGGGAGGATGGAATCACTGGGGAATTTTTCAAAAACCTCTCGGAAAAAGGGAAAGACACGCTCACTGACATCCTCAGTGAATTATGGAGAGAAGGGGAAATCATAGAAGGTTGGAAAAAGGCAAGAATATTTCCGATCTATAAGGCAGGGGATGAGTTAAGAGCAGAAAACTATAGAGGGGTATCACTATTGGACGTGGGATATAAAATTATGGCGGGAATCATTGATACTCGGTTGAGGGCATGGATAGAGGAAAACAAAGTTCTGAAAGAGACACAGGCGGAATTCAGGAAAGGGAGGAGCACGATAGACCACATTTTCGTCCTTAACATTATAATAGGGAATAAATTAAAGAGGGAGGGGGGCCGATTATACTTGGCATTCGTGGACTTCAAACAAGCCTTTGACATGGTGGACAGGGAAATCATGTTAGAGAAATTAGAAAGGAAGGGGATAAATGGCAGGATGTTGGAAATGATAAAAAGAATTTATAAAGAAACGAAGTGTGAGATAATCACTGGGAGGGAATTTCAGATAGTTATAGAACAAGAAGAGGGGTAAGACAAGGGTGCCCAGTTAGCCCCACGATTTTTGGTCTGTACTTGGATGACATCGACGAGGCATGGGAAAGGAAGAAGGAGGGTGGCACAGTGATTGGGAATATTAAAATTTATGGACTGAAATTTGCGGACGACATTTTTATGGTCGCGGACACGCCAGAAGGGTTACAGGATATGCTTCGAAGTTTGGAGAGATATAGCGGGAAGAATGGAATGGAAGTTAACATCAAGAAGACCAAGGTGATGGTTTGCAGAAGAGGAGGGATCATTGGGAAGAATTTATGCTGGAAATATGAGGGGAAGGAACTAGAAGTGGTCAAGGAGTATAAATATTTGGGTTACTGGTTCACAGAGAGAGGAGGAAATGGAGCTCATACTAAATACATAGCGAAAAAGGCAAGGAAAACTTTAGATGCCGCATGGGGGATCATGAAAAGAGCAAGACTAAGTTCTATAAAGAAGAGACTCCACCTGTTGAAAATCATGGGAAAATCAGGGGGCTTATACGGAGCCGAAATATGGGATTGGGAACAGCAAGAAGTAATGAAAAGGATTCAAGCAAAAATGGGAAGGATGATTTTAGGGATAAATAGGAACACTCCGAACTACATATGGAGAATGGAGTTAGGACTAGGAAGCCTAAGGCTGGAGACGCTAAAGAGAGTGGGGAATTACATAGCAAGGATAATAGGAATGGAATAGAATAGACTACCTAAAATTTGCTTGAGAGAAGAATTAAGGGCTATAAGCAACATAAGAACCTACGAGATGGGGAAGGGGTTGGGAAGAGGCGATGAGATCGGTAGGAGACGCAGTAACGTTGGAGCAGTTAAGGGAAGACATGGGGAGTGAAGAATGGCTGGGTAGATTAGAGATGGCAGTGAAAATATTGGCGGAACAGGAATTGCAAGATAACTGAAACAGGATTGATAAATCAGGGTACTGGAAATACTATAGAACATGGAAGGTAGAGATCGGATTGGAAAATTATTAGCAGGAGAAGGGAACTGCGGGCTACCTGAAGGAGCAATGGGCAAGGATAAGATGTGGGAGCATTAGCTTGGAGGGAGAAAAAGGGTTTAAGAATAGGGGATGTAGGTTATGTAAAGACGAAGAGGAAGACCTGCAACATATTTGGTTATGTCAAGAAGCGAGAAGGAAGGTAAAGAAAAATTGGCTGGAAGCGGTGGACAAATGGAGGGGGGACAGCAGAGGGGAGGCTCTAATTGAGAGACTAGGAAAGATTCTGAAGGGACCGATTGACAAAGGGACTTGTGAATACGCGAGGCAATTTGAGGAGTTGGTGCGAAAAAGGAAGGAAGGATAATAGGGAGGAAGAAGCAGAAGGAAGTCGCAGAGCAATGGAAGAATGAAGATACAAGGAAGGAAGGAAGATTCAATGAAGATGAAACATGAAATACATTGTATGAAAACCTTTGTAATTTTTGTAATTTTTATAATTTTGTAATCTATGTAATTTTTGTAATTTTGTAATTCTTGTAATTTTTATTAATTTTGTAATTTTTGTAATTTTTGTAATTCTGGTAATTTTTGTAATTTTGTATTTTTCGTAATTTTATAATTTTTGTAATTTGTGTAAAATTTCTGTAAACCTTATATGTATGGGGATGTATTATACGAAAGGGTAATGTAAAAAACTTAATGTTATACATTTCTGGAAATAAAATATATAATATATATATATAAAGAGATTTGAACAAATTCATTTATCTTGTTTTTCAGTCATTTTTAACAATCACAAATTCTGCTGAACTCAAAAAATAACTTTGCAAACAAAGATATGCTATGCTATGACGTGTTATGACAGATGTCAGTAAGCAACCGATAGGTTCGTAAGGTTTTGTTGTTGACGTTTATGCCCGCAGAGATCGCTCGAATACTATAGTGCGAAAATATAAAGGTAAGCCCGATACTATTAGGACAGACCTTGTATATTGTAAATTTTTAAATAAAAAATAAATAGTGTGATTTTATTAAAAAACATTAAAAAATTTTAATTAAAGCAAAAACTCTAATTTACTCATCTGCTTGAGTAACTTGATCTATCCTGTCAACTTGATAAATTGCAGAAGTCGTCTCATTAATTGTAACAGTATAATTATTGAAAATGAATGTTTTATTACAAGTCTGCTCTAGCTCATCTAATACATAAATTCCAATATCTAGATCAGAATAAACTTGTTTTGGTACATTAGATACTATTTTTGAAGTCATTGATGGTTGATTATGTGCCATTTAATTTGTAAGATCAGTCATAGCTATATTTGATATCTATAAAAGACATTTGATATGAAGTTTTCAATTCTATATCATGAGATTCATTCGACATTTCATTCATCAAAGACCTATATTGTGATTTCTGTATTTCTATTCAATGAGGTATACTTGATATTTTATCCATCGAAGACTCATGATATGACGTCAACTGTGATGTCTGTGGTTCTATTGAATGAATTGAGCTACAACTTGCACCTTGTCCTTCAAACACATTATCACTTGCACATACGAGGTGTGATCAAAAAGTAAGGTGAATTTTGAAATTTAGCGGGCTACTTCCGTTCGATCTTCGACTTTTTTATTTGGTTATGTCGGTACACTCGTCTAGAACATACGTTCCAAATTTCAGCTTTGTAGTATGTTTGGTTTGTTTGTGAGAGGCATCAAGGTTAGAAGTGTTTTGCGTGCTCCACGATTAGCTGCTGTCTAAAAACATGGATCAAAGAGTTTGCATTAAATTTTGTGTGAAAAATGGAATCAAATGTTCCAAAACACTTGAAATGCTGAAAGTGGCATACGGTGAGTCTACTTTAAGCCAAAAAAATGTTTACAACTGGTATAAACTCTTCCAAGAAGGCCGAGAAGACACCGACGACGAACCTCGTTCTGGACTCCCCAGCACATCAACAACTGATGAGAATGTTGAAGAAGTGAAGAAAATAGTGTTGGGAAATCGTCGAATTACCATTAAAGAAATTGCTGATGATATTGGCATCTCATTTGGTTCGTGCTAATCAATTTTGACGAGTGTTTTAGACATGAGACGTGTGTCAGCGAAGTTTGTTCCGAAATTGCTCAATTTCGACCAAAAGAAACGTCGCATGAGCATCGCCCAAGAGCTACTGAATGACGTCAACAGTGATCCAGATTTACTCAACAGGGTTATAACAGGTGACGAAACATGGGTATACGGTTATGACGTCGAGACTAAGACTCAATCGTCCCAGTGGAGGCATTCTGGATCACCAAGGCGAAAAAAAGCACGCCAAGTTCGATCAAATGTAAAGGTTTTGCTTACAGTTTTCTTTGACTGCAGGGGCGTGGTGCATCATGAGTTCTTGCCACAGGGTAGAACAGTAAATAAGGAATATTACCTGCAAGTTATGCGCAATTTGCGCGAAGCAATCCGCCAGAAACGTCCGAATTTGTGGAAAAATAAAAATTGGCTTTTGCACCATGATAACGCCCCTGCTCACACATCGTTGCTTGTGCGCGAATTTTTGGCTAAAACCAACACAGTAACGATGCCACAGGCACCGTATTCCCCAGATCTGGCCCCCTGTGACTTCTTCTTGTTCCCAAAACTGAAGAGGCCCATGAAAGGACGGCGTTTTGCCACGATTGAGGAGATAAAGACGGCATCGAAGGATGAACTAAACAAGATCACAAAAAATGATTTTTTGAAATGCTTTGAGGATTGGAAAAAGCGTTGGTACAAGTGCATTATATCCGAGGGGGATTACTTTGAAGGAGATAAAATAAAAATTGATGAATAAATAAATATTTTTTGAGAAAAATAAAAATTTACCTTACTTTTTGATCACACCTCGTACTTAGTGTGCAAGCACCTGTCATTTTTGATGAATCCATAGCTCACTATGAAGTTCATGCACATCAACCTTATAATTCACAAACATTCAATAATAGCCATGAAATTCGCATATTGATACAACATCAAAATTTATGTCTTTTACCATCAAAAAGTTCTCTACATCATTGGAAAAATAAGAAGACAAGATAGTACCATTGTTACTGAAACAAAGTTCGTCAATAATGCTATATGTCACCTATTCGAAGATATCCGATATGAAATTAATGCCATTAAGATAGACAAATGTAAAAATGTTGGACTAACAAGTACGATGAAAGGTTTGGTTTCATTGAATCAAAATCAAAGTCGATTTCTGGAGAATGCTGGCTGGCTTGATATTAAAGAAACTAAGAAGATAACTGACAACAATGGTAACTTTGATGTGTCAATACCTCTTTCAATGATTTTAGGATTTGCTGAAGACTATCACAAAATTGTTGTGAATGTAAAGCATGAACTTATTCTTACTCGATCAAGAGATAATTTAAACGCAGTCATGCAAGATACTGTCAAAATTGATAATGTTGATACATATGAACCTCTTGAAATAGAACTTACAAGAATTGAATGGTTAATGCCGTATGTAATTATGTCCGATAGGCGTAAAATACAGTTGTTCAATTTCGTTCAGAAAGATGCACCTATTTCTATGAGTTTTCGGTCGTGGGAACTTTATGAGTATCCAGCATTACTACAAACATCAAAACATCTTTGGACTGTAAAAACATCCAATCAATTGGAAAAACCAAGATATATTGTATTAGGTTTTCAAACAAAACGCAAGTCTGATAAAACTAAAAATTCTAGCTGATTTGATCATTGTAATGTAACCAATGTTAAACTTTTTTTTCTGAATTCTCAGCAATATCCATAAAGAAATTTGAATCTTGATATAAGTAACAATCAATAATCTCTCTTATATGATATGTATGCTCAATTCCAATTGAACTATTACAATAGAGACTGTATGTTCAATCCACTTTTAGATCGAAAACAATTTATCACACATGCACCGTTAATAGTAATAGATTGTTCAAAGCAAAATGAATCTTTGAAACAAGCTGCTGTCGATGTACGTCTTGAGTTTGAAACCAAAAATGATGTGCCCGCGGAAACAGCTGCATTTTGTATGATTTTACACGATCGTATAGTTAAGTATAATCGTATAAGTGGTCATGTAACCAAACTTGTATAACTCGTATAATAGATATGTATACTTTTTATGAATACGTAACTCTAGTTGAAGAACTTGAGAAAAAAAGCACTTGGATGGAGACATCTTGGCGGATATTTACTTGAATTTGTAAAACCATAAAGTTTGATCAATGTAACAGAATATTGCATAAATAAAACCCACGTCGAATAAATACTTCAGTCTTTTTCATTCATTTCAACGAGGAGCATTGATGTGTTTGGATGCAAACTTGATAGAGCTGACGAATTAAACTTGAAAAATTTACATGAGAATCTGTTAGTCGAACTAAAAAATATTAAAGATACTATATTAAAGTTAAAAGCTAAATTAAAAGAAATGAGTTTATTGATCGATATTCATCGAGAGGAACTTGATATGAAATTTCTAGGGGTATATTCAGACATTGACAAGTTGAAGCAAAGTAAGTTACCCCCACCATGATGTGCTTGCAGCTTGTATAAAGAAGCTTGGTTCATTAAACATACCTCATTCACTTTTTGTATTTGCACCACGGCTCGTTCGCCTTCTGTAGCAGCACCAGCTCAATCATGACACAATTTATTGATTTCATTCAAGCTAAGGTATTAGCCAGCTTGAATGCACATATTATTTCTATGTTTGATTGTACAGACCCTACGATTCAAAAAGAGATGTATTCCTTAGAGTATTACTATGACAAAGGTGTAGAATTGATAACAGATGCTTATTATTATGAATATTCGGAGAAAGATTGCAGAAAAATTGAATACTCCATAGCCTTGTTGAAAGCTCTTTGGTATATGAAAGATTACCAGAAGACGATTGGTCATGAAAATGGTTATATTAATGATTTTAAACTAGATGATATTCCAAGTGCTATTCAAAGTAGGTTAGCTACACAAACATTGACGAATATTCGTTATTCAATAAACAAGGTTTTTTTCAAATATGTGGCTGAATGTGTTCAAGCCACGGTATTTAATTTGGTCAAAAAGGCATTTCTAAGGGAAGTAGACATTGTTTTTACAGCTGTGTATGAAGAACAAATTAGCAATCAATCTCCAAAAAAAAATAAAAGTCAAGCTGTTCAAAGTGGAAACTATTCCTCTTTACTCAACTCAAACCTATCAGAAATGGTTTGAAGAAAAAGTACAAGAACCTCTGATGATTATGATGTGTAACGGGGTTCTTGCTACCCCGTTAAGGGTGATGCTAAGTGGCTACTCGACTTGCGGGTAACTCGTTATGGGGCCACGCAAGACTCAGCCCAGTGGCTCAGATATGCCCCTCGAAGGCACCCTTGCCTTCGGCCCGCGGAGAGCGTCGTAGGTCAGGTAGCAGCGGGCGGTGCGAGCCAGCGCGCGCGTAACACGGGAGGGAGGAAGTGCCGAGAGGAACGACGCAGCGGTTAGCAGAAAGAGTATTTATTAAGACGAAGATAACAGGGGAAGCATACAAGTAGCATTCGCAGTGAGAGAGGCAAACGAGAAGCAAGCGAGAGAGAGTCTTAAGATCGAACGAGCACTTACATGACGGGTTCGCAGTGGCCTCAGATTTAGTCCTGACACGCGCAGGTGTTCAGCCACGAGGCAGCTCTCTCAGGCTGACTGGCAATTATCTGCCCGCACGCACGCACGCTACACCCTTGGTCCTTATCAGCAAAAACACTAGCTGCGTAGCACAAGGCACTTATTCGTCGCGGTGATAGCCGGGCTTGCTTCTCTCGCGAAGGCGGGCAGCAGATTGTCGCTCGCACGCGGAAGGGGTCCCCCTCTCTCGCGCTGGCTATTCGGCAGCGGCGCGTCTCAGCCAATTAGGCAACGTGCGCGACACTCAAGCGTCCACGCTTTCACGCGTACACGCGGATCTCTCTCTCTACTCGGTGCTCTCTGACTTACCTCGTGCCGCATCCACAGCTGCGGCAAAGCAAGATTGCATAAAAAGAATACATAGGTTATTGATAAATTATGATTAGCTTAAGGGGAGAGAGAGACATAACGAAACTCGGCTCGTTATAGATGGAAAAACTTGAACGTAACTATCCTTCTTACTCTTTCGAATTTATGACAAATGCAGTTGTCAGTTATTATGAGTAGCGCAGTTTGAGTATCATCAGATCATTCAGCACCAAACATTCAAATAATATGGACCGCTATCCAAACGTGAAGTCTTCTGCAAATCAACAGTTTGACAACGGAAAGAAAAAAACAAATAATCATGTACATGTATAATATATGTAAGCATATAATCATCACGCTCAACCTCAATAATTGTTTAGTTGTTTATAATTTATGATAATAAATAGATTTTTTTTTTCATGTAAATTATATCTCTGTTTATTTAATAAACCTAACCCCGAAAGTTGATAATAAAAAAACTTTTATACTTACACTTTCTACTCAATCACAATCAAACAGCATAAAGCAAACATTTTTTATTTTGGCATGGAACAAGGGGCATGGGGCATGGGGACGGGGGCATGCACGTCGATAATACAAGAGTCGGTAACTGCCGGCGGGGGGCATGCGATCTGCACGTCGATACAAGAGTCGGTAATTTCCGGCGGGGCCCATGGGGTCTGCACGTCGGTACACAGTCGGTCGCAAACGATGCCCGTCAAGCAGGTCGATATACATCGGTCGATAAAGCAGCTCATAAATCGCCAATATGAGGATTTATAACGTTACCGATCATCGGTAGAGTAGGCATCGAAAAATCGCATGGTAAGTGGCTCAGGATCCCCTGAGCCCCTACCACTCGCTTGTTTGACTAATTCGTAATCAACTGAATTGCAATAGCCTTGCTATCATTGTCGGGAATAATGACGCCTATTTCCACATTTATATTCAGACAAAATACCATTCTCATGGGAAACCAGCTTGACTGCAGCATAAAGCTCCATAGCTTTAGCTGTACCGTTAAAATTGCATCTGCCTTCATAACTTTCTTTACTTTGGTTTATATCACATTTGCGACATTTTCTATTTAGTATCGTATGAGAAATAATTTTTTTCGAGAAAGCACCCATAAACGTTGCTGTCCCCGACAAACTAACATACGATTTACCGGAGCCTTTCGTGAACTAACCCATACCAAGCGATGCATAAATGCGAGCTTTGTGAGATTGATTTATTGAAAAAATGGGTAGTAACGCAGTAAAGTCAGGCAAAATAAATAAAGTGTCTAAATGAGATGGCTTGCAAAAAAAATCAATATGTACGTCCTTTTTATTTATCACAGTTTTATTTAAAAAAATTGCATACAACAAATTATAAAAATAAACTCAAATTTACTTCAACAATAATAACAAGTATATAGTATAAAAATGTACAATTTTTCATATTTATAATTCATTACGTTATTAGTGATAAGATACAAGAAAAAAATCATTGGAAACTGATTAAAATCAAATCGATCAATTAGTTCGCTATACAACAAAACATCCCTGATGCAAAAAATCTATTCACTCCTATTGAAAGTGGCTCATCCCGTTAATACTTATTAACGAAAATCGAGCTTGTTGGTAAATCCAATAAGTTCAAATAGGAACAGTGCACTCCCGATTGCAACTCATTCGACAAAAAATCAATACTTCGAGGCTATCGGTAAGGCGAATCAGTGCGAATGAGAAGTGGTAAAGTCGGTTGATTTTTATTGGAAAAAAACGCACTGAATTTGTTATCGTCGAGAAATCGAATCAGCGTGAATGGGAAGAGTCTAATCCGATTAACTCTTATTTGTTAAATAATTTCTAGGAGAGCTGGTAAGTTGAATAAGAGCCAATGGTAATAGTTAATTTCAATTGCTACTTATTCGATGCTGGCGAGGAATGTTTGGCAATTTGGATCAGGGCGAATGGGAAAATTATTTCATGAGATAATTATAAAAATGTCATGCAGAACTAACTTTTCGAAAAACTTTAATGAGTAATTTTTGATTTATTATCATAAATAGTAAAATTTCAAGCCATTCTGCACATTTGAGTGAGATATACTGAAAAAATAAATCTGAATATGATTTTTGATGTATTTTTAACGAAACCCATGAAAAGTTAGATTTTTACTTTTTTCGATATTTGAGTTTTAGCGTGATTTGACCACCTTCACAGGCAAAAAAATAGGTATCACAAAGAAAGGGACGCGTGGGCAAAAGAAGAAGAATCTGTCAATGCCCCGTAGAACGGCATATGTGTAAAATGAAGAGAGTGCACTCGATTTCTACCTTTCAAAAAACTGTATCAAATTGCATAACTTTTTTTCTGGAATTGCTCATATTATTCAAAGCATATTGGTTTGATCGATATTTATTCGCAATACTTCGTCAAGCTCGTTCCTCGTACGATTCTTTCGAATGAATTTCAATAGATTCGAAATCTTCCCCATCTAGACCGATTCAAATTTTAAGATGGTCACGTATATCGTATATCTTTCATTATAAGTATCAAGAGGATTAAACATTTCTTATTCATGCTGATTAAAGTTGCAGCTGTTTACGAATATCTCACGACTTGCATCAATGGGTATCAATAAGACACTAATGTTCTCATTCACGCTGATTCGACCGTCGGATGCTATGCAATTTTTCTCAATACGTACTAAAAGGACTGACAAAATTCCGATTCGATCTGATTGGATTTTTAGCAGGCTGAAATTCATGAAACTCTCGTGAATGAGTATCAATTGGATCGAACAATTCCCATTTGTACTTATTGGGTTTTTGCGACCGCTTCAGTAAGAGTGAATGGATTTTTTGCGTCAGGGTTGTTATAACCTCACAACAAATGTATAAAACATTAAAAAATCTAAAATACATGCATGATTGGTTCGAGTAATGAAAAAAAAATTATAAGATACTATAATCCATTGTACTTGAAGTGTTTTGAAGTAGAATGTTTGAATCATTTGAATTTTAAATTTCTATAATGAGAACCTACAGCATTATTTTACTGTGTCAATATTGTCAATAGATTCCTATCTGACATAATAGCATTCAAGCAACTTTTACGAACCATTTGTTCTGTGACTCCTCGGACTTCTACTTCGTGTCATTTGTATGTAATAAAATTTGTTGATATGTTGTAACGGGGATTTAGTCCGCTACAATATTTAATAACCGAGAGATACGTAATAGATGACGAAGCGGGCTCGCGCAACAGCTTTGCACGACCGACCCAGTAGCACAGATTGCCGATGGATTCGCCGGGTGGCAACGGCCCGCGGAGAGCGTCGTAGGTCGCGTAGCTGAAATCACGGTACCAACTCGAACCTTAGGTCTCTCTCGTAATAAAGGTACAAGTCATAGATGGATAAATATTTTATTCAAATAAATAATAAAATGAAATAAAAATAAGGGACTTTTCCTCATCGCTCTCTCTCTGCGATGACGGGGCCGTGCCAATAAACAAAAGGGGCGTCAATGCCTAATCATACAATGAGGCACGGCTAAGCCCAATACTAGCGCAACGGCGCGAATAAGGTATGGTGCGCAGGCCAAAAGGCGGAAGGAGACGCGAGTATAGTAAGAGCTCGTCTTCTTTCCGTCTTCTTCTCTCTTCTTCTCTGGTGGCGTAGCCTTGGGGCAGAAGGGACGACTATGTCGACGGCTCAGAGACGGTGGCGTTCACCGAACTCATCGCCATAGTCGTAGCGCGTCTCTAGCCCTCGTTCAAATTTCCAGTGGAGGAAGAAGTTGGGGCAGTTCTCGGTTCTGGAAACCCCCGTCAAATTGCAGACAAAGCAGAACCGAGTGCCCCTCTTCTCGACGGTAGGGCCGTCATATTTGCCACAGGGCCTTGTGGCATCTCAATGGAGGAGCGCCGAATATTGCGGTGTTAGGCCCTCGTTCCCTCGGCAAAATCTGCCGGGTAGCCTTTGGGCCTGTTTTGCGATTTCGAGACGCTCCTCGTGGCTAAGCAGGCGCGGGTCTTGGCGCGGAGTGCCCGATGCCTGAGCCGGTGAAGGACCGGGGACCGCGGCACTCGGCGACGCGGCCGATGCCCACGCTTTCTTGACATTGAGTCTCGCCAGTTGGTGCTGGAGCTCCTGGATCTCCTGGCGCTTCTTCTCTTGAAGGGCCAGGAGGCGCTCGCGCTCCCTTTGGACCGCCTTGGCCTCGTTCCAGCGGTCCGCCGCCTGGGCCAGGAAGGTCTGGCGCTCCAGCTCGTCCCTTACTTTCCGGACGAAGCTGGGGGAAGCAACGGCTCGGACTCTCGCATTCGGGTGGTCCGCGAAGGCAATCACGGATGCGTAGGCCCGGTGCTCCTTCTCTTGTGCCTCGATGCGCATCGAGCGGCACGATTTTGCCGCGGCCTCCACTTCGGCCCACTTGTCCTCATTGGATTGGGCCTCCTTCGGCTCTTCGTCCGGGACGTCGGCGAAACGTACCGGAGACTGGCGGGGAACAGGGCTTGGCCGTTGCCTTTCGCCCTGTTGGTCAGGAGCCGGAAGAGCCATTCGGGCGCGCCTCCATTCCTCTTCCTCTTCCCGGCGCTTTGTGGCGAAACTTTCTGCCCAACGCCGAGTCCGCTCTTCAATGGTAGGTAGCTCCGGCGTGAGCTCCGGCGGCAGGGACACCTGCGACCTAGCCAGTTGGAAGGCAAGCTCCTCCAATCGAGCCAGCAGGCCACGAGGGATGCTCACTTGGACCTCTTCGTCCTTCTCGACCTTCTTGACTGGTAACATCCTCTGCAAAGAATCCCGTAATATTAAATAAACATTATAGGAGATGTTGTGAAGAAGCGAGGGCAGTAGAGTAAGCAGAAGCAAAGCAGTAAGCCAGCCAAGGGGCCAAGGGCCGACTTGGAGTGTATGAGCGTGGTGTAGCATTGTAGTGGCGTTGTATAGTGTGAGGACGCAGGGAATTTGGGGAATTATTCATCGAGCTTGCCCCTAGGACGCAAACGCCGAGGCGAAGTTGTAACCAGTGGCGGTACGGCTTTCTTGGAGCCGCGTGGTCGACCCCTTCTCCGAGGAGCCACAGCTATTGGTATCTGAGGGAGCTGGCCCGAACTTGGCTGTGCCTTCGGGTCAGCATCCACAGATGCCGGGATATCCGCCACTATCGAGTCACCCTTTATAGGTAGAGATACGGCTCGAAGGCTTTCATCGAGAGAAAGCTCTGGATCTTCCCTGTCCGAAGCATCGTCTGCGTCATGTGTCTCGTCTAAGGGAAATTGCTCGGCATCGTAACAGGGTTTCATGTCGCTAACCGCGACTTTACCTATGTCGACTCCATTTTCAGTATGTAACTGATAGGAATTCATGCCGAGACGAGACTACAATAAAAGGGCCAGCGTATTTCGGACACAGTTTAGCTGCTATGGCCTTAGCGGCCGAGAAAAGTACTCTATTCTTCACCCATACTTTATAACCGATGACGTAACTGACCTCTCGGTGTTTCTGGTTATAGTACTTCTCTTGTCGCAACTGGGCGGCTTCACTCCTCTCCTGGGTCTCGGCTCGCAATCTGTCGAGCTTTTGCATGCGAGAGTGCCATTCCTCACGGGCCGTAGATTCTAGCTGCCGTAAGGCGGTACGCTTTTCCTCGCGTCGAACATTATATGGAGATTCAGGATTCCGTCCATAATTTAGAAAGGTTAGACTAGAACGAGTAGTTTCGTGGATGGCCGTATTGTAAGCGAACGCAAATTCACCAATGAGCTCGTCCCACTTATTGTGCTTTTCAGCAATAAATGCAGCGATCATAGTTTTGATCGTGCGGTTTACTCGCTCAGTCGGGTTCAACTTTGGGGAGTAAGGAGCGCAAGTGCCGTGAAAGATGCCATGGGCCTCTAGGAAAGAATCCACTAATGAATTCTTGAAAGGCGTGCCATTATCCGATAGAAATCTATCAGGAATTCCAAAACTTAGAAAGATTCGATGGTTGATCTCTCTCTTAATCGTTTTGGCATTGGCCTTACGGATCGGGATGCACTCAATCCATCTCGTGAAAATATCCATCAGGATGAGAAGGTGTTCATTGCCTCTAGGCGATCTCGGGAAAGGGCCCATCGTATCGCCACAGACAATTTCCCACGGACGGGAGACAACGTGTTTGCCCATAAGTCCAGCGGGGGCTCGTTGCTCTACTTTAATCTGCTGGCACACTTGGCAGTTACGCACGAAATGCGCAGTATCTTTATACATACTAGGCCAGTAGTAACGAAGCACTACCCTCTGGTGGGTCTTATATCGGCCTAAATGGCCGGCCGTAGGCTCTTCGTGGCATTCAATGAGAACCTGCTCACGTTGTTCTCTAGGAACCACGAGTTTCCAAGCGTCGTCGTCCCCTAAATAGTCATCAACTGTTGGGTCCGGTTGGTAAAGATACAGACGGCTACTATCTTCCAATAAGGATGAGCTTTCGGATCTTGTTTTACCTACGAAAGCTTGCGTCGATACCAGGGATCCATGATATCTTCGTCCACGGTGAGAGACGCTAGCGAAGCTTCCGTGTCTTCGTCTGTCTCATACATGCGAGAGAGCGCATCAGGCACGACATTATCCTTACCTTTGCGATGCACGATATCAAAGTCGTACACCTGAAGGCGCAACGACCTAACTTGCCATTGGGGCTCCGAAGATTCTGAAGCCATACCAAGCTATGATGATCGGTTACCACTGTAAAGTGATAACCTTCTATATAAGGCCGGAATTTCTCTATCGACCATATGACCGCTAGGCATTCGCGTTCGGTAACTGACAGTCGGTGTTCTGTAGACGTGAGAACACGACTAGCAAAGCAAAGCACGCGATCCTCTTCGTCTATCTTCTGTAGTAGGACACTGCCAAGGCCAGTATCGCTAGCATCACACTCAAGGATGAACGGAGCAGGGAAGTCGGGTCTAGCTAGGACAGGAGCAGTAGCAAGAAGTGCTTTTATCTGCTCAAAAGCTGTACAGTGTTCTTCGGTCCACGTGTACTTTGTGTCCTTCTTCGTGAGGGACGTTAGAGGTGCGGCTAGAGTAGCGAAGTCCTGCAAAAACTTACGGTACCACGAGGCCATGCCAAGAAAACGTCGCAATTGCCGTAGATTCCTTGGCGTCGGATACTCTAGGACGGGTTGCACTCTTTCAGGGTCTGGCCTGCAGCCCTCACGATTAACCAACACGCCGAGATAACGTATCTCGAACATGCAGATCTTCGACTTTTTCCTATTGATGGTAAGGCCCGCCTCGTTAATTCTATTTAGAATTAACGTGAGCCATTTTACGTAATCAGCGAATGTATCAGTCGCAATGATCAAATCATTTAAATAGGCAAAAGCGTGAGGCTCTATTTCGGGCGTGATTATTTTGTCAGCCAGCGATTGAAATGTAGCAGGGCCGCCTGCCAAGCCGTAAGGCATACGAACGAATTCGTACAAGCCCATACCCGGAACTGTGAAAGCTGTGACTGGTATCGATCTCTCTGTGAGAGGTATTTGCCAAAAGGCTCCAGAACAATCTAAAGCACTTATATATTTGGCGTACTAAATTTTGCGTAAAATCACATCCATATAAGGCAATGGATATGCTGAAACTTTCGACACCGCATTAACTCTACGGTAATCGACGCAAAATCGATACGTACCATCAGGTTTCGATATCATAACTACGGGGCTTGACCATTCGCTCTGGGACTTCCGGACTATTCCCATTTGCAACATTTTGCGTACTTGCTCGTGCATTTCGTTCTCTATTCTCTTAGATGCCGAGTAATATCTTTGTTTAATTGGGCTCGGGCAGTTGAGGTCTATGTCATGTGCAATCCAACTCGTGCAACCTAACCGTTCGCACGAGGGATCAGGCAGCAAATCCTGCATGACTTTTTCGATCGTTTCTCTCTCCTCAGCCGTGAGATCTTCAATCCCCAGCGAGGCTAAGGTCATTGCCTCTTCAGCTTTCCCCGAAGAGAGAATTGCAGGCACACCTTCTTCGCAGCCCTCAAGCGTCAGCCTGTTAGATCTAGGGTCTAGCATGGCCGAAAAGGCGCGCTTGAAGTCGGCACCTAAAGTGCACTCAGTGTCAACTTCGTTTAAAATGAGAGAGTCAATCGAATGCGTTACCCCACCCAAGGTGAAGGGCAACTCTACGCTACCTACAATGGGTACGTAGTGGCCATCAACTGCCTATGCTCCTGGGCCCACATACGGTCGCACGCGCTTGTTTAAAGCAGCTGCGATTGAAATGGCGTTAGGACCGAGGACGGTACGAGAAGCTCCGGTGTCCCAAAGTCCTCGAAAAATATAATCGCTGACTTTAACAGTCAGCCACCACCTGGGGAACTTATCGATTAGGGCGCTCGCAACGGTACCTCCATCGCGGGTAGCACGTCGGAAGAGTTAGCTCGGGCTAGCATTGAGTCACTCACCGTGTTGTGCGGCACCTGCGCTACTCCCATTACGCCGCTAACATCATAGGTCCTGGTGATCAAGGGAGCAGTAAGGACCTCATCTACTGACTCCCTCGCTCTTTTTTTAAATCCTCATCATTCGGCTGTTTAGTCGAGCATTCTGGGCAAGTGGCTCGGGTGTAACCGGGCCAACTGCAATTCCAGCAGAGAAGATTGCCATCAAGGCCCGACTCCTTATCCTTGTTTTTACTGGATTTAGGGGAAATTACTGTGGTTCGATTGCCACCTGATCGTCCCCAGCTTCTTCTACCACCTCGGCCACGTCCGTTGCCGCGAGGCGAGTTCCCGCTCGAACGATGAAAAGTTCCGTTTGGGGCTGCTTTTCCGTTAGAACTTTCGTTCTTCTCGGATGAAGCAGGGAGCTTGGAGATGTCAGCATTTCCTTTGGCTTTCTTCTCCAGGATCTTCATAATCATATCCTCTAGCTCTGACTCCTTCACTGGCTGAGTTTTCTCACTTAGAGAGGATAACGATGGCTTAGCCTTGGTCGTTTTGACCCGCGGCTTGTAGGCCGTTTCGGGGTATAGACTCTGATCGGCTGAGGGCGGTGGCCTCCATTGGCCATCTTCATCATCCTCGACTTCTTGAGCTTTGGCCAGAAGTACTTGCAAATCTGTGAGATTGTCTCTAACATGCTTCAATCACTTTCTCAATTGAGGCAGCAGGTTGTCGATGATGACGTTAACTTGTTCCTGCATGCTCCATGGAGGATCAACTCTTTTCATGATAGTAAGTAGTGAGATAATGTACTCAACTACAGGCTCATCAGTACCTTGTGTACGCAGCTGGGCTTCTACCTTCAGACTCCTCTTGTTCCTCTTCGATTTGCTGTAAGTCTTAAGGGCCGCTTCCTTAAAGTCGCTAAACGTTTTCCACGAGGGCCTTAAGGCACGATACCAGAAGAGAGCTGCCTTCTCGAAAAGGGGAGTCATTGAATCTAGTAGCTCGTCATCGGCCACCCTATCCAACCGTCTGTTTTCCTCAACGCGTTCCAGAAATTCTTCGATGCTTAGTCCTTCGCCTCCTGAAAATTTTATCTTCCATTCTCTCATAGTTTTTCCTAAGGGTTTGCTGGGAGAGTACCTAGAGGACGTGGAATTAAACGTGTAGTCGCTTGCTGTGGGTTAGCAGTGAAGCTTTGACTACTTATGGGAACGCTAATCGTCGTTTGTTGCGATGGCATTTCTGCTGACGTACTGGGCAGGACCCCCCTCCCCCAGCTCGAGGACACGGGGGTGAATGAGCTTGCGAGGGATGCCACGGGGCCGAGCGAAGCAGCAATGCTAAAGGATGTTCCCCTCCCCCGGACCAAGCTTGCAGGAAGAGGCATTGCAGGTAAAAACGACGTAGTAATAGGAAATGACGACGGCATTGGTCTTATAGAAAAAACCGTAGAGGGTTGAGTTGTCGAATGAAACAACGGAGCTTGCGGATTGAGCGATGATTGTATCTGTGAATGTGTGGTGTTGTCAAATTGGCTTGATAAATCATAATAATTTAATTCGAATGTATCTCGGAATTGTACATTCTTACTTTGCGCAGTAGCCAGCCATTCCTGCTCTGCGAGATGAGCCGTTGACACAACTATTTTTAGTTGTTCCTGCAAACTTTCATTAACTGCATTTAAATCGATCTTTTCCCTTTCAGCTTTGGCTAATCTCTCTCGCAATTGTGTAACTTCTGCTATTATTTTATCCTTTTCTCGTTTTTCTGCTGCTACATGTCTAAGGAATTTTTCTGTGCGGCAGAATAATCCAATTCTGCTTCCCAAGCTCGTTTTGGTCGGATGCTGCGCCATAAGGCATAAAATGCACTTTAGCGTCTGGCATCGTTATTTTGACCATGCGCGTTTCTTCTGAAGTAGCGTAGATTCCTGTGGAGTATCTACTCGCATTCGCTGCATTTATTGATGTTGTAACGGTTGTTGTTGTTGCTGTTGACATTATATGTTGTCCTATATTTGGCTGTGGTTCGATTGTTGTGCTGTTGAAGTCAAGTCTTCGACGTCTTGTATTCACCAGTTCATATGTACCTTCATTTTCATTATCTTTGTGTTCTTCTTGTATAGGCAGAGTTACAGAATTATCTATGGGTGTGCCATGTGGCGAGCTTGTTGTCAATTATTCGTTGTCAACTAAGTTCACCTGTTCTGTTGCGTCGAGAGCTTCTTCTACATCCCTTGCGGTTTGTAAATCTCTCTTAATTTCTGCTGGCAGAGTGTCTGGCATGAAGAATGTACGGTTAAGATTGTCTCGTCTTTCTTGTGCTTCTTCTTCATTTAAATCTTGCGTTGCTATGAAATCTTCCGCTGTATAATCGCCGTTTAACCTACGGAATAGTCGATTCGCACGCTCGTATAACGATCCGTCGGTTCGCAATTCCAATTGTGTCAATGCGCCGTTAACTTGTACACTAGACAAGTTTTTGATCCAAGTTGTTAATTTTCTATCAATATCCTCTTTGAATATTGATAGATGGCTAATTGACCAATTTGTTGCCATTGTATATCTATTTAGCAATGGGTTAAACGCAACGTTGACGTTTTACGAAAACAAAAAAAGGAACGAGAGCAAGACAATCCAACCAAAAAAAAAAAAAACAACAACAATTAAATTATTGTAATATACATGAAATATTTCTGCGTCAAACTGCAGCAATAATTACAAAAAAATATTTCATATTCGCGTCAAAATGCAGAATCTATAACAGATAATAAGAGAAAAGAATGTAAAACAGTAAAACAATAATAACGGGAAAAAAATTGACGAGATATTTGAAATAAATATCAGGCTTGTGCTGGTATTAGCAACGTAACGTATAAGCCAAAATGTAACGGGTGTGAGAGAGAGAAGAGAAAACAAGAAAGAAAAAAAAATGTATTATTAATAATAATTATAATTAAAATTGGTTTAATTATTGTTTAAATATTATTATTTTAATTATGCAATTGGACGCAGAGTTGAATTAGCCAACGCCTCGCCAATTAAACTACTCAAAAGACAATATTGGAACAAATTATAGATTAATTAATATATATTAAAATCATAAAAAAAATTGTATAAAATATTAATTATATAAGGCTTAGCCGCGCAGTATTTATTGTGATTTCGAATCACGCATATAGTATTTGAAATATACAATTTTCGTGTATACGGCCAGCGTGGCAACCTTGAAAATAAATATGATTTTCCAACTTCGAATATTCGAATAAAATCTATAATTCTACTTTGCTTAGAATATCGCTCGACGAGTTTACACTTGTTCGCTAGCGTCGCACATGTGGCTCGCCACGCGGCTCGTGTTTGTCAACAACACGCCGCGAGAGATCGCACACTCCTTGTCCTTGTGAGAACGCCTATGGAAAAATTTCTCTCGGTGCGATTTTCGCTACGCAGCCAGCACCAGAATGTTTGGGCGCCAAAATGTAACGGGGATTTAGTCCGCTACAATATTTAATAACCGAGAGAAGCTTGTTCAAGTGTGTATTGCCAATGCCAGAATTCAAAGCACCTGTGACAAACAAAATTTCAAGAATTGATTATTGACTATATTTATATTTACACTTTCATTATATCGTATTTGACTAGTCATTACTTACCAGCAACAAATTTGGAATTACAATCAAAACGGAGTTTGCTATTTACTACATGTTGAGTATCAGTGGCGACGCTTTGAATGTATTTACAGCTACGACATTTGACGTAAAATAATACGGCCAATCCATATTGTTTTTCGGACGTTATATCGAGTAAAGAAAGTACAGCATTGCATTGAACACAAATCAGTTGTTCAGCAAGAGTTTGAATGCGTACAATGCGCCGGCCTTCTATATTTACATACTTGGTACTGTGCTCAGTTTCGAGGTTAGGTGCTTTGCGTTTCTTTACAACAACACTGCGTGTATTCATTTCTTTTGCATTTTCACTTTGTTTCACTCTTTTATAAAAGACACTTGGTGTCACTCTACGACCTTTCCAAAAAATTTTCTACTCTTTTCAGTATTCTCCGTTTCGGACATAATTAGAATTTTGAAAACAACTGTTATTAAGCCGCGTCGCCTGCAACTGAATATCGAACGGCTTGCTACTCAATCGCGCGTCCACAATGTTGCCAGATTTTAACTACATAAGTCACGAGAGCGCTTACGTCAGAAACTCTCAGTTGATCTCGGCCGTATCGCTAGTACCTCCTTAAATTTTATAAAAGTTTATATTAATAAGTGTGCAGCATTCTATCGAAAAATTGGTACAAAGACAAACAAATGAAAAATAAAATGGTGTTAAAGTAGACTAATAAATAATTAAATATTTAATAATTAAATTAATTAAATTAAATATAATTAATAATTAAATATAATTTTCTTTTTTTATCGATTCTATATAAAAATAAGATTTTTTCCATAAAAAGTTATAATAGGAATTTATATCAATTTTGGAAATCTAACGTTTCTTCTGATAATTCTACATCGTAAAATTTGTTCATGGAATCTGATTCTGATTCTGATTTTTATATTTTCCGCTAACTGATTTTCTTGATAAGTAGTTAGGCTATTAATCGGTAATACAGGCCGACAGTTTTTAGACCTAGAGATGAGACATAGTGTACCTATAGGGATTTGATGCGCTGAATTGATTCATCGCTCTTAGTTTCTAAGATACTCGTATACTAACGTAAAAGTGCAAAAGAGACTGTTTTTCGCAGTTTTTGAACTCTTCTTCGCGTCGCTAATTTCTATTTTAGTAAAAAACTGGAAAGAACATTCGAAAGGACAAGTTATTCGCTTTAAAAAACACTAACTAATTTTTTCAATTAAAATTTATGAAGAGGAGATATTGTTCTCTGAAATAGAGAAAATCTGAGTTTTCAATGGTACTATATACTACATGAAAAATGATATGAGGTGAGTAAAAATAGATTAATAATTCATATATACACTGCCGGTTATCTACTTTGGACCCCCCGTCGTAAAATTAGTCAAAACTTTAAAGTTCAATGTCTTTGGTAAAAATTAATGTACAAAGTCGCCCGGAAGCGCGTTTGAAAAGTCTTTCCAAGAGTTTTAAAATGGTATGACTCACGGTGCCATCGATTGTATTTTTATTTTTTGCAAGCAATAATGCAACATTGAAAATCCGGAAAATTTTTTACTAACTTTGAAAATTTGCCAAATCTGGAAAAAAAATCAAACAAAAATTTGAGTTTGAGCATTTTTCAGATTTTATCAAACTCTATATGAATCACTGGTTAAAAAATTATTTTCCTCAATACCGACGTGCACACGGGAGTTTTTTCCGGGAAGTAACAGTTTTTTTTCAACATTTTTTATCTCCGTTGTGACGGCTAGCCGTAACTTAGTTTTTTTATATTTAATTATTAAATATGACGAACGGAGTGGGAACCTTCCTGATTTCCCACGATGAAAACGCATTCGAAATATAAACTTTGATAGTGGCCCGAGCCTGCGTACTCAAGCTTACAATCAACGCTCTATCCTGCTTTGTCCCACAAGTATAGCATTTATGGTACATAGCATTTATGGATGGTCTTTTCATCTGATTGGGGCCATATGGAACAGTTTAACTACGTTTCTGATACATTTAGCACCAAAACCCACAGAAGCGAAAAGGGATGTAGAATCACCAGCAAATATTGCCACCGCTCCTGGACAGGAGTTATATCCGACTCTACATACAACAGAAAATGAAATAACACAACACAACCAGAGTAATTCGATTCCAGCATCACAATCTCAAGCAGTTAAACCATCGTTTGGGTTCCTCCCATGTTAGGGTAAGATCTTCGAGATTAATAAAATAATAAAAATAATGATAAAACCTTGATTACAGCATGATACGACAAGATCTTTATAATTAGAATAAAAATTTCGATTGCTCTTCCTCGTTGCACTCCTCTAGCAATCGTTTAAGTGTGGGGGTGTGACGGCTAGCCGTAACTTAGTTTTTTTATATTTAATTATTAAATATGACGAACGGAGTGGGAACCTTCCTGATTTCCCACGATGAAAACGCATTCGAAATATAAACTTTGATAGTGGCCCGAGCCTGCGTACTCAAGCTTACAATCAACGCTCTATCCTGCTTTGTCCCACACGTATGTGTTGACAGGGGCCTACGATCATCGCGTATACATCGTGAAGTGTTATCACGCCGATAATGGAAGGGGACCATAAAAATGCAATCTATCTTTTTTTTCCCACCGATTTTTAAGAAAATATCCGTAATATTAAATAGATTTTCATCAATTTTGTAAGCCATTATAATGCGCACCTTTTTGTCACCGAATAACCAATAAAATAGAACAATAATGTATTTTATAATAAATCGTAAAAGGTTTGAATTTTTCTGAATGTTCATAATAGTCACTATGTTTCGTCATAATTAATTAAGTTTAGTACAATTATGTATAAGTAATTATAAGCTATAGCGTTACTCTTGCTCTTAAAAGTGGCACTCCGAGAGCCATCTCTGGAGAAAAGGGCCCAAGTTAAAAAGGGACCGCCCTTTCACTCTCTGAAAATTCACGCCCACAGACCAATAAAGAAATTCTGGATATGATTAGAAAATTTCCGACCAATACAAAATTTAGCCGTTATCGCTTCATGGGCCTGAGGAAAGGGATTTCCACCCAACCACCCACGGCTTATAAAAAGCTCTGTACAAGGCTGGAGAGTAAGTTAAGTTCAGTCAGTTAAGTTAGAGGAAGTCAAGTTCAGATAGAGTAAGTGCGGAGTGAGCACCAGGAAGTCCCTAATAAGAAGTTTTTACCAGTGAGTGAGTCCCGGAGGAAGCATCAAAGAAGAAAAATCACCCAAGTATATTCAGAGCATATAGAGAGAGAAAGAGGCCAAAGAGCAGAGAGAGAACGCAACTTTAATAATAACTAAATTGATAAAATAAAAGTAAGTAAAATCTTAAACCTGGCTATCCTTTTCTTTCTTTAAGTAATCCGCCTTTCTTTTGGAAATTCATTAAGCGTGAGTCTGGTGAATTTCCATTAAAGTCCTTTAAGAACACATTAAGCGTGAGTCTGGTGTGTTCGTAATAACATTTGGTTATTACATTCCGCGTTAGCATACAGTTTTCTCAACGCAACAATATTGCTCGTCCCGGCTTGTGTGTTACACGATAGCCAAATCAGAGCAACCCTGAGTTTACGCTTGCTCCAAGCGTACCTGAGAGTGACCCCGACGTCACATAAAAATTTTGGAGGCCCCGGAGGGATTAAATTGTTGCAAAGAAAACTGTTAGGGTTTTCCTTTCTTAAATTATATCAGTGATCAGTTAGAGTAAAAGAAAATTAAGAATAGATACTACTTAAAGTATTTTATTGAATTTGAAATCTGTGAAGAATAAAATAAAGTAATAAAATTTTTTTTTTTGAATAAGAATACAAATTTATTAGTCAGAAAATCACTGATTTAATTGAGAAAATAGAAAATAAGTTTTGTGTTAAACAAGGAGATAGGTTAAATTGAAAGTGAAAATTAATTGGAGTTTATTTGGATTGAACTTAGGAAAATTTTGGGATAATTAATGGGAATTTATTTTGTAATAAAGAATAGTGAAATAATTTAGAAAATATTGAAATTTGAATGAGTAAATTAATAGAAGAGTTAGAGAAAAATAAAGAAAATTAAGTTGTTTAAGAAAAGAGTTTGAAAAATATTTGAAATTTGAAAAAATTTTCAGAGAAGAATCATTTTTTATGAAAGTAAAATTATAAATCAGAATAGAAAATTTGTCCAAAGAAAAGTCTTCTTTTGTGCCTTGAAGAGAGAAATAAGAATAAATGCTTATTATAGAAAAAAGAGGGTTTTGAATTTATGTTTTGTTCTAAAAATTGTATTTAGAAATAAAAAGGTTAATTTAGAAAGATTGAAAATAACATACAGGAAAATTTTTTGAGATAATATTACGAATCTTGTCTGAGTCGGAAAGAAATACATTAGCAATAAAAATTAATTAGAGAAATTAGAAATCCTGCGGAAGAAAACTTAAAAATAAATAAATAAATAAAACTCGGAGTAAAAATAAAAGAGTATTGTGTTTAAAAGAAATTTAGGAAATCTTGCTGAGAAAAATAATATAAAAGTAGAAATTTTGAAATAAATAATTTTGCAAATTAGAAAAATTTAAATAAGAAAATTGCCTGTTATAAGTAAAATAAATAATTTTAAAAATAAATAGTATCAAAGAATGAAAGGTTTAATTAAGAAAGTTTAAGTAAAAATAAAGATAAATATCTTTCTGTAGGAATCCAAATTTATATCTAAGAAATGAATTGCCGCAATATATCTGTAAAAATAAGATTTTAATAAAACGTTCACATACAGTTTTCATAATTCTACAAACGAATAAGTTTTAATAAAATTTCGTTGTTTAGATAGATAAGATTTTTGGTCTTTCTTTTAGTTGTAATGCCACCGTTCGTAAGTTTTAATACTTTTTCTAACGAAGTAGTCGACACGGTAGATGAATTAATCGAAGATATTACACATTTAAAGGACAGTCAAATATCCGTAATTGATAGGGTTAATAATCATAGTTCCGATATCACAAGAATAAATAATAACGGTCGTAGTCTTAGCGCACGTGTCGCGAAACTTGAATTAGAAAATAAGCATAGAATTGAACAGATAGCTAGTTTGGGAAATATTTGTGTAGACTTAATAAAAACAAATACTGCCCTAAAGAAACAAGTTAAAAATCTTAGGAAGCAAGTAAAAATTAATAACAAATTAATTAATAGGAATACGATTTCAAAAAGGGCTTTAGCAAATAAAGTAGATAAATTAGCAAAGTCATTTGAAAATTTACAATTATAAGTAAAATAATTCGCGATAATCCTTAGTTTATACACAGAAATAGATAAGGTTTTATTACAATAAATTAGATTGAGATTTCTAGTAAAAGTATATGAAGTTCAGACTTTTTTTTAAAATCATTCTAATTATTGAAATATAGTATTAATATAAGTTTGGTGTCTTTGTTTCGATATTGTTCTAGTGGAACTAGGATATAGAACAACTAGAAAACGGCTAACTAAAACACAACGAAGAGCTCTCGGGAGAGAGATTCGAAAACACGAGTTAGGATTGCCAAAGGACAAGTATGAAAATGGATTAAAAGAGATATCTAAGCAGAATAAAATAGAGTTAGCTCGTCCGATAGAGATTTGGTCAACACCAAAAGACGAGGTACAGGGTCCACCCAAACAATCTGCACCTTCATCAAGTAACTCGCCTACAACATTAGAAGAAAAGGTCGCCCAATTTCGAAGATGTTTATGTCGACATTTTGTTATCCCGGAAAAGTGTGTTCGTTGTCAACAAACATTTAGGAGGGAATACAAAATACCGTTTTGCGAAAATCAAAAATTAAAAAAAAAGCATAATATTAAAGACGCTGTTATTAAAATTGCAAAAAGTGACGAAAAACTTAAAATACTGAAGGATGGTACAAAAGTAAACCCGGAGGTTTACGAAGTTTTACAAAGATCCTTGCGCGCGATTAAAAAAATTAAGATACAAAAGAAATCTTCAGAGCCTCCTTCTATCCCTAAAGCTCTTTTGAGTCCGCCTTTACCACTTATAACAAAAAAGAATATAAATTGTAAGGCTTCTCCCAATTTATCCTCTGCTAGTGAGCCGATATCTAGAATAGACAAATTTTTCGGATTAATAAAAGATTATAAGAATTCCTTAATTAAGCTGTAATTACTTAACAATTTGTCAACATAAAATTATGTAAAAATATATAAATACTTGTAATATTTAGCAAAATAAAACACCAAATAAATTTATACCTTCTAGTACAAATTTCATTTTTTTTTCTCTTCTCCCTTTGTCTGACATATATAAATGCATATTTAAGTATATAAGTTATATAAGTATATTTATTAATGAGCGAAAGCAAGGATAAGCGACTTACACGCAGCCAGTCGAGAACCTCGAGTGTCAGCTGGACAATTAGTAAAGTTGGCGGAAATCTAAAGCGATCAACAGAATCACTCCCTGACTTAAATGATATTCAAGACAGTCCTGCTTTAGATCCAGATTTTAATCGAAACAGATCTTTACACCAAGTCGAAACTGCGTCCACTTCACATACCTTAAGCGACTCTATTATTGATTTACCGATCCCTTTTATTAATTATAACAAAATGCCGCCGAAAATCAATAGCGAAGCAGAAATATACGCCGAAACCAAAGCATTACCAGGACATGTAGTATCGTTAAATGATGCATTAAGTGTAGTGCCAACATTTGATGGAAGACCAAACCAATGGACCCAATTTGTAGAAGGATGCAAAGAGGCATTAAGTATAATACCGCCAAACATAGAAGAAAATTTAACCAAACGCTTAAGATCGAAATTAGAAGGAGAAGCACGTGCTACAGTAGTAGGACAAACATTTTCTAGTGTAGACGAATTATTAAATCATTTAACTGACATATTCGGTCCTATCCAAACACTAAATTAATTATTAGGTAAATTAGGCAATGAGTTCCAAAGGAATGAAGAAAGGGTATTAACTTTTGGAAATAGGTTACGACTGTTAAGTAGTAAAATTATTGAAGCCAAAAAGAAAGAAGAGAATCTAGAATCTTTAACGCCTACACAAAAACAGATAATTGAACAAAACATATTTGAATGCTTTAGAAGAGGACTAAAGCCCGAAATTCGGCTAAATTTACGTAGTGACACCACTATCCTGAATGCGCTAAAGAATGCCATAAAAGTCGAAAAGGACCTGGAATTACAATCAACATTGCGAGCACGAGCCTCTAATAATTCTCGTTCTTTCAGATCAATAACCCTCTGTCAAAATTGCAATAAAGAAGGCCACAATGCCCTAAATTGCAATAGTATAATTAGAGAAAGTAAACGATGTAATTTCTGCAAAAAGGTCGGTCACGAAGAAAATTCATGCTTCTCCAAGTTAAGGAATAATATTACAATATGTCAAATTTGCAATAGGAAAGGTCACGTTGCTGGTGATTGTCGAACACATCTCAAATGTCAAATATGCAATAGAAACGGCCATATAGCTGCAGACTGCCGAACTCGAACACAAATAAGAATGATAAATCAGGTTATTTGTCAAATTTGTGATAAACCTGGCCACTCAGCGAAAGAGTGTCGCAAAAACTTAAGCATCAACCGTGATACAGAAGTTATTTGCCAAGTTTGTCGCAAGTCAGGCCATTCAGCAAAAGAATGCTATAATAGTAATAGTGTTACTCCAAACACTAATTGTTTTTATTGCAAGCAACCAGGCCATTATATCGCTAATTGTCCAAAAAGACAACCATATCGCCATCAGTTTCAGGGAAACGGGCAGCAGTCCTCTCATCAGAGCGCGATGCAGAGGACCAATTCGAATCAAGCGCATCAATTACAAGAGACGGAAGTATCGCTCAGTCTTATACCGTAACAAATGAACCAAAAATTTCAGCCAAAGTCCCAATAATTAACGCAAACTTCTTAGGTGATATTAAATTTCAAATTATGATTGATACAGGCTCAGAAGCTAACATAATGAAAATAGGAATGATTCAAAGTTACACAGAACATATAAATAGTACTAGATGCAAACAGTTAAAGGGAATAGGGTCAGAGGTCTTTATCACATTAGGAACAATTACACTATCAATATTTGGTTTACCGACGGAATTTCAATTAGTACCAGATGATTTTCCAATACCTTGTGAAGTAGTTTTAGGGGCTACATATTTTTCAGAAAGCAATTCTGTAATAAATTTCGCAACACGACAATTTATTGTAGGAGATCATGTCATACGATTTCAAGAAAATAATGTTCAATGTAGCAATTTTTGTTATTTACATAGTACAGAAGGAATAGAAGAAGTTAGTATAAATGCAATACAAAAGATTTCTCCAAAAGTCAAAGTTTTAAATCCAGCAACTAGTACCAAAGAATATTTCCTAATAGACACCGGGTCCGAAGTCAATCTAATAAAGAAACGTCTTCTGTCACCTGGAAACGAAATTGATAACACGCAAAAAACATAAGTCCGAGGAATAGGAAAAGAAATAATATCAACTCTTGGTACAACCGAAATAAGGATATTTGACACTTACACTATCTTTCATGTAGTCGATGATGCTTTTGGAATGACTTACGAAGGAATATTAGGCGCTTTATTTCTCGAAGAAGCTAAAGCCATCATAGACTTTGGATTTAATAATTTTAGAGGAGAAAACTTTGTTGTACCTCTATTATTAGAACGAGATCTCGGAAAAATCATGCCAAGACCACAAGTCAATAAAGTGCAGCTTAGTCCTGATGAGTTTGACAGAATATTAAACGAATTGATACCCTTAGATTTTGGAGTACCGTTTAATTCGGCCGTCAGACACGTTTATAGTATTGCACAAGACAGCGTTAACGAAGAATTAGATATAGAAGATGTAGATAATGATTTAGGGATAGCCGACGTAATCTTAGATTAAACCAACGAAGATAGTAATAAAAACATAGAAGATTATTTAGATTTAGGTCACCTGAACGATACTGAAAAATGTTACATTGTTAATCTCATTAAGGAAGTACGAGATGTGTTCTATCTTCCTAGCGACAAGTTACCGGGAACCGATCTTGTCTTGCATGAGATAAGAACAATCGATGATGTACCAGTAAATAGTAGACAGTATCAATTTCCTCACGCGATGAAGGATAAGATTAACTATCATGTCGAAAAATTACTAAAAGCTGGTATAATACAAGAATCTACTTCACCATACAACATCCCCATATGGATCGTACCTAAGGCAACAGACAGTAATGGAAGAATGGTGTTGGACATGAGAGGATTGAACGAAAAAACAATCGCTGATTCGTATCCAATACCTAACATTACACAAATTTTTGACCAAGTAGGAGGTGCTAGATTCTATTCCGTACTTGATCTCGCCATGGGATTTTACCAAATCAAGATGCACCCAAAAGATGCGCATAAAATGGCTTTCAGTACTCCTTTCGGTCACTATGAGTTTGTGCGTATGCCATTCGGATTGAAGAATGCACCCGCGACTTTTCAACGTTTAATGGATACGTTGCTCCGCGGACTTCAAGGGTTAGATCTGTTCGTGTATTTAGACGATATAGTTATATATGCAAATACACTTGAAGAACATGATCGCAAATTCCGAATGTTAGTAGAAAGATTACGAAAAGCAGGATTGAAATTGCAGATTGGAAAATGCAAATTTTTAATGCGACGAGTTAATTACTTAGGTCATATAATAAGTGAAAATGGTCTAGAACCAGATCCGAAAAAAATTGAAGCAGTTAAGGAATTCCCAAGACCAAAGTCGGTTAAAGCTGTACGTCAATTTTTAGGGTTATGTGGCTATTATCGTAGATTCATTAAAGATTTTGCGAAAATTGCTAAACCTTTGACCAGACTTTTGCAAAAAGATACGGTGTTTGAATGGACAGATAAAATCGAAAGTTCATTTTGTGAACTTAAAGAGTTGCTGTGTAGCGCTCCATTATTACAATTCCCAAATCTTGATAAAGATTACATAATCCGTACGGATGCCTCTGGAATTGCAATAGCAGGAATACTTTCACAAGGCACTATTGGATCAGACCAACCTATCGCATACACCTCTCGAGTACTACGTGGTCCGGAGTTGAATTACGAGGTTTACGAAAAAGAAGCACTCGCAATTATTCACAGTATCAAAGCATTCAAATCATATGTCTTCGGAAGGAAAATCACCATTATTACTGATCACCAACCTTTAGTTTGGTTTAAGTCAGCCGACCTCAATACCAGGGTTTTGAAATGGCGTTTCCAAATTTCTGAATATGACTATGAGATAATTTATCGCCCAGGTAAAGCCAATGCGACAGCCGATGCATTATCACGGAATCCGATAGAACCAATTAATGTAAAACATATACGTCAGAATGATAGAGAAATTAAAAATCTAGTTTACTCTTATATTAGCAAACAGACAAGTGAAGAGGTTCAATTCTTAATTGATTCTACTTCCACTACCAATATCATTAAATCCAGTTGTGTACCGGACGATATACCTATCCAAATGTCCAATATCATACCCATGCAGAGTTTTTTTGCTGAAGATGATTACCAAGAATGTGGATTTGTCAAGTTAACAATAGCCGGAAATGAAATAGTATTTTATGTTGTTGCAAATTGTCAAATGCCATATCACGGAATCATAGGTAAAAATTTTTTATACAACACCAGTACGAAGATAAACTATAATAACAATAGCATAAACGAAAGTAACGCAATAAAACCTGTTGTTAGTGATAGTAACATGAAAAAATATAGAAAAATTTATAATTTATATACGCCACTCGTTGACGAAGAACCTCCTTTATTGAATATATATAATCCAAAATACGGATGGACACAGTATATGATTAATAGTTTATCTGAACAGAGTCTAATAAAGGAAAAGTATGCTTTAGGAATTCGTGATGAGACCGATCAAATTGACTTAATAGATATTAATGGTTTAACCCATAGAACTTTAGGATCAATAACACTGAAATTATTTGAGATACCAATGAAATTCCATATTGTACAAAATGACTTTCCTGTAAATTGCGAAGGTATAATAGGATCTGATTTCCTTTTTTCTAGTAAAGCAAGTGTTAATTTTGACACAAAGACAATAAAAATAGGAGACACTTACATTCCTTTTAGAAGACGGAAAATACCAACACAAGAAAATAATAGTTACATATCTGTAATCACCGAAGCAGACAAAACTCATCAAATACCCGAAATAAATGTAGTTACTAGAAGGCAAAGACAACGATTGGAACAGTCATCTGATCCTTTGATAGTTCAAAAGGAAACTGAAGAAATCAAACCAATAAAACGTCCACGCGGACGACCCCGGAAAATTCCTATTAATAATGATAATAAAAATATTATCCCACACCCAAGAACACCTCCCGTAGAGAAGTTGCCTATACCTGAATCTGTCGAAGTTGTTTCAAAACGTTACCCCGAAAGAACTCGAAATGAGATAGTTGATTACGTAGAAAGTGATCTAGACGATAGTGAACTTGAAGGTGAGACACGAGTTATACCCAAAATACCTGTGCAACCCAATCAGAATCTACCTCACAATATACAAGATCCCGATTCCGAAGAGGACTCAATGAATAATAGTTCGGATGAGTCCGTAAATAACAACAACGATACCGCTAATATAGTTAAGGTTAAAGAAGCCATACATGTGCGCAACGACAATGTTGCTTATTTTATAAGCAGCAATGGACAACCTTGTGATGAAGGCGCTCGAAAATTAATAGAAAATAAGAAAATTAATACTAAGGTAATCTTACAAGTGGGTGAAGTCTCAAAAGAAAAGAAGAAGAAGAATTATCATCAATTTGGACTCTGCATACGAGGAGACCGCCCAGAATCGTTAACTTATATTAAGGATTATATACACATTACTTTAAAAATATTAAGAGACTTACTAATTAATACTAATCAAACTGAAGTCTGTATTGCTCAGAGTAAACATGTAGAAAATTTAAGTTGGATAGAAATAGAGTATTTATTAGATAGTCTCTTTAGAAATAGTGGAATAAAATTAATAATTTGTACAGATAAGTTAAAATATGTACCCTTAGAACAACGCGACGGAATCTTTTATGAATTCCATAAATCCCCAATTGGAGGACATCGTGGCGTTTCAAAAACCTTTCACCGGATTAGACAAGAATATTATTGGGAAAATCTAAAAGACGATATACAAAGGCGAATCCAACAGTGTCTAGAATGTCAATTAAAGAAATTAACTCGTTTACAAACCAAACAACCTATGATAATAACTGATACATGTGCTACAGTGTTTGATAAAATTGCTATGGATATTGTAGGCCCTCTAAAAAGAACAATAAAAGGAAACGAATACATTTTAACCTTACAGGATCAATTAAGTAAATTTTGTCTAGCTGTCCCATTAGCAGACACCTTATCATCAACAATAGCGGACGCATGTCTTAAGAAATTCATTTGTGTTTTTGGATGTCCGAAAGCTGTGCTTACTGATCAAGGCAGAAATTTTTTGAGTTCTCTAATGACGCGTATTTCCAAGCGATTCAAAATAAAGAAATTAAAAACCACAGCATTCATGCCTCAGTCGAACGGTTCCCTAGAAAGATCTCATCACGTGTTAATTGAGTACTTAAAACAATACACCGATCTTGACAACGATTGGGATGATTGGCTCGACCTAGCTATCCTAAACTACAATACCTGTGTACAAGAAAGTACCAAACATACGCCGTATGAAGTTGTATTTGGCCGCTTAGCTCGAATGCCCTCAAATAATCCCCTTCATGAAAGCGATACGTTACCTACATATAAAGGATATATAATAGATTTAGTTGCGCGTTTATGTAGTATACGAAAATTAGCTTACGAAAATTTAGTTAGCTCTAAAGAAAAATCAAAAAAATATTATGATAGACATATAAATCCAAAAGACTTTAGTTTAGGTGATTACGTTTTCTTAAAATCAGGACCTAAACCAGGGAAATTCGGGGATCATTACTCAGGGCCTTATAAAATAGTTGGTATTCTTCCAAAACATAATGTCAAAATAGAGACTAAAAAGGGCACAAAAATAGTTCATTCAAATAGACTCCGAATTTCACATATAAACAAATCAACCAAAGAAAATAAGCCGAAATAGAAAAAGGGGTAGAGAGGAAAAATATAATATAATATAAAATAAAATGAGATAAATCATAAAACAAAATATATATATATTTTGAAACAAACAAAAGATCAAAAGGAACATATAATGAAATATTTTCTGATTAAAAAACCGAAAACATGATGCATTCTTCTCTGTTATCACTGATATTTTTAACAATAACTAATCCAGTTACAGCCATCATAGGATACGACTGCGGAGCAAGATCTCTTAATATAACCACTATATCTTTATTAAGCGTGGAAGAATGTGAAATGCCTTCTACAAAAATAAACGCAACAAGAAAGTACATTCAATTGTTACAGTTAAATAACTATGAAACTGCTCAAGTGATTCAATGTAAAGTCCAAGTAGACCGAACTGTTTATTATTGTGGAATGCATTCACATAATTCCATAATAGAGAATGGCGCAATAGAATATTTAATGGATGTAAGCCAACAAACGTGTTATGATTTACACAAAAGCGGTACATTTTATTTTGACAATTCACATGTATTTCGAGATATTAAAGTTAATCAAACCACGGTTAGACCCGCTATACTTGCAGGAAGTGTAGATCATAATGGAGAATGTACCTATGGTAATTATTCCGATGCTTATGGAAGCTGGAATTCCGTAGTTGTCCAAGCTAAAATAAAAGTAACTTTACAAGAATATACCGCTTCTGTCGATTTAGATAATAACCAAATAATATTACGTAGTGGCGTTAGATGTATTTTAGGTAGTGAACATTGTATAGATTCTGAAGGAGGATACACTTTTTGGGAAAGTGTACCTAAAGATGTATGCAAATTTAATCGGTATCAAATATTGTATGAAGGAACAGCTAATCAAATTGAAGGTGAAATAGAACAAACATTATACTCGTTAGTAACACAAGACATTGCTTTTGCGTTAATATCCAAATCTAAACGTAATCTATGTGGTTACGAAATTATAGTTACTGAACACCCAAAATTATTTGTTTATATTGTCGAAAATAATGCATTTTTTCTAAGTAAGAAAATATCAATGAACAACCTAGATATATTTGCGTATGTAAATTCTAAGTTTGTATATGTAGAACGTCACATAAAAGTACAATTAAGTCGTATGTACAAGGATGTTGTCGTACATCGCTGTAAGCAAGAAAGAGAAATTATGAAAAATGCACTTGCAATTGCTAGTCAATCTCCCGATCAGTTTGCCTATAATCTCATGAAAGGACCCGGATACATGGCTGTGACAGCAGGAGAGGTAGTACACATCGTTAAGTGTATACCCGTTGATGTGAAGGTATCGCAAGGAGACGAATGTTATGCTGAACTAAAAGTAATCCATAACAACCATACCAAATTTTTATCTCCAAAAACACATATTTTGAAGGCTTATGGGACAGTAGTTGATTGTAATGCTCTCCTACCCACATTCTTTTACTTTAATGATGACTGGTATAAGTTTTTACCAAGAGCAGTAGAAGCAAAAACTCCCACCACTCTTAAGCCTTTTTCTGGATTAACTTGGAAGTACCAGAATATTCCCTCACTAGCCACCAGCGGAATATATACAGAAAAGGATCTACAAGATTTAATGAACAGAATCCTGTTCCCCTTGGAGCAACCTGCAGTAATAAATGATGTAACCAGAGAAATTCGTGGACACACCATAAGAGACAGTAATGGAATAATTGGAAGGTTAATGAACGAGAATGTAATGGAGCAGTTAATAGTCAATACCTGGAGCAAAATGTGGATGAAATTTATGACCTTTGGTACTTTCAGTGCCGGTATACTTGCAATTATACTAATTGTCCAAACTACAAAAAAATTAATAGAAGTCCTCATCAATGGAATAACTCTACATAGCATTTATGGATGGTCTTTTCATCTGATTGGGGCCATATGGAACAGTTTAACTACGTTTCTGATACATTTAGCACCAAAACCCACAGAAGCGAAAAGGGATGTAGAATCACCAGCAAATATTGCCACCGCTCCTGGACAGGAGTTATATCCGACTCTACATACAACAGAAAATGAAATAACACAACACAACCAGAGTAATTCGATTCCAGCATCACAATCTCAAGCAGTTAAACCATCGTTTGGGTTCCTCCCATGTTAGGGTAAGATCTTCGAGATTAATAAAATAATAAAAATAATGATAAAACCTTGATTACAGCATGATACGACAAGATCTTTATAATTAGAATAAAAATTTCGATTGCTCTTCCTCGTTGCACTCCTCTAGCAATCGTTTAAGTGTGGGGGTGTGACGGCTAGCCGTAACTTAGTTTTTTTATATTTAATTATTAAATATGACGAACGGAGTGGGAACCTTCCTGATTTCCCACGATGAAAACGCATTCGAAATATAAACTTTGATAGTGGCCCGAGCCTGCGTACTCAAGCTTACAATCAACGCTCTATCCTGCTTTGTCCCACACGTATGTGTTGACAGGGGCCTACGATCATCGCGTATACATCGTGAAGTGTTATCACACGCCGATAATGGAAGGGGACCATAAAAATGCAATCTATCTTTTTTTTCCCACCGATTTTTAAGAAAATATCCGTAATATTAAATAGATTTTCATCAATTTTGTAAGCCATTATAATGCGCACCTTTTTGTCACCGAATAACCAATAAAATAGAACAATAATGTATTTTATAATAAATCGTAAAAGGTTTGAATTTTTCTGAATGTTCATAATAGTCACTATGTTTCGTCATAATTAATTAAGTTTAGTACAATTATGTATAAGTAATTATAAGCTATAGCGTTACTCTTGCTCTTAAAAGTGGCACTCCGAGAGCCATCTCTGGAGAAAAGGGCCCAAGTTAAAAAGGGACCGCCCTTTCTCTCTCTGAAAATTCACGCCCACAGACCAATAAAGAAATTTTGGATATGATTAGAAAATTTCCGATCAATACAAAATTTAGCCGTTATCGCTTCATGGGCCTGAGGAAAGGGATTTCCACCCAACCACCCACGGCTTATAAAAAGCTCTGTACAAGGCTGGAGAGTAAGTTAAGTTCAGTCAGTTAAGTTAGAGGAAGTCAAGTTCAGATAGAGTAAGTGCGGAGTGAGCACCAGGAAGTCCCTAATAAGAAGTTTTTACCAGTGAGTGAGTCCCGGAGGAAGCATCAAAGAAGAAAAATCACCCAAGTATATTCAGAGCATATAGAGAGAGAAAGAGGCCAAAGAGCAGAGAGAGAACGCAACTTTAATAATAACTAAATTGATAAAATAAAAGTAAGTAAAATCTTAAACCTGGCTATCCTTTTCTTTCTTTAAGTAATCCGCCTTTCTTTTGGAAATTCATTAAGCGTGAGTCTGGTGAATTTCCATTAAAGTCCCTTAAGAACACATTAAGCGTGAGTCTGGTGTGTTCGTAATAACATTTGGTTATTACATTCCGCGTTAGCATACAGTTTTCTCAACGCAACAATATTGCTCGTCCCGGCTTGTGTGTTACACGATAGCCAAATCAGAGCAACTCTGAGTTTACGCTTGCTCCAAGCGTACCTGAGAGTGACCCCGACGTCACACCGTCAATTCTAAAAATTCAAAAAAATGTATAGAAAAAAAAAAGTTTGTTTTTGCAAGTGAAATATTGTACTATTTTTTTTTAATTTTTTCAAAAAAAATTTTAGTCGATTTAAAAAATTTTTTTTTTCACAGCTGGTACGCCAAAAAGATAAAAAACTACATCAAATTTTTTTTTTATTCTTTTGTATTCCATATTATTCCATAATAAATATCATGAATTTTGCAAAAAAAATGAATTTTCTCTGTTTTTTCAATATGTTATATTAAATTTGATAATTGAAAGACCCTACTATTTCGTACACGAACATTTTATAGCAATATAATATTCTACGTACAAGTACTAAACAAACTAATGTTATTTCCTTTGTATGGTTTTTAAATCAATTTAAATTGTTAATTTTCTATTTACTTTGATATAAACGATGTTTAACTAATTAAAACTTTACACAAGAAAAATAACATTTTATTTAATAATTACAAGTAGATTATCATGGTGCATACATTATTATTATAATTATTCAAAATTGAATATTTGACTGCTCACGTTCGAAAAAGTTAAAATAATTTTATAATAATAATTAAATTATTTACTTCTTTCTAACATTTTTAATATAACGGCGGTCACCGAATACTGAAAATTAGAAAATTTATTTAAAACCATCATATTATATACTCATTAGATACTAATTTTATTTATAATAATATTTTATTTCTAAAATTATTTTTTATTGATAGTTCAGAAATAGGAGGATTCTATTTTCTTTTTAAATACAAATATCTGTTCAAAACTGAACTATTTTTTCACTGCGAAAATTCATGTCAATTTTTCAATTTTTCACCTATCAAAAATAGGAATTGCAACCCCCAAAAGTCAAGCACACTAAAATTTATTAGACTTTTTATAAGGATTATTACTCACTTAGTTTTACTATCAAACATTGATTAGAAGAAAAGTTATATGAAAAAAACTGTTTTTCGGAAGTGAACTTTGAGTATGGATTTCACCCCTTAAATATATTTTTCCGCCGATAAAAGAAATACGAATCTTTTGTTTTTTTTAATGTACTACAATATTTACAAGAATTACACAGGCCGACAATTTTCACACCCAGAGACCAGACATACTGTACCCGAAGGAATTTGATGCGCTGAATCCAAATCTGGCCTCAGAATTGCTCCATCACCCTAGGTTCCCGAGATATCCTAATCTAAAAGTACAAAAAACACAGATTTTTGTGGTTTGACAATCTAACCGTACATTCGTAATTAGCAACCCCGAAAACCTATGTACATATTTTTTCGGTCGAATGCGATTACTTTTAAATTGGGCTTATAGGCTCACATATGCACTGAGAAAAAAAGTTAGTCAAATCAACTGTACCGCATATTATTATTAGATTTTCAGGTGACTTAAAGTTAAAGTCTAAAACCTCTAGCGGTCAACTGCATAAAATAAAGAAAAAGAGGGAACGAGAGAGTGTTTTATTACCGGGAAATATAAATTGTTTGCGATTTGCTCGCTGTTGTTTCTTATTTTTTAGCTTATAATCACGGTTTTAATTTTATATATCTCAGTAACTGAAGAAAGGAAGATCATTTATTGAGAAGGATGTTGCTTCATTTAAGTCTTATTTTCACGCGCGCAATAGAAATTTTCCATAGATGAAGAAAATCATAAATTTGACACCTACATAACCTTAGGCCGGGGGGGGGGTGTTAACCGCACCCCACACATAATACGTTATCTAAACGTAGAATTTTCCACTCTTTCCGAATCCGGGATCAAAAATTGGGTTCCTATTCAAAAAATGACTTTGACCTTCAAATGACCTTGAAAATGAATCTTAAGGTCAAATCGGATTTCACAGAAAGGTTGCCCCCATTGTCCAAAAAAACTTAAATTATTTACTAAAAATAACATTTCTGATGCGCTCATCATAAGTTTTCGGTTCTGAATATTTTCAAATTTAAGAACCGGTGTGATATTTTTTAAAATTTTTGTATCATAGTCAAATTGCTCCATCCTTTTTTTCAATTGTAAATAAGTGAAATGTTTTTCTATAAATATCAAATGATAGAGAATTATCGCTAATTCATACTTACAAATACCTTCCATTAAGTCATGCATAACGTCGAAGGAAACATGACGAAAAATATCAAAATCACGTAAACTTTTAAAAATTGAATCTTGTTTGACACCATTCTTTTTCTCAGCGACATCATGAATGTGCTTTTCGATGGAGCGTAAATCTTTAACATTTTCTTTAATTTCGGTTTGACATTTATGTTTGTTCATGTAACAAAGTCTACAAGGATTTATACTATTAAAACTTTCGTTAAAACCAAGAACGTTGTGGAGTTAGAGATTGTCTCCCGAAAAATTAAATAAATCAAAGTAAACCTTATAGACTTTATTCTCAACAATAATCTATCGGATGATTTAGATAGCTGAAATAAAAATATATTTTCGAGTAAGCTTGCATACTCTGATGGCACACCACTGATGCAACAATACGAGTATAAGGTGTCACGTCGATACGAAAGAAAAAGTACGTGACGAATTATAAGTTATGATTTCAAACCAGGTATCGATAATTTAGTTTTCTATTGTACCAACCCTCCCGGGAAGATTTGTAAATCTATCTAGCGAGATAGATTAGTCTAAGCACGTTCCCACAATACTTCCGCGAATATTACTCACCGCATATTAAATTGGCAAAATCACAGGAAGGGGCACATCAGCCCACGGTATAAAAAGACTGGATTGGAGTTCGCAATAGCAGTTACTCAGTATATAGAATACAGTACGCAATACACAATTTACGACTCAGTAGTTTCGCAAAGTTGTTTTTTAAGTCTAACTATCCGGCTACTTAGAACCGGGATTATTAAGTATTATAATTATCTTTAAACAATAAAATCTAAACTCAAGCGCAAACACCTGAGACTGTCCATAAAAAACCTCTTTTGAAACCCAATCCTAATAAGGTAAGGAACTATTTTATCTACTTAAAACGCCCTACATATAATAAAGGCGCTATCCCTTTAACCAACCTTTGCTTAAATCCTGACTAAGATCCAACCTTTACCAACGCGACATTACTTGAATATATTATTACGTCTGGCTGTAACATCATTTCGCCTAGACATAACAATTGGGGGCCCCTCATTCCTTGGTAATTAGGATCTTATCGCAAAATTACAATGGTCGAAACACCTTACGAACGAAAACTAATCACACTCAAAATACTAACAAAAAAAATTAGCGAAATAGAACCGAATTTTACAACAAACAGGGAACCTACGTTTACAGAATGTCTCACATATCTGCATCAAAGATTTCCACCCACCGAAACAAAGCAAATTACCCGAGTCGAAGAGTTACAAAGATTAAAATATAATTTACAAGACTACATTGATACAAACCCATTAGACTTTCTATGTAAAGATGACTTAATATTTGACATCCTCATTGAAATGACTAGTAAAAATTTAAATCCAGCATTCCTCCTTAACGCTATTACAGATATAAATTTTGAAAAATTAAAATTAGATAAAACTGAAATTCCATTACTCGAACTCATCGAAAATCAAACGGGTTACGAGACAGCAATTGAAAGTTCAGACACGTACAACGCGGCTATTACAAACGTATTTATGACTAACACACCGTCCGCTTCCAAATCACCAGAAATGACTCATAATAAATCGGAAAAAGTTGATTCCACTCCAACTCGACATTTTACCCCTACAAACAAAGCTAATTTTGCAAGCAGCCCATTTACTATGTATTATACGCCAGGGACTTTCAGAACGGGACTAATGAATTCCACACAAAACATAGTATCGCCAATAAAAAATTTTAGCCTGAAAGACGCTGTTAACTTCGTACCTAAGTTCGACGGATTTAACATACCCTTACACTTATTTATCGACGGTTGCCGAGAGGCACGCAGCATAGTCCCGACAATAAATGAAAATGATCTCACCAAGTTAATTAAAATTAAACTAAGCGGTGAAGCACTTAAAAGCGTGCAAGGAAAAACGTTTGATAATGTTGAACAAATGATTAAATTTTTGGACCTACTGTTCGGATCAGCAAAAACTTGTAATCAATTAACAGGCGAATTAGCAACGTTAAAACAAAAACGTGGTGAGAATGTAGTCACATTTTCTAATAGAGTGAAAACAGTGGCTGACGAACTTTTTGAAGCAGCAGTAAGGGAAAATCGAAACTATGCTGGATTTAAAAACCAACTTGAAAAAGACAAAGTAAAATTCTTCATCCGCGGTTTATACTGGGTCATCAAAGCACGTATGGGGGAAGCCGAAAATTTAGAATTAGCTACTACGAAAGCAATAGAAATTGAACGAGAATTCAACGTACAGGAACCTGAGGAAATAACCGAAACAGTAAAAGCGCTAACCCAACCTAAAATAGAGCCAGTTCGATTAATGAAAGCTGAAGATAGTAGCATCTGCCAAATTTGCAATAGACCAAAACACACGGCTAAAGACTGTTGGTATCGGATACCGCAGAATCAAAATCAAACTCGACCAACTATGCAACAGCAACGGCAGCAGCCCAAACAGCAGCCGTGGGCGGAGCCTCGCGCGGCAGCTAACAATAACACTAATCCCCGCTCCAGCCATCAGCCACTTTGGGCCGCCCAAAATCAAGTAAAAACAAGCGCCCCAGCTAATTTAAATTCGCAAGAAAAGTTACAACAAACTAATTCCTCGATTTGCAATTACTGTAAAGAAACTGGACACTGGAAGAGTGATTGCGAAAAACGAAAACTCAGAAATCAAAAATTACAACAGGCGGAAAAAGACAAGGGTTCCCAGACACTCGGCGCTACCCGGGAGCCCCTGTAAATACAGCGCCTCAAACGTCGCACGCACAAAAAATCATCCTTTTACATTTTAACAGTCAGTCACCAACAATTCAACTCGAAATAAAAACAAGTAAACAAAAATTTAGCTTCATCGTAGACACCGGGGCAGCAGTCTCTCTACTTAAAATCTCAAGCAAACCAAACGGTGTCCACGTAGATATTTTTGACAGATATGAACTACGGGGGATCTCGCAAGAAAGTATCTCGACATTAGGAAAAGTGTCATTAACCTTTCATAACTTTGTACTAGAATTTCACTTAGTACCGGAAAATTTTCCTATATTAGAAGACGGTGTAATAGGAAGCGAGTCATTAAAAAAATACAGAGCGTATATTGATTACGCCAAGAATCTCTTAAAAATTAATGACTTGTTTTTCCCAATTATCACCGAAAGCAAGTCCTGTTACATTGGAGCTATTCCCGTAACAAAAAAAATTAACCAGGCACCCAGCAAAATACCTCTCGCAAACGAAGGACAGGCACAGCCTGGCAATAACTCCTTGCATTCGGTCGACGACCCTACTGGAAAACTACTGGACCTAGCAGTCGAAACTCAGAGGACGAATGCACCTGTATACAAAGCCCATGTTAAAAAAAATGGTCACGAGGCCATAAAACAAGGTGACATACTGACTCCTAAAGAGTATATACCTCAGCTGTCTGAAAACAAAATCCGAGAAGCACAAAAAAAATCAGATTCCGACAAACTGTACAACCTATCTGTTAATTACCTTTCCGAGAACTCAGAAAAAATTAACTCTGTACCTGTAACTTCTGGCATGCGCATGCAAACTCTGAAAAACGAATCCGATTTACTCTACGCTTTAAACAAAGCATCAGAAATGATTAAAAAATCAGAAAAATCAGAATCAGATTACCCGTCAATACAAGAATTAACTAACAGCATTATTAGTTGTTTAAATAATAAAGAATCTGAAATTAATAGCGATCGCTTATACCTGCTCGAAATACTAAAAAGGTGCCTCGATCCAATTATTAAATCACAAAGTAACTTACAAAGGCCAAATATAGTTAATAACGCATTAAATGCATTATTAACGGCCCGCTCCATTATTAGGGGAAAAGTACCTAGAGCACATTGCACAGCACTGCTTGTTAACCCAAAAACTAATAATCGCCACGAAAGAGTCAAACAGTTACTTCAGTTGATTAAATTGGACCATATCAAACAAGATCAACGAACAAAAATTGAAGAAATCGTCGAAAATTACAGCGACAGATTTTTTGTTAAGGGCGACGAGCTCGGGGCCACGAGTATTATCGAGCACGAGATCTATACTACCTCCGAAGTACCTATCAGACTACGACAGTTTAGGCACCCCCCGCAGATCAGTAAATTTATAAATGAACAAATGCAGGAATTGCTAGAAAGAGGTATTATTGAAAAATCAACTAGCGCATATTGCGCACCAGTTTTTTGCGTGCCCAAAAAGAATACGGAAGATGGCGAACCGCAACCGCCGCGCATCGTGTTTGACTATCGCGCGCTAAATAAAATTATTCCAGATTATAATTTCCCAGTCCCTCTACCTGTCGACTTATTTGAACGAATGGCCGGTGCGCAACTATTTTCGTCATTTGATATGTATTCATCATATCATCAGATAAGTATTAAAAAGGAACACAGGCATAAAACGGCATTCCAATGCGAGTCAGGCCTGTATCAGTTTTGTCGCTCCCCCTTTGGACTTAAAACTAGCGCACCAGTCTTTCTGTCACTAATAAATGTACTAGTATCAGATTTAGAAAATGTAGTAGCATTTTTCGATGATATTTGCGTATATTCTAAAACATTCGACGAACACTGCGAGAGCATCATCGAGTTAATGAAACGCCTTCGTGAAACTAATCTGGTCCTCCATCCGAAGAAATGCAAAATTCTACGCCCAGAAATCGAGTACCTCGGTCATGTAATCTCGAAAGACGGACTACGCCCGTGCAACGACAAACTGCGCGCAGTAAAAGAATTCCCGGTCCCGCGCACGCCAAAGAATGTTAAACAATGGCTCGGCCTAGCAGGATACTATAGACGATTTATAGAAAATTTTGCTAAGATCGCCAAACCACTCACTATTCTATTAAAGAAACGCCAGCCGTTCGTTTGGGCGGAAGAGCAGCAAAAAGCTTTCGAGACGCTACGCGATAAATTATGCGAACCTCCGGTGCTCAGACACCCGGATTTCGACAGAACATTTTTTCTTACCACTGACGCATCAAAAATCGGAATCGCAGGGTCACTTTCCCAATTTGACGACCAAGAGCGAGAACACGCTGTAGCATACATTTCACGTACCCTCACACCTGCTGAAAGTAATTACCCCGCTATCCGGCTCGAACTATTAGCAATAGTATGGAGTATTTCGCAATTCAGACCTTATCTGTACGGCCGAAAATTCATCATCATTACTGACCATAGACCTTTGGTACATCTATATTCAATAAGTGACCCAAATTCACAAGCAACTCACCAGCGACTATTATTACAAAATTTTAATTTCGAAGTCAGATATAAAAAAGGAGCATCGAATGTCAATGTAGATGCGCTCTCTCGAAATCCCATACAGGAAGTCGAACAGCTCAATAAACATTTACAAGCAACTAGGCAAGATCCGGTTCAAGCACTGGTCTTGACAGCTCGACTAGATGATAATACAAAAAGGCCAGGAAATACGCACGCCATGACCACGCGATGCGCAAGGGGCCGACAACCAAGTGCAAAATACTTGGAAGCCATCAAATCCCTCCTGCCGCGTCAGAAAAAGAATCCGCCTCCTCAGGAAGTAGACACGTCAGTAACGAAAACCGACACGAATATTAATTATCCTACAGTTACTAAAAACACATACTGCTCCGAAGGCAATAAAATTGGCACAAAATATAATATGCATAATCAAGACTCTAAAAATAAACAGGACTCACAACCAAAACAGGATATGACCTCTTTAAAAGACGTGATGCTCGAAGACTCAGCCAACTCCCCTACCGCACCCGTGACTACGTTACCCAATGAAAACATTATCTATTGTCGGGATGCACTGTTTATGAGGCGAGACAATTACTTGTACTTCACTGATACCTTTGGTACCCCCCTGGATGAAGGCGCACTCAGTTTATTTAAACATGATAAACTACCACAAATGAACAAATTGCAATTAGCCGTTCCCACTACAGTCAAAATAGGAAACAAGATGCATTTTATTATCCCAATCCGTCATGAAACTAGAGAGACCACCGAAAACATTAGAAATTATACATACCAAGCACTGAAGCAATTAGCAATTGATTTAACTGAAAATAAAATTAAAACCATCAGTATAGCCCAAAGTAAAAAAATTGAGCTCGTCGATTTCTTTGAAATTTTACGTATGATAAAAAATACACTGGGACCTTCTGAAGTCAAGATCATAGTTTGTCAGGGACTTATAGTTTTCGCCCCCATCGAGCATCGTCAACAAGTAATCGAAGAAGCCCACTGTTCGGCTATAGGCGGTCATAACGGTTGCAATAGAACTTACAAACGCATCAAGAATAAATACTATTGGACACACCTGAAGGAAGATGTGCAAGAGTTCATTCAAAAATGCTTACCATGCCAATTGAGAAAATTAAATAGACATAATGTCAAACAAAGAATGATCATAACCGATACCCCGCCAGTCCCCTTTTTTAAAGTCAGCATAGACGTAGTAGGCCCACTCGAGCCTACCAAAACGGCAAACGCTTACTTACTTACCTGCATGTGCACGTTTACCAAATACGCTATAGCGGCACCCATGCCGGACCAAACAGCTACTACTGTAGCTGATAACCTTATTAAAAAACTAATATGTACCTTTGGAGCACCTAACGTCATAGTAAGTGACAGAGGCACTAATTTCACTTCAAAACTAATGAAACGTATTGCAGCTCGCTTCAAAATTAAGCATATTACTACAACGGCTTATCACCCGCAGGCTAACAATGTTGAACGAATTCATTTATCGTTAATCGAGTATCTAAAAATGTTCACTTCCAAGACCAAAAATTGGGACGAGTATGTCGAACTTGCTATATTTAATTATAATACAAGCTGGCACAGCAGCCACCAGTTCTCACCATGGGAACTGCTGTTCGCTCGCAAGCCACGCCTACCAAGCACGGAGCCCCTGCTAGAGCAAGATTTACTACCTACCTACGAAGGCTACGTGGAAAACTTGGTTAAACAGTTACACAATATACATGAAATAGCTAGAGAAAAATTAATAACATACAAAGAAAAAACCAAAATGCAATATGATAAAAAAACAAATCCTAACAAATTCAGAATCGGTCAATGGGTTTTTCTAAAAAGCGGCCCAAAGCCTCATAAACTCACAGGCAGTCACTTTGCCGGTCCCTACTTGGTCCTGGAAGTGGGAGAAAAAGAAAATATTAAAATAAAAATAAACGAAAAAGAAACTCGAACGGTCCACGCCAATCGTTTAAAGAAATCGTACATTGAAACAAGTAGTAATTGAAAAATTATGTTTCAGATGAAAGCAGTAATTCTCAGCATCTTTGTTCAACTATACGTCAAAATAGTCACTCCTTTCATAGCCTATGATTGTTTTCAACGTTTTACTAACTTCACTACCTTCTCTCTTGTAGATATTGCTGAATGCGACATTCCTAATCCAATAATCAATTCTACGATAACTGAAATATCCCTCCTCCAACTTAATGATTTTGCAACTATAAAGGTCCGTTACTGCAAAATAGAGGTCAAACGATCAGCCAAGACATGCGGCGCGCTCTCTCACGAATGGTCCCCCCCTTTTTTCGAAATAGAATATATTAAGCAAGTAACACGAGAAGAATGCGTTAAAATGCACTCTTATCGAATAATGACTATCGGCGATAACCTAGTACAAAACTTAATGATAAATCAAACAACCGTACACCCGATAGAATTGGCAGGATACATTGCCCCAGACGGCACTTGCACTAACGCAGGAAGTTTCTCCGACCCTTACGGCACATTCAGCAATGTACACGTTACCGGCTATGTTAAAGTATCACTCGAAGAAAGATTTAACTCTGTAACACTCGAAACAAATAAAATCAAACTCGAGTCCGGAACTTCTTGTCAATTTACTGAAGAACGTTGCATTGATAGCATATTCGGATACGCATTCTGGGACAGAACCGAGTCTCAGGCATGCCAGGCCAACAAGTATACTAATCTATATTCAGGACCCGTCACTAAAGTAACAGAGATCGGCAATGAACGAAGACCACTTTATGTATTAGATTCTGAGGATATATCTTTTGCTTTCAAAGACCTCGGTAAAATGATACAATGCGGTTTTGAAATTATTAAAACAGAACATCCGAGATTATTCATATTAGAAAATCGGCTCGGTGAACATTTCATTTCTAACAGAGTTAAAAATATGCACGATCTAGATCTTTTCACTTATGTAAATTCAAAAATATTATTTGTTGAAAAACATATCAAAAATCATTTGCAAAAATTATACCACGACGTATTACTACAGCAATGCGAATTAGAAAGAAAAGTTATTACTAATGCGTTAAACATTGCCACTTTATCCCCGGACCTTTTAGCATATTATTTAATGAGAGAACCCAGATACATGGCCATGATGGCGGGTGAAGTAGTACACATTATCAAATGCGTACCTGCAGAAGTCAAAGCTAGAAAGGCCGAAACGTGCTACCAAGAATTACCGGTCACGCGCGGTGAGACTCCGATGTTTATCACACCTCGTACGCATATAATAAAACAATACGGAACCAAAACCGCTTGTGATACTAAAATGTCGGTAATGTATAAGTTCGGTGACTCATGGGTAAAAGTTATTCCGGATGTCACTAGTCAGGAAACTCCACACATAATCAAACCACAGGCCAAGCAAAGTTGGGAATATAATAGCCCCATAAACACGGCAACAAGCGGAATTTACACATATAACGACATTGAACACCTTCGCACGTTCATAATGTTCCCTACAGAACGGAACGCGGTCCTTAATCAAATCGCGCTCGGTTTCGCTGGAAAATCCAATCTAGCCCCGGGAATATCCATAGCTAAACTACTCGACGAAGATACCCTGAACCGTATTGCGAATTCCACTTGGGAATCGCTATGGAGTCGATTCATTACATTCGGATTGGCGAGTGCCGCTGTTTTGGCCATCCTTATGATCTTTAGAGCAATTAAGTTTGTCCTTGATACCATTATACATGGTTATGCCCTTCATTCCCTCTATGGCTTTAGCATACACCTACTTGGCGCATTCTGGAATTCTTTGACTAACTTGCTACTTTACCTAGCTAGGAAACCTGAAAGAGAAACAAACCCAGACAAATTAAACAAGGAAGCCCCGTCGGCAATACAGCCTGAAGAGCGAACTACTATCTTTAAAATCGAACGTGACAATCAATTGACCCAGAAACCAAGCTACACACAGAGACAGATATATCCAGTATTATCAGAACCAGAAATTCCACCATTAATCAACAGAATATAAACGTCAACAATAGCTATATGTCTGAAAACATGGATCACAGAGCCAAAAGAAAACTACTAGAAGACTTGATAATAGAAAAAAAGAGATTAAGTATATCAACTCAAATGCAAGACGAAACCGCAATAGAATTCGGACACAGAATAAATACATATTTACAAAAATACATTGTCATGGGGAAGGCCGCGCAAATGTTTTTATTCGAAGTTACAGAAGACGAAACTCAGAGAGAAAAATTAGCTATTTATATTTTTATTAAGGGCCTCAAACATGAAATCAGACGCTACGTTTGCCCTTTTACCTTTTACAACAAACTACAAGACGCACGCTTACACGCCATACAAATAGAAAAGAATCTAATAGACATCAATCACATCAAAAGAAATTCGATCCGCCCCATATCGGAGTCTTTTAGAAAATAACAACACTGAACATTACATTATTTTCTTTTTTAGGATACTGACAAGTAACTACAAACATTGCAGTAGCCACCAGATGCTAAACACCGAAAGACCTCACCCGTTACCAATCTCCTTCCACAAAATGTACAAGAGTAACACTAATGAACCATCCCCCCCCAACAAAATACCTCACACTGAAAACACGTTGCATAACAAATCAAATTTAATAGAAGCAGAGGTTACCTATTATGTAAATAGTAACTTTTCACCTACTTGCACAAGTTGTCATTACACCCTACCCATACAACAACAATTATCATATAACCTTGTCTATGTCAAAATCATCGGTCCTCACAGACCACCATACGCCATACGATGCATTAAATGCACAGACTGCATACATCATGTCGTTCTACACTATCCCAACCTAGAGTTACCTACAGACTCAATTCCTAAACCGCCCGGCATTAACAGCCTTTTACCTTTCCGAACAAAAAACATCCGCTCTTTAAAGCAATTTCATGAACACTACTCTAACTGCTTACAAATAGCCATGAAATATATAGCAGAGATAAGGGATATCCTTGAGAGACACACTGACCAAAACACACCTACACAAACACATTACACCGCTAGTAATCATCGCGACATCCAAGATAAAAATACAATGCTCAGCGAACTACTCAAACCCAGTACCACTTATCCTTCCGACTCGTCCCCACGAGTAGCACCGCTCCTGCTCCGTAGAAACTATAACACCTCCCCAACCACACTAATAAACATCTTTGACCAAATAGACAATTGGGAATGGATGGAGCTTTTTAACAAAATCGCTATCAACGCTAGACAGAAATTCTAAAAAAAAAAAGGGAATATAAAAAAAATCAACTCTTCCAGCTAACACCAGCAAAATGCCCTTACCCAGAGTACTTTTCGTCAGTCTACTAACTACCGTTATATGCCAAAATCAGCCAACTACAAAGCAATATGATAGTCAGCCTGGAATCGCTTTTGAAAAAGGACCTACCATACGATTTATTCAAGAAAAATGGAATATTATCACCGCTCTCGACATCAATTTAGTGCTTAACTCTCATCACAATTTCACCCAAACGCTGGAAAAAATATCTGCAGCTTGCAACACAATCGAGATAAACGATTTCATCAAAAATTCTATATACACAGCCTACGAAGAAACAAAAAAACTCCAACACATCAACGAAGCAGTCAGCACCTCTCTCAACGCGTACGCTTTTGACACACCCAACGGGGGGCGGGATGCCCTAGCATCGCTGGACAGCCTCTTACTCGAACATGCCGATAAGGCCCTTAAAGATGTCTTGAATATGCGCGAGAGTAATTCGACCGAACAAATGGGCGAGTATGACTTAACTTATATTACCGAAAATAATTTACAATCAGAGACAAATCTTCTGCTTTTTAGAAAATCTCGCGCAGATTTCATTACTAGCGCAATGAGCCCAGTATATAACTCTACACACATTAGCCTTATTTTAGCCGAAATTAACGACATTTTACATAAGTTTACTTACATATCAACCGAAGTACGTCAACTCCTGCAAAACAAACAATTTTCTTTCAATCCGCAATTTTTGCTAAACGCGATAAAAACTATCAAAGCAAGCACTAATTCAAAGTTGCCAGTACATATGTCAAAAATCAATATCATAACACTACAACAAATTGCAGAAGTTAACGTAGTCTACTTTCGTAAGAACATCATTGTCGAAGTAGTTTTTCCCCTTGTCGCAAGCAGCAATACACAAACTTACAAATTGTATTCACTGCCAGTATTCCAGTATCCAAACAAAACTAACCAAATCGCTAAATTCATTAGACCACAAAGTGATTACCTGACTGTGACAGAGGGAGAAGCTACCCATACCTTTGTAAGCAAGAATTTAATTGATAACGAGTGTAAACGTATTTTTTCCTTCTATATGTGCCCGTGCCCGACTATACGCAAGCCAAACAATAATTCCTGCGAGTTTAGCCTGTTAACATCACCGGAAGAGTCAAATCTCGTATTTTGCCAACTTGAAACTAGCTCCGAAACTAACTATTATCTTATACCAACGTTACAAAGTAATGTTTTGCTATACTCAGTGAATCTCAATACTTCCTTTGATATTAATTGTAACGGCATAGTACAACCTTTTCCTTTGAATGGTACCGGATTGATACAGATTCCCCAGCCATGCGAACTTAGAACGAGCCACCATATTTATTTAGGGGCTAAGAAAAAACTAAATGCGGAAAATTTTGTAATTCCAAAAATCTCTTTGGTAACTACAGACAAAATAGTAATGAAAAGCCCAAACACAAACAGTAGTCAGAACAGTCACGAGCACTCGGACCGAGCGAAGTTATTGCACGTATATTTAACTTTAGGTGTAACCATTGTAATCGTTGTCGTATCCGTAATCGCAATAAGTTGCATACTTTGCGCATACAGAGTGTGCAGTGACAGAGACCGCGGTTTCGAAAATATACCAATGCAAGAACTTAATCCACCCTTAACTCCTCAAAAAAGAATGATCTGCAAATCTGCACAGACATTACTTGACGGAAAATATTTTAGACTACCAAACAACTACGACACTCCTCACTCCCCACCCGTGGCCGTGCAAGCGGTCCCACTCCAAAAATCCGAAACAATAGACACTCCTCCAATTCTCCCCACTCCCTAAAATAAAGAAGGTACAAAAACACCAATATACCCTCTGTCATATCAGACACTCCATAAAATTAGCACGATGAAACGCACAGCAGCTACCACACTTGGCCCACCATGCAAGAAGGCAAACCGATCTTGGACAACGGAACAAATATGCAACAGTCGGACATCGGCATCAACCAGGACACGACTATTCGCAAGATGGGAAAACCGGGAGGCCCAGACGAGCATGCAGCATCCCGAACCGCCGCTATTAGACGACGATGGAAGCTGAAACTACCACGAGCTGACCCGGTATATTTTCCAGGAGACTCATCACGGGCATCTTCACTTAAAGTTCCTCTTCGAAGAAACCTATGGAGGAGAGGGATTCGGACGAGCCCCTTTCCATCCATGCCGTGTGTGCGGACAAGACACCGCACATTGGCAAGGATGTTTCTTTTGCCGAGCACGCGTTGCAGCCGCTCCCAAGGACCAACAACTAGCCATGGAGGCCGAATGTGTCCGCCCCGAGCATTTTATGCTCAGCAATGCCCCTTGTGCCAGATGTATTGGCAAGGAATTTTTACGTAGATTCCAGAGGAGCTTGCAGTTTCATCATTTGGAGTTACTATGATCCTATCCCCAGTCCTTCCATTTCTTATAATAATAAACAATAATGATAGTTACAAAATATATATATAAAAACAAAAAAAAACACACACATACAAAAATAATAATTATATAAAAAAAAAAAAAAAAAAAAAAACTATGTATCAAATAATTGCAGTAGCGTTCGGAGAACGCTAGTCCCTTGCTCTATCAGCAAAGGACTCCGAGGGGTGGGCATGTCACGTCGATACGAAAGAAAAAGTACGTGACGAATTATAAGTTATGATTTCAAACCAGGTATCGATAATTTAGTTTTCTATTGTACCAACCCTCCCGGGAAGATTTGTAAATCTATCTAGCGAGATAGATTAGTCTAAGCACGTTCCCACAATACTTCCGCGAATATTACTCACCGCATATTAAATTGGCAAAATCACAGGAAGGGGCACATCAGCCCACGGTATAAAAAGGCTGGATTGGAGTTCGCAAAAGCAGTTACTCAGTATATAGAATACAGTACGCAATACACAATTTACGACTCAGTAGTTTCGCAAAGTTGTTTTTTAAGTCTAACTATCCGGCTACTTAGAACCGGGATTATTAAGTATTATAATTATCTTTAAACAATAAAATCTAAACTCAAGCGCAAACACCTGAGACTGTCCATAAAAAACCTCTTTTGAAACCCAATCCTAATAAGGTAAGGAACTATTTTATCTACTTAAAACGCCCTACATATAATAAAGGCGCTATCCCTTTAACCAACCTTTGCTTAAATCCTGACTAAGATCCAACCTTTACCAACGCGACATTACTTGAATATATTATTACGTCTGGCTGTAACATCATTTCGCCTAGACATAACAAAGGCATGTTCTTTACTTATGCTATTATGAGAGCCAAGAGGATTGTTTACTTCAAAGTCATCGCCATACACAGTTAACGGAAATACAATATTCTTACCAAATTTTTTTTCAATTCTAGCCATCTTTCACTTTTATATATCGACCAAATGTATTTACATTCTTCCACTTTCTTAATATAATTAGTAACTAAAGAAAAAACATTAGGTAGTTCTAAAAATTTTTTAAAAATTAGTTTTAACGGTATCATCACAACTGTAATTTTTACCTGCTTGTACTGTTTTTTTACTCTAGACACCCGTCTAGAGCGTAGTAAAGTTGAAACATGGATAACTTTTGGTTCGATATAATGTAACTTTTTCAGAGTTTTTAATGTCCTGTGTGTGGTTCTATAGTTTTGAAATACATTTTTCATTACATTTAGAATATTTGTAATACTTTTATCGTTGCCCTTATCTTTAGTCACAATTAATGGTTTTTCAATAAAAGTATAGTTATAAATATTTTGAAATGCTAAAATAATAAACATTACGGTTTTCATAGGTAGAAACACAATAGCATATAAATAGCTAACAATAATATTAACTACATTTGAGATATTGTCATCGTCATATTTATCTAAATGTTTAATCAAGCTCCCGGCATTGTTATCAGTACTGTTACATTCAGTCGCGCATTTTACATAATTTTTAGACTGATTCAAAATTTGAAAATCTACTGACATTTTTAATTCAAAACTATTGGTATTGACGTCACTGTCTTGATTAATAACAATTTTAGAATTCGGATATGACAAATCCGGTTCGATTGAATACTTTTCATCAAAAGAACATTCATGTGATTGGAGATGTTTAATGAAACTATTCACATTACTAAATACCCTTTCGCACTTGCTTGCTTTACACTTTAGTCTGTGGCAATTTCCAACATGTTTAATTTTTAAATGAACGTTAACATTTTTTATAATTGAAAATTCACAGTCGCACAGTGGGCAATTAAACCTATTATTATTGAATAATTTTTTAAACCAAAAAATATTTCAACATAACATAATGAGCTGATTTATATAAAATAATGAATATTTTTAAATAATATCAAAATCACAGTTTTACTCGAAACAATAATTTTTGAAACAAAAGTTTTACAAGTTTAATTACTGAGTAAAAGTTTCATAAAGTTTGATTTATAAGCTAAAATCTATTAGTTGAATTTGGGCAGACATCCCATATCATTTAGTATCGCGTTAACATCGATAATAGATTTGTCCCACTTCGTATGAAATTGATACAGCCCAAGTTGCAGCATTAGCCATATATGTTCACCTTGAGGCGTGTAGCATGCGTTAAGTACGTGGAATGCTTTAAAGCACAAATCTAATGCAGCTCGTAGAGTGGGTATCGCATATACAATATCATCTATACAGATGTATACGGAATCGACTTCGTAGTCTCCTTCTTCTATGACAATAATGTATGGCTGGACTGTTATTTTCTTACTTCTAGCATACTGATGACGTTCAATCGTTGCTCTATCAATATCACCGTGTACCTAAAATATACGAAATATGAAAAATGATTTGATATATTTGGTAAATTCATGAAAATTTATTATAATAATACGTCAAATATATAAAAAATTATTAACATTCGAATATAATTAAAAATATATAAATTCAACCTTCACACGCGTAACAATTCCTTCTAGACTTTCTATAGCAGAAGGTTTCCATTTTTTCTTTCCTCCTACAGGAATTCTTGCAGTTAACGATACAATAGCACACAAAAGCATTAATCGGACCAAAGTTCCATCGTCTGTAAAAAAATAAGCACCTTTCTTTTTATAATGTTGCGAATTGAATGGTAAACTATAACCAAAATAATCTTTATATTACCGTCTTTTAAATCTTGTTTTTCGAGCATTCCTATCAAGAAATCTGCGGTTTCATCTTTCCTCAAAGCCTATGCTTCCATGCTTTATTAAAAAATGATCCAAAATAATCAATGCAATTCAGCTTGTCCGTATACCTTCTATGCAAGAAATCTTCTAAGATTAGAAGATAACCACATGGACATTTCAAAATAGGTCACTCTTCGTACACGTTCGATATTTTATTTTTAAGTACTGTTTCCACTTGGTTACGCCTGTAATCAGCAGTGATTTTCCAGTGCTTTTCAGTTTCCTTCCATGGATGCTCTCGACTTTTCAACCAGTCAATGCTTTCTTCAATATCTGCGGGCACTATGAAGTCGACATCATCTTGATCGAGTTGCTCTGGAACTTTCTTCGGTTCATCAAATATAGCTAATTTCTGAAGGTTTTGATATTTATTCAATAGTTTTCCTTTAGGATTTTTTTGTATGCCCGTATCTGACATATTTTTCCGCACTCGTGGTTCATAATAGACAAGCGCACATTCTTGTGACTAAGTATTTTGAAATCATTGCTGTTCAATTTTTTAAAACAAATGTGTGGCATTACCATTTTTATAACAACCAACTAAACCATAAATAACAACTTTTAATTTATCTGTTACAAATGTTCATAATACCAGCAACGATAAGGTGTACAAGTCTTTTTCTCTGACCAGGTCTTAAAAAATTCTTAGCTTGCTGCCAAGCAAAAATTTGTTTACCTTCAAAAGTGTTCAAGAGAATATCTCTTATATTTACATTTTCTATTGAAAATATATTGTTAGTATTGCAATCGTTTTGTTCCTCATTCAAAGAGTCATCGATATCTGTACTCTAAAATAATAAATACCGTTATCATAATTAGATTTAATAAAAATTACGTGCATACGTATTTACGCTATATAAATTGGCACATGGGTATGCGTATAGCCTAGTAACTCGCATGCTTTTGAGGTTATGCCTGACCTTCAGTTTAAGTGTATTTTAAGGACGTTTTAATTTATAACGTGGAATAAGTATAGGCTCACCGTTTCTTTTTCTGCAAAAAACTGAGCAACTTTTTGTCTGAAATCATTTAACTGTTCTGCTGGGACAAGATTTGTAATACGTTCCGTTTCGGTTAAAAACAAAGTAATATCGTCGAATGGCTCATCTTGAAAGAATTGAAGTTATGCTGAAAATCTTATAGATCGATATACGTAGAAGAAAAACATACTTACTTTCAAATTTTTCACTTAAATCACTATAGCCGATAGCTTGCAAAATGTCTGATAGAATAGACTGATCAGTCATAGTAGTTGCTTATCGAACCAGCGTACATACTGTTATAAAATATAAACAAACCGGTACGTTACCGCGAGTGCAGTTTCAGTTTCACGTGCTGCGCATGCTCGACGTATGAAGCAATGATTATGTTTGTTTACCAACTATGTAAACGCTTATAGTTATTTATGCTATTAATTGGTATTATAATTAATAATTGGTTCGTCGAAAGACGAAAGTATTTCCTATATAGTAAAGGGGAAGTATAAGATTGTAATATAGTTGCGCTTTCTCCTCTCTCCTAGTGGCCACGTACTATTTCTTTCTCTTTCTTTTCTCTTCTCCTTTCTCGATATACTTACTCAGCATGCCTAACTACGATCTAACTATATGACTTTTCTTTCTTTCTTATTTAATAAGAGTAGGGGAGAGTATGCGTTTCGGGTGACAGCGCGTTATCGGTTAGTTGTGGAGGTCAGGCAGTATAAATCATTCGTCCGAGCTAATCGCACGTTTTTGAATTCTACATTCGTTAAACAGAACTTCTTTAACTTATTATTAGAGTTTATTCTTTATTATATTTATTATAGTATTTAATAGACGCGTATTTATTCTAGTTTCTAAAAACTCTTCCAATCAGTTCTCTTGTTTGAGTCGTGCTATTTTAACAATCGCCGCGAGACAAACCCTCCTCGAACTCAGGTAACACAAACACAATTTACACAAACTCTTACTCGTATACATATCATTGGTTGACTAGCCACAAAATAGTTAATCAAGTCCACAGCGACTAAAAAACTATCAATTCATCACGTACATTATATTAGTCGACTAGCCACAAAGTAGTCAATCGACATCACAACGCCACGTGTTTCATTTCACATATCATTTGGTCGGTTAGCCACAAATTAACCAATTTCAATTTCTTTTACATCCGACATATATATGCATACTTTTAAGTATCAATTGTAATCAATTAATCATAACACGTTGTTATTTCTTTACACAACGATTGAACGCATGATCGCATGTTATCACAATAACAGTTTGTATTTTATCAATGTAAATCAACCAAGGGGTTTTCTCCATTTTGGCGGTTTCCGTTTGCGCTTACGTGCAAACATAGTTTGCAAACATAGTTTGCACGCAAGATCAAACCTAACCGAACCTTGTGGAGTTTTTTCCCAATTTTTTAGGCCTATAATATATCGATCATATTGGCCTAAACTACGCATTCATTATTTCATATCCTTTCATAAACTACACATACATTCACGAACAATCCTTTCAGACTGAAATTTTTAATGCTAACAATAATTGACAGCGACATTTATAGATTACAATTTAATATATAATTTATAAATTATAATTTAATATCTCATTTATAAATTATATCGTTATAAATTATTGTACTGTTTAACAATATTAACAATAATTAATGAATACCGTTAAGGGAAGAAATATCTTTTTAAGTTTACGGTTGTTTCAACGAAATACTTTTTCTTTTCAAAGGAATACTTATTTGTTCCTATGAAGTATTATTCAATTTAATCTAATAGGGAGCTAAATAAATTGGCAGACTAATTGTCAATACCATCAATACTTGAATGATTTTAATATAAAATTAAATTGTTACGAAGAATTTTTTAGATTCAATTTATACATATCATGTCAATTGCTTCAAAATACATAAATATAACAAATCAACTAAAATGCTTGTCAAATCAAGAAATGCTAGTTTATTTTGATACAACGTCTTTTGTTACAATAGAATTTCTATTGATCCAACGATCCTAATTTAACGTTTGGAATTGATTTTCGGGATCCAATCAATAATACTTATGAGAATTATTTTAAAATATAAATATAGCAAATTAAAGTGCTTATTTTTTCAAAGAATGTTATTCTGTTTCAATATAAAATTTACTATTTCAATAAGATATCAGTTCATTTAATGGTATTGGCGCAGTTGACTATATTTAACTGCGCGGCGCAGTTGATTTGACTATTTTTTTTCTCAGTGTGCAATATAGGCTGTTTTAACGTTGTTACGAAACTACGAAAATACTTAACTTCAATCAATGATATCTCGATGAGAAAAAAAGCTATCTCAAATTTAAAAAATGGATTTCAGAGGGCAAGAGTGTTCCTGTATGATGCTGTCATCCGTTTTTGAAAAAAAAATTTATTCAAGATGCTATGTAACCTCAAAAACCGCAAAAAGCAGAGTTTTTTGCACTTTTAGGTTAAGATATCTCGGGAACCTAGGGTGATGGAGCAATTCTAAGGCCAGATTCGGATTCAGCGCATCAAATTCCTTTGGGTACAGCATGTCTGGTCTCTGGGTCTGGCCTTTCATCACATTTTGTCGGCCTGTGTTATCAAAATCGATGAGTTCGGGTTAGGGTACCTTACTTGTTAATGATAATATACAATTGCATTTAATGTATTTTATTTGCTTTGCCAATATCTCTAGATGAATAATTCTTCGTCCTTCTATTTGAAAGTTTGTTATTTATACTGTACTTATTTCGAGATTAGATTCCTTTTTTTGATGCAGATCTTTCCCAGCTATTATGTGCTTACATCGTTTATTGTATACACTCTCAGTGACCTTATTTCTTTTCCAGAACCACTTCTGGTTTTTCTCACTCATTGTACAAACGTTATAATAAATAGACGATTATAGGTTGGCTCTCGCACTTACATGCGAGACGTATCAAAAGTCACTGTTATGATTGCAGTCGGATAATGAAATTGGCGAATTTTTTTGGTCATGCCAATGCCTAAATTAAGTATTGACGCTGTGGTAATTACATTATTTACTTGTCGGAGTAGGTAAACTAGAGGGGCATCAACTCAGAGGGGTACTAGCTCACTGAGTTGAAGCGTATGAGTTGAGGTGTGTGCATGTTCACCTCACCCCCCCCCCCCTGCTGATCGACCCGTGCGCTGTCGACTCACCTCCCCCCCCCTCCTACTAAGTTATACCGGTGCGTTCTACGCACTCCCCCTCCCCTACTGAGTTGATCTGATGTGGCGTGCGTTCTCTGCATTTCCCCCTCTCCCACTGATTTGATTCCTATGCACTACGCGCGCCTTCTGTGTTACGCGTTTTGATTGTTTTATTGTGTGCGTGTGCGTGTGCGTGTGCGTGTGCGTGTGCGTGTACGTGTGCGTGTGCGTGTGCGTGTGCGTGTGCGTGTGCTGTGTGTGTGTGTGTGTGTGTGTGTGTGTGTGTGTGAATATAATATAATATAAGAAAAGACATTATTATTAATAATTATTTATAAGAAAAGACATTATTAATAATTATTTATAAGAAAAGACATTATTATTAATAATTATTTATAAGAAAAGACATTATTATTAATAATTATTTATTATATAACAAAATATAAAAAATCTACAAAAAAAATACAAAAAATGTACAAAAATGTATAAAAAAACTAACGCCTAGTTTTCGCCATCATCATTATCATCGTCGTCGTCGTCGTCGTCGTCGTCGTCGTCGTCGTCATCGTCGGCGTCGTCGTCGTCGGCGTCGTCGTCGTCGTCGTCGTCAGCGGTGAAAAATTTTGCTATTTTGTACCGCGGGGCGCCGTCGACGGTTTCGTCCGTGACGCGCAGGCGCTTTTTCCCCGCGATGCGGAGACTCTGCATGAGCGCCGTTGTGGATAATTCCGCGGGCGATCTAGAAGGCTGCCTACTCAACGGAGCTGGCGACGGCGACCGAGAAGGCTGGCGCACAGCGGGGGAATCTTCGGGACTGCTCGACCGTGATGCGAATAATCTTCGCACCACCTGTCTGACCGGCCCGTTCCGATCGACGTGCCGCCTGCTGCCGCGCTGCGGTGGTGATTCCACCCTCAGCGGCTGCCGACTGCAGCGACCAGCGGCGCAGTGTGCGCACTCCCAGCCCCCGCATACTGGCATGGTGTTGTTGTGATCGCCGACCTGCAACAAAAAAATGAAAAAAAACTTAGAACATACTACTGCCGATTACAAAAAAAAGAAAAGAGAAAAAAAGAATCATACCTGTTCTCGTTGGCGGCAGGACGTCTCTTGTATCGCTGGTGGTGAAACTAAGTTCACCAAGAGCGGCTGTTGTGGCGTTGTGATGTCGATCATCACGGGTGCTCCTCGAGGCGTCACCAGGTCGACGCATGTCATGCGTCGTGATGGTGGTGGTGGTGGTGGTCGAGGCGAGACAATCACCTCGCAGACCATCTCCACGTCGTCGTCGTCGTCATCAGACCTGCAAAAAAAAAAAAAGATTCTTTATTTTGAAAAAAATCATTTCATATATCTATCTGTATAATAAATATTCAACTTACACATTCACCGTTGAAGACGATCGGGAGCATGGAGACGGTGGCGGTAATTCGAGTGGCGCTGTCCGATGCCTGCTGTAATCGGAAACACTTATATTTATATTATGCCGATAACGCGACTACGACGACGAAAACCGGACATCGCAAAATAAGAAATTTTAAGTACGTGAGAGAAAAGAATGTTAAATTTAAAATTGGAGTATATACTCTCTCTCATATACACACGTACATACATATTATATAACGAATAATACTTTTACATTAATAAATTGATAAATTATCTATATAAAATTTTATCAATTTATTAATACAATATTATTAGATATATAATTGTGTTATTAGTATACAGAAAAAAAGAACAGAACCTCTTTTTTTTAATTTAAGAACATATATGCTCTTATTATTTAAAAAAAATTTATGTATAAAAAAGAACAGAACCTCTTTTTTTTTTTAATTTAAGAACATATATGCTCTTATTATTTTTAAAAAATTTATGTATAACTAATACCATTTTATTAATAAATTAATAAAATTTAAATATAATTGTGTTATTAGTATAATGGTATTAATTATAAAAAAACAGAATGAGAGAGAGAGGGTAAAAGAGAATGAAAAAAAAAATGTACTTACAATATTGAAGGTGGAGGTGTCAGCGGCATCCGAATGGTTGCCGCCTCGTGTATGTCGTCGTCGTCGTTCCTCCTCCTCGGTGAAGGTGTTCGCGGCTGCTCGACGACGACTTCGTCCACCGCTGCTTCTTGCACCGGTAAATCGATCAATCCGAAGACTTCATCTTCGGAAAGATCGATGTCCTCGCCCAACGCCTCGATTGCTTCATTGAGTGCGTCTTGCCACGACGCATCGTCCAAGGAAAACAAATTTTCCACCCGTTCATCACTCATTTTACTAAACACTTCACTTAACTCCACGACAAAAAAATCACAATAACGTATCGTTGCAAGGCGTTCGAATTTTTATTCATCTTTTGAAACACTGGCCGCGTTTCGGTCATTGGTCGAAGATTTGGGAGTAGGGATGCGAGACTACGCGACAGCGCTGATTTTGTCGCACGTATAAGACAATCATAATTAGTGGTGGGAGTAGCTAATGAAAATGTGATTAGTGCGGAAAGAGACGCCAATGTGTATTAATATAGGATCGCGATAGCGCGTACGCTCTTTATTTCTCACGTAACGGACGAAGAGTAGGTGGTGGCAAGCCGTTGGCAGTGACAAGTTGCAGCGAACGAACGATCGGCCCTTTTCTGGGCCACTTTTTTTTTTTCAAGTTGACGAAGCTGTACAATCCCGACAGTTAATCGATATCATGATCAATTTAAAACAGCACTTTTCAGTGCTAAATTTTCAATAAAAATCTTATATTATTTTTTTTATAAATCAGCACTTTTCAGTGCTATTCAAACGTATGGTTAAATATAACATAGACTAACTATTTGTTTAATAAAAAAACTTATATAATTTTTTTTAAAAATCAGCACTTTTAAGTGCTATTCAAACGTATGTGCAAATATATCGTAGCCGCAAAGGTAAGTACTAAAACAATAACAATGTGAAATTACGAATAAATTGAACCTTGTGTTTTTCTTTATTCTTACCCCCCCCCCCCCCCCCCCCATTTTCAGCGTAACAAGCAGGTAAGTATAAGGTAAGTATTTTTTTAATTAGTTAAAAAATATACACAATAAAAATAGTTCGTTTAATTCAGTGTACAAAATAATACTAAAAAAAATGATAATTTTTTTCCTAAATCATAAAATAATATACAGTTAGTATGCACTATCTTTAGAAAGAGCGACAATGACTCAGACGGTAGAGCACTGTCGTATAGATGCAAAGGAGGCTAGGTTCGATTCTCCTGTATATCTATTACCGAAAGATTATTACGAGAAAAAAAATTCGATAAATAATGTTACTAATTATTTATATGTAAATTGTCAACAATTAAATTCAACAGAAAGGACAAGTAATTTCTTCTTAATTAAAAATAAGAACAACAAAAAAATGTCTCTAAAAATCAGTGCGTATATGCGACAGTTTTAATATTACCGAAAGATTATTACGAGAAAAAAATTCGATAAATAATGTTACTAATTTTTTCTTATAGAGTATTAGATGTAGACAATTAATTATTTATATGTAAATTGCCAACAATTAAATTCAACAGAAAGCATAGGTAATTTCTTCTCAATTAAAAATAATTAAAATATCGTTATTAAAAATCAGTGCGTAGATGCGACAGTTTTAAATGACGTCACTCGCATAGGCCGTTGAGTCAATTCCCCACAAGTTGTATGCTTTACATACGCTATATGTATGTATACTTATATGCTTTACAACTCATAAAAATTAAATGAATTTTTTTTATGCAATGTATGGCATGTATGAAATGAATGGAATGTATGGCACGTATGGCATGTATGGAATTTTTTTAATGGAGGGTGGAAGGGGAAATCTCAATCATTCGTTATAAAAATGAGCTGCATCTCATCAGCAGTCGCATTCGCATCCAGAGTGAACTAGTGTAAAGTGTGAAAGAAGAAAGGTTATACGAACATTCTACAATGAGCTCCAACAAGATTGACTATAGGTAATTATTTGTTTTATTGTTTATAGAACACACTATATATTTTTTTAATATTTTTTTATTTGTGCAGATTTGAGCAAGCGAGGCTGGATAGCTTCACGTCTCAATGGATATGCGCACACGTACGACCAGCAGATCTTGCTGCGGCCGGCTTTTATTATACGAGGCAGATCGATCAAGTACGCTGTTTTGAATGTGGTATGGAAATCTGTCGTTGGGAAGAAGGTGACGACCCTATGACGGAACATAAGCGCTGGGATGGCGGCTGCCTTTTCATTCGTAACAGAAGTTGTGGCAATGTGCCGATCGGATTGAGCCCCGTACCGGTACCTCCTCCTCGAAGAAAAAGTAAAGATGTTTGTGGACCGTATAAGCTCGAGTATCGGGCAGCAACAGCGTGCGCAACAACTAGCCCACCTTCGAGTACAGACGAGCCTGCGTTATCGTTATCGATTGAGAGTCTTGTTACAAAGCTTTTTTCCGATTTACATTTGACGGAGAAATGTGCTTCGAAAACCATAGCAAATGCAACTGTTGGTATGGTATCTGTTTACGAAGAATTTGTACGCGGTTATAAGAAGAGTATCGATAAACAAAATGAAAAAATGAATAAAATTCGCGAAAGGGTTGAAAAGTCTCAGCGAGATATAGGCAATATTTTGCGTCAACTTGAAATTACCAGATGTAAGATATGTTTGGATGCTAGGGTCGCTGTACTTTTTTTACCTTGTGGACATATCACTGTATGCATGGAATGTGCATCAAGAATTGACGATTGTCCAATATGTCGTCAAACTATTAGCAAACGCGTTCGTGCTTATTTTGCGTAAATTTGTTCTTGTTTGGTTTTAATAAAGTTCCTATTATTTTTAAAAAATGTTTGTGTACTTTTTTTCTCTTTTAATCTAATATTTTTTTGTATTTTAATGTTATATTTTTTTTGTTTCTAAAATTTATATATTATAAGTGAGTAAAAACAAGGATTGATCGATACGTTAATTTTTAAAATTTATTTTTCAAACTTAGATATAAAAAAATCAAATTACATATCACGACTTTTGCGAGCGAGCATCCATCTACTGATAGCCAGCGCGTTTTTAAAGGCACACGGTAGATTTGATAGATACGCGTTGTTGTTACTGCATACGGAAATGCTATCGTTTGAAATATTCTTGAGTGATGGACAACCCAAATCTTCAACGTTAACCACAGTCGTTCTGTAAAAAAAAATCATTAGATATCATTTTTTTCTCTTTAAGATGATACGCGACGAAAAGACACTTACTGTGCATTGGTCAACAAATTTCTCAGCCATTTTGTTTTTTCAAGACCTTTGACAAAAATAGTTGCTCCAAAAAGTGTTTTTTTGATTATTTTTCCAAGATCGTCGTACGGTAAATCGCCAGATTCCCACGGAATACCATGAAAATTTCTCGCTAACCACCGGTTTTCACACTGATTTTTCTTTAACAACCACTCCCATGGGTAAGGTGGTTTAAACAGAAGCACCGATGGAGTTGGATCTTCTTCCAGAGGACAAACAGCAATCTCCTTGAATACGAATTCGTTTAAGCTAGTTTTGAAGCCCTGTACGTCTACAACAAAATCCATCGTATTAACTGAGGAATCGACGTCGACGACTGCGTCAATACAGACGAATGAATGTCTTTTTATACTGAGCTTGCACTTGTTGATGCCCCACTATAATTTTTCGATCAATCACAATCGTTCACCCCCCTCTATACTTTTTCCAACCAATCAGCATTGACGAGTAATGAATATAACGCGATGGATTTGTCAAATCTGCTCAGTTGAGTAACTAGCATCATGGCTGAGTATTTCAAGAACACAGCTTTGTTGCTCTTGCGCGCACATCGTCTGGCGAATGCAGGTGATGCTAGTGTCGAAGACATCGAAAGATGGTTGACACTGGGTTCATTGGCTTTGCGCAAAGCCGATGAGCTTTCTCGTTCGCCTAGCTTGATCGTGTCTGGCAAACAGAAGCTGCAGGCAGCTTAGATGTGCATGATTAGAAGCGTTTTACATCTGCTAAACGAATGCAAGAGTAGGCTGTTGGCACAGCCCCCCATTGCCACCTCATCGATTGCCGAACCTGTGGTGAGCAAGCATAGCGAACAATCCATATACGAACCTCTCGTTATTTTAGATGTAGTTGGTGAAGGTCTCGAACCGGCTAGTACTACTACTACTACTACTACTTCTACTACTACCACTACACCGGCTGTTGTTAATCCAGCTCAAGACTCAACAGTTCACTGGAACGACATCAATAGTGCGTTCAAAGGCAGAATAAAGACTGGTGTGATAACCAATCTGAAACATCTGGATTTGAATGCGTTTTTGAGGCATGCCAAACCATTATTCCATGCTCAAATTAAGGAGACCTTGAAGAAACATAGTTCTTTAAAAGTTAATGCCGTACTGGATGCCGAGTATGCAGTCGAAAAGAATAATTGCGATGAAAAGCTCGATGTGAAGCATTTCAATACGAAGATGGCGCCGATATACCTAACCACAGACATAGACGAGTGGTTCGTCGAAAACGTTTTACAACCAATTAGTAAGAGCACGGAAGAATTTCAAGAGCAAGACTCAGGCTGGTCTCTTCGCGTTATATTAAACTTAACCGTAAATATCAGCAAATACAATCCTATGAGAGTTGGTTCTTACGTTGAATTGCCCAAGCCTATTAAAAATAAGAAAGCCTGTGTGAACGTGCGGAACAACGATAACGAATGCTTCAAATGGGCCATCCTTTCGGCGTTACATCCAGTCGCAAGGAATGCATGCCGTGTCACTGCCTATACTGCTCATCAAGATAAATATAATTTCAAAAATCTATCATTTCCGGTACACCCGAAAGAAATCGTGAAATTTGAAAAGCAAAACAAACGTTTCAGTGAACGTGTACTTTTTAAATTTGAATAATGGATCCTACGATGTGTTGCCGCAACATTTGACCGATGAGAAAAAAGATAGGCATGTGAATCTTCTTCTAGTGGAAAATTATTATATCGATGTAAACGAAAAGCAGCAGCAGCAGCAGCAGCAGCAAATGGAACGTCCCGGTATACCATACAAAGTGCACTACGTTTGGATAAAAGACTTATCTCGATTGATGTATCGACAGTTGTCATTTCGCAAATGTAAGTCGTACATATGCGATCGTTGCTTGCACTATTTTCTAACTGAAGAGAGATTGAAAACGCACGAGATCGACTGTAAAAATGTGAATATGTGTAAAATTGTGCTTCCCAGTGTCAAGGATAAATATTTACAATTTGAAAACTTTAAAAATGAGTGCGCGGTACCGTTCGTCGTGTACGCCGATTTTGAGAGTCTCTTGGAAGCGGTGTCCAACGACGAGCGGATCTATCAACGTCACAAACCGTACAGCGTTGGCTTTTTCGTCAAGTGTAGCTACGATGACTCTCTTTTGCGTTATCGAAGCTACAGACAGAAAACCGTCGATGACGTTGGTCCGGCCAAGTGGTTCGTTCGCAATCTTCACGATTTGGCCAAGTATCTGCAAGAGTTGTACAGAAGCCCGCAACCTATGGAAAATTTAACGTTTCAAGAGGCATTTAGCTTTCTTCGTGCTACGCTATGTCATATATGTAATAGGCCTTTTGTCGAGAATGAAAAAAAAAAGACAGAAAAGTTCGCGATCATTGTCACTTTACGGGAAAGTATCGTGGAGCTGCTCACAGCACGTGTAACATTGCTTATCAAGAATCGCGAAATATACCCGTTTTTTTTCACAATCTCAGCGGATACGATGCGCATCTATTTATCCGGGAAATCGCGAACGAATTTCCCGGTCGAGTGAGCCTCATTCCTCAAACCAAGGAAAAATACATATCTTTTACGAAGTACGTGGAAGGTACCGATATAAAGCTGCGTTTCGTCGATTCGTTTCGATTTATAGCGTCCTCGCTCGACAAACTATCGTCGTACTTGGAAAAACACGATATTCTAGAGCGACATTTTCAGCAAGATGACGGATACACACTGCCGCAGATTGCCCTACTCAAGAGAAAAGGTGTATTTCCGTATGACTATGTGTCGTCGTTTACAAAACTCGAGGAGACGACGACGCTTCCACGAAAGCAAGATTTTTACAGCAGTCCGTACGATTCGGATATCAGCGACGAGGAGTACAGTCACGCGGAGAACGTTTGGAGAACGTTCGACATCGCCGATCTCGGCAACTATTCGGATTTGTATCTCAAGACGGACGTTCTCTTGTTGGCCGAAGTTTTTGAAAATTTCAGAGCCAAGTGTCGAACGGCGTATCGTTTGGATCCGGCCCACTACTATACGACGCCCGGATTGAGTTGGGACGCCATGTTGAAGTATACGGGTGTAAGGTTGGAGCTCTTGACGGATATCGACATGCTCATGTTTGTCGAGCGCGGCATTCGCGGTGGAGTTAGCCAGTGTTGTAATAGGTACGCTGTCGCGAACAATCCATACATGGACGACGACGACGACGACAACTACGATCCACAGAAAGATGACAAATATTTGATGTATTTTGACGTCAATAACCTTTACGGTTGGAGTATGACCGAGCCACTTCCACTCGGTGATTTCGAATGGTGCGACATTGACGCCGCCGCCAACTTTTCCTTCGATATTCCCGATGACTCAGCCTTCTGTTACATACTCGAGGTGGATTTGGAGTATCCAGAAGAAATTCACGATGCGCACAGAGATATGCCATTTTGTCCGGAGCACAAAGCCGCTCCGGGATCCAAGCAGAAAAAGCTCATGACGACTCTCCATGATAAGGAGCGTTACGTGATCCACTACAGAGCTCTAAAACAAGCAATAGGGCATGGCTTGCACCTCGCGAAGATACATCGGGTTTTTAAGTTTAAGCAGAGCCCATGGCTTAAGACGTACATCGATTTGAATAGCGAGTTGCGTAAGCGAGCGGCAAACGAATTCGAAAAAATGCTGTACAAACTGTTCAACAATGCGGTGTACGGCAAGACCATGGAAAACGAGAAGAAACATATCGACGTGAAGTTGGTGAACAAGTGGGAGGGGCGATACAGTGCCGAGGCTCTGATAGCTCGACCAAATTTCCACAGTAGCGACATTTTCGACGACGAACTGGTGGCGATTCAACTGTTGCGTACGGAAATCACCGTGAGAAAACCCATTTACATAGGTCTCGCTGTTCTCGACTTGTCCAAGACGCTCGTGTATCGATTCCACTACGACTATATGCTCGGTGCCGCCATTGGCGAGGAGCGTTGCAAGCTTCTGTACACCGACACGGACAGTCTCGTGTACGAGATCACCAATGTAGACATGTACGAGGTCATGCGTCGTGATATTCGCGAATTCGATACGTCGGATTTTCCAGAGCCGAATCGCTTCGCGATTCCCAGAGCCAATAAGAAGGTGGTCGGCAAGATGAAGGACGAGAACGCCGGAATGCTCATGCTCGAGTTCGTGGGACTCAGAAGCAAAATGTACAACGTGAGAGTTCGGAATAGAGATGCGATAAAGAAGGCAAAGGGGATCAAGAATTCGGTGCTGAATACCACGATTACGTTCGCCGACTACGTCAAATGTCTCCGAGAAAATGTGATTTTGAGCCGACAGCAAAAGTTCATCAGATCGCGTCATCATCAATTGTACAGCGAGAGACAAACAAAGATCGCGCTCAGCGCGCACGACGATAAACGCTTCTTGCTGCCCGGAACCACCGATACGCTTCCTTGGGGCCATTACGGCATTCCATTGGCGGAGAGGGAGGGGCGGATAGAGGCGTTGGGAATGATCGCAGTCGAGCCAACGGTCGCTGCTGCCGCCGCCGCCGCCACCATCGAGCCGCCGGCCGACGCCGTCGAGCCGCCGACCGACGCCGTCGAGCCGCCGACCGCCGCCGCCGCCGCTGTCGAGCCGCCGTCGCCGAAAAAGAGCGGAGTGGGGGACGGGTTATATCAATCGACGCCCGAGGCTTCGCAGCTCATTCTCATCGAGACAAAGTTACCAGCAACGTTGACGACGAGTAGTGAGCAGCAGTCTTCGAATTTCATTCTTAGTCAACTTGCACCGAGGAAAAGAAAGTTACTGGAAGCTCGGTTCGTCGATAAAATTAGAAAAAAATAAAAAAAATTACACGAGGTAATTGTGATTTTGTGTGTGTGTGTGTTTTGTTTCAAGTCGACTGAGTTTAAATATCATTGTTTTTTTCTGCAGATGGATCTCGCGCAGCTGAATAATTTAGCTTGTAATCAATTCAAACCCACTATGAAGATTCGTGAATTGGACACAGAATCCAAGTATATGATCACCAGACTCAAATAAGTTGAAACACGATACGGTGCAAAAATCGTAGCCGAAGTGAACGAGCTGTTTCTACCAAACAAGGTATCGAGTGCGCTGATCGTGAATGAAAAGCTGTACAACGATATGTCGGATTACGCTAATAAACTTAAATTATTTCTCAGCCATAAGGGTAATGGTTGTATAGAATTTACAACTGCATAATTATATATGTATATTAATGTACGCATAACAAGAAAAAAAAAAATAAATAAAAAAAGAAGAGAATAAACTTCCTTTATATTTTTTTCAAATCAAAATATGTGTGTGTGTGTTTATTTATTAATTCTTCAATCTACATAGTTTTTCTTTTTTTCTCTACAATACGGTTCTATTTATCCAACTATTGTGCGAATCATCAAATCCTAACCACTTTACGAAAACTCGAACCTATCGATTTTCGTCCGCAGAATTCTATCGGACGATTGTTGGGTTTTTCACAACGTACATTAGAGGCAAACGTTTCTCACAACTCTGATCTTCCCGTCAGTATTCTCAGAGTGAACGCTGTGAGAGTCGAGTGTAATATAACCGCTGGAGCTTACTTGAACGGAAACACCGTTCACGATATTCACGAATTTTTTCCAGCAGTACCGCCTGGATATAAAATTATTGAAATTCCCTCTCGCGTGATTTATCTTCCAGTTACGAAAAAGTCTATAGATTATTTACAATTACGCATCGTCGATCAAGACGGAAATTTAATTAATTTTCGCGGTGAAGTCATAACCATCAGATTACACCTCAAAAGCGTATAATGGGAATTGTTTACAATTCAAAGAGTGGTAGGGACTATATAAGCATTGAAAAATGCAAACCCATCATCAGTCGTCGACTGAAATTGAAAACGTCAACACGACGAACTCCAGTCATCAATCGTCATCGGAAAGCGAAAGCTTTAACACGTCAAAGCATAAAGTTCCTAAAAAGTCTTGGGTTAAGAGTAGTTCCAGGTGGAAAATAAATTGCCTAATATTTTCTTTTTGCTGCTGCTTTCAACGAAACAATGGAGAACATTCTCGAAATACAGTCACCTGTCGTCTTCGATGAATCTTTGGCTCATTACGAGATCCACGCTCATCAACCTTACACCAATTCATCGTTCAAAAATAGTGACGAGATTCGTATATCAATTCAACATCAAGACTTGTGCCTTTTACCATCTCGCAGCTCGTTACACATTTGTGGACGATTACGCAGCAACAATAACACTTTGTTAACGAATACTGATTTTGTTAATAATGCCATTTGTCACATGTTTGAAGAAATTAGGTATGAGCTGAATGCTATAGAAATAGATAAATATAAGAACGTTGGTCTCACAACTGTTATGAAGAACTGGTTATCTCTCACTCCAAGTCAAACCTTGATTGCCGAAAATGCCGGATGGATAAATACCTTAGAACAAGAGGACCGTAAAATAACTAATGCGAATGGCGACTTTGACATTTTGATTCCTCTGAGCTTCATACTTGGATTCGCTGAGGACTATCGCAAAGTGCTAGTGAATATGAAACATGAATTAATTCTCGTAAGATCGAGTACTGATTTAAATGCAGTTTATCAAACGAAGAAGACCGTGGACAACGTTGAAGCTTACGAAGAATTCAAGATTAATGTAACACGTCTCGAATGGCTTATGCCCTATGTGACTGCATCGAATGCAAAGAAAATACGTCTACTCGACTTTCTAAAAAGCGAACGAAGTATTTCAATGAGTTTTCGTAGTTGGGAACTGTACGAATATCCAGCGCTGCCTGCAAACACAAATCACGTCTGGACAGTTAAAACGACAAATCAGTTGGAGAAACCATGCTACGTCATCTTAGCCTTCCAAATCAATCGAAAAAATGAACCAAACTCTAACGCTAGTATATTTGATCATTGTAACATCAGAAATGTAAAACTGTACCTCAACTCTCAGTGCTATCCATACGGTAATCTCAACATCGATTTTAGTAAAAACCAGTACGCAATGTTGTACGATATGTATGCCAATTTTCAAAACGTATACTACGGTAAGGATGCCGAACCGATGCTCAAAAAACTCGAATATAAAAATTACATGCCACTCGTAGTGATTGACTGTTCGAAACAAAACGAATCATTAAAGACTGCTCCAGTAGATGTGCGCTTGGAGTTCGAAACCAGAGAAAATATTCCCGAAGGAACTACAGCGTATTGTCTTATTCTACACGATCGCATCGTTCAGTATAATCCGATAAATGGAGATGTGAAGAAACTTATTTAGGAGAGGGGGGGGGGGGGTATTAAAGAATTGACTCTTTTCTTAAGCAGCTCAGTAGTAGCTTTCTATCGCAATGGAGTCCGTAGTGGATATGCAAGGCTTCATGATGCCTGGCAAAACTTATGCCGTGAAAGAGTTAGCGATACTCCCACTTAACTACAACGAAGAACCGCTCGTACGCTTGTTCAAACCTCCCTTTCCATGGCGAAGGCTAACGGAGAAATATAAGCGAGAAAATCTCTGGTTAGAACTCTACTATCATGGATTAACATGGAACTCTGGCGATTATAAATACGAAGAGCATAAATTCATCATCACAGATACACTCAAAGATGCCACAAAAATTTTCGTTTCCGGAGATTTAAAAAAAGAGTGGTTAGAACGATATGGCCTCAAAGTTTTCGATTTGAATGATTGGGGCTATTCGCCTTTCGAAAAATTAAAATCAGTTACCGTGTGCCCTAATCATAACGGCAAATACGTAACGACATGTGCACATCAAAACGTTAAAATAATGAAAAAGTTTTATATTGATGGCTGTTGTATGGATTGGGAAGAGAGCGATGAAGTCGTTGAAGGATTTCTATAGTGATTTTGTTTTTAAGTAAATACTTTGTAGAATAATATGTATTTTTTTTAAGAACATGTAGAATAAGATATATTTTTTATCAATAAAAAAAATTTTGTTTCAATTGAAGCAAAAAAATATTCTTTTATTTTTTATTAAACCATCCAACAAAAAAAAAGCGAAATTCTTCGCTGACTCTGACGATGACAGCAGCAGCAGCAGCAGCAGTTCATCTTTTTTATAATAAATTTTGTATTTTTTATCAACAAAAAAATTTGTACAACATAGAATTTAGACAAAAAAATGTTTATTTATTAGTTGAGGTGGTGTACAATGATGACATGTATAAATATGATTATTTCTTCTTTTCGTTATTGAACTGCTGATAGCCTTTTTGCCCAGGAAAATTTTTAGTATTGCTCGAAAATTTGGAAATACTTTGTTTCCATGTCGATGATTCTTTGTTCTTCTTTTCGTCCGGGTCTTCCTGTGGAAGACGAGAGTACTTTACTTTAGAGTAGCGATCCATTTTATTGGAATGCTGGTTGATGAAAGATTCGATAATTCTTACACTGTGCTATTTATAGTAGCTTACAACCACGAAGTCTACAAATAAAAGAAAGTAAGCAGGTACTTGCACGTTTTTTTTTCTATTAAACCATCTTCGGTAGATGAGACACGCATGCACGCACACACGCGCGCCCGCGCGCACACATCGAACATAAAAAAATTATTAAAATTTATTATCATTTGTATGTATTAGCGCTTCGGCCCTCCCCAGCAGCAGCAGCAGCAGCAGCAGCAGCCGCCGGCGCCGCCGCCCCCCCCCCCCACATATCAATCGCGTGTGTAGCCAGTATACACAATACGGTATTGCCCGTGGTAACAGTGGCTGTAGCTCTAACGGTAGAGCATCGGCCTGCGGATCCGGAGGTCGCGCGTTCGATCCCCCGATCCGTCCGTTTTTTTTCAGATAAATCTAAAAATTTTTAACACGCGCGCGCACACACACACACACACACACGCACGCACGCACGCACGCACGCACGCACGCACGCACGCACGCACGCACGCACGCACGCACGCACGCACGCACGCACGCACGCACGCACGCACGCACGCACGCACGCACGCACGCACGCACGCACGCACGCACGCACGCACGCACGCACGCACGCACGCACGCACGCACGCACGCACGCACGCACGCACGCACGCACGCACGCACGCACGCACGCACGCACGCACGCACGCACGCACGCACGCACGCACGCACGCACGCACGCACGCACACACACACACACGCACACACGCACACACACACAATAAAACAATCAAAACGCGTAACACAGAACGCGCGCGTAGTGCATAGGAATCAAATCAGTGGGAGAGGGGGAAATGCAGAAAACGCACGCCACATCAGATCAAGCCATATCAGATCAACTCAGTAGGGGAGGGGGAGTGCGTACAACGCACCGGTATACGCCACATCAGATCAACTCAGTAGGGGAGGGGGAGTGCGTAGAACGCACCGGTATAACTTAGTAGGAGGGGGGGAGGTGATTCGACAGCGCACGGGCCGATTAGCAGGGGGGGGGGGGGGGGGGGGGGGTGAGGTGAACATGCACACACCTCAACTCACACGCTTCAACTCAGTGAGCTAGTACCCCTCTGAGTTGATGCCCCTCTAGTTTACCTACTTGTCGGTACAAAAAAATAACAAAAATTGCTCTCTAATCTACTATCTCACTTGACGAACAAAAGGACCTTTTTACTAGTACATTATTACCGGAATCAAAATACAGACGGGCTTAAATCGATAAAAATTATAAACTTGCAACGTATAAGTTTAGTTGATCCATACCATATGAATATTTTGCCTAGTGACTTAAAATTAAAAATTAATTATTATTATAAATTATTATCAATTTGAAATTAAGTATTAATTTTGAAAAAATTAAAAGCTGGAATTCCTGTATGGAAGATTTTACTGAACATTTATTATTTGAATAATCGAGAATAATTTTTTTGCTTTTCATATACCCGAGCAAGTGATTACGATACAATACGATACAATTTATACTGCATTAGTGGAAGCTGCTAAAAGATATCGCGAAGCTCGTCAAAAATGTTGTTTTATAACGTTCGACCAGCTTTTATATTGGAAAGCTCGAGAAATAGTAACGTGTTCTCCGAAAGATTCTAGCTTTGAAAATATTAATATTGTAATACGGTTAGGAAGGTTTCATTTACTCGTGTCTTTTATCGGTAGTATCGGTTATATGTTAGAAGACTGTATTAAAAGAATTGTTTGGTAATAGTTATGCAATGGCATCAACAGATAAAATTTTAAACGGTCTTTTTTATGCAAGAGCAGTTCGAGCACATGCTTTGACTTATGTAGCATTATTTAAAATAGTATTTTAAACAATGGAATTTGATGAGGATAAGAAAACTGTTATGAATGAATTATTAAATGAAGTTGGTAAATCAGATATCAGTGCCAAGCTATAGAAATAAACGTTTATGAAAGTCTATAGAAAATTCACTAATCGATTAAAAGAAATGCCCAACGTAATGTTAACAGCTAAGTTGTGGGCATTACTTTTGGGAATGGAGACATTAATGAAATAATTTATCGAAAGTGAAAGTACAGGCAATTGAAAATGACTTATAGAAATCTGCAAAAAATATGATTCCCATGATATACGTAATAAAGTAGTTAATTCATTTAAAGTAAACACTGCGCAATTTACTTTATATCTCGGCGGAATCTTCATCAAACATCGATATTACAATAATTTTTGAGCGAATTTCTTTATTAATTAAAAGAAAATAAAAATGATCCTATCGATTATTTTTATTACGAGTTATTTTCCTATTCTCCTGGGTTAATTTATGGTTCGGGCACAAGGAAAAATAATAAATACTATCTATATAAAAGCTTCGCGCCAATAGATAATTATGTTGAATTCGAGAATTTTATTCAAATATTACATGGTGGTTTTTGTTGGAGTTTGATTGGAGTGAGATACGCACATGCGTGTTTCAACGCTTTGTTTCGTGCTCACACAAGCGACCGTGTAGGTCAGTCAAGCCAAACCACTGCCAGCTCTCTCATGCATACTCTTGTAAACTAGTCTTTATTAACTCTTGAATAAACAACTTTTTTAATACTGTTAATCACTGTGTACATTAATTTCACAGCAAGATCCTAACGAATAATAAAAGTTTTCTATTACATAGAGTAATGAGATAGTCACGAGCCATTTTTCAATAAATCTTTGAACAATATATTCAATACGAAACACGATTATTAAAACCCGATTCGTTTATCATTTGTGATACATATTCCTATGACCCTGAAATGCAGCACCTAAAATCAGCCGAAAGAGTTAAGCTTAAAAAAAATTATGCTGATTGCAACTGTAATATACTGATTATAGTCTTATATACCTTGCCTATAGTCTTCCCTATCTATTGAATGGCTATAATAAAAAATAGCTTATATTGTTATTAATTAATGAATTTGAAAATAAAGGATTTACTGCTTTTCAAGCAGACGAAGACGCTGACGCTAGGATTATACATAAAGCTATAAAAACAAGTGATAAATAATATTCTGTAATTATAATTGGTAAAGATGTAGATTTTCTTATAATTTTAATGCAAATTGCCCTCCCCCTTCAAACAATAACATATATTGTTTAAAACCGAACGAAGGATCTATTCCAACATATTTATACAATCATAACAGCTTTATTTAATCGAATATTGAAGAACATATAGCTTTTATCCACGCGTTTACGGATTGCGATACTATGAGCGCATTTTTCGGTAAAGACAAATTAATATTATTAATTTATTTATTTATTAATATAATTATTATTATAATTATTATAATAAAATATATAAATTATTGTTATTATGATTAATTATTAATATTATTTTAAAAGATGCACATATGCAATTTTTGTGCCGTCAATTTTTTATTGCAGTGGCTTTTAGCGAATATGTTTCCAACTTTGGTGAAGAAATTACTTGTGTATACTTTATGAAGAATAATGAATGAAGAATACGATCATTGGTCGAGTTTAAGCTCCGAGAATAGTACTGCTAGTCCAGTCAACAGAGACAAAAAAGGCCTGTTTCAGACAAAAATTCCGGGATGGGTTTTCTCAACGGAAATCGCTTCAGTACAATGTAAATAGGAACTCTTGATAAAATGCAACTCCTAATTTATTGTCAGATTTTTTTTATGAGCGCTCAAAGTTGACGAAATATGGATTTTTCAATCTGCAAGCCACGGTATGCATTTTAGCTGAAAAAGTTTCGTATAAAAGTTGTAGGCAATAGCAAAAGCTACAATTTGAGCTGTCGTGCAATTTTTTTCGTTTGTTAGTTATTGAAAAAAGCCCCAAAAACCCTTAAAAATGGCCATTTTTACTATATCGAATATTTATTGCAAAAAGAACTTTTTTTAATGTTTATGACTCTTAAAAGAAAGCTCTTGTGATTCTAAAAAAAATGAATCGTCGCACGACTATTTATTTTTATTAGTTACTGATATATTCTAATTAGTTAATTAAGAGACGTCCAAAGTTACGGGGCTGTAAATTTTTTTTGGCCGAAGATATCGAGTTGTAAAACAATTCAATCTCTTTGTCAAAACGTCAATTTTAATAAATGATTGGGAACGAATCAAAAAATTAATTTGCAACCCCTAAATTTTGACTTTAAAAAAGTGCGCCTTTTTTCTTTTATAAACAATTAGAATTGCGGCTTCCCTATGGATTATAGAGATTTCTTTTTTAGAAATTCTCATATCTGAGATCAAGGTGCATATTTTGAAAAAAAAAATTGTTTTTCGACCAATAGGAGCCGAGATAATTTTTTGTTTTGTTTAAATCGCCATTGTTGTAATAATGAAAATTAACAAATCGGTCCAAGGGCATTCGATCGTTATTAAGTTATATTTTCTCATTACGATACAAGGCTTTACATATTTTGGCTTTTTAACAATTAAAATGACGTTTCATTTCCAGCACGAGAAAAGCCAAATGCCGGAGGCGGTGGTGAGGGGCCTCCCTCGCGCGCTTGGAAATACTGAAAGTCCGCGTTCAAATCGACGCGCTTCGCAAAAATCAGGCTTATCTCGCGAACTATTGCATCAAATTCGATCATTTTTTTAAATTTGGGGTAGCTTCAAAATTTATTGAGATTGGTGTAGTTGTAATTACTATATTTAGTGCCAATCGTTTATTATTAACTTAATTGAATTCATACATATCAGTGTATGTATAAATTCCAATTAATTATTACTTGCTATCCGTAAATATGGATAAGGATAAATAATAATCAATATATTTTCAATTATTAATAACAATATTTTAATTTATATGCATACGTAGGCTATAGTTTACATGATTTCTTATTTTCTAATCGTACCTAGTTCTTTTCGGCGCAGACTCATTTATTTCGTTTTCATTGCATTCTTCATTTAACATTACTTCTACAAGACTACTTAAATTATACTCTTCATTGTCAATATCTTTTACGTTCGTACAGCAAAATACACACAAGCGAGAACATTTGAGGCCATGTTTGCTGCACAGCCTTTTTGGAATATATATATATATATATTTGCAAATACAATCGTGGCTTGGTAATGATTTGAATCCTTTGAAGTATGTGTGGCATAAAGTCGAAAATACTTTCGAACCCACTCATTCTTCAGAGCCAATGATACCTCCCGAAGTATCAGAAAAAATATCTTGTAAATGCCAAAAAGGCTGTAAAGCTGCGTGCAGCTGCCGCAAACATGGCCTCAAATATTCTCGCTTGTGTGGATTTTGCTACGGGGATAATTGTACGAACGTAGAAGAAATACATGAATATGATAATATTGATAACGAAGAGTATAATTTAAGTAGTCTTATAGAAGTAATGTTAAATGAAGAATGCAATGAAAACGAAATAAATGAGTCTGCGCCGAAAAGAACTAGGTACGATTAGAAAATAAGAAATCATGTAAACTATAGCCTACGTATGCATATAAATTAAAATATTGTTATTAATAATTGAAAATATATTGATTATTATTTATCCTTATCCATATTTACGGATAGCAAGTAATAATTAATTGGAATTTATACATACACTGATATGTATGAATTCAATTAAGTTAATAATAAACGATTGGCACTAAATATAGTAATTACAACTACACCAATCTCAATAAATTTTGAAGCTACCCCAAATTAAAAAAAAATGATCGAATTTGATGCAATAGTTCGCGAGATAAGCCTGATTTTTGCGAAGCGCGTCGATTTGAACGCGGACTTTCAGTATTTCCAAGCGCGCGAGGGAGGCCCCCCACCACCACCTCCGGCCTTTGGCTTTTCTCGTGCTGGAAATGAAACGTCATTTTAATTGTTAAAAGGCCAAAATATGTAAAGCCTTATATCGTAATGAGAAAATATAACTCAATAACGATCGAATGCCCTTGGACCGATTTGTTAATTTTCATTATTACAACAATGACGATTTAAATAAAAAAAAAAATTATCTCGGCTCCTATTGGTCGAAAAACAATTTTTTTTTTTCAAAATATGCACCTTGATCTCAGATATGTGAATTTCTAAAAAAGAAATCTCCATAATGCATAGGGAAGCCGCAATTCTAATTGTTTATAAAAGAAAAAAGGCGCACTTTTTTAAAGTCAAAATTTAGGGGTTGCAAATGAATTTTTTGATTCGTTCCCAATCATTTATTAAAATTGACGTTTTGACAAAGAGATTGAGTTGTTTTACAACTCGATATCTTCGGCCAAAAAAAATTTACAGCCCCGTACTTTGGACGTCTCTTAATTAACTAATTAGAATATATCAGTAACTAATAAAAATAAATAGTCGTGCGACGATTCATTTTTTTTAGAATCACAAGAGCTTTCTTTTAAGAGTCATCAACATTAAAAAAAGTTCTTTTTGCAATAAATATTCGATATAGTAAAAATGGCCATTTTTAAGGGTTTTTGGGGCTTTTTTCAATAACTAACAAACGAAAAAAATTGCACGACAGCTCAAATTGTAGCTTTTGCTATTGCCTACAACTTTTATACCAAACTTTTTCAGCTAAAATGCATACCGTGGCTTGCAGATTGAAAAAACCATATTTCGTCAACTTTGAGCGCTTATAAAAAAAATCTGACAATAAATTAGGAGTTGCATTTTGTCAAGAGTTCCTATTTACATTGTACTGAAGCGATTTCCGTTGAGAAAACCCATCCCGGAATTTTTGTCTGAAACAGGCCTTTTTTGTCTCTGTTGACTGGACTATGCTGATTAATCGCGGGTTCGCGACAAGCCGCCCCGGTGTGCATTATCGCAACATTCGTTTTTCATCCATCCTCTCACACGCTATATCGAAGATCACATACGTACGTCCACGCCTCTTACAATCGACTACAATGAATTTATCGTAGACCGCTCGATTTTGGATTCGCTACAAACTTATTCTCTAACCGCAAGCTAAACTAATCTGTTACTCAGCTATGCATTCATTTTCATAATTTGTCGTGCCGCGTGATGATGCCCAGACCCGAGAGCAGCAGTTGATTTTGTTTGTTTTTTTTTCGTTCTTTTACGCATCTTCGAATTTCGACCGAAGGTTCGAAGTCAAGCGGTGTATACGGTGACCATGAGTCACGCTTCTCGTGAACGCGCATGTCTTTTCTCACGCGACGTATTTCCTCTATTCTCTCTTACTTTTAATGCCTAGCGCTATTTTCGAGTACTTATCAGCTATTCGAATTCTCATTATTTCCTAACTCGCGTCTTTATTTACTTTCACAAACTTATTTTTCTAAACCGATATTTCTCATTCGCGTCTCTCGCACGGTTCCACACTCGTCGCGCTGGGCTGTTTCCGAAAATAAGATTTTTTACTTGACATTTTTTACTAATATTATGCGAAGGAAAATTGCTCGAATACCAAAATATCAGTAGTTAAGACTACTAAACGAACGAGATAAAACTGATAGAAAACGAAATAGATAGACTTGCAGAAAGTAGAGATTCGGATAGTGAAGGATTTGAAAAAGACTGCTATTCAGATATAGAAAAAACTTAAGAAATGCGGTGATCCTGCAAATGCTTTAATTTACGATTATACGGACGATTCAGATTGCTTGAGTTCCCACATACAAAAATCAAAATAAATAAATAAATGGGTTAATTACTATGTTTAGTATGTTTAGCACCATTGTTTTTTTAAATGTAAAATATATTGTGTTATGGAATATATTCTTTTTATTAGTTAAGTATAATATTAATTATAATTTATAATTGAGTAGGAATTATAATAATAAGACTTAATTCCTTATAAGACGTTATTTGTAATTATATGTATTTTTTATTACAATTATATGAGTATTTATTGTAATAAAAAGATTAAAATAACATATACTTACCTAATTATTTTTAGAGCATTTATTATTACAGTGAAATTGAATCTTTGCCATTACGAATGATATACGTAACTTGACTTTGTCAAATGTTTAAAGCAAGTTGTAAATGACGCTAAGCTTAAAAAAACAACAAATAGTTTGATTATTGCTTATTATAATAAGAAAAAATAGAATAATAAAAGTTGATTAGGAACCAAGTAATCTGTACGACAAAAAAAAATTATCTCAGCTCCTAATAAATATAGAGCAATGTTTTTTATTTTGAAGATCATTTAATTAGTAATCGACTGTCGTTAAGCTGGTTGTTGTAAGCTCATCATTTACGGAGATATTCTATTTTACAACTAAGTACTTGTTATTTCACGGCTATCGGACGGTGGGAAAAAATTTAAATTGATATTATTCATGGATTTAGATCTCTCTATTTCTGACTTCTAAAAGAAACGCTACAAAAGAATTCCATGAATTTCTTGAGAAGCCACCAGTACTTATGCATAAAGGTAAAAAATTTACTGAGAAAACTTCGTATGCCCTATCATCAAATGAATGAAAAGCAAACGAAATAAAAAAAAAAAAAAACAAGAATTAAAAAATAACTTAAAAAATTACTATGGCTGAGAAGAAGAAGCTAGTTAAAAGACATAAAGCTTTAAAAAACCAAGTAGCTTTACAGATAAAATAAGAAAAAGAAAAAAATATGAAACAAGAAAAAAGTGATAAACAAGTAAAGAATATCAAAGAAAATAAAAAGAAAGCTGGAAAAGCAATAAAAGAAACTGTTAAAAATATAGAAATAGATAATTTAAAAATTTTTAGTGATATAAGTAATCTTGTTTCTAATAACTAGAGAAAAACTTGAAAATGATATTTGATATTGATATAAATATATTATTAATTAATAAAGTAATTTTTTTAATGTATTTTAAATATAATTTTTGATTTATTTTATGAATATCAGTCACTTAAAATGATAAGCCAATAATTACGTAGTGCTAAGTTGATCACTGCCATTACATGGCCAATCATTGAGTTTTCTTACTTCAAGTACAATTTTCATTAATATTTTAATAAGTACACGATTTTAATTTTTTTCTTTTATTTAATTTTGGTAAATAACACTTTTTAAAAGCTAAGGAAGTCTACTTACATTGAAACTATATTCAATGAGTTATTAACGCTAAGATTTCGATGGCGTATATGCTTAAGAGGCCAATAACTGCACAGCTCTATGTTATTTTTTATCTACAGTACCAACAACATTCAACTGCAATAGAGAGATTCAATTGTCTAATCATCATTGTCATTTAAATATAGCATTTTTCACTCGAAAGATGAGACAGATCCGGTAAGTATTAACATAACATAACATATGCAATAATTAGAAAAATCATTCCGTGTTCTATTGGAAATTTTCACTAAACAAAAGTTTACGAAGTTTTAGTCACAAAACGTATATCAAATTGATAAGTAATTGTGTTTAGAGAGAACTCTTATACAATTTAAAGTATAAATAGAAATGTAGAAAACACTGAGATATAATTGTTATTGTTATATTTGTGAATTTATGTTCACAAAACGTTTTTACGACGAATATAATTCTAAATGTTAAAAAAATGTCTAAACAATTGTTCTTAAAGAAAATTCCTGTACTGCAATATAATAGATGAAAAATTAAAATTAAAAAAATACTTGCCAAGACAAAAATCAGATATTACTGCATTCCTGAATTTATCTTCACAAAATATATTAATAACGAATGAAAAATTCAATTACATTCGATTGTATTTATAGTTATGGAATCGAAAGTTATTTACTCAATTATATGTAATAAATAATAATATTAAAAAAAAAACGAAACTTATACTAACTATCATCAATAAATTTCAATAATATCCAATTCGGAACAAGTGAGTTAATACAACATTCTTTTTATTAAAAAAAATGATAGAACAAACCCCTTTTCTTCTCTACTTTCCTACATAACATTGCTTCAATTTATTACCGATTTTATGTAACAAATAAAATCACTAACAATTCTTTTGTACTTGAGCGGGTTTCTACAACCGTGAGATTACCAACAAAAAATTTATACCAATTAATTCGGTTGGATTCGTTTCGTACAAATACTGTTTCTACATACATTTTTAATTTTATTTATTACATATAGTATTTTTTTAAATGAATAGAAAACATAAAATTGTATTTATTAAAAAAGAAGATACTATTTAACATGTAAATATTCTTAAATATTCTACAAAATATTCGATTGGAAAATAACTGGCTGTCAATATTCTACACAGAGCCGAGTTTAGGTATGGGCCTACCTGGGCCCAGGCCGGGGCCCCGCCGTGGAAACCAGGCCTCGCGAACATGAAAAATATCAGCTAAGTAGGCCCCGCCGTCTTTTTGGCCCAGGGGTCGGGAAAGGTCTAAACTCGGCTCTGATTCTACATATAATATTTCTGCAGGAATAAAAAAATATTTGAAAGTATTGTACGAATAAAACTCTGTCCATTATTAAACAAATGATAAAATTATGTCGTGTAGAATATTTTACACCAATGGTTTGTTAATTTTTTTATGGAAAAATATGTTTAATAAAGTATTAACCAGTCGTAATATTTTTTAATAAATGGACTTACACAGAGATTTCTTTTAGGACTATTTACGTATAGCTATAATTTATAATTAATAGTGAGTATTTTCTGCACCTAATTTTATTCCATTAGAATAAATTTCCAATTCAATTAACATTCAATTAACAGCGTTAAGTACAAAGTCAAATATTTAATTACATTGAAATAGATCTCGAAAGAAATATTTTCAAGAATTAAAAATTTTATGTTGCAAATTAAAATAACATTGTTTAAAAATATGTTATACAAAGAATTTTATATATGTTACAAAGAACTTAATAAGGTTAAATTTTTTTTAATACTTTCGATAATTTATTTTTACAGAAATCATTCCGTACATGTTTTAATTTGAATCATTATGGAAAACCAGTAGTTTTTTAAGATAATATACTTTGAAGTAGTGATATAAGGCCCACTGGAAAGAAATATACATATTTTGTACAGAATATGTACGAAATTTGTATAAGCCATATGTAATAAACGTACGAAATTAGTACATGTTTCGTAAAAGACTTGTACAAATTCTATATCAATTTTATACAAAATTTATACGAAATTTTAACAAAATTTGTACTCAATAATCGACTTGTTTATAAAAACTGAATAAATATATAATACATGCATATGGATAATATAATGTGCGCAGCTCCATAGAAAACGAACTATATATACAAAAAATAAAAAAGTAAAACAAAATAATCGATCTGATCGAAACTTGAACTTGAAACCTTCATGTTACCAGACTTATACTTTATCATTTTGTTACCAATCACTGCTTCTATATATGTGATTTTTTATTTTATATTACATGCAATCATAAATTTGGCAATGAATTAATTGATCGTATTCACACCGTAACAGCCATAGGTAGCAAAGAGATAAAGTACAAGTCTGGTAATATGAAGGTTTAGGGTTCAAATTACGATCAGGTCGGTTATTTTCTCTTATTTGTTTCATTTTCCATATATAGCTCATCTTCTATTGAAGCTGCCCTCGTCATTTTATCCATAATAAGCGTGTATTATTTATTAATTCAATTTTTAGAAAAAAATTGATTATTGAGAACTCATTTTTTTCAAATTTCGTGCAAATTTAGTATAAAATTTATACTAAACTTATATAAAACTTATACCAAATTTGTATAAATTTCGTGCATATTCTGTAAAAAATTTATATATTCATTTCCAGTGGGGAAATAAAAATATTTAACACGCGTAGTATGCGCTGTACGAGATCTAGTGTTATTAACTAATTATCGAATTATTTTTATTCCAAATATTAAATTTCATTAAATATGATTAACATGAAGAATCGGTTTAACTGTTCATTTTAATTAGTTCATTGAAAATAGTTCATTTCTTATTATTATCACTACATTGAATCATCCAATTTATTGATATGATTGGTACTATTGAATAAGAGTTGTTTTAAATATGAATCAATACAAATCTTTTAGGTTTAAAAAATAATGTTCTTTTTAATAAATTTTAAGGTACTTTTTAATAAATGTATGACATAAACCAATGAATATGATGCTTATTCATTTTTTATACTAGTAATGTAAAAAAATTAAAAAAAATGTAACGTTCGACATATTACTATTGCCAACTTGTAAACATTAATATTAACATATCAATTGTTCGCACCATATAGCTAAACATAATTTTTTAAATCAGATTTTTTAACATTACCTACAGTTTTTAATGAAATTTTTATTGCAATTTTGTACTTTGTAAAATGTAGCAAATAACGGGTTGTTGTAGTTTAACAAGATACTTATACAATACATCAAAAGTTGAGGTTATGTTCCTACTATTTTTAGTTAAATCAGTTTCTTAGACAAAACAAAAATTAAAAGTTAAAAAACATTAATAACAGCTCAGGTTGTAAAGTTGCATATTTTTAATGTTTTTAAGTCTGAATTTTGCACAGAACGAATAAATGTATATATAAAAGACTGTATTATATTATTCATGAGATGTTACTTTTATTTATGATTTATAGTGCGACTATCTTAAAATATGCATACAATCGTAAGAAATATTTTTATTTTAATCTATTCAACTAATACGCTAACATGTAAAAAGTAATAACAATAACTATCTCTTATTGAAGATATATTTTAAAGTTTATTTGAACAGAAGATTGCTGTTTAACTGAATGATAAAGCCTTTTAATTGCATGTTGAGACGAAAAACCGAAATGTCTTATATTATTATATTATATATTATATAATAAAAGAAATCGTTGTAACCAATATTATGCGGGGGTCGAGCTGACCCGAAAGTTTTTACGTATAAAGTAAGAACGTCGTGCATGGTGCGATGTTGCCGGAAGCTTCTTCAGGTTGCCTATTGGTCGCCGCTAGCGACGGCATTACTTCTTTGCAATTGAGCGCCAAGAATCGCCAAGAGAGTGACGCATTCATACTTGACGACTCGCTCACTCAACATCCCGGTCAGATCCAGCGCTGGTAACATCAGGCTCATACCAGTTCGTTTCGACCCTTGTGTCGTGATTTCGGGAAATCTTCGTGCTCATCTGTTTGATTTTTGACTCGAGGTGCAATAAGTGGTTAATTAAATACCCATTGTCAGCAAATCACAGGAAAAGAAAAGCCTGGGGAAACTGAGAAGAACTCACCAACCCGAGGACAATGGCTACAGTTCATAATACACCCGTTAATGTGCCTCCTTTTAACTGGAAACCTAAACTCTTCCCCTTCAACCCGAGCCTTGAGGATGAACTCAATCGACTTTTTTCAGAATTCTGCTTGAGCCACGTGCCAACCCGGCCGACTCGTGAGTAGTTTTTAATTTCTGTATTTCTATTTCTCTTTTCTTTTTTGTCAACTATCTTAAATTTCTTATTGCCTCTTTGCTTTGTTAAAATACGTCCGTGAATCACTGCAGTTAGCGTGATCCCGTTTAACTTTGACCGAAACAAATGCCGATCCATTTATCTGTTCGATATACTCACGTATGTCAATGTGCATACTCACGTATACATACAACCATAATACTATTTTTTAAATTTCATTTCTAGTTATTCAGTCTAATAATACTAAGAATAAGAATATACTGTATCAACATTCCACTTGACACTATCAGACTGATTGTAATAATCTTGTTTATTTGATCATTTTTTACATTGTTTTTATTTATAAATCTCTTTTTAAGTTATATTACTCAATTATTTTGGCAAACAGTATGACTGAAACACCCATTTTATGTAAAAATAATGAAGCGCGCGTACGCGTGTGTGTACGTGTACGTATGCATACATACGTACAAATGTATACACATAACTGTGTATATATATATATACTCCCTAAGAATCTTGGTTATATGTTTAAAAACATGTAATCAGAGGAGACTTTTAAGAAAATATGCGGCACTTGATGCGCGATTAATTTCAAAGAAATTTGTCTCGATAAATTTAGCCTGTTGCTTTTTCCCATTACAAGGTGGATATCCGGTATCAATCGCTTTTTTGTTATACATGATAATTTTATTATATGATAAAAAATTGTTCAAAGTACATATTACAGCTTAAGAAATATTTTTAGATAACATTGGTTTTGTTTTGAATATGTTTGTTTACGATTGAACTATCGTAGGTTTAGGTAACGTAAAGCGAATGGCTTTCAAGTATTAGTCTTTGGAACGAACGTATATAGAATGCGGTGTATAAGTGTAAATATTATTTGCTCTTCAAATATCAGAAATATCGATTTCTATGGCATGTTTTGGAAAGTATGGTTTCTAAACAAATAATTTGAAATATTAATTAGGAGTACATGAATGTTATGTTATGTATTTTTCAAGGTTTTATCAGTACTTCGATACATATTACATAACGTTTACTTTACTTAATGCATTGTATTAATAGTTCCAAATGACTTTATTTCAATATATGCGTCAGAAAAAATAAATAACAGGATTAAACGGAAATTTGTATTGTTGAAATATAAAATAAATCTTAAATTAAAATAGGCCACGAAATATTTGATGACCAAGAATATTATTTTGAAAGTATATCAATTTTTGAAAGTGGCCGATTCTTGTATACCGCCAATCGCGATTTGTACACACGCTTTCTCCTATTAGTTGGGTCAGTATTTAAAATATTCATCTAGTATGAAGATATCCAACAGAATTATTTTTTGGTGCATATACATAATAACATAATGTTATATAAAAGTAAATGCCTATTTAGTTATACTTAAGTATATTATTATTTATTTTAATAGAAAATGATGTTTGGGATGACTTCAAACAGAATGGACGTGACTATGAATACTGTTCAGATCAAGAAGATACAATAGTTGTACGGCATCACAACAAGAAGAAAAATAAAAAGCCACTTCCAACAGAATGTGTATTTTGTAAAAATAATGGTGAAGATGCTAAAATTTACAAGAAACATTTACTGAAAGATTTTGAGGGCAGAACTATTTGTCCAATACTTAGGTACTCTTGTGAACATTTTTTAATTAATTTATTTAGTTATTTTGTACTCGTTATATTTTTCTGGTTAATTTTTCATAAATATAACTATTCAATTAATTTGAAATTCACTTTTACAAAAATGTACAAAGCTGTAGTCAAATGATAAATATTTTATTAAAAAAGGATGTAGTATTTAATTCTCTTTTTTTATTTTACAGGAAATATACCTGTCCAATCTGTGGTGCAAAAGGAGACAATGCACATACTCTTAAGTATTGTCCTCTTAACAAACAAAATCATTCAGTAGCTCCAATGAATGCTTTAAAAGCATTACGAAATTCAACTGGACGTCGCCGTTCAAAGTAATTGAATCTATTCATATTTATTGCCCAGATAGTTTGCAACAAGTATGATTTAAATATTGTTGCATTTAGTTTGCTTCATGTTAAGTCTATGACAGACAGAATGTTCAATTTTGAATGGATCAAAAATCATTAAGCACTTAGATTTTCTCTAGATTAGAATAACCAAATTACTGAAATGTCATTAAAACTAATCAATCAGTCCAATTATTCAAAAATTGAAAAAAATAATTTAGAAATAATGTTGTTATATATTAACAAGGAAAATTTTTATTTGAAGGAGGAAACAAATAAAAATTTTCTTGAAGATTTACTGTCTAGCGTGAATGTAACAAAGTTGTATTTTTATAGTTTTATGTATTCGCTGTATATCAAACTTGCTCATAAAACTCATCATTCATGCATTAATGTAAAAGTATATACTGATCAACACTAGCATCCTGAATTGTTCTTATCCAATTGATAGTTGAACTGTTTATATTATGGTAGATATTGAAAACATTAGATTATCTGAAAAAATCTTGTTTGAAACCAATATGATATGTTATTAATTAGTCAGTTTGAAATAATATGGGATGCTGAAAGCATTTCAGAATTACAAAAATATCTGGTTTCACAAGAATAATCAATAGTCCTATCCGCCAAACGTTCTTGATTGAACAGTAGCTTTAAATCACACATTTCATTGTAATTATTTAAAAATCTATGCTTCAAAAATTACGTAAACTGATTATATTTTGAGAATCAAGACAATATAAAACTAGAATTTCAAATTAGTCTATTCGATTATTTAAACTGCTTTACATATAATGATGATGTCACGCCTCAGAAATGATTTTATTTATTCAGATTTTTTAACATGAATAAAAAGATGTTACTGTGCTACAAAAAAATTTATATTCACATTAATCTACATTTCCATATTTTTATAGATATCTTTGTAATTATAAATTTCAAAGTAAAACATGAAAGTTTAAAGGACAAGACATTTTTTTCAGATACCAATACAAATGTTTGTGTATTCTTGTTTTTCTAATCGAACAACAAATGGTGGTAGGCTTTTTCAATTTTTAATTAGAATAAAAATTTAGTACTGTATTATTCAATAAAACATAATTTATTCATTATTTAATATAAAAAATTGTGAAGATACATTGTGCTAAAATTATCAAGTTTTTATACTTTTAATATTAAGCACACACTTATATCAGTAAGATTTTGTATTTGTTTTAAGATCAAAACATACTGTAATTTCTACAGTTCATTTTGTATTTTTTTGGTTCAAAAGTTATAAAATTAGAAGTTTTTAGGCGTTCAAAAAGTTGATATAAGCTACAGATTTCATTTGAATGACAGTTTTTTTAATTTATAATAAGTATTTGTTAGCTTTATAGATGATTGTGATGAAAATAAGCTTAATTCGATAGATTAATAACTTCTAAAATTTATAGATTAATCCATTGACATTTCACTCAAGATTGATTAAAATAATTTTTACGTATTTTATTGATAAGTATATGCATGTAAAATAATTTATTTTGTTTAAAATATTTGATCAAAAAAAATTATTTTATTTTTTAATATACTTGTATATTAAAATAATACGCGTTACTTATTTACATGTTTATATAAAAATAGGTGAAAATAATAATAGGAAGTAATTCCAAAATTAAATCAAAATTCTTGTTTGTAGTATGTAAAAAAATCGATTCATCTATGTGATCACACGCTTCAAGTGATATTACTTTTACTAAAACGTGGAAAATAGAAATATATTTTTTTAATTCACATAATTTCTGTTTAATAATTTCTTTTATTTATGCATTGTAAAGAACTAATTTAGAAAAGCATTTACAAATTATGAAAATGTGTATTAACATTTTATTTCATATTATAAAGATTATTTAATTTATAGTCTGTAGTTTTTTCAGTCAATAAAAATAGATTTTTCTCAATGAAAGTCTGATACTTTTCTAAGTTTTATAGTTTATATCGTTGGATAATTAAAAAAATTCATTGTATTACGCATTAATTTTTTTATCCACTTGATTATGAAAGAGATATTTCAATATTCTAACTGTCTTATCTATCAACAAATCCGGTTTCTTTTTTTTAGATACCATTTTACATTGACTTCTCAAAATTATATTCTTATTGAATTACAAAAAAAACATTCTTTTAATAAGAAAAGGGGAGAAAATCTTAAAAAAATGTGCTGTTTTTGGGCGACTTTTTAAAAGGAAGGATAAGAACATGTTAGCTGAGGTCAGAATAGTTATTTTGATTCGGTAAAGAAACTATTATCTAGCATAATTTCTTGTATGACTTTGAAAAGTGTACAGTTTCAAAAAAGGAAAGTTTTGGTTTTAAGTATAAAGTTTGAATTTTGTTGTAATCACTTAATTTCTTTTATCCTACTGTTTCATACCGTTATTCCTTTTTTGATGCTATCATGTATTATTGTTTGTAAAGTTGAGTGTATATTTATTTAGATTTGAATAAACATGATTTAAGGCAGAAAATTTGATGTAGTGTTGGATATTCATTAAAATACATACCCACACATACACACACACACACATCTAATTTTCAAAATTAATATTAATGTAAGAGTAATCTTAATTTTTTATCCTGTTTAATATTTCTATGTTGAGTGTAGGTTTTTTTTTGAAATTGCATTTACAAGCTAATGATCATTCAAACAAATTTATTAAAAGACAAAATTATTAACTAAAGAAGAAGAGACAACATATCAATTCAAATTTATCTATACGCATAAGCATAGGATGCAATATGGCTCATTGATTTGGTTAAAGTTAGTCACTTCGTATCCGGCCTTTCCATATCACAGTGTACAGAACGGTTGACCTGATTAGTAGAATCCTTAGTAACGTGTCATGTATTCCAGCATTTGTAACATTTGGTTGGTCGATTAATCCACTTTATCCGACAGTTAACTAACCCAATCTTGACTCTTTCAGCTTTTAGTTTCACAAAAGCTACTTGAGCTTCTTCATATGCTGCTCGTATGGAATTCATCGACTGTTTTAATGTCACTTTTTAGTCATCTTTTGAAGTGCTATCCTCACTTCCTCTTTGGTCGCTGTCTCTTCGATGTCGCTTATTATCACGTCGTCTACCTCGTGTTATCTATAGGTAACTCCTGCATCATCCTTAAGCAGCTTTTAGATCTGTTAGTAAAAGGCTATCGTTTGATCTTCTCTTTTCCGGACTAGGACTATCAATAGTTGTCCGGAGACTGTTCAAAATATTCCTCAACGTCCTTACCTAGGATTACTTCTTTAACTTTCCTGAGTATGTCTGCAAAAGATTTCCCTAGTTTAGTACTTAAGAGTAACGTAGACGGCAGGATTTTAAGTTTCAGATTCTTCGTTACAGCTCAATTTGTCTTCTTTTTCTTTAACTGATTTCCATTCGAGGAAATTTCATGTAAAAACTAAGGGATGAAAAAATTTGATGAAAACAAGTCAAGAGTAATATAACTAAATGATCTATATAACATGTAACAGTTTTTTATGAGGTAAAAGTTTCTAAAAACAGGCTTTTCAAGTCAGTAAACCACGGTGTAGATTTTGGATGAAAACGTTACAGTTTGAGCCGTCGCACGATTATTTTCGTTCGATAGATATTGCCAAAAGTATCAATAACCCTTGAAAATGGCCATTTTAAACATGAAATATTTATTGCTAAAATGATTTTTTTCAATGTTCAATGGTGTTAAGAGAAAGCTCTTATGAATCTAAACAAAATAATCTCTCGTGCGAATGAATGTGTTAATTAGTTATTAAGATATTCTAGTTAGTTAATTAAGAGGTGACTCAAATACGTAGCTATAATTTCTTTTGGCCGAAGGGATTGAGCTGCAAGATGGCTTAATCTCTTTGTCGAAACGTTAATTTTAATATTTTACTAGTGGCAACTGAAAAAAATTAATTATAACCCCTTATTTTGAGCTTTAAAAAAATGAACACTTTTTATGTTATAAATAAATAGATTTGCTAGATTTATTAAATAGAAATTTTTAACTTAACCATTGAGATAAGTGGATTCACGTTGGAGATTTAAAAAATAAAAATTTATATTTTCGATTAATAGAAGCCGAATCATGTTTTGTCTTTTTAATTCACAGTTCTTGTAAAAATTACGAGGAAGATGTCAATTCAGCGGAACTCGATATTTCAAGAGTTAAACTTCTTTTAATCTTCGCTATGTTTCTTAAATTTTGGCTTTTTTTTAATTTATGATTGGGTTTCAAATAAACTATTGTAAAAGTCAAGGACCGGACGCTGTAGTGGTGAAACTCACTCCGCCTAATTTCTGGCACTTGAAAAAACTTAAGTCGTGCGTTCAAATAACGTTCCGAAAAATTGAACGAATCTCATTAAATAATGCACCCATTTCAATATTTTTTAAAATCTGGGATAGCTTCTAGAATTATGAATAATAACTTATTATCAATGTATATATTAACCGTAATTTGTTATTTATTATACTTAACTGGCTAGTTTTAATCTTTTATGTTAAAAGTAATTAAGAAAAATAATGCTTTTCAAATTATTTTTTATAATATTGTTTATTATAAAGACATAATTATCATGGTAGTCGATTTTTTGCGCGCAATTTATACTTATCATTTACTTGTTACTCGTCATGTATAAAAATATTTGTTAAAGTATTCTCCATAACACCTTCACGCACCTATCAAGAAAGTGCTTGTTAAGTAGCCATTAGGCATTGACGAAATACAATATATCTATTTAAATATAACCGTAATAAATTTGTAGATGTATTTTAGATTAGATCTGATTTTTTTACTTATATGCCAGTAAACTAGACCATTTTATTAAACTAGTCAATAAACGCGCTGCGTGCGCTTAATATCTGTAAAATTTTAAAAAGTATGAATAACAACTAACCAATCACAATCAATATAGCTTTACTTTTCAATTCTCTTTTGTAAAGTATAAAAATAAGGATCAGTTAACTGAAAAAAACATATACTTCACAACAAAATTAACGCAACACCTAATTCCAATTAAACAAGGGCGGAACTTCAAAGATCAATATCTCAGATAAAAAATATCGTAATAGGGTCAATTTTTTCAAAATTAAAAATTAAAATCTCTACTTTAAGATAGTAGAACGCGATTTTCGATTTAACCCAGCCTCTATTTACGTGGCCTTAAAATTCAAGGTCATTTTTTCAAGCTCAAAAATTGTAAACTCGCAGTGCACCCACGTGTGGGAAATTTTTTTTACATAATTCTGATCATTGCATCGTAAAGTACAGCTCTTTTTCTTTGGTTAACAAAAAATTGATCTTCCACGATTTTTTTGACGATTTTGCACCGTTTTAAAAATTAAATAACTCGTTTTTTTGTGTCAAAAATTTGATAAATTCGATCTACCCTACGATTGATTCAGCGGTGTAGAATAACTCGACTTCGCAGATCGGCATCTCAGGTTCAAAATGCTATATGCACGGGTTCGAATGTTATATTTTCTTGGTTGATTCTAATCAAATCGAAATGGAAAACTCGTTTTCGAGCGAAACAAATATTAACGTCGACTTTAGCTTTATCCAATAAGTACCAGGAGGAGGTAGTCGATCGGACTTAGCTTATTATGTGTGTGTATGCGCGCGCGCGCGTATGCATGTATATGTGTATGTTTATGTGTGTGGGTGTGTGCGTGCCGATCACTAATAATTGTATAAAAAACCTTTTATATCTTGTGTTGCCACCTCGACGTCGAATAACCTCAGCTATCCTTATAGGCATATTAATGCAAGCTCTTATCATATCTTAAGGTATCTCCTGCCATATCTCATTTCGAGCTAGTCCCAGTTCCTCAAGATTCCTTGGCTATCTCTGCCTACTGTGCAATCGTTTACTAATTATGTCCCATACACGTTCAATTGGATTAAAATCCGGATTATTAGATGAATGCGGCAGTTTCTCTAAGTGTTGTTCCCGGATGTAAGCCTGAGTAATTTTTGAAGAATAGGATGATACATTATCTTGCATGAAAATGAAATTTGGGTTTATGTGGCGGCTCATTGGAAGCACGTGAGATTCAAAAATTTCATCGATGTTGTGTCTAGCTGTTAACTCGGGAGGTGAAATCGCAATAAGATTAGTGCAATAATTTAAAGAAATATCTCCTCATACCATGATGGACCTACCGGAAAAAATTCTGGACGGTTGTCCATTGTCCATAAGTTCTAGCATAGTGCAGACGAGATCTGTGATCTTAAGCCTGCTTTATGAAGACGTCTCCTTACTATTTGCAAACTGATTTGCCTGTGTGGCAAGGCTTCGTTAAGAATTTGTTGCGCATTTCTTACTAGTTCACGTAAGGTTGCTCGTATTATACGATGATCCTCGCGAGCATTTGTTACGTGTCTCCTACCTTGCTCAGTTCTTCTGCGATAAGCACCTGTTTCATTAAATAGAGACAGAACTCGAGAAACAGTCGAAAAATGAAACCCCATTCGTCTTGCTATCTCACTTCAATTAAGTTTAGCTTCTGAGAGTGCAACAATTTGCATGGATTGAATTTTTTTCAACGGAGGCATTTCTATTTTGCTAAGAAATCGATTTGAATGGTTTTAAAATACTGCTGTATAAAATTTTACGATTTCTCCAAACGCTAAAAGGTTAAAGAATGGCAGATTTGTAAGAAAACCGTATTCGTTAAACTTTGGGACACGGTCAGAGATGAAATTGAAATTTTATTTTTTTACATTACTGATTTCAGGAAATAATATACGGATGACAAATTTGATAAATTTGTATACTTCCTGTTGTTTCGGATCATAAATCATTTGGAATAGATCAATTGGTTTTAATAATTTTTTCTTATTCAATATTCAAAACGTGTACGTACCTGAGAATTTGCCATACTTGTTGATGTAGTGAAATTAATTATTATTAACATAAAACTTGCCTTGACAGAAAAAAATTTCTTTGAAAGAACTTACTTTATTAATATTTTTAGTCGTCAAAAGTTACATATGTAATTGCAAAAAAAATGAAAAGTTAGTTGACACCTTCAGTTTACTCTTCAGTCTGCTCCTTTGCTTTAATGCCTTCATTGAGACCAGAAAAGGGATCGTTTTCGCTGTCTGATGAATCTTGAAGATCCTCCACGTTAATTTCAGAATCGTCTTTTTCATCATTAGTGGATACAAAAATTAATGATTAGCTTCGAGGAAAGCTCTGCTCATGGTGCTGTTCTCATCGCTACTCTGACTACATCGCTCTCTTCAACTTCCTTTTTTCCATCTGCTAAATCTATGACGGGAAATGGCACAAGTAAAAAAAAACAAGTATTTTTAGATAAAATATGAAAAAATATTAATTTTGTTTAAAATATTATTGGTTATTATGAAAAATGAAGAGAAACACATTTACCTTTTTTAGCTCTAGACTTTTCTTTTAACTTGTTTAAATTAGTAATTTTGTCTGCCATGTAATCTTGGAATTTATTACTGAGCTTTGAAGAATCGAATTTCGCGCGCTTTTTTTTTGTAATTTTTCTTATACTTCATATCGAGCCAGAACTGATAATACACTGAAAAAGAAATAATAGATAACGAACTAATCGCATTTTCCATTATACCGCAAACTGTGATAAACTATAAATTTTTCAAGTTCATCAAATTAATATTTGAAATTTAACAAAGATATCATGCAGTAATACAGCTGTGATAATTATTCAGAAAGTAATTAAATATTACCTATTTCACAAAGTTAAATATCAAAAAGCTTACATTCACACCCTCTTAACTTAGCTTGGTCTAGTTGATTTAGTTCGTCTTTCAACTTTTCTATTTTCTTTTTGATTGAATCGCTAAGTCATTCGTTGACTTCGCCAAGTTTAGTGTTCAAAGCTTTTAGTTCTCTTTTTATAATTTCCTTGGTCCTATTACTGATACGGCCAATCATACTGCTTACATTTAATACCTCCTCAAAGAAAACGGCAATCACTAAGTTTCCAATAAATACTGATGGATTGCCTTTGGACTGACACAAAACATTGCTAAGAGAATTGTTTTCTACGAAAAATATTGTTTCCTAGGTGCGTCTGTTTGGTTATTATTATTGTTTATTAATATGTTTCACGATGTTGCTACTGGTTACAAAAATAAATAATTTTATATTCGATATACTTACTTCAGTCTGACGCCTGTGACCGACAGGTAAAAGTGTAGCATCAGCCCTTGGTTCGACTTCTGCCTCTTTTTGATGGTCGGCTATCACTGTAAAATTGCAAAAAAAAACGATACAGAAAATTATATGTGCACAGGGAAGGTTTAAAAAGTTTAGCAATTTTTAGTATACAGAGAGCAATGGTATAGCAATGATACGGAAACTGTCAATATTAGAGACAGTGCATGTATAATTATGATAAATACAACCACCGCATGCATTATTTCAAGTATCAATGAGCTTTATATGATGAATGCCGCAACCACGTTCAAATGTCTTTCTACAAAACAATCCTCGATTTCATTAATCAGTTTGTATATTTTTTAGTTCCAGAGTTAATATGAAATATGTTACGGAATAACAAAGAAAAGAAGATAAACATTTCCATCTCCAGCGAAGGTTATGAATACAATTCCAAAATATAGATTGCAGTAGAGCGTAGGTTAATCATGTGTATGCGCATCGCAAATGATAATATAATGCAAATGAAAAAAAAGTACCGCATGCAAAATGAGAATGTTAAGTAAGCAAATAGAAATGAACTGTACAAGTAGCTGCCTTAAAATAATTGAAAAGCTACAACACATTTTCATGCGCCATACGGAAATACTAGTAAGAGCTGGCTTATTTCTCACGTCATATAAAAATTACAAATAACCAAGTCAAATCCAAAGTCAAATAACATGGAATAACGGGTTCACGGGTTCGTATTACATAAAAAATATCATACGAGCATCACAATTCAGTTATCCATCGTCAAATTAGAATACCGCTTGCGCTAAATATTTCATTTAACTCAATGCTAATATTCTAACTTTTGTACAATCAGAACATTTTGGTTTATCGACACGACACGAACTTTCATGATTTTTATAGCCGTACGTCTATCGTATAATTTTTTTACAAAAAATACTGAAAAACCAGTACGTTAATAAAATGCGTATGAACTCTCGCAATTTTCCATGTATTTCGCTTTAATTAATAGAATTTTATCAGTTTCGATACAGCCAATTATTTATTAAACTGAGTAGTCTTTGACTTATAAGTGTTTTATAGATATCTACTTATTTTCAATTGATTTATACGTATACAGCGAATATTATAAATCAACATCGATTAAATCAACCTTAGCTGTTGTTAAATTATTTGTATTATTTACAAATGCTCATGATAACTTCATGAATTTGTTTAATTACATTTCTTAGAATTCATGGCTTATTAGTTCATATAACACGTCCATCGACTTAATATCTAGTTTTGTTGATAACTGTAGAGTTAAACTGTTATCAACGTTGAACTTCTCTTTAATTGCAATTTAATAAATTATCATTAAGTATGTTATTCGTTTGATAGATTAAAATTCGTTTGCGTAAGATATAATTTCTCTTTAGTTTGTATACTAATGTGGAGGTTGACGGAACATTGAGCGGTCTTGTACCTATTGTATTTATCTAATTTGACTTTTCGCGCGTGACGTTATAACGAGATTCGCTGTTTTCTAAGTGTGAAACGTCCGATAGTTCATTGCCTCGGCTCGAATACAAAGCGTCCGTTACAAGGTATCCCGTCGATCAAGATGGTGATGATAGAATCCACGAGAGCCACATGAATGATGTTCGAATGACCGCCGAAACTGGTAAAATTTATAATGGGGTATAAGGTCCATGTGTGCTCCAAGATGAGCCATATGTTGATATGGTTTGGTCTTTTTCATATGAGGAACTTCATGCAATGCTATTGGGACCTGTTTTGATAATATTGAATGAGTGAAAAAGTGGCGAAACTAAGTTTAAACTGAGCAAAGCTGAAATCGAATTTATTGAAAAACATTTTTTGAACATAACACCTACTGATGAGATTCACAAACTCCCAAGAAGTAGCGTTTTAAAAGGTACAGCTAAACCAAAGGCCGCAGAACTCAAATCATGGTTAGTTCATTATAGCTTTCCTTGCTTGTACGATGTTTTAGACACAGACGCATTAGATCACTTTAGTCTCTTTGTTAAACGTGATTACATACATTTAACGACAACTGCATCTGACGAAGATTTAGATCAGTGTGCAATTGATTTGTTGACTTTTATCGTTGATTACGCAAAACATTATGGAGATAATAAAATCACTTATAACATTCACATAATGCTACATATTATTGATTCTTGTTGCGGATGGCATTGCCACAAGAAACCGAAGAGAGAGCGAAGCATGGGTCGCGCACTTCCCATCTGCCAAACAAATGCGGCCGCGACGATCACGGCAGGAAACCTTTCGGTTTTTTGCTAAACTGCGATCCTTGTCGGTCGTAAACTGGCGGGCAGAGGTATCAGGCATGCCCGTCAGGAGGTCGACATATGTACGCGACAAACGGCGATCCTTGTCGGTCGTAAACTGGCGGGCAGAGGCATCAGGCATGCCCGTCAGGAGGTCGACATATGTACGGGACAAACGGTCGCGACTTCTCGGGTACTTAGTTTTTAAAAAAAAAAAGAAACAACGTGCTATGCGCACCAGATATTGAGGGTCTCCTCGCAAACTCGGGCAAAAGTTTGATTGAAATATGTTTACTAAAATTAGAGAAATTGTAGGGAAAGTTGAATGTTGCGCGCGGCTTGCCTGGCGGAGTGGAGTGGGGTCTGAGTAAAGCATCGTCTGGTCGGGAGTCTGGGGTCAGCTGGGGATTCGCCCTTCAATGGTTAAGTAAAGCGTTGTTGTATCGAGGGGAAATTGTTGTCGCCAGCGTCGTGACCGTGATGGCACCTTTAGCCATGGACACCTCGGCGCGCGAGAGCTCTAATCTACTCTCTGCTTGACTCGTCTAACGTGCCTGGTTGATGCTTCGCAGTAGCCAGGGCCGTACACGCTAGCAGCTCAAAACAATTGTTGTTTTGAGGCTGTCATAAGACTACTACCGATTGAAATTCAGTTTAACGGCTCGGACATAACACGTGGGTTAATTCGAGGCTATTCAGCGCCCCGCGAGTAAAGGCAGAGAGAAAGAGAAAGAGATAGAACAAAAAATGAGCCACCGATATTTAGCAACGGGCCATATAGGTCGCACCTACTTCCGACCGCACGGAAAAGCGTGGGAGAAGGGGTAGGGGCGCGGCCTCTACTAGAAAATTTTTGGAGCAACGTCAGACTGACCTCAGGGCTTGACCAGGCAAGTCTTTAGCTTTGGCTAATTAGCGCGCGTACGAATTAAAGATTACCCGAGTTTTTTGTACCGTTCGTTTTGTAAAACCAAGTGTATGCATGTGTGAATGTTTACTTTTTATTGTTTAATTAGTTTGTATTGGTAATTTGTGTTGTCATTTATCTACAATTAAAGTGTATTTGATATATAAATTTTGTAGTTAAATTAAATTCCTCGTTACTTTGCCCATCTGTCCCCAACAATTCTGTTCGCAAAACTGAACCAATTTGTAACAATTCGGCATTTCCTTTCGAAAGTAATATCTATACTTTGAAAACATATGTCAATGGACCGAAAGGTATGGATACACAGATCGCTAGAAAGTATTTCCAGATTCTGATTTTTAAAACAAAAAATATGATAAAGTTTACGAAATCGGAACAAGTCATCACTTACTGTTCCACTTTATTCAATCCAATTACATTTAGCCAGTCTCCATTGCGGGCAAGATTTTACGTATTGTGACAAAATCAAAATTGAAAGTATACCTGATCTTGGAAAATATGGTACGTACAACAAGTGTATCTATAAAAGTACTGTATATCACAGCGAAGATTACAAGCGAGTAAAGAAGACCAATAATTCTACAGTATAAATGCACTCTGGAGAGTATGGACGCATTAAAAAAATTTTAAACTGGAATAATCAACCTTATTTGTAATTGCGCTTTTTCCACATGTTTCCAGAGAAATCTTTCAAAAACGTTACTTACATACAAAAAATTAAAAGTGAATATAATTTGGTAACAGAGAGACCCATGAGTGATTTGAAATGTAAAGTTATGTTAACCCTTATGTGCACAACCAACTTTCCCCACACTAATACACAACCGGGGTACCCGGGTACCCACCCCCAGTTTTTATGACCTTTTAAGTATAAATATGTTTGAAATCATGTGCAATCTATTTTTTTGAATAAATTAACATAAATTAAATGTATTTGACCAATTTCCGAGTTGCATAGTACAGTTTAGTAGCTTTGAGAATAAATCGGAGCAAAGATTTTGGGTGCTGCCGTATCAGCGGGTGGTGCGTGGTCAGTTTTCGCATTCGGCGGTTGACAGCTGTTCGCAATGTTTTTATGACGGATAGTAAGGTGGTATACCTTCATTACTATAGCCACCTGAGATCTCTGTAGCATCTACGGGTCAGTCATTCGTTTCTAGCGAAGGGGAGCGGATGCGTTTCGCAAGCAAACTCAGCAGTACCGTTGTGCGCCAAGCAACGTCTAGGGCAGAAACGACGCCGACTTTATGTTTGAAACTTATTACAATTGAAGAGGCATTGTTGAGTGTTTTTTATTGTTATTTCATGAGCAGTGCTTGATATTTATATCATGCAAAATCATCTATCACGTTCCGAGTTCTCAAGGTAAGACTTGTGTCCTAGTATAATTATCAAGTTTCCTTCTATTTTCGTGACAGTTTTTCAACATAAAAATGTATTGAATTTAGATTGACTCGTGCAAGAAAGTATGCATACATTAACCATCTGCTTGGAGACGCCAATGATTCCTCGGAATGCGACGATGACAGCGATGATGAAAACTGTCTACCGAGAGAAGTTATAAACGCAGCAACAGACACTGACTATGATCCAGCAACTACTGGCGGGGAGTCTGAAGGGGAGGGAGAGGAAAGCAGTGAATCTGAGCAAAGTGAAGACAAGGATAGGTCTTCAGGTATACCAACGAGAGGAGAACAAGCAGGTACGAAAAATGCTACTGAATATATAGCAAAAAACAAAACAGTTTGGAGCAAAACTCCACCTGATATTCATCAAGTAGCTGCTCACAATGTTCTGCGTCAATGAAGCGGGCCGTGTAGATCTACAGATACTTTGTCGGTAGGAGATACATTCAAAAAGATTATTACAGTTGAAATTGTCGACATAATTGTTCGTTGTACAAATCAGAAAGCAAAAGCCGTGTTTGAAAACTATAATGTAAACAATCCGGAATCGAATCGATCGTGGCGTCCCGTGACCATGCAAGAAATGTATGCGTTTATTGGAATTTTGATATGCTCGGGAGCAAATAATTCTAACACAGATCACACCAGCGAAATGTGGAAAAGCACTTCATATCCTTTATATCGTGCAGCAATGGGCGTAAATAGATTTCGTGCTATATTGCGATTCATTCGTTTTGACGATACAAACACTTGTCAAGAAAGATCAGAGCAAGATAAAGTTGCTCCTATTCGAGATGTATGGACAATGTTTAATTCAAATTTGGCTAAGTTGTATAAGCCAACCGAAAATTTGACTATTGACGAGCAGTTGTATCCATATCGCAGACACCCGAAATTTACTCAGTATATTCCTTCAAAGCCAGCAAAATACGGAATCAAAATTTGGTGGATTTGCGATGCTGAAAACGCTTATCCTTTGAAAGGAATTATTTACACGGGAAAAATTGGCAACGTTCGTGAAAAAAATCAAGGAGAGAGAGTTGTGAAAGAGCTGGCAGCTCCATTCAAAAATAGTGGTAGGAATATAACAATGGATTGTAACGGAATTATTTAAGCCGACTATTCGTTGAAGAATACTTGCTCGCGGCCGTCCGCACAATATTTATCAAAGGAGGGCTCGGGAGGCACGAATGCTCCCACGACTGAATGGCACACCGAGCGTGTGTGCGAATCGCGCACGAATTGAAGGAAAATCGGGAAAACGAACGGGTTGACGCAATAATATATGACACATATATATATAACAAACTTTATTAATACGAACACAATAAAAGAAAAATAAAAGAAAAAATAACACAAATTAATAAGTGGACGGAGCACGCACACTCCGTCTCACAAATCAGCAGAACTCGCTAATCCGCTTAATTGGATTATCGGCAATCACTGCCCGATAATCCGCTTAAGCCTAAACGCCCGCGAACGCACTCGCGACCTCAACACCCGGCAACGGGGGCCGGCATCACTGCCCGAACTGCACCGTTGCACCCGCGAACACCCCGGACATGCAAGAGAGCGAGAGAAAGAGAGAGAGAGAGAGAAAACCGGCACCGACCTTCCCAACGGCGACTTCAGGTGAAGATGGCCGCTCCCGGTCATCGGCTGCGGCTTGCTGCTGCTGCTGATGTAGTTGCTGTTGCTGTTGCTGCTGCAGCTGTTGCTGTTGTCGCTGTTGCGGCTGCTCAGCTGTTGCTGTTGTTGCTGTTGCGGCTGCTCAGCCGCTCGCCGGACTCGCTCGCCGAACGCGCGCGCGCCGGCGGCACGGGCTTCGCTTTCACCCGCGCACACCGGTGCTGGGCGGCAAGGCTTGGCTGGGCGCGACCCAGCCACTCACTCTCACTCAACCCAAACAAACCCACCGATGCACGCCCACACACCGGGTGCGCATCCACAAAAAACAACCCGACGTGGCGAAGCACCGCACCGTTTCCAACAACCAACGAAAAAAAAAAACCCGGAAATCGGCGACGACAAAATAAACGCGCACACGCGATCGGCCAGCCCAAACGATACTGCCGATTTTCCCCCCGGCTGCGCACGCATCGGATCCGTGCGCAGCTCGCGCTCTCCCCATCCCGCTCGCTCTCCCGCATGACGATCCTGGCAACGGATCGCCATCCCGTCGGCCGCCCTCAGCTCCGCCAATGCCCGTTCGCCGCACCTCAAATTTTAGAAAAACCAGGCATGAGAGTGTATACCAACACACTCTCAGCCCGGGTGTAGCGAACGGACGAGAGAGAGACGAAGGAGAAGTCGGCGAGCCGAAATTCTCCGTCACAGCCCCCCCGTAGCAACCGATCCTGCCCCAGGATCGGGAGCTATCTCCCGCTCTCATCGTCCGGGCGCCACACTCGGGCTGGGTCCCGAGGACAGGCTCTTCCTGATGGCAATCCTGCCCAGGGAGCCTCGCATCTCGCTGACCACGAAAAAAAATGAAATGGAATGGTGGGTCATTACTACGAAACGGGACAACAAAACAGAAAGAGAAAAAACGAAACCGAAACCATGCGTCATTGCGGGGTTCAGAGCGCCACTTACCTTGGGTCCCGCGTGGCCTCACCTACTGGCCACCCTCGCGGGCGGGAGGCTGCGATACCTGATCAGCCTCCTCCACAAGGCGCAGGCGATCCTCTCGGGACAGCCCGGCAAGGTAAGCCAGGACTCTCACACGAGAGGACGGCCTCGGCGCCGACGGCACTGGTGACACCGATGGTGGGGAGGGCGTCACCGACGCCACAGGTGGTAGTGGCGTCTCCGGCGCCAAAGATGTTGATGGCGCCGCTTGTGCCGTCGGGAGCACTGGCGGCTCCGTGGTTGGCGAGCCCCGCTCGGCCCGAGCTCGGATCTCAGCCAGAAGCCGGCGTCGAGCCCGACGCTTAGCCACCACTGAGGTGGGCGATGGCGTGCCCTGCTTGGCGGCGGCGGCTCCGGCCTCGGGCCGAGGCAGCTGACACCGGCTTGCCAGCGCGCCATCGGCGGTCTGATGGTCGACCGCTGTGCGCGCTGGAGAGACCCGCTTGACCTTAATCCCCATCCTCGTGCGCCGCCCCCCCGCTCGGGTCACAGGGCGAAAACGACCGTCACCGCAAAGGCGGTAGACGATGCCATCGTCACCCACGACCCGACGTGAAGACGACGCCGAGGCGGGGACGGACAAACCCGTCTCCAGGGTAGGTGAAGGTGTCGCGGTCATCGCGGCTTCCAGCACCAGACCAACCTGAGCCTCGGATGGAGGCGTCGACGGGACCTCCTCCACCAGTCCCGCGGGTGGAGACGAATCCGAGTTTCCCACAAGTGGGGAACCGGCCCTCACCGTCTCCTTCTGGCGGCACCCAACCTCACCGGACGCGTCCGGCTCCGCCGACGATCGACACTGAGGAACCTCCTCCTGTCGAGGAGTTGGCTCCTCACCGATGTAGCGGAACTCTACGTCCCTGGTGAAATCGGGCAGCCGCCCAGACCTCTTCTTACGAGACGGTTGAGGGGTCGCCTCCTCCCTGTATCCCGCGGGAGGGTAGAGGCCCCGGCCCCCGGTCGCGACAGTTGGGAGCGCCACCCGCTTCGGCTGCTCCGCTTGTACCCCCGACGCCGGGAGGAAACGATACTCGAGAGGGATTTCATCCCTTCTCGAGTGGCCGCGAGATGGACGCGGCTCCTCCCGAATCGCCGGGAGCACGTTCCGGGCTCCCGGACACCGTAACTCGGTGCTCAGACCGAGGTTGCGCGGCTCAACGAGAGTCCGCAGACCCCGGGTCCGTGCCGTCCGGAGCCCCATGGGCGAGCCCGCGTACAGGCGCTCCACCAGTTTTCCCTGCCGCGGCCCGCGGGCGGCCAGGTTGGCCAGCGCCCTCTGCAACGGCAGTGCCTGGCGAGCCGGGCCGGAGTTGAGACTATTGTCCCACTCCGACCTACCCCTCAGTGGAGAGGCCTCCACCGGGACCATCCTGGCCACCAAGGCCTCACTGGCCCGGCGTTCCCGCGCCAGCCGCTCAGCACGCGGCAGAGATCGGACAGCGGAAAACGGCGCCCCGGAAGGAGTCGCCAAGGGAATTGGCTCCTCCCCCAGGTACGCCGCGAGCTCCAGTTGCGCGGCTCCGCTGCCGAGCTCCAGCGCGTCCCCAGCAGACGCGGACATGGAGGCGTCCTCCACCTCCGGACATGACTCGCCAGATCTACGAACGGGGAAAGGCCCAGTGCCCCGGGGCTCGGAGGGCATCACGGCGGCCACCGAGGCCACACTCCTCCCGAACCGCGCAGAACTCACCTCAACGTCCGAGTTGGCCACCGGTCTGGTTTCCGCCGCGGCATCACTGCCCGCCGCGGAGCCTTCCAATGGCTCCGGTGTCGAGGTCGGGGCCGACCCCTCACCTCCAGACCTGCCGTCCGTCCCGACGAGGGCTCCCAGTTTGCGGATCTCGTCCGCCAGTGACATGCTGCTGGACCTGTAACCAACCAATCAACCCAATCTAGAGCCTACCCAATAATACTCTGTCGGGACACCACAATGACCGCATGCAACACCAACACACCATAAACAAGAGTGACGACAAAAAGAAAACACTCACGATTCGCACGACTGAAAAACGCAAAACTCGATCCACCATTCGCCGACTTACAAACTATTGGCCGTTTCTACACACACGCTGTCGCTCGGTTCGAACGCGGAGGGACATATCGCTTTAACTCCTTCACGTGTACGCGGTCCACCTGCTTCTTGCTATCCGTCGTCAGAATATACAATTCTGGGGACAGCACCTCCAGCACCTTATACGGACCGATATACAAAGGGTCAAGTTTGGCGTACCTACCTAGCGCTGCGTTGGACAGAGTGTGGGAGCGTCGCAAGACCAAATCTCCCTCTTGGAACTGGACGAACCGGCGGCCACGATCATAGTGGCGCTTCTGCCTGTCCTGCGCCTGCTCAATATGCCTGACCACCAGGCTCCTCAGAGCATTGAGGCGCTTCAGCCGGTCCGCCCACTCCTCAGGAGACAACCGAACAAAAGGGCCCCGCACCTCTACTTCCCTACGCAGGCTCTTCGCTTGACGCGGTTCCCGACCAAAATTGAGGAACGCCGGTGACACCTTTGTACTCGCCTGTACCGCCGTATTTATAGCATGCCGAAACTCGTGCAGGTGCTTATCCCAGTCGCGATGATCATGATCTACAAAAATGGAGATCATGGTCTTCAACGTCTTGATCGCACGTTCACAAAAGTCTGCCTGTTGATGGTAGGGTGGGCAGGGCACGTGTTCAATCCCATACTCTTTGAGTACGGTCATGAAGTCCGCCCCGCAATAGTTCTTACCACTGTCGCTGACCAAATACTCCGGAACTTCCCACCGGAATAAAATAAGTTCCTCGAGCGCACATCCTAACATCTTACCGGTCGCGACTGTCAGTGGTTTGAACTCCACCCATTTCGTAAACAAGTCCTGGAAAACCACCAGGTACTTGTAACGATTTTTGCTGCGGGGCAGTTCGACAACATCCGTGGCAATCACTGCCCACGGACGCTCCACCACACGCTTGCTCATCAGACCTTGTGGCGCACGTTGTTCTAGTTTGTACCTCTGGCAGGCCGGGCAAGACTGCACAAAACCCTGCACGTCAAACCACATGCCAGGCCAGAAGTACTCGCGCGCTATGCGATCGTACGTTTTCTCGCGTCCGAAATGTCCGGTCGACGGTTCGCAATGAGCATCCCGCATCACACGTTCTCGATGCTCACCCGGAACTACGAGTCGCCAGCACTGCTCCTTATGAGTCACTGGATCTAGGAGTTCATTCGTGCCGTACTTGTACAGCATTCCGTCCTCAACCTTCCACCCGCGGTACTTAAGTGGACGCGCCTCCACGTCCTTCATCCGCTGAAGGTACCACGGGTCGTTGATGACTTCGAATGCTGCAGCCTCCACGTCGCTCCCAAACCCACGAGACAACGCATCAGGGACATGGTGGAGTGTCCCCTTGCGATACACCAGCTCGAAGTCCCATTGCTGCAACTCGAGGATCCAGCGGGCCAGACGTCCCGTCGGATCCTTCTTGTTCTTCAGCCAGGTCAGAGCCGTATGGTCGGTGACTGCAATAAAATGCGCGCCCTCGATATATGGCCTGAACTTCTGGATTCCGAACAGCAGCCCTAGGCATTCGAGCTCAGACACGGTGTAATTTTTCTCGTGCTCATTAAGCATGCGACTCGCGTAACATATCGGGTGATCGTACCCTTCGTCATCTTTTTGCATCAGGCAAGCACCCAGTGCATAAGACGACGCGTCGCAGTGCACATAGAACGGCCGGCAAAAATCCGGTCGCACAAGCACGGGAGCTTCCGTAAGAGCTCGCTTGAGCGCATCGAACGCTCGTTGCTGCTCGGAGTCCCAGTGCCATGCTTCGCCCTTGTGCAACAGCTTCGTTAAGGGCACCTTCAGATGTGACTCATGCTCGATGAACCTGGAGTACCATCCACACATCCCCAGGAAACGACGCAGCTGTTTGATGTTCTGCGGGGCTGGAAAGTCCAGCACGGGCTGGACTCGATCAGAGTCAGGCCGCAGCCCACCCTCGTCGAGAAGATATCCCAGGAACGTGACCCTGGAGCAACCAAATTCACTCTTCTCGACGTTGATCTCCAGCCCCGCCCGGACCATGCGCTCCAGCGCCTTCTCGAGCCACACCAAGTGATCCTCGAACGTTTCCGTGACTACAATCACATCGTCGAGGTACTTGAATACATGCGGCTCGAAATCTGGTCCGAACAGCGCGTCCATCAAGCGCATGAAGGTTGCGGGAGCGTTGACCAGACCAAAAATCATCCGGTTACACTCCCAGAGCCCGCAACCCGGCGCACCAAACGCCGTGTACTTTCTACTATCTTCCTGCAAGGGCACCTGTAAATAGGCACTCTTGAGGTCGATCTTAGAAATGTACCGGGCTCCTCGCAACCTATCGAGAATCACATCTACCCCCGGCATGGGGTAAGCATCGATCCGAGTGGTCTTGTTCACCGGCCTCAGGTCGATGCACAAACGGTAGCTACCATCGTGCTTTTTCACGACCACCGGTGCACTGCACCACTCGCTCTGAGACGGACGTATCACTCCTTTCTGATACCAGTCCTGAATCTCCTGGCGAATAAACTCCGTGACCTGCGGAGAGTACCTGCGCATCGGCGTCTTAATTGGCCTGGTACCTTGCACATCAATGACGTGCTCGATAAGGTCCGTTTGCGCAGGGGACCTCTCCGGCACCACTCGCCGCACCAACGTCTCAACCTGGAGTCGTTGGGGCTCCTGCAGTGCCGAAAGTCCTCCTACATCCGCGGTCAATTGGAGCTTCCCTGGTTGGTCGGGAAAGTACACCCGGCCATCTTGCCATTGGGCAAAATCATGCCAACTCTCCCGACCTGCGACACTCCATGCATTATGTTCGGCATCCATACGGAAACCAAACGCACGGATGAAGTCCTGTCCAAGGAGCATATCGTACTGCAATCCCTGCTCGCACGCATACGCCTCAATGGACCGGACCACAGTGTCGATCTCGATCACCAGCCTCAGTTTTCCTACCATACTGACTGATGTACCCGAGAAACCATTTACTGCTCCCGGAGTTTTCCTCACCTGAGCCTGGAAGTCTTGCGTGACTCGGCAGCCTACCACTGACACTTGCGCTCCGGTGTCAAACAGCGCACTGTAAGGCTCGCCATTGATGAGCAGTATGAGCAGAGGACGGTTCTCCGTTACCATGTCAACTGCGGGATCTCCGTTGTCAGAGGCGCCCGGGCAACCAGTTGTGTCACTCACAACGCCCACCCCCGCCGGAACCGACGAAGCTTTCAGCTCTCTCGTCGCGTTTCTCACGCACGGGGAAGCCTCTGTACCCGGCACCTCGCGTCCACGCAGTTGACCTGTCCGCTCTAAGAACCCCTGCAAGGCCTGACAACCGGGGGCAACTTGCTGCGATTGCTCGCTCGCAAGTCGCCTCACACACAGTTGCGACCTTGGGCTCCCCTGCTCACCTCGCACTTCCTGGGACTCGCTTCCGTCAGCCACCTGCCAACGGCTCTCGAGTCACCGGCTCAGTTGTCGCCAGTATTCATCCGTCTCAGGCCCCGAATCTTCTTGGGGTCTTACTCGTATGTCCCATCCGCTGTGCTTCACGCCGGCTGCCCTCTGCGAGTTATGGCGGAGAGCGTAGGGCCACCGTTCCCCGCTGACCTGTTTTCCGCCATCCGACGAATCGGCTCGCAGTTGATGCACGTGCGAAACGTGCAGTTGGGCGCCTGGCAGTTTTGGCACGACTCGGCCGGGGCTCCAAAGGGGCAGCTGGGGGCATAATGGCCCACCCGGTTGCATCGGTAGCACACAGGTGCTCCGCGAGCCTGGTCGTTCTGGCGGCCAGTATTATGCGGGCACTGTGACCGTCGATGTCCCTCCCCGTTGCAACCAGAACAACGACCTCGAAACGGGGATGGACCCTGGCCGCCTCCAGAACTTGCGCCACCTGGTCCCTGCTGCAGGACTACAGCTCGCGCTGGAGCCTGCAGGGACGGCGCTGCTCGCGGGTTCGTGCCCCCACCGGCAACCTTCCCTTGGGCCTGGGCGTTGGGATAACGCCCGGGTGCTGGGTGCATCACTGCACTCGCCATGCACCCCTCAGCCCCCGAACCGCCACACGATGAACGCCCCGAAACCTGTGCTCCCGAAGACTTGGCACCCTTGCTCTTCTTCTTCTTCGGCTTCGGCTTGCTGGCCGGCTGCTCCTTGGAGGCTTGGGAGACCTCGACGGCAATCTCTGCAACGTGGGTCTTCCTCGCCTTCCCTCGGTACGCAGCATCCTCCACCAGCAAGTTATCCTTGGCAGAAGGTGGGTGCCATCTCCTCTCGCGATCCTGGTGCCTCTCCAATCTATCTCCATAATACCGGAGATCGCGGAGGTCATGTACGGGTCTATCCCGGAGGTAGCGCCCATACTCCGGGTTCAACCCGGCTATCGCCAACCGCACTTGCCGTCTGTCGGACGGGGGAGGCCGCATCCGCCGCACGATACTCTAGAATGCGGTGAGGTAGTCCGCGATCGACTCGTCCTCACCCTGCATCCGGCGGCTCAGCTCACAGTAGAGCTCCTCACGGTCCAACGTCCGGCAGTACTGGTGGCGGAAATCCACAGCAAAATCATGGAAGGTGCGCCACCCTCCGAGATTGTTCGCCAACCAAACCTCCGCGCGATCGGAGAAGATCGCATCCAGGGCCGGGAGCACCTCACAATCGGGGAGGTTATATAACCTCACGCAGCGCTTCAACTTCTCCAGGAAACGTTCTGCACCCGATCCCGCGGCACCGTTGAACCGCACGTTCCAGGCCCTAAACGCCGAAATCGCATCGGCGGGCCTGCCATTCAAACGGCCGCGCGACTTCTCCCTGCGCGCGCCTCGATGGCCCGAACGTACGCGCCCCCGACGACACCGGTGATGGCGTCGCCGGTGGCACGCACTCACGTCATCGCTGGAAGAACTTCCAGCGATGGAGGGCTCGGATTCGGAGGAGCTCGTGGCTTCCCGGCTGTGCCGCCCTCTGCGCGGCCGTCTCCTGGGCCTCAAATGCGCCTTGCTCGCCTCACTAGGCGAGTCTGACGTTGAGGACAGCAGCAGCGGGGGCCTCGTCAGGACAGGTCGTCGCTCCTCCTCGAATCCACTCGAGGCGGCGAAGTGCTGTCGCCACTCGCGTGCGAGCTTGCGAGGGCACCTGCGTTTGGGAGAGTCCAAACCCGTTAACCGCTCCCCCCGCTGGGGGTCAGCTGCGGGGCCGCCCGGGCCCATCGGGGGCCGGGGCCGCAGCGGGGAGGGCTGTACCGTCGGTATCCCGGACACCAGCGGGGCCGTACCAGCAGGCCCATAACCCAAGACCTGTAATGCCGCCAGCACCTGCTGCAAAAATAGCGGGTCAAGAGGCGGCACTGGCACCGCTGGAACCGGGATGGGTCCGGCAGCCACGTCCCCCGGGCCCTCAGCCTGCTCCAGGTGGGCCCCCAGTGGCAACGCCGCAGCTACCGCAGCCTCTCTCGCGGTATCGCCGGAGTCGGAGCCTATCGAAGCGCTCCGGACTTCCTCCTCGAGCAGGGTACGGTTGGCCCGGTCCTCGCTCAAGACCGGCCCAACTCCAGGAGGAGAGTGCTTCACCTTCCCCTGGACCGTTGAGCTGAGCAAGGACACGTCACCCGTTTCCGTGCGAGCGAAAAAGGGATTCCGGGCCAGAGTATCCTCAAACCGTGCGCGCAAACTCTGGTCCGGCACTACGTCGCGCGCTTCGCTAGAGGAGGAATCGGGGATGCGCCCCGACATAAAGTCAGAGGGGAAAAGGGGCACCTCAGCTTCGGATCGCGTATTCGCCAAGAACACGCGGAAAACGCGGTCCTGTAGCACCGGGAGTCCACCCTCTGTAATTAGCCCCTGAGTCCGCATATACCTCACCAGTTCCTCCCGCGGAACCCTGGTGATGCTGGCCCTCAGGTGCTGTAACTCCGGCTGCCTAGATAATCGGCGCATAAACAAATTCGCGTCGGCTGCGGGGGGCGGCATCTTAACGGGACCGAGCGACAGACGCGACGCGATCGCTGCCCAGCGATCCTAAAAAAAACGGAAACGAAAAAAAACAACAACAATCGCGACAACGACCTCGGCACCAAAAGGGGACAAGAAGGGGGGGGGGAACAGCGCCTGTCCTGCGGTCTCTCGGTCAACCACTGACCGGGCCGGGCCGCAAGGAGGGTCGCGGCAATCACTGCCTGCCACTCAACCGACCACCAAACCCGCCAGTCCCAGAAACACGCTAAAGCTGCTTCGGTTTGCTGAAAGAAAAACCCCCTCCACCTCCTGAAAAGAAAAGCACGGTAGCGCACGCGACCCCGGTCACCAACGGCAAACGAAGGAACAAAAAACGGACAACCTACCGGTGCAACGATTGTCGGTCTCGCTGCCGATCCACCTCCCCCTATGCCGCGTCGTTAAGCACCTGTCACCGATACCGATTCGCGATCATCCTACTCGCGCACGCGTCGCGCCCTCCCCACAAGGGATGCCATGTAACGGAATTATTTAAACCGACTATTCGTTGAAGAATACTTGCTCGCGGCCGTCCGCACAATATTTATCAAAGGAGGGCTCGGGAGGCACGAATGCTCCCACGACTGAATGGCACACCGAGCGTGTGTGCCAATCGCGCACGAATTGAAGGAAAATCGGGAAAACGAACGGGTTGACGCAATAATATATGACACATATATATATATAACAAACTTTATTAATACGAACACAATAAAAGAAAAATAAAAGAAAAAATAACACAAATTAATAAGTGGACGGAGCACGCACACTCCGTCTCACAAATCAGCAGAACTCGCTAATCCGCTTAATTGGATTATCGGCAATCACTGCCCGATAATCCGCTTAAGCCTAAACGCCCGCGAACGCACTCGCGACCTCAACACCCGGCAACGGGGGCCGGCATCACTGCCCGAACTGCACCGTTGCACCCGCGAACACCCCGGACATGCAAGAGAGCGAGAGAAAGAGAGAGAGAGAGAGAGAAAACCGGCACCGACCTTCCCAACGGCGACTTCAGGTGAAGATGGCCGCTCCCGGTCAACGGCTGCGGCTTGCTGCTGCTGCTGATGTTGTTGCTGTTGCTGTTGCTGCTGCAGCTGTTGCTGTTGTCACTGTTGCGGCTGCTCAGCTGTTGCTGTTGTTGCTGTTGCGGCTGCTCAACCGCTCGCCGGACTCGCTCGCCGAACGCGCGCGCGCCGGCGGCACGGGCTTCGCTTTCACCCGCGCACACCGGTGCTGGGCGGCAAGGCTTGGCTGGGCGCGACCCAGCCACTCACTCTCACTCAACCCAAACAAACCCACCGATGCACGCCCACACACCGGGTGCGCATCCACAAAAAACAACCCGACGTGGCGAAGCACCGCACCGCTTCCAACAACCAACGAAAAAAAAAAACCCGGAAATCGGCGACGACAAAATAAACGCGCACACGCGATCGGCCAGCCCAAACGATACTGCCGATTTTCCCCCCGGCTGCGCACGCATCGGATCCGTGCGCAGCTCGCGCTCTCCCCATCCCGCTCGCTCTCCCGCATGACGATCCTGGCAACGGATCGCCATCCCGTCGGCCGCCCTCAGCTCCGCCAATGCCCGTTCGCCGCACCTCAAATTTTAGAAAAACCAGGCATGAGAGTGTATACCAACACACTGTCAGCCCGGGTGTAGCGAACGGACGAGAGAGAGACGAAGGAGAAGTCGGCGAGCCGAAATTCTCCGTCACAGGATAATTATTTCACTACTCTGCCATTTGCCAAACACTTGCTCTCATGGAAATTGACTATTACAGGAACTTTGAGGAAGGATAAACCTTATATCCCTAAAGAAATGGCTGCTAATAAAGCAAGGTCTGAATACTCTTCTCTCTTTGGTTTTCACGAACGCAACATTGCACTTTGCTCGTATGTACCGAAAAAAAATAAAGCTGTAATTTTAATGTCAACCATGCACTCCGATGCTTCTGTAAACGACGACGAGAAAAAAAAACCGAACATTATTACGTATTATAATAGATATAAATCAGACGTTGATACGATGGATCAAATGGTCAGTCGTTACACTTGTCATCGACGAACGCAGAGGTGGCCACTTACAATGTTCTTTAATATTTTAGATGTTGGAGCACTTGCGGCGTATGTAATTTACCACGAAAATAACAATATGTTACAATAAAAACGAATCAGCGATGTATTTTCTTGCGTCAGCTAAGTGAAAAAATTGCTAAACCGTTTATCGAGGATCGCTCTTCCAACATGCAAGTTATACGTCACCATTGGACGAAAAATGCGATCGAGGACGTTCTCGAAGTTGAGCTTGCTGCTACTCCGATTGTCGAAAAAGAAACTGTAGCTCGTGATAGTACAGGTAGGATCAAAGTAACAGGTTCTTGTCACAACGCGAAACAATCAAAAGGCGTAGGAAAACTCGAAAATGTTGTGCTAACTGTGAAAAACCTGTGTGCGATGAACATTCATCAGCCAAAGTATTGTGTTTTGAATGTGTAGAATGATAATAAAATCTATTTTTCTATCTTTTAAACAATTATAATTATTTATTTATCTACCTATATTGTCTCCTTTCTAATAATTAATTATAGAACTTATTTACAAGTCAGTAAATACATTTTTCTCTAGTGGGTACCCGGGTACCCTGGTTGTGCACATAAGGGTTAATAAACGTAAGGAATGCTTGTTACGTGTCTCATTTACCAAATAAAATTGAAATTCAACAATGTAATAAAATATTGATAATAAAAACTTCCATTTTGATATTTTTCTATAAGATTTGTAAATAAGCTGTTCCAGTATTTACAATAATCTATTCCTACGTATATACGAGGTGTGTTCAAAAAGTAACGAGAATTTTTAAATTTCGCGGGTTTGGAGAGTCCGCTTGTATAAAATTTTTTTTTATTATGTTGGTACACATGCCCCTGAAGTACGATAAAATTTTCAGCAATATTCATTGCTTACTTTTTAAGTGGCAGCCGCTAACGTTAGACGTGTTTTTCGAGCTCGGCGATTTTCGTTTGTGAAAAAAAATGGATCAAAGAATTTGTATTAAATTTTGCGTAAAAAATGAAATAAAGTGTAGTAAAGTTTGTCAAATGTTAACAAAGGCATATAGTGAGTCTGCTATGAGTAAAGCAAGGATTTATGAGTGGTATAAGCGTTTCCAAGATGGCCACGAAAACGTTGAAGATGATGAACGACCCGGACGCCCAAGCACATCAACAACCGATGAAAACGTGAAAAAAGTGAAAGAAATGGTTATGAACGATCGCCGAATCACAATCAGAGAAGTCGCTGATGATGTTGGCATATCAGTTGGCTCATGCCATCAAATTTTTTCGAATGTTTTGGGTATGAAACGTGTGGCAGCAAAATTCGTTCCAAAATTGTTGAATTTCGAACAAAAACAGCGGCGAATGGAAGTTGCTCAGGAGTCGCTAAATGAAGTCAATAACGATGCAGAACTACTAAAACGTGTTATAACAGGTGACGAAACATGGGTTTACGGATATGATGTCGAAACTAAGACTCAATCGTCCCAGTGGAGGCATTCTGGATCGCCAAGACCGAAAAAGGCTCGACAAGTGCGGTCGAATGTGAAGGTTATGCTCACTGTGTTCTTCGTTTTTAATGGCATAGTGCATTATGAATTCTTGCCACAAGGTCAAACAATCAATAAGCAGTACTACCTACAAGTTCAACGTCGTTTGCGTGAAGCAATCCGAAAAAAACGTCCGGATTTGTGGCAAAACAATTCATGGCTTTTGCACCACGATAATGCGCCTGCTCACACTTCATTGCTTGTTCGTGAATTTTTGGCCAAAAACGAAACTGTAACGATGCCTGAGCCTCCATATTCGCCAGATATGGCTCCATGTGACTTTTTTCTATTTCCAAAAATAAAGAGAACATTAAAAGGCCGTCGTTTTACAAGCATAGATGACATTAAAAGCGAATCGCTGAAAGAGCTAAAAGCTATTACAAAGATCGAGTTTCAAAAGTGTTTCGAGGATTGGAAAAAGCGTTGGCATAAGTGTATTGTATCCGAAGGGGACTACTTTGAAGGCGACAACATTAATGTAGATGAATAAATAAATATTTTTTTCATAAAACGAAAATTCTCGTTATTTTTGAACACACCTCGTATGCGTGTAAATAGTTTTGAATTAAAGATTTTTATACTCGCATCTAATTTGATATTTTTTCCCCATTCATATATATTGATTAATACTTAATAATATGAGATGCTATTTAGTATTATTAAAAAAACTTTAAAGTTATTAAATATCTATTAATTAAATAGTTTTGAAAACCATTGAAATTTGGTCCGTGCGTAAAACATCGTTATTCGAATACTTAAATATTTGTTTCGATGCAATGCATAACGTTAATCATTGTTCCTGAAAAAATGTATTACGATTTAGTAATATTACAAGTAATTGGAATTGATCACAAAAATTGTTCAAATTGATTTAAATAATCTAGAACCATGAAAAATTAGTTGTGAATACGATTAATTTATAACAGAGCAATTCGAATTAATATTGTTTGCTTCGATACTATTGTAATATAAATGATTTTATAAGAGATTTTCAACGTCTTTCAGCTTTAATTGAGGAATACAGCAATCTCTGAGAATATTGATTTTTTTTCATACATCAAAGTAAAATTTTTAAGCTTGTAAAGAAACCCATTATTACTCATTGATTGTGATGAATAAACGTATGCAGTATAATAAACTTATGCTAATCGTACTTCTAGCTGTTAGTGTTGTAAGTATATATAACCATTTAACTATAATAAAGTATGAATTAATTCATTAGGGATTGAGTGTTCATTACTCTTGCCGATGAAAAGGTTGAAAAAAATAGCAAAACAAATGCAATAAGAAATTTATTTTTGAAACAATTACCGCACAATCAATGTATAAAATATAATAAAACTAAAAAAATCGCCCAGTACATTTCCATTACAAATTAAGATCCAAAAAAAACTATTCAATCGAGTTTCATTGAGCAGTCATGGTTAGAATAATAATTAGATTCAATAAAATTCATAATATAATAATATTAGAGGATGCCGACTTAATTAGTATCAATTTCAGTTAGTATGTGTTCATAAATGAGCATTATATCTTATTCCATCATATACGATTGGATATAATCTTCATTTATCATACATTGAGTTCGGTAGATAATTGTCCGATCAAGTACATTGTTGGAGAACATACTTTTGAACCAATTATCAGAATCCATAGAATATGATTACATTGTTTACAATTGGATGTAGCGTCCATTAATCACGCATTGAAATCTTTAGGAAACTATGTTCAACTAACTGTGATTGACACAATTATTAGGATCTATAAAATACGATTAGATTAAATACGATTGAATATTGCCTCCATTTTCTTTATACATTGAAATTGATAAAAAACTATTTGATCGAATACGATTGACAAGTGGTTTTCAAATCAATCATTATAACTCATAAAATATGATTGCATTAAATACGATTGAATACTGACTCTATTCACAATATATTAAAATCGATAGAATATTATTCGATTAATACCGATTTAGGTATGATTTTTATTTAAGTCTTTTAAAAATTATAAAATACGATTGGATTGATTTTTACTAAGAATTATTGAAGTGTTATTGAAAATGATTAATTATCATTCAATTAATGGGCACTCTTGCTATTCATGACAATTGGCATTAGTTACTATTGAAAATGATTCATCTTCAATCGTAACTTTGACATTGACCCATTCATTTGATTGAAAACGATTCATTTCCATTCCATATGAATAATTTTCTATAGGAACCAACGGAACTTTTTTAGCAGGGAAAATCGAGTCTTGTATTTTCATGCTTGCAAGGAACATCTTGATTAATTTTGAAAATTGGACATGTAATTCTTGTTCAGCGATCTTAAAAACTACTATAAATGTATCACCAAGACAATTCTGGTCATTATTACTTTGTTAAATTTAATTTTTAGGGTGTGTCACGGGCATATTGGATTCGCCATTGTGAATTATGAAAATCTAAATTATTATTTAGTGGCTTGTTCATCAACAAGACGACTTTCCTCAATTTTTGACAAGATGGCGCCTAAAAGCACAAAATCGTCGATACAAAAAAAATCATTGTCAGATAGATACCGAATTCAGTCTATGGAAGTTTATGAGGTCGCTGGATAAAAATACAAGGTTAGATTTTGTACATTCAAAAAAGGAGATTCAATATGGCATCAACACACTCTCAAACCCAGCTAAATTTAAAAATATTTAGCAAAATCGTCTTGTTGATGTTGATGTATATATATATATATATATATATATATATATATATATATTGTAACGTCGGGCCGTTTATTATCAATAAATTATTTTTTCCTCATGTACTTTTGCGTAGCTTAAATTTTAACTCCGTAAATGAGCAAAGGGAGAGCATTCAGCTGAAGCGGCTGGAGGACACGTGAAAATAGCCGTCCCTTTGTCGCGCGCTTTCCAAATTTTACCTCGAAAGATCGTAAAGTTTTTTTGAGTAGGTTTAGATATAGAGTAAAGGAGCCGCGAAATTCCGCCTGCATCCTGTTATTCGATTTCACCCAAAAGTTTTCCACTTTTAGAAGCTAAGACTTTTGCTATATAAAAAAAATCTTAATAATTAATTTTACACAAATGAATCGGGAAAATAACAGCATGATAGGAAAATTTCGCAGCTTCTTGAAACCTCCCACACACTTTTTGATTAGAAACATAGTTACCGCGCAATCATCGAAAATATCTCAAAGTTTTGAAATTATAAATTAGAAAATAAGATAAATAGTCGAAAAACAGTTACTTGAATAAATTTTAGCAAATCAGTTATACAGTCCACAATTAAATAATGCCCCTTTTTCATTCCATATTATTTAAACAACGAATTGAGTTAATTATTTAAGTTACTAATTGTAAACATGTAGGATCAAAGATTTTCGCGTAAAATATGTTAAATATTAAGAAACTTGCGTTATTATTAAGAATTAATTGTGACAATTTTACGTAATAAATAAATTAATAATTATAAGAAAATCTGTAATGAAAATGGTACTTGGAGAGTCATCTAACGAGATAGGGCCCAAACTCTTGAACGCGCGCCCCCAATTCTCACCACGCCCCTGAACCAATTAGGGCCCGAAATCCGAAAGAGAAAAGGAAGGAAAATCTCGGTCAGCCAATTAGAATTTACTGGCATTTCCACTCTTCCCAAATTTTGAGGGACTAAAAGAGGGATTTTCCTCCCAACCACCCCCAGGGTTTAAAAGGGCGTGCGCAAGCGAAAATCGTCCACTCTCTCGCTCCTCGCAAGCCTCTTAAGCTTTACTACATTCGACCAAGTGTCAGATTCGGATTCTCCAAGTACCAGCCAAGTCCATTGAATAAAACAAAAGTAAGTTTAAACAAAATTTTTATTTCTATCTTTCCTCTTCCTTTCTAGTAAACTAGTTAGACCGGAATTCGAAAAAACAAGTCTTCGAAGAGTATTTCGACAAGGATTGGGATACTTTTCTATAAGACAGTCGCGCCGTTAAAGAAAACTTAAATTCTTTTATGTGATAATTCCGGCAAGGTTTGGGATTTTCACATCCAAGTCCCGATTCCATTGGACCCTGGTGTTTGATGGAAGGCTTGCAGTCAAGTTTTATTTTTCACTCTTTTTACGCGAAACGCGAAATAGAAAAGCTCTGATTCTCCAATTGCTCGTCCCGGTTTAAGCGTACGCACGCAAACCAAATAGAGCACCTGAGATTACGTCCGCCTCAGACGTACCTGAGATAGTGACCCGGACGTCACAATATATACACACATACATACATATAGTATATTCCTAATCTTTTCCAGGATTTTTAGGTTGCATGTATGAGTGTGCTTGTATAATTCTGAACATTAACTGTAAACGGGTGGTTCGACCCTTGACCACCGCTGGTCGCTCTCTCAGTGCGGAGTTTTGCTCAAGTTACGTGCCGGTACTTGTGAGTCTTTGTATTCCGATATGCTAATTCTGTTTGTTTTTTAGTCACCTCGAAACATGGGAGCAAGCAACACAAATCTACACTGTTGCCAGCATTTTGACGATAATATCGATCAGTTATTGCTGATCTCACACTAACTTCACACACACACACGCGCGCACGCACGCGCACGCACCTGTCTATCATCGTCTATTCAAACTTATGTATATGAGTGGAGAGGGGCAAGACGAGCTGGAAAATGATCAAGGGATCGAGGAGAGAGTTTGCAGCCGTGATCTTACGGTTTTCCCTCTACTGATGTTAAAAAGTTTACTGAAGTTTAGTTTTGTTGCGTACTCTTTGACTAAATTGAAAAACTCATTGTCTGACTATTTGTTTAGAACGAATATTTGAAATTGTTCTATTAAATAGAATGATGAAATAAGAACTTCTATTAAACTATCAAATATGTTACTAGAAATTATTCATACAGAGGCGTTATTTACAATTACATCTGGCAGTCGATTACAGTTTTTTATTACGCATCGTTTCCTTAAAATATTCTTAGGTACCAGTCTAAAGGCAAAAAATTCTGGACACGGCTCCAATAGTGGACCTCTTTTTGACGGTTTACTTGTTTTTCGATGTTTGAGTTTCTTGATCTTATCTATTTCCTTAATTAATTCATATTTCGAATAGTTCTGTGTATCTTTCATATCTATTTCAGTATGCAGAAATATCAGAATCTATAAAATTATGTTGATTTCTCATATTGTCACTTTCATCAGAAATATTTAATCCTATCCACTGTTCAGTGCATGTCAGAAATAAATTGTCTTTTTCATAATCGATTGATATATCAACTTTATCATCTGCGTTTCCCTATATAATATTATCTGGATCATCATTTACTTTATTATCTGTGAATTTAATTGTTTTCAGCAAATAATCAGTCACGTGTAAGGGTAATACTTCTTCAAATAATAACAAAAATAAATCTTTGTAATATTCGAGACATGATGATGAACATTGCAGATTTTTTAAATTATAATTATCATCTGAGACTCGCAACCAAACAATAAATTCGACGCAAAGTTCTAAAATATTTTTTGTAATATATTTATTACTTTAAAATAGATTCATGCGTGCTTCTTCACAAATATTTTTCGAATTTGTGAATACAGCTTTTTTAAGTATACCAATCGAATAAGAAGTTATTATTTTGCATTTCTTCAAGTTGACATTAATGTTGTAGATACTGTAGTCTGAAGGACGGCTTCCATTATTTGTGTAAAAATTATTTTCTAATGAAAATTTTCTAATCTGCGTCTGTAGTTTATTAAAACTGTTTGTAGTATCATCATTTTTAAATTTATTGACAGTGAGAACAAAAATATTTCTCAACGTTTTTGTGAAACCATCTAATGAGGTTTAAAGATGTAATGAAGATGTAATATAATAAATTGAGTATATTTACAAAAAATTTTATAAGATATTCTGAAAGATCAGCAAGCTGGAAATTCCATGACGTAACAAAAAGTATTATCATTTTAGGATCAATACATATCTAACATCTAGGTAATACAATATTTTCTTGCATTAAACTACAAAAATCATTTGTCAAGAACATTTCAATTTGTATTGAAAGATTCAACAGTGGTATGAACATGATCTTGTTTGTAATCAACAATCACTTTTGTTAGCGGTGGAAATCCACTTTTTAGAAGTTTCAAAAAAATTTTGTTAATAAAGACTTAGATGCCACTTTAGTTATTATGTGTCTCAGTGGAGTAAAGTTTTCTTGTACATAAACGCCAAGACAATAAACTGTTTGACTGGTATATGTATTCATCGGAAATAACGATATTTTCAGTAAATGATTTATGTTGATCCAAAAACACATAACATTTCAAGTTTCAATAACTTCGCTAACTTTACACTATCATACGGCCAAAATTATAAACTAAATGGAAAAGGTGAAAATTCGCTAATCAGTGGTTTTATGAGCGCATTACTAATCACTTCCTACAATTTTTGTAAGTCATTAAAATTTGATGTTTGCATACATTCTTTGAACAAATCCACTCGCTGGTACAATTCTCACTTTTGTTAGAAATTTGTTCTAGATATTCCTTAGACAGAATCTTACGCAAATCATGATGATCTTGCGTAACGCTGGATTGTATCGTGTGCGTATTACTTTTATAGCCGGTTTTGCATATATTTATACATATTTCCTTTCACATTCAAATATATGTCTGTACCGCTTTAACTTTTCCAGTTTCGTCAAAAATATCATGTTTTTGAAGTTTATCCGATTGAACGTTCCATGGACGAGCTGGCCTAGGACTTCTAGTTTTACTATTAGATGTCATATTATTTGTTACATATATATAAGTAAACCATTCACAAAAACTTCGAATTTCGAAAAAAATTCTTACACCATAAATTCGTATGGTACTACCCACGCATCATGAAATGTTGCTACAAGTTTTCTGCGAGGTTCTACGAAAGGTTCGAAACATGACAGCAATATTTCATGGAAATATATTAGAAATATTTATATGTCTGTGCGAAACGAACTGCAGCAATGTTTCGGAAAAGTTTGCTGCAGCATATTCTAAAATGCCTCTAAAATATTTCAAGAATTATTACGGAAACTTTTATTGAAACATTTCTGTAACTTCTCATGCGCAGACATATAAATATATAGTTGTATAACCGTGCAACAAAAACTATAAAAATATTATACAAAAAGATTTTCCGAAACATTTCATATAAGTTTTGCAAAATTATCAGGAAATTTTTGTGAAATCTTTTGGTACAGTTTTTATAGAATAAACATTTATATATTAATTATGTTAGTGTTACATTGTTACATTTATTTATGTTAATCTATATAACTATATTAATTTAATTTAATTAAACATTTATAATCCTAGAAAAATTTTTTTCGCAACGGGAATTGAACCCCGGACGCAAGAGGATTTGACGAAGTAATAACCTTTACACGTGAATGATTATTTGTTGAAAACAATTAAATTCACAGATAATAAAGTAATTGATGATTCGCATAACATTATATAGGGAAACACAGATGATAAAGTTGATATATCAATCGATTATCGATCAATCAGTTGATATATCGATCGATGATATGAAGAAGACAATTTATTTCTGACATGCACTGAACAGTGGATAGGATTAAATATTTCTGATGAAAGTGTCAATATGAGAAATCAACATAATTTTAAAGATTCTGATATTTCTGCATACTGAAATAGATATGAAAGATACACAGAACTATTCGAAATATGAATTAATTAAGGAAATAGATAAGATCAAGAAACTCAAACATCGAAAAACAAGTAAACCGTCAAAAAGAGGTCCACTATTGGAGCCGTGTCCAGAATTTTTTGCCTTTAGACTGGTACCTAAGAATATTTTAAGGAAACGATGCGTAATAAAAAACTGTAATCGACTGCCAGATGTAATTGTAAATAACGCCTCTGTATGAATAATTTCTAGTAACATATTTGATAGTTTAATAGAAGTTCTTATTTCATCATTCTATTTAATAGAACAATTTCAAATATTCGTTCTAAACAAATAGTCAGACAATGAGTTTTTCAATTTAGTCAAAGAGTACGCAACAAAACTAAACTTCGGTAAACTTTTCAACACCAGAAGAGAGAAAATTCTTTTTAGTGCTATGAAAGATACATTCAAAAATAAATTATATTAGACATGCAGTTCTTCTCTGTTTTACAATGAAATTTTTGACTCCAAGCCTTACTTTGTTCTCAAAATGCAAATCTGCAATCAAGAATCGACTGATAAATCTTCATTTATACTACAAATTGACCTTGGACACCTCCAAAGTGTGTTGAAAGACATAGACTCAAATTTATTACGCTCTGCTGCAAATTGTACATCGTATGGTGATTTCATAAATTATGAATTTAAAATAAAGGTTTTGTAATAATCGACGTTGAAAAAATGGATAACAATGAGGAATTAGACATTAACACTGTGCTTTTGCATATTTCAATTTCGTCAAATAAATTTGCATTGACTGGTGTAATATCATTTGAAGAGGGTCTTAGTTAGTTTTATATTCGTCATTATAAAGCTCAATGTGTCCAATCATCAGACCTTACAAATAGTAAAAAAATCTGGAAAATATTTGATGATTCAGTAAATCGACCACAGATAAACACAGCAAAAAAAATAATAGTAAAACCAGCTACATTAATTTTTATTCAATATAAAATTACACAAGATAAAGGTAAATATTATTTTCAATGTATATACTTATATATAATGAACATTACTTTAATTGCTAATATAGAAAATTAATAATTTATTGAGCTTATAGCAAAAGAAAAAATAGAAGTTGGGCAAGATGCAGAAAATCTTGATCATACAGATATGGGTCTAATATTACGTATATATCATTTATCAATTTTATAAAGTTTAAAATTCTTATTTAGTTTTGAGGTAAAAAATATTGAGGAATCGACATATTTTCATTTGAAATTTTAGATCACCATGATATACCTAATGATATAATTAGCGATGAGTTAATGATCCGCGAAACTAACATTTCTTATATTTATCTCATTAGTGACTGTGCATCTGTGTTTGGAACTTCTACCCTTAAAAGCGAGATTGCAGATAGAAAAAAAATATATTTTAGAAATAGACATTAAGAATATAAATCGACCAGCAGGCGAAAAAGACTACATTTGTTTATAAAGATATTAATTTAGCGATTCTTTCTTGGATTACGCCACTATATAAGACTGAAATCATTGACAATGCCGGAAATCAAAGCGAAATAAAATTTAAATTATAAGAAATAGAATCGGTAATAAATTTTATTATTATTTTTATAATAAATTATAAATTAGTAATTATTTTTGAATATACATGTAGTTTCGATTCTATTTTTAAATCACTCAAGTATTCATGTTGAGACAATGACATTTTTCAGATTGATATAAAAAGTACAAAGCAAAAAATGAATTTTTCAATGCATTGAGTTACTACGTAAAGAATGATGACCTTAAATTATATATATTTCTAACGAAAGCTATGCTTATTCGTGTCCTTACAACATCCGACACGTTTTTTGGATTTACAAAAAAGTGCCGAATTATGCACGCTATTCAAGGAAATTATGGGAATCTTGCCAAGTATAAGTATCATTCGAACTTGCAATCACTGTGGGAATAATCAAGAACGCATACATCATACAGCGGCAATTAATTATATAGAATTTTTCGAAAGAAAGATTTCAGAAATAGTACCTATCCTAGAAGGCAGTGTATTAATGGATCTGACTGAAACTTTTACAGCACTCTAGGTAGAAGTGATGCTTGCTGTAGCAACTTAAGTTGTGATACTTTGAGCGCCATTTTTTGAATTTTTCAAGGACTTATTAAACCATCATCGTAAATACAAGATTTTTCAAAAGTATTATTAAAAAGAGTTCTAAAGCTTTTATTCGGTTTCTCAACAACATACATGACTGAGCAAAGTAACAATTAATTAATTTAATAGTACTGGCTATTAAGATTGCGTCCATTTAATCACAAATAAATTTAATCTAAAAAGAAGCCTCTAATATATATCTAAGATATAAATGGTATACGTAATTATGTACATATATATTATATGTGTTAGTCATTTGAAGATACATTGTAAAATATATGATTCACATTTGCAGGGAAGTACAAAAAGGATTATCTGATACAATACACTTATTATAGGAATGTTGAAAAAAATTATAATTATTGTTATAATATAATTTATGCAAGATAAATTTAAAAAATATATATCTATCACAAACTTAAAGTTTTTAATATTATTCTAACCATATAATAATAAAACCATGTATGCACGAGATAAGTATAACATAAAAAACCTGAAACAAATGGTTCTTTTGTGACATTGAAAAAATTATATTAATATTGCCTATTTAGTGTGCTTACACCTTTGGCGTGCGGTCATTTGTGCATGGTTTTATTATACACGCAAACTTTCACGCACTTTAATATGGCATGAATCAGGATGTATCAATTTTTACGTTGTCTTGCTATATATTATAACGAATTTAATTCATTCGTTATGTCTCTCTCTTCCCACACATGCATGTACACAATTTATATACCTATACTATATTTGTATTTATACATTATATTGTACATGTACTTATACATTATATTGTACAGCGGCCTGCAGCAGCCGACAACGTCGAAGTGTAAGGTAAGAGAGAGAGCCCGGCATGTCTACTAACGAGCCTACAAGCAGGGAGAGTCGCGTCCGCGTATATGCGTGTATGCGTGTGATCGCGCTGCCGAAAAACGCGATGAAAGAGTGGGGACGCCTCCCACGGCAATTGACTGGCAAACGTAACACGGGCGACACGTGTCTGGACGCGCATTGAAGCAGAGGCTTTTCCCTTTTTTTCTGCTTGGGCAGCTGCCGCGGTTTAGCGTTCCTCGACTTCGTTCTCTTTACTGGAGTGCTTGGACTTTCGGCCTGGCTTTGCCTGGGATTGTTTGCGAGTGCGTACAGTGGTGCGGCGATTTGACAGAGTGGTGTGCGCGTGCTGGAGCCTAGTGCTAGGCAGTCCCGCGCTTCTTCACCACTACATCCGGCGTCCGGGAACGCCGTTCGGCGAGCGAATACTCATTGTACAGAGGGCCTGGCCATTGCCAACGCATTGTAAGTACCGACTCGTCTAGCTCTCTCTTGCTGGCTCGCCGCTTCTCTCTCTCTTTGCCGACTTACTGCTCTGTATGCTTTCCCTTGGATGCTTTATATAAATTATTTTTACCCTTTTTTATCCTCTGTGCTTCTCTGACTTTGCACCCGACTCTCACTCCCTATCCTTAGCGAATTCTCTACGCTCGTCGCTACTTTTCGCGCTTTTCAGCCACTGCTACCTGCGACGCTCTACGCGGGCCACGAGGCTGCTTGACATTGTGGCTAGTTGAAGGGCTTGGCCACACGTGCACCAGCGTACTAGCCTCGTGGCATTCGTAACTGGTAAAGCCGAGCTGTCAATCAATTTATCCTCTCGATTATACCGACGAGTTAGCTAAAACCCCGTTATAATATAATAGTTTGTGTATAATAAAACCGTGCACAATTGTCGATACACGACAACTTTGTGCATGTATATTTAGTTAAATGTTTTTAATATAAATCAATTCAGTTTATTGCAATTAGTCAATAATTATAAAAATATGTAATAATATCATAACATAATATTTTTTTTTTATTTGACGTCGCTCTATTTATGCTCCATCAGTGCTAATCAGCGACGGAGGCTTGCAATGTGTTTGAGAACAATAACATATTATTATATATTATTACTTAAAATAATAGCTTAAAACTACACTAAAAATTTGGAAAAAATCGGTTGAAGTTTATTATGATTAAATGAGCAGTTCCATAGAAAAAATATGTTGTCACTCGGCAAGATTCTGAAAAGATTTGGCTTATCAACGGAAAGACTGGTGAAATCCTTTGTTTTAGATAAGATAAATTATTGATTAAAGATCAAAACGTAATTTATCATGATTTTTGTAATGAAGAAACAAAAAATTATGTGGAGAGCAGGGGCGAGAATGTGTGTGCCTGTGTTGGGCCTGACGATACCAGCGCCATGTATGCGTGAATGCGAATGCGTGAGCGACTTGGGCTAACGAGTCAGAACCTGATTGACTGCCAATCGATGAGGTTGTGCGCGCGCCTGAGCGTCAACGGTGGCAATACTTGTAACCGTCTCAATAAATTACGCAGAGTTGAACATTGACCGAGCATCATCCCTTATTCTCCCAACCTGTGCACCCAATCTTCACAATTTGGGGGCTCGTCCGAGCCAGGAGTTTTGTGTGTTACAGGCGAGAATGAGATGATTCGTAGTGACGTGGAGTGCAGTGTCATTGTGCAAAAGAGTTACAGGACCAACGAGAAGCTGTTTCAGCGAAGGAGAAAGAGCTAGAGACAGCGGCAGCAAATACAAAGGTAGCAAAAGAAGGAATGAAGCTTTTCCAAGCACAACTAAAATCAACGCAAGAAGAAATTGATAAGGCGACGGCAGCGCAATTGCAAGCAGAGGAGGCGCGCTTAAAAGCTGAAAGAGAGTTAGAAGCGACAAGGACTTCAACTCCTCAAACACAGTCAAATCAACAATCAATCGACCCAGAAATCGGCGAAACGCTTAATTGGCTCAAAGATTTCATCCAGCAGAAGGAGCAGAGAAACCAAACACCACCAGCCAATAACGTAAGTAGCAGCTCATCATCGCTTCCGGCTTCAGTAACTTCAACGACAAGCGGCGGCACAGCGAGCGGCGGAGGACCCACGCAAGTAGTGCCGGTTACAGATACCGAGCGCCGGAGCTCAAGAGTTTCCGTGTTCGAGGAGGCGAAATTCCTAACGAAATTTACAGGTGACGACGATTTACTAACTATCGAAAAATGGGTTTCCGTGATTGACGAGCATGCTTCTGTACACGGATGGAATGCGAACGAGAAGTTTTACGCGGCAAAAGTTGCTTTGAAGAAAGGGGCTGAAGATTGGTTGGGAAGTAGACCCGATATAATGTCGTGGGAGATGCTGAAAAGAGAAATAATTATCGAATACCACGTAGAATGTAACGCTGCAGTTGCAATTCAAAAGTTACAATCCATGCGCCCGAAAAAGGATGAGTCATGGCGTCAGTTTATACAGAGAATGAGGAGAGAGGGCAGTCACGCCGGCCTCGCAGAGAGTCTTATTCTGCGATACGTCGTCGATGCATTGCCTGGCGAAGAAAAAATGGTTTTATATGTCTGTAAGAATTTCAATGAACTGAACGCGAATCTCCCGACATACGAATCAATTTACAAAATAAAGCTAGAGGCAAAGTCAAATAAACAAAACGGAGGATCATTACAAAGCCTCAAGCCATTTAACAAGAATAAAGGTGAGAAAAAAGACAACATGTGTTATCACTGCTGCAAAGAGGGGCACAGAGCAGCCGCTTGCCCGGATAATGACGAAGATCCAGTTTGTTTTATCTGTAAAAAGCAAGGTCATCTAGCGAAAGGATGCCCAAAAAATACTGGTAAAAATAAAAGTGAACCAACGAGCGATAAAAAAGCCGTGAATTTTGTCAAAAGAGGCGCAATGCAAAAAGATCGTCAACACAAGAAAGTCTGCTTTGGTAATTTCGAGAAGAGTGCGCTTATTGAAACAGGTGCAACAGTCAACATTATAAGAGAAGATATTTTTGAAAAAATAAAAAACGAACAAAAAGAGCAGTTCAAGGTCAACAATTACATAGGTTTATTGAATGGATTTGGTGGATCCTCGATCAAGCCGGTCGGCCTTGTCAAGTTGAAGACGCAGATCGGCAGTGCAGAGTACGATTTAGACTACGCAATCGTGCCAGCTAACGCGACACCAGAAAAGATACTCATAGGTGACCCTCTGCGCGACGTAGCGCGAGTAATTGCTGACAGAGAAAGAACTATCGTCGAACCAATTATCGGATCGAGCTACGTCAACACGGTCAAAGAAGAACAGACGGACTTGCAACGAGCGTTGGAGGGCGTGCCGCAGCAATTCGTTGCAGAGATACGCGCGCTCATCGAGAACTACAAGCCAGTGGCGAGCGAAGAGGTGCCCGTCGAAATGACAATCAAGCTCACTGACAAGACATCTATTCATCGCAATCCGAGACCATTGGCCGTCAAGGAGAAAGAAGAAGTCAGCGCGCAGATTCAAGAGTGGCTGGAAAAGGGAATCATCGCTCCGAGTACGTCAGAATTTTCAAGTCAAGTCGTCGTTGCACGCAAAAAAGATGGATCTCCGCGAGTATGCGTAAACTACGGCCCATTGAATAAAGTATTGGTTAAAGAGAGGACGCCAATGCCTGTCATGGAAGACGTATTGGACGAATTGGTAGAGGTAAAAGTTTTTTCTGTAATTGATCTAAAAAATGGTTTTTTACACGTTAAAGTAGCGGAAGAGAGTCGAAAGTATACGGCGTTCGTGACACCTGATGGACAGTTCGAATTCCTTCGAGTCCCTTTCGGACTAGCGACATCACCGGCTGTATTTGCAAGATTTCTGAAATATATTTTTGCTAATTTGATCAAAAGAAAAATTCTCATGTTATTTTTCGATGACGGAATTATTCTAGCCAAGACGTACGAGGAAGCACCAGAGAATTTACGCTTAGTGCTGGAGACAGCAGCTCGTTTCGGTCTTGAAATCAACTGGAAGAAGTGCCAACTACTGAGAACGAGAGTCGAGTTCCTCGGTCACATCGTGGAAAATGGAACGATTGCACCGTCATCGGACAAGACGGCAGCCCTCCAGTGTTACCTCGAGCCACGCACCGAGAAGCAGTTGCAGAGATACTTAGGTTTGGCGAGTTATTTTAGAAAATTTATCTATGGATATGCCAAAATCGCGAGACCACTCACAGACTTACTGAAAGATGAGGTGCGGTTTTGTTTTGGAGAGAAAGAGCGTATGGCTTTTGAGGCATTGAAAAGAGCACTCATGTCAGCGCCAGTACTACAACTTTACCACCAAGATAGAGAGACACAGCTGCATACCGACGCGTCAAAAGATGGCTATGGTGCTATACTGCTGCAACGGAGCCCTGAAGATGGACAGTTTCACCCGGTATATTATATGAGTCGCAAGACAACTCCAGCAGAAGAAAAATATAGCAGCTATTACTTAGAGTTTTTAGCAGTTATCAAAGCAGTTGAAAAATTTCGAAAATATCTTCTCGGAATAAGATTCACAATCGTTACAGATTGCGCAGCATTGGAGGCAACCATGAAGAAAAAGGACCTTACACCGCGCATGTGTCGTGGAGTAGCAGAACTACAAGATTACGACTTTAAAATCAAGTACAGCGCCGGAACGAGCATGCAACATGTAGATGCACTGAGTAGGATGACATCGATTAGCCTTATCTACGACGGTTTGAACGATCGTTTGAGACGAGCACAAGCTCACGATGAAACCATTGTTGTATTGAAAGCTTTGCTGGAAAAAGAAGCTTTCAAGGACTACTCGATCAAGCACGGATTGGTCTACAAAGGGAAGGAAGGTGAAGAAAAGCTCGTTGTACCCAAGAGCTTGCAGCAAGACATCATACGAAGAGCACATGAAGTTGGCCATTTCGGTCCCATCAAAACTATCGAATTGATTTCCCGCGAATACTTCATTGAGAAGGTACAGAAAAAAGTAGAGTTATTTATACAAAATTGCATACCATGCATTTTAGGCTCGAAGAAAAAGGGTAAGCAAGAAGGCAAGCTTAACCCAATTCCAAAAGGCGAGACGCCACTTCAAACATTACATTTAGATCATGTTGGCCCACTAAACGAGACGAAGAAAAAGTACAATCACATTCTAGTAATTATCGATGGATTTACAAAGTATACCTGGCTTTTCCCGACGAAATCATCAACTACAAAAGAGGCACTTAAAAAGTTACGTCTACTTCAACAACATTTCGGCAACCCCGACAGAGTAATAACTGACAGAGGCAGCTGCTTTACCGCGAACGCATTTAAAAATCATTGCACAGAAGAGAAAATCCAACACCTTTTAATAACAACAGGCGTTCCCCGTGGCAATGGCCAAGTAGAGAGAGTGAACTCGATCGTGAAAGGAGCAATGACCAAAATAAATGCCATCGAACAGGCTAAGTGGTATAAAAAAGTAGCCAGAGTCCAACAGGCGATTAATGGTACTTACCAGCGAGCGATCAACACGAGCCTTTACGAACTATTATTTGGAAGAAAGCTCCGCTATCCGGAAGACGCAAACTTACTCGAATTGATCGAGCACGAAGCTAACGAGAACTTTCAAGAAGCTCGCAATAGCGCGCGAGTAAAAGCCAAAAAAGCTATCGAGAAGATCCAACTTGAAAACAAAAAACAATATAACCGACATCACCAAGAAGCAACCAAATATAAAGAAGGTGATTTAGTCGCTATTGCACGTATGCAACCAGGAAGTGGCTTAAAATTCTCGATTGCGTTTCTTGGCCCATATCGTGTGACTAAATGCGACGAACACGATCGTTATGAAGTCGAGAAAATCGGGGATCACGAGGGTCCTAATACAACTACAACGTCGGCTGATGGAATGAAACCCTGGCGTGGCTTTCGGGACGATTTGGAAGAAGACTTAGAAGATTTACAAGAGAACCAAGATGAAGAGCCCATGGATGGATGATGTGTGAGAAAAAGCTTCTTTTATATTAGGTGGAGCGAGGTGTGAATGTTTTTCCCAAAAAAAAAAAAAAAAAAAAAAATGTGCGCGAATGAAGTTTAGCGGCTCGGCTGAGGTCAGCCTCTGGTCAGGACAGCCGAATGTGGAGAGCAGGGGCGAGAGTGTGTGTGCCTGTGTTGGGCCTAACGATACCAGCGCCATGTATGCGTGAATGCGAATGCGTGAGCGACTTGGGCTAACGAGTCAGAACCTGATTGACTGCCAATCGATGAGGTTGTGCGCGCGCCTGAGCGTCAACGGTGGCAATACTTGTAACCGTCTCAATAAATTACGCAGAGTTGAACATTGACCGAGCATCATCCCTTATTCTCCCAACCTGTGCACCTAATCTCCACAATTATAACGTTAATCTGACTTTTAATTCGAAATTTTTCACGAGTCAAAAAACGTAAAAAACATTATCTTGGTTCATTTTTCATTCGACATTTCAACCATTTCGGAACTTTATGAACTATAAAATTGTATTAAAAAATTTCATTGCTTATACAATTATTAGAATGATATATTCAAGCCAAATTGTTTATTTGAAATTGTAAACGTACCGAAAATAAATCAAGAGCATACCCAGCAATAGGTCAAATTATTTTTTGGTGATCTAAAATTTATATAATGCTAAAATGAAGTGCGTCCACCCTGTAAACTGGAATTACTCACCTTCACTTCACTCTATCCGGTGAAAACATCCACACGAGGCTTAAATTACTTTCTCGCAATAATCTTGAAATGTATTAATTAAATATATGCGCGAGAGTAGTACATATACATATCTCTTATTATTACTATTTACTCGCTTCGTTCGCTTGCAAACGTACTCACGATGCTTAAATTATTTCCCGAGCCATTTTCAACTATGGTAATTTTTAAATCAACTTTCACATTTAATGCTCAAGTTCACTCTATTGACTAAAATAAATCTTAAAGTTAAACATTTTTTAATGATATAGGAATGGAATGTTTGAATGACGAAAATTTTAAATATAAAAGGATACACATTTTATAAACCCAATACATGAAAAATAGATATGTAACCGCTCGTTCAATACAAAATCAAAAATCCATTACAAAATAACGTTCAAAAGCTAAATTAAAATATTGTTATATGTCGGACCGTCGAACGTCAAGAAAAGATCAGAAGATTACTAAGCAGTTGTTGTTGATGTTGTAAAGTTAGTTAGTTGTCGGGTAGCCTTAAATCGTGTCGCTAGGGTTAGGTAGTAAATAAAGTTACATCCTTTTTTTATAATTATTTCGTGTTATTTCTTATACGGGAGTTGGTGATCGTTACAATATAATAAATAAAAACCAAAAAATGAATTGAATAGCACTGTATTTTACAGTTACATTAAATTTGTTAGTTAGTTTAAATAATATCGTAGTGATTCCAAACTATCATAAAAGTTTATACGCTACACTTTTAATCAATGAAAGAATAAGAGAATTAACATAACTATTTTAAAATTATACGGCACAGTTAAGATCATATAAATTTTATGTATTATATTATTGTCATGTCATATTCATTGTTTTATTTCATGATTATCAGGCTACATCATTATAATTAGTAATTTAATTTAAAATAATTCATGAATTGAACCATTTCACAATTTTATCAAAAAATAATCTATTCCCTCGATATGAGACAGCAGTAAATTTAAATTATTAAACTGTAGGTATAAATTCTCCAACAGAATCAAGTAGATGCTTGAAGAAATGAACATCGATAAATTTGTCAACCCAAGTTTCAACTAATGATTTTTGTAACATTCTGTGATATCCTTATAAAATACTTAAAAAATATTAATGATTTGTAGCGATTATGAATACTTATATTATATTTTCTTTGTAAATAAAATAACAATGCACGTCATTATTAGCAAATATTATTTGAAGCCTGATTTTTTATTAAACTTCAAATATTTTGATTGCAACTCATCATTATTTTTATATAATAATCAAATGAACAAATGAGTGAGTGATTAACATTCATTATTCTATTTATCGAAACTACGTCCATCAATTAATTAACTTTCATATAGTTTGTTAAGTATCTGAACAAGATAGTTAGGGGAATATTAATTTTGATGCTTTATTTCTTTATTTATCAACAATTCATTAAATAGCAAATTTCTCTGACTGCCTGCGATATAAATATTGAATCAAATTTAAATTGAAATTTAAATATAAATAAGAATTGAATAAGAATAAGAATTAAATATAAATAAGAGAGAGAGTTGTGCGGTAATAGGTCTTAAATTACGGTGCATGCTCGGTCCGTCTTTGCTACATCTGTTTGTACCCGAAAAGTATGGGACACACGTGTCATCGATGCCATGATATAAGGAAGACACGGGTTGGACGAGCGCAGGTAATCAACCCGGACCACGGGACCATTTTAGTCCTCGCAAAGGGGGGTCCTCTAATGAGTTTTGGCAAGGGCCTTAGGAGTGGGGACAAATTTTCTTGTAAAGAAAAATAGGCGATGACAGTTCAGTTCCTTCAGGGAAACCAGCAGTGACACTTCTCTCTCTCTATCTCGTATAGTCGTGAGCCGTGTATGATACCGCGTTTAGCGATTTAGTGGCATTGAATAAAAACAGCAATTAAAGTGTGAATGTTTGTGTGTGCACAAGTGCAGTGTGAGAAGTTGCGCTAGGCGTTTTCGCAATTGCCAGTGAACCGACTAAAGGGCTAACTACGTTAGCAGAGGACGTCTTCACGACTCTAGGTGCTGCCACAACTCGCCAAGCCCATCAGATCGGCATCACAGGTCATCGCAGTATTGTGTGCCCGAGACGTCGGGGCTGCGGTGCACCGAGGTGTGTGTGTGTGTGTGTGGCACTTCCTGGCTATCTGTGTGTGAGCAATAATCTGGTAAGCGAACGCCATTTAAATATACGTGCTTTGTACAGGCTCTGCGAGCCTTCAGGTAACAATTTTATGTAATTAGCGTTTAAGTTATTTGTTAAAGTTCAACTTTGTACTTAGATGGCTTTTCCCCCACTTAGGACTGGGGTTTTTTATGCCGGATAAGTACATATATTAGCTTTTATTTTTTTCCTGACTAAAGTAAGATTTCACTTAATCTCTGAGTCAGAATTTTTACGTATATTACGCACACACCCGTAACCTTAGTCTAACTTAAGTACAAAACATAAGCCTTCATTTCCAGGTGAGATCATTAATAAAATTTCTCCATTTCTTACTATTACGTAGTAATTGAACAACAAAAATTCTTTAAGAATAAAAATGTCTTAAAATTAAACAGAATACTCTCAATATTTGTTAAAAATAAATCGACAATTTTTGGTTTTTCAAAAAATTACGGAACTGATATTTTAAAAAATGTCTTAGGAAAGTATTAAAAGATTTTAAATACCTTTCGACGAATGTACACATTGAAAAATTAACACATTCGAGTTAACACCGAGTAGAACGATTCCCTATTTATCGTTACACTTTTTGCAGGCTAGCCCCTGTGCCAACCCACGACAAGGAACTTTTTTTTCAATTATATTTACAATCTATCTAGCGACACTAAGTAAAATTTTTTACAAATATAATACAGAGTGATTACAATACAACATTACGTGAACGTGCTTCTCCAAAGATCAATACCATAAAAACTAACAATAAAATGAAATGATTTTTAAGTTTTAAATTTGATCAAATGGTGTTTTCTATTTCTTGAATCTCGATGTTCTTGAAGTTAATTAAATTGTATTTTTTGCCAATCAATTTAGATGATCCTTAAGTCGTTTGGTATACTTTCCACGGGTAATTTCTATTTCTTCCTTTATATTTAGTACGCATGTTGAAATCTTCCTTCCTCATTATTTCATTTGTAACGAACTAGAGTGCGTCCTTAATTGATCTTAAAGCCTAATTCTGAAACCTTTCAATAATATTATAATGTTTGATTTTGCGGCTGTGCTCCAGAGTTAGATTTCATATATCCATATAGTTTGATTACACATTTTTAAATTAGTAATTTATTATTGGTTAATAGTTTGGATTTTTTGCTTTATAGCTAGTAGAATTTTCATAGCTGTAAGTTAAATTATTTAGTACAAATATATTATAATACTCTCCATGTTAGTCGTTCATTTAAATGCATTCCTAGGTATTTGACTATATATTATCTTGAGGAATTGATTTGTTGCTTATATGTACTGGACGACAAGATTCTTTCTTTAAGGTGTAGGTCACCTGTATTGGCTTTATTGCATTTATTATCTCCATTGATTAAACAATAATTGAGCTTTACCTAAGTATTTCTGCATATTATAAGAGGCCGTTGTTGCATTTGAATTTGATAAGATAGTTGTATCGTCTACGTAGCTGGTGTTATTGATATCTTTTATAGTTGAAAGATCACTGGTGTATATTAGATATAGTATAGGTCCAAAGACGCTTCCTTAGAGGATTCCGATATTTATTGAGTTTAGTCGTTTCGTTATTTTTATTTTAACTTTCAAAGGTTATATTGTTTAAAAATTATTTTAACAAAAAATAAAAGAAGTTTGGATTTTATTCAGTTCAAACAGTAAGCCTTTTTGCCAGAGTGTATCGATTACTTCGGCTACGTCAAGAAACATTACATTACAATATTTATTTTTTTCAAAAATAATACAGATTTTAATGGTTACTCAGTTGATTTGTTCTATTATAGCGCGATTGATACAAAAATAAATTGATGATCAGGTATAATGTTTTGTTCCAGCAATATTTTATTTATTTTATTTAGTCTTTTGATTATTATTTTTTCTCAGACTTTTGTCGCAAGTCGATGTCGCAGAAAATGTAAGAAGTAAGCTGATTGGTCTGTAGGATGAGACAAGTTTGGATAGTTCACGGGGGGGAGGTTATAATGGTTTAGGGATGAGTATAATTATTGCTATTTTCCATACAACCGAAAAATACGTAAGATTATCGAAATATTGTATTATCTATAGTAATGAATCTTTTTGCTTTTAGAGGTAGTTCCTTCAATAATTTTTCGTTAATCTTATCGTACCGTGGACTACTTTCAGTTTTAAGGTTAGTAATTATGTCGTTTATTTCTGATATTTTAATAGTTTAAATATGTAATGGTTATTATTGTTAGTTTGTGTACTATCTAAGAACATGAGTTCTTCTATTGTTATATAACTTTGCAGAGGGGTAAATACGCTTTCAAGATGTTTAGTAAAGGTAATGATTTTATAAATTGTAACGGGGTTGCTTACCGTTTAATTATTTTTATAAGACGATCGCGTATATACGCTCGCAATCACCTATATCAAATAAGAAAGTCGGAGAGCAAGAGAGAACGGGTGTCAGTCAACCAACTAACTACGACTACGAAATAAACACGTCGAAAGTAATTGTTAAAACTACGAACGAAAACTCTTTATTGTCCTCTCAGTATATTACACTTGCATTGGCCCGCGTGTTTATGTTTACGGTAGTGCTCGCTCGACGACAACATACGGTGTCAGATCGCTCGCCGCTCTTCGTTAGCAGAGCTATTACATGCACGCTTCAAGCGCAGAAAATTAATTATTACGCATGCAATCGCGATCGCGAGATTAAGCTGGCCAGCTTACCTTTATTCTGCAGACGCACGAAGACAAAAGGAATAATTGGCACTGCGGGAAAGTCTGTCTGTTCTTTTGTCGCGGATCGCGAATTCGCGCGCACGTGGTTTCGCCCTCGATGGCGAAACCTCCCACACACACTCTTTTGATGTCGCAGGTACGATGGCCTTCAGCTGGCTCAGGTCAGCACTCCAGACAACTCGGTGACAGTGGTCGCTGTTATTCGGCTCTGGTTCGGACACTTCTATTGTAGAGTTCGATCTGGTCGCTCGCGTATCGGTAACAGGCGTCGTAATTACGGGCGAGCGTGATGATGGTTAGTCCCTCACTGGTTCATTTTCAATCGCGCGCGTTCCGTCTGCTCGCGTACCGAATTCCGTCGTTACATTTTTTGTCTCCCGGCAAGTGCTGCCCCCGCAGGCAGCTACTAGGTTAGGCAATTAGCGCTAATTTGACGTTTACCGTCACAAAATATTTGTTTTAATCTAAGTCTTGACGGCTTTTAAAATGGTGAAGAAAAACTTTTACGATTGTTTTATTTATTTTTTCGTTGCTTTCCAGAGAAAGTAGTCGGTTGTCTTTATAGCAGATTTTCCAGGTAGTTGTTTATATCCGCATTTTTTCCTTAAAAATAATTTTTTTAATTCTTTAATTGACCGATTATAATTTTGTTTTGTCTGATTGTAATCTATTTTGTTGCAAAATTTTCCTTCATTTTTTTTTAATTTATCTGAGAGTGTTTTAGAATTAGATGTATAATTTTTCGGATATTTTAGAGTTGTTATATTGATAATTGTAAAGATAATTATTTAGATTTTCTATGGCAGTGTCTATGACCTGTTGGGTTTTTAAAGGTATTTTACACGTCAGTTTGTTATTTAAAATATTTCTGTAAATGTTTTAGTTTTTTTTTATTATTATACAAGAAGCTATATTTCGTATTAATTTTAATTATGACATCATAGTTTATAATGATTGGAGTGTTATGTCGCGACTACGTAGCCGTGACGTATAGTTTTAAAATATGTATGATCATTCATTTATTAGTAATTATTATAGTGACAGGAACTTACCTGGGTTATTATTTCGAGTTAAGTTGGCTGTTTAGCTCTATCTTGATAAAGTATATATGAGGTCGGTCGGTAATGATGCACGAACACTCGATTCAAGTAATTATTTATTTATTCAAAGACAGAAATGGTTTCTCAAAAATAACAACAGGTGAATTATACTTTATTCGGCTGTCGCGCGTCGCGAATCAGCCCGTAAGAACTTTAACAAATTTTAATGTTATTGAGTAGTCGCGCGTCGCGAATCAACTGCCGAATAGTCGAGTCTTCTGTTTTTATATTGACTCTTCGGCCCATATTAATGTGTTGAGTAATCAAAAAATCAAAATGTCGGGCGCCCCAAATTTTCGGACTACTCATCTTTTAATTTCGCTGAGTTTGTATTTTGTAAAAATGCTGTTCGCTGTTTATACATTATTTCGTTTTTCAATTGATTGCTGATGAAATCAAAATGAAGAAATAGTTACGTCTCGGGACATAACACCTCCGTGGCTAGATCGTTGTATATCGGTGTGATATCAACGCAAAATAAACAGAGAGAAATGAGAGAGAAAAAAAAAAAAATAAATATATAAATAAGTAAATAAATGTGCGTTACTCTTAGTTATTCGGCAATCGATTGAATACGTTTTAATTTTACCTTAATAGTACTTTTAATGTTACGCGGACAATAATACTCCGTATCACGGTATAGTAGAGCTTCATTTCAGGGTTCGATATGTATATATATAACAGATTTGTGTTTTTAACTAATGTGATTCTAATGTGAAAATTGGGATATGTTGCTTCTTTCTGGTGGAAATTTCTTTAGGAGTAGGGACGGGGGATGTGGTGTTTAAGGTCTGATTCGTGAATGGGGTTATTGCTTGTGGGTTCTCCTTTTTTTGTTTGTCTATTACTATTTCATCCAATGCATATTCTTCCTCTTTTGACGGAGTTTGGTTTTTCTGTTTGAGCAGCGGTTTATTCAGTGCCACCAGTAATTGTGTTATTGAACTAAATATGGCTCCTAGCAAGTATGCAGAAATTCCATATATAGAGTGTAGAGTATAGCCTCTGATTATTACATTGATTAGACTTTTACAGCATTGAAATATAATGGCGGTCATTATGATGGCAGAACTTATAGAACCAAATTTAGTTAGTTTGGTGATGAACTTATTCCATGTGCTTCCAGCGATGTTGGTTAATGTTTGTTCTGTCAGTATTAGGTTTGATACTAATCCTCCCTCTACACTTTCGTCGCCTCGCATACTTCTCGCGATTACGTTGAGGAGTGATGCTTTCTCCATGGGAAAGAGGATGTGATTTTGTAGTTTTTGTAGGTCTTCTTGGGAGTAGATCCCACTGGTTGCCAATGATTCTAGTTCCGTCGGTTTCCATGTTATTTTGGTGGTCGGTTTCAAGGTTAGAACTGCGTTGGTTGTTCTTCTCGGAGTTAGTGTCAAATTTATCCATTCGTTTCCTATTTTGTAGTATTGGGGAATGATTGTGTTGTAGTTTATTTCTGTTCCTGTTTTCATTAAGATGTGTGTTTTTGGTGTGAGGTAAAATGTTTCGTTTCTTGAAATGACTGGAAGTTGCGAGAAACATTTGTCTGTATGAAGTAGTTGAACTTCTGTAGGCTTACATTGTATAATATGTACGGCTTCCCCTGCCAGGCGAGCTATGTACCCGGGCTTCTCCATGATGTTGTACGCAAATTCATCTGGTGAGAGGGATGCCAGGGATAAGGAGTTATATAGGACTTTCCTTTCCAATTCACATTTTTGTTGCAATATATCTATATAGAGGCTTTTTATTTCGACCCTGAAATGCTTTTCTACATACACAAATTTGCTATTGAAGTACGTGAATAGATCATAGCAAGTATCCCTTGCTTCGTTTGAATATCATTGTCGTACAAAATATTGAATTGGGTTCGTTCATATATAAAAAGTTTTGGATGTTCAGTTGTTATTAAGATTCTGTTGCAAAAACTCATGTTCCCTCTAGTTGACAATGCAAAGGATACTTCGTTCGTACTTATGCTAAAAATGGTTTCATGATCGGGTGAGCTTATTTTAGTGACCGTTCCCCTATACAGTATATCGTATTGATTTTTGAAACAGTCTTCGTGCGGTAGTAATGACCAAAAGGTGTAACCTCTTTCCATATCGATACAATGTTGGTCCGAAAACTTACATACTGTACCCGAATTTAATCTTAATCTATCATTATTTAATTCGACTGCTACATAGCTTTCTAACAAGGTTATTTTTATAAGTCCCTGTACGAGAACATCGCTCCACGTACTAAATCGGTCGGCGTAGGTTGCCCCTGAACAAGTTTTACCCTAAACGTTTCCTGCTAGATCTAAACCTACACTTTTTGTCGAGTTAATCCTTAGGTCGGCTATTGTGTGTGCGTTATCATATTTAAAAATACCCGTATCATGTATAGCTTTACAGTTGTCGTGTGATATTTCGTAAATGTATTCTTGGATTGCATTTTCGGTTGGGCCTAAATGACTAAACATACCGCAATGAAAAATTGTTCGCCTTATTTCTATTTTACATTGTATGATTTTCATTGATTTGAATTCCGTTTTTTGTAATAGTTCGATTGTGGCTTGTGTGTTATTTACTTGAATTTCTTGAAAATTGCATTCCCCTGCATCCAAGAGTGAGTATGTTGTAATGGTAGGGTTCGTTGAGCCGCAATTGAAGCCAATAAGTCCTTTGCTTGTTGAAAAGAAGGTGATTATGATTAAGATAGTCATTGATTGTTGCGCCATTGTGTTTCCTGGAAATAGAATAAGATTACTATGCTTGTTTTGCTACGCTTAATTTATTGGCATGAATTGTTTTTGGTTTTCCATTGTAATCGATTACAACACTGCCTTTTTCAGTTATTTTTAATACTTCAAAAGGACCTAAATATTTATTTTTCTCTAATTTCCCCGGTTTTGGTTCTTTCATGAACCATACTTTATCTCCAATTTTAAAATTTACTGGATTTGTAAATCGATCATAATAATTTTTTGATTTTTGTTTTGAGATTATTAGATTTTCTCTAGCCATGTGTGATATTATATTCATGTTTTTTATTAAATTCTCTAGGTATCCATTAAAAGTTGGTAATTGTTCGGATTTTTTTAATGGTACGCTAGATGGTAATTTAGCCGGAAAAGCAAAAACTAATTCATGTGGTGTGAAATTGTGACTAGTGTGTATGCTGGTGTTGTAATTGAATTGGGCCAACTCTAGGAGTTCGTCCCAATCACATTTTTTTTATGTAAATTGTTTGATGTATTCGCAAAGCGGATGGTTAGCCCTTTCGACAGATCCATTAGATTGAGGTGAAAATGACGTTGTTTCAATTTTTTCGAAATGAAATCTTTTGGCAATTTGCTTTAACATTTTGCTTCTGAAGTTTTGTGCTCTGTCCGTTAGTACTAGTTTTGGAGTTCCGAAAGTACAAATAAACCTTTTTATAAAAGCTTCGCTTACAGCTTCCGCTGTTTGGTCTTTTAATGCTACTAATGTGATAAATTTTGAAAGTTGGTCTTGAATTGAAAGTATGTACCGATTATTACTTTTTGTAATATCGAATGGCCCCATTATATCCATGGCAACTTTATCAAAAGTTTTGAAAGGTGTATCTGTTATAATCATTGGTTGTCGTGTAGGTTTACGTTTTAATTTGTTTCTTTGACATTCTATACACATGGAAATTCTTTTTTGTATGTCGTTCTTTAGGTTTTCCCAACAGTATTTATCTTTAATTCTATTGTAAGTTCGATTCACTCCCGAATGACCTCCTAATCTCGAAGAATGATATATTTCAAAAATTTTATTTCTCTGGTCTAACTCACATATATATTCAACATGATTCATACAAACAATAGTCTTGATGTTAGTTCCTATGAAAGTATCATTTATGATTTCTTCTATTTCTGACCAATGTATGTTTCTTATGTCAATATTTTTTGAAATACTCAGCATAGAGATCTTATTTTGTAATAGAAGTCTTTTCAAATTTTTGAACAATTCGGCTAAATCTTGTTTTACTGTTTCCGTCGCTGCGGCAGTGTTCAGGCACAAAATAAATATTTTTCGTTTACCGTAGTTTAATGTTTCTAAATTATTACTGGATAAATTTTTGTTTATTTTCAAATTTTTCTCTGCAAGTATGTTACTCGTATTTTTGTCTAGCCCTTCATGTTTTTCAGAGATTAAATGGATAATGTTATCATTACGAAGTTGTATGGAACTTTTGCTATAAATGACATGACCTCTATTATAATCATTATTAATGCTACTATTTTTTATACATTTTTTATCTATATTGTTGGATTTGTATGTATGTTTCTGTTTGCTCTTTTTTTGAATGCATGCGTGATTTGTAATTTGTTCCTTTTTGTCAACATTTAATGATTTTGTCTGTACTACCTCCTCTAAGTTCTCGGTTCTTTTTCTTTGTGCTCGTGTCATAACACAAATTTTTGGTTCTACCGCAATCCGCGATAAACAGTCAGCTGGACCGTTTTCTTTGCCTGGACGATAAATTATGTCAAAGTCGTAATCAACTAGTTTTAGTCGCCATTTTTGTACTCTACTATTATTATCAGCCGACTTTAATGAAAGTAAAGGTTTGTGGTCTGTTACTACCGTAAATTTATTTCCGAATAAGTATGTTCTAAATGTTTTAATAGCGAAAATTATTGCAAGAGCCTCTCTTTCATAAGTCATATAATTTTGTTCTGTTTTGTTCAAAACCCTTGAAGCGTATGCAATGGGTCTATCGTACCCTAATTCTCCCTGGGAAAGGACCGCGCCCAAACTATGATTCGACGCGTCTGTTCTAACGATGTAAGGTTTGTTAAATTGTGGATATTGTAGGATAGGTGCTTCGCATAGTAGTTTTTTTAATTTATTTAAAGCTTCCTGTTGTTCATTGTTCCAGAAAAATTTTGTGTTTTTATGTAAGAGTATAGTTAATGGTTTTGTTACTTCTGCAAAATTTGGAATAAAACGTCTATAATAATTGCATAGCCCTAAGAACTCTCTAATGTTTTTCGTAATTGTCGGTGTTGGAAAAGCTTCAACAGCTTGTACTTTTTTTTATCTGGTTTAATCCCATATTCAATGATAATATGTCCCAAAAAGGATACTTCTGTTTTGAGCCAATCGCATTTTTGAGGTTCAAGTTTTAGGTTAGCTTCTCTTAGTTTTTGGGCTATTTCAGAAAAACGTTTATTGACCTCATCCACTGTTTCTCCAAAGATGATTATATCGTCAATAAAAACAAAGCATGTATTGGCGATTAAGTCCCCCAAAATTGTATTAAGAATTCTTTGAAATGTTCTAGGCTAGTTTACTAATGCGAATGGTAAAACGAGAAATTCAAATCTTCCTAATGGATGTATGCTAAATGCTGTTTTGAAGATATCTTTCGGGTGCATTGCTACCTGATGGAAACCGGATTTCAGATCGACAACATGATAAAATTTGGCTTTCCCGAGTTGATCAAATATTTCTGTTATGTTTGGAATTAGATATGGGTCAGGAACAGTTTTTTCATTCAATTTCCTGTAGTCAATTACTAATCGCCATCTAGTTTTCCCGTCTGCTAAGCTTTTTTTCTTCACTACCCATGTTGGTGCATTGAAAGCACTTTTCGATTTCCTTATTAAATTATTAGATATCAATGATTTTACTTCTTCAATAGCAATGTCCCGTAATTTGTGTGGCAAGGGAAATTGTTTGACGTAAACCGGTTTGTTGTCTGTTAAATTAATTTCATGTTGTTCTATATTACATGTACCTAATCTGTCGCCATCGGCCCAAAATACATCTTCGTTTTCCTCAATAAGTTCTTTCATTATCTTATAGTTGTTTCCGACTAAATCTCTCAAATTTGTTTTTTCTAATACTCTTTCCTTGTGGCTTAATTGATTTCCTTCAATTTTTTCTTGTTCCTCTCCTAAAAAATTTATGCTCCCCGCGTATACAATTTCATTTTCATTGACGTTGAAATCTATATTTTCCGTTAGTTCAATACTGTTTGGAAAGTTTTCTAAGTCGAAAGATAAATATTGATATTTTTGGATTTCTTCTGAAACCGTATTTTCCGAAGGGAATTCTATTCCTATATTTTCTTTTATAACCGATATAAATTGTTTATAATCGTAATTGTCTGCATAATCATCCTTTGTGTTAGTCATTTCATCAGTACTCATTGCTACATTTATATCGGTAATCATGTGTTCTATTTTGGAAGGGTCTTTCTCTAATTCAGCTTCCAAGTTCGTTATTCCCTTGGAAGAAAAAGGTATTAGTAATGAGTTTTTACAACTTTCGATCTCGCGTTCTACTTTTAAATCTTTTGCAGTCATTGTTTCATTATTTATTTTATCCGTTGTTGTTGTGCAAGGAAATGTAACAGATTCGGGGTCCTCTAGTATATTTTCTCTTTCTAGTGGATGAAATTTGTTATTTTCCTCAAAGATTTTCGATTCTTCGTAGTAATTTTCTTTTTCGTTTTTTGTTTTATTTTCCTTATTAATGCCATGTAAAATTTTACTTAAAAATCCCTTTTGTTCTTCTGTTATCCTTGATTCCTCTTTCTTTTTGTTTTCGGTAAAAACGATTGAGTTCATTTGAGTTAACGGTATTGATACAAGTTTTATTTTCCTACTATTTATTTCCAAATAACCTTCATCTAATCTTAACTTATTTTCTTTCAGAACAGGTATGCCAAGAATGCCATCATAAGGGATTGAAAATTCTCTTGGTACAATATGAAAATCAATTAACAACCCATTAATTGTTGTTTTTATCAAACCTAATGTTTGAATTGTTTTATCAGTAATACCGGATAATGAAATTTTTTCTGAGTCCAAAATAGCGTTTGATGGTATACAATCGCTTTTTATGATATTGATTTGAGCTCCGCTATCTATAAGTAAATTAAAATTAACACCCGAAAACGGATTCGGTACCTGTATGTATTGTAACAAATTTTTTAACTTTAGGAAATACATTGGCATTTTAGTTTCAATGATACTTGTAAGTTCTATATTGCCATTACATTCATTATAGAGTTTCTTTTGTTTGTCATTTCGGAGGCATACTTTATTATTTTTTTCTGTTTTGGTTTGCGACTTATATTGTCTTGTTAAATTTAATGCGTGAGTTTCATTTTGGTCATCAATGTCCATTTTTCGTGTTGTCGTTATTTCGTCTCTTAATTCTGCAGCGAGTGACTTTTTATTTGTTTCCTCCGTGCACTCATGTTCGGAAGAATCTATTCGTTTCCCTGATTATTACGTCTAAAACAAGTCGACTCTGTATGATCGGTACGTTTACAAATTGTACAAAATTTTTCTTGGTTATTTTCTAGTGATTTTATAATTGGACATGATTCGACTTTATGACCTGATTCCTTGCAATAAGTACAAATACTAGTGGTTTTTGCGTTTCTTTCTAAAGCTCTCAATTTCAAACAATTGTCAATTACATGATTATTCATGTGGCAGTAATCACACTTAGTGTCATTATTTCTTTTCCCAAAATTATTGAATCGTGAAGGTCCGTTATCGTGATTAAAATTTCCATTTCTGCGTTTATTGTCACTAGAATTTGTATTTGAACTGATTTTATTATCGTTACTTCTATTGTTCTTACTATAGCTAACCAGGATTCTTGCCAATTCACAATTATTTGCTTCATGATCTTTTTCTTTACAGATTGTACATATTGCAAATCTACATTCTTTCGTTTCGTCCGCGTTTGGGCAATATTTTACTGAGTGACCGATTTCATTGCAACGCCTGCATGTCACATTTGGACAATTGCGTATCGTATGGTCGCTGCTGTCGCAAACAGCGCAAAAGTTCGTTGATTTGAAAGATTTTGAACAGTTGTGCGGGGCGTGTCCGCTTTCCTTACATTTCCAACATACTTCAAATTCTATAATAAATGGGCATTGTGTAACTGTATGACCCATCACCTGACAATATTGACAATGATTTCCTTTAACTCTGTTTAAGTGGATTTTCTACAGAGTTGTTTACGTCCAATGTATTAAATACTTGTACTTCTTGTACCGTGTTTTCGTTAGGTGTTACTATATTATTTAATGCTTTTTCCGTATTTTCCCTACTAATTCCTTTAGGAGGAGAGTGTACTAATTTCCTTGATCGTTTAAAAGGATCTATAACGGATGTGCTCGGTTGCACTATATCACTTTCCAACTCTGGTTTATTTTTTACCTGAAGCCGCGTCAGTCGTTTTGCTTCAATAGGGCTAGAGAGGTTTTTGTTACTCATTAAAATGTGATTTCATTTAGGATGTTATTTTATATAAAACAAACACCCATTTAGTACCGGAACCAATTGTTATGTCGCGACTACGTAGCCGTGACGTGTAGTTTTAAAATATGTATGATCATTCATTTATTAGTAATTATTATAGTGACAGGAACTTACCTGGGTTATTATTTCGAGTTAAGTTGGCTGTTTAGCTCTATCTTGATAAAGTATATATGAGGTCGGTCGGTAATGATGCACGAACACTCGATTCAAGTAATTATTTATTTATTCAAAGACAGAAATGGTTTCTCAAAAATAACAATAGGTGAATTATACTTTATTCGGCTGTCGCGCGTCGCGAATCAACTGCCGAATAGTCGAGTCTTCTGTTTTTATATTGACTCTTCGGCCCATATTAATGTGTTGAGTAATCAAAAAATCAAAATGTCGGACGCCCCAAATTTTCGGACTACTCATCATTTAATTTCGCTGAGTTTCTATTTTGTAAAAATGCTGTTCGTTGTTTATACATTATTTCGTTTTTCAATTGATTGCTGATGAAATCAAAATGAAGAAATAGTTACGTCTCGGGACGTAACAGGAGAATGATCTGAGGTTAAATCAAGATACAATTTAACGATTAGATTATTGGGACATACACCTTTTATAATCGCGAAATATATTAAATCTGGTAGTTTCTAATAGGTGCATTAACTCCTTTTGGATTCGGAGTTATTAGCTTTTATCCCTACCATGAATATTTTAAATTATAGTTACCTCCATCTAAAAATCGATTTCCTAGCTGTCGAAGAATTTTTTATAGTTTTCTTTGGTGATAGCGTATTTAGGAGAACAGTATATCGTAGAGAATAGTCCGTTTTTATCTTCGATTGTAACATTTGTTGCTTGAAGATAATCATATTTGTATGCTTCTATTTCATGGTTTTTGCTGATACTTTTGATTACACAAGCCAACAAAATTTTACAAAAGTCAAGAACCTGAAACCAGGCACAGCTTACTTAATAGATTTGTATACGCTGATTCCGAATCTGGGCTCAGGATTGCCCTATAACCCTTGGTTTTCCAGATAGCTTAACCTAAAAACGTCAAAAACACGCTTTTTTGCTATATTTGACGACCTGTAACATGACGAAGGATTTTTTCTGCGCAATTCTGACCACAGTTCTTAAAAGAGCAACTCTTGTGTCACAAAAAGCACTGTTTAAAATTAATTTTATAATTTTATCAACGGAGATATGGTCGTTTGAAAAATGTTGGATCTGAACATTTTACTATAGGCTTGCAATAACACGAAACTCAATATTACCGTGCTCTAGAAACTCGACGAGCAGTGCCCAATTGCGCGTCGGCTTGATGTGATTCCGTAAAATGTTCAGGTTTGAGGATTACTCAAGAAATGACATGTGAATTCCTATTGGCTTAGGAAATATCAAGTTTGAGGTTATGGGGTTTCAACAGACTGAACACTGTGCTATACGTGGACTCTCGTACTTACAATGCTATTATTATAGGCATGAGAAGTGAATATTGAGTTTCGTGTTATTGTAAGCCTATAGTAAAATGTTCAGATCCAACATTCTTTAAACGACCATATCTCCGTTGAAAAAATTGAAAAATTGATTTTGAATAGTGCTTTTTGTAGTTCAAGAGTTGCTCTTTTAGGAACTGTAGTTAGAATTGTGCAGAAAAAATCCTTCGTCATGTTACAGGTTGGCAAATATAGCAAAAAAGTGTGTTTTTGACGTTTTTAGGTTAAGATATCTAGAAAACCCAGAGTGATAGCGCATTTCTGAGTCCAGATTCGGAATCAGCGCATGAAAATCTATGAAGTGTACTATGTCTGATTTAAGGTTCTTAAAATTGTTGGCCTGTGTTATTAATGCAGTTTCTCTAAGCGCTTTACCGTCAGGGTGATTTATATTATAAATTGTATATTGTGGAATTTTTAAGTAGTTTTCGTACATAAAGTATGTATCAGCTATTAGCATTATATCTATATTATTTTTTATAAGGAATGGTTTTATTTCAATACTTCTTTGCGCTAAACCATTAGTGTTTCAAATTACTGTATTTAATCCATAACTTATTTTATCTTATTTATAAACTTAGTGAGCAAATTGAGTACAATATCCATACTGTTCATAATAGTCTAGAAGTCAGGTATAGTGGCCTTTTCAATTCGGATGAACGTACCTTAAGTTTTCTTTATGTATTTTGACCCGCTGAATCCAAATATTCTGAGTGCATTGTCGCCTGCCTGATTAGTTAATTGTTATTAAAATTTTTTCAACGATTAATAGTAAAATTCAATTTTTCGCAAAAAAAATTGGTTTCATATATAAAGCAAATTTTAAACAAAAACTGTCTCTACAAGTATTTTATACCGACGCTTAATTTTCGAAAAATAAAATTTTCAAAATTTTGAAAAATACGATTTTTCGGTTTTTGGACGATGTCACGAAGCAGCAAGTAAAGCTTTTTAAATCTGAGTACGCCCAAAGCTTCGTTTATATCTATCCAATAAACCTAAATAAACTCTACTTCGCTTAAGCATTAGGTTTTTGCATGGTAAGCGTTCAAAGCTTGCGGTCTTCAAGAGGGTGCGATGTACTCTCCACGGCGCATTATATATGGTTTATAAAACAAAAGTTTCAAAATAAAAAATATCGCGATTGAAAAGACATATCGAGATGATTTCTTTTTCATTTTGCAACTTTTTTTATATACTTTGAGAAAACATTATTTCCGAATCATACATATCAGTGCTATATAAGCCGTTCAAAAATGTGAGAAAAATGAACTTTTTTCGAAAAACTTTACTATTCAATTGGTTTTTTTCCCCGAATGAAGGAAATTGAAAAGTCAATTTAAAAATAAAAACTAGAAGAAATTTTCTTTCAATCGTCCTAGATCCATTTTCGGCCGAGATATTTAGTTTAAAAATGATGTATCAGTTTTTTTCGCAAAAAAAATGAGTTAAAAATTAAAAGCACGTATACAGATGCATCAAAATTACTCTTTGCATTCATCTTCGCATGTGTGTTTCATTTTGGCAAGTTTTGGGTGCATTAAAATATTGATTAGTTTCTGAAAACGAATAATAGTAAAATATTCTTATATATCTAGAAAACTAAACAGTTCCAAAAAAAAAGTCATAATTTCAATAATTATGACTTGGAAAAAATTATATCCAATTGAAGTCAGTTGTATTGAAACTAATTAGTTTAGTAAAACTGTAATATTTAATTTCTCTCCTTATTAAAAAAAACAAATAATAAAAAATTCTTATTTTTAAATTATAAGTTTTAGTTTTAAGCTAGTTTTAACTTTTAAAAAAAGCTTGGCTATCAACGATACTGTTAAATTATTACGTAATCAGGCCCTGAATAAAGGTAAAACATATTGTAAATGGCACCACAGCTCATCTCTAACGTCTTGGTTTAAGAATACAAAGCTTTCTCGTGACATCATAGTCACGATATGCCGAAGCCGCAGTGGACACATAAATTTAAATGAATCCCTTGCCAAAATTAAGGTTAAAACCAACCAATTTGCGAATGTGGACACGTAGCGCAAGACTTAAATCATGTTCTATGGTAGTGTACTCTACATGATGTTAATAGAAATATAATGTTAAACGCGCTCAGGAAAGCCAAAGAATTTCCACCCTATGATGTAAAAAACTACCTTAGCAAACCAAATGTAAAAATTATGAAAATAATATGTAACTTCCTTAGCTTATGTAAAATTAATCTGTAACAATGAACGTAACATTTTGTTTTGAACCGAGTAACTGATATAACTTAACCGAACTTGATGTAAATATCAACAAAGTATGTATATTTTTTTGTAGCTAAATAACTCTAATAGTTAATAAAGCCTTATTAAAAAAAAAGTTTTAGTTTTCCCTCCAATATCTTTTACTACTCGATAACTATCATTAATAGTATGTCATAGAAATTGAAATCTAATTAATTCGATGGAAACTATGACTACAAGATATGAATAAAAATGTGTTCTTTCGGGTGAAGGACACTTCGATTCTCCATATTGAATGGATTAAATAAATCAAACCAAAGCTTAAAACACTTCAAATTACCAATCTTTCTTCAACAGCAAAATTTATTTACAAGTGTTTAAAAAAAATGATTTTGAAGCTAGCCTAAAAAAATTGATTAAGGTTTTCTGTTCTATATTTAAAAAAAAAATCGTAATTACTGTGAGGATCTCTCCATAGTTCAACTCGTATAATTAAGTAGGCTCAAATTTTCAGCAAGTATGGAAATGCAAATTTTCACAAAATGAAAGAAATGTTGCAAGAAATTCGATATTTTTTTCTGAGGTATATACATATTTTCTAATAGTTTATATATACAAAAATAAATATATATCGAAAATTTCTTTTCACAATAGTGGTACAGCTAAGGAAGCAGACTCAGAAATTAACAGCGAAATAGATGATTAAAGGAGTGTATATATTATTAATAAACATCAATATATATATATATATATATATATATATATATGATTTCTTAACTTTGAGGGGGCCATATTATGGTGACCTTTTTATGACCTTGAAGGCCATTTTTAAGGTCATTTCAAGGTTAAATTCATTTTTTTAAATGGCAACCCCTATTTTTGACAGCGGATTCACAAAGAGCGGTAAATTTTACGTCCAAAACGGTATTTCAAAATTTGTTTCATGACCTTGAGAAGGTCTATTTAAGGTCAATTACTTGATAGACTGGCTACGGGTGATTTTATTAATATTTAAGATATCGGAAAATGACCTCTACAAAATTTGTACATAATAGAGTCGGGCCCCTGAGGGTCTCAACAACTTTGACCTTGAACTTTATCTACAAGGTCATTTCAAAGTCAAAGTGTTTTTTTAATGGAGACCCCTATTTTTGACATTGAATTTGAAAAAAGCGAAAAGTTTTAAATGTAAACTCACATTTTAAACTTTTTAAAATTACCTTTAGAAGATCAAATCAAGGGTAAATACTGAAAATTCGCTAAAAATCGTTTACTTTAAGCTTTTAAAGTTTATGAACGAGTAAATATCAAGATGAACTCGTGAACCAATGACCTTGAGTATTTTGCTCTTGAATGCAGTTTTCAAGATTATTTTAAGATCAAAGTAATATTTTTTATGGCAACGCCTATCTCTGACACCGGATTACCACGATTGGAAACAATAATAATTTTTAGGCTCTAAATAACTAAATTATTATTTTTAAATTGTAACAAAATAACGTAAAATTGAACATGAAATAATTGTCAAAAAATAATGATCTATGGCTATTAATTAATATTACTAAACTAACATTTTAAAATTATAAATTTGACTCGAGTGTAGTTCAATGTGTTTACGACGGTACGTGTTTATTTTCACTGTCAGTGCTTTTCGTTAATAATAATTTTTACTCAATCAACTGTCAAGAATTGAGTTGGCATCCCTTATTAGAAAATTTGCTATGTTATGTGCGCTTCATGCAATCTTTCTTAGGAAGCATGATTCTTTCGGCGTGTCTTAGTTTCTACGATACTATTTTGTTCCTCATTATTAAAATAATATGACTTCCGCAAGTTTTTGAATTTGCGATATTTTGAAAAAATATGGCAAATTATTCAGCAAATGAATGCGTTGAAATACTACTGATTCTTGGAGAATGCCGTCGTTATTATACTACTGCTGCTCGGCTGTATGTCGAACGTTTTCCCAACCAGCGTCATCCGAGCGATGTGCAAATAAAAAATATTGAAAGACGCTGTCGTACAAATGAGCTACATCGATAGAGACGTAGACAAAGAAATTTAAATAGTAATGATGGAAGACTTATTACCGTATTGGCTATGGTTCATTTAAACCCTCATATAAGTACAAGAACATTTGAACGTCAAATCGGAATTCCTCATTCTACAGCTCATCGTATGTTAAGCGTTACCACCCATATCATATTACACTGCATCAGGAGTTGAATGAAAATGACTATTTACTCAGAATGGATTTCTGTAGATGGGCGCTCAATCAACTAAATGAGGATCCAGATTTTTTTTGGAATGTTTGTTTTGGTGATGAGGCTACCTTTAAAAGTGATGGTACCCTTAATAGACATAATTTTCACTACTGGTCTCCTGTTAATCCTCATTGGCATCGTGAAGTAATTAATCAACATCGCTGGAACGTTAATGTTTGGGTCGGAATCTGTAATGGACAGATCGTTGGCCCGCATTTTTTTAATGGCACTGTCAACGCTAATAGATATATCGACTTTCTGGAAAATGATCTACCTGGATATTTGGAAAACATTCCGCTGAATGTTCGACAGCAAATGTGGTGGCTACAAAATGGTGCTCTAGCTCATTTTGAAAGAAACGTTTTGATCGTCCACTCTCTGCTGCAGGGCTGCACCAACCGCCGTGTCCGAGGCGTCGCACACTAAGGCTAGCCGAGCACCAATTTTTGGATGCGCAAGAAGCGTGGCTCTCTCGAGATCGGCCTTGGTCTTCTCAAAGGCCTTTGTTGCCGCGTCGGTCCATGTAATGGGCTGGTTTCCCTTGATGTTTCCCTTCAGCAGTTCGTTCATCGGCGCCTGCGTCTCCGCTGCGTTCGGCAGTAGGCCGCGGTAAAAGTTGACCGTACCTAGAAAACGTCTCAGCTGCTTTGCCGTCTGCGGCTGTGTATACCTGCTGATCGCCTCGGTTTTCCGGGTCGTTGGTCTGATGCCTCCGCTCGTCACCACGTAGCTGAGGAACTCGACTTCTGGCTCGCCGAATACGCATTTCGCCGGGTTAATGACGATTCCGTACTGCTGAAGCCGCTGGAACAGCTGCCGCAGGTGGGCGTGATGCTGCTCCTCGTTGTCGGACGCCACGAGTATGTCGTCGATGTATGCGTAGCAAAAACTCAGCTCTCGCAACATCTCATCGACGAATCGTTGGAACGTCTGGGCCGCGTTTCGCAAACCAAAACTCATGAATGGGAATTCAAAGAGTCCGAATGGCGTGGTGATTGCGGTCTTTGCTATGTCCCTCTCGGCGACTGGTATCTGGTTGTACGCCCGGACTAAGTCGATCTTGGAAAAGATCTTCTTACCTCGGAGCGATTGAGCAAAATCCCGGATATGTGGTACCGGATAGCAGTCCGGCACCGTGCGTGCGTTGAGGCCGCGGTAATCACCGCACGGGCGTTGGTCGTCTTCCCCTTTCGGCGCCATATGGAGTGGTGCTGCCCAACTGCCGTTTCCGCGTCGAGCCGTACCAAGCTGCACCATTATGTCGAATTTTTGGCGCGCCCTCTGTAGGCGTCCGGGGGATAGTCTTCGGGGCCTGCATGTTACTGGTGGTCCTGGCGTCGTCTCAATGTAGTGGCGCATGGTGTGCTTGGTCACCGGCGCTCTGCCGTCAGGTCGAGTGATTTCTGGATACTTGGCTAACAACTGGTGATAGCTCGAAGTGCCGGTAATCACTTTGACGCTGGGGCACTCGTCTGCACGCAGTTGTCCGCGCGCAGAGGCCTGTGTCTCCCGATCGATCAGCTGGCCACCGTGTAGATCGACGAGTAGCCCGTAGTGTGCCAAAAAATCAGCGCCGATAATGGCCTTCGGGACATCAGCGATCACGAACTTCCACACGAGCGAGCGCCTTAATCCGAGGTTGAGCGCTAGTGTGGTGGTGCCGTACGTGTAAATGGGCGTTCCATTTGCAGTAGCTAGTTCGTACGGCGTCTTCCGGAGTGGACTGCGGATAGCCGAGTGCGGATAGACGCACAAGTCAACACCTGTATCTATCAGGTATCTGACCTGGCTCTCTCGATCTGTGATGAAGAAGCGGCGTGTCGTTGGACTGGGACCGCTCGCCGCCATTAGCGCCGGTCCGTCCCGTTTCCCGCGAACGTACAGGGATGTCGGCATCGTGTTGCGTCGGCACCGAACCTTTGACGGTACCAGCAGTGGTCTGGATTCCCTGTCCTTCCGCGTGACTGGGATCGGCCTCGAGGTGTAGCTCGTCCTCTGCTCTGCGACCTCGAACGGTGCGCGCGTTCTGCAAGGAGGCTGCGGCGCACCTCGGCGATCTCTTGGCGCATCTCCGCATTCATTGAGCACACTTGCATGAACATAGTCTCTAAAGATGACGGCTGTGCCGGTGTTGGTAGAGACGCGGGAGCGACCGCCGTTACCTGAGGAGTGATGAACGGCTGTGTCGCGCGTACCGTCACCATGATAGCGTCAGCGAGCACGGCGGTCTCGTCCAGCGGTTTGTTGGGCTGGGCCGCCAATATCGCCTGCACGTGGGCTGGTAAGTGGCTCAGACACAACGTTTTGACGACGTTGTCGCCCTCGTTGCCCGCGAGATCTCATAAATGCCGAAGAAATTGAGAGGGTTTTCGATCGCCTAATACCTGTGTTTCCAGGAGCTTCCTCGTCTTCTCCTCCTGAGAGACGTTTAGCCGCTTGAGAAATTCGACCTTCGTCTTGGTGTACGGTTCCCCGGCTGGTAGTGTGGCGATAAGATCCCTGATCTCCGACGCGTACCTCATGTCCAAGTTGCTGCATAAATGGCTGTACTTCGTTGCTTCCGTCGTTATTCCGGAGGCATCGAAGTTCCTTTCCAGCACGTTGAACCACAGCTCGGGGTCCGCTGACAGAAAGGGTGGTACCCGAAATGCGACGCGGGCAATGGATGGTGCTGTCTCATTGGTCGCTGCAGTTGTTGCGAGAGTTGACTGGCCCGTCATCTTCCTTGCTTCAGGATAAGCTGCTGGTTGGACACTGAACACGGTTTTTTTTTTTTTTCACTCGCGTTTATTCGTCTCCCCAGTTTGATACTCTGGTGTGTAGAAACACGTTGCTTTACACTACCAGATCACGTCGGGGTCACCAATTTGGGGGGGGGGGGCTGGCGTTTGGCGTAAGGAGAGATGATTGATGTTCTGGTGCGAAGGTTGGAATGACTTATTGTGACCCACTGGTACTGTGTAAATATTACTTTAATGTTGAGTTACAGAAATGAGTGTACTATACGCAGAATAACTCTACAGAGTAACGCGAGGTAAGCGCACGCGTACAAAGTGAGTGAGGCGAGGAGTTGGCGCGATGCTCACTCGTCGAGGCGTCGCGTCCTTCTGCTCATTCCCGGGGTTGCACGGATGCACCACCTAGCCAGGCTTTTGCTTCCCACTCTCTCCGAGAACACCCAATGCTTTTATTCATCGGAGAGGGAAAAGAGAAAGCGGAAATCTGGTGGCCAACAAAAAATGCGCGCGTGGGCCTGCTATAAAAAAAAAACCCAGCCGAAAAAGTTCGGCTGTTTGCACTACGTGCTCCATGAGCTGATCGCTTGTCGGACACCATAAATAATAAATCGTAAATCAACTGAGAAGTTGACTTACGATTTATCGGAAAAACTGAGAGAAGGGTTGAGGAACATGTGCGGTGCAGATTTTGGAAATGTCTGCGACCCCACATCTGTATATGTGCTTTTGAGTTTTGAGAAAAAAACTGATACTTCATTTTCAAACTGAATATCTCGGCTTGAAATGGATCTAGAACGATTGTAAAAAAAGAAAAATGTAGGTTTTTTTATAATTTTTATTTTTATATTAATTTTTTACTTTTCTTTATTCGAGGAAGAAAACCGATCGAAATAGTAAAATTTTTCGAAAAAAGTTCATTTTTCTCGCGTTTTCAAACGACTTAGCACTGACTATGCATGATTCGGGAATAATTTTTTCTCAAAGTAAATTAAAAAAACTGCAAAATGAAACAAGAATGATCTCGGTATCTCTTTTCAACCGCGACGTTTTTGATTTTGAAAACTTTTGATTTACAAATCGTATATAGTACGGCGCGTTATTATATATATTTTTTACCTTTACAGAAAGAGGTTTCAAGATAATAATTTTTCTGATAATATTTTTATGAAGCATTATTTGTGATGAATAATAATTTTTATAATACATGTGTAGATACTAGATTCGAACTGGACTAGAGCATCTATTCGGGATATACGTCTATACATTCACTCGCTCCTGGTCATGGAGAAAATGTTTGTAATGTTTTACTAGCACTAGATCATTTAACTGGCGCTGATTATACTAGCAAAGTAGGAACGAAATTGAAAGCGCTTATAAGTCAGCCTGACATTTTTCTATCAAATTTCGGTCGAGGTAAAAACATTGAGTTATTATTATAACAGCTCTCTAAAGTTGAATTATTGTAGGAAAAGAGAAATATTATACTATTCCATTTAGTTTTAAATTATTCGAATGAAGGTATAGCTGATTGTTTGAAAAATTCCGAAGAATATTTATGTTCGATTGTGAGTCAAGTAGCTAACAAGAAAACATTTGATGAGTTGAGGTGCTGGTCCTACTATTGAGCTCCGACTAAACATTGTTTAGTCGAAAATTTACTTCCCACGTTAAATTCTATCAAACTGCATATATTCAGAGCGTTTTACGTTAAATATACTCAATTTAATTGTTTAAATAGTCATAAAACTGTATTAGACCCTCTACTATTTGGTTATGTCAAATACCTTCTTTTACCGAAAAAATAAAAATACTAATTTCACCGACAAACGCATTGGTATCAGCATGCTAATACAAAGTTTGCAGTAGAGAGTCGTGTATATACGTTGCCAATAAGATCCCTTGTTGTATTATCTGTAGCTGTAAGAAAGAAAAAACATGTAAAAATAAGTACAATATTTATGAGCCACCAAGCGAGCTACTATGTGAAAATGAACATTGAAGCCATTTGAAGAGTATTCATTTTTTTAAATAATGTAAATAAAATTGCAGAGTTCTGTCGCATAATTGATTACTAATTAATTAATTATTATTATTACTTTATCATATTAATTGATACATGACCTTTGAAATTATAAAAATAAATTGCCAACAAATAGTAAGGGAATTTTACTCACGACTCCAAGCGTGGCCATACTAAGACGAGGTATCAAGCCACGCTGCGCTGTCAAAAACCACAAGTGTACAACGCTTATCATGCAAAAACCAATTGCTTAAGAAAAGTAAAGTTTGTTTTAAGTTTATAGTATAGATGTAAATCAAACTTTGAGCGCATCTAAATTAAAAAAAAATTCACTTGCTATTTCGTGACAGCGTCCAAAAACCAAAAAATCGTATTTTTCAAAACTTTGAAAATTTTTTTTTCTCGGAAACTAAGCGTCGGTATAAAACACTTGTAGAGACATTTTTTATTTAAAATCTGCTTTGTTATATGAAATCAATTTTTTTGCGAAAAATTGAATTTTACTATTAATTGAAGGGCTCCATGCAATAAGGGGACCTCCGCTCGAAACCAGCAAAACGTGACGTCTTCGTTACCAAATTATCAAAGTTGTTTAACCGAATTTTAAAAAATACTAGCTTATAGCAAATGAAAAAACACAACTTTTATCCATTTACAGTATTTTGATAAAAGTTATACTTTTTGAGATAAAAATTCAAAACCTAAAATTTCTCAAACTCATTTTTAATAGATTTTCAAAACATAAACTGCTCTAACTTCGTCAATTATCATCGAATTTTCACGAAACTTGGTACAAATGACTATTATATGCTAGCGCTGGACACGGTTTCATAATTGTGTCTAAATTTATTTATTTAACATTAAAATTAATTACCAATCAATACAAATTCATTATTACATTTTTTTTACTTAGGCGAAAAAAAGTATGCGGGGATGTTTTAGCAACGAAAAACTTCCAGTGAGACAATTGTTCCCTAATACTTGATAAAGTTTTGTAAAAAGTTCAGATCGATTCGTAAATAATTCGTCGAAATAGAACAATTTTACGGATATGTTGCATCCGCCGCTCGCGCCAAACACCACGTGCACTTCGACTGCCGTAAGAAAAATCCGATTGCTATAAATTGAAAGATCTTTGTCTAATGAGAATACAGTTTTTATCAGGATTTTTTAATATGTATATAAAAAGTGTATTGTGAAACTAAAAACGACTACTGTATTGGAATGCTTACGTTCACTTATTTATGATATTCGATATAGACAAAAGTATGTTTGATCGATAGTAAACACAACAATGGAAAGTGAACAAAAAACGTTGATGATAAGGTTAAAAAATACCTCGCAAAATATAGAAAAATCTGCTGTATTATCACGGCTTAACGTTGCTTGTGCTTATTATATAATAACTGGAGTACTCAAAATAATTAAAAATGCCAAACGTTGTGTCTGCAAGTGGTCGCAAAAAGTTGAAAAATGAAAAAGCTTGGAAGAGGAATCTATCGAAAATGTGTAGAAATGAGGTAAATAAATATCTCTGGTTATTTCATGTATAAACGACAAACGATTATATAAAAAGCAAACAATAGCGTTTTATGAATTTGGAGTGTTAGTCCAATCAACAGAGACAAAAAAAGCCTGTTTCAGACAAAAATTCCGGGATGGGTTTTCTTGACGAAAATCGCTTCAGTACAATATAAATAGGAACTCTTGATAAAATACAACTCCTAATTTATTGTCAGATTTTTTTTATGAGCGCTCAAAGTTGGCGAATAAGGTTTTTTCAATCTGCAAGCCACGGTATGCATTTTAGCTGAAAAAGTTTTGTATAAAAGTTGTAGGCAATAGCAAAAGCTACAATTTGAGCTGTCATGCAATTTTTTTCGTTTGTTAGTTATTGAAAAAAGCCCCAAAAACCCTTAAAAATGGCCATTTTTACTATATCGAATATTTATTGCAAAAAGAACTTTTTTTAATGTTTATGACTCTTAAAAGAAAGCTCTTGTGATTCTAAAAAAAATGAATCGTCGCACGACTATTTATTTTTATTAGTTACTGATATATTCTAATTAGTTAATTAAGAGACGTCCAAAGATACGGGGCTGTAAATTTTTTTTGGCCGAAGATATCGAGTTGTAAAACAACTCAATCTCTTTGTCAAAACGTCAATTTTAATAAATGATTGGGAACGAATCAAAAAATTAATTTGCAACCCCTAAATTTTGACTTTAAAAAAGTGCGCCTTTTTTCTTTTATAAACAATTAGAATTGCGGCTTCCCTATGCATTATAGAGATTTCTTTTTTAGAAATTCACATATCTGAGATCAAGGTGCATATTTTGAAAAAAAAAAATTGTTTTTCGACCAATAGGAGCCGAGATAATTTTTTTTTTTGTTTAAATCGCCATTGTTGTAATAATGAAAATTAACAAATCGGTCCAAGGGCATTCGATCGTTATTAAGTTATATTTTCTCATTACGATACAAGGCTTTACATATTTTGGCTTTCTAACAATTAAAATGACGTTTCATTTCCAGCACGACAAAAGCCAAAGGCCGGAGGCGGTGGTGGGGGGCCTCCCTCGCGCGCTTGGAAATACTGAAAGTCCGCGTTCAAATCGACGCGCTTCGCAAAAATCAGGCTTATCTCGCGAACTATTGCATCAAATTCGATCATTTTTTTTTTAATTTGGGGTAGCTTCAAAATATATTGAGATTGGTGTAGTTGTAATTACTATATTTAGTGCCAATCGTTTATTATTAACTTAATTGAATTCATGCATATCCGTGTATGTATAAATTCCAATTAATTATTACTTGCTATCCGTAAATATGGATAAGGATAAATAATAATCAATATATTTTCAATTATTAATAACAATATTTTAATTTATATGCATACGTAGGCTATAGTTTACATGATTTCTTATTTTCTAATCGTGCCTAGTTCTTTTCGGCGCAGACTCATTTATTTCGTTTTTATTGCATTCTTCATTCAACATTACTTCTACAAGACTACTTAAATTATACTCTTCGTTATCAATATGATCATATTCATGTATTTCTTCTACGTTCGTACAATTATCCCCGTAGCTAAATCCACACAAGCGAGAACATTTGAGGCCATGTTTGCGGCAGCTGCACGCAGCTTTACAGCCTTTTTGGCATCTACAAGATATTTTTTCTGATACTTCGGGAGGTATCATTGGCTCTGAAGAATGAGTGGGTTCCAGAGTATTTTCGACTTTATGCCACCCATACTTCAAAGGATTCAAATCATTACCAAGCCACGATTGTATTTGCAAATAAGCCCGTTTGCAATGTTCGGCAGCTGCTGCTTCAGTTGGCGGTAAACTTTCTAGTTTCATTGCAGATTTGCTGGTTTTTCTATCGAAATGTACAAAACGTAACTCACTTAATGTTAATTCGTGCCCTTGCTTTGTTTCTACAATTTTATCGGCATTACTGGAATACATGATGATCAGGGTACGAAATCAATAGAACGTCTGTGTCGTAAGAAAAATTGTTGCGGTAGACAATTAAACATCACAGAAAATACTAAAATTGCTTTCAAACCACAAGAATTTTTGGCTAATGATGCGAATAAAAAGCAATTGATTAATTTACTTAAGAAGCGACTCGAAGAAGCTGGTTATATAATCCAACAAGCTAAGGAAGACGCAGATGTTTTAATTGTTAAGACGGCTATTGATATTTCGAAATGTGAAGAAAATGTAATGATAGTTGGTAATGATATAGATCTATTAGTTATGTTGTGTCAATTAGCAGATGAAAATTCTAAAATAATTTTTCATAAAGTTACAACAGGAAAAAATCCAGATAAATTTTATCATAGCAATAGTTTCAAATTTCCGGAATTGAAAAAAATCATCTCCTTCTTATATATTTTTACAAGCTATGATATTACATCTGCATTTTTTAATCTTGGAAAAAATTGTATTTTACAAAAATTCGATCACAATTCTTTAATACATTTAGCGTCAATTTTTTATAATTCATCTGCTGATGATATAACACTCATTAATAGTGGTATAAATATTATTAAAAGCATGTATTCCAGTAATGCCGATAAAATTGTAGAAACAAAGCAAGGGCACGAATTAACATTAAGTGAGTTACGTTTTGTACATTTCGATAGAAAAACCAGCAAATCTGCAATGAAACTAGAAAGTTTACCGCCAACTGAAGCAGCAGCTGCCGAACGTTGCAAACGGGCTTATTTGCAAATACAATCGTGGCTTGGTAATGATTTGAATCCTTTGAAGTATGGGTGGCATAAAGTCGAAAATACTCTGGAACCCACTCATTCTTCAGAGCCCATGATACCTCCCGAAGTATCAGAAAAAATATCTTGTAGATGCCAAAAAGGCTGTAAAGCTGCGTGCAGCTGCCGCAAACATGGCCTCAAATGTTCTCGCTTGTGTGGATTTTGCTACGGGGATAATTGTACGAACGTAGAAGAAATACATGAATATGATCATATTGATAACGAAGAGTATAATTTAAGTAGTCTTGTAGAAGTAATGTTGAATGAAGAATGCAATAAAAACGAAATAAATGAGTCTGCGCCGAAAAGAACTAGGCACGATTAGAAAATAAGAAATCATGTAAACTATAGCCTACGTATGCATATAAATTAAAATATTGTTATTAATAATTGAAAATATAGTTTATTTTAGTTTATTTATTTACAACTTAAATGTTACATTACTTTACATCTCTTATATTACTATTTGTGTCTCGTATCCAGTTTGTGTAGTTGATTATGTGTGTGTGTGTGTGTGTGTGTGTGTGTGTGTGTGTGTGTGTGTGTGTGTGTGTGTGTGTGTGTGTGTGTGTGTGTGTGTGTGTGTGTGTGTGTGTGTGCGTGCGTGTGCGTGTGTGTATATGTTGTGTAAATATGTACCTTTGTAGGTGTGTCTGCAACTCTTGTGGCTCCGTCTTCTACGCCTGCCTGTTCCTCTTTTCTTCTCATTTTTCTTCCGATTACTCTTCTCTTCCTCTTTCTCTCTCCAAGATCTGCCTTTTCCTCTTTTCTGTTTATCTCTTTCTTGCATATTTTCTTTTGCCTTTTCACCTTTGCCTTTCCTCTGCTTTTGCTCTCATTCTTGCTAATCATTTCCTCTATCTTTCTCCTTATTAAGGCATTGACACCTTTTTCTTGTTTCCTATTGCTCCCTCTGCCTTTCCTTTCCTCAACCTCACTTATTTTTCCTTAGTATCTTATAATTTGCCTTTTTCTTTCTCTTCTTCGAATCTTCTTCTTTTCCATTTTGCTCCGTCCTCCAATACTGCTTTCTCTCGCTTATGTAGTTGCTGTTACTTGTGTCTTGTGTGTGTGTGTGTGCATGTGTATGTTTATGATTGCGCGTATGTTTGTGTTTTGTGTGTGTGTATGTGTGTGTGTGTGTAGATGTGTCTACGAGTCTTGCTTCTCTGTCTTCTATTTCCGTCTCTTCTTAGGGTCTTGTAGCTTCGTCTTCTTGCTTTTCTTTTTCTTTCTTCTCTTCATTTCTTTTTCTTTTTCATTTCAACTCCATCATCCACGCTATCTTTTCTTTGCTTCCTATTATTATTTTTTCCCATTCTTCCCCTTCCATTCTGCTTTTTTCACATTTTTCTACCATGTGCTTCCAATTTTCTTCCTCTTTCATACACATTCTGCATCTCTTATTTTTTTCTTTTTCCCAATACTTGCTTCCTCTCGTTTCATTACCTAGCCTAAACCTTTCCCTTATTTGCAGGCCTTTTATTCTTCCCTCTCCTTGAATTTCCTTTAACCTATACCTTTTCATTTCTTCTTTCAGCTCTTTCCACTCGTTTATGTATCTTGATTTTTCTAGCTTTTCTTCTAGTTCTTTTTCATCTTTTTTCTTCAGCTCATCTCTTATTTCTTCCCAAAACTCTTCCCTCATTTCATCTCCCTCTTCTCTCTCTCTGTAAATTTTACTTTTTTCCAGCCTTTCCTCTCTCTCCTCCTTCTTACCCTTTTTATCTTTTTCATTTCTTACCCTTTTCTTTAATTCTCTCCATGCTCCTTTTCTTATTGAGCCATCTATTTCTTCTCTTATTTTGTTTTCATACTTCATTGCTCTTTCTAATGCTGTTTCTTTCATTTCTTGTCTTCCTGTTTTCCATCGTATTAGGTAACTTGGCGTGTTTCTATCTAATCCTAAAACCCACTTTATGTATTTTAGTTGTAGTCTTTCTATTTCCTCATATCTCTTCCATCCCCAGATTTCTGCTCCATACATAATCACGCTTTTCGCCAGAGCATCGAACAGGTTCATCCTTAGCTCCCAGTTTTCTCTAAATAGCTTTTCTCCTAGCCCCCATAACTTTCCGAGTCCCATATTTATTTTCCCTTCTACCTTCTTTATCTGCTTTTTATTTCCGTTATTTCTGCTTATCACATATCCTAAGTAGTTGTACTCTTTTACCATCTCTATCTTCTCATCTTCCCATTCGAATTCTTCTTCCTTCCCCCTTCCTCCTCCTCTCCTGCATTTCATGATCTTTGATTTTCCTACATTTAACTCTAATCCCCTTTCTTCCAGGTATCTTTTTAATTTTTTCAGCATTACTTTCATTCCACTTTCACTCTTTGCCATCATCACTATATCATCTGCGTATCCTAATGTCCATATTTTCTTCCTTCCTATCACTACCCCTCCTTCCTGCACCTGCTTGATCTTCCCTTCCAGGTCGGCGAAGGCAAGATTAAATAGCGTGTTGCTCAAAGGGCACCCTTGCCTTACGCCTTTGTAAGTCTCAAACTCCCCAATTATTTCTCCTCCAACTTTTACCTTACTCCCTGTTTTCTTGTATATTTCTTCTATTCTTTTCCTAATTTTTCTATTTATCCCTTTCTCTTTCATTGTTTTCCATATTTTCTTCCTCTTTATTTTATCAAAAGCGGCCTTCATGTCTGCAAAGAATACGAACAGTTTTCCTCCTTTTTCCCTTATTTCCTTCCCTATTATTGTTTTTAATATAAATATCGCGTCCATTGTTCCTCTTTTCTTCCTAAATCCCATCTGCGTATCACTTAGCGTTTCTTTAGCTTCTAGTTCTCTTTCCAGCTTTTTTCTCAGTATTTCCGCATATATTTTATATCCCGTGTCCATCAGCGTTATTCCTCTATAGTTTCCTACTTCTTCTTTCCTCCCTTTCTTATATATTGGTACTATTATTCCCTTTCTCCATTCTTCCGGATATCTAATTTGCCACATGTTTTTTCTTCTTTCTCTCCGCTCATCTCTCTCCGTTGTTCCTCCTATTCTTCTCAGATTCACTATCTCTCCTTTCATTTCTAGTCCCTCCCTTAACCAGACCTCTGCCTCCCCCTTCTTTTCCCATCTTAACTCACCTTCTAGGTCTGTCACTATTATATTGTTTATCCTACTTTCTCTATCCATTTTTTCTCTCATATGCTCCAATTCTTCCTTATTACCTACTTCTGTTCCTCTTTGCTTCTTGTTTCCTCCTTCTATGCTTTCTTTTAGTTTCACGCATTCCTCTTCCAACTGGTCCATCTTCTTTCCCCATTTTTCCTGCAGTTTCTTTTCTCTACGTTCTGCTTTTTCTCTTTCTTCTTTCATCTCTTTCTTTATTTCTTCTCTCTCTCTCTCTTGTTCTTTCCTAACTTTTCCTATTTCCTTCTCCCACCTTTCTTCTCTTCTTTTCCCCTCTGCCTCCATTCTTTCCATTTTTCCCATTATTTCTTTAAACATTTCTGTCCATTCTTTCCTTTCCTCCTCCCATACGTTAATTCCCTTATGTCTGTCCGTATCTTTTCCATTATTTCTTCTGCACCACTACTTTTTCCCCCTTCTCTTATCGTGTTGTCCAGTCCTTCTCCCCCCTCCCCATCCATCTCGCTTCCCTCGCTCTCACTCTTGCATCTCTTTGCCTCCCTCATTTCTCCTCTAATATTCTCCCTCAGCCCCTCCCCGCTCTCTCTCCCCCTCGCCACCTTTACTCTTTTCTTCTTTTCCTCCTCTGGGCCTTTCTTATCCAACCTTCCATCTTTATCACTTAATTTTTCTGTTGTCACAAATCTTTCCATCCTATCTCGTACGCCTTAATTCGATTCTCTATAACTACCCGTGATCCCACCTTTATTCCCTGTCTTACCTTTTCTGTCTCTGCCTTTACTTCTTACCGCCACTCCTCTCTGCCTGTCTTTCCCGCTTTCTGATTTTCTCTCTTAACCTCAACTTTTCTCTCTCTCCTCTCCACTCCTCCTCCACCTCCACGCTCTTTTCACCTCTATTTCTCTCCTCAAACACTTTTCCTCTTTGACTTTCTCGCCAAAACTCGCGCTCACATCCAAGACACGTCCACACTTCCCTCAAGTGAAACCTAACCTCTTGAAAATATATTGATTATTATTTATCCTTATCCATATTTACGGATAGCAAGTAATAATTAATTGGAATTTATACATACACTGATATGTATAAATTCCAATTAAGTTAATAATAAACGATTGGCACTAAATATAGTAATTACAACTACACCAATCTCAATAAATTTTGAAGCTACCCCAAATTAAAAAAAAAATGATCGAATTTGATGCAATAGTTCGCGAGATAAGCCTGATTTTTGCGAAGCGCGTCGATTTGAACGCGGACTTTCAGTATTTCCAAGCGCGCGAGGGAGGCCCCCCACCACCGCCTCCGGCCTTTGGCTTTTGTCGTGCTGGAAATGAAACGTCATTTTAATTGTTAGAAAGCCAAAATATGTAAAGCCTTGTATCGTAATGAGAAAATATAACTTAATAACGATCGAATGCCCTTGGACCGATTTGTTAATTTTCATTATTACAACAATGGCGATTTAAACAAAAAAAAAAATTATCTCGGCTCCTATTGGTCGAAAAACAATTTTTTTTTTTCAAAATATGCACCTTGATCTCAGATATGTGAATTTCTAAAAAAGAAATCTCTATAATGCATAGGGAAGCCGCAATTCTAATTGTTTATAAAAGAAAAAAGGCGCACTTTTTTAAAGTCAAAATTTAGGGGTTGCAAATTAATTTTTTGATTCGTTCCCAATCATTTATTAAAATTGACGTTTTGACAAAGAGATTGAGTTGTTTTACAACTCGATATCTTCGGCCAAAAAAATTTTACAGCCCCGTACTTTGGATGTCTCTTAATTAACTAATTAGAATGTATCAGTAACTAATAAAAATAAATAGTCGTGCGACGATTCATTTTTTTTAGAATCATAAGAGCTTTCTTTTAAGAGTCATAAACTTTAAAAAAAGTTCTTTTTGCAATAAATATTCGATATAGTAAAAATGGCCATTTTTGAGGGTTTTTGGGGCTTTTTTCAATAACTAACAAACGAAAAAAATTGCATGACAGCTCAAATTGTAGCTTTTGCTATTGCCTACAACTTTTATACGAAACTTTTTCAGCTAAAATGCATACCGTGGCTTGCAGATTGAAAAAACCATATTTCGCCAACTTTGAGCGCTCATAAAAAAAATCTGACAATAGATTAGGAGTTGCATTTTGTCAAGAGTTCCTATTTACATTGTACTGAAGCGATTTTCGTCGAGAAAACCCATCCCGGAATTTTTGTCTGAAACAGGCCTTTTTTGTCTCTGTTGATTGGACTAAGAGGGAAAAAGCAGCCGAAGTATGGAAAAGGGGAGAGCGGCCGAGAGATAAGGGTTCGGACGCACGCACTCGGCTTTGGGGCCTGAAGGGCAACGCCTACGACAGAGTGAGGGTTCTTTGAGAAGAGAGCGGAAAAAGGCAGCGACGGGCTGACGAACGTTCATTTCAGTCTGCAATCTGCCTAAATAGCGTATGCACGGCCAAAGAGCACTGGAATTACACTTGTATTGTGACTTGTTGAGCTTGTTTTGCGCCGCTGCGGACACTTGAAGTGGTTCCATCTTGTTGATCCGCCTTGTATTTGTACCACATAAATAAAATTGTTATGCTTAAAATTTACGATTACCTTTCTAACTCAACTGTTCCCAACAATAATTTTATTTTACACTTCGTATGAGATTTATATAGGATACTTGCTGTGAGTTGTTCAGGTTTATGGAGTTTCGTTGCACATTTGTACAGGAGGAGCGCTGAAAAACGATTGTTAAGTTAAGGAACTTTGTTCCAAAAATACTTCTATAACTACTTAATTAATATATCTTTTTATTGCAAGTTTTATGTACTTTCTTTTCTTTTTTTGTAATATAAGTTTGTTATGTGCACATTATACATTTACTAAAATATATTGAATCACTTATTCAAAAAGTAAATTAATTCTTTAAAGTACTGAAAGCAGAAATATAAATTGGAATGTTCATAAAGTTTTTTACTTCAGATTGCATATTTTCATCCATTGTAAAATATTTTTGATGTACTAGTTTCGAATGCATATTCTTTTTTGTTTGCCTTTGATTTTATAAGATAGTTTCGACAGATATCAATAGAAAATACTTTTGTACAACCAATTTTATTAGAGATTTTGCACATGTTATAATAGTTATTCATAAAACTACGTGGTTGAAATCAACGCTTGAGTAACGCCTATCCGTAACTCAAGATAGATCAGTTTTACACCATGAGGTGAAGGTACGAGCGACAGCGAACTCGTTTGCGCTTGGGCGCTAATACCACGGGGTGCAATAATGAGCTACTTAAGTCACAATCTTATTATGTGCTTTGCGCGAGCCAAGTACCATTTCGCTATAAGGAGGATGTTAATAGCGCAAAATATAGTACATTTCAATATTAATACGAGGAAGTAATTTCAGTTTTGTGTGACGTTTGTGCTTGAGCGAAGCGAGGACGAAAAGGCCTCTCGAGACTAAAATCACTTTCTTTCACATGTATCCAACTTTATTTTTCAATACGACGTGTGTGGGACGAGATTTTCGTACAAAGTGTAGAAAAGACATTATCTCGCACTATTATAGTACATTGTGATACTATTGCAAAAAAGTAATTGTAGCCTCATGTGAACATTTACGCCCGAGTGAAGCAATGTTGAAAAAACGGTTTTAAGAAACAACTCGAGGGTCAAATTATTGCACTAGTTTTTGAGAAAAGTGTGTTGGACAGGGAAAGAAAGGGGGGATGAAGAAAATATCTCAAAAAATTCTATAAAGAAAAAGATACTTTCTAAATGTTATCCCTTCAGAGAGCAGTGTTTCATTATTTAATGTTTCATTGAAAGGAAATTCACCTTGTTCCTATATATATATATATACATAATTATTTTATAACTTTTTTTGTGTTACGGAATAATTACTTAATACTTCTTAATAGGATTCATATTGAAAAAAAGAGCCTCAAAACTATTGACTTCACTAATCTCGTCATATTTATCAGATTCTTCAGAATTATCGGGATTTAGAATGTAAATAGCATCAAAAACTTTGAATAGCTTCGAATCTTTTTTTTTTCAGTAAGCTTGAAAATTGAATCACTTCTCTTTTTTTTTAGACGTGTTTGATAGATTCAAATCCAAAATAAACCAGAATCTATTATTTACAACATTTCTCAGATCGATCGTTCGCTCGGCTGTTTTTTACGTGCGTTGATATGATGAAGAATTTGTTCAGTATTTACTTTTTGATGTGAGATCAAACAATTGTAAACGAAAAATTTAAACAACAAAATCAATGAATTCTTCTCTCAAAAGTAATCGTAGAATTAATAAAAATCCCGTTGATATGTAACGTTCGAAATTATATCATGGATACTTTTGCAGGATACAGCATATGAAATTCAAGCAATTTGAAACTCGAGGTTTTTTCTCAAAACTATAGATTTTTACAAAAATGTTTTAAGATGAAAATATCTTAGATTACTTATGGAATAATTCTAAATTTTTTCAGATTATTTAAAATATTTCTCAAAATTTTGATTATGTAATTTTTTGAAAAACCAAAAATGAGGTGGGGTGATTTAGAAAAAAATTCAAGTATTCTACGACCAATTTTAGTTCACTTATTTTCTTTGAGATTTCTCATAAAAATCTATAGTATTCGAGAGAAAAAATAGTCCAGTAAAACAAAAATTTCGTATTTTGACACTCATTTTATGTTTATCAAAATAATTTTCGGATCAAACAAAACATATTTATTTTTAGTTTAAATATCATGTTTTTTTGTTTTTAATTTTTTATGACTTTTTTTTATCAACTTTCAAACATCACTATTATAAAGAACGCCATCAAAAACAGAGTGAAGTAATTTTTGGATTATTTCCTATTGTGTTTTGTAAGATATAATTGGTTTAGCCATAATCTAAGTAATTTTTTAATATAAATTTTTCCAACTTTAAGAATTTATAATTTAGGAAAACCATAGAATGAAAACTACGACAAATATTCTCTATTTAGTATATATATTATAGCGTATCATAGGAGTATATAGTATGTCAAGACTGTTATGCAAAGTCCAAAAATTTCAGTCGTTCTTTGTAGTCAAATTCAAAAGAAACGAAGAAAAAAATTAAAAATATATAGATACATATGTATCCGGGTATTCATTACAATATTCAATATATATTACAGTATGCAAGAAAATTTGAAGTGGTAACAGTTATGAAAGTTATGTTGAAAAAATCGAGGTTGAAGGTGTTTGCAGTTAAAAATATTTGTGTTTTGTTCTAAATAAAATGCTGTTATATGAATATGCCAATGCAAGTATTTTCATATCACTTGAAATTAAAAAAGTCTCAAAATTGGTGGTACCATTATTAAACTTAGTCATATTTTAAAAAAGTCAACAATATTGACTAAAATTTTAGATATTTTGAAAGAGACTCGTTTAGACAATCAAATGAGTAATTTGATATTAATTAAATTCTTTAAAGACCATTACGTATTTTTTAGCTAGATTTCAATAGAATACGTATGATTCAGCGTAAATAGATTCAATATTGGTAGAACTCAACGTTATATTGAACAAACACTGAACTCAAAATGTAAAGCCACATACTATGAAACAGTATTTTATATTACCTGTTGCATTTAATAGTTTATCATGATTGTAATTACATTATCTACATTATTGATTTATCTGTGAAAAAGATAGAATTGTAAATTTGATGAAATTATACAAGTATACCAATGCTTTGGATATCAACAAAGAAAGTTCCGTAGTGTCTAAGTACTATATTAATATTATATAATAGTTATATATATTACTAAGTAATATGTCTAAGTAATTAGATATATTTATATATATCTAATTATATTAGTATATATTATAATATATACTAAGTAATATTTACTAAGTAATTATATTTACTAAGTAAATATTACGTAGTGTCTAAGTAATATTTAATAATATTAAGTAATATTATTAAAAAAAATATTATTATTTTTTTTAATGTCTAAGTATTATATATACGGCTATATCAAATCAAACTTTTAGATTTAATAATTTGTTGTTTCTGAAGTCGGTTGAATATCATAAAATTTTTATTTACGCTTTCTCAACCATGTGTAAGTAAACTACTTGGACGATATTATTCTTTAAAATAACAATCCTTAACAATAATTAACTACTTACATACTTATAATGCCTGAAATTACGTTGATTTTTTAAAATCTTTATATTTCATTAATTTATTATTTATCACTGAATTTTAATGTAATTATTTTCATATCTATTCTAGCCCCGGTTCGATATCATTTTTGTAATTTACTACTGATAATAATTAAGCACTGACTAGTGCATGATTCTACATGAGTTTAAAATTATGGATAATCTAATTTCTGATAGTTAACTTTTGGAGTCACGGTTTTATTAAAAAATATAGCATTTGCAAGTCTATCAAAATAATTGACTATAATTGTATCGAATATAACTCAATCACATTCGACGTTTAACTTCTCAAACATTTAAACATGCAAAATATAAAAATTAAATCCAATTTTTATTTAATTTTGCTGATATTTTAAAGTATTGTCCACTATATAGGACACTATAATTCTAAGGGTGGAGATAATTCAATACCCAAGTCAGAATTAATGTTATTATTTAAACTTTAAAAACATGTAGTTAACATAAAACTATATGTCTATGCAGTTTCAAATTATATAACTGAATTTTAAAATATTGTTGATCAAAGCTCGCCTCATGTAGATAAGAGGTGTATTAATACGAAAACCGATAGCATTTTCATTGTATTTTTTTTAAATGATACAAATTTGAAATTTTTAACAATATTCTTTTTCACTATGTTAGATTGTATATATTTTATTAAAAAAATTTTTTGTACTTGGATCCGGCACAATAAGCATTCAAAATTTACAACTATATCAGTAGTTTCAATGCGCACTGCTTGAATCGAATATCTATTTCGGCTTTGTAAAAAAAGAGTATATAATACCAATCAACTATCAATTATAAATTACTCCTAACTGGCTTATATTTATCATTTATTTTAAATAAAAATTAATAGACAGGCTATAATCATTTTTATTTTCATGCACTGAGAGAAATGGCCTTGTAAAATTTACTATACTTTGTGACGAAAATTACTATAAGATATTTTTTATTTCAGACTGCCGTATTCAAGTTATTACGTGTAGAGGACGCTCAATCAATAGACAGCATAGGCACGAGGAGCTCATCGATAGTAATAGGAGTCATTACAATTAAAGAGACAGGAGTGGGAAACTCATTTCAGCCGAGAATGAATCATCCTCCGTCGTATTTTAGCGGAAGACATGGGACCGTTTATCGGTAAAGTGTATAACACAACGCCGATCGGTAATGCCACTGCTGTTATTGCGAGTCTCTACGCCGACTCAGTCGCATTACGCCGTTTCGTGTCGTAGTTTATTTATCAAAAATAAGTACATAAAGTACATTTATTGAATAAGGATTGTTGAGTGACTATTTCTTTCATAAAAAAAGTGTATTTTCAACCTAATACGTAAGAACATTTATCAAAAAATTATATGATTAAAAAATGTAATTTTTAACCATCACGAACGAGTTTCGTGCAATTCAAACTTGAGAAAAATATGTTCTCAAGATGGAAGAATAAGAGCCTTGGTATTTACTTCGGTCGCTTCCTCGGTTTTATACTATCCCGTGCTGAAAACATCTTTCTCGGGCATAATTGCGCGTATCTCGTTTAAGATTATAAATAATTAATTCGCACGAAAAGCTCCTTTACTGTATAAAAATCCTGCTATTGCTTCCTGGGTTGTATAGGTTTCTATATATAGGGAGACAGTGGAGAGGATGATTGCTAGACTGTATGCGGGCTGTATGTAGTCAAACACAGCTGATGAGAGCCATATTGTTCTTGGTATATAGCCTATCACGTGAATCACATGTTAACAAAAAGACTAGTACAACTCGAAATATTAAAAGTACATCCCGTATTGTGCAAGATGAAGCCGGTTCAGTAACAGTGGCATTCTGTGCATCTTGTGTTTCGCTGTTTTTGTTGTCGAATTATTACAATCAACCATAATTAGTGATTTTATTTTAAAAGTTATTATTTGATTGCTTAAAAATTTATAAAGTATAAATATATCTATTTAATACTAAATGTTTATGATTATGTACTATAAAATAAATAAAAAAACAATTAAATCTATGTGCAGTGACGTCGCATACCTACTATTTGTCGAATCAAGATAATATAGTACATTATGATACAAGTGCGGGAAAGTAGATTCTTGTCTCGTGTGGCGTTTACACCCGAGCGAGGCGAGGGTGGAAAGGTACATGAGTCGAAGACTCTTTCCCGAACATAGGTGATTTTAAATTAATGAATAAGAAAAATTAGATCCGAAAATTACGACTATCAGACATGCCGTAGCAGATATAGTAAAACCTCACCATTACTATATCCAAATTTGCATTTGTAGCTTATAGTACCCTATTATAAAGAGTCTGACGTTCATATTTATCATCTTCAAATTATATAAGTGCTACTACCATAAACAAAAGTTCATTAAATAAAATATTTTATGTGTTTTAGGATTTTTCAAACACTCTGTAGTGCACGATTGATTGTTGAATTGTAATAATCTTAAAAATAGTATTATCATTTTAATAAAAATGATGCACTGAATTAAAAAAGAACTTCGCGTGTCAAAAAAATATGTTGCGCCGTGACACGCACATTTTGCACATTATTTTGTTTGCTAAATTTCGGTATATCAAATATGAACCTTATCCCAGAACGCTGTTTATCTAACAAGTGACTAAGTGACTGGCATGTTCCTATACATTTACATTACGACATGCAAATCCATGTTACCATGTCAAATACCTCGTACATCAATGTATTGTAATTAGTTATGTATCGATAAAACTCTCTTAAAGGATGAGTATTGTTTCCTTGCTCACTAACGATACATTATTATTTATCAGAACATTAACCTAACATTTTTAACCTGTCCTTAACTTAATACTCGCAATTATCATAGTACTATATTTGCCCTATCACACGAATATTTATGTAGATGCAAAATGAAACATTTTTTTATATAATTAGCGGCCGTAGCTTTGATAGCTTGTGAGTAAGAAAACACCATCTATGTGGAAACTAAGTATCAATTTATCAAAGGCTTATATATTATATTACAACATTAAGAACACAGCATTATTTTCAGTAGGGAATAAAATAATACATTAATTAAACATTTAATGCAAGTTGTATTTTCATCAAATTTTTATTAATGTAGCGATATCCATCACCTAATAAGATCAAATATCACAAGTAATAGTTGTAAATAACTTCCTCATAAATTCATTCTCAATCGAATTTATGCAAATTAAAATTCAGAAAGCATTCAAGTGTACATCAAAATAGCACCAATAATCTTTGTCCATCCAACAATAACATTACTTAAATGTCAAGTTTCATATCCCGGACAGAAATAAACCTACAGAGCAGAGTGAAAATTCATTTTTTTAGGGTTTCCCCGAGTTTTCTTTGACATGATTAATTCTAGAATTATATTTAGATATGTCCCTTGTGTATTATGAGACTAAAAGCAAAATAAAAATGACGAAAATTTTTTTCTCATCTTGAATAGCTCACCGTTTCTAAAAAAATTGCAATAAAAATTGAAACAAATCATTTTGTAACTTCTTTTATATGCTATTCAAAACATTTATTTAAAAATATTTTTGAAATAAATGTTTCAACTATATGAACATTTTTCCAAAAACCACCATTTATTTTCAATGTTTTTTATCTTCATGTATTCGAATAATAGAAATAAAGTTTTCTTTAAAGAAAATACTCTCTTCTGTAACAAGAATACGTGGAAAAATTTGTAGAATTATTTGAAAACATTTTTCCAAAGAGAAAAAAATGAAATATTAAAATGATTTTTGATTTGGCTGTTTGATAGTACTAGTGATGACTAGCGCGCCTTGCGCGCTCATCTATTTTGTGTTTTTTTACATTTATTTTAATGCACGAATGTAAATCAAAGCTTTTATTGCCGAAATTGAATATTTGAAAAATTAATATACATTAAATATTTTCGTGATATGATGTGCAATATAGACAACATTATTATTTATTAGGTAATAAATATGGAGTTATGTAAATACTTATAATTAAAAGATGTTATCAATGAAGTTTCAAGTTTCTATTATCTGCTGTCCTGTGTTGAAAAACTATCGTTCAAAAATTGGAAAATAAAAAAATTGATTTTCAAAAGTTTAAATAAGTTAACAAGTGTAGTATAAGTTCTATAAATATTATAGTTTTTTTGGTTGTAAATAACATGTACTTTAGTATTGACGTCCATGGTTGTAATTAGTGTATTTTCAAAAAATGTTCTAATATTTTACGTAACTTAATAAAGCCAAAATCATTGTACAATATTTTGTCATGATAATTTATCGATTTATATCTTTTATTGCCTTCTTTGTTTATTCGTAGTTGAACTTTTGCGTAAAGCAAATTTTAATTAATTTCTCTATTGAGGTATTAGTTTTTATTTTGAAATTAATAAGATTAAGTCAATCATAAGGTATTAAATTCATGCCAACTATGCCGACTAATTTTTCAAACATTTAATTATTTACTAAAATTTGTAGTAATCTTTGAGTAGCGTATATAACACATAGATACTTTCACATAACAGCTAATCACGTAACTATCTGTCAGCCAATCAGACCACAAATAAACTGGTTTCACTTTGTCAGGTTCTCTTTCTTATAAGAAGATAACTAAAAAAAAATGTTTTAAACTAATTCTGAAAACTTTTTTACGTATACTATTTAAAAAATAGAGTATTTTCTTTCAAGTAAACTTTTTTCTATCAATTGAGTTTATCAAGATTATAAGATTATAGATATTATTATATAATAATAATTATAAGATCCGGTAATATTGATGGAAAATATTACTTCTTATTATAACTTATATCAATTTTTACTGTAACTATATCAGTTTTTACCAACTTCATAGCAAATATTTAAACGCTTATAATAAATACTGAATTATTTTATTGAAAATACCGTTACATCCAAATTTTATTAATCATAATATTAATTTTTATGATACGTTTTGATATATTTTATTAGTCAATTATTGTAAAAGTAGTAATAATAATAATAATAATAATAATAATAATGATGATGATGATGATGGTGATGATGATGATGATGATGATGATGATGATGATGATGGTGATGGTGATGATGATGATGATGATGATGATGATGACGATGATGATGATGATGATGATAATTAATAATAATAAAAAGGGTCACGGTGGCTCAGTGGGTAAGAGCCCAGGCTTCTGTGCAAGAGGTCATGGGTTCAGCCGCGGACATGTGAAAATTTTCAGAAATGAAGTTTTTATATCTGTTACCGTGATTTCGGTGGTTCGGATTCCACCTTAAACTGTAGGTTTAGTCATGTTGCGTGTAAAACTTCATCCTTCTACACCATTTAAAAAAATGGTCGGGGAGGTAAGTCTGCATATTTATGACTATAGAGAACTAAGACTAATGCGTACAGGTACTTACGCATTTGCAGCGTTCCACGTGGATGTAGTTCTTGAAGTTACAATAAGAATAACAATAACAATAATAATAATAATGATAATAATAATAATAATAATAATAATAATAATAATAATAACTACTGCTGGCATCGTTGGACGTGAGAAATTCCTTTAATTCGGTCAAATGAAGGGATATTAAAAAGACCTTTCAGACCTTCCGGGCTTTTTCCTATTTAACAAGGGTGAAGACGGATTATCTTACAGAGATAGGCATTTGATGTACCAAACGATAGAAGGACAGGTAAACAGGAAGATAACCGCGGGCATCGTGCTAAGATCTATAGCGAGACCAGACTTGTGGAACGTGGTTTACGATAACTTGCTGAAACACAGGATTTCGGAGGGTGCATCTCTCTTCTCCTAATAATCGTCATACGTTCCTCAAAATTGGCACATCTGACTCTAAACATGGTTATGATACGAATAGACGAATGGATAAAACAACACGGACTATATCTCTCATTAAACGAAACAGAATTATTGATACTAACACGACAGAGAATAATAAGAATCATATCGGTGAGAGTTGGCACGGTACAGAATGAGAACAGGGAGATGGTGAAGCAACTGAGGTTCACCCTAAACGTGAAACTAATTTTCATAGAAAAAATGATTGAGCAGGTTGTGGCGAGGGTAACTTCGCTTAGCTGCCAGATAGCAAATACGTAAGGACCACGATCCTATTGCATAGGGCGGAAATCTGAGCGGACGCGTTTGAGATTAAAAAAACACCAGAAACGACTACTGAATATACAACGACAGGGAATACTTAGGATTGTATGCGCGTACCAAATGGTCTCGCAAAAGGTCATGTTACTGATTACAAGGAGCGCAAGAGGATTATGAAACAGCATGGACGTGACATGAGACAATGTGATAACTACGGAAAGAGAAGGAACATTGACTAAATGGCAAAAACGATGGACCGGAGATAGCGCGGGGAAATGGACGAGATGTTTGATAGATGATTGGTGGTTGGAGAGATTTATAGAAGTAAATTTTTTTGTTACCTAGTTTCTTACTGGCCACGGATATTTCATATTTCAGGAGTTACCTCTCGAAATTGGCGAAAGTACGACACCAGACTACGCTGTCTGTGGGTATAACAAAAAAAACGTGAAGCATACATCTTATACGCCCGTGTTAGACTCTGAAAATAACTCGCTACCGTTGTCGAAATTAATCTGTGATGGAGGGGGGAGGGGGGTGCCTGGGAAATCTAATGCATGTGAGAGAGGATGGGAAAGAATAGCGAATATATAGACAGACGGATTAACAACACGTACCAAAAGGGAAATAGTCCTCTAGCGGTGAAGTAATGCTAACGCAGTTCAACGCTAGAGGGAAGTCAAAGATGGATGTTACGACTCGTAGTCATAGTTTTAATCAGTATGCCTTTTCTTACAGTGTTTCAGCTGTGGTGTATAATAGCTTAAACATAGGACAGAAAGAGTTTGATACAATGTCCATGAATTTGCATGTTTTCTAACCACTTCAAATATTAATAATAATAGTAATAATAATAATAATAATACACCATAAGATAAGTGTGTTCTTTTTTTATAATATTTTATAGTAATTTATCTGATAACTATAATAAATTTTATAAGGTCACTTTTCTCAGTGTGCTACTTCATTTTTTGAAAAGATAAAAATAGTTCGATTAATATTTTGTAAAATTTTTTTGGATAAAACTTAATTTATAATTTAGAAGTAGATAATTAGAATATTGAATTTTACTGCATTACATAGATTGAAAAAGTTTTTTCTATTAAGTAATGAAATTGTAATCCTTAGACCGAAGAACATTGCTTTATTTCCTTAAAGTAAATTATTCGCTAAAATATACTCAAATATAATAAATTTCTTATTAAGACGTAAATGTAAGCCAGACAGTTAAATTTAATATTTTTTTTAATTAGATGCTCGATAAAATAAAAGAGTCAATATTATTAAATTATTTCAATTTTTCTCGTAAAATTCTTGTGTCAAATTAACAAGTCAATTTTATTTCAAAACCTCCAATTACAACTAATAAGTCACGATCAATAGAAACTTCATTTTTCAAAACTTTCTTTTTTTAAGACTTCTTTATTTTCATTTTTATAACAGCGAATTACGGCTTTGCCAATTCGTCTGTTGACTCTCACAATCGTTGCGTTCAGAATGAGAGAGCGAATCCAAAAGAGCATTTTTAGCAGGGTTGTCGAATCGGATGGATTGCTAATTTTCCGATGGTTTTTGGTTTGTTTTCAGTCTCAGTCTCGCCGGGATTTTCGTTGTTGAGAATATCCGCCGAATGCCCGTGGCTTGTAGTTGGTGGCTGGGTCGCGCCCAGCCAATGTTATAGCTCAGTACACTGCGTGTGGGATCTCGGCGAGGATCTGATTTGTAGCAGCGAGGAATGGCGTAGAACAACAGAAGGTTGAACCGTGTACCCCCTGTTTCTTTTGCATGTTTTGGTGTTACGAGTATGCGATGAAACAGTTATGCTGGCCTCTACGTTGCGGACATAACGAGCATAATGGTTAGTCACGGATTTCTTTGGACTTACAAGAGGAAAGGATTACCGAGCACATTGCCGGTAAACCACTTGATGTGTTTAAGCGGATTAACACCGATGCCTTAATGACGTCTTAATCTTTAATTTTAATCCCGTTTCGATATATAAATACATTTTTTTAAATTAAAATTAAGTTTGATAGAATCGAGTGTCGTCGTACTTTGCCTATCACCAATCCCCATCCTAATGTTAGTTCCGCGCATGATTGTCGACGATTGATTGATGATGTAAAGGTCAAGAAAGTTAAGCCTTCATCATAATTTTTTAATTTTTGAAAAACTTTTTATGAATCCTAAGTTTTGACTGGGAAACCATTCAGCAGTGAGCCGAATCTCTTAACAAAATGTGCATAAAATAGTCTTACTAAAAATCTATCTCAAAAAAAAATCTCATTATAGAAGTTTTGAATTCAATCTTGCGGGTTCAAAATGACGTCTAGATTCTGAATTGTTGACTCTATTGCTATTTTTCCAACAGTATCAGTTGGATTCTCATAGGAATGGATGATAAATAAGTAATAGAAGACTTTTTGGGTCACCGATGGCAAATCTCTATTCATCAACACGAAATCCAAATTGGTGAACATAATATAGTTTACATACTTTTTAGCTCTTATTATAAATAGCTCAAAAATAATAAAATCTGACTAAAAATGAGCATTTTACCAGGTTTTCAGATCACTGAATGATAATTTTGAATCAGCGTTTTTAAATTCAAAATGGTGGTTCCAATATTGTGGATGTCCATCACTAAAATGCAAAATTTTTATATAAAAACAATACTGAAGTATTCTACATTTAATTTAAAATAAAAATGTACTCTTGTGCCTTTTTCCTAAAATGCATAGTTTCCAAGAGAAAAATCATAATTATTGAAAACAGCAATGGCCTTGAGCAAGAGTTGCCGCTCTTAATTAGTTTATACTAAATTTTCATTTATAAAATATAACGTTCACGCAAAATAAATCTTTTGGTATTGTAATATTCGAATTCAGCACTAATTATCAAAATTAAAATGGCGGTTGATGACGGATGTGGTTTACGAAAATACTAAATTTTGAAATTAAAAAATACCTCTGTATTCAACATAGAATTCATAACAGAATTTATTTCATATAATTTTTTGTTTGATTATATAATTTCTGCAAAATTGTGCGTAGTGATCGAAACAGTAGTGACCGCGAAAAAACTATCACTTGCTATTCTTATGTACTTAACGTAGTCGTGTAATATAAATTTAATGACATTAGAATTTTTCGGCATCGCATAATTTAAATCCGATATTCAATTGTAAAATTTCGAAAAAAAAGAGTTAAATGTAATTGAAAATGATACGTAAAATTTAAAATTCTGAAATAGGAAAGTTCAATTATTGTTTACTTAAAATTTCGAATAAAAAATCTTTTGTGTAATAATTAAAGCTTAAAATAAATTTTTTTAAATAATCTTAATAACATTTTCAGCTCAGTTAAATACATATAATTTTACTGCTATGAGTCACAACTTCATTTATAATGAACTGAAAGTAGCACTAGTGATAAATGCATACTAATTATTTCTTAAATTAGCGTTCTTGGTCTTTGTTTCTAATAAATAATCTCTTAGTTTTTCTCAGCGTGTAATCTAGGGCAACTTTTTGATGAAATTACTGATTCTTTGAATTGACGTACTGGTGAACATCTTTCATTATTGTGGATAATATTGAATTATTTGTGGTAAAAGCACATTTGATGTATTGGTAAATGGTATATATGTATGTATGACAACATACAATATTTGAAGAATTGTTATTTGAAAAATTCAATTGGTTTAAAATTCACATACTTTTTCAAAAATGCAAAACTCAACGTATTCCACATGCAGCATCATAATCTAAGCAGTCGAAAAACTCTGCTCGCAATCATGTTGAATATGAACTTAATACTTCAAATAGAAATTATGAGGAAGCCATTCTATCATCTAATCCAGATGATTCTGGTGATTCTGAATCTGATGGAGAAAAAAGTTATGAAGAGCTAACTTATCCAGAAAAAGTTACTTTTCGAACTGTATGTGACACTTACGTGACAAGTCAAAAGAAATAAGAAAACGATCATATTTATAATTGAATAGACAAAGAAAATTTGTACTAAGACATTATTCAAAATAAGATTTTATTGACAGGGAAGTATAAATCCAAAATTATATAGTTGAAGCGACTCGAGAGACATATGATCTTAAGTATTGGAACTTGATACTTTTATAGGAATTATAATTTTATTATCTTTCAATAAAAGGAAGTCGCAGAGTCATTTGATCCATATTTATCGTATCTTATAGCTTCGTCAGCTATATTACGTGATAATTATGAAAAAATAAAATAAAAAATTAAATACCTAAAATCATCTGATCAAGATCCTGAAGATAGAGCTTGGCGAGTTCGTGTTCTTTTGAATATTTTTCGAAAAAATATTGAACAGTTTGGTTATTTCAAAAGTGCACTGCCTGTAAATGAGTCTATGACAAAGTCATATGCCAGAACAGTTTTGAAACAATTCATCAAAAGTAAACCAACTAAATTTTGAATGAAATTTTGGTTATTATGCACGGCTTCGGTTTATCTTTTAGAATTAGATCTATATTGTGGGGAAAATTCACTGATTGAGAAGCAGGCGTTGAAAAAATGTGCATTGGGTAGTCAGGTCGTTATAAATATGCTAAAATTGTCCTTTCATATCATAATATCGAAAAAGGTATCTATGTATCATTTGTATATAGATAATTATTTTACAAGCTTCGATCTAGTTATGCATTAAAATAAATTAGGTATGTGAACGACAGCTACGATCAGAGATGATAGAGTAAAAGATAATAATGTAATCAATCCAAAGGCTCCTAGAGATATGCACAAAGTAAAATATGATCGTAATAGTGGATTGAATTATATAAAAATTATGGATTCGAAACAAGTTTCAATAGCTTCAACAGCTGCTAGCGTAACTTCTCTTTTACCTTCTAAAACATATCGTGCTGATGAAAGAGGCAAAATTGATATACCAATTTCAAACGCATTCCATGTATATAATAAATTTATAGGTGGAGTGAACATACATGATGGTTATTGAAATAATCTAATACCTTTTATTAGATCATATAAATGGGTTATCTGTATTAAATTGATCCAAGTTTCTATTTAAAATGCTGTTGTGTTTTACAATGTTGCTACCAATACTGAGAAAAAAAGGCAATGAAGAATTTGCACTGAGAATGAACTTTAGGAGAAACTCATAAGAGAACATTTTTATTTTAAATTAAATATAAAATACGGCAATATTTTTCTTTATATAAAACTTTTGCATTTTTCTGATGGACGTCCGTCATATTGGAACCGCCATTTTGAATTAAAACATGCTGATTCAAAATTATCAACCAGTGATCTGAAAACCTCGTAAAATACTCATTTTTAGTTAGATTTTATTATTTTTGAGTCATTTATTATTTATTTTTTATTTATTTGAGATTTAAAGAGTATATAGACTATATTACGTCCGCCATTTTTAATTTCGTGTTGATGAATAGATATTTAACATCGATGACCCGAAAAGCATTCTATTACTTATTTATAAGTCATTTCTATGAGAATCCAACTATTAATATTGGAAAAACTACAATACAGCCAAAAATTTGGAATTTAAATGTCATTTTTAATCCGCTATGTTAAATTTAAAATTTCTGTGGTTAGATTTTTCGTAAATCTATTTTATACATCCTTAGTTGAGGTTTTAATGTAAAAATTGGAAAAAAGTACAAGAAATAGTAGGGTCGCATTTCTCGGACGATTTGATATTTTTCTATAGCGTTGAGTGTATGTATAAAAAACACAGTTTCAGGCGTTAATGAATTAAGCGAATTAGCACCGAGCAAATAGCATCTTAATCTTTAATTTTAATACCGCTCTGATCTGTAAATATGTGATTTTTTTTGTAATTAAAATTAAATTTTATTGAATTAAGTATCACCGTATTTTGCCTATCGCCAATCCCCATCCTAATGTTAGTTTCGCGCACGATTGATATGCACATCCGATATACGAGGTCTGTCCGGAAAGTATCGGGCCTACGTTTATATCTTCGCGCCATAGTGTTCGAGCGACCTCTACCGAACAGAAACGTCAACAGTAAAGCCTCACGAATCTATTGGTTACTTACTGACACCTGCCGGACGTATAGTTCATGCACAGCGTGTCTTTGTTTACAGTGCCTTTTTCGCGTTCGTCGGATTTTGATATTGTCAAAAATGACTGAAAAACAATTTTGCTTTCAACTCGGAAAAACGAGTTCGGAAACTATTGAAATGATGCAAAAGGCCTTCGGAAGCGAGTGTATGAGCAAAACACGAATAAAAGAGTGGTATCAACGGTTCAAGGATGGTCGCACTTCTGTCGATAGTGATTCTCGTTCCGGCCGACCTTCGACGACCAAAACCGCAGAAAATATTGAGCGGGTGCGACTTGCAATCGAACAAGATCGTCGTATGACTGTGCGAGAACTAGAAGAAGACCTTGGGATACCAAAAACTATCATTTCAGAAATTTTAACCGAAAATTTAGAAATGAAACGCGTGTGTGCGAAATTCATCCCAAAATTGCTCACAGCAGAGCAGAAGAACATTCGCTTAGAAATCGCTCTGGACAATCTGGAAATGGTCAATAATGATGATAATGTGCTTAGAAAAGTTATTACAGGAGATGAATCATGGGTTTATGGTTATGATCCTGAAACAAAACAACAATCTTCACAGTGGAAGCATTCTGAATCGCCAAGACCAAAAAAAGCACGTCAAAGTCGGAGCAATGTTAAGTCAATGTTGATTGTTTTTTTCGATTGTGAAGGTGTTGTACATCACGAATATGCACCAACAGGTCAGACAATCAATAAAGAATACTACGTTCAAATTTTGAAACGTTTGCGTGATGCAGTAAGGAGAAAACGGCCGTACTTTTGGGAAAGTGGTGACTGGCTTCTCCATCACGATAATGCGCCAGCGCATTCATCCAATCTTGTGCAGCAGTTTTTGAGCAATTGCTTCGACAACCTCCATACATTCCCGACATAGCCCCTTGTGACTTTTGGCTGTTTCCAAAACTGAAAAAACCACTCATAGGACACCGATTCGATGACAAAACAACGGTTGGAAACAATGAGACGAGTGTACTTAAGGCTATCCCTAAAAGTGAGTTCCAGGACTGTTTTGAAAAGTGGAAACATCGATGGAACCATGTTATTCAATCAAGTGGGGATTACTTTGAAGGATGCCACCCATCAGATGATAAAGAATAACGCTAGCACGAAAATATAAAGGTAGGCCCGATACTTTCCGAACAGACCTCGTACTATTTAGCCATGGGAGCGTTCGAGCCTTCTAAACCTATCCTTTTTCCCTTTTAAATAATTTTTACGTATGGCTGCGGATAGAACCTTTCGGATTATCTATCGTATTTCACTGTTACATTTTTGAAATTACAAAATAATAATTTCATATATTTATTGTAATTTTTTTAATTTTTCTTATTAAAAAATGAAAATAAAGAAAATTAATTACTGATACATTCTGAACGTTTCTATTTGATTGTCATTTGGTATTCAATCTTTATTACGAATTGTCACGAGCAACAATTATCATTTTGATTTATAAACCCATTTCTAAAGCTTGAGTGTTGAACTTGGGATGTAAATAGTTTTGATGTTATTAAAAATCATAAGAAAAGCTAGAAGTATAGATATTTGAACATAGAACCTGCTAATTATTTTCACAATAATTTTCTTTTCTTTTCACATATTTTCATATCTTGCTCTTTAAATTCTTACATCATTCATGAGCCTCTTTTGTACAAATCCATTCTAACAGTCCTTACTTGTATCGGTACTTAAGATATCACCGATCAATATTGATTTAATTGATATTCAAGTTTTTCATGAAATAAGGATTAAATACTAGTATTCGTTATCGAATCAATGAAAACTGTAACATAGGTATATACTTCTCTTTTCATACAAATAAACAGATCTAAGATCTGATACGATTGAAAAAAATGTTTCAAAACATGAAATTGAATTTCGTTGCTGTTAAAATTAACAAGCCATATGTATTTTCCGATATATACTATATATTGTACAGGAACTATCTTATAGGCACCGCCATGAATTTCTATAGATGGGACATTTCACGCTCACATGGGACACTTTCAAGTCCGACCATTTTTAATCTTTTTTAAAATTTGGTTCTAAAGATAGTCATTGACAAGATAGTAATTGAAAAAAGATGTTTCCAGCCCTAAAACACTATTTTCATCTACACATTGATCTATACCACACAAATGAAGTTTATTAATCCTAATTTTTTTTAATGCCATCCTTATATCACGGCTTTAAATTTGTTAAAAAAAAATCAAAATATCATTTCTAACTTAAAACTTGTCGTAGATTTCGAGAAAATTATTAGTTTTTGTGTCAGAAATGATTAAAGACTTGAAAAACCTAAGAAATATTAAAAATGTATTTTTCATCCTTATCTCTAATGAATTTTTATGAATATGTTATATTTTTTTAAAAGAGCGGAAAATTTTACACGAAAAATAGTTTTAGAAAAAATGCGAGCAGTATTTTTCCGAACGTTATAAATAAATTAAAGAAAATAAATGAATTAATAAAATTCAAACTCTACACCCAATTCATAAAGGTGTTAAACGCGCACTTCGATTATATCTCTTACGCTACAATATGAATTCACCTTTATGTATTTTTATATAAAGTAAACTAATATCATTTGATCAAAGTTCATTACTTCTGATTCTATAAAACCATTATTAATTAATTAAACCTACATTAACTTAATGTTTTCTGTTGGAAATTATTTTCAATTGTATTAGTTATTATTAAATCAAGTTTTTAAGGAGTGTGCAAGAAGATGTCTCATGCAAAAAGAAAAGAGTGTTTCTACATATTCAATTTACCCAGATCTCGTATATATTTTATTTTATTTTTGAATGTAATATTTATTTACTGAACATATATTGATCTAGAATAATTTGTTTTCATACAGTTTGTTGTAAATTTAAAAAACATAAGTAATTTAGGAAAATTCCGCGAATCAGATCTATTTAAATTTCCATTTACGGCCACAGACTCTTAATTATGTCCACTGTACAGAAAGAAAGTGAAAGAATTTGTTGTTGAAGTTGCTAGCTTTGAATTTAGTAGTGCAGAACTATCTTTGTATCTATAGCAAGCCCTCACATTTTAAGAGCTTCAGATTGTAAGGTAATTATCGATAAGTTTTTGAAAATAAGTTCTATTAAAGGAAAATGATATGTAATTAAATCATAATTAACAATATACAATAATCAATTAATATTATTTTTTTTAATTATGCAAGTGTACTAATAAAAAATATGTGACATATAAATTCAAGGAAATTCATGAACTTGCAATTAAAAAATTTAAATCAGATTTTAGTTGTTCTACGTTATCAACAACTGAGAAAATTACTTCTAAATACAATGAAATTTTAAGAAACATTTAATAAAACTTTAAACATAAAACTAATAGGTAAGAAAATCTTTTTTTTAATTTATTATTTTGTTTCCTGATTTAATATTTTTCAATGATAGATCTAAAAAAATTGAGTGACTTACTAATGCTATTACCAATGCTATTACTCGAAAATTGGAATATACGAAAAATTCAAACTACCTTGTATTCAAAATCAAATCACTTCCTTATATACATGAAAACTTGAAAGAAGGTAAAGTTAAAGTAAGATTACCTAGAGAAATTGAATTTACTGCGACAAATGAGCAACTTGTCAGATTTTCATGAAAGAGAAAATAAGTCACGTCAGTTGCCTAGTAAAGATGTAAAGTCAATAAAAATACCTGATGAAACTAAGAAGTTGATACAAAAAATAATTAATATTGTCAAATCTAAAAGAACTTTATATGAGTTATAAAAAAGAAAGCAGTTTAAAAGTAGGATTTACAAAATTTACGTTATGGAGACCTCAACACATTATGTTCTTGCTGGAAGTGCTGGCACTCATACAGTATGTACTCGTATGTGCGTGTACCATCAAAATCTTAAATTAATGTTGGAAGGTATTGTATTAGTTTCTGTTTTTTAATAGTTGCTATTTTCTTTTAATAGTTTAAAAACTACGACAATTTACAGTTTTGCTTTAATTGTTTTAGTACGAATCGTCAGTGATTTATTAAAAAAATTTGTTTGTGTACAACTAAATGAAAATTTCTATTTTTGTATTTGCTAAATTTGCTCTAAAAATACGAGAATAAAATAACGTATAGAATAAGTGTGAAAAAAATGGCACAAAATAGATTTCTTACAAACCTTGGATGTACAGCATGCTAAAACGCAAAGTATATACTACGAGTAATTGAAAAATAATTAGAAAGAAGGCTAATTACTAGTAACATTAGATTTCTCTGAGAATTAGGCAGTTGTATAATTAAATTAATCCAAATGTGAGAGCCAACCTGAGGCAACAAAAAATTATAAATAAAAAAACCTCATATTTCTTAAACGTTTACGGTATACATTTCCAGCCTCTTCAGTAATTTATTACTTCTTTAATTACTATACATGTTACACTTACTATAGTTTGGTAATTAAAAAAGCCATAAATTACTGAAGAGGCTAGAAACGTATCTAGTGAAAGGTTTAAGAAATATAAGGTGTTTGAATTTATAATTTTTTGTTCCCTGGGTTTGGCTCTCACATTTGGATTAATTTATTTATTTATACATCTTGACAGTGAATATTAATTATAATATTATACAGTTGTAATTTAAAATGCTATTCAAAGATCTACTTAAATAATACAGATATTTCTATTCTTCCCTTCGTTATACATTATAGAGAAAATGGATCCTTAAAAAATCTCAGTTTTCTTGGTATTTTAGAAAATACGATTCATGATACTAGTTCAGAATATATATTTCAAAATAGATTAATTAAGTTAATTAAATTAAAAATTACAAGCATCAACAAAATATATTATTTTACCGATGGATCATCACAACATTTTTAAATTAAGGAACATTTTTAAGAATTTATTTCTATATGATAAAGATTTTGGAACCAATACTGAATGACACTTTTTGGCATCAGCTCATGGAAAAGGACCGTGTGATGGCCTCGGAATGGTCAAGAGTCAACCATGAAATCATACCTTAGTTTGGGACTCAAAGAGACATTTTAAATGTTTTTGATTTTTATGAAGCGAGTTAAAGTAAATTCGAATCAGTTAATTTTATTTACTGCTACAATGATGATTACATTAAAACCAGCCAATTATTGGAAGAAATATTTTAAGATTTTTAAGAATAATTTCAGACTGGTTAAAGGTACATTTAAATTCTATACATTAATGCCAGAAGTAGATTTTACTTAAAATATACGGAAGAAAAAAAACAGTATCAAATGATTCAAAAATTTTTAAAATAAAATAAAATTTCATATTCATAAAAGACTATTAATTGATTTTTAATTTTATATAATATTGTACCAATTCTGAATTTCTTGCTTTCTTGTAAAAAAAACTTATTTTCATTAATTTATTTACAATATTTGGAAAAAATTTTAGCATGAACTAGTTTTATAACTTTTCTATGTACAATGTTCCGTTCTTTAAAAAAAAAATATGAAAAGTGTATAAAAAGTTAGAGAAAAAGGTGAAAAACATATTTTAAAGATTTTTTGAGTTTTTAAAGCCTTCAATCATTTCTGACATAAAAACTAATATTTTTTTTAAATCTACGAAGTTTTATGTCGGAAATGATATATTGATTTTTTGTAACATATTTTGAAGCCAATAAAGATGAAAAAAAATTAAAAATAACAAACTTCTTTAGCATGGCAGAGATTAGTACATGAATGAAAATGATGTTTATTAGTTATAATCTGAGTGAGAACATCTATCGATATTTTACATTATTGTTCTATGAATAAATTTGTCTATCTTATTCCTTCAGGAGTCAACTCTAAACAGTTGTTACTTATCACCTTACAAAATAATTCATAGATGGAATTTGATAGAATCCATCGGTGGTAAATATATCAAACGTCTATATGTATAATTTAAGCAGAAATAAATGAGGTCAGAACTAACTCTGTCTATAAATTGCATATATCTATAAGTGTTGCCGATGACTTACTTAATTCGAGTACTTATTTTTCGAATTCACCAACTTTAATTTTCCATACGCTACTCTCTTGAGATGTTTCTAGATACTTATGCATTTTTTAAACTAACAAATAACGTTTCCCTTTTTTTTATATTTACAAAAATTTATTAAAGAATTCCAGTAATTGAAATTTTATTGTAGACCAACAATAACATTGATCATTTCATTTTGAAGAACATTTTGCCCCAGAACATTTTGCTTATATTTTTTTACCACAAACTATTTAGTAACAAATATGACTGAAATTTTTACACTTTCGTGAAGTCGATGACTTTATGTTATAATTTCAGCGAATTGTAATTCAATGGAAATCTTTTTTTGCCATCGCATACATACGTATATATGGTACATTTATCTAATATGCCCCCCTTCCTAATATGTCCCTTGGCTGGTATTTAAAATTGAAATGTCCTACTAATACGTCATTTTGTGATAGTCGTATAGTCCAGTTTACTAATTAATGTGTCAAAATTTTGAAGTCTACAAAATATTGATTCGAGTTTTCGAAGATATTTTATGTTTTAACCAAGTATCTTTTTCATTTTTTTAATATCTTGAAGGTGAGTATGTAAAATTTAAGCTCATTATCTTATTATTTCGAAAACAAAATTTCCTATTTACCATTCGATTCAATGTTTTTTATTATTTCAAAAAAGCTTTTCAAAATTTCTGTAGTTTATGAATTAGCAAAATGCCGCCTCGATTACTATTTTTACTCAATTTGTCTCAATATAGTCGCTTGCGAAAACAATGTAGAAACAATTTATAAACATTACAATTATGTCTATTGTTTTAGTTTTGAATTGGTGAACGCAAGCAGAATAAAATGGATATAGAAAAACTTGACATGCTCAATATATGTCGAAGAATTATAATTTTTATTTGCCCTGACTGCGTATAGATGACTAAAGACTTTATATTATTTTTAAAATAAATTCTGAATTTTGTCATATTATTTACAAATATTTATTGCAAGGTATTTTTTAATTATTTTTAAAAACTATTATTTTAGTTTTTATTATTTTCGTGTACTTTTGACTGGAATAAAATTATTTTTTTATCATTTTTAATTGAAAATCTGTATTAATAAGAATCCAAACCCTAATATTATTTTGTTCAAGTCAAAGTGTAGTTCTCAAAACTAGCATAGTGTATACTTTTACTAAATAGTATTAAAAAATACTTGTAACGTTAATTACAATAAATTTTGATATTAAAACTTATTTTCAAGTGTTTTATATGATTTTTACCTTCCAAAACTCATTTTTCAAAAGGAGCCATATTGAGCACACTAACTCGTGTGTATAAAAAAAAAGTAGTTTGCTGCAAAAAGCTATAATTCAAGCACGTGTCATCAAATTGATCGTTTGATGGTTTATTTTGAAGGACAGGATGTAGCTTTTACATGAATTCTCCTATATTAAAAAATTCAATTTTGGTTAAAAGTTATGGTTGTTCGGGCATAGGTAGGGCATATTAGGCAAATATACCTTATATTTGTGTATGTATGTCTGTGTGTGTGATTACAAAAATTTATCATAACTAGATTTCGATACATTAGCGCTTAACTAAGTTCAGCTAAGTCAGCATTCCCGGAGCACAAAAAAATTTAAGAAATCGTTTTCAAAGAAAATTCAGGCTATAAACTCAATAAAAAATAAAAAATATAACTCAATAAAAAGCCGAGTGCATCATTTGTTTTATTTACATAACCATGATTTTGGTTGAATATCAACTTCCATTTTTATTCTAGGTAGTCGACTTCAATTGAGGATTATAGAATAACTCGGAGCATACTATATACCAAATTGATTTTTGGAAATGTATGAAAATCCCAATATCCCAGTATTAAAAAGATGCTCCTGTTTGCTATATATATTTAAATATAATATTAATGGTATGGAGGGCTTTCTTAAAATGTAAAAGTATTATCTATTGATAAATTTAAAAATCATACATTATTGTACAAACCGATATTTAACAGTTAATTGGAAGCGCATAAATATTTTGCGTTACATCTATTAATTAGAATGGCTTTTTCGCTCATTCAATGAAAATAAATAGTACAAGTAAAATGAATTCTTATGCGGAAACACTTCGAGAAAGTTTGATGTTGAATCTAAAAAAAAACTTGTAAATATACTAAAACTATTGAGTTATTTTTCTTCTAAAAATAAATAGAGCAACTGGTTTCCGCTAGGTTCAGTCGATTACTTAATTATAAATCATTATTTCCATTGCAATGTGACGATATGATAGTTTAGAACACCAATATAACACTGCAGTAAAACAATTTGAATGATTAACAGATTTACAAGAGATGAACGATCAAATGCGAATGAACGCTACTCAGCCAAGGTACTTAAAAAAATTAAAAATGAAAAAATAAAGATTCGTCAGTCTAAAATAATGGTGGTATGAGAGAATACAATTGCAAAAAATGAATGAATATGTTATCGACCAACTGTCGATGCAAAGGCCGTAGTTGTGAAGGCAAGGGGAGAAATGTTGATAAATCGCCTAGCTAGAATGGAGATGGTAGGTGGCGAAAACGTTGGTATATAAGGTCTGGCAGCAGAAATCAACACCGTTGGTATTGCAGTTGCTAAAGTGGTGATCGCCATAGTAATGATGATTATCGCTATTATGACGATAACAGTAGTGACGGTCGTTGCTGTTGTTGTTGCTGCTGATGCTATTGTTGTTTCTGATGCAGTTATTGTTGCTATTGCTGTTTATTGTGCTGGTAATGCCGCTGCGTTGTCTTAGACTAGTGAGCCATGTCGGTATAGACGATATTCTGAGATCCCCATCGCTAAAGCAACTTGAGGACACTAAGTACGGCCTGAATAGTTAGGGTTTGCCAACGTCATTGTTCATAGGGATTGAGTCGGCAAGCTTGGCTGAATGCTGCTGGGATAAATGATGCTGCGAATGATGTTGAAGTTGCGGTTGCTGTTGTATTATTGACTGAGATGGTGACGGCTGCTGCTGCACTGCCGATGTTGCTTGAAAAATCAGGTAATTAGAAAATTGAGTAAATTCGATTAACGTGGAAAGAAAGGATATAGAGAAAGTAATGTTGATCTTAGGAAGGCGCCAAGATAAATCTAAATATGACTATCGAATTTTAGTTAAACTAAAATAAAGAAAAGGAAACGGTCAAACTTAAACGCAGGAAATATAATAACAATTTAAACATTAGTAATAGACATATGTTTGTAATAATTTTATTGTATTTTTACTTTCATTAAATAATTTACTACTTTTTTGTAGAGAACTTAAAAGGCAGCTAATTTCTAGTTATGCCCAATTACTTCAATGGAACTAAATTCACCGAGCTAATTAAAATATTGCACTCATTAGACAGATACGTACATTTTAGTTTATGACAATCGATGTAGGTATATTAACGTATGTTAAGATAAATTAAAGATTGATTGTAGGATAATCAAATGAATTTTTCCTCATGGACTTTATCAGCACTTTTTATTTGAAATTGAAAAAAATGGGATAACTAACATTTAATTATTAAGTGTGAATAGCTTGAAATAACAATGAATACAAGGTGTATAGATTAATCACTAATACTCGTAACTTGAGTTACAATGCTCCTAGCAAACTTGTTCTTCAAATTTGACGAACCTATTTCTTATAAAAATTTGATAAAAATACATTACACTTAATTAAGCTCATCATATCTACATGCTTACCACCAGTACTTACAAAGACACTATGGCTTTTATCTTCGCGCGCGCGCGTGTGAAGATTTATATTATATATATGTATGTGACTGTGCACACACATACACACACACTTACGCGCAGATAAGGTAGTGTTAATTAATTCTAAGAAACTTCATTTTAAAGCTACCGTGACAAGTTTTAAAATGATTTTTTATACAATCAACTATTGTACACTAGACGGACATTAATTCGTATCTCCCGAAATTCAAAATCGAAATAAATTTTCGTTTGCTGAGCATCACTGGCATCGAAAAAAGTTAGGTCGAGGTTTATTTTTTGCGAATTGCGTAGTTCGAACTTGAGGCTGATATGGCTACGTTTGCTTAAAACCAAAGGACCACGATGTTTACAACTGTCAGATAAGTTGATCGCGAAAACATAACTAATTTTTTTTTATTATCTTATAATATGAGACAGTAAGGATGAACGCGGAAGACTTTGAAGGCTTATTTGGAGTGAGCGATAATATTTACATAATGATTCTCATGCTGATTTGGATATGTTTTATTTATTTATTATCAATTAAACGTATGTACATCAAAATAGTATAGCTAAATACTGTTATCTTTTTAGTAATGAACAAGAAAATTTCATGACTTGATACTAAGAATGAACTCTCAATAGGAAAACAAGATGTCGAAAATATTTCAAAATTAACTCAAATTTATCTTACAAATAAGGAAAATTTGCATTTTAAACATCATGCAAAACAAATTATGTTTAGTAGTGACTTGAAAATCCACCTTGATATTAGATGCACGAAAGAAATTGCTTAGACTATTTTTAAAGCTTAGATTAGAATGCAATACTATTTCTCATGTATCAGACTATAAATACTATATCGATTAACAATTTGCTCATTCAGTATTAATAATATTGAATCCTATATTATATTATAAGCATTTACTTTATTTATAAACGTAGAAGATGAAAACTTGAGAAAAAAACAAAGGCATCAGCATAATGGTGATTGGCTGATTATTAACTAGTTGCATTAATGTACAACTGATAAATTCTATTTCAAGAATTGTAAAAGTGGAAAAGCCGTCTGTGATTGACATTTTATCATTAAAAGACACTTGTGGAACCTATTAATCGTTGGAAAATAGAAGATTGGTGCAACAAAATATTTCAATTTTAGTTTCAGAAGAATTTACTCGCCATCGTAAGCCTTTTAGTAGTGTATAACAAAACCGATTATTGTTCGAACAATTTATCATTGTTCGAAAAACATTTAATGATAGTGACTTGAGTTTAACCAATGAATAACATTTTGTTTTTATAAAAAATTAATCAAGAATGTTTCTGCCCAAAATCAAAGTGTCATGCAAATTATCATGTCAAGCTTAACAAATTTGGGATAACATACGACGACGCAGGCCGAAAAAATATAAGCTCAGACCCTTGAACTCCAATTGCCTTAACTTCCGATCTCTGTAAGTGGTGATCATATAACCATGGACTCTTGAACCCCAATTACCTTAATCCAACCCCATATCCCCTGTACTCTGTAACTATAATGTTGTTAGGAAACTGCTAAAATATTGAACATCAATCAATGATGTATCGATGAAAAGAAAAGATATGCTTAATCCAAAAAATGAGATTTAAAGCGCAAGAGTACTGCTTCATGATGATTTTACTGGTTTTTGGAAAAAAAAATTTATCACAGTATTAAATTACCTCGAAGATAGTAAATAATCGTGAGTTTTATACTTTTAGGTTAGGATATCTCGAGAACTTAAGGTGATGGATCAATTCTGAATCCAGATTCAGATTCAGTGCATTGAATACCTTTAGAAATATACAATTACGTTTTAGAAATATACTATAAATTTTTGTTGACGTCAGTCTCTATTATTAGCTTTATCCGTATTATGATCGTGTGCAGCTAACAATTGTAGTTTTCTATATCTGTATACGTCACACAGAACAAACGTCTCATCCTCTTTCTTTTATAAAAAAGAGAATCTGACAAAGTGAAACCAGTTTATTCGTGATCTGATTGACTGAAACAAACTCAAAAATGAATTTACACTTAACTGCGACGATGCACTACATTGCATATACATCACTACAGACAAAATTATATGCTTTACGAGATAATTATAAACTCGTATATGCAATCAAGAGAGACACACCGCCAAATATTGCTCTAATAATAAAGATTCGCAGAATAAAGACAAAGATACAGTGCTCGGCTATGGATTCGGAAAATAATGTAAATTACAGTAGCAATAACATAACTGAGATTTAGAGGAAACTGACACTGGCACTCAGAAAACTGACATTGAGATCTCTGGAAACCAAAAAACTATGGTATCCACTCAAGAAAATCAAACAGTCAATCGCTCTTTAGAAAGCCTATAGCGATCGAAGGCAAAAATAATCAAAAAAGGCAAATGTTAGTTAACAGCAAAACAAACGACAGATTTCGCAAGAACCAAAGCTAAACACAGAAAAACCACCAAAAAAATGAAACTCATACATAATATACCTTCTGAAAATCTTAAAACTTCGATCGATACTGCTGTAGTTAAAATGTACAGCTCTACGTTGGCAACGTTACCTATCACTCTTGAGAACTTATATAACTTCTTGACTAATTGTAAGACATATGGATGTGAATACGAGTATAAGCAAGTACCTGATTTAGCAGATAAATGCACACAAAACCCAACTACACTAATTGTTTTACTAGAAGAACTTCATAAGCACATTATCGGTAGCTCTCTGAAAAGAAGAATCACAAGCATTAACGAACAACTACAAGCCACAGTGGATCAAATGTATGTCGATAAACAAGAATCATCAAACTACGAAAATCAAACAGAGTAAGTTTGTATTGCCTTCGTCTTCCGTTCCACCTATTAGATATTAATTATATAAGATTAATGGAATTAAAGGAGGATCTTAGAGATAAGAAAAAATATATATCCACTGAATTATGAATAATGTATTGAAATCCTCAAAGAATACGCAATAAAAGAGAGAAAATAACTCAAATCATTCAGGATGTCGATATCCTAATTTGCGTAGTCATGGTTAAAAGAAAAAGATAATTTCCATTTCGTTAGTTTCAATACATTTCGTAAAGACCGTGAATATAAAATGGGAGGCGGAATAGTATTTCTTATACGTAAAAAATTCAATTACGTTGAAGTTAAAAATGTACACAATGCAAATATGTATACTGAACTTTGTATGTTTGGAGTCACTAACCTAAAAGAATCTATAATAATCATTGCTTGTTATAAATCTCCCGAAATACATTTGAACAATTTTTAATGGAGCACTTTATTGAGCAACACGAAAGCTAAAAGTAAATGTATACTACTTGGTGACTTAAATTGTCACAACGAAGCATAGAATTGTGCAGACATCGATGAGGATAGTAGGAACTTACTATTGCAATCCAAGAATAATTTTTACAAAATAAGAACTCTTATATGGGTATCGACCCGGATAATAAGAAAAATCTAACATTGTTCTCGCTTTTTCGACTATAAAAACACAGTGCATCTACTCAAAGTTACCGTTAGCAACGCCTCTTGAATCGGATCATTTCCCAATAGATGTGAAATTTAACACCAAAAAGTATTTGTACCGAGAAAACAACCTTTAAAATTTAAACTAAGCGTACTGAATGGAACCTAGTTAACGATATTTTTCGACACTTCGTACGGAAAGTGCGTTTTTTTCCGCACGCTCGGCAAAAAACGTGTGTTAAAAATCGCACTTTCCAACGTTATATCAAAAAATACGGTACGGCACATGTTCGGGAAAGAGTTTCTCGTCTCGTGTACCTTTCCACCCTCGCTTCGCTTGGGCGTAAACGCCACACGAGACAAGAATCTACTTTCCCGCACTTGTATCGTAATGTACTATTACATATCAATTTTGATACGTGTATCTTTCCACTCTCGCTTCGCTCGGGCGTAAACGCCACACGAGACAAGAATCTACTTTCCCGCACTTGTATCGTAATGTACTATTACATATCAATTTTGATACGTTTCTGAATACTGACTATGACAACCTCTCCACTTTAGAAAAATATGAAATATTCATGAAAACTATTTCAGAAACATCGAAAAAGGCCACGCCCAAAAAAAGACACTTCAATAAAAAAAAATTACATAAATTCAGTAGCATGGTAAAATTGCGATTGTGATAGGATAAAACGCCAAAGACAGACAGAAAAAGAGAATTTGAGAAGATATGGTATATAAGAAATGGAAATTCTTAGGAAAACTTACTCATTTAATAGAATACAAAAGGATTAGCAAAAAAACATAAAAATAAGAAAAAAGAATGCTATCTAAAATTTGCCGAAACCATTAATTTCAATATCAATTTAAAATATACATGGGATACCGCAAAAATTTGTAAGTAAAAATGGATAAATATAAACCCTAAAAGCATAGATGAATACTTACAAAAAAATGAAAAAATTGAAACAACACTAAATAATATGTGTCCTGAATAGGTTCCGGAAGATCCAAATGATATTCCAAGCAGTATAAAAAACCCGTTTATGAATGAACCCTTTAGGTATACATAGTTTAACACTACACAAAATTAGAGGCAAGAAATCCGCGCCTGACATGAACGGAATTAATTACGAGGTATTGCATCATATTCCTATTAAATACCATCTTCTCCTGTTAGATATACTCAACAAATGCTATGCCAACGATACTTATCCTGGTTCTTAGATCAATACGTACATACACTCTATAGAAAAGCCCAACGGCAAGGGAGGGCGCCCCTTAGCCTCAACATCTTGCATATATATATAAAATATTCAATGTTGTCGTACAGACTAAGATGGTGGGTTGAAAATAAGAACAATTTACTAATGAGCTAAACTAGGTTTAGAAAAGCAATGTTATGTACCGATAATCTTACAACCCTCAAATTAGATATCGAACAAGCCTTAAAAACAAAAAAACATATATTAGCTGTTTTTCTTGATGTGAGCAATGCATTCAATGAAGTTTACAGTCAAATTTTACTCGAGATTTTACCTAAAATTGGATATTTGAATAAAGTATTGAAATTTCGCAGCCTTATATACAGTGAAATTAATGAAAATATTCCTAAAAATAGTCATAAAGGAATACTTCAAGGCGGGATTTTTAGTCTTCTATTTTACATACTATACGTTTCCGGTGTTTTCAACGATCTTGGAATAAACATAAAAACTTTACAGTCCGCTAATGATGTTATATATATCGAGACGGAAAATCCAGAGAGATTTATTAATATTAGAAAAAGCGCTAAGCATTATTGTTGATAGACTTAGATTGCGATTTTCATCGATGTCTGTACAATCGCGAATGAAAGTGCAAATTACAATGTTGATATTTTTACAGATTCCATGAGCGTAGTACAAGCTTTAGCTAATCCGAAAAATAAAGTTGACGTTAATTATCTTATCTTGGAAATATATAAAAAATATTTAATTTTTTAAAGGTCCTGGCAAATCTATTTTCACGTTGTACTGGATTCTTGCGCATGTTGGCATCAAAGGGAACGAAAAAGCCACTGAGCAACGGCTGTCTGTCAAGCGCATTCCACAAAACAACTGAAAACTGTTGTTAAAAAAACTCACGATGAAAGATACTCTCAAAGTAATTAAAAATGAAGGTATAATTAAAGGACAAGCTTATTTTGAAAATTATCACAAATAAAGCCGTGGTTTATGGAAAAAATTCTTAACAGAGACGATATATCTTCTATTTTATATATTCTTCTATTTTACAAACTATAGTAACTTTATGTAAATACCCTAGCAACCATAATAGTTTAAGAGAGTCCTTGTTCAAAATTAACATTGTAAATAACACCCAGTGCAAAGGTGGAAGCGAGGTCCAGGACTTAAATTACGTAATTTGGCAATGCCCGTTATATAATGTACAGAGAAACGACCTACAATATATAAGATGCTGGCTAAAACCAAATAATTTCCAACCTTTGATATAAAATCTAACTTAGGTAAACCGTCTTTCAATGTTGTGCGCATAATATATAAGTTTATAAAAAAGTGTAAAATTGTAATATAAGGAATCAATATAACTTAAACTAAGTTTACGTATGTATTTCATACATTTGTCTCTCAGTAATGTGTGTGTGCGTGTGCGTGTGTGTGTGTGTGTCTAACTTTTTTCTCTTTTTCTTTGTACTTAGCTAAATAACCTTTGTATAAGAAGAGTTAATAAAGCATTGATTAAAAAAAACCTCAAAATAAAAATCGACCGATACCCCCCATATAGAAATTAATTGCACTTTATTCTATGCGAAAGCTTAGTTTTGATTAAACAAAGTAGGCAATAAAAGATAGTAATAGATGGGTTATTACGATAAAATATTAAAGAGTAATATTGGTTGTATTCAATTATATACAATATTAGAAAATTTTAAAAAATGTATTAATTACAACCGTGAACGTCTATCGAAGTATGTTTTTTAAATCGCGAAGGAAATGATTACATAAAAGTATAATGTTTTTAAAACTGATATTATATATTTTTTTACATTTTTTTCAAATTTTTCACTTTTGATGTTTTTCCAACACAAAATTTCAGACGATAAAAATCAAAAACTTCATTAATAATATTTTGAATCATAAGTATATAACTGCATATTTATTTACCAATAAATCATATCGTCGGCTATATTTCATATAATTATGAGAATATTTAATGCTTATTGAATTATCGAATTTTCAATTTCGTTAATAAAAATTTGATCTATATTCATGTATTAAAATGAATGCGAATAAAAGGCGAAATAAATGAAAACACGAAGCGCACTAAACATCAATAATATTTTTAAATAACAAAAAAAAATTAGTTATGGTTTCACGGTTAACTTATCTGACAGTTATGAACAATGATCCTTTGGTTTTGAATAACTATTTATTAAACATATTTCATGATCGATTTTTTATTCAATTCACCTTCAATCAGAGTGACTGAAATTCGATTTTACGGTAACTAAAAACAAACGCAGCCATATCAGTCTCAAATACGAACTATGCAATTCGTACAAAAGAAACCTCGACCTAACTTTTTTCGATGCCAGTAATGCTTAGCAAACGAAAATTAATTTCGATTTTGAATTTTGAGCGATACGAATTAACGTCCGTCCAATGTATAGAACCCCGCGGGGGCTAATTTTAAAGGGAAAGACATTACCCTCCGAACCCCTCCGGTCGATTTGCCCTCCACCGCCTGGTTCTAAATTGGCATTGATTTAAATCGAGGTTAAAAAAAATTGAAATTTTTTTAATCAGTTTTTTTACTGTAAAAAACACATATTTTCATTTTTAAGTCTCTGCACGTCTTATATGGAAGCTTTTGCAATTACCTTTAAAATGCCCTGCTGTTTTTTGTGATACGATGATTTCCGACCAAGATACAAAACTTTCAAGTTTGCCAAATTTTGAGGTAAGCATGGCAAAAGTGATTGACGGGCAGTGTAAGTTTTTATTAGCTCATGGATTATATTTATCTTATTTACAGGATGATTCATTTTAATCAATGGGATTGATAATTTTCTTTTCAAAAGTATTATAACAAAAAATATTTCAAATAAAAGTTGTTGAGTTCAAAGGGGTCAACTAATGATGACCTTCAACATGACTTTGAACTTATTTTTCAAGGTCATTTGAAGGTCAACTTTATTTTTTCAAACAGAAACTATTTTACTCTATTTTTTACTTCGAATTCAAATAGTATGAAGTATATTGATCATTTTTTTTCGATTTTGGCCTAATGAAAGTGGCCCTATTTAAACTGGTTTTTCGATCCTTGAAATGATCTTAGGACCCCGAACTAGTAGAATCATTCTAACCGTAAAATTTTGCGTTGTTTTCATTTCCGTAATCAAAATTAAGGGTCTTGATAAAAAAAAGTGACCTTCATATTGAGTTCAAGGACATTGAAGATTCATTTCAAGGACAAATCCAACGTCACCATGACACTTTCTTCTAAAGTCTACAACTTTTGTAATGACTATATTTCCGATTTTTTCCGTTTCAGACCAGTTTTTCAAGTGAGATTATGTGCATTAAAAATTGATAAGTCTACATATCACTTTTCATCAGTGGTGATATTTAATAACTTGTAACTTTTTAAAAAAGTATCGTAGCAAAAGACCTTAAGTGATACATTTTAGGTTTTTTAAAATCTTTCGAGCTCTATCAGAATTTTTTATCTATCACCGATATTTTCAAAAATATAAATGATTGAAGAAATTAAGAAAACTTTGAAAAAATGACATTCTTCAAAGCGGTATAAAAAATAGAAAAAATGACTTCAAAAATTTTCGCACCCCCATATAAAGTTAGTATTTCTCTACTTAAAATGGCCTTTTATTTTTATTCTACGATCAAAAGAATCGGAGATATTTTTATTTGAAGGATGGCTTTCCTAAATTTTTGGAAATTTATAACTGGTACTGTATATAATATAAATCTTCACACACGTGCGCACCCACACACGCATACAATTCTAAAAGAAAAGTCATAGTATTTTTGTAAATAATGGTGGTAAGCATATAAATATGATGAGCTTAATTAAAAGTAATGTAAGCATCAGTACACATATGTACCCGATGGACAATAATTCTTTCCGACAGGGAACGCGGAATCAATCAATTTTTTCCAATTTATGAACTACTAAATTCAAATGTCAAAAAGATATGTTTCGTAACCTAACTAAGACATTTACCCCGAAAAACTTTTATAAATTTGTGTAGTCTTATAGTTTTTATAATTTGAAAACTGTTTTAATAATGTACGCTTAATAATTACTGACATGTTTAGAGTTTTTTTAATTGCGATATTTATAATAAATACAAAAATTATCTCTATTGCTTATATATTTCCGTTTTTTCTAATTAAGTAAAAAACATAATATTGTAAAGTTCATGAAAATACTGGAAGAGTATAGTTAAAATGACTATTTTTACACCGAGAAAGAATTATAGTAACAATTACTATATAATATCACAAAAAATGGAACTAACTATAATTAAGCAATTAATTTTTTTAACTCAAATATAGTATCAGTTACAATAAAATATATGTAAATTACTATAATTTTGAACTATTTCAATACGACTAAATATATTACTTTGTATAGCAGTGAAAATTTTACATAAATAAAATATATAGTTTGTTTCCTTATTTCTTAACACTTTTCTTCTAAAAATCATAGTAAAATGGTGAGTCTAGTAAGCAATAATAGATATTAAAATAAATTATACTTTGATATTCTTGAAAATACTGAAATGGTACTAATTTTTTAATTTGTCATAGCACAGATGTATACCTGTTAGATTGCTTTATTTAGATTTAGTGTACACTATCATATGTAAGCATTAAGTGATCATAATAACTCGAATCCCATCACAGTGTTTCGACGACCTATCTTGAGAATCTTGCAGATTTTATAAGTACTTTTTCATTTAACTCTCCAAAAGAAGAACTTTGTCAAAATTCAAATCTATAGAAAGTCTACTCAAGCAACTTATCAACCAAAAACGAACATGCAATCGTTATAGAAGCTATAGAATATTTTATTATTGACGATTATACTAACGTCTTCAAAAAGTTGATTAACATAAATGCTATCAAATTCATTTGAAAAATTTCTGGTGGACATGTATATATCTTTGTCACAGTTCATGTATGTGCTAAAAGTCCAGTTAAAAGTCTAGAAAGTAAACTCATCTAAATCCAAAATCATCTGCTGTAAACTTTATTTACTTTTCCGTTATTGATCAGTAAAATAAAAATATTTCGATCCTTCTTAGTAATAAGGTTCTATCTCGACGATCGACTATCTCGAGGCCAATTCAAGAGATACTATTTCGACGGTCACTGCAAAAACGTTCTATCTCAGCCGGCCGTTCAGTAAAGTATTATCGTTCTCTTGTAATATTGTTTTCTCAACATAGAATGTAACACCGGTAAGCTCGGGACGTTTAAAAAGCTAAATGTTACTTGGAAGTTGTACTCAATTTTGCATGCATGTATATACCAAGAGCGTAATATTGATTAGGAACAATACGTTTGATTACACTCGCGATATATTTTGATTGATCATCAGCGATGTTAATGCTGTGAATAGTGAATCTTTTGAATCTATTTTTTATACAAATTATCATTTTATAAAGTAATAAAAAGACGTAGTTTAAAAAGTATGATATCATTAGAATAAAATACTAATTCGTACAATAAGTGTTTCGTTCAAACAATTGTGCAATGGAATTCTATCTCGACAGATTATAACATTCAATTATTATATAATGATAATTAACTGAAGGTTAACATAACCAAAATTTAAGCGATCATACATTCAGCGGAATTAAATCTTTATAAATGATCGTATAAATGAATTTATTCATTGCATTTATTTTGAAAATCGTAGTTATTTGTGTAAAAATTATCAATAAATATCGATAAATATCGATAGATATCGATAGTATCGATAAATTTCTATTAACTATTTATATCTACTTTTTTTAGATGTATATCAGGAACAAAAAAAACATACAAAAATCCAAAATCGTTTATTTAGTCACTTCCTGAGTGCTTTAACCTCCCATTGGAAAGAAATTAAGCTTAATATACAACAATCTTTACAAAACATCGAAAATGATAATAAAAAAAGAAAAATTAAGAAAAAATAAATAACAAATTTTAATTAAATTACGGAACTCTTTTAATATTGAATTATATTTTGAATATTAAATTATTATAACTAAGATGTAATGAAAATAATAACTAAGATTTAATAATTATAATAAAAATATAATCACATTTATAATTCTAATATAATACACATAATTTCTGAAGAAAGATACTCAGTTGACGAAAATACTAAATATTTAGTTTCTAAAGAATTTCTCTTTTACTAAATTTTTAATTTATATATTATGTTATAAGAACTGTGTCTGCGTAAAGCTGATGTGTTGTTGAAGCTTTAGGTTAGTTGCATTTGTAAATTAAATAAGTAAGGTTATTCAAGTATAACATATATTTTTGATAAAAAACATAAACAAGTAGCTATGAATTTAATTGTTCTTATGATTACAACATTATATTCTACAAAAAAGGCTGGAAAAAAAATTGTTCAAAGAAACCAATAGAGCATGCAAAACTATTGAAGATTGAAGAACAAGTTTAAGTATAAATAAAAAAAATTGTATGATTATCATGCCAACTCGTCTGCAGAAGCTTACCTTTCCTGAAAGGTATAAGGGCTGGGCGATATATGACTTTCATGAATGTATGACAAAATTCATGATTCATTAAAAAAAACATTTCACATGAAATTGAATGGTCTTTTAAGACTTATTTCATATATTTTGAGCTGCGGAGGAAAATATATAGGCACCCTTAGCGCACTTTTTTCAGTGATATTTCATATTATATATTTTTCTAGGCACTTGTAAGATATATCTCTCATGCGACAAAAAAAATTTAACGTATCATCAATTTTTATTTAGGGGAGACCGGGGTAGGTTGGCATGCGGGGTAAGTTGACCAACTGCTAATAACTCTTGAACAAAGCGATCGAGGGCATTCCCGTCGATACTAGTGACGTAGAATAACACGAGGAATCTGTGTGTTGAGTTTTCGTCGGATCGCTCGAGGCATCGAAGAAAGTTGTAAGTTTGAAAATTTTCTTACATATTTTGAAAAATTTTATACTTTAGAAAATTTTTAATAACTTCTGAAAAATTAATTATTTCTTAAAATAAATTGAAGTATCATATAGAGGTCTCGTTTGAGTATGTGTACAAATTTTTTAAAAATTTTTTACCGAGTTCTAATATTTTTAATAGAATTTAGAAATTAATGTATACCCACGGGGCACATTGGCCAACTTTTTTTGGGGTAAGTTAGCCGATAAAAAAATTACTTGTGGATAGAAAATTTCATTACGAAATCATTTTTACAGGGAAAAATGGTCCGTAATTACAAAAGAAAGACTGATCGAGGAATGAAATCACTCGATACGATTTTAAAAGCAGTCTATGCCATAAGATATGATCGTAAGAAATTAACCCAAGTATCTGAAGAATTTAATATTCCTGTGCGAAGTTTATCAAGGTATTACTCAAAAATAATATCAGAAGAGTTAGAAAGATGGAGCGTAAACAGAACTAGCACAGTGAACCTAGAAGTAGGATACAGAAGTGGGAAAAAGGTAAATTGTTTAAATGCCGTAACATATTATTTCAATTATAAAAGTAGATACGTTAGAGATTCGAAATCGCCGTGTTAGCTACATATAATAAACACTCCGGCGCTAGTTGTTTTGTTTACATTCCAGAGAAAATCTTGTCGACTAGTTCGAAATCGAATATTTATGTTATTTATATTTGATTTGACAGATTTTCGAAATAATTTTCTGTAAATAGAGAAAATATATAATATGAAAATGAACGAAACTCATAGTTCTTTTTCTTATTGTTCAAATTATATACCTAATAGTATATAATATTTTTCAGGTATTTTCTTCTGATCAAGAAACAAAACTTCTAGAGTATATTATCAAATGTGCAGATATCTATTATGGGTTATCCCCTAAAGATATAAGGAAATTAGCGTATGAATATGCTGAGATATGTGGAGTATCGATGCCTCCAGAATGGAAAGAGCATAAGTTAGCTGGAGCTGATTGGTTTTCGATATTTATGAAAAAACACAAAGATCAAATATCCATCAGAGATGCCGAAGCAACGAGCATGGCTCGAATTTCTTCATTTAACCCTAATAATGTTAGTAAATTTTTTGAAACATTGGGATTAGTTTTACGTAAATACACATTGTCTTCTGTTGATATTTGGAATGCCGATGAAACCGGCTTGACGACAGTTCAAAAACCAAACAAAGTTGTTGCTCGTAAAGGAGTAAAACAAATTGGGAGAGTCACATCTGGTGAACTAGGCTCTCTTGTTACGTTAATGATAGTAGTTTCAGCAATGGGAAATAGTATTCCACCATTATTCATATTTCCAGGTAAAAACTACAAATCTCATTTCATAAATAAGGCACCTTTGGGAAGCTTTGGATGTGCTAATCCTTCAGGATGGATGATAGAAGATCACTTCTGTTTTTTTTAGAACACTTCGTTAAACATACAAAGTGCTCGAAAGAAAGACCTGTACTGCTGTTGCTTGATAATCACCAATCACACCTGTCTGTTAAAGGTATTGATTATGCTAGAGATAATGGAATAGTAATGTTTTCCTTCCTACCACACTGTACGCATAAGCTTCAACCTCTTGATACGAGTGTTTATGGACCTCTAAAAAAATTTTACAACAGTGCTTGTGACAATTGGATGACAAATAATCCTGGAGCAACCATGACTATATACGATATTCCAGAAATAGTTTCACAAGCCTTACTATTAGCAGTAACCCCAGTGAATATAAAAGCAGGCTTTAATGCGACAGGAATATGTCCTTTCAATAGCAACATCTTCACAGAAGCAGATTTTTTACCTGCATTTAGCACCGATCGTCCAATTCCTCCTCAGCTATCATCTTAAATCAATGGAGATAATACCTCTGCAGAATCAAATAGTCATATAGTAGATGAACCAGTGCCTTCAAATGCGATAGATGTGGAAACTATTAAACCTTTGCCAAAAGCTCAAAAAAGAGATCCAACCAGAAAACCAAGAGCGAAAAGGAAATCTTGTGTTCTGACAGATTCCCCAGTAAGAAATTCACTAGCAGAAAAGCAGTTCACAAGACAAAACAAAAAAAGAAAATTACAACAGCAACCCGAACAAAGAAGAAAAAGAAAAAATTCAGGAGACACCAGTGAAAAAAAATCAAGCAGGAATAACAAGAAGAAGAAAATGCATCCTGTTAAGAGTCATCAAGCGGATACAAACCGAGGCTCGTCGAACGATGAATGGTTCTGTATTGTATGTGAAGAACCCTATAGTGAAAGTAGCGAAGATTGGCTACAGTGCAATGCTTGCAAATATTGGGCACATGCGTCGTGTGCAGGCAAAACGAAAAATTTCTTTTGCTCGAATTGCAAATAATACAGACATGAAATATTTATTTATTCTTTACTAATCTTCTCTTAATTTTTTCGAGTTGTAATTTATTTGCATTCTTATTGTCGTTATTTTTTTCTCGCGAGTTTACGTGTCTCTGTATGACGGGGCTACAAGTTTTTGTAAGACATATTATAATAGTTTGTTGTTATAATTGAGATCAGATGAACTTATTGTTCGAATTTTTTCACGTTATTTGTTCAATGTAAAGTTTAATTCGTGAAAATGTGTTTCTATTCTTTCTGTATAATATTATAATGATTATTTTTTATGTTATGTAGCTAAATAGAAAGAATACAAAGATTATTCTCCATATTTTATTGAAAATTTATCTTGGCCAACTTACCCCGTATACGGGGCAGGTTGGCCAAAAGTTTTGTTTGTGAATCATTGTCTATAACTTTTTTGTATGTAATCAGGATGCCTTGAAAAAAATCGTGAATGATCTTTGAAAGACGTACTTTCAAATAGCATTTTTTGATTTTCTCTGAAATGCTCTGTTTTTAAGAAAAAAAATCGAATACAAAAAGTCGGCCAACTGGCCCCGGTCTCCCCTACTTATAAAATATTGTTTTTCAAATTCTCAAATCGCTTTTATTATGCTTAGCGATCAATATTTTGAATGCATTACTAATTAAGTAGAGTATCTTGATTATGTTATCAATCATTTTATAATAGTGTTAATGCGTTGAACATTACATTTTTACTGTAAGCTTTAGCAAGTATGATCATAGACGTCTTGTAAGCTTATTGTGTATTTAAGCAATCAAAAAAGAAAATATTGAAAATATTGAAAATTTGAGTGTTTCTTGACTAATTTTATAACTTTTTGGTACTTAAAAATTTTTTTGTAAAGTCTATAGGTTTAGAGAAAAAATTTTTTCTTGAATTGTTCATAAAATTTTTTTTCTATCTACCACTACAAAATTCACGAACAAACTCGTACATCCTTTTACTTGTGCATAGACACATATATTCTATACAATTTTCACATGAATGTTAAGTAAAGCATATAATAAAAATATTGGTTTTCCCTTATTCAATACACTTGTTATGTCACGAGAACGTTCAAAATCTTTTGCTTCATCGCATGTGTGCAGAGTATGAATCAGATTATTCGGATAGTGATTCCAACGAAAATAGATTGATTCCGAATGCAAATAATTTAGGCTTCAATGATTCTGATTCCGATTGTGATTCGATATCTGATTCAGATTCTGAAAATGAATTCACAATACCAAATATTACTTATAAAAAAGCTTGTGCTACATATTCTGAAAACTTGGATAAACTTGAAAATATCGCGAATTCATTTGGATCGATGGCGAGAAGTCATATCCAAATACTTATGTAGAAACAATATTATTATCTGAAGCTGCAAAAAAGAATATACAGGCGTGGGAGCCTTTTCAATTGTTTGAAACCTTTTTTCCGCCGAAATGAAACAATATATAATTGATGCGTCTAAAGAGAATAATTATGATTTGGAATTATAAAATCTTGACACTTTTATAGGTATACTTATTTTCAGTTCATTCAATAAAAGAAAGTCTCAGATAGATTATTGGTCATCTGATCCATTCTTATCTAGTGAAATTGTTTCTTCTGCAATGACTCGTAGTAAGTTTGAAGAAATTAAGTCTAAAATAAAATATTCAAAAGCTAAAGACAAGGATCCAAACGACGGAGGGTGGCGGGTTCGTTTGACGTTGAAACTTGATGAAATGACAGCCAAGTCTTATGCAAAAACTGTATTGAAACAATTTATTTGAGAGAAACCAATAAGGTTTGGTTTGAAATTTTGGGATTTATGCACTTCAGACGGCTGTCTACTGAATTTAGATCTATATTGCGGTAAAAATTCCCCAACCGGAAACAAATTAGCAAAATGTGCTTTAGGAACTCGTGTGGTATTGCATTTATTAAAACCTTTCTTTGGCTAATAAATTATAATAAAATCCCTACATTTCATTTATACTTTGATAATTTTTTTTACAAATATGGATTTGACTTTGTATTTGCAAAAATTACGTTAGAAATGCATTGGCACTATAACAGACAATCCAGTCAAAGAAAAGAATATACTTGAAAAGAAAGCTCCACGAAGTACTTATATATATATATATATATATATATATATATATATATATATATATATATATATATATATATATATATATATATATATAATTGTAAAACATGATTAAAATAGTGGCATAAATTTCATCACTATTGTGGATTCGAAGCCTGTTTCAATAGCTTCAACTGCTACAGGTTCTACTATTAACTTCGAGAAGATATAGTTCAGAGGCTCGATCCAAAACTAATATACCTTTTCCGCAAGCTTTTTATTTGTACAATAAATTTATGGGCGGTATTGACGTGCATGATGGACACTGCAATAACGTACTTCTAAGTATACGTTCCAAAAATGGACATGGGTCGTTTTTATAAGATTTATGCAGGCATTCATTACAAATGCCCTCGTCATTTTCAATGCTACACATGATGGAAAGAAAAAAGTTGGAATAAAAGAGTTAACTATTTCGATTGCTAAATATTATATTCAACAAGGTCAAACAGTTCATACACGATCTCATAGGGGCAATTAAAAAATTATTCAAATGATAAATGTCCAATAAGAACAAGGATTTATTGTGAAAAATGTTATCTATATGTATGTAATAATTTTTGGGCAAAAAAGCACTCATAAAAGAAATGTTAAAGTGAGAGGCAAGGGGACTCACGAAAAAAAAGCATCCCAAAGGAGACAATGTTCTACCACGTCCACGCTGTTGTTTCTGGGTAATGCTAAGAGTAGAATAAAACAATGTATATGCACAGAATCAGCAAAGAAGTAATCAAAGAACACTCACAAATTTTGTCAAACATTTTTTAGGTATTTTTGAAAAATTTCTTCCTACTGTTCGAGTGCCATGATCACCTCTGATCATAGTAAAAAGTTGATACCTTTGCGGTATCATTCTAAATAAAATATACAAAAAAATTTTTTTCAAAAATTTTCACGTTTTTCACGTTTCAATCGACCAAATATTTTTTTCTCGGTGTCTAATCGAAATTTCAAGCTCAGATTCTGAAAGAACATCAAATTTCGCGTAGGAATAGAGGTATTGCATTAATTTTTTGGTCCAATAACATAATAAATAAACACGTTGAAAAGTTAATAAAACTGCTGATCACCTAGGCGTCAATAGATTAAGAAAGTAAGTATGCATTTAGTAATTTTTTTAAAGAAAATTATTTTTTTGGAATGAAATAAAGTGAATAGAATAAAATGAAAGGAAATATACTTTTGTTTTTGTGCATTGTTAGCGGTATGCGGGCAAATGAACATGTGATTATTAGAATATTAAGCCCGTTCAATTAGAGGCATATTCGTATAATGAATGTATCACCAATCCAAATGTAAGACTAGTGTCATAATAAACCAACAATATTAAGTCAAGTTTACTATCGCATAGTAGTATAGTTGTTTACTACATTTCACCATTCATATGTCTAATTAAACTTTTGGAGAATTTTGCCATATATCTTGAAATATGTAAAAATTTATCGCTTTTTGTGAAATGATTAGTGCTAATTCAAGTTTTATTCATCAATAAGTATCGGTGGTTGCAGTGTATTTCGAACTACATTATTTATTCATGCATACATACTAATAGAATCTCAAAGTTGTCATATAAAAGATTCAATTAATAATAATATGTAATAAATAATACAAAAACAAAACGAAGAGCACGCGAAACACAATCTCATGATTACTTTGTGAAAAAGAACGATGACTAGATCCGGAAAATCCGTATGAACTGATTATTTTTTCAAATCAATCGGCAATCTACCATCAATATAAAATATTTATTATCTCGGTATACCGATATTTCATATGAAACTTGGTATAATTCTTGATTTTGTTTTTATTAATTGTACAAACGTACAATATGAATATACTTAGACGACCGATATTTACAAAAAATTTATATATTTTCTGATCCATTCTTGTAACAGAAAATTAGAAAATAATATAATTAAAACAATTATTTACAAATAATTATTCGTGTACAGTAATTATTTTTTTATAAAAATTTCTGACGCGAATATCAGGCAACTAAATCAAATTTAGATGAAAGTAACTATTTTCAATTTTTAATGAAATTTTATGCATGAATAACAAGATGCGATAGTTTTTTATTAAATTAATTTTCATCGTATCTCTGTGTGCTTGGTTACTGGTTGCACAGCGTAATGTGTATGTATATGTGTAGAAGCAAGGTAAGGTATGTTCGTGACGGCTGTGTTAGAGATTTTTCTGACGTAGCAAATGCTCGCTCAAACCTCCAAGCAATAAATAAACAGCTTCATTTTAAAAAAATTCTAATTTTCGTAATTTCGTATATCGAACATGACTACATCCATCGAATTTCACTTAAATATAAACTATCAATTGTTGAGATATTCATTGATATCTATGAAGTTAATTCCCGTTTAATCGAATGAAAAAAGTTATAAGTTTATTTCAAAAATAAATTTGACAAAGGTGTCAAACTAATCATTTGAAATTCTGGCTTCTGTAACATTTTTGAAATCACGTTAAAAAAATACACTGAAATCAAGAAGAGTCTTCCTGATTCTTGAATAAGCTGTGCAAATAGTCCACTATTTACAAAATGCTTAATCTGACTTTTGATGTTGAAGAAGTTTTTTGAGATATTCTTGCTGCATTTTTGGTATTGAAGAAGCATTCGATAAAATTAATATAGAAACGCTTCTTTCTCGAATAGTTAGTAAAAGCATCCCTCAAGGCGGAATTCTTAGTCAGCTTTTATTTTGAATAAATATCGCTTCTATTTATAATCGGATCCTTAAATCTGTTGGGTATTAACTAGCTATGTTTGTAGAAAATATTGCACTGTATTGGAAAAGACGATCACTGCCTTATAGTAACAGGTTTCTTCAGAAAGTTGTAACATAATGTACTACCATTGATAAGGCTATCCCTACACTCCAATTAAATAAGTATTAAGCCTGATAAATCATTTATACTTATCAAGGAAAATGTATTTACATGTATAGAATCGAAATCTGCGAGTTTCCTCGGTATATTTTTTTATTATCGACTTTCATTCAAACAGCATATAAATGTACTTATCGAAATGACTTCGAAAAAATGATTACTCAATCGGTTGCAATTTATCAATCTAATAGCGACTATGGTGTAATTCTTTTATAAGATTCTAATTGTATTCATAAATTAATAAAGAAAATATTTGTGGTTTTCATTACAAATTTTTTATTTCTATGTATATTTCGCTATATTGAAATAGTTCAAAACTTCAAAAATAATTTCTTTTTTTTTATAGCAAAAATAATTTCTCATATAATTTATTATCGTTTACTATATTACATTTTAACATGCTATATAGTAAAATAGAATAATAGGGCTTTTCTCGGAATATACCAGAAAATATATACTATTCCTTAATCCCACTTTCTTAGATAATAGGATCAAGTTTGCTACTACAATTTTTTCTCAGTACACAAGTCGATATTATTCTAATATTTATATTCATAAGTTGAAAATAATTATAGATGTTCATTATAACATTTAGTTTTTACTAGTCTTTGCCTCAAAAACATATGTATTATTCTCTAACTGTTACTACAATTCCTGATCTTCAAGATTTAATAAATGATTTTTGTATAACTTATTATAAATTAAGAATACTAATATTTTATAGCCCCGAAATACGAAAATGGATAAATTAATTTACTCATTCTATAAGCTTCTAGTATAATTCATCTTATAGTACATTACGCAACTAGGGATGAAAAATATTGACAAGAGGCGAAGCTTCCAGTGTTAATTTACATGAGCTGTGAATTTGCCAATACTTCTTCTTAGATACATAATGCACTATTTCGTGCCAGGGGACGGAAAGTGTAAGTTACCGCTTGCACCCCCACCAGTAGACTTTAGTTTTCAACTATACTGACAAGGAGAATATCTTTATGAGCACTGGAAAATAACAAGCTAATGAAACATGCATTTATTAAAGCAATAAAAAATTTAATTATATATGAATTATTGCTACTGTAAACACTGCAACTTTTTACAATGACCTTGTTATTAGTTCATTGAACAGTAAAAATTAACGACTATTTCATGATATCATAGCTTTGAAACCATATAATTATAATAATATTTGTAAATAAAAGACTGACATCAAATTTTTAGATATAGAAAATGTGTTCCATAGAAAACTTGAATTAATGTTAAATCCAACAATTGAATGCACTTGACAAAGACTCAAATTTTTTTTAAAACTTAGAGTAATGGAATAATTTGATTATCGAAAAGTAGTGTCATACTTCGATGAATTATCAAATTATTCATATGTGTAATATTGTGTAAAATATCGATATATATATCTTATTGTGTGAAAAAAGTAAAATTAAATATTTGTGTTCGTTTCATTAGTGTTTTTTGTCAAAATATTGAAAATTAAATGAAAAAGATTTTTACGATTTAGACAACAAATACTCATTTAGAATAAAAATCACTGTAAAAAAATCTTTTGTTAAGATCAAAACACGCCAGAACAAGAACTTGTCAGTACACTGCAAGGAACACTAAGGTGGATTACAACCAAATAGCAAAGACAATTTAAAAAACCAGTTACAGAAGGATCTAAAAGGATTATAAATAGCGAACAACTATCTGAATTTTACAGTAATAAATAAAATTGTGATTTATACTGTTTAAGCTTTGAATACTCTCGACTGAAATGACAAATTCATTATTACTACATGTCAATATTAAAAATAAAAGCGATAATTTCGATAATCAAGTAACATTTATTAGCAGATTAATTCATAAACCCCTAATTATTATTTGCTCAGAACCCTAGAAAATGGACTTTCATAATCTATACGAAATACTCAACTCCAATACTTTTCTCAACAATGGTAATATACATAAAGAAGACGGTAGGGTCATGTTTATCGATAAAAGTTTACAATGCAATATTAAATAGAAGAAAAGAACAAATCATATTCAATTGAAAATCTCCAAAGTAAACAGATGCTATCACTACAATAAAATAAATTTTCATGAAGAACCAACATAGATATTTAAATCAAAATAAAGATAATGATTATTATTTCAGTGATGGTGACTTCAACGTTGATTTATTAACAGAAGACCATGATATACACGATTTCCTACTAAACCTATTGGAATATAAATAACGATGGTTCCGGCGGGATACTAATGTCATATGGCGACTTGTACAGAGCATGCTCTGCCTACACCACTAGAAAAAAACACAAGCACCCACACGCACCCCATGCCCGCACTCAAACATATGTACCACCCACACACACTAACATTTACAGACACCACACGCCTATAGTCACACACATTCGCATTAATATACGCATGCACACACACAAAAGTGCACGGACATATTCACAGACGCATACACGCGCGGTCTCTCTATTTTTTATTTTAGTCGCTTGTAGTGTAATATACTGGATTTTGGTAATATAAATTATAATATTCATAAATATCATTAGTTGAAGGAAGTAATATCCATATTTTTCAGATGGAACTAGATAATATTGAAACGATATATAAGAATGACATTAATAAAATGGTTACGAAGTTGAAATTCATTAAAAAGAAATTCTACGTATTATTACGCCGACTGGAAAAGCTAAAACAAAAGCAATTCCTTCTTATATTTACGAAGGCGTATTACGTAAGATGTCAATTGCAAATAAGATTTTTTAAATAATCTAAATAACACCCAGAAGATATTAATTGTATAAAAAAATATTGTAGGATAAATGTTTAATAATAGTAGCAAACATAATAGTTTTCATGAATCTAATACCTATAACTGTAATTTCAATACCGACAACTATATGTATTTTGAATATTAAACTCTGTAATAGCAATACCAATCACTATAATACCATTATTAATGACTGCGATACCAGTACCAACCATTGTTATACCGTCATCAACCACTGTAATACCAATACCAGCCACTTTGATGTTTATATACCATATTATACACAATACAATATTAACTGCTCGCAGTCGCGACTGCTTTGTATCTACACTCTACGACGACTTGTGATTTCGGAAAATAATATGTTCAATATTTAGATGACTATTTTATTTCATTACGTGCAAAATGGGAGATAAATTGATTGAATAGATATTGTGTAATCGTGCATATCAATTAAGTTTCAGAACATAATTTTACAGCCATTAAATTCCGATTTTTTATAGTAATTATTAACATTATATAACAATTATCAACATTACTATGATTTTTATTTTAAATTATGAATACGCATGTACGTATGAATGAACGAATAATTCCGCCGTAATTTGTTAAGGTTATGTCCAGAGCTCGCATGCATAAACTCAATTTTTAAGAAAATTTACAACTACATGAAAAAGTAGTAACTCATAGCACTTCAGCATCAAAATACATCTAATAAAAGATAATAGTTTACATAATATTTTATGACTCTAATAGTGGACAAAATGGAAATTCTTTTAGACAACAGATGAAATACGCATACGGACTTTATTTTTTTCAATAATTCACAATATAAATTGATATAAATGATTTTTCCAAAAAAATTCATTACAAAATAAATGTTACTATGCAGCAGAACTTATTTTTAATAGTCGGATCTACCAAGCTTTGGACATTTAAAAAATATATATCATATTTACATCAAATACAAAAGGATGAGATATATTACATAAATAAGAAACTAACGCAGAAATGGATCTGGAATTGACAATTATCACGTATTAAATATTTGTACGTGCGCGAGGACTTGACGTATCGAAAAGTAAAGCTAGATTCATATGTAAGAAAATGATTTCATCCTCGTGTGGCCATTTCACCCTCCCTTCGCTCTGATGCAAAAGTTCACACGAGGTCCTCAAATCATTTTCTCGTTCTAGGATCGAATATACTACAATAGGTTAAATGTTACAATATCCAGTCACTAACTGTTGCCCTGAAACACGTTTTTAACTTTAAATGATAGTTATAAAATTGACTGAATACATGAAAAATTATTATTTCGTTCTATTAGATAACTTTTCTATCGAGAATTCTGTTTCAAATTAAAAAGGTAGATGCATTTTATTATTACTGACTATTGAATAAAAAGAAACGAACATGTTTCTTCACCAAATATAAAAATGACGTACTTTTAATACGACTAAATAATTAATATATGAAGAATTTCTTGTGATATTTAATGCACTGATGGTGTATCGTTGTAAAAGCAACAACGCTAGAATAATTATGAGTTATTATTTTATTTTAATAAAACAACGACATTTCGGAGATATTTTATCTGAGTCTATGAACAAAAATGGAAAACATTTTACATATTTCATAATCGTGTAACAAATTAAAATATACATACATCACAAGTGATATTACCATTAATGATAGCCTCAACGCTAGTTAATTACAAAGATATGAGAATTACATTACGAGCAGAATTTAACAAATATCAATTTACAATTAACTTTGTGCCGGATCATAAATACATTTAGCCTGTAATTATCCAGAATGATAATATAATTTCGATGATATATAACGGTAAATAAATTGATTATCATTTCTGATAAAATTTACACGTCAAAAAGAGAATATTTTGATTTGCTCGTTAGATTCAACATATAGTAGTTTCAATACGTTTGACACTTTAGTAATCAGTGAAACGCGGGAAGAGAGCTGGTGATATTTATATCAAATGATTTAATTGTACAGAAAGTATTGAATAGATGACTGCTTGACTACATAAGATCCATCTACGCGTGCAGGTGGACAGTATAGTTTCCAGAGTAGATGACAAATCTAGCCGAAGGAGTTATATACATATATATCGTCACTCAATACACACATACCCACACACATACATTTACGTACGTACACAAAGAAATCGGTATTGAAAGAAAACAATTTCGACTTATTTGTGTTTTCTTTAGAAGTACCGGTGCATAAATTCCTAACTAGATCTGCTACCTACTCAATCAATTATAGACAATCTCGACTACAGGATCACGATAGCGCCAAGTGGTTGAAGAATGAACTGCGCGAAAATAAATGTTAGCATTAAATAAGAAGTAGGTCTATAATATGTAATAATGAAACTTTTATTACGGAACTCAAATCGAGAAAGGTCAATCTTCAAAATTAATTGTTAACCTTTTAATATTTTATTCGACGTTTCTCTGATCTTGTTATCAGCCTTTTCAGGAAACTGTTTATTGAAAAATAATAACATTAATGCAATTAACAAAACTTTCAATAAACATCACTGCAACATCATACAAAAATACCTATAGCAATCACGATTATAATTTTCAAAAGAACTTACAATACAGGTGATTATCTACATCGTCAAATACCGCATTAGAATAGTACATTTTTTTTATAAAAACAAATACTAATTTAAAAAAAAAATAATAATTTTCATCTTTTATGTGTATGTTTACCAGATATGCAGACAATTGTGCACGTTTATAATATACACACAAATTATTGTGCATAGTGACATAGTGTAAAAATTGATACACGTTGATTCGCACCATGTTATTGTGCTTTATAGTTTATGTATACAATAAAACCGTGCACAATTGTCCGGACGCCGTCAATAACGCTTACCGCCAACTAAATTATTCTTACTACAGGTATCACTTGAAATCATGTGTCTTTGAATATAACGTGACATAAAACTAGGAGGAATCGTGTGTTTAAGAGAGAATATCTGTATTATGAATTCCGCTGTATACAAAGACCGTATAAATTTGGCATGGCCTATGTTACTTAATGCTAACATTTGAATGTAGGATAAATAACAGTGCCTTCTGAAGATCGTTGAGATCCCTGATATTACTTACATTCTTTATATGAAGAGATAATAGAATTTCAAGTAGTCAAGCAGCCAAACGTCTGCTAATTTTTACTGATCGCCAAGACGTTGAGCATGTGACTAAGTTATTTTTCTTAACCCTTAACTGCTATGTGGGATAGATTTACCCCAGACGATTTTTAACAATAAATAAAATTTTTTTTTTTTCAACAATTTTTTTTCAGTGTGTGTAACATTAAAAATTGTTAAACTGAATATTTTTTTTGTAGTAAAAGGTTTGAAATATACTAGAAAAAATTTTTATAGCAAAATATCTAAAATTCTCTGATTTATTCGATGTTTTTCGGGCTGGGGTTAACACCACCGAGCAGTTACGTGGCCAAAATGAGGTGTGCAAGTTAAGGGTTAAATAATTAATTTTTATCTATGAAACTGTTGAATGTTGAACAATACGAACATGGGATTGAGTTGAGTTACTTCTTAATATGTAAGTTATATCAGAATTTACAAACAATTTTTTGTTTTTAAATTTTGATGTCATTCTTACACACGCGCGCGCGCACACACATACGCACACACATTCAAGCATCCACACACTAGGAGATACTCCCTGCTCGCATTGCTCATCAACCCCCCATATTCCAATCTTAAGCATTATTGATATAAAATCTACGATCAGTACTAATTAAAACATATCTATGAAATATATTTGTCTGACTTTTCCGAAGAAACCACTTATTATTCTTAAAATATTGACAAGCTGTAACCTACAGGCAAAAAGAGCCAACCAAAAGGGTAAAAAGAGGCGAACGGGGTCATGGCTGCGGGATAAAAAATGCTTATCCCTATGTGCATATATATATTTTCATACAAGAAAATGGTATATATATTTAATAAAAGTAAAAAATAATAGTAAATATTTAAGATTTCTAATAAGAAAGTTAAAACATTATTTATAAAGATAATAATGCTAATAAATGCGATATAATACATCAATTAATAACTTCAATATTGATTTAATGAAAATAATACAAAATCCAAGAGTAGAACAAATGAATGAATGAAAAAATTCATTTCTAATAAAAAAATATATTTAAAACTTTATATGTGGACAAAAACTGTAAAATAATAAACTACTATGTAAAAAAAGAATATACACAATAAAACGCAAACATAAAGGGGCAAACACAAGCAGAAAAGGACAACCAGAGAAGTGAAAATGGGCAAAAATAGGTAAAAATTGTGAGGTATCAAAATAAGCTTATCCTTATACATATCTAGGGATATATATGTATATAACAACCTTTGCAGTATTAGCTAGTTTATTACAAAAGTATGAAAATTACAATACGAGCAGAAATTTGGCGAATTTCAGATTACAATTTTTGCTTGTCTGAGATCGTGTATGGTATATTTCATGAACTTGAAGAGGGGCATCTTCGAAATGTCATGGTTTCATTCAAATAAAGTAATTACTCATGATGATTCTAGTGTTGTTGCTTCCATAATAGTACTTACGTAGACCTCATCTTATCAAACCTAAAATTGTATGTTGGCAATCTCCAACTTGAACGTTTGTTATCTATGAGTACAAAAGGTATCGAACATTGACATGTATCTATATCACTATTTTTTGTCTGTCAATGATGTCATTTAAACTACAAATATGTGTGTGTGTGTGTGTGTATTTATTTATATGTGTGTATTTTGTATCATCATATACACGTCTCAAATATTTGCAACAATAAAATTGATCGCACATAATGCAGAATTTTCGGTCCCTGATTCTACATTTTTCTAAACAACAGAAACTGTTATTGTGTGACTAGAGTATTTATCAACAATGTTTGAATAATCCTAATAAAAGAGATCCACGTACGTTTCTTTAGTTTGCTTGATGGTAATATATAATTATATAGAAATAGTTCTTAAATCAGGATTGTTCAACGAATAATCTCTCCGAGACATTATTTTATTGTACATAAAATGTAATCACGGTTGCCTAATGGGTAAGAACTTAGTCGGCCTTTATGTAAGAGGTTCTAGCCCGAGGCATGTGAACATTTTCAGAAATTAAATTTTCATATGCTTGTTACTGTCACTCTTGGTGGTTCGGATTAAACTTTGAAGGGGCTTCAGCGTGGAGGATGTTGAAAAATTTGAAGGTTAGGAAAAGTGTTGAGATATATCTATTAAAGTTTATAGATTTTCGGACATTTAAAATAGACTCTTTCAAAAGAAAGTGAAAAATAATACAAATTGATCGTTCACGTGTATATTTTGATCGAGTAGTTACAAAACTTTCGAAAATTTGTCCACTCCATTCGAAATCACCAGCGCTATCAGGAATCTAATTCAGTCACTTCATTTTCATAAGTGTAAAAGTCAAGCAAAACATTATAGAAACAATTTTTGTATTTTGCTCGTAAATAATTGGCTTTATTTGAAGTAGTTTATTTTTATTTATCCATTAATAGTTCAAAATAAAAATCATACACGTGACGTAAAATTACACAAATATTTTAAGATTTTGTTTTCTTTTTGTACATTTATTAGAAAATATTTGGAAAACTTCGAATCAATTAATTTTCAAATGAACTTTTGTCGTTTGAAAAACTCATTGCACATTTGAAAAACTCATGAATAGATGATAGTTATCACTTCTACAGATAAAACAATTTATAAAATAAATACATTCGCAAAATTATGTTACATTTTCGCTGTCGTAAAATTGAAAAATATTTGGTAGTTTATAGAAAATTTTATATAACTTTTCTTAACAGAATCAGTCTATAAATTCCGAAATATAGAACTAATGAAAAATGTAATACGAAATTATAAAACAATTGAAATTTTCAAAATATAAATTTTTAAATTAAATAAATTATATAATTTCCAAATAAATAAGAAATTACTATGTACGAGCGTGCGCGCGCGCGCGTGTGTGTATGATATGTACATAATTGTGTGTGAAACATTCATTTTATTCGATTATAATTAAATTTAAAAAATAGTTAATCTTCAGTAATCAAAAATATTTAAGAACGGTAAGAAATGTCAAAGTTACGATCGTAATTTCGGGTCAGCTACAACGAATAACGATTTTGGTACATACACATTTTCAAAGTATGGAATTTGTGTCTAACGTTTCTAACACTTTTGATACTAATTCAAAAACGTTATCGTGATCAAAATGGCAATTTAAAAAAAATGTCTTTCGTTGTGTAAAAAAAATGTATTTTCGTTGAAAAAAGTATACGATTTTTCATATTTTTAGTAACACCATGGGAAAAGCGTCAAAAAATACAATGAAATAGATACCTGTCGACGTTCAATACCTTCTGTGCTCATAGTTTTGAAAATTAATGGGTTAGTAGAATAGCACTTAGCATAAAATAGCAAAAATCTTGCTAATGCGTAATACAACGTTTTTGATGTAGCGAGAGTAAATTAACGATTTACGTATCTTAGTGTATTTTATTGAATTTTTTATTTATTTTAAAAGTGATGAGTCGCCGACATTCAAGATTATGATTAACTAATCTATGAAAAAGTGTGAAAATAAATATTCCATTTTTACATTTGTATAGAAATCGAACTTTTTTAATAATAAAATGCATTATTCTGAAGGCTAATGAAAATTGAAATTATATTAAATGATTATATATTTTATACAGATAAGAGGAAAAATTAGAAGTAAAATTCTATAAATTTCAGAGTTAAAGTAAAGAGTAAGTCATTTCAAAATATATGAAATTATGTTTAATAACAATGTTAAGTTATATGATGCAAAAATGTTATCAAATAACATAAATAATATTATTATTACTAATTTAAACATCTCGTCGTTCTTGATAATTTATGTTTTAAATGTTATATAATTTTGGAGCGATTAAAACTATCAATTATTTTAGATAATGAATATTAATAGAGTTTTAGTTACAAAGAAATATTAATATGATTGTAAAATATTTTTAATTGTATTATTATTAGATAAATGTCGTGTATTACAACTTTCAAGATCATTTAAAACAGTTCTGATTTATTGAAGCTGTAGGAAGCTAATTATTTAAGATAAAAAAAACTGAAAAAAGTATGGAAAGCGCGCCAATCAACGCTGATATTTTAATCGAATAACAAAATCCTCTATTTACTCTGCACAAAATAATCACATTATGCAGCACTTTCTGAGCATGAACGATGAGAAATTTGTATTCTTAATAATTACGACTGATAGAAGGTTGCATTAAGTTTTTACGTGAATAATTGCAACACATATTAAAAACTTTCTTTTAATAAGCTAGCTCATTTTTTATTATTTACTTAATATTTTAAGTTTCCTATAAGATTTTTATTAGTAATAAGCTAGCTATTAAAACGTGTTCACCATTGGCTAGATATGCAACAAAAAGATATTGCAAAGTCAAAAAAACTTTAAAGATATATGATAAGATTGAAATGGGAGCCAAACTAGAATGAGAGTGTAGAATTATCTTGGCAACTGCCTAGAAGCAATGCTAGGAGTGTGAGATACCTGGGTGGGTAGCAATCAGCTGGGCTTGAGCGAGCTCACCAACGACTGCGGCAGCACCACCACTCATTAGTTTGGCATTATTGTTTTCGGTAGTGGCAAGTTTTGTATAGTCAGTCAGAGCACGCTTACGCTGCATGCTGTCGGCCTTGACAATCGTGATATCGGGATTATTCTCGAGCACAGAACTTGCGGCTTTGGGTACGAGGCAGCCGACCTGAGCTAGATCGACATAGCCACCACCTTCGCGTTTGATACTTGCACATGCTGTGGGAGAGGCAGCTTGGGCAGCCGCATTCATCTTGTGGAGCATCTCGCTCATGCTGAGCTGTTCAGCAATGTCAGCCTCGGGTCCCATTGCAGGCGGTGGTGGCGGAGGTGGTGCTTGGTCAACGCCTACCTGACTGGCGGGTGAAACACTGAGGTCACCTGCGAGAGAGATCCGTTCGGGACCCTGTAAAGTTGATAGGTACGTCGCTAACGTATGAACAGTCACATTGAGAAACTCTGCTGCGCGAAATAACGTTATTTCCTTTCGCCTTAGTTTGGCCAGAATCTCCGCAGGTCCCGGCTCCGACCAAAAGTCCCGTACTCTGTAATGTTCAAACGTACATGAAAATATGTATACACACGCGAGGTACGACGTAAAACAGAGGAAGAGATAGAGAGAGACGAAAGAGCGAATGAGAGTAAAATTTGTAACTTGCCTGTAAGGATGTTTGAGGCAGCCGTAACTGTCTCGATATCTCCCGTAAAGGGTGCCATAGGAAACACCGAGTATCTCAGCTGCAGTTTTCATCTCGAGCTCTTTGCTCTTTATCGCATCCATGACGCGTCGCGTAAAAGGCTCCTCCCAAAACTCCTGCCGTCTGCCTGTTGTCAGATAGTCGTTCATCTTTACAACATCACGAAATTGCTCTGGTATTGCTGGATTCATGGCGTTCGAGTTTTGCGTTGTATTAACTGCAATAACACTTTGTTAATATCCCATTTTTAAGCACGATTTCTATCTACATCGGATTATGGATTCCCTATTAATCAATTAAGGTGAGTGAACCCTCCAATGAAACAACTATACGCAAACTGTTATAACTTTTGATAACGAATGGATATGTTTGTGTATGAATGTTCCTTAAAATGAACCACTGCATGATTGTTTTTATATCTAACTCGAGCTATTGTATTCTAAACCAAACCTCCTTTTTAGGGGTATGCAGATAGTGGGCCCGATATGGAACTATTCAGAAAACAGCGTTTTTAATTGAATTATATGCAACAAATATAAATATTATTGTATCAAAATATCTTATACATTTATATGTGGAAATATATTCCGATGTGCGGAAAGTTGAGTAAGAAAAACAAAACGAAGCATGTCTATATAGTAAACAGAAAATAGATTGAATAAAGTATGAAAACGAATAAATGCGAAGGAAACAAGTAGCGGGTACGACAAATACAGATGAATAAACAAATTATCCGATGAATTACAGATAGACTCTCTAATATAGTAATGCTAATATCGAATTTACTTTTACCTCTTCGAACAATTGTTTAGAGATAGTTAAGTAAGTTTAAACGGCTAGCTGATGTTTGATGATTAGGCGATTATTGATAATGGCCATATCTGATAAGGGCGGTGAGTTTCGTTTCACATAGGAAGAATAAATTGGGAGAAGCCTTAGCTAATCCGACGTGCCCGACCGCCATGGTCCATGAAGATTTGCATAGTTTTTTATTACCATAAAAACGGTATGTTAATTAGTATTATATGACAATGTTACTGTTACGTTCGAACAGTACTTTTGAACAATAAAAGAAAAATCGATATTTTAGCTTTGCTAAATGAAATAATTACGTTTTATTTTAATATGTCAAATTTTTTCTTAAACTATGCACAAAAAATCAAAACTTTAATAAAAAAAAACATTGTGATGTTTATTTATAATTCATTATTTATGTGCACTGGAATTCCATATTTATTATACTCGTACAACAATAACGATTAAGACGGCACATGGTTAGAAAATTTCTGATTAGCGTCGATACGCTATAGCACAAGTAATTTCACGAGTATTCGACGATAATCCTATATTGGGTAAAGACCCATATTGCTTCTCTCTACTTGATATCTATACCCAACTAGAAGTAATATACGCGCTGAACTTACTTGTGGCCTGCGTACTTTTTTTCAATTTAAAGAAGTGTTTCAGGTAGAATTATTTGCACCACAGGAGAAATCCCTTACGAAAAGATTTATATCTCAGAAACCGTAAAAATAGTTAATTACTTGATTTTTAACGTAAGATAAAAATTCTTACGTTTCTTTTGAAACAATATCAGTAGTAATTAATTCCGCAATCGATCCCGCTTTTCTCAAAAGTATATTCTAACGTTTCTATTTCATAAAATAAGGAATAAATGCATATAAACATATATATTGAATCATTATTCTATAAAATATTAACTGATTATTCAATGAAATCATAACACTCGAAAAAGTAATAGCGAGTCGCTAATAACGCTTTCTTCCTAACAGCAAGCTTTATTACATTGTTCGCAAGCCCAAATTAAAGTATCCCACCTATAATGGTATAACTCCAGAAATGCTGATTCTTGTGAACTAAATCCTAATCACAGTTCATGAAATGTACGATCGATTACTACAGACCGAAATGTATGTAATTATCTCCAAATAAATGTCAACATTATAATAACCAATTAATTTTTACATAAGCTACAGCCCCCACGTTTTCCATCCAGGTATTAAGTGATATTACCTTTTTTTTCCTGTTCTAACATGCTATCATCCTTCGGCATGTACGACAGCTACAAAAACCAAGCAAATAACAAACAGTTTTCGTTTTTTCCTGATTTATTTGCTGATTACTTACGATGGGCATTGGGGTTTCGTTGCTCTCCGGCATCATCATCTCATCGTCCCAACTCTCGTGATCACCTTCGCTCAGATCCTCCTGCTAAATGTAAAAGATCTTCATCAGTTAACCATAGCATATTTTTTAAACAATATATCCAACAGAAGTTCAAGTGACTGGAACAACGCGTCGCACACGAATATATTTAAAAAATCAAATAATATTTAAAAAATCAAACCTATTTATTTTCGTAGAAACCATATTACACTCGAGTAATTTAAAGAATTTTCATTAATTATCACAATTTTCTATTATTTATAGATTATTATTCAGGGTGAATGGCTTCAATAACTGATTATAGGCGAATATTGAACAAGCATCGATAATTACAAAATTACGCAACGGAGAGAGCCCTTAATTAACGCGTATCGTAGATTTTTTTATTCTTGTTCAATTTTAGTTTTTGACAATAATTAAAGTTATCCACACTAGGTTATGATGCAGAGAAGGATGTGGAATAGTGATGTTTCATTTAAATTACAAATTATTGGAGTATAACGGTTTTTGTTGAAATGCAAATCTGTTATAACATCCTGTCAAATAGTCTTGTTTTCTTAGCTATCTGTTTATTTTGTTTGTTCGTCTTGTGTGCGCTCCGCGAACCTGCATTAAGCGAAGAAGGGTGCTGAATATTGCAGTGTAAAAAGTTACAACTTATCAATTTCGTTCTTACGTTGGCTGTAATGCAAGTGATTTTGGGCGTGAAGACATCATGAGCGGACGGTGGGTCATCAAGAGGCGGTCTACCCCGACGTCTCTGCTTGGGTGGTGGTGGTAGCTCAGTTGCGAGTTCCGTCTCAAGACCCTCGCGTAGCACCGTCTCCACACCGGGGCTATGTCCACTTGCGATGAGGGCTTCACCTTGAGCCGCTGCTGCAGCTGCGGCTGCGGCTGCAGCAGCCGCGGCCGCCGATTCACTACGCCAACTTACTTCTGCAAGGCCCTTTATGTGCAAATCTTCAGCAGTTTTCAATAGTGACGATAGTCTTGTCTGTAAAACGTGCAAAAATAATTGCTTATTCTTTTGTTAATAATCACAATAAAGTTAACTTAATCGAATTTGGGGCTCTATCTAATGGAATGACAGTGGGATTCACATTTCTTAAGCTCACTGTGCCTAACATAGCAGATTGGAATCCAAAAATTAGTCTATGATAGAGCAGTAAACTGAAGAATTGGCTATAAGAGGATGAATATTAGATATGTTCTTGATCTCTTAGAATAAATGGTAAAGTAGTAACAGGGCTAGGAATGGGAATCGCAATATATAATTAAATAAAAATTGAATAAGAATTAAATAAGGAATTTCAAGCACGATTCCGTTGTGTGCATAGCTTGAACCCAGTAATTCTAGATTTCTCTGCTCTACCGACAAGCTTTTTAACAAAAGTACATGATATATGCGAGTAGGATGTAGTATACTCGATCAATTTTCTACCTATATTATAAATAGCACAGAAATTATAATTTGACTATGAATTGCTAACTTTGATCTTCGTACGATCAATCGTATCAGACGCACCGTTAAGAAGTAGCGATGTGGTTATATGTTCAAAATAGACTCTTCGTAATCACAATTTAAATTACAATTTCCATGTTATTAATTTCATGTAGCTGTAAAATCGATTAAATAATAGTCTCTAGTGTACTGTCACCGACTCGCATGGCATGTTTACTTTTTTGTGAATGGAGGAGGGAAAAAGACTTTACTTGATATACAAAAGTCATTTACAAAATATTTATTGACACAAATATTTTAGGGATCGCGCTTTAGTAAACTCCCTGTTACTTAGAAAGAAGGCTGATCTGATTTCTGGTCAGTGAACGATTCACACTCAAACTCGTATTTGCAAGTTACGTAACATAACGATACGTCACTTATCGCATTTTTACATGAGGTGTAATCAGTTGATAGACAGTTTTCCCAAACCAGTTTTCGTAATGACCTTTTTTCTCAATTTGTTTTCCCAAAATCAAATTTTCCTAAAATATATAAATCATACGAGGGTGGGTCAATAAGTGCTTAGAAAATCCAAAAGATGGCGATCCAAGCATCTCGACTTATGATACACCAGCAAGCGTCACTATTAAATAAAATGCTGCCGAAGTTTCAACCAGATCTATCGAGTAATTCCGATCGTCGATCCTTATCGCCGATCAAAGTTGTGACGGAGAATTCCGGCCGTACCCGTCTGGGTTGCTCGCGACCGTTCGCACAAATTATTTATTAGGGGATTCGGGAAGCAAAAGACGTTCCCACGACTGAATAACGCGTCGAGCGTAAACACGTTAAACGCACAGATTCGAAGTCGGGATGAGGAGTGATACAGCGGCGAATAAACACAACAGCGGATTAATACGCTAGTCTTTTAATTGTCAACAAACGATTACAATACGGCGATCCCGGACTTACACACTACGAGCGGCACAATAATAAACGTGAACGTGAAGGTGAATCGGTGGCTGGTCAGCCTGCCGATTCCCTTATAAAAACTAAATATTACAACAAATGCCCGACAAACACTTCTCGCCGATAGACTATCAACGGGTAGCCAGCAGGTCTGCTGTGCTACCAACCATAAGCTGGCGCTCAAACATGCAAGAGAGAGAGAGAATCAAGAGAAAAACACGGCACCGACCTCGACCTTCAGCCTCTCTGACGGCTAGAGCGCTCCTCAGTGTGACGTCACTGGTGTGTTCCTCGCTGACCGTCTCGCTGATGCTTGTTGTCGTCACTATTTGTCTTCTCGCTCGTCCTCTCGCTTGCTCCACAATATTGCTGCCTCAATCCATATCTCCCAGGAATTGCTGTTGCCGTTGTTTCTGCCGCCTCTTCGTTGCTCGGTGCTGCAGCACGTCAAATTCCTCGCGCGCTCACCCACGCACCTCGCCGGTCACCCACACGCACCGGTGCCGGGTATCTTTCGGGGCACAGCTGGGCGCGACCCAGCCTCACGCTCTATTACTCGTCCGCGCACCGGGCGTGTCTCTGAAACGAACAAAACGTCGGCGAGGTCGCGAGGCCAACTTGAAAAACCGTGACCTTTCGGTTTTATCCGCGCGCGCGACTTCCTCTGCTCATAGCTTAGCAGAGACTCCTCGAATTTTCCCCGGCGATCCGCAATTCGAGCGCTCTCTCTCTCTCTCTTTCTCTCTTCTTCTGCGCCGTCTGCATCGCTCCAGTCGTCAGCTCAGCCCGTGGTCAGCACCTCGTAAACAAAAGGTCCAAGCATGAGTGTGTGTACCAAACGTACACACTCTCAGCCTGGCGCGGCGCACGGACATTTGCGAGAGCCAAACGGACGAGACCGGCCTAGCCGAGATTCTCCGTCACAAAGTGAACAACTTTTGTTTCTTGTTAACAATGGAAAAAAGTGAGTTCCGAGCGGTGATAAAACATTTCTATTTAAAAGGCCTTACACCGAAAAAAATCAAAGCTGAGTTAGATGCAGTTCATCGTGTATCTGCCCATGTGTTTGAAACTGTTTACAATTGGGTAAATGAATTTAAACGTGGCCGTACATCGTCTGCAGATAAACATCGTTCCGGCCGTCCTGTAGATGTGAGCACTCAGGAAATGATCAATAAAATCCACGACATGGTGTTGAGTGATCGAAAAATAAAATTGCGCGAAATAGTTGAGGCCAAAAGGGTTTCAAAAGGTATAGTTATTTCGACTTTGTATGAGAAATCGGATATGAGAAAAATTTCGGCAAGATGGGTGCCACGTTTGCTCTTAGTCGAGAACAGACACAGTCGAGTGGTGGCCGCTGAGGTCCTCTTGGCGCGTATCCACCGTAACCCGGACGACTTTTTGCATCGATTTATAACTGTAGACGAAACGTGGATATATCACTACACTCCTGAAACGAAGGAACAGTAAAAACAGTGGATTATGAAAGGTTAACCAGCTCTAAAGAAGGCGAAGACAGTGAAATCGGCCGGCAAGGTTATGGTCACTATTTTTTGGGATGCACGTGGAATTATCTTCGCCGACTATTTAGAAAAAGGACAAATAATTACCGGACAGTATTATACGTCGTTGTTGGACCGGTTAAGCGAGAAAATAAAGGAAAAGCGTCCTCATCTGAACAAAAAAAAAATTCAGTTTCATCAATACAATGCACGAATGTACACTTGCTTAGTTTTAATGGCTAAAATTAAGGAAATGAAGTTCGAATTAGTAGACCATTCACCGTATTTACCAGATTTGGCCCCTAATAACTTTTTTTATTCCTAAACCTGAAAAAGTGGCTTGTCGGACAACGATTTATCTCGAACAAGGAGGTCATAACACAAACAAATGGCTATTTTGAGGATCTTCAAAGATTATTTTTTTCTGATAACTTAAAAAAACTTGAAAGACACCTGTAAAAGTATATCGAGCTAAAAGGAGATTAAGTTAAAAAATAAAAAATATTTACCAAAATAAATTGTTTTTCTATCTTTTTCTAAGGACTTATTTTTTATTTATATACATCAAAATTTTATGATATTCAATTGTTTTCAAATAATTGTAAATATCATTGTTGTTCAAGTACTCTTAATACTGTTATATGATCGATGCAATGCTAGCTTCTATTTGTCTTCTATTTTTGTTAAGCCCATTTCCTTATGCGTTTACCCAGTTTAATTGGAGTAGCATGATCTCGGTGTCCGCCTGTTCTTTTTTTTTAGTTCGTCGAAGAATACGCACGTGCTTTTCCGACTACAACCTGGAACTGATTATGCCAACCCTTGGACAAATTATTAGTGCGAGCGATACCCTGTACACCGAGTCATAATGGTTCCACAGTTGAGGTCGGTATCTTGGAGGGCATGTTTCATTGCAAACCCAGCTTGGGTTTGTCTTCGGACACTAAGTCGGTGTATATACATAGTCTCGAAATAGTGTATAATAGGCTCACTTTCTTCAGGTAATTCGTAACGTACACTTAAAAAATGTAATACAACCTCATCTATCGGTATAAAAGTTAAAGCATAAAGTACTTGAATCCCTTTTTTTATTGGCCGGTCATCGTTATATTCATTTTGGAGTTCTTCCTGTTGGACACGACGATAAATATTTTGTCGCAAATGAAAGAAGCAACACGAAACAATTTTATCAAGAACGTTTTCTGCGGCCTGTATAATCGATAATTCGAAGTCACTCATAACTTTAGTAGGTAAGTTGATAATTCCGAGTTGACGTCCTTCTTCTAACACAATTTCAAAAATTTTAGTGTAAGTTGTTTATTTCTTCTTCTCTACAAGAGCGTAAACAAAAGGTAAGCCAACTTTTTGCTGTTTATTATTTACGCCGGTTTACGTGGAGGCTCCGAGAATAGAAAAAAATTGATAAAAGGTGCTAATTTGAAAGTTCCGTCCACGCTTCGAAAAAGTTGCACTAAATTAGCTGGCGTAGCAAAAATAATAATTCTGCCGAGGCTCTTATCGTGATCGTCATCCTCAAAAGAATCGTACAGGAGAAATTTATTGCCGCCTGTATATTGCACGGGAATTTCTTGTAAATCAGCCAGACGGATAGGATTGGAAAGTGTTTGTCGCAGACGAACGCGTAATATTTGTTTTCGCAAACTCGAATGGTCGGGATATTCCGCTAGCACTTTTACAGAATATATATACGAGTAGGTAATGAGACCTTGCGCATATTTTATCAATGAAACTGTCACGTAAAATAAGTTACCTGATGGAACCCAACGTAATTCTCTACGAATTATTTAAGCGGGAGGCATTTTCGGATATCCTTCTGCCCTTCTTTTTGCTGAATTAAGCACTTTTAAAACTGCCACTTCTTCGTGGTTTAGGGCATGACTTTATTTAGAAACGGCAGGTCCTTTAAATACAATCAAACTGTCTCCGTCGCCGGAAGTTATAGCCCGCGCTTCACATTCTGTCTTACGTCGGCAATTTCAATATCTCCGAGTAGTACCGGGATGTTTGTAATACAAATAACCGTTTATATGTAAAAAATGCGATTGCCTAGCAAGTAGTAATTCAGCCATATACTATAAATTTTAAAGTTCCCTTGATAGTTTGTCAAAGGGACCTTAATGTTGTAAACAAAACGTAATTGAAGTGAAGACAATCACTGAAAAAGTATGTTCGATAACTACATTCTTATTTTTCTTTTAAAAATTTATAAGTTTTTGCGAAAAAGATCCTTTGGGAAAGTTTGATTTTAGGAAAAAAAATTTAGGAGAAAAGGTCATCAGGAAAACTGATTTGGGAAAACTATCCCACTATCGGTGTAATTAATAAATGTACAATAATCGGAATAGTTGTTTTATTATTTAATATGAATGTGAACTTTGTTATATGGCGCACAAGCTGCAACACGTGATTGAGAGCATATTACTGAATTTTTTGTTGTGGATAAGTAAAAGTGAGCAGGAAAAAGTGTGGAAGTAAGCAAAAGGAAACAAAAAATGAGAAAGATAGAGCTGAATAAATAAATTTACAAAGACAGTGAAAATTAAAATGAAGAAAGAAACAAAAGGTGAGAGGGAGTTTGAAAGGTTAGAAGTGCGAAGGAAAGTAAGAGGAGATGAGCAATTCGAGCAAGAAAGATAAAGACGCTGGAGACGAGATGAATAAAAATCTCTCGGTGCGTTACTGAAAATCACGTTGAGATAATCGACACTAAAAAACAAAAGCAGACATTCAAGGATATAAAGATGAAAAGTATTACAGAAGAAATAGAAGAGAAAGAAGAAAAGAATAGAAGAGGTTACAAAACAATACAAGAAGATAAAAAAAATTTGACCAAGGGAAGCAGAGTGTGAGGAAAAGAAAAATCATACCTGAAGAGAAAAGTAAATGAACAGCAAAATGTAATCAAAAATTCAAGCGAATAAATAGATAGTACGAAATTTACTTCTCTATATATCTATTTATCTATCTTTACATCTTTTCATCTCGGATAGATGAAAAAAAGAAAAAAATTTTTTAATAATAACGGATTTGAACAAGAAGGTAACAAGCATTGACGATACTGACTATCATAGACAGCGAAACAGATAAATCACTGGAAGGGAGGACTAAATAGAGGGAGCAGCAAGTGGAGCAAAAAGGTAGATTGAGGGATTCAAACGGGAGCCTGAGAAGTGCGCTCAACTGAAAGAGCCAAAGAAGTAACAGAAGTAAGATAATAGGCATAGCGATAAGTATAAATAGTTGGGCCAGCGAACTCTCAGGCAGGGAAGTAGCGCAAATGAGAAGAATTTTATAGGATAAGAATAGGCTAGAGGAAGTGAATAATGTAGTATTCAAGGGAGTAAGGGATACAGTACATAAAATAGAAAGAAAAAGAGGTCTGATAGTATTAAAGAATGGAATAAGAGGTTTATTGCAACCAAATAAAAATAAAATGTGAAAATAGTAAATGTTAGAATAGGGAGGGGGGGGGAGTTGTAACTACGAAACAAAAAAATGCGGAAGATCAAAGAAAGCTAATAATAAATAAAAAATACTAAATAGGATAAAAATATTTATAACAAATGACTTAAATTTTGAAAAAAAGGAATAGGTAGAAAAATTGACATGTGATAGGAGACAAAAGGAATGAAACATCAAAAGAGGAATAAGAAGGATCGGCATAGCAGGACAATGAATTAAATGAGAGGATAAAAATGGGTTGAGGAACATTGAATATAAAGAGACTAATAAGGATCTGAAAATACAAAGAGAACAGGAAAATATCAGTAAGAATAAGAACAAGAATAGAGTCGAAAATTAATCAGAAAATAAGTAAAACAGTGGACAGGAAACGCAGAAGAGTACCAGAATGAATAAAATAAATAGGAAAACTATAGCTAGCCCAGAGTAAATGTAAAATAAAATGAATCGAAAGTATAAAAGAAAAAGAAAAAGAAAAAGAACAGAAGAACAAAAAAATAAACAAAATAAAAGAAACAGATAAAAACAGGAATTAGGGAAGGGATTAGTTAACTAGAGGGAAAAAGATAAATACATTGGACATAGATGAGAAAGAAAAAATAGTATACAGAAAAAGCAAAGATAAAAAATTTAACAATAGATGCTGTTCAAAAATGAAGAGGATAGCAAAGTAAGAATATAAGAAATGGAAAACAGAAAAAAGAGACAAGAAGAAATATCTAACAGCTAGAAATTACTGCAACAAAGATAAAATGGGTGTGGAAATTGAAAAAAAAATAAATTTCTTGAATGGCATGAGATTCTAAATGAAGCAAAGATATATGGGAGTGAAGAAATAATGAACAAATTAGTAACGATAATAAGAAAAATAAAGGACGGAGAGAAAAAACTGAAGACTAGAAAATAAAAATAATAGTGCCGATATATAAAAAAGGAAACAAAAACGAAACAAGCAACTACAGAGGAATTACAATGTTGTCGATACCATACAAGATCTATCCAGCAATAATTAAAAATAGATTAAAAAGAAGCAGCGGACAAAAAGCTGTTAGCAAGAGGATAAATAGGTTTTAAGAAGGGCAGATCAACACTAAATAATATATTTATATTGGACCATATTATAAAAATGACTAAACGATAAAAAGAGAAACTGTACGTGCCATTCACAGATTTAAAGACTAAATTTCGTAAATATGGTAAATAGGAAAAAATTATGAACAATTCTAGAAAGGATAAGAATAAGTAAATATTTGATAGAAAAACTAAAAAAGATATATGAGGAAATTAAGGTCGAAGTCAGAGCAGAAAACGGGATAATAGATGATATTTAGATAGAGTTAGAACTAAGCTCAAGTATTAAATCATATTCTGTAATATTTATACACAAGGGAAATAGAAAATGAATAAGAAGTACTGGAGGAGTAAAATTAAATTATTGCAGGATATAAACCTAGACTACGCCGGCATTATTTTACTGGCTCTAAACAGAGAGACGATGCTAGATATGATTGACACACTAAGGAAATTTTTAAAAGAAAAAATATTTACTTTTAAGTACTAAGAAAACCAAAATATTAATAATAAAAAAGGACCAATGAAAAGAAAGAAAATTTGTATATGGCAGAAGAAGATACGTAAGAAGTGAAGACTAATTAGTATATAGGATTTTATTTTAACAGAAAAGGGAACTATAAAGAACACATAGGAGCTAAATAAACGAATAGCAACGACTAAAGAAGTATGGGTTCTAGGAGAGAGCAGTAAAATGAAACATAAAAAAAAGATAAACTTTATATAATTTCCTAGTAAGAAGAGTGATAATATATGGAGTAGAAATCTCCGACGAAAAAAAAAAGAACTAGTAAATATATTCACAACGTACTAGAGCTAGGTCTTTCTACACAACAAGATATATGATATACAGAGAAATTAATGTAGAAAAAATGATGGGAAAATAGATGACAAGGGTGCTAGAATTTAAAAATAGGATAGAAAAGGAGGAAGAGATAAGACTAACAAAAATATTTTGGAAAAAGAAATAGAAAAAATAAGAAATAAAAGATTATATGATAGCTAAAGAAAAATATTTGAATAGTATAAGTTTATCCATTAAAGAAATAGAAATTATGACAAAAAGGGAAATATATATAAAAAGCGAAATATGAAAAAAGGAAAGAGCGATACAAGGTCAAATAATAGAAGAAGAAATAGATAGATCAAGATATAATTTCAGATATAAAAACATTTTAACAATAGATTGATCAGAATGTTCAAAAATATATAAAAATTATAAAGAAATAGCATAAATAAGATATGGAAATCTAGAAAATGCCAATAAATACTGCGAAACAGAAGATAAAAAAGTACAGCTAGTAAAAAATTGTGAAGAAATAAACGAAGGAAAAATAGAAGCAAAAAGTTAGGAGAAAGTAAAGAAAAAAATAGAAAAAGTATCGAAAAGAAAAAATAGCAATACAATAGGGAAATGGGTAAAGAAATAAGAGAAATAAAAAAGAATCAAGGAAAGAAATTTAGATAAGAAATAGCTATTTAGAATATAAAATAGGAAAATTAGGAAAGAGAACAATTTAGGAATACAGGAAAAACAGGAAGAACAAACAAAAAGGGAATGTGGTAGAACAAACCGCGACGATAGAAATAAAGAATTGTAGAAATGTAAAAATGTTTATATATGAATATGTGTGTGTGTGTGTGTGTGTGTGTGTGTGTGTGTGTGTGTGTGTGTGTGTGTGTGTGTGTGTGTGTGTGTGTGTGTGTGCGTGTATGTGTGTGTGTGTGTGTGTGTGTGTGTGTGTGTGTGTGCGTGTGTGCGCGCGTGTGTGTGTGTGTGTGTGTGTGTGTGTGTGTGTGTGTGTGTGTGTGTGTGTGTGTGTGTGTGTTAGAGAAAATAAAAAATCTGTTAAATATATTTCTACGAGGTCTGTCCGGAAAGTATCGGGCCTACGTTTATATCTTCTGTAACGTTTGAATCTATCTCGCGTTATGAAAATAATAGTTCGGACTTTTTATATTGAATTCGCAAATACGACTCCGAGAAAAGCAAGAAATTGACACGCGCGTAATCTAAGTAATAAAAGAAAATCTTTCGAGTAGCAAACCACGAGGCTTACCAAATCGATAAGTTGTTTCGAAATGCAATTGAGAGCAATCGCATCTATCGGAGAGAGGCCCGACAGCGCCGCGATCACTGCTCAATTTAATCTCTCAACAACAAATATATTTCAGGTGGGAAGATATCTAAGGCTGCTTTTTTCTCATGAGAGAGATAGTCTCATGAGTTGAGCGCTTAGAGATCTGTAGGAAAGGAGTTTAACAGGCTAACCACTGAACAAGAAATTCGTCTCAGGAAATAGCTGAGGCTTTATTTCTACAACAGTGCTCGCGCTGCTAAGCAAGGTAGGAAAATGAGTCCTCTTGCCGCAGCGACGAGCGAATTTATACATGCGAAATGGGCTCCTTTCTACGCTTGGTAGCCCCTACAACGCTATTTTTGTCATTTACGCAAATTTTGTACATGTTTTATCGCAAAATGGCTCGATCGAAATTGTAATTATGCGATTTAAAAAATTGAACTTGAAATGATGAATTTTTTAACATAAATTACATCTCGAGGAAAAATCGCCTTTCAAAGTTATAAGTTATACAATTTAATAATCAAATTACGCCACTTTTACAATAAAATTATGGAAAATTTTTACATGAAAAAATCGCTAGTGGTTAGAAGAATGTTATTCAAATAAAAGATGATTAATGTTGCTCTCTAATTTTGAATAATAATTAAAAAACAGATTTGCAAATTTATTTTTTAGCAGTTTAAAAATCAGCAAATTAGTGACAATCATAATCATCAATTTTACAGATACGTATGATCGATTTGCTATCTAACAGTGTTATTTTAATTGTTTAAAAAAATTATAAATTGTTTATTTATTGATAACTTAGTGAATAATTAGTTATCAAAGTGTCAATTCTTGCTTTTCTGTTTCAATACGTCGAGGTTGTAATGGCATGCTCGAAATAACAATATCGTTGTTTATTGCAAAATAACTAACAACATTAACTTGTAGATTAGATTTGACTAACAAATATCGACTTGAGAGTTATAACAACATGAAATTCAGGATCAGCGCATCAAATTTAACTAAGAAATACTTTTGTTCGTTTAAAAAACTTTATAATTGACGATTTTCTGTTGTAAACAATAAATTTTCTCACGGTCGTGACGTCACGCTCCTTATATGGTAATGTTTTCGCAGAGTTGCCCTAACACATTTGCATATACGTGTGAAAAGCGCCTACGCTCAATTACTGCTTTTCTTTAATAGTCTCGTGTGTGACGGGTTGCCGTTTTGCAGAGGAAAATAGGAGACAAATCAGACTGGACCGTTACACTTCGGGCCATAGTGTTCGAGCGACCTCTACCGAACAGAAACGTCAATAGTAAAGCCTCACGAATCTATTGGATACTTACTGACACCTGCCGGACGTATAGTTCACTTTTTCGCGTTCGTTGGATTTTGATATTGTCAAAAATGACTGAAAAACAAGATCAACGAAATTGCATCAAATTTTGCTTTCAATTCGGAAAAACGAGTTCGGAAACTATTGAAATGATGCAAAAGGCCTTCGGAAGCGAGTGTATGAGCAAAACACGAATAAAAGAGCGGTATAAACGGTTCAAGGATGGTCGCACTTCTGTCGATAGTGATTCTCGTTCCGGCCGACCTTCGACGACCAAAACCGCAGAGAATATTGAGCGGGTGCGACTTGCAATCGAACAAGATCGTCGTATGACTGTGCGAGAACTAGAAGAAGACCTTGGGATACCAAAAACTGTCATTTCAGAAATTTTAACCGAAAATTTAGGAATGAAACGCGTGTGTGCGAAATTCATCCCAAAATTGCTCACAACAGAGCAGAAGAACATTCGCTTAAAAATCGCTCTGGACAATCTGGAAATGGTCAATGATGATAATGTGCTTAGAAAAGTTATTACAGGTGATGAATCATGGGTTTATGGTTATGATCCTGAAACAAAACAACAATCTTCACAGTGGAAGCATTCTGAATCGCCAAGACCAAAAAAAGCACGTCAAAGTCGGAGCAATGTTAAGTCAATGTTGATTGTTTTTTTCGATTGTGAAGGTGTTGTACATCACGAATATGCAGCAACAGGTCAGACAATCAATAAAGAATACTACGTTCAAATTTTAAAACGTTTGCGTGATGCAGTAAGGAGAAAACGGCCGCACTTTTGGGAAAGTGGTGACTGGCTTCTCCATCACGATAATGCGCCAGCGTATTCATCCAATCTTGTGCAGCAGTTTTTGAGCAATTGCTTCGATAACCTCCATACAGTCCCGACATAGCCCCTTGTGACTTTTGGCTGTTTCCAAAACTAAAAAAACCACTCAAAGGACACCGATTCGATGACAAAACAACGGTTGAAAACAATGCGACGAGTGTACTTAAGGCTATCCCTAAAAGTGAGTTCCAGGACTGTTTCGAAAAGTGGAAACATCGATGAAACCGTGTTATTCAATCAAGTGGGGATTACTTTGAAGGATGCCACCCACCAGATGATAAAGAATAACGCTAGCACGTAAATATAAAGGTAGGCCCGATACTTTCCGGACAGCCCTCGTATATTTAGAAATGCGTAAACGAAACATGCAACAAAATTTGATATGATCAAAAGAGATTTTACGAACAAGAGACGATATAAAAACATGATATAAGCAAGCGATGCACTGTATAGAATATGTTTTAAAATTTAAAGAACTATGTATAATTTTTATAACAATCAAGTCCATTTATGGACCATGTATAAGGCTGTAATAAAGCTTTGCTACTAGTAATATTTAGTAATTATAATATTCAAAAATAGGATAGTTTTTACGATGCAATATTTCGTTAATTATAAATTAATACTTGACGCACTGATAAATATTCAGAAGAACTTTAATTCAGTGTAAATATATTCAGTAATATTTCGATGAAATAGCGGTACCCAGAAAACTAATTAAGTGATTTTAAAGCACTTCTTGATTGAAAACGAAATAATGAGCTAATTCTATTTAAACTCACCTCTGGCACTTACCACCGACTATAGGCTGTGGAAAGTGACAATGTAAAAAAGTTAATCTAGCTATTCATATACGGTATTGTATATCTTATTAAAAAGATTTTGTCCAGTTAACAATTAACAAAAAATTAAAATATAAATAATTAATTTTTCGTATCAAATATCTATTATGCCAATAATGTGTTTTGCTAAATTAAGAAAATAGTATACTGGAAGACACAAACTTAGGTTATAGAAAATTAATTAATTATCAGAACAGCTGAAGCTTGATAATTAGTACTCCATTGACGGGGATTTCTTAATGATTCAAATTTGTGTTTTCATGCATTGACTTAATATATAAAATATAAAATATAAAATAGACATAGATACATATTCATAATTTCAATAATATGAATTTTCTATTTCATTACTTTATGATCGAATTATCAAAATTCAAGTGTTATTATATTCCAGATTAACTTATAGTAAACTTTATTAATTATTATTCATCATTCTCCTTATGTCGATCCTACATATTCTACGTATTTTCAGTTCCATGGTAAGTACAATTTTTATGAAAAATTTTATAGTCATGATTTATCAATCTGGATTTCATTAATTATCTAGAACAGTAAGAAAAAAAATGACTGGATAGATTAAAGATTAACCATTTATTTTTTGCAACATTTCAATTATCTATGAGTAACTCTGTGCAGACACTGTGAGAATAATATATTAATTATAAAATATGTAATTCGTACATTATTCATGATGGACGGACGTATTTCTAAATCTATCTAGAATTATTTAGTTTTTCAAGGCTATAGTGATTAAGGAAAATGAGAATTCAGACGAAGATAACGATATTTATTTCAAATGTCACACTATAAAGTGAAAGAAATAGTGTATACCAGAAAAAAACTTGATAAAACAAAAAAAAAGCATGAATGCTGTTTTATTAAAATCTTTTTTTAACTTTTATATTTTAAATTATTAAAGGCAACTATTTGTTTTTTAATAATCAAAGAAATTAAAATTTATATTTTACCGTCACTCTTTTTACAACTCATTTTCAATTTTAATTGATTATTCTCCTAATTAATATTTCTAACCATTGAAAGTATTGGAATCTATATAATAATGGCACGAATATATAATAAATTAGTTTTAGATGGCTTATATATATATATATATATATATATATATATATATATATATATATATATAGTTACAAATTATTAAATATCACAAATGCAATATCAAAGAAATTAAATAGCTAGTCCATAATTATACATAAACTGCTTATTATCTATATTTTATATAAAAATTGTTGAAATACATTTATTTTGACATTATTTTTTCTTTCTATAATATCTCTATAAAATTAATAATATAACATATCGTAACTAAATTATTTATAACGTTTTGAAAGTAATATAATTTATCCAAAAATAGAATTGATGCTATCAACTAGTTTGAAATACCTTTCATAAATTAAATGAATTAATGTAATGTAGTTTTTTATAATTAAAATGTTTAATAAACTTTTAGAGTACTGTTAAATTAAGTAATGTTTAAGAATAAAATAAATGTACAAGTAATATAGCTTGTCATATAACAAAATAATACAGATATCATAACTCATTTATACGTTAAAATTACTTTAATGTTAATCATCGACAATTTCTAAAATTTCATACAACTTCACTCTTCGGGCCTGTTGTCTTATTATAACGTAACGGAGAATCACGATTCGGTGATTCGTCTAGATTGGTTCTCACCCTTATCCGTTCACCACTTCACACTGAGAGTGTATATGTATGCACTCTCTTGCCGATTTTTTCTATTCTAGATGCGATGAACGGGATAATTAGATGGACCCGCACCTGTCGTAATAGTCGGCTGTGCGTTCGTCGGGCTAAGGGAGAAAGGACTATCGAACAGATTACCTGTAATCGTTTTAACGATTAGGTGGATTAGCGTCGCTGCCTTAATTTGGTCTAATTGTGTATTGGATTTTGTTTGGGCGCATTTTTGTACTTTTCTTTTTTTTTTCAATTTTTGAAATTGAAGCTGGTTGAATTTAATTAAGTGACAACGTGTTTCGCCCATCATCACTCCTCGTCCTAGCTTTAGTATCGTGCGTGATTAATATACACACCTGGTATATTATTCAACTGTCGGAGAGTTCGCGACTTCGGAATTCATTCATTTGTAAATAATTTGTATGTCGGCCGCGGATATAACTATATCTTGGTTCGTAGGTTGAGCTCCGTTATAGTAATTATATATTATATAAGATGAAGAACATTAGACGACTGTAATCAAGAACTATGAAATTAGTACTGAAGTTATTTATTTTATCACAAAAATTATCATATATTCATTACCATACTTCTTCAACAAGGAAACTCCCCTAACCTGATTACACCGATTTCATTATTTTTTAATACGAGGGGGGGGGGGGGGTAAATAAATCTTTACAAAATCCAAGAGATGGCGCTCGTCACGCTTAAATTATGTTGTATTTGGCAAGCAATACTACTAACTAGATATCGTACAAAGTTTCAGTTCGATTTATTAAGTCGTTTTTTTTTGTGAGCGTTGGTTGAACAAAAAGTTATTGGTTTATTTGAAAAATGGAAAAAACAGAGTTTCGAGCAGTGATAAAACATTTTCATTTGAAAGGCCTTACACCAAGAGAAATCACAGTTGAGTTGAGCGCTGTCCATGGCAAGTCTGCCCCTGTGTTTAACACCCTCGTATGTTGTAGATCATAGAAAAATAAGTAACGCGGATGATTGGTGGAAATACTGTACATTGATCATTGTTGAAGTGAAATACTTGCAAAGCATCTTGAACTACATATGAATAATTTTCAGAAAAACCGATCATAACAAGTATTTCTCCTCTATTTTAATTCTGTTTTGTTGACGAAATAAATTGAGACTGCTGTTTCGCTATGAATGAATGCGGTTTAAGAATCTGTAGCTTGTCACAAAATTCATTTACAAAGTCAGAAATTTTACTTGTAACTGTTTTCAAAGTCAACCTATTAGTTGCTCTCCATAAACTATATTGTACCTAATCGATAAATACACTATTTTAAATTTCAAGTAATGTCGTGGAAATAAATGAAACCACTGGATATTTATGACATTAATCTAGGTAGCAATCGGATGTAGGTGTTTTGTACACAATTTATTTTAAACAATCATGATAATCACGAATTGAATTTCCAGTGTCTTTTGTTAAGCTGTTAATTTTAATTGCATCAAGCATCAATCTACAGTTCTGGTGAATCGCATATACACATATTGAGTGAGTTCCTTTTATTCCAGCTAAAATACAATATTATGGTTGGAGTTTTATAAAAGCACTGAAATTAATTGGATGATATGATTAAGTCTTTTTGAACAATGTATGTAGTTCATTGAGGTCCATTAACAATAACCGTTTATGCACTTTAATACGCTTAAACATCAACTTTAACTGAACACGTGTTTTTGACTTCTGGCATAATTCTACCAACAGTATCGTTATTATAGAAATCATTAATTAATGTAATTGTAGTATTTGGTATCGTTTTACCAGCTCTTGTTGTAACATCGGTCAGAACACCACTTATTGATCGTAGTTCGTTAGCTTTTTTAGCTAATGTTCAAGAAGTACCAAACTCTTTTGAAATTCGTCTTATACTCTAAGATGCTGGTGCAATCGTAAGGATTCTGAGCTTCATGGAATCATTTCCTTCCAAACTTATGAATTTATTTCTAATCCTTACAGAAGTTCTTTCAATGTAAGTAACCTAGTAATTGAAGCATCTTTTTCAGGAGTTAAGGAAGTATTTGGTCAATCACAAAACTTTCAGTATCTTGGTCTGCCGACGTATCATCACATTCCATACTACTGATACATTGGAATCTATATTCATACTGCTATCAGATTGATTCAATGAATGTTTTAATCTTCAATTATTATATACCATGACAGTTACTGGTAAATTAGGCTTTTCCTGCAGTAATGCATATATTCGTATGGATTTTTTTGGATATGGTGTTAAAACTACCCTTAAAAAGACTGTTGCGCAAAATTGGGAAGGAACTCCCTTGAACTATCCTTAGAAGGATTGTTGAAAAGTTGATTACAACAAGTGATTCGAGAGGACTGTTACGTAAGAAGTTACGCAACCAGAAGAAATTTCCTTCAACTATCCTTACAAGGATCGTTGAAGAAAAAATGAGTTCGCTAATGTAAGAGCTCGCGAACTATCCTGAAAAGGACTATTACGCAAGCAGCTATGCAACGAGAAGAAATTTCCCTCAACTATTCTTACAAGGACCGTTGAAGAAACAAAAACTTGAAGCAGCAGTTATGTACTACAAAAGAATATCGTTTAATTATCCTCGAAAGATTTTTTGAAAAAATGAAAGCATAGAAAGATAGAGGAAAGTGCATATTTTCTTTTAACGTACAATATTTTATACTGTAAGATATATTCGCATTGGTTATGAATGAGATACGAAAAAATCTAATTATTTCCAAACTAATTAAATCTAGGAAAATAATATCTCATTCTATTACGAAAAAGGTGCAATTGAACAAATACGATTAAAAACATAGCATTTAAGTAAACATTGATTTTTGTATTCATTTTATTTTTTGAAAAGGAGCTCCTATATCTGATTGCAAAATTAAAAACCCATATACCCTTATAAATATTTTCTAAAAACACAAGATTCGAACCTTAAAACATGATTATAACGCGTTTTTTATGATTTCGAAAATTTTACTATTACAAAGCTTCCTGTAGAAGGATGAAATACGATCATAAATATGTCATTCCTGTCAAAATAGCTGACGTAATGACAAATTTGAACATTTTGACCTTGCCTTTGAACAGTTGTCCTTAAAATGATCTTGAAAATGAGCTTTTAGTCAAAGTTAAAAACGAGAACAGTATTGTATTCCTTTGTTAAAAACCATCGAAAAATGACGATGGGCTTTTTTGTACGCTATTTCAAGTCTCAGCCACATAAAACTGTATTTTTAACTGTTTTTTGAGGTTACGAATGAAAGGTAGCCCAGATCAAAACTAACGATGTGTTTGTGTTTAGCGAGAAAAAAGAAATGCAAATAAACTTTTTCACTAATTTTTTCTTTGCCTCTGCATATATATAAAATTTGAAAAAAATCAATCGTCTTTGAATCATTCCAAAATATATCGTCAAACGATACCACTATAACATAATCTCTTCAAAGTATGTAAGCTATGTGCTAATATAATGTTTTCTTCAATAAATTTATTTTATTCTGAAAAATGAATCTTAATAAACGGATTTTATAAAATTTACTAAAAATGTAGGAAAATTAAATATAAATGTTTGCCCAAAAATCTATTTACTAAATTATTTACGCGAGGATTCGGAAGGCAAAATGTTTTGCCTACTGTTCAACCTGCCGGGCATTCAGGTTGCGACGTTCGCGAGCAAGAGAGCCTGGAACTGGAAGAAGAAATAAATCAAACTCAATTACAACTCCCAATATCAATCATTTATTAAATTACAAATCAAGAAAATATAAAAGAAAATTACAAGCTTAAATGAAGAATAATCATATTAACAAAAAATAATCCTTCGTGGGCGTGTCCCGTCCTGGCAAACGTTCGGAGTGAAACGGTGTTCACGGAGAGGTAGTACTCAACCACTGCAAATCGGCATTGCGACACGGCATGCAGTGGTGAGTCTCTCCGGCAGACTTGGATAACTAAATGTCGGTTAGCGGCTGCATTCCTGCTCACCGCGGAGCATCAGGTCGTCCAGAGTCCGAAACACCACGGTTGTCATACGCACAGTAGTGATGAGTGGAAAGCGGGGAAAGAGAGAAAGGAGAAAAAGAGGTCACACTAGATTGGTCGACTCCAACTGTTATACCTTCTTATCTGGTGGACTTGGACGACGGTGGTGATGAAGCAAGACGCTGACGGATGTGCTGCAGAGATCGGAAACAACCCGGCTTGTCAAATCAATCACCATCGACACCAAACCAAACCATAAAGCTCTACAGCAATCTGCGACGTTGAAGCTAAGTCGATCCTTTTACTGCTACCACCGGCGATCCATCGAGCCGAATCTCTGCACTAAAACTGTTCTTTTTCCTTCTCTTTTCGCTCCCTTTTATTCTCGCTTTCCTCTCCCCTTCCTGTACGCCTCCTTGCGCTCAGTCACGCAGTTCATCCGTTCTCAGCTCCTAAGCCATTAATTCGCACCTCAAACCAATAAATCGAGCATTAGTAATGCGCTAACGCAATTACATCGATGCCCGGCTTAACAATAGCGTGCGCAGACAGCGAGAAGCCAGGGATGACAGGAAAATCGCTACTAAGCAGTTTACCTCGTCACTATTACTACAAATATATAGTTGCTTGTGATAATATCTTTCACAAAATATTATAAAGCTACAAAAAAATTTGGTAAGGAATGCAGTGAAATTTTGTACTGTTAATATTTATTATACGATGAAAATTGTTATATGATGTATAAAAATTGCTATGACTCTAACATAAACTGTTATGGCATTAACAATCATTATTATTTTTGTAGCAAAAATGTATGAAGCTTGTAGTGAATTTTATTATGTCACATAGTAAAAATTGCTCAGTCTGAAGTAAGCTCCATCAGTAGTTCCCTTGATTTTTTAGGCAAATGGCGTTTAAAAAAATACTATACTGATTTTATGCGGTCTCTAATAACTCATTTCATATCTATACTAATTCCAACGAAGATAAATACTTAAAAAAGATTAAACACTTACGTGGCTCAATCAAGCGGTTGCCTAACATGGCCGTAGTTCTATTAAGCAGCTAAAGTATGACGCCACCATCGCCTTGTAGATCCTCGTTGACTGTGGGTTGGCGCGCGTACAATCGAGAAAAATTTCGGCTCGGTTGCAGACTCCGAAGCATCAACATCGACGACACTGGTATCGCTGGCTCCGCCAAGAATTTAAGCCAATATTAGACCATATTGAACTTCAGCGGCAGTCATGATCTTGAGTCCACGTGCCATCTGCGGGACCAACTCATTGCGCTTCTAACGACGGGTGACTTTCACTTGAGGAAATGGGTTGGATGTCCAGCGATCCCATGATCCTCGACGAAATTCCAGTTAACGAACGCTTGCGACTCAACTGGGTTCATTTCTCGACAGATGGCCCCGTGAACTAGTTGGGAGTCGGCTGGATTCCAGTCGCCGACTTCCTCCGATTTAAGGTATCCAACCCAACCCGAACCCCAACCTACCGCGGATCCACCGCTCACAAAGAGAAAGACGCTGTAGATCTATAGAGCTCACTACGTCTTTGACCCTGACAGATGGCTGACGCCGATTACCCTTCTCGTGCAGTTGATCATCGAAGATCTTTGGAAAATAAAGATGGATTGAGACGAAGTCTTGCTTTGGGGCTGGCAAGATAAATAGATGATGTTCTACGCAAACATTCAAGACGTCGCTAACCTCTCCATCCCTCGTTGGATCGACCTCACTCCGACAGGAAGTCTTCAACTTCACGCATTCTCTGATGCCAGCCAGTGCACTCTCGCAGCGGCTGTCTACTCCAAAGCAGCAACTAACAATAGACGAACAGTCATCATCTTTCTTAGTGCCAGGTCCAAGCTGTCCTCCATAAAGAGCCTGAACCCATCCAGCTCAACCCACTAGCGCATGATCATACCAAGCTCCGTGTCACCCTCATCGCCGTCCAGAAGCTGGTTACGAACGCAGACCTTCTACGAGACCCCGCCACCTCATGTGGGTCGTTTTCCATTGGTTGTGTTTCCATAGCCCGGTGGGGAACAACCTAGTTGACAATTACATTGTCTACATTCAGGAACTAACTGTTGGTGTAAACTTCCATTATATGCCAACAGACCAGAACCCCGCGGACGTCGCTTCACGCGGCGTTGCGTGTTACGATGGCTGCCCTTTCTCGTGCGCGAGCTCCTTTTCTTTATGAGTCACCTTCCAAATAAAAAGCAATCTATTGGCCATATGATTTCTTTGAATGACCACTTACCATTATTAGCATTAGTATTATTATTACCCTGATAAGCAATGTTACTATAATATAATCTAATACAATGTTATTATAATAAAATATAAAATGTTATATAATCCGCATAGTGGAAATTTCTACTATACACCGACATATGAAATGGATAATAGATATAAGGACACCAACTCGCCCTATCATTATCGTCAACTGTTTATAATTAATGACTAGAGAATACACACGCACGCATACACCATTTCAGTAACAGAATCGCTTACATAACACATATATACTCGCACAGTAGCAACTCGTAGTATAAACGTCATTCCGCCAATTTGCACTCCGCGCTCACCTTAACAGAGACGACCCGGGTGCTACCAAATCCGTCTGGAAGATGAGCTTATCGAGTCTAGACGCTTCGCAAGCTCCACCTGCTTTGTTACCAAGGAGAAAATGCTGACCGCATCCAACCAAGGAATAGAGGAACCCTTGTCCGAGTCAACTTGGAGAGCAGTAAAAAGTCAGTCAGTACCCATCACTTGATTCGGTCGGACGTTCCCTTTAACTTTACATTCTTCGCTATTTGCGCGCGTACAGTTCTATTATAGTATATCTTTGTATCTTCCTCGTACCTTTTACTTGATTAAGATGTTCACGGAATAAAAGCGACATTGAATTCTATTTTTCGCGTTATTAATTTCGTGCGATACCTTCCTCATCGATCAAGTTATCGATCGATTAGTACGAGAACCATCGACATCACTGCTGGGACTTCTGCCCAGCACCATCCAATAAACAGAAACGGTGACAGCGACATTCCAACCCGAACCTAGGACCCGAGTTTCGCCGAGGCAGTCTGCCCTACCTGAGCGATTAAGGACTACTTGGCGTCGACGAACTCCACCACGTCCTTTCGGATCTTCTGCCAGTCTGCTCGATATTGCTGCCGAATCGACTCAAATCAGCTAAGTCCCCCTTTTCTACATTTTTCGTGAATTTTGACGTAACATGCGTTAGTTTTGTACCTTCGGATCTCATCACCTTTGATGGGCTGGGTCGAGTTGGTTCTCGAAAGCCTTTGGAATTGATGCTTGCCAGAAGACTGTCGTCGCTAGACTGAAGACCATCCATCTCTCATCACTAGCCAGTCATTACTCCTGTGCTAGCCCTGTTACCTGGAACTACACTCACCTCAACTGGTTCTCGACCCTCGGAAATCTACTACGCAGCATTGCTTAAGTGCATCGACTGCTGTGCCGCAGGTAGCCCGATCATCCGCAGTCACTGGACTCAGTGAACGCTCTTAGACTTCGCTACACGTTTTTTATCTGCTCCCGGCTCTCGCAATAGCAAACCTCGATGGAACGCTCCTTCCTCGAGTTTAACCGGCATTGTAGCCTCTCATGCTCTTCTTGGACGACGAGAGTCTGCTCAAAATGGGCAGCCGGCTCGACAACTTATGTTTTCTCTACGACTAACGATATCCAATTTATCTCAGCGGACGGTACATTTGGCTGAGTTGATGCTTCAGTGGCAATATGAGCAGAACCTACATAGAGATTACCGAGTTACCTACGCTTTTACACTCCAAAAGACTTGAATCACGACCGGCAAGGTTCTTATTAAGAGGCAGATTCGGTAGTGCCTTGTATGCACCAGGATCGCCGAAGACAGCAGAAGATAGGGAGTGGATTTGCCAGGCCTTTCTCCCTCTGCCGAAGTAAGAGTTAAAGCTTTTTCACCATCAAGGACTAAATACCATCAGTATTAGATTACAATTATTACTTATATTTAATATATCCATTATCTTAAATTATGACTATTTTTTATTAGATTATTTATAAAATTAAAAGTGACTTTGCATGTATTGGGCAAGACGGGCTCTGGCAAGACAGATACCTCGTAAATTGAAATGTTTATTTTTCTTAAATTTACAATAGTTTCATGAGTGATTCCGAAACATAATGTTTTTTCACATTGATGAATTAAAATGGTCTTCAAATATGGAACTTTGGACAATTATCTAAAGAAATTATAAAAGATACTTTCAAAAAGATTTTTTTTGGTAACTACAACCTTTTTATTTATTTTTATGCCTATATTACTCTAAAAATGAAATAGAGTTTATTTATTTTCATCTAATGTATTTTCTTGGAGAGAGTCCGTCTTGGCCGGCGATTTTTAAAGCACCTCAAATTTGATTAATTTTTTTCATCAATCCACTATATTAATTTAAATAACTTTTCAGAGCTATTATTACACAGATACATTGATTATTATACCCACTTCATGTTACAAATATAATAATATACATTTTTCTTTATTTAATTGCTTTTTTTTTCATTTTTTCTTAAATTCACCGAGTCTCCTCTATATTTGAACCAAAAAAGTAAAGAAAGATGATTACCATGATTTTTAAGCTTCGACCATTGTTATTGTTATTTTGGTTGTTGTCACTCTAAGAACTACGTTCATGTGGAACTCTGCAGAAATACAGTAAGTATTTATAGGCATTAATCTTAGTTTCCTATAGTCATGAATATTTAGACCACTCACGTCTCCCACCACTTTCGCAAGGATACGAAAGGAGGTTTTACTGATATATGATGAGGTTTTTTGGGATATATCTAGTCAAGAGAAGATTCAGACTTAATAACAATCATCACTTTTGAGGCAAAGAGAAAGATGACGTGAAGCATCGTTTTTTGAGTACCGCGCTTATGAATACGATAGAAGAAAATCTATGGCATAAGTAGAATTGACTCACTTATTAACCCATTAAGGCCCAGGCCAAACCTGGGAAAGATAGCGCCAAACTAACTATGCCAATCGTAGCTAAATCGAAAAAAAAAATACCCCTGTTTTTTCTTTTGCCGTTTGCAATTGTTTATAAAAAATTATTTAAACAAATTATCAAAAAGTTATTATTTTCAAAAAACTGATAGCGGCAATCGATTCTACGGGAAAAAACATGAAAGAAATGTATATAACGTTTTTTTGTCAGACGTCAATTTGTTTAAGAAAATAGGACAGAAAGCTTTGAATTTTCACAAATTGTACATTTGGAAATTTGACTAACATAGTAATTGTTGGGTTACGAAGTTGCAAAGAGTTTGCAAAATTTTTTTTCTATTGAAACCGTGTTAGAGATCACGTTTGAGTGGCGGGCTAACGGTTTTATGTAATATTATGGATTCAGTTTTCATTACAATTTGAATGTATTATAGAAAATCGCTATTTTACAGTTATTTGTTTTTGGAACAAATTGACATTTGACAAAAAAACGATATACAGGGTGTCCCATTTTAACTTACGCACCAAGATAACCCAAAAACTATAAGAGCTAGCGAAAAATGTTTCGAATAAAAGTTACTCGTCTCCGAGGGGGACCTTGACTTTGACCTCGAGGGTCATTTTCAAGGTCATTTGAAGGTCAACTTTGTTTTTTCAAATAGGAACCCCTATTTTCGACCCCGGATTCGGAAAGAGCGGAAAATTCTACGTTTAGATAACGTATCATGCGTGGGGTCCGGGAGACCCGCCAAGGTCATTTGAAGGTCAACTTTGTTTTTTCCTGGAGTACCCTACTTTTTTTATCACGGATTCGGAAACAACAAAAAATTCTACGTTCAGGCAAGGTGTAACTTGTGGTTGATCACTCAAGAACATGTGAAGGTTAACTATTTTTCATAGGAATCGCTATTCTCGACCCCGGATTCGGGAAGTATGGAAGGTTGTCCGTTCTGTCAACGTCGAGATGTAACGTGTATTCAATTCTTTATTCTCATTTAGAGGTAAAAGTAAGTTTTTGAATAAAAACGTCGATTTTTGTTTTGAACGGAGTGACGAATTTAGTGTTGAGATGAGTGATTATTAATAGTAAGCATTTTTGTAACAACTGTTGAAAAAGTCGTTGAGCGTTTTTCATGTAAGTATTAACAAATTATTACCACTCTTGTGGTTAGTGTTATCTTTCAAATATGCATTACGTCTTTGATATTTCTTCACAGAATGACCAATTATTCAGGAAATGAAGTCGTTGAAGTATTGTTAGTACTTGGTGAATGTCGCCGGAACTACCGAGCTGCTGCTTGGCTCTATGCTGAACGTTTTCCGAACCAGCGCCATCCTAATGACAGGCAAATCAGAAATATCGAAAGACGTTGCCGTATGAATGATCTTCATCGACAGAGAGGTGGAAACAGAAATGTGAACAACAATGATCCAAGACTTCTTGCTGTGTTAGCAATGGTTCATGTGAATCCTCACATCAGTACAAGAGAAATCGAACGTCGGTTGGGCGTACCTCGTACTACTGCTCATCGGATGTTAAGATCCGTGGGTTACCATCCATACCATATCATCCTGCACCAAGAACTCAATGAAAATGATTATTTACTCAGAATGAATTACTGTAGGTGGGCTCTTAATCAACTGGACGAGAATCCCAATTTCTTTTGGAATGTTTGTTTTAGCGATGAAGCTACCTTCAAAAGTGACGGTAAACTCAATAGACATAATTGTCATTATTGGTCACCTGTCAATCCTCATTGGCATCGTCAAGTGATAAATCAACACCGTTGGAGTCTTAATGTTTGGGTGGGAATATTCAACGGGCATATTATTGGTCCCCATTTTTTTGATGGCAATGTCAACGGCCAAGCGTATCTTGATTTTCTGGAGAATCATCTACCTGAATACTTGGAGGACATCCCACTGAATGTTCGGCAGCTCATGTGGCTACAACAAGATGGTGCTCCAGCTCACTTTGCTGTAAACGTTAGAGAATTTTTGAATGCTCAATTACGTGACCATTGGATAGGTCGAGGTGGTCCAGTTCCCTGGCCACCTAGGTCTCCTGACCTGAATCCACTAGACAGCTATTTCTGGGGATATTGCAAGGACGCTGTTTACAAGGATGCACCTACCACTAGATTAGATATGATGGATAGAGTGAGAAGAGCTTGTGCAGCTGTTACGCCTGAAATACTTACAAACGTTCTCAATAATTATCATCGGCGTTTGGAAACATGCTTAGCAAACAATGGGGGACCTATTGAACATCTCATGTAATTGTGCGTGCGCATCATTCATCACCAACTTATTGCCAGATCATTATTATTGTTATTATTGAGTTATTCCTCATCAGATTGACTAATACTGTTGATTATTACTACTAATGACTAATATTTTTTTGTTAAACTCTGTACATAAAAAGTTGAATAAATTTAGTGTGTTCTAAAATTTACGCATACTTTATTTCTCATATGAAAACATGAAACTGTTCTGAGTAAAGTAATTTGCCATTAATTTGACGTTTAAATGGTCATGGAAAGTTGAATTAATTCATTACATAAAATATTTAGGATTTTTTGTACTTTTCGAATCCGGGGTTAAAATTAGGGATTCCTATTTGAAAAAACAAAGTTGACCTTCAAATGACCTTGGCGGGTCTCCCGGACCCCACGCATGATAGGTCATCTAAACATAGAATTTTCCGCTCTTTCCGAATCCGGGGTCGAAAATAGGGGTTCCTATTTGAAAAAACAAAGTTGACCTTCAAATGACCTTGAAATGACCCTCGAGGTCAAAGTCAAGGTCACCATAATATGTCCCCCTCGGAGACGAGTAACTTTTATTCGAAACATTTTTCGCTAGCTCTCATAGTTTTTGGGTTATCTTGGTGCGTAAGTTAAAATGGGACACCCTGTATACATTTCTTTCATGTTTTTCCCGTAGAATCGATTGCCGCTATCAGTTTTTTGAAAATAATAACTTTTTGATAATTTGTTTAAATAATTTTTTATAAACAATTGAAAATGGCAAAAGAAAAAACACGGGTATTTTTTTTTCGATTTAGCTACGATTGGCATAGTTAGTTTGGCGCTATCTTTCCCAGGTTTGGCATGGGCATTAATGGGTTAAAAGGTAACTTCATGGCGACCATGCTGACCTTGAAAAATAAGAATATATCGCTGTCTTCATCTGAGAAGCAATTAAGACCAAAGAAGAGAAACAAACCAAGAAAAAGAGGCTAAAATTATCACAAGACTGATAGGCTGAGAAATGGGTACATCATCCAAAGTAAGATTTTTCCGAATCAGGACAATACTCACGAAAGTTATAGTCCAGGCAATCTAAATTATTTTTCGAATTAAAACACACCCGCGATTTTACGACTGGAAAAGATTAGTGGGTCAACGTAGAATCGAATGTTGAAGATTTAGTTGCTTATTTTTACCGGAGTGATTGTTTAAACAATGCTAATACAGGTCATAAACAAATTTTTTAGCTATAGCTCAGGCTGCATGGGCAGCAAATGCACATCATTGATACCATTTTAAGGTGTTGGGAATCCGCGTCGATTGAGGGGCAACGATCAAAATCGGTCAATAAATTGGTTAGTTATTAACAATAAACCATTGAAATGACGTGATTTTTTAATAATTTTTTTTTTGCAATATGATGAAAAACTCAACTCAGAATGACTGGAAAAGTGCGCTTCATGCAAACAAGTGTGCTAGATTTTTTTTTTCTTAAGCATTCCTGTGACCAACAAATTAATTATTTACATAAAAAGGGCTTCATTGCTAAATGCAATAACTTATTTCAATAATGTCCTACCGCGGTCGGCGACCAATCAATCGCTTCCTAGAGAGTTGTACTACATCATACTCTGAGCAGGTACTGTGATTTTCATTTTCGACTGACGTATAAAATTGATTAACTCCGCTGGAACTTTTTTTATCGATTCATAATATTATTCTCCTAAAAGCTGCTATTTTTCTCTACAATTTAAAAAAAAATTGGACTCCCTCACTCAATTGGAAGACGAGATAATTTTTTTTTTCAAAAATTCGCCGCGCCTTTAATTATTAACATTAAGGAAAAATTTTTTTTATCGTCAAGTTTAAAGGTTAAACTTTCATAATTATCTTTCGGAATGACTTGAATCATTCGAGTTTCATTAAATTTCATCGAATCGTGCGAAGCGACCCAGGCGGTCACGTGAACCTTTCGTAGCAGAAGACAGCTGAGTCGCGCGCTCAGTACTGATCGAGCGCCTTCAAATCGAATACGCGGAAAATTTTTTCTATTTTCTCGGTGACTAGTGGTCCAATTTCGCCAATTTTTTTTTTATTCCGAAGAGAATCCAAAATTAACAATATCTGCGGTGCTCACTAACCAATACGCTAGTTATTTTCAGCTAGGAATCATTGCCATTATTCGTTAATTTTTTTTTATAGTTTATTTATCGATGTTACAGTGATAAAAAGTCACAAAAACAAATTGGAATGAGCGCGGATATTACAAAACGTCTAATGATTGCATTACACTATGGAAAAAATTTAATATCATTGTGAAAAAATGAAAATAGCCACTTTTTCCTCCGAGTTTGTACCTACTTCAAAGATATAGCGTAAAGCGTTAAGTACGCATGCGCATTATATTTTGGAGACGCCGCCAAGTGCATTCTGGGTAAAATGCATGTGCTCCATTTTGGCGGGACTCGAAGCGTTGCTACAGGAGCCACTGGTGTACCATGGCGTTGACACGTTTTTTCAGCCAAATATTTTAACAGCGTTTAAAAGTAAGTTTCATATAATATCTATAAATCATGCCTACAGGAAGTTTGACGTAGTGACTGTATTTCATTATTTTTCAAAATATTTTTGTCGCAAAGTTATACTTTTATTGTCTGAAAAGAGAAATAGTGTTATATTAAACCGTTGAAATTTCAAAAATATAAATATTCTTTCCAAAGCCACATTTGATTTCCGATTGTATACTTGAGTAATTTCAAACGTAACATTTTTTTTACTACTTCTAACGTCATAGTTTATACGCAAATACATAATTTGTAAAAATATTAAAATGAAGAATACGTATTTTAACAGGTTCATTGTTTGTCAATAATTTAAAATGGAGGGTCAAACTGATAATTGTTTTATTTGCGAGAAAGCGCTGGACAGGACAGATCCGAAAACGATATACAGTTGCAAATCCACTGCTATCAGTCATCTCAGACGTACTAGTCTGAAGAGAAAGGATAAAAAATACCTGCAGGTAAAAAACCGTGACAGCGTCGATATTCATAAAAACTGTTACAGTATTTATATCCGTGAGAGTAGTATAGCTGCATCTCGGAAACGTGCATCACAGTCACGAGATGAAAATACAGATTCGAGCAATGATACGCAGTCTATTGATTTTAGTAAAATGTGTTTTTTTGTGGTTGTCCAGCCGACGATGAATTTATTAATAAAATTACTAAGCAGGGACCAACTTGCAAAAAAGTAAAATTTGTGTCCAAGGCAGAAACCAAGTCGAAAATAGATATTATTATAAAAAAGTACGATAACGATGATTATATGAAGGCAATAGATGTTAGAATAAAAGATGTAGACTTGGTCGTAGTCAACGCTCGTTATCACAGTGACTGTTTTATCAAATTTCATCGATACGCGCTTAGTAGCGGTGTAACTGGTAGACCTATCAGTGAAAAAACTGTTGACATGATCGATTTTATTTCGAACTACATTTTGGAAAATCCTCAAGAGGGTCAGTACTCGTTAAAAAAACTCATTGAACTTTATCATAAAGACAAAGAAGGTGTTGAGAAGCCCAACATCAAAAATATTAAAGAACGACTTGTGCAAATTTTCGGCGATGAAATCCACATATATCAAGCAAAAAACGATTATCATCTTATTTTCATAGATACACTTAACGACGATCTAAGTAATGCATTCGACCAAAAAGATACCAATCAAGAGCATGAAGAGGAAAGAATAATTACGTTGGCTGGTCACATTTTATTGAAACAAATTCGATCCCAACATTATGATATCGAGAACTATCCTGCTCCATCGAAGTTCTTAAATAACCTTGACGACCAAACGCCGCCTTTACTTCAAAAACTGCTAAAAATAATCATTTGTACTCATAAATCCCCGACGCCTGGAAATATGCTCATGTGGAATCACAGAGTAACTATGTTTTCTCACGCTATCGTAGCATCGGCGAGACCTCGTTCATTTGTGTCATCACTTTTGTTGGGCGTTGCAACACTCATGCACCGCAAACACGCATCGCGAACTTTGATCGACACTTTATACCACCTCGGTTTATCGGAATCATACAGCGAAACCGAGGATGCTTTATCACGTAAGCCTGAAAAATTGAATTTGGAAGGAACGTATATTCAAATGGTGTTTGACAACGCAGATCACCAGACTGGTACGATTGATGGTAAAAATACATTTCATGCGACTGGCGGTATAATCTATGTAACATCTGCCTTATCAGTAACTACAAATAACTCTGTACCGAGACTAGCGCATAACGTAGAAGTGAATGGCAATTTTGCATTTACGCCTGTTTAACCGTACGTGAAACAAAAAAATTCAGGTTTAAATGATATAATTCTACAAAAAGTTAACAGCTCGCAAGAAACTTTCAAAGTTAATATTACATCAACGTTTTCTTGTGTGTTGTTAATAAATTTTTCAAGCTTGAAAATAGTTTAGGTTGGAGCGGATTTATAGAGCAGTGTGCTCGTGAGAAACCTTATGAAATTTTGAAAGTTGTACCTGTACCTTTTATTAACGCATTGATAAGCAATTACGATACTATATATACTGTTATGTATGAGGCAAATGCTCGTTGTGTTGCAAACAACCAAAAGCATATATTTATAACTATTGATTTGCCTCCATACCAAAAGGCTATTGAAGTTTTCTACTGTGTGAAAGGAACACCACACGAAAAATCCATATCACGTGTAATTTTGAGACTTGGACAATTACACATAAATATGTCATTCTTAGGCTCATCAGGTCAAATCATGGATGGAAGTGGTTTACGTGAAGAATTTTGTCAAATCTATGCCGAAAATTCCGTCGATAAAATATTGAATGGCCATGCTTATTCGAGGGCTGTCAGAGGTCACACTCTCGTCCAATGTACTCTTATTCAGATTATTATTAAATCAATGAATCTAACACCTGCAGAAATAGAAAAATTAACAGAAATTTTGAAAGCAGTAGGTACTGGAGCTTTCCACGAAGTAACCGAACAAACGGAATATCGTAATATTTATAACAGATTCAAGAAGCAAATAAATGTTATTGAAGAGTATGGACCGACAGCGCAGCTGTGGCTTCAGTATATCGAAATAATTGAAATTCTCAAGTTGTTTATCGAAGCCGAAAGGGTTGGAGATTGGGATTTACACTTGTACGCGGGACGACTGATGTTGCCGTATCTCCATGCAGCTGGCCACTTATCTTACGCAAAATATCTACAACTTTACTTGCAAGAAATGTCAGACTTGGAAAAAAAAATGGACCCATTTGAATTTGAAAAATTTACAAACTTGGGATATTTCACAGTAAGACGAACAAACAAATTTTGGTCTGGTATTGCTACTGACATGACGATCGAGCAGATGCTCATGAGGCCAATGAAAAGTAGTGGCGGTTTAACTCATGGTCGAGGAATGTCTGAAAATGTGCTCGGTCGTTGGGTCCTGTCATCTATTTCGACACTGCATATTGTCGATTTAATGGAGCAGTATTGTCATGTGCAATATCAATCGTCTGAACAACATGTAGACACTTCAAACGCAAGAATTTCGAGGGATGAACAAGATTTGAAAAAATTATCATTATTTTTTGAAAATCATTATCCGTTCCCGAAAACCGATAACATAATGTCAATAACCAGCGGTGTTATTGGCAATGAAACTATCAATTGCTACAAAGCTCTCGAGTTAGGAATTATCGCGATGAATAGAATGGAAGGACCTTTTGGAAATATAAAGATGCAAAGGAAAAATAAAGTGATCCCTTTGAAAGCTGCTACTTCCTTAGTTAAAATTTATAGGGAGATAGTAACAGTTGATTCTAGTTTGATATATCAACGAATGATTCTTAACATAACAAGTGAAGAAGATAGGCGAAAGTTTTTACGCTATGAGCTTGCACCCTACCCTCCATCTTTATTCAAAGATGGGTTAATGAGAAAAAACGAAAAATCGGATTTGTATCAATTGTTTGACGAATGTTCTGTTCTTCCGACGAAAGATATTGTATATGTTATCGACGGTGGATTGCTGTTGCACAAAGTGATTTGGCAATTGAACAAAACTGTAAGCACGATCGTTAAAACGTATGTCGATTACGTTTTGAAATTAAAAGGTAGAAAAGTAGTAGTTTTCGATGGGTATTTGGATGATACGACTGCAAGTACAGAAGGGTATGAGCGATTAAGGCGTCAAAGCAAAAATTCATGCTGTGATATTTTGATTGAAAGCAATACTAAACTAACAGTAACCCAGGAAAACTTTTTATCCAACGGTACCAATAAGACACAATTGATTGCATTATTGTGCAAGCAATTTAAAGAAAACAATATTGAAACTGTTATTGCTAAAGAAGATGCAGACAAGGAGATAATCAATACAGCTATTGGGCACAAAAAGAACAATATCAATTGTAATGTAATAGTGATGGGTGAGGATGTTGACTTACTTGTACTTTTAACACATGCTGCGGACGAAGAGATTTACTACTTGAAGCCGAGTAAGGGACGAGTGAAGCCAAAAATTTTTACGTCGCAAAGTTTTAAACATAAGTCATTAAAAAATATCATTCTCTTCATTCACGCATTTTGTGGCTGCGACACGACGTCTGCATTTTGTAGCAAAGGAAAAAAAGCGATAGCTGGAAAATTGTTAAAAAGTTAACATTACGAAATTTTCGTTACATTACGAAAGTTAGTCGTGAGTTTTTACGATCCCGACGCGACGATTGATGATATCAAGAAAAATGGATGCGAAGTAGTAAAAAAATTATATAGCACATTGAAAGAAAAAGACGACTTGGTTGAGTTAAGATACAAACACTTCGAAAAAGCAAAGATTAAAGCTTCTCTGAAATTACAGTCTTTGCCTCCGACGCCGGCAGCTGCTGAACAACATTGCCTCCGCGTTTACCATCAAGTTCAAAAATGGCTTGGTAACGACATTCAAGCGAATGAATGGGGGTGGTATGTAGGCTCGGGTGTATTGAAGCCGAAGTATTCCGATGAGTCGCTTATTCCGGAAGAGCTTTTGATAAAAGTTTCATGTAAATGTAAAACCGGATGCAAAGAAACTTCGCAGTGCAGCTGTCGTAAGCATGGAGCTACGTGCACGCAGTTATGTACGAATTGTGATGGCAGCTGTACGAATGTTTCTTCGATAACATTAAACGAAGATACATTTAGTGTGGAGCCTGCAAATCCAGCTGAAGCGTTCGCAGAAAACATACAAAGATCAAGCGACACCATCGACTATATGACGAACGAAAATAGAGATGACTCTGATGATGAAGATGACGAAGAGAGTGATCGAGAAGATGATGATGAAGAAGAAGAAGAAGAAGAAGAAGAAGACGAAGAAAGACGAAGAAAAAGACCCGTAATAAATAGAGGAAGATAATGAACGTGAAAATGAAGGTGAATACATAGAAGAAGAGAAGAGTGAACATGCTGTGTCTAGAAGACGTCTGGGTGGTCAAATTGCTCATGTAGTAGCTAAAAAAAAAAATAACTGCGTAAAATGATTCTACTTAAATAAAAATATTTGATTGATTAATATAAGGCATGAAAAGCGTATTGTAGTCGATTCGCGCAGTGTATGTATATATATATATATATAATCTGAAAATGTAATAAAAATGTTTTTAAGAGTATTTCTCCTTGCAAACTTTCCATGCCTCAATCGTAGTCGATTCAACTATAATAAAAAATTCCCATCAGACTCTAGCGTACTTCGATTATTTATTGATTTTATTGTACGCCATTTGTATGATAATTAAACGTTCTGTAATATCCTCGCTCATTCCAATTTGTTTCTGACTTTTTATCACTGTAACATCGATAAATAAACTATAAAAAAAAATTAACGAATAATGGCAATGATTCCTAGCTGAAAATAACTAGCGTATTGGTTAGTGAGCACCGCCGATATTGTTAATTTTGGATTCTCTTCGGAATAAAAGAAAATTGGCGAAATCGGACCAATAGTCAGCGAGAAAATAGAAAAAATTTTCCGCGTATTCGATTTGAAGGCGCTCGATCAGTTCTGAGCGCGCGACTCAGCTGTCTTCTGCTACGAAAGGTCCACGTGACCGCCTGGGTCGCTTCGCACGATTCGATGAAATTTAATGAAACTCGAATGATTCAAGTCATTCCGAATGATAATTTTGAAATCGATTAATTTATGAAATATGAATAAATTATGAATCGATAAAAAAAGTTCCAGCGGAGTTAATCAATTTTATACGTCAGTCGAAAATTGTGCATAAACAAATTGTATATAACTAAACGAAAAATGAAAATCACAGTACCTGCTCAGAGTATGATGTAATACAACTCTCTAGGAAGCGATTGATTGGTCGCCGACCGCGGTAGGACATTATTGAAGTAAGTTATTGCATTTAGCAATGAAGCCCTTTTTATGTAAATAATTAATTTGTTGGTCACAGGAATGCTTAAGAAAAAAAAAATCTAGCACACTCGTCTGCATGAAGCGCACTTTTCCAGTCATTCTGAGTTGAGTTTTTCATCATATTGCAAAAAAAAAAATTATTGATAAATCACGTCATTTCAATGGTTTATTGTTAATAACTAACCAACTTATTGATCGATTTTAATCGTTGACCCCTCAATCGACGCGGATTTCCAACACCTTAAAATGGTATCAATGATGTGCATTTGCTGCCCATGCAGCCTGAGCTATAGCTAAAAAACTTGTTTATGACCTATATTAGCATTGTTTAAACAATCACTCCGGTAAAAATAAGCAACTAAATCTTCAACATTCGATTCTACGTTGGCCCACTAATCTTTTCCAGTCGTAAAATCGCGGGTGTGTTTTAATTCGAAAAATGCATTACTTGGATTGTAGACTGCCTGGACTACACCTCCTCGACCCTGTAGCAGTAGTGAGCAGCGTTATCACAGCCTGTAGTAGCAGCGAGCACGGATGTCGTCTTCAAGGATATTGGCATCTTCGAAAAAGCGAAGGTACACACGCGTCGCGAGTGTCAGATTGCAAACGTACACATACATGCGAGCGAAAAAGCGCGCGCGAACGCGTGTAGCTCCCGCGTAAACGTTCGATTCCGCGAATCAAGTGACGGTTATGTATGCGGCAGACACCTTTCACAACAATTTCTCTGAACCTCCTCTTTGAAATTAAGCATTATTTTTTTGAAAAGCGTGACAACATTTCCTTTTTTTTTCAAGTTTGGACTTTTTTGCGACTTTGTACAAAAACAATTTTGTTTTTTATTTCAAGCGAGCGATACAGTAAATTTGTTGTCTTTTTGCGTACAAAAGGAGAGATTTAATTCGAGGATTTACAAAACCAATTAGCCCAGGTGAATCATGCCATCGAGGCACTGCGCGTTGCACAGCCACCTGCGCATTAGCAACAGCCTCCCGCGGCGCCCGTAGATGCACCACCGGTTTTCGCGAGTTATCGTCAACCGAAAATTTTCAGGCGAGGACCCAAACACTTGGTTTCTCCAAGCCGAAATCACCTTGTGAAATGCCGGCATCACCTTGTCCGCTACTAAAGCCGATTTCATCGCGGAAAAGCTCGATATCGAGGCGCTACAGATGGTTTCCGAACTCCTCCAGCAAACTCCACGATCGGACAACCTTTACAAACTCGTATATGACAAGCTCGTCGCCGCCTACAGCTCGTCCGCTGAGATCCGCCTGCGCCGAATGATGAAGGGCCAAGTTCCTACTACCGGCAAACCGTCGCTCATTATCACGCGTTTGAAAGCTCTGAATACGGGCGCCAGCGATGACATCATCCGCTCCGTTTTTCTCGAGCATCTTCCAGCCCCCTGCCGTGCTCGTTAGCCGTATCACAAGTCACCGCTCTAGACACTTTACGCACCATGGCCGATAAGTACGCAGAATCGGCGGACGCCGATTCCAACTACATCACAGCCGTGAATCGCCCCAAAGCCCCCACATCTCTCACGAAGCTCGAAAATTAAATCGCCGAGTTAACGGCCCAGGTAGCAAAGCTGCAAGCTAGCTGCAAACCCCTTAGACGCAGCCGTTCGCAATCTCGTGGTCGCGGTACATGGAACACGAACGGTCAACAGTCTCCTACTTCGGAGCAGGCCACAGGACTCTGTCGCATACACAAGAAGTACAGCGCAGACGCTCGCAAATGCATCCCGCCGTGCTCTTGAAAAAAAGAGCATCCTCATGTCGATGCTGCCGGCGACAACGGTTCGTCCAATCGCTTCCATATCTAAGACCGTGCGTCTGGTTTACGAGGTGTGTTCAAAAAATAACGAGAATTTTCGTTTTATGAAAAAAATATTTATTTATTCATCTACATTAATGTTGTCGCCTTCAAAGTAGTCCCCTTCGGATACAATACACTTTTGCCAACGCTTTTTCCAATCCTCGAAACACTTTTGAAACTCGATCTTTGTAATAGCTTTTAGCTCTTTCAGCGATTCTCTTTTAATGTCATCTATGCTTGTAAAACGACGGCCTTTTAATGTTCTCTTTATTTTTGGAAATAGAAAAAAGTTACATGGAGCCATATCTGTCGAATATGGAGGCTGAGGCATCGTTACAGTTTCGTTTTTGGCCAAAAATTCACGAACAAGCAATGAAGTGTGAGCAGGCGCATTATCGTGGTGCAAAAGCCATGAATTGTTTTGCCACAAATCCGGGCGTTTTTTTCGGATTGCTTCACGCAAACGACGTTGAACTTGTAGGTAGTACTGCTTATTGATTGTTTGACCTTGTGGCAAGAATTCATAATGCACTATGCCATTAAAATCGAAGAACACAGTGAGCATAACCTTCACATTCGACCGCACTTGTCGAGCCTTTTTCGGTCTTGGCGATCCAGAATGCCTCCACTGGGACGATTGAGCCTTAGTTTCGACATCATATCCGTAAACCCATGTTTCGTCACCTGTTATAACACGTTTTAGTAGTTCTGCATCGTTATTGACTTCATTTAGCGACTCCTGAGCAACTTCCATTCGCCGCTGTTTTTGTTCGAAATTCAACAATTTTGGAACGATTTTTGCTGCCACACGTTTCATACCCAAAACATTCGAAAAAATTTGATGGCATGAGCCAACTGATATGCCAACATCATCAGCGACTTCTCTGATTGTGATTCGGCGATCGTTCATAACCATTTCTTTCACTTTTTTCACGTTTTCATCGGTTGTTGATGTGCTTGGGCGTCCGGGTCGTTCGTCATCTTCAACGTTTTCGTGGCCATCTTGGAAACGCTTATACCACTCATAAATCCTTGCTTTACTCATAGCAGACTCACTATATGCCTTTGTTAACATTTGACAAACTTTACTACACTTTATTTCATTTTTTACGCAAAATTTAATACAAATTCTTTGATCCATTTTTTTTCACAAACGAAAATCGCCGAGCTCGAAAAACACGTCTAACGTTAGCGGCTGCCACTTAAAAAGTAAGCAATGAATATTGCTGAAAATTTTATCGTACTTCAGGGGCATGTGTACCAACATAATAAAAAAAAATTTTATACAAGCGGACTCTCCAAACCCGCGAAATTTAAAAATTCTCGTTACTTTTTGAACACACCTCGTACATTTCCTCGTCGACACTGGCGCGGAAGTTTCGCTGTTGCCAGTCACGGACAAAAACGTGGCACCCAGTACACTCCAACTGTTCGCGGCAAACAACACACCTATCAAGACGTACGGGGAAAAGCAGCTCACGCTCGACCTTCGCTTACAACGTCCCATCGTTTGGAAATTTCACGTTGCAGCGGTCGCCGCTCCCATAATCGGAGCAGATCTGCTTAATTACCACGGTCTTGTCGTTGACCTGCATTACCACAGATTAATCGACCCGATTCGAAATGTGTCAAGCGACGGTTACCTCATGCCGTATGAGATTTCTTCTGTCAGCGCTCTTGACCACAGATGTCTCCAGAAGTTTCGAGTTCAATACCCGGAAAACGCATAACTTCCCTTGAAGTTTTCCACCACATCGAAACCACAGGCCCTCCGGTCGCCGAACGAGCCAGGTGCCTCGACCCCGAAAAGTACAAGGCCGCTGAAGCCGAGTTTGACGAGCTTATCAAACAAGGCATCTGTCAGTGCTCCAAAAATCCTTGTGCGAGTCCTATACACATAATGCGAAAGAAAGACGGAAAATGGCGTATTTGCGGTGATTACCGTCAAATTCTCCATACCTCATTTTCACAACTATTCTGTGAATCTGCACGGAAAAACGATTTTCTCAAAACTCGATCTTCATAGAGCTTACTATCAGATTCCCGTCGCACCCACTGACGTCATAAAATCCGCAGTCACTACACCCATCGGTTTATTCGACTACGTTTTCATGCCTTTCGGCTTCCGCAACGCCGTTCAATTGTTCCAACGATACACCAGACAAGTGCTTCAAGGTCTGGATTTCGTTTTTAACTACCTTGACGACATTCTCGTCTCGTCCGTCGACGCAGACGAACATGAGAAGCATTTGCGTATCGTGCTGGAACGATTAAAGCTTGCAGGCTTGAAGCTCAACTTGACCAAGTGTGAATTCGGCAAGAGCGAGCTCGTCTTTTTGTCGCACCTTATCAACAGTGAAGGCTCGAAGCCCACTGACGTAACGGTTTGTGCGATCGTCGACTTTCCAAAGCTCAAAACAATTTCTGCTCTTCGCTTATTTCTGAGCATCATCAACTTTTACCGTCGTCATCTCCCGCACGCGGCTACCGAACAAGCGCCGTTGTACGAATATACACACAACGCGCGCAAAAACGACCAAAGGCCCGTCGCTTAGACTCCGGAAGCTGAGCGAGCGAGCTGCGAGCAGCTGATCGACAGTGTTTGGCGATCTATGGGATTCTTCTCCCGTGAATTTAGCAAAGCTCAGCTAAGTTACGATACTTACGATCGTGAACTGACTGTAGTCTACGAGGCAGTCAAGTATTTCAAAGACTTCCTCGAAGGCAGAGACTTCAAAATTGTGACTGATCACAAACCGCTTATACAGGGTGTTCCATTTTAAAGGAACCACCCCGAAATTTTCGACGGTTGGCGTTGTACAAAAAAATTGTTCAGACAACAGTTGTTTGGGACAATGGGGGCAACCTTTCTGTGAAATCCGATTTGACCTTGAGATTTATTTTCAACGTCATTTGAAGGTCAAAGTCATTGTTTGAATAGGAACCTATATTTTTGATCCCGGATTCGGAAAGAGCGGAAAATTCTACGTTTAGATAACGTATTATGTGTGGGGTTCCGTTACCCCCCCCCCCCCCCGCCTAAGGTCATGTAAGGGTCAAATTTATGATTTTCTTCATCTATGCACAGGGATAATCGGGCAAGGATAAGGTTAATTGTAATAACACAATAACTCCAACACTCAATAACTCGATAACCCAAATAACCCCAATAACACAATAACCAAGAGATATTTTGAATAAGGACCCCCATTTTTTATCCTGGATTCGAAAAGAGCGGGAAATTCTACGTTTAGATAAAGTAATATGTTGGGGGAGCGGTTCACTCCCCCCCCCCCATCCCACCGGGGCAAGGGTGAGGTTAATAAGGTATTGATTACCCAGCCAGTGAAGGCAAGGTATTGATTACCCAGCCAATGAAGGTAAGGTATCGATTACCCAGCCAATGAAGGCAAGGTATTGATTATCTAGCCGGGTATTGCGGGTAATACCTTGCCGCAGCACGAAATCGGCCTTGATATGCCCCGAGAGACAACAGAATATCAACAATTTCGTTTCTCGAATAATCCGGCATATTCCCTTCTTTTAAGTCGACTAAGAAAATTACACTTGAACTATCCTGAGAAGGACTGTTCGCGAATCACTATTGTCATAAACAATACTAAAAAAGTGTTATTAAACAATTTAGTTGAAACTTTGTAGGCTTGTCCGGAATCACACCAGAAAAAAGAATGGAAATAACATGTTATCCCACAAAATGGAAAATGACACTTCTCATAAAGGCTTTGAATACATGAAGTCGACTTTGAAAATCAACCTGAAGTTTAAGCTCAAGGTCACTGTTGTTTGACCCTACAATTATTTTGGGATATATTGGGGTTATCGGGTTATTGGGGTTATCGAGTTATTGGGTATTGGAGTTATTGGTTTATTACAATTAACCTTACCGTTGCCCGATCATCCCTGTGCATAGATGAAGAAAATCATAAAGTTGACCGCTACATGACCTTAGGCGGGGGGGGGGGGGGTTATTGTTATGGTTAGGGTTATTACAAACAAAAACCACATATAGTATTAGCGCAACTTATAAAGAGATTTCCCATTCGTGCCTGCTCTTTTCGTGCTCGTAAATCCGTCGAAAGTTTTTATAACCGCTAATAGTAGTAAAATGCTCGAGTTTTCTCTTATTGCTGAGACGTGCCATTAGGCTATTTTTCGGCGACACGTGTGCGACAGAAGCGAGGTAAACACAGACCGTAGGCAATAAATTATTAAGAGAGACAAAAAGGAAAGATGATGGTCAGTCTCCGCGGTCGAGCTATGCCGTTTTTTGGAGATTACCGACGCACACCCTCGAAACAAATTCTATTGGGTTTTCCCGACATGCATAAACTCCATCCAGAACATTGATCTAGTTTTGTATTCTAAAGGTCCAAAAGAAAGCCGATAGGCCGCTTGCTGTCAAACGCACGGGGACGCCATTGCAACTGTACGCGCGCCGAGGCATCGTTTTTTGATTAGTACACACGTCTTTCGATATGTTGGTCATTTGAATTTTTAAGTCTGATTTCTGTAGAAAAAACTTTTCGGAATCCATTGAAACAAGAATTAAAAAAAATACTACTTCTGAGTTATTCGCAATTATTTAACATAAAACTTAATAACTTTTGCCCAAAAAAATTACATTTATTCTTGTAATGAATTAGAAAGATTAACGTATTTTAAAATAAGTTTAACTTCGATATCTTTATTACTTATTGAAATGTAGCTTTTCGAAAATTTATCATCATTTTTCCTTAATAGTTAATAACTTTTGGTATAATTAATAGTTCGAAAAAAAGTATAGGAAAAATTTATTTCAATATTTACAATTGTGTGAAATTTTTAAAACAATCTGTGACCTAGTTTTGTTAGGCTAGTGAAATGGCCACGAATCACTCATCTACTAAAGTAGAGAGAACTTTTCGTGCACACCTCCAGGTCTTGGGGGCATTGGATTTCATTGGAGGCATTGTTAGCTGCAGTTACAATAAATTGATACTTGCGTAAGATCAAATCTCTCAGCCACCACCAGATATATATATTGGTAAAACACGAAATAAATACGACAACTTTTTTTTATTTTAAACCATGCTTGATGTTTGCCAATCGTTGACATCGATCCTATTCATTCTGGTAAGAATTAATTTTTATTTGATTTATCTTTTGCTTGATTTCGCGCACGTTTTTAACACGAACTGTATGCGCTATAGTATCTGGTTATCTAGTAGCTAATTGAAGCAGCAGTTAACCTCGCTTCGGGGGACAATTTCGTTAACAATGATGAGTATTATTTCGTTCGAATGAATAATCATTATATTTCACCCATCGTTACACAGTATATCAAACTAATGTTATTTAAATTATTCCGTGTTTACACTAATTTGACCAAGATTCGAGAGCTTATTTTCTTCCATGAAAAAGACTTCATAAAAGTTACTTAAATTGTTTTAATATAATTCCATTTTAAAGTAAAATGAACCACCCTTTTAAACTTAAAATATAAGTGATATCTAAAAAATCAATAAAAAATAACCTTTTATTTGACATTTTGTGATTTAACTTTCCTTGAATAAGAATTTTGGTAGAATTAATATGTACATGTAACATGTGGAATAAAAAAGTAGTTAAACTTGCATGCATATAATATAGGTAAGATATATGCTAATAAGATCAGGTAAATCTCAAACATGTTCTTGTTATAAAGTAAAATATGTGATTAAAATTTTTGAATATTACATAGAGAATATTAAAAATGTTGTATAAAAATGTTGAAAAGAAAACTGAAAAATTTGATTAATAATCCCGCTTAAAAAATCTACATGCATTCTATAATGAAGCTATGTCAGTAATAACGGTATTAAACGTCATGCAATCTTTCAAGATCGGAAAATATAATTTCGTTGAAAGTTTTCAAGGTATATTATATTAATTATTATATTAATACCGTTTTAGTTATATTCATATAATATATGAGCAAAAGTTTCTATAAAATAATGATTAATAAAAGCAGTGTCTTATAAAGTAAGGAAAATAATTCATCAAAAGACTCGAAAATTTTAAGTATGTTCATAAAATATAAGAATAAAGTCTAATTAAACTTACAGTTTGCAGTAGAATTTTACGTTACATAATTTGTTTTAATTTTGAAACTGACTAGATTCCTTACTTTATGATGGAACAGTTAATATTTTTGATGTGAAATAAGTTCAAATCAATCATAAGGAAATTCTTTCAAATCACTTTCTGAGAAACAGCTTCTTATTGGTAAAAATAAAAAAAATTATATACATTTTTAAGTAAAAACGAAATGATATAAATGATCATTGGTGTGAAAAAATGAAGCGTGTTAAAACCTGTTTTAGTCAGTAGAATTTATCTATATATGATTTATCTGTTTGTGTCTATGCATGCGTACTCGTGTGTGTATATGTGTGGATGAAGCAGCTCTTACATGATCAATGTTGATTTCTCCTTTATACATGAACTCGACGAGTACCTTGATGTCAGAAAATTTAACATCACGCATGATCACTATTGGATCTTTTTCCTCGTATTGAGACAAGATTGTATCGAAGTACGTACTGCACGCAGACAGGACCACCTGCGAAAAAAAGAATATAATCTAAGATAAGTTTATTATTAAATTAGATTGGAAAAAATCGTACCGATGCGATAAAAGCTATTAAATAAGACTGAGCATAATGTGTCATTTATGTTTTCTAAGTAAGGAAGACTTTCCATTAAAATTACAAATCGATATGTAAAATTTCTATTTGGAAGCGTGACTTGTATTTGAAAGACCTTTTTTTTGTTATAAAAAATTATAAACATACCTAAATTTTGCGACTACCGAAATATTTGGTTTTCTTAAGTTTTCCACAATATGTCAGTTAATTTTAAAAATATGGGAAATATTTTCAAAGCTATTTAAAAGATTTATATTAGCACCATTTTTTCTGATAATGCAATTTTAATAAAATTCTGTTTATGTTCCTTCTTTTAGAAGTAGTATATTTTAATTTTTCTTAGATTTTATAAGAAAATAAAATAAAATTCTTAGATTTAAAGCCTGACTCCCGAGCGCTTTTTTGTCAGTTAATGTGTGTATAACAGACCTCTGGAAAGGGATATAACATTTTTTAAGTTTTAATGGCGAGAGTATAACGGGATAATATAGGGATAGTGTAGTTATATAAGACGTTATACCCGGCATCTGGTAGAACTGAGCAAGCGGGTTCCCCGACTTCGTCATTTCAGTATATCAGAGTCCAGATGATATCTTCTTTATTAACCCATTAAGACTCAGGTTAAAAATGTCAGTGATAGCACCCAACTAACTACGCCGTAATTTGCATAATCGAAAAAAATTACTCATGTTTCTTCTTGTGTTATTTGCAATTGTTTATAAGAAGTTATTTAAACAAATAATCATAAAAATCATTATTTTTAATAACTAATCGCAACAATCGATTATACGGGAAAAATCACGAAGAATACCTATGACGTTTTTGCAATTGCATGTTATTACCGTTTTACACCAACAAATTGTCTTTTGAGGAAGAAACGTGACAGAGATTTTCTTCATGATTTTCTCCGTATAATCGATTGCTGCAATCCGTTTTACAGAATAATAACTTTTATGATAATTTTTTTAAGTAATTGTAAATGACAAAAGAAAAAACACTGGTATTTTTTTTCAATTATGCAAAGGATGGCGTAGTTATTTGGATGTTATCACTGCCAGTTTTGGCCTGAGCTTTAATGTGTTAAAGCTGTGGGAGCGTATAATAAAAAACAAGAAGTTGAAACAGGGTGCTATGGACTTACTCGAGTAAAGAATATTCTTAGTAGTAGCGGTGACAACAACCAAAAATATTCACAAGAAGATAATAAATGACTATACTGCATTATGTCACATATGAGGCACCTGATTAAAAGCAGGAAGAAAAACGCAGAGGCCACCTTCCAAATGGAGCAGGACAGAGCTCTAAAGCAAGTAGCACAAATAAAAGAAGGGAGCAAGAAGATACCAACACCTAGCTCTTCCATACAAAAAAGGACTACAAAAGTATAAATTGTGGAGGACTGCAGCGGTCAACCAAACCAAACTCGTTTCTTCAACAAACCTTGAAGAAACTTTGAAAACATGCGAGCAGATGTATAAGTCATCATGCACGAATTGTTTGTGTTTAACGTGGCGCGTTGTTGGCGTTGGTTGCAAAATTTTGAAGTGATGCCTTAGCATTTCCAAGAACGTCGTCAGGGTTGATGATGCGTTGTCCGTGAAAAAGAATTCTCCAGTCACCCTTATAGTTGTTCCCAGTAGAAGTTCTGTAACGGATGATTTTATGCCTTCCTTGTACGACGTTCGCAATCCTAATAGGACTGTGCGTAGTAGATCAGTCCAGCGCGACTGCGGCTGGCAAATTATTGCGGCTTTTTGGGTCCGATGCCACCGTTCAACCATCCCAATCGATTATGGATGATACGGGGTTGTCCAGATTCTGGATGCACGGATGATTTTGCTAGAGCTAAAAAAAGTGCTGACTCGAATTTGTCGTTAGCATCAAGGGAGTTCTGAATATCTCAATCCAGTCTGCGTAGAATGCTGCCGCTACCGTTTCTGCCTGCATGTTTTTCATCGGAGTCCCTTGCGACCACCTAGTGAATCGGTCAATAACAGTTAAACAATATCTGTCTTCATATACTTGTGACATGATAATGATGTCCCGATGGAGATGGCAAAAACATGCTTCCGGTATTATTATTTTCCTTAGCAGAGTGCGGGTATGTTGATCAATTTTCGCACGTTGTCAGACAATGCGTTCTTTTGCCTATTTGACAGCACCTTTCCTGATTTCAGACCAGACGAATTTTTCTTTTAACTTTCTGCACGTCTCGCAGCTGCTCGAGTGAGCGAAACCGTGCACAACCTGAAACGTTGTTCTTCTTAGTAATGACAGCAGGTAAGGTTTTACCGTACCTGATGATATATCGCATTACAGAGTAACTTCTTCTATTTGAAGTAGCTGCAAATGGAGAGACGTAGTCGTCTCTTTGTCGGGAAAGGTATTCGGAGATTCCTGTGCTTTACTAATTGTCCTTGCATCTAGCTTCGTTGGCGTAGTGATAGCATAAAATCCCTATCTTCGACTACATGTACAAAGTTTTTTAACGTTACAAATACAGCTATAAGTTTCCTATCATACGGACTATACTTCTTCTCTGCTTCGGATAGTTTCCTTGAGTAAGAACCGAGTGGTACTCGCTTACCGTTTACTACTTGTTATAACGATCCTCCGATTGCTGACGACGAGACATCTGTCGAGAGCATAACGACTGCATCAGGGCGGAGGAAGCCATCGTGGCTTTTGCTAATGATTTTGTAGTTGACTCGAAGGCTTAAGTCAACTCTAGATTCCAATTAATTTTTTCTTGTCCCTCTTTTTGGCACCTTTTAACTTTCATTCAGGATAGCCTGGTCTGTCGCTTTTCCTTGCAAGTGCACCCGGAAGTAGTTTACCGCTCCTAGGTACCTTCTCAGATCCCAGATCGTCTCCGGTCTCGGATAACTTAGAATTGCTTCGACCTTTTCTTCTGGTGGTTTGAACTCTTCTGCACTAACAGAGAATCCTAGAAAATGTACTTTCTTTTTAGCGAAGTGACATTTTTTACTAGTATTAACTTTTGACTGAGCAGTATCTCGAGCACCGTTTGTAGCTGTTGTTCCTGCTGACTCGTTGACAAAGCGAGAATGTCGTCGATGTAGGTTGTTACAAAGTCTAAGTGTCCAAATAAGCTGTGTATGAACCTTTGAAAGGTTTTCGTTGCGTTTTTAAGATGTTCCACAGTTACCGTTGGGGCGGAAATTTGGCCTTCAGTTGCGACGAATTTTGCATGGAAACTGTCGATTAGATGCTTTATTTCTGCGTGCGTTTCGTCGTCTGCTAGTTGAGCTGGAGACAAGACGAAAATTGTAGAACCTGAGCCATCTTGATTTTTCCTTCAACACCTAACTCAAAAGAGTCATCTCATTAATGAGCCGGTGTCTCTTGAGATCTAGAATTAAGCCATAATACGTGAAAAAATCGGCTCCTAAAATAGATGTTTTTACATCAGCTTATATGAAAGACCAATTAAAATTTCGCATGAGACCCAAGTCTATTGGCAAGACTTTGTATTAAAACGTTCGGATTTTCAAACAATTTGCGGCTGTTAATTGCGGCACTGTCTCTGCCTCCATAGCCGTCGCAGGATGAGGAATTATTCAGACTATGGAACCGCTGTCCACAAAAAAGACTACGCCGGGCAATCTGTCAACGACGTGAAGTCTACTTTCCCTCTAACTCTTTAGTGATTGAATTGGAAACTACATCAGGGCTGCTGCAGACCCTGATTGGGCAGCAGCCCGGCTAGTTTCTCGGGTTGCTAAGAAGCGGTTTGAAAGTGCAGGGAAACCTGCACTTCGTAGCATTCATGCCAAGCTTGGAGTGGAAGTAGCATACTTTATTTGCATGCTGCCTCTGCCGTGACTTCGATCTGCTTTTGTTGTTTTGTTGACTGTTAGTAGACGACCTTGCCTTTCGTCGTTGCTCGTCGACCAGGTCATTGACTCATGCCGTCAGGTCTTTTGTTGCTGAAAGTAATTCAAGCATGAGATTCCTAAGTTCATCAATGTCTGACGTACTTTGCTGAGTTCCCAAGACGTTTGCTGTAGTGTTGAATGCAAAAAACGCTGGCGAATAGGGCACTTCAACGCATGAATCTGCTGCATCAAACATTTCAACAGTTGTACTACTTTTGAATACTTTCAGGATCGTCTGGACGTTCATTGGGAGCAGAGAGAGTCATTTTGTCTTGAGTAGAGGGTCTTCTGCAATCGATACACCTGCTGAACTCTTCATTTTCTTGTAATGTTATGACGGTTATCTCTAGTTGGATTTTATTAAGTAGCATGTCAAGATTTTTCTCAGTGGAGTCTCAAAATCTCTAAATGAGGTGCTGTTTGAGCGCTTCATATTTGTCCATTGTCAGAGGATCTCTCAGGGGATCCCTGACTTCTTTGAAGGCGCACTGTCGAAGCGCAGCGATGACCGCGTAGTATTTTAAATTATCGTTTGTAATCCAACCAGATTTCAGCTGGGCCTCCGCTTTCAAGAACCAGCTTTCTGGGTCGTCTATCCATAAAGGCCCCGAAATTTGGAGGGCAGGGATCGTCACAGCAATGGAAGGGTCATTCATGGTTCGTTCAGGCATGTCGTCTGGCTCTACGTCGCACTGTATTCTATATTTAAAAAAATGGACAAAATGAAGTATCTCGCGTCTTTGAATTTTTCTTATAATGATGTTTCCTATTTTAACGAAATTCATCAATTTTGTAAAAAAAATAGTAGGTTGTCGGATATTTCTAACACGAGATTTTTGTTCAGCGAAGGAAAATATGTGAAAATATACATTCAGTTTGTCTAACTCGGATACTTACTTTGTCGAAAGCTAATCTATCTTTGGTTGAAACTATAGTTGATGAGTGTGACACCTTGACCTCTCATATCTCAGCCGAATCTCGATGAAACATTTGTGAAATGTATATTTTTATTTCTCGCGATGAGAGCTATCCAAAATCATCCTCGGTTTTTGAAAAATATTTGGTTAAAGGGTTTAAAAATGTCAAAGTTTAACCTTGAATATGAAAGTCAAACATTTAATCTGCACTTACTGGATTATTTTTCCTCTATTTCAAATTACATAAGCTTTAAAATGCTACTAGATTCATATCGCTATCATTTTTGGATCGCAAGATACTTCATTTTGTCCATTTTTAAAAATTTAGAATACAGTGCGTCGGATATATAGTTTAGTGTACGAACGATACCTGATTTTTGCGGTTCTGATCCCAGGGCCAATAACGGGTTTTGGCATTGGTCGAGTAATTCCAAAAACTTTTCTTCAGCGGGAGTTCTGATTGTAGCGTTAATATCAAACGAACTGTCCCACGCTGCGCTGAAGTGTCGCTTGCTTTACGGTTTGCGCGCCTTGCTGCTTCTTTCGTCAACGGAGTGGAGAAGATTAGCGACGACTCAGGATCTGACATTCCCCATTGCTTGCTTCTAGGAAGCCAAAGTGGTGTACTTCTTGGTTACGACCAAGAAGATCGTGAAAAATGAATAAAAACGAAGAAGACGCAAAAAAATTTGCACTGCTTCGATTTTGCCTAAGCTTATCGAAGGTGCAGAGAAGAGAATGATTGCTGGGCACGGACTATTTGTCACGAAGTCCTTGAGCGGGCTCGTACCTACGTATTAATCTACGTCTATTTTGATTCTTCATTGTTGTTGATCGTGTTCGCCCTTGTTATTCTGCGCCTGTTTTAAATATTTGTTGTTACTGAACGTGTTCGTCCTTGTTATTCTGCGCCTGTTTTGAATATTCGTTATTATTAAAAATGCTCGTACTTGTTGTTATAAACGCACTTTGTCCTTGATCTTGGATGCCTTGTGATTTTTATCATGCCGCTGCGAATCTTGATTATCTTAAAAATGTGGAAAATGAGCGTAATATTTCTGCCACTTCAGAGGTTGAAAGGAACCTACTTAACTAAGATTTATTGAAGGAGAACTTTCCTATCCTACTGTAGAGTAAGAATAGGGTGGAGTGAGTTTTTCTGTCTCTTTGAGACTGTTGATACTTCGTCTAACCTGTTGAAGTTTCCTTCTTTTCCACTTACGGGGGTCACTACTATTAGGATAGGGGTAGTTGATGGTTTGATGAGATGAAGCTCGAACTTCCTTTCCAGACGGTAAGCTGACTGTCGGCTACGTCCGCCCCTTTGCAGAGTTCTGGATCACGAGGTGTCTTGAACGCGAAAGGAACTTTAGATTGCGGTAAAGTAGAAGTACTAGAAGGCCGAGTACTTGTAAAAGTGCAAAACTCGCTTTATTATTTACACTATCGGTCCAAACGCTAGAGCTGTAGGCGTTTGACCGGTCAAGATCGCGTGAGGTTGCGATGGTTGATTTGCATCTCTTTGGTATGCGTAGTCATGTGCATTGAGCGGTGGGCTACTGCTGCTCTCCTTGTGTTTTCCGAATTCCTCTCGACACCAGCATTTGCTTGTGCCGATTTCATCGCCGTATCAGCGCCGTGGCGTCTTCTGGAGGGCTTGACGACAGGCGCGGCAAGGGCGCCACATACTTTCCCAAATGAAGCAAAAAGTACAGCAGAAGAACCTTTCATCCTGCGGGATCTGAAAACTATAGGAAGTAGATTGAGTATTAGGAAAATTCCAGGATTTGATCCTATTACTAAAGAGGTTTTGCGATCGATGATACAAAAAAAATCCCAGACGTTATTAAGTATCTTTAACAAATGCCTAGCCGGAAGAATTTTCCCGAATTCAACGGGGAAATTGTTGGAATGATTATTCCGCAGGATGGTAAGAGTGATTGAAGGAGAAAGTAACGAAGTAATTACTTCTTATTTTACTTATGTGGCAACACCGTATTCACATAAATCAACGCATGGCGTTCGATTTGTGATACGTATATACAGATAAGTAGTTTGAATTAAAAAAAACGATGTTTTGAAAATTGCAGCCGCATTACAAATATTTTATCATTTTATTAATCAATTTAACTTTTGTAAGGGCATGTCCACGCTCCGTACCTTAAGATAAGTACAAGAAAGAGTCCCGGAAGCTTTCTACGAACTGCCTTATCGAGAAGGATATTCTATCATTAAAACAGTAGATGTGAAGAATGTGTTTAATTATGCTAACTCAAAATGCATCTACTACTTTTTCACGGAAGAGAAAGAGATCCCCTAATATCTGTTAAAGATTTTAAATAGCCACCTTGAGAAGGTAGTAGCGGTACACAAATTATCATTATCATTTTAATGAAATTTCTGCCAAAGTTATTAATTATTTCAATTTAAACAAGTTGGAGTCTTAGGAGAAACCTCATTTATGATCACTTTATTGAGTAATATCTGAAAAAATACCATTAAAATATGATCTATAATTGTTTTAATTATCCTAAAAATACGTGGATTCAATAATATTACATTAGCATATAGCTTAAAAAAAAATTAATAATTAAGAAAATCAACGTCGACTATAGCAATGTGGCAACGCCATATTCACATGTATCAATGTATGGCGTTCGATTTGTGATACGTATATACAGATAAGTAGTTTGAATTAAAAAAAACGATGTTTTTAAAATTGCAGCAGCATTAAAAATATTTTATAATTTTAATATAAACTAAAATTAATAACAATAATAATAATGAATATAAATAATCATATTTATTTATTTTTAATTAATTACAAGCTATTCTTATTTCATATTCGGAAGACTGAGGAAATCTTTTACATTTAAATCTTAATTTATCTTCACCACTTAAGGGAATGAAGGAGTGAAATAATTATATATTCGATACTATTTCAGTTTTCTCGAATCTTCCAATTCTATATCAATTATCTCGTGATGACCTTTACTACTACAATATATAAAATTAGTTTTAGGCATCGCTTGCAGTGTTTATATAATTCCAACGTATTACTCATGATCTTACCTTTCATATTTATATTTTAAGCAAGCCTTTCACTCCTCCGATTCCATCGCGACCACTTGTGCCATGACAGCTCGCGAAAAAATGCTACTCTGCTTTCATTCCATAATTGCTATAGTGGCTAATTAAATTAATAAATTTAAATTAATTTTTGTATTAGCTCACTGTTCCATAGGATACGTATATTATTTTTTCTACAGTATGTTTTGCAACGATTACCGAAAATCGTAAGACTCGCGCGAGGTTAACGAGCGGCTAAGCGAGAGGAGCCGCGTTCGGATCGTGAGAGAGAGAGAGCGCGTAAGGGGGAATGACCGGGAGGGGAGGCTCCGACCGGCAGTATGACTGTGTTACTCAGTCCGTCAGCGTCGCGCTAACCTCCAACCTCCGGAGTTTTCGTGTTTTGCCATTGACATTGCGACTGGAGTGCGTGGGTGGGTGCTAACAGCAGCAGCAGCAATAGCAGCAGCAACAACTGCAGTAGCAGCAACGACAGCAGCAGCAATAGCAGCAGCATCAGTAGCAGCAACAACAACAGCGGCAACAGTTACGAGGCGGCACAGCGAGCATCGGAGCGGCGTCTAGCAACTTGTTGTTCGGATACGGTTGGCCACCGTATCCTCATCGATATCGCGGTAGGTGCACCTTCTTTCCCCTGTTAATTGTTGTTGATTTGCGAGCGATCCCGCGCAGCGTGCGCGAGGAGAATTTGTTTATTGCGTGCGAGCAGGTAGTTCGCGGTAATCGCGGTTTTCTCTCTCTCTCAATTTGCGTGTCTTGTTATTCACGCGTGCGTGCGTAAGTCTCTCGGCCAATTCCCCGTGTAAGTTAATTGCATTAATAAAGTGTATATTTATCGTTTCTATCGAATCAAAGAGTCGTTATTGTGTCTCTCCTTTGTCCGGAGGTCGCGCCCGTGTTTATTTTCAGTGTTTACGTCGATTCGAATTCGCCGGTTACGTAGCACGGACCGTACGAGTACAGGTAGACGCGAATCGACGCCTTGGGTTCCGACGGCGGCTGCTCGAGCGCTACTAGCAAGGGGCGACAGCGCCGCCAAGCGGTGAGTTGGGGGAACCCAACTCGGAACGGTGAAGAGACTGTGCGCAGGCGCACTTCGAGGCAAGGTAGGTTACTGTGCCTGGAGCACAGAGATAACAAGGCGTCGTTTAGTCGCAATTACAGGTACGTCTGCAGGATTATAGACTAAACGGTAGCCTGTTACAGTTTGTATTTTTTATTCAAATATTCTATAGCTTTTCGTAGAAAAAAGGCTAAAGCATTTTTATCACGCGTTAAACATTCCAAAATAATTAATAAACTATTCCGTTTGATTTCACCACCTATTTTTTTGTAAAATAAAAATGGATGAATAGTTACTTGTTCATTGTAATAATAGATTTCCTGGATCGCGTCTTCGAATTTAATCACGTAACTTTCTGAAAAGTCGAAATATTCCATAACTTTATTATATTGTGACGGCGGGCCATATATGAATAAAATTTTTAAATTTCACAAGAATAATTTTTCTAAGACCAACGGCAGAGTTGAAACCACTTCCCATGAGCTATGGCAAACGGAGTCGAATGTCGCAGGGAAATTCTTCTTGATAGTCTCCAAGCAATAGAATCTATAGTCTAAATTTATACAAGCGTGCATTCATTTTTTCAACACGCTACTCTGCCCTTCGTACCTTCACACTTACATATGAATTGCATGCAGCCTCCGAACACGTGAGCGCTGAGATGCCAATGAGAGAAGAGGGACATAAAACTGCAATCTGTTTCCCGTTCTAATTTTTCCCACCAAATTCTTCTCTTTTAAGAAGACAAAAAAATTTTTTACCATTCAAAGAGAATGAAATAGAAATATTGATATTATAAAAATTAACCTTTCACCTTCTATCATAAATAATTATTTATGGCTCTCTTCATTCTTTTATCGACTCACCATTTTCAAACATCAAAATATACAATTTAAGTTAAATAATAGGATCATAAGGAACAATATTCTATAGTAACTTATAACGTAACACTAAGTTCAGACAAATTCACAAATATTATAAATTCGTTTATAATAATTAATCATAGAATGTTTACATTATTAGTATTATTTCAACTTGTAATCGATTCCCTAGTATTAAGTGATAATGTAAAATTACAATTATGTACTCTGATTAACATTCGTTTGCGTTAATTAATTAAAAATAATAGCGTCACTCTTGCTTTCAAAAAATGAAACTCTAAGAGCCAACTCTGGAGAAAAGGGCCCAAGTTTAGAAAAGAACCGCCCTCTCACTCTGAAAACTCACGCCCTCCGACCAATTATGTATTCCGGTTCGACGAAGAAAATACTTCGGCCAACAGGGAATAATTTGAGTTTGTCACTCCATGGGCCTGAAGAAGGGGATTTCCACCCAACCGCTCCCAGGTTATAAAAAGCCCTGCACAAGGCCGCGATAAGCAGTCTAGTGGAAATTAATAAAGTCAGATTATTTTAAGCAGTTCAGTGGAAATTAGTAAACTCAGATTCAAGTTCAAGTTATTAGAGAAGTTCAAGTTATTAGAGAAGTTCAAGTTATTTAAGAAGTCTGTAACGGTCCTATTTATGAGCTGTTATTAAATCACTGCAACTAGTCTAACGTATTAATCTGTTTAGTCAAAACAATACATTAAGCGGCGCTACCTCACTGTTTACGCGACTGTATACAAATAAGAGTCGAGTCAAAACAAATAGCGTGACGTCACAAATAATAGACATAGATATAATGATTCATAATATTGAGAAAAATATGTTAATTATAGATAATTTGAATATAACAAAGTATTAATTATATAGATTTTAACATACAGATTCACAATATCTTTTTCAATTATAAATTAATAATGAATATCGATATGTAAAGTTAATTTATTTATTAACATAGGAAATATTAGAAAAATATAAATAATTTATATGTAAAATGAATAAGCATAAAACATGAGTAAGAATTGGTTTCATTAATAACAGCTAAATAACAACTGTTATTAATAAATAAACAACTAATAATTTATTTAAACAATAAACTATATAAAGAACGATAATATTAAGTTAATACTTGATAATGACAATTTTAGGATTTAGAAATCTTAGATAATTAATCAAATAATCGCATGTTAAGATTAGAAGAAAACCGTTACAAATATGAAAAAATAGTCATAATTCAAATATTATTAATTAATTTAAATAATTAATTTTGGAAAATACTTCCAAAATTAATCAACTTTAAGGTTATATGAAATTTTAACAATTTTCTATTGTAAATAATATAATATCACGTTAATTAACTTTATTAGTTAATAACTTTTCACGACACTATTGGCGATAATTGTATATTGTATAAAATCAACAAATAACTAGTTCTGTAAAATTTACATGTGTAAAAAACTTAATATTAATGGTGATTTACTTGTAAATGAAGAAAAATCATTTCTCAAAATTCGCGAATGTCTCTCGAATTTTCGATGAAATCTCTCCTGCAATAATAAGCGGGAAAATCTGTGTATAAATAGGCCCACCTTTGCACAGGCTAGATTCATTCACTTCTAGCCTTGCAAAGTGAGCGCATGAGTTTGAATAAACTTGGATCAACACCTAAGTTCTTTCTCTCATTGTGATTTACTAAGCAAGACTAACCTTTCCTTATAATTTGAGCTCGACTTATAGAACATCTCGCGCTATAAGAAACTTGGGCCGAATTATATCCTATCCAAGAAAGACTTTAGCTCTGCTTATGGGACAACTCGCACCATAAGAAACTAGGGCATTGTCTGACTTTCCTCGATATTTTATAATTACTTATATCTATTTGATTTACTTAATTATTGTATTTGTTTCACTTAGTTATTTTCTTGAAATTAGAGTAAAATCATCGGAAACAAATTCTTACTCATTAGCTAAATTACGAGAGTTCGAATTATTTTTATTTATAAGTGATACGAACATCACAAGTCCAGTGAAATTTAGTAAAGTCGAATTCAAGTTCAAGGAACCAAAACTACTTTAAGAAACATCGTCAGCCCGAAGGAAACTAGCCGGATTTAGAGAGAGCGAGAGCAAGATAGAGATAGCAAGAGTGACTTTAAAGAAAGAAATCTTCCTTATTTCAAAACAAATAAAAAAGAGTAAGTTACAAAATTTGTTTGGCTATCTTTTTCTTCCGTAATAGTTATCACTTTTCGGAGATCCATTAAGCCTGAGTCTAGTGGATTTCCATTCAAGCCCCCTTAAGAGCACATTAAGCTAGAAGTCTCAAGTGCTCATAATAACATTTGGTTATTATTACCCCCATAATTAGGAGTTTCTGAAGCAACAATATTGCTCGTCCCGGCTAAAGTGTTACGCACAAGCCAAATCAGAGCAACCCTGAGTCTACGCTTACTCCAAGCGTACCTGAGAGTGACTCCGACGTCACAATATTTTAATAAAAACTTTAAAAGTTTTTACAGATTCGTTCTGGCTGGTTGCTCATAAACAGGACTTTTAATTATTGAACAAAGTCTTCTTTTGATTTTTTTTTCTCCCTTCACGGTTACCTTGTCTCATTTTATGAATGTAACATCACTAATTGAATTATCGATAAACTAACCAAGCAATTAACAAAAAAAAATATTAAAGCCATATCATTTCCAACAAGCATTAAATCTACATACTTCAGTTACATCGTCGCATAATATTGTTTAAATATTTCGCGTATTTTTAATTGAACCGTTTGATTACTTTTTTTTTATTTTGTGGCGTTCAACATTAGCTTTACATTTTTATGATGAATACATACGTAAGAATTATAAAATTCTTTTGAATCATTAATCAAAAACAATCTTGTGGTTGAAAAGTATAAAATTGAGAAAAAACCTATTTCAACGTTATGGATAATGATTCGTAAAAAGGGCGAAAACGACGTACAAGATATGAAGCATTAACAAAAGTTCATAAGTCACTTACGAGGGTGGTCCGATAAGTACTTAGCCTCACCGCCCGATGGCGCCACTCTCACAAAAGAAATATTCTATCACGTAGTACAACCTTCTCGATGGTTACTGTCAAGATTTTAGCCGGATCGGAGTTATAGTTTATTTTTGAGAACGTGTGAAAGCAAGTGTGTTCGTTGATTTTTGAAAAATGGAAAAAGAGCAGTATCGGTCGGTGATTCGATTCTTGTTTTTGAAGGGAAATCGCGCAGCGAAAGCACGTCGATTTTTGATGAGCCACGTCCAGGTGCTCCGAAAACGGTTACCACGGAGGATAACGTGACAAAAATTCACGATCTCGTATTGGCAGATCGACGATTGAAGGTGCGCGAGATAGCTAAGATCGTAGGCATCTCAAAAGACCGCGTGGGTCATGTCCTGCATGAAATTTTGGACATGAGAAAGCTATCGGCGCGATGGGTGCCGCGTTTGCTCACTCCAAACAACAAGCGCAACCGTGAGACAACTTCAGAGCAATATCTGACGCTGTTTAAGCGCAATCCGAAGGAGTTTCTGCGTCGTTTCGTGACAGTCGACGAAACATGGATCCACTGGTATACACCAGAGACCAAGGAACAGTCGAAACAGTGGACTTTACCCGGCGAAAGTGCTCCGAAGAAGGCGAAGACTGCCCCATCAGCCGGAAAGGTGATGGCCACCGTTTTCTGGGATTCACAAGGTGTGATCTACATCGACTACCTGGAGAGGGACAAAACGGTCACAGGGCTGTACTATGCCGAATTATTGGGCTGATTCGACGTCGAATTGCAGAAAAAATTGCCCTATTTGGCGAAGAAAAAAGTGCTCTTCCACCATGACAACGCACCAGCTCACACCTCCGCCGTCGCCATAACCAAATTAGTTGATTAGGCTACGAACTGCTGCCCCATCCACCGTATTCTCCAGATTTAGCCCCGTGCGACTTCTTTTTGTTTCCAAACTTGAAAAAGTCACTCACCGGGCAGAAATTTGAGTCGAATGAGGAGGTAAACGCTGCCACGGAAGCCTACTTTTTAGACCTCGAGGAAACGTATTTTTCAGACGGGTTAAAGAAGTTGGAGCATCGCTGGGCCAAGTGTATCGAACTAAAAGGAGACTATGCTGAAAAATAAAACGCCACTTTTCCAAAATTTTCGTTTCTCTTTTGTAGGCTAAGTACTTATCGGGCCACCCTCGTAAGACGATAGAAAAGATGAAAACCCGATATGCTCACTCAAGCGCTACTTTGGTTGCAATTCGTCAAAACCAAGACCAGATTTGATTATTATCAAACCTAGCGTGATAACAAACACGCCGGTACATTCGTAAGTAGTTTTAAGTTATATACTATAAGCAAATTAGATTTAAGCAGTTAATAGTAATTTAAGCAGTAGTATTAAGAATAAAAGTTACCAAAATAAAAATTAAGAAAGAGAATTATAGATTTAAAAAATTAATAATTAAAAATTAAAGCAAACCAAATCAAAAATAAAAAATAAAAAATCAAATAAAACAAAATAAAATAAATTAACTAACAATAAGTTAGAAAAGCTAGGAAAATAGCTAGCTAGATCAATTGTAAATATTAAAGCCATGGAAAACCATGGTGAAACTCGACAGGGTAACGAAGCTCAAGTCAACACGCACAAACACACTCACTCACTGCTCGCACTCGAACACTACTCGCTTAATTTGAACGCACACGTTAACGCTAAAACTAATAGTTGAACGCTCCACTCCAGAAACGCCACTAGCGATTCCAAGGAGATAAATTATAACTAGACATTGCGTTGTACCTCGAAAGCGATATGGTCAACCATTCTAGGTATAGAAAGGCGAGGAAACGTAAGCAGGAGGCGACCGTTGTGAAATCAGAGCATTGCTCTAACACTCCGGCGCCAACACAGTTCCCCTCGCAACCAACCAATTTAGACGAAAGCAAAGACGATTGTCCACCAGTTAAGAGGTTTAATTTGAACGCATAACAAAACCCTGAACTGGGCCAGAAACTGAGGATCATACAATTGAACCTCAACAAAAGGCAAGTAGCCAATGATGAGCTCGGAGAGATCATAACAGACGGAAATCTTGACATAAAAGTGGTACTAGCGCAAGAACCATACCATTGGAATAACGCGGTTTCAGGTATGGGCAGTATCGCGGCCATTCACGGAACCGAAAAAGGCAAAACGATCCAAGCTGCGATTCTCTACAATCCGCACAAGGTCACAGCTACCAAGATCTGTGTGACTCCTACTGTGTCTGTGCACAAGTAGTCGGAGCCTTTGGTGAAATTGATTTCATAAGCGTCTATTGCCAGTTCAGCCACAGCAGGAAGACCTATCTTGACAAACTAGCTGAGACTCTGAAGCAATAGAAAGGCAAAAGAGTCTTAGTTGGAATGGATGCGAACGCCAAGTTAAAGATCTGGTCGAATACACAGGATAAGAATGGAATAGTCGTTGAAGAATTTATAGACCGATACGGGCTAATAGTGGCCAACAGGAAGGGCCAACTTCCAACGTGCCGCAGTACGAGGGGAGAGACGGATATCGATGTAACTTTACATACATCAAATCTGTCTAACCTCTTGACCAGCTAGACGGAAAGAATGGACCACCAGTGACCACAGGCCCATAGTGATCGAACTGGATTTTGCCTCACAACCGGCTACACTCATACGAATCAAAGAATAGAAACAATAGAATACACTCATACAAACAATAGAACCAAGGTTCAATATGAGAATAGCTGATTGGGAGAAATTTGGAAGACTTTGTAAATTCGAGAAAGAGAACCTATCTGAGCTCCCTTTAGAAACCTCTGAAGACATCGAAACATATGTTTCAAAATTTGAAGAGGTTTTAATAAGGGCAGCAAAGAACTCTATTCCATCAAAAATAAGAAGAACGTGCTCTCAAACTTGGTGGAATCCTGACTTGCTATTTTATCAATAAAAAAATGGGATACACGTACGGTGTAGAAATCAATTATTTTAAGAAAAAGCAACTGATAAACTCAATTCTCCCAAAGTTAGGTCTGTTAGCCTACATTTGATTGGGTAAGGGTGGTTTATGGGGTTTTGGTGGGTTAGAGGCAGGTTGGTTAGTTGAGGTAGCTCGTTCAGGCGTAGGATTAAATTATTTCAGGAAATAACAAACGACTTAACTCGTGTTTCACAGGGTTAGGAGATTTAGTCTGCTTGTGTTTCAGTAAGGGTGGTTTCTAAGGGTGGGGGTTAGATAGGTTACGGGTAAGTGGATAAGAGGTATGTTATACAGCTGGGATAACTCGCTTATGGTATAAAATTCAATTATTTCAAGAAATAACAAACGACTAAAGTTGCTTTTCACAGGATTAGGTGGGTTAGCCTGCATGTGGTTTGGTAAGGGTGGTTTATGGGGGTTTAGTGGATTAGAGGCAGGTTGGTTAGTTGAGGTAGCTCGCTCATGCTTAGGATTAAATTATTTCAAGAAATAACAAACGACTAAACTTGTTTATCCCAGGGTTAGGTGGATTAACCTGCTGATAGTTTGACGGGGGTGGTTTCTAGGGGGTAAAACACCCCTTAATGTATTTTTTTTTAATCCGGAAACACGTTAATTTAATTTTGGTATTTTCTCATTATCAGTGCAATTTTTAAATCACTCGAGCTGATTTACTATATTACATGTCGTAAAACAGTACAAAAAATAGTGTATTTACCCCTATTAAAAAGGGGGTTGCAACCCTTCGGTATAAATGTTATGTCCTTAAAAGCGCCTTTTTATAAGAAATTTTTTCCCGTTGAGTTTACTGAAAAATATTCATTTGATGCTGAGAAATATTAAAAAAACTGATTTTAGGGGTTGATTTTCAGGGTGGATTTCACCCCTTAAAAGCCCTTATGAGCCGATAAAAAAAACACGTAGCTAATTTTTTTTCAAGTACTATATCATATCCCAAAATCATTTAAATCGGTGAGGTCGGGTTGGGGTGGTTCCTTTGTGAGTGCTGGGCTCGCTCTTTAACGCACGACGGAGCATCTTTAAATCAAAGCCATGTGTCTTCTTATTTCGGACACTTGAATTTTTTAACGGTTTTTTTATAAAAAAAATGCTCAAGTATGCATAGAAGCAAGAATTATAAAGAACTACTTTTCGAGCTATATACATATATTGTATATATAAGCTTCTATATTTTTATAACTTTGTATTTAGCGTTTAATTGTAATTATTTAAAAAGTATTATTTTGAGTCGATTCTCTCGTTTCAAACCGGGGTTTTTTATGTCTCTTTAATTTCTTTCTTTCGTTTTTTAACTTTTTTTTAATTAATAAGATTCGCTACAAATTATGTAATTGTTTTAAGCCCTTGGTCCATTCATTCCTCAATTATTTCCTTTAAAGCCGAATAAAAACAATATCTATTAGTTTAAAAGAAAAGCCTTTTGTAAAATTGTTATAATTTTTTTCAAGTTAATAATTTTAGATCTAATTAATAGTTTGCTATAAAAATTCAGAAAAATGATGAACTTTATATATACAACAATTGTGCAAAGTTTGAAAAAAATTCATCATCCATTCGTCATCCCAGGACAAAATCAAGCTCGAAATTACCTTGGAGGGTCTACCGGACTCTTAATTATAATTAATCTGAATGTTAGTTTGCCGACTCTTTTCACGTACAACATAACATTTAAGTTTCTTGACTTCGAGAGGGACAGCTATGATGACCTAAACATAAGATTATAATCAGACATTTTTCAAAAAATTCTGAAAAAAATAGTAAGCTATTTTTAAAATATCTGTGCTATCATCTTGACAAACTTTGTTAAGAAGCTAATTATTATTTTGAAACATTTTTTTTTCTATAAGTATAAAAAAATAATTTATCTTAAAAAAGTACAATTGAGTCATGTTTTCTTCCATAAATACAACATATTATTTACAAATTAGTGAAAAGTTTTTGTACTACCACTAAAATGCTGCGACGTTAATATTTTTAGTAGAATAGCTAATTATTTAGCAAACGAAGTGGTTGAAATATTGTTATCCTTAATTAATGTTACCGAAACTAGATAGAGAAATAGCAAATATTGTAAGACGCTGTCGTACGACTAATTTACATCATAAAAGGCATTGAAACAGAAATATGAACACTAACAATGCAAGAGTTATTACGGTATTGGTATGAGTTTATTTGAACTCTTATGTGAGTATACGAATAATTCAACATCAATTAGGAATTCTCTGGTCTACTGCTCATCGCATACTACGATCGGTACGTTGACACCTACATCACATCACATTGTACCAAGACTTGTATGATAATGATCAAGTTTTTAGAATGGATTTTTGTAGATAGGCTCTGAATCAAATGAATCAGGATCCAAATTTTTTCTAAAATGTTTGTTCCAGTGATGAAACTATCTTCAAAAGTGAGGGTAAACTCAACAGATATAACAGTTATTATTAGTCTCCGGATAATCCTCATTAACATCATCAAGTTATCAATTAACATCGTTAGAATCTGAACGTTTTGGCCAAGATTTTTTATGAACACATTATTGATCCCTATTTTTTTGAGATCATAGTCAACGGTCCTCGATATCTTGACTTTTTGAAAAATAATTACTTGAATATTTAGAGAACTTTTCACTGAATGTTAGACAGTTTACGTGGTTGCAGTAAGATAGCGCTCCAGCTCACTTTGCTGTAAATATTAGAGCATATTTGAATGGTCGATATGAAGACCATTGGATAGGGTTATGGTGGATCAGTTTCTTAGCCTCCAAGATATTGTTATCTCAATCCATTAGATAACTATTTCTAAGGATATTATAAAAATGTTTTTTTATGAAGATTCAGTCACTATTGAATGACATATGATAGAAATAATCAGAAGATATGATAGAAGCAATCAGAAGAGCTTCTGCATCAGTCACATGAGAAGTAATCAGAACTATTATGAACAATTTTCGTCGTAAATTGAAACTGTGCATTTAAAATAGTGGAAGACCAATTATAGACCTATTGTAATCAAGCTAATGAATCGTTTGTAGTTTACATTGAAAATAAATAACATAAATAATAATTCTTAATTTGTATATAAATAATTTTATCTACTATGAAAAATTGTACCTAATACAATGGTTGTTATCTATATTTTGAGACTTAACATACCTGTTATTATTAGGTGTAATTAGGCATCATCTGACCTTATCATTTGAAAGTTTGATCTTTTTATCTAAAACATTCTTCAGAACATTTTATCGTTGGAATACAAGTTCTTTTGTTTACAGTACTTGGAAATTTTATCTTAGCGAAAAATGGAATTAACTCGTGAATATTTTCGCGCAATGATTTTTTACGACTTTCGACGTGAATTATCAAGACAGAAGTGCATTGATCAATTTACTTTTACTTTTAGCAATAAAGTCCCATCCTTTGCCATTGTGAAACGCTGGTACAAGTTTTATCATGGCCGCCTAGTAACTTTTGTCTGAAAAATTGTTAGCTAACCCCAACCTCTTTTTAGAAATTTGTTTGGGCAAGTTATAATGGGACAGCCTGTAAAATCTTGTAGATAATAATGAAGAAAGCGATTTTTTATGGTATATTGTTAATTTAAAAAATAGATAGATAATAAAAAATATAACTCCAAATGGAAAAATGGAAGAGCGCGTTAAGAAAGTTTTGTGTGATTACGATTCTTCTTGTGAAGAATTTCCTACGGGCATTTATACTTTATATTTAAAAAAACTTTATAATTCAAAAGCGAATGAAAATCAAGCAATAACAGTACTAGATCACAGTTGTATTGTGCTCCCAGATGGTGACAATGCACACATTTTTGCGCTCCAATTCTTCCGTTCGTGAAGTGTCATCTGCAACGACAATATCAACTCCAAGGTAGTTAAGGTTTAATAATCTCGCAAGCATTTTTCTCTCTCTCTCTCTCTCTCTCTCTCTCTCTCTCTCACTTACATTCACGAACTATGGTTACTTGTTTTTGAATTTGCATCAAATCTTTAAACTGATATGTTTTTGTTGTGCTATTAAAAGACACAATAAACACTTCACCGTTCTTATTTTATGTTACGTTTATGTCTGCCTGTTGTTGACATTTACCTAATCCTCGCTCGCAGTAAGAACTCATATTCAAATTGGAATTGTCTCTTGGTTTGGTCACATTTGTATTCAACCGCGCAAAACGTATGTGTAGCAACACTTGTTATACACCCAACAAATCAAAGCAGCAGTTAGCCTCGTAATTAATTTGATTTTCAGCAGTTTGAACAATTTGACTACATTCTATTAGCTCTACTTCTTCAACTAACATTATGTCATAATTATGTCGTAATAAAGTTCACAATTAATTTAGTAATATGTTCACTTAACGTGAAAATCTTATCATCTATAGCTTTTTTACGTTATTTAAATCCGTAAAATCCTTATCATCTTGTAACGGTCCTATATATGAGCTATTTATTAAATCACTGAATGACTGCAACTAGTCTAACGTATCTATCTGTTTATTCAAAACAATACATTAAGCGGCGCCACCTCACTGTTTACGCGACTGTATACAAATAAGAGTCGAATCAAAATAAACAGCGTGACGTCACAAAATAATAGACATAGATATAATGATTTAGGATATTAAGAAAAATATGTTAATTAGAGATAATTTTAATATAACAAAGTATTGATTATATAGATTTTAGCATGTAGATTCATAATATTATAACAAAATTCACATTCAATTATGAAATAATAATGAATATCAATATGCAAAGTTGATTTATTTATTACGTTAACATATGAAATATTAGAAAAATGTAAATAAATCATATGCAAAGTAAATAAACATAGAACATGAGTAAGAATTGGTTTCATTAATAACAGCTGTATAATAACTGTTATTAGTAAATAAACAATTAATAATTTATTTAAACAATAAGCTATATATAGAACGAAAATATTAAGTTTATACTTGATAATGATAACTTTATGATTTAGAAATCTTAGATAATTAATCTAATAATTGCAGAAAAAACCGTTACAAATATGAAAAATTAGTCATAATTCAAATGTTATTAATTAATTAAAATAATTAATTTTGGAGAATACTTCCAAAATTAATCAACTATAAAGTTATATGAAATTTTAATAATTTTCTATTGTAAATATTGTAATATCACGTTAATTAACTTTATTAGTTAATAACTTTTGACGACACTATTGGCGACAATTGTATATTGTATAAAATCAACAAATAACAAATTCTGTAAAGTTTACATGTATTAAAAACTTAATATTATTGGTTATTTACTTGTAAATTAAGAAAACTCATTTCTCAAAATTCGCGAATGTCTCTCGAATTTTCGATGAAATCTCTCCTGCAAAAATAAGCGGGAAAATCTGTGTATAAATAGGCCCACCTTTGCACAGGCTAGCATTCACTTCTAGCCTTGCAAGGTGAGCGCATGAGTCTGATTAAACTTGGATTAATACCTAAGTTCTTTCTCTCATTGTGATTAACTAAGCAAGACTATCCTTTCCTTATAATTTGAGCTCGACTTATAGAACATCTCGCGCTATAAGAAACTTGGGCCGAATTATATCCTATCAAAGAAAGACTTTAGCTCTGCTTATGGGACAATTCGCACCATAAGAAATTAGGGCATTGTCTGACTTTTCTCGAAACATTATACCTATTTATGTATATTCGAATTACTTACATTTGAGCTACTTATTTATTTGATTAACAATTAGAGTAAAATCATTGGAAACAAATTCTTACTCATTAGCTATATTACGAGAGTTCGAATTATTTTATTTATAAGTGATACGAACATCACAATCTAATATTTTCATGCACTTGTACATGGCTTTGCGAAGATTTTGAGTAAACTGCACTTAAAATTAATTTTGGATATTTTCACCAAGATTATCCATTGAATTTTTGTAACTTATGGTATAATATAATAATTTATTGTTAATATGGCCAATTCCACCTCAAATCATGCAGGACACCGGGTGACATGTATTTTCAAACGTATAGACACAGCGAAGACCGTCCATGATTTATTGGTCTACTGGCGTGCAGTTATCTCTTTCTCACCGGCAAAGATGTGAAGCGCCAACGGCGCGAACATTTTGGTTTGGGTATCTGTAACTAGATGGTGTCAACATACCCACGAATCTCAGGCTACACGTTTGTTGTGTATCCGCATAACGATCCGCATACTTTGAGCGTCTAAGACAGATGTTACCGACCGTAGAGCTCAGTCAGTTATACCGACTCGACAAAACGCTTCTACCTTACCAGCTATCTTTATCTATCGCTTTGAGTCTGGTTACGCTCAATACTAACTTAGCCAAAAATACAAGAAACAGCGTCACCAGCTATTTAGTACTACGAGACTTGAAATTTGTAATTTAAATGTAATACTAAAGGTTTCATGAATGCTGACGGAATTTTTGTATATTCACTTTATAAGTACGTATGAAAATTGTATACTATTTACGCCAGAACTGTGCGCCAGTAGATCAATAAATCATGGACGGTCTTCGCTGCGCCTGTACGTCTGAAAATGCGCGTGTCGTTCGACTATTATTGCGTATATGCATGCCTCCTGTTTAAATACCATCCCTGGGGAAAATCCAATAGTGAGCGCGTGCTGATGGCATCGCCAGATAAGGAAGGCACGCGTTCGACGAGCACAGATAGTAGATCAGGGCCGCGGGGCCGTCTCCACTTTCACCGAAACGGAGGCTCTGATTCGGTATTCACAAGGGCCTTAAAAGTAGGGAAAATTTTTCCGCGTGTGTTCTCACAGAGAAAAAAAGGCGGCAAAGTTTAGTTCCTATCGGAAAGATAATAATCACGGTTCTCTCTCACTAGACTCAGTTCTTTAATCGATGTACCGTATGTTGCGTGGTCTCACCAACCGAACTTCGCTGTACGTGTACGCGTACTAGAGTATGTAGCGTACCACTGATACGAAGAGTGCTGCACTCCAAGAGTTGCAACTGTGTATCCGCAAGCGTGTGTAATTGTGCGAACATACGCAAAGGTGTGAACGACACCAATGACGTAGCTTGCAACGGGGCTGACGCTACGCATCAGTAGAAAACGTCCTGACTCTTCTGAGGTGCTGCCACTCTGTCTGTGCCTATCAGTTCGATAACCCTAAGGCAGCATCTTCTCTTACGATATTCAATATATCCTCGTGTGGCGTCTAACTAGTAAGCATATATTTTTAAGTGAATGGCCATTCTACTAGCGACATTTCTACCTGTTTCATAAGGTATCATTTGTTACGTTCCTCAATGCGCTGAGTTCTCTCTATTATTCTGACACTTATATTACGGTAGTTTTAAATTAATTTGTTCAATTTTATAAGCAATATTGTATGTGCGTTCTCTTTTTATAGATAGTATTTAAATGGCTTTTTCCCCATTTATGACGTGGTTCTTTATGCCGGATAAATATGTATTTTTTTGTTTTGATTAAAATAACATTTAACTTAACCTATAAGTATGGATAGTCATTTGTAATGCGCGTACACTCTAACCCTAATCTATTTTAAGTACTTTGCATTCGCATTCATTTCCAGGCGAAATTTCTTACCCAATGATAAAATTTCCTTATCATTACTATTGCGTAGTAATTTGAATACACGTCTCTTACTTCAGCCCAGTGTTCTTTTATACATTAGGTTAAAGTGCAGCATGTAAGGTATTTTAAAAAATATTTTAATAATTTATAGAAAAATTGTTCAGTTGTTAAATTACAGATATTGAAAGTACAAATAGGAGAACAGTCAATTACGAATTAATGAAACATTTTATCTACTCATACGAGGGTCGTTTAAAAAGTCCGTGCAAAGTCAGAGAGATGGCGCTACTAGTGCGTATCAAGGTTATTTTTAGTTAGTGGCATGTCTTGGAAGAGCACACGCCAAGTTTCAGCCAGATCGGCCAATTACTTTGCATTTTACATTCGTTTCAATCAAAGAAATCAAGTGTTTGTAAAAAAATGGACGAAAAAGAATTTCGTGTGTTGATTAAACATCTTTTTCAAAGGCAAAACGCCTCAGAAGATTAAACAGAAGCTTGATAAACATTATGGTGATTGTGTACCTTCGATTAGAATGGTTTATAAGTGGTTTCAAAATTTTCGGAGTGGCCATATGAGCACAAAAGACGCTGAATGTTCTGGACGCCCTGTGTTGAGGTTACCACTTCAGAAATCATTGATAAAATCCATGATTTGGTGATGGCTGACAGAAGAGTGAAGGTGCGTGAGATTGGTAGTACTGTAGATATCTCGAGCGAATGGGTACATAATATTTTGCACTAACATTTGGACATGAAAAAGCTATCCGCTAGATGGGTGCCGCGATTGCTCACGATTTACCAAAAACGAGATCGTGTGAAGTGTTGCAAGAATGATTTGCAGCTGTTCCAACAAAATCCGCAAGACTTTAAGCGTCGTTTCATCACTGTAGATGCAACATGGATACATCACTACACTCCTGAGACCAAAGAATAGTCTAAACAATAGGTTACCAAGGGGGAATCTGCTCCGAAAAAGGCGAAGACAATTCCTTCGGCCGGAAAGGTTATGGCGACTGTCATTTGAGATTCGCAAGGAATAATCTTCATCGACTATCTGGAAAAGGGTAAAACCATTACAGGCGAATATTATTCATCGTTATTGGATCGTTTGAAAACCGAGTTTCTAGAAAAACGTCCACGATTGGCCCACAAAAAAGTCCTCTTCCACCACGACAATGCGCCAGCTCACGCCTCAGCAGTTGTGGCCGCAAAACTGATGGAGATAGGGTTCCAACTCGTTTCACATCCCCCCTATTCTCCAGACTTAGCTCCGTCGGACTACTATTTGTTCCCTAATATGAAAAAATGGCTGGCGGGGAAAAGATTTTAGTTATACCAGGAGGTGATTCCAGAAACGAATGCCTATTTTACAGACTTGGACAAATTCTATTATTTGGAAGGGATTAACAAACTAGAGTAGCGTTGGATGAAGTGTATAAGCCTAAAAGGAGACTATGTTGAAAAATAAAAAAGATTTATTAAAAAAATTCAAGCAGTTTTTATTTATATATTTATTTATATAAGTTTCCGGCCTGACCAAGAAACACAACGTTTTTAAGAATTTTTTTTTTTATTTCTCAACATAATCTCCTCCAAGGCTGATACATTTCTCATAGCGGCGTTCTAGTCTAGTAATGCCATCTCTATAGACTAATTCGTCAAGCTCCTCAAAATACCCATTTACAGCTTCGATTACTTCTTTATTGTCCGCAAATCTCTTACCTCTAAGCCATTTTTTGAGGTTAGGAAACAGATAATAGTCACTCGGGGCTAGGTCTGGAGAGTAAGGAGGGTGCGGCATCAATTCAAACTTCAGATCGTTGATTTTAGCCATCGCAACGATTGACTTGTGCGCTGGTGCGTTATCGTGATGAAACAAGATTCTTTTCTTCGCCAGATGAGGTCGTTTAATTTTCACCTCGTGGCTCAAACGTTGCAATAAGTCTGCGTAGTATTGACCAGTGATAGTTTTACTCTTTTCAAGGTAATCAATGTATATAATACCTCTTGCATCCCAAAAAACAGTAGCCATAACCTTGTTCGCCGAAAAAATTGTTTTTGTCTTCATTAGAGTTGGTTCCCCTGGTTCAATCCACTGTTTAGACTGTTCTTTGGTTTCAGGAGTGTAGTGGTGGACCCAAGTTTCGTTAACGGTTACGAATCGACACAAAAATTCGCTTGGATTACGCTTATACAACGCCAAATTTGCGGTAGAAATGTTTTTTCGAATCAATTTTTGGTCGACTGTTAGCAAACGCGGCACCCATCTTGCACAGAGCTTTTCCATATGCAAATGTTGGTGCAAAATATTTTGCACACGTTCATATGACATCTTACAGGTCTCAGCTATCTCACGCACTTTTAATCTGCGGTCTTCCAGCACTATTTGATGGATTTTTTCGATCATATCTGGAGTTGTGACATCAACCGGGCGTCCTGAACGAGGCTCATCAGAGGTGCTCACACGACCCTTTTTAAACTCGGAAACCTACTGCTTAATTGTTGAATATGATAGGGAGGATGTCCCCAGTGTTGAGTCCATCTCTTCTTTGATTTCCTTCGACTTTAACTCCTTCAAATAGAAGTATTTGATGACAGCACGATTTTCCATTTTTAAGAAAAACACAGAGGCGTCTTGTTCAGTGTTCTCTCAAACCTAAACTAACATGGCGATCGGTCTGAAACTATAGCTACAAGCTATCTAAGGATGGTAGTATAGAACGCCACCTCAAGGTAGGCCGAGTGGCGCCATCTCTTAGTCAGGCCGAAAACTTATCAATCTACCGTCGTACTGTTGACCTGGTGTATATAAGGATGTACTAGATTATGTAAGGAAGTGTCCAGACTGTCTAAAAAGAAGAAAATCGACAGTCATCCGAGAATTCATGGCAATAACTGACACCTCAATAGAAGTGTTTGATAAGGTATCAATCGACACTTTGGGTAATTTGCGAACTACTCCTAACGGAAATTGCCATATACTACCTGTGCAACGTAATCTGACAAAATATTTAATCGTAATAATAATAAAGAAAGCTAATGTGTTGGCAAGACACCTAATATATGTAAATTTGGAGCTTTTAGAGCTATTATCGGATATTATATTATATTATCGGATCGTGGGACTAGTTTTCTTTCAAAAGTTGTTGAATCGCTGCTACATTTATTCAAAATTCGCCACCTAACTACCTCGGTCTACAAGGTTCAAACTAATGGTTCGCTGAAAAGAAGCCATGCCCCGTTGATTGACGTTATTCACATACGAGGTGTGTTCAAAAAGTAAGGTGACTTTTCAAATTTCACGGGCAACGTACTTTCGATTATCGAATTTTTTGTTTTGTTATGTTGGTACACTCTTCCCGAACATCTGTACCAAGTTTCAAGTGTATAGCATTTTTTGTTTGGTTGTGAGAGGTGTAAAGGTTATAAGTGTTTTGCGTGCTCGGCGATTTCTTGCTATCGAAAAATATGGATCAAAGGATTTGCATTAAACTTTGTGTAAAAAATAAAATAAAGTGCTCCGAAACACTTGAAATGTTGACGGTGGCATACGGTGAAACTGTTCTGAGTAAAAAAAATGTTTACAAGTGGTACAAGCTCTTCCAAGATGGCCGGGATCTGGACGCCCAAGCACGTCAACAACTGATGAAAACGTTCAAGCAGCGAAGAAAATTGTTCTGGAAAATCGTCGAATCACTATCAGAGAAGTTGCTAAGAATGTTGGTATATCGCTTGGCTCGTGCCATGAAATTTTTTTAACGTTTTGAGCATGAGACGTGTGTCAGCGAAGTTTGTTCCGAAATTGCTAAATTTTGACCAAAAGAACCGTCGCATGAGCATCGCTCAAGAACTGTTGAATGGCGTCACCGACGACCCAGATTTACTCAAAAGGGTCATAACTGGTGACGAATCATGGGTATATGGTTATGATATCGAAACCAAAGTCCAATCGTCCCAATGGAAGAGCCCAGATGAGCCAAGACCGAAAAAAGCACGCTAAGTTCGATCAAATGTTAAAGTTTTGCTCACTGTTTTCTTTGATTACCATGGCGTGGTGCATCAGGAGTTCTTACCATATGGACGTACGGTCAATAAACAGTATTATCTTGAAGTTATGCGCCGTTTGCGAGAAGCAATACGAAGAAAACGCCCAGAATTGTGGAAAAACAATTCATGGCTTTTGCATCACGATAATGCCCCTGCTCACTCATCTTTGCTTGTGAAAGATTTTTTGGCCAAAAATAACACCACAATCATGCCTCAGCCACCATATTCACCGGATTTAGCCCCATATGACTTTTTCTTGTTCCCAAAACTAAAGAGACCTATGAAAGGACGAAGATTTGCAACAATTAAAGAGATAAAGACTGCATCGCTGGAAGAGCTCAAGGCTATACCGAAAAGTGCTTATGAGAAGTGCTTTGAGGATTGGAAAAACCGTTGGCATAAGTGTATTGTATCTGAGGGGGATTACTTTGAAGGGGACAACATAAATATTGATAAATAAATAAATATTTTTTCTTAAAAATACAAAGTCACCTTACTTTTTGAACACACCTCGTATATGACACATTCTAGACTATAACGGTCAGCTTATCAGGGGTAGGTTTCGGATTTTCTTGAAACTAGGTCTAAATGTTGCCTATCTAATAGTTTACTTAAGTATGGATTACTAGATCATTATAATAATTATATCTAAAGTTAGAATTAATCGAAAATTTTTCAAAATTAACTTAAGTAGAATAAACCGTTCAATGTGCCACGTAATTAATTGTACATGGACCCCACTCATCTAGCAACATTTATAGCATATTTCAACTTCTCTCTATTTTATCCCTCTCATATTTATATATATTACATAATCATTGTCATAATTAACTAGATCCTATCCCTTTTTAAGATGATCAAAATAACAAGACTGTGGCTACGAGCAATTGGGCCCGTCTGTGATTAGTTGAATACCATTCGTATCCGCTATTCGAAACAATAGATCCTATACAAGTAACTGTAACTGGCCCATTTCCTACGATTTATAGTAGGCAGGGGAAATAATCGAATCCACAAAGAAGATTATTTATTAAAAACTATCTGTAGATTTTCGCCATTAGTAACAGGAAACTAAACTGAAGACTGTGATCAGGAAGAAGAGAATCCCGACAACGAGAGCCTAATGTTAACCCGTAATACGTTTATGTACTCATTTATGGGAATCGTACTCATTTACTCACTTTTTAGTCCCTTATCAAGATAAAAGGAAAGGACCATGGATAGACGGTAAAGTTTATACAGATTTTGGAAAATATAGATCGATAGACTATATTAGAATCTAGACTAAACGGTGCGGACGGATGGGCATAATTAAATATGTTTATGAAACCAAAGCAATGCCCACACTAATAAAAAACGATAGATGCTGTAAGTGCAAGTACTGCCCAACGAAACATGCATGAAAATGGTTTTTTTTTTTTTTTTTTTTTTAATGAATGCTTTTGAAGGCTCTTGTTGAGCCTTATATCAGCATCTAACTTTATTTATCATAGAAAGAACTTAATACAAAGGCATTTGTTTACATTTTTACATTGTATAATTTTTACATATATACATCTGTGTTTATATTTTATAACAATATTTAAACTGGTTTGTGTATAGAGTCGAGGAAATTTACAATATAATTACATAACTGAGAGTTAGGATAAAACAAGATGTTATCAATGTTTTGCGGTAATACGATTTTAAATTTACATATTTGATCCACCAGTTTTTTTCTTTGATCATTATGGAGAGGACATTGCCACAAAACGTGGTTTAGATCCTCTTCATACTCACCACACTAGGCACATATTGGAGAATCTACGATGTTAACTTTTACAAGAGAAGCAGCCAAATTATAATGATTAAATCTACATCTATTAATTGTTACTATAAAATTTCGAGATCGATTACTTTTATAAAACCATGGTTTGGGAGTATTTTTGTAGTATAAATCAAAATATTTTTTTCCTTTAGAACTGTTGTCTAAGCAAACTTTATTTGTATTTAGAAACGAGTTTCTTTTAAAATCTTGGTATAAGTCTGTGAACGGTAAGGTAAAAGTCGGGGTTGCTTTTTTTGTTGTGTACGATTTTGCTAATGAATCTACAGTTTCATTACCTAAAACTCCAATATGTGCCGGGGTCCATAAAAATCTGATAGTTTTTGTTGGGTATTCATTTACTATTACATTGTATAAGTTTTTTATTTTTAGGATGTAGTAATTTACTTTGATATTCATTTTGGTTGACTGTAGGCTTTGTAAAGCACTCAAAGAATCAGAGACTATTGTGAAATCGGTGTGGTTACTTTTTTGAATAAGTTGTAAGGCTTTAAGTATTGCTAAACATTCCGCTGTGAATATTGAAGCATTTTTTGGAATTGCTAAACCAATGCTTTTATTGATGTGAGGGTAGTGACAAGCTAAACCAACTGCGCTATTCAGATTTTTACTGCCATCGGTATATAGTGCGTGAGAATTGTTTTCGGATAAAAATTTCTTTAGCAAGTAGTTGGGATCGTTGCTTAATTTTAATTTTCGACCTACTTCTGTAATTATATTAATGCTTGTCGTGATTACTTTATAATCAAACATATATATATGAGAAATTTTTTATGAGCTTTGATATTTATTTTTAATATTTCTTCAATGCATTCAACAAACAAGCGTTTTTTCTTTTTCTTTTGATTTTTTAATAATTTTTGGTGTTATTATTTTTATTGTGTTATGTACATATAAGTTTGCATTGGAGAGAGCTTTAGTTAGGTAGCATTTGAACAAAAATTTTGTACGTTCATGCATGGATTGCAGTTTAGCTTCAGCCAAGATTACATTTGTTGGAGACGTTTTACGGTATCCCATTCCTGTTCTAAGACAGGCGTATTGAATTTTTTCTAGGGCATTAATATGTTTCTTATCTTTTGGATAGTATATAAAGGAGCTGTAATCCATGATTGATCTTACATAACTTTTATAAATTGTTATTAAAGTATTTGGGTTAGAACCCCATTTTACACCGCAAAGGAATTTAATGATGTTTGCTCTGAGTGTACATTTTTGAATAAGTGAATTTATATGTGGCGTGAATGAAAATTTGTAGTCGTATATGACACCAAGAAATTTCGCTTTATCGCTTGATTTTATTTTACAGTTTAATATTTCTATTTCGGTTTGACCTGGTCGTATATTTTTATTATTGATGTGAAGAAGAATAGATTTTTCTGGTTTGAAAAAAAGGCCAATTTCGTTTAAGTCATTGCTCATTATATTAATTGCATTTTTTACTAAAGATTTTGATTTTTCAACATCACCATAGCTACAGTATACACCAATGTCGTCTGCAAATTGCGATACAGTTACACTTTTGGGAATGTTCACAGTGATATCTTTGACATATATGAGGTATAAAATTGGGCTGAGTACTCCGCCTTGAGGGACTCCTTTGTAACTATTTCTATATTCATGTTTTAACAAATCTGTATGAATGTATCTTTTATGTGTTATGAATTTAATAAATTTAATAAAGGATTCAGAGCATCCAATAGATGCTAATTTGTTCAATAAGATATCACTGTGAACATTATCATAAGCAAATCCAACATCTAGAAATACAGCGATTAGATCTTTTTTATTAATTAGTGCTTCTTCGGTTTTTATTGCAAAATCTAAATTATTGTCAGTGCAAGATCTACCTTTTCTGAACCCTGATTGGTTTGTAGGTAGTATGTCGTAGTATTCACAATACCATTGCAGCCTATTTTTAACGAGAGATTCGAAAAGTTTGCCGAGGCTCGATGTCAAAGAAATCGGTCTAACTCCAGCATTGTTGGGTTTTTCGATAAAGAGAACAAAGGATTTTTTCCATGCTTCGGGATATGTATTTTCCTTGTACATTTCATTGAAAATGTCAACTAATAAGAGTTTATATTTAATAGGAAAATTTTTTATTGATTCATAATCTATCCCGTCAAGGCCAGCTGGCGACTTATTTTTTTTTTTCTTCAAGGGCTGAATTAAACTCTGCGAAATCAAACGGTGCATCGAAAAATTCATTAATGTTGCATATAGGCATAAATTCCGGATCTGATTCGCAAAAAGAAGGACAAATTCTGTTGAGTGTATTATTTATACATTCAGAATTTTGCAAGTTTTTTATCGTTATAAGAGGGAATTTTCGCCCATTTGTTTTTGAAAACTTTACATTGATTCCAAACATATGTCGGGCTTGTTTGAAAATTTATTGACTCGGCAAATTTTTTGAAGCTCTTCTTTTTTTTATTTTTGATGGTTTTTACAAGAAGACAATTTATTTTGTTATATGCAATAAGATCCGTTACTACTTTGCTAAAATTCCATTTTCTATATGCTGCTTTACGCAGTCTTCTTATTTTATTGCATTCCTCGTCCCACCAGGGAACAGGATTTTTATGTTTTGATGAATGGACTATTTTTTTTATTGGAGTACTTTCTTTTAAACAATTTGTAACTATGTCAGTAAATAGATCATACTTTATGTTTGCAGGAGAATTTATAAAATCATTCTGTAAAAATGTTTCAAATTTACTATTAAGTTTTTCATTAAAAATCTTCCAATTTGTGCGGACAGATTGTTTAGTTTCAATGCTAATAAATGAGATGTTAATTGAAAGTCTCATAAATAACAAACAAAAGGGAATTCAGATCAGGATGGGAAGGCGTGTGCAATTTATAATAGATACGCTGAGATTTAGTTTAACTAATGATTGTAATTTATTTAACGAAAAAGAGAAAATGCATGAATGCGTTATATTTAGCCGGCATAAAAAACCCCAGTCATGAGTGGGGGAAAGGCCATTTAAATACGAGTCACAAATACAATTAATGATATACAATTACATAAATGCAAACCGGACAAAATAGTAGTTACGCTGGTAAACTATTAACACCTACCAGTGAATTTCGCGGACGGAATTATATTAACAAATGCAGGTAGAGAGAGAGAGCCCTCAACTGACAAATATAGGTACCTACGCTGGTCAAATGAGGCTCGCAAGGTCTATGTCGCATCGCACGCTTGAATGGCCATTCAGGTAGTTCTTGCACTCACTCGTCCTCGCAGGTGATTAAGAAGGAAGGTGTTGCCCCACACACACACGGGCGCACCGCAGTCCCGACGTCTCGGGCACACACACGAACTGCGGTAACACCTAGGTTGCCGAGCTGATGGGCGGAGTTGAACACCGGGCAACACCTCAGGGACGCGAAGACGTCACCAGCCAACGCAATTGGCCCTTACTCACAATGACGAATACACTCTACGCCTTTGATGACAAAACACACTCGATCACTCTCAGATCACACAGTTTTCGTCGTCAGTTGATGCAGGCGCGGCGCGGAATTGATCGATCTATGAACCGTCCAGGACAAGCGGAGTTAGCCGTGCTTCACTGTTGAGTGTTCAAATCGAACTTACTTACACTACTCAATTTGGCATCGAGGGAACTGAGGGAAGCACGGAAAACTCCTCCCTACTCTCTGGGCCCATTCCCTGTGAGCGAATCCGAAATCAGCGATTTTATGGCGCGCGTCGGTCATTAAGTAATTTGAGTTTCCCCAGACGTGATGAGACCGAGGATTGCTCAGATGACGCCCACGTGTTTCGCTGTTATATTTGTTGGTAAACATCGTAAATCGCGGACAGCAATTCGAGCTGTTTAACTAGACGAAGGACATCTGCAACGCGGGTTGTTAAGGCGAACGGACAAAAAATGCTCGAAACACTCTAATCGCACTCATTTCTAACGGACGTCATGCAGGCCGGCGCGGCATTCGTGTTGATTTACGGACCATCGTTGATTGTTTTTTTTTTATTACAGTTTCTGCTCTCGGAGCATCGTTTTTTTTACACAGGCACACTCTCTCTTAGCCTTGAAGCGCAAACGGCGCAAACACAGATTTGATTTTAAATGATTTCTTTTTATACATGTTTTTTTCTAGATCAATTGCACAGAAAATGGGGTAGTGATCAGAGCCCAAAGTTTCATCAGAAACTAATGTATTGATATTTGGAGCTATATTTAATGTAGATAATACTAAATCGATATTTGAATGAGAACAGTCTTTTGAATTTATAGTATATGAGTAAACGTATCTGAATTGTGTATAAAAAGATCATTATTTTCAATACTATTTGCTAAATATTCACCGTTTTTATCAATTTTTTGATAGTTCCAAATAGAATTGTGTGCATTAAAATCACCAAAGATAACAGTAGGAAAACTTCTATCTACATTTGCAACTAATGAATCAAATTTACTTTGGGAAAGATTACCTGGGGCTCTGTAACAAATTATTAGTTCTATTTCCGGAATAGTATCGGTTAAACGAATTTTACACATTTCAATAGAAGGATCTGGAGAGTTAACGTTGATTTCTACATATGCAATAGATTTTTTCACCATGATTAAGATGCCTCCTCCTCTTTGGTCCTGTCGATTTTGCCGTAACTGCTTGAATCCAGATGCAAATTCCGATTTGAAGAATGTTTTTTCGTTTTTTCTATTATTTACATTTGTGTCATTATCTTTATCACTTAACCATGATTCTACACATATAAAAATGTCAATATTTTTTAATAGCACTGGTAATTCTTTTTCACGTTTTTTAATACTACGCGCATTCCAATATAGAATGCGAAGAGGTTTAGAGCTAGTGTTAATTTTATCTATTGTAACAGGCTGCCGTTTAACCTTTAACCCACCAAACGTATCTATCAGTTCGGTCAAACGACGCCGTGTTAGCTACGTGCTGTGAGCACGTTAACTCACCTTGTCCGGGAGTGCGCCTGCGCAGAGTTCCCTTACCGATTGAAGTTGGGTTCACGAACTCTCCGCTTGGAGGCGCTGGCGCACTTGCTTAGCAGCGCTCCGACGGCCGCTGCTGGTAACTCGGTTAGCAAGTCGCTTTTCACGGTACCCAAGTGATCCGTGATATTTTACCGGCTCATTCGAATCGGACGTAAACAATAACATGCACCCCGGACAAAGGAAAGACAAAACAATACCTTAGTAAGAATAACCACTGACCACTTTATTGAAATTAATCTAATACACGGGAGAGATTTGCCGAGAGACTGACGCACGCTAATTCACCCGACAATATAATCGTGGGGAGAGAGAGAGAGAAAATCGCGATCGTCGCGGACTAAACGCTCGCACGCTTTAAACAATATCGCCGCACACGCTGTGCCAGATCGCACGCCAATAACGATAAACAGGGGTAAACACCTACCGCGAGACCGATGGGGATACGGTGGCCAACCGCACCCGTCTAATTTATCGTTGACGAGCTGCCTCCGCGTCTGTTGCTCTGCTGTCGTCGTAACGTGGCTGCAGGATTCGTAGAGGCTAGGTACGCTGGAGCTAGGGTCGCCCTCGTGAAGTGATGCTCGCACTCGGCGCTCCGCTCTCAGCGACAATTCTCGGCGACGGTGTTACACACCTTGCACGACGCAGACACACAACTCGCTCCACCAATTGTTGTTGTCCACAGTCTATGCACCCGACGCGCGATGCACGCTTCCACCTCGACACTTTCAAATCCCGCACCAAACTTCTCTGGATCTCTCTTGAAATTATCCTGTACGTTGGCGGCTCGAACACAATAGCTATGATGTGGCTTGACTGAAGGTCACAGTCATACTGACTAGCAAACCTTCCCCTCCCGGTCATTGCCCCTACGCGCCCTCTCTCTCTCAAACCGATCGCGGCTGCTACGCTCAGCCGCTTCGTAACCTACGCGAGTCAAACGATTTTCGGCAATCGTTGCACTATATCCATAATAATAAATTTTAATTTACAGAGTCTGTTCTGCTTCAGATTCGCCTTCATATTCACTAGAACTTGCAGGAATTTCTTCTTGGGGCTTGTGTGTACTCAGATTTTTTTTATTCTTATGAGTTTACTTTTGACTGATGGAGAATTTACGAAATTGTAAATTTTATCAATGCAACTAATAACATCTTGTTTGTTTTTGGATAGTTTTTCACTTTCTTCAAATGTAGTTGAACTACAGTATGTATTCTTAATAAAATTTACAAAGCTTTCGTAGCTAAAAGCAATTTTATTTTCTGCTTTTAGAAATTCAGGCTCACAGGGTTTTAAAGCTACTTCGATATTTTTCATTTTTCTTTCATATACTTCTGGATCTTTATTTTTGTGTTGTTTTTTAATTTTATCGGTTGTATTATAATCGACTTTAACTATTTTTTTTTCACTTATCGGTTTGGAAAGCGAATTTTGGGATGAAGAAGATGTGGACACGATCGAGTGCGGCCTTTTAAAACCAGGCTTTTGCTCCATTATATTACGTTTCGGTACGCCGGTATTTCCCGTAGCATTAGTATTACTATTTACTAAGCTCACATTATTATGCTCCGTAATTTCAGCAGCGCTGATTTCCATCGAGTCGTCTGCTTGTTGTTGTGTTTGCGAATTTTCAAGTTCGTCTTCAAGTATGCTTGGGCAATATTCGCGTCTATGGCCTTCTTGTTTACATTTAAAGCAAACCATTGTAAATGGGCTAGCATAAATGAAGTAATTTTTGTTATTGTAGAGCATTTTAAATACTGGTGGTATTTTCGGAATGTCTTCTTGATTGATATACACTTGGCGTCTTGCACTTAAAACGTGTTCGTATCCTTCTCCGTGTACGCTAGCTCTTAACATTGAGACTGGTGACTTTTTATTTATCTGATTTTGTTCGAGAACTTTTTCTAAAGCTGTATTTGGAATTTCTGGAGCAACATTAGAAAAAATTATTCTTTTTGCATTAGTTACCAATGGTCTAATAGTTATTTGTAATTTTTTTATTTTAATGTATTGGTTTTCCTCTGTAAGATTTTTTACCAGATTTTTGTCTTTTAAGTATATACATACTCTATTATTAGAAATTCTTGAGGCAAAAAGAACGTTTTTTGGTCCAATTTTATTGCCTATAGCGACTGTGTAATCGGTAAGCGTTAAATCAGATGCACAATGCATAATCAATCCTTGCTCTCTTTTAGGATACTTAAAGCTATCAGCAGCAGTTGCGTAACTAGTTGTTTGTGAGTCGTTGTATACGAAAGTTGGAATTTCTTTTGTTTCAATAGAATTTTGTTTCATAATTGTTTGTTCACTATTATTTACTGAATTGATGCTTTTAGCAGGAGCATCTCCCTGTCTGGCACCCTCCATGATGAGAAGGATGGAAAAAGAGACAATCTTATAACTAAGATTGTTTTGTATACGTATACATATACACACGTTATCGGTCCAGAGCCCATACACAGTAACTCGTATTATTCACAGTCGACGATTTTATAACTCGTAGTAGCGGTATTGTAATCACGACCGTTCGCATCGAGAGCTCGAACGCGACTGACATGAAAATGTAAATAGGTCCTTGTATGTCTACCATGCGGATTGCAAATACTGGATTACAAAAACGGAGTTGATCGTGCACAAAATGATATGTTCTGTTAAAAATAAGAAAATCTAACGGATCCATTCATTTGTTCTGTGACAGGCCGGTGTTCACTAGTGAATGGGACCAATATACAAAAATTTTCAATCTTGTAGCGTACAATTATAACTGCTGCCCTTATGAGGGCATACAAAAACTTATTACGTTCTCCAAAGCGAATATTCGAACGAATCAGGACCTTACTCGTATTTATTTATAAAAGCCACAACATTCATACAAACAGGACTTCCAAGGAATCAATCATCATCCTTTTTTGTTTCTTCTTCTTTCTATTTATACATCATACTATGTAAAACATAATAAAATATCATACGGACAAATATCTGATCATTTAACCATGTTCTACAGTTTTTATGTGTATTGATATAAAAACTGTCCTTGGACATGAACTATTAACTGTACTTTTAACTGTAAGCTATTGCCGGGGATGGTAATAATTCTGAGGGGGGGAGTGTTGTTAAGTGACAACCTTTTTCTTTAGAATAATATCTATAAAAATAATGTAAAACTTGATGATCCAACGTGCGCAGTCATTTAAACACAGACGTTTAAACAGTAGAAAAGCGTTCCAGCTGTTGCTGGGCGACTCAAATTTCCTCTGCGCTCCTGTAGGAAGTGCAAGCGTCAACATCTGGACCCTTCCACTTCCTTGCACATCTTATGGAGCCTTTGTTTTTGAAATCGCTGAGAGTAGAAGATTAACATCATCCTGATCGCGCTCTCTCCGACTCGGCTGCAGATCCCAGTCAGTTACGTGCTACTATTGAGCACGTACGGACGTATAGTATTTGCTACTATTACGAGATCTGTTATATCTTCACGCTGGCGTCTTCATCATCAGGCAGCTGGCATCTTTCAAAGTAATCGCCTCTTGATTTAATAATATGGTTCCAGCGATGATTCCACTTCTTGAAGGAGTTCTAGATTTCACTTTTAGGGATGGCCTGTTTTTAATTTTTTTCGTCGATTTATCATCGAATCATTATCCATGGAATAGTTTTTTGAGTTTTAAAAACAGCCAAAAGTTACAGGAGACTGTGTCGGAACTGTCCTAAGATTGTCAAAGCAATTTGATATTATATTTACTCAAAAACTACTTCACAACGTCCATGAATACGCTGGCGCATTATCATGATGGAAAAGCCAGTTTCCACGTCACCAAAAGTTCGGGCTTTTTTCTCACTACTTCTCGCAAACATTTAAAAATGTTAACGTAAGATGTTTTATTGATTGTCTGACCTATCGGTGCGTATTCGTGATGCACATCTTCACAATCGAATAAAACAATCAACATTAACTTAATCCTGTGAGTCACGCCATTCAATTTTCATTGTTATGAAAGTGCTGATATACGTTTCCGATATATTTTTTAACGTTGAATCCAAATCTGGCGTTGAACTTAAAAAAATTTTTTAAAACCCCTAAAATAGAATGAAAATTATCCTTCCAGTAATAAAATTCAAATTTTTCAGTAGAATTCGAAAATAATAGCTTGTATTAGGCTAAAAAATGCAACGTTTCTCAAAATTTCTTCAATGGATCTCCAAGCTTTACAGGAAATATTTGCCACACTTTATTACACGAAATAGATATTTTGCACTCGATTTCAGGTATTGCATGTTTGAAATTTGTGAACTGCTTTGAAGATTTTCGTAATGTCGTCAATTCTTGTTTTAATCCAAATTTCAGGTTATACATTAACAATTTTAAACAGTTATGAAAATTTAAATATTAGTAATACTTCAAAAGTACACGTAGTGTTTTTTCATATTAAATATTTTTGTGGTAAACTCAAAGTGAACTTGCTTATTTTATTGAACAAGTAACATAGTCTGTTCACTCAGATTTTGAAAACACTTGGGAGAAATATAAGTTAATAAAACCCACAAAAATTATACAGCAAATTTACTCAGAGCGGTGCAATATAATAATTAACATATCTAATTTATTATTTTATTATTTGTATAGTTTGTTATTGCATATTTAATATATATATTTCACACATTTATATATACAGGGTGTCCCATTTCAAATGACGGACTTGAATATCTCGTAAAGTTAACGTCGTACGAATAATTGTTTAGACGAAAGTTGTTTTAGACAGTAAGGGTCATCTACGTGTCGTGTCAGTGTTGACCTTGAACTTCAATTTCAAGGTTATTTGAAGATCAAAATGATTTTTTTAATGGGAATTCCTATATTTAACACTATATACGAAAAACGTGGAAAATTTTACAATCAAAACGATATTAAGGTCAGATACCAAAATAAAATTACGGTCGAAATCCGAAAAAGCATTAATCAATGAACTTAAGTGATTTGTAGTTATTTAATTCTGAATTCTACACTTATATTACGTTTAGTTGATTTAATTTTGAATTTAAAGTTTTTTTTTTCTGTTTCATATGGTATTCATTGATTTTTTTTCCATTTTCATCTAAATTCAGGTTACTAACTAATTTTTCGCATTTCAACTTTGATAATTTTAATACAGAATGATTTATTGCGGAATTTAAAGTCATTTTAAGATTCACCATCCAATTTAGAGTGACCTATCTCAGTAACTACAATTGAAAGGCCGAAATCGAAAATTACGAAAGTTTTAGATTTTAGGGGAGCAGTGGAATGATAACTCTGGATTTTACGCTTATTAAAATTATTATTTATTTTTTTCATTTCAAATTACGCGTGTAAATTACTCTGAATAGTGCCCTTGAATAAAATAACGTTTCCAACAAAAGCTGCATAGTATCAAGGTAAGTCGATTTCTGTAAATGGAATGCGTTTTTTCTCTTGCTGTAAGTAATTTTTCACTGAATAATAAAGAGACTGTACGTAGTTTTTCGTTGAGAAATGAATAATTTGTGTCTAAATTATGTTTTATACCTTCTTCAAAATGAAAATGATCTCTCTCCTTTTTTATATTCATGATTACCAGGACCATTTAAAATAATCATTTTAAAATGCCGAACTATACTCAAATGGAATACATTGACATCATTCTGATACTTGACCAATATTAAGGCAAATACTTTCGAGCAGCAAATTTATATTGTCAACGTTTTCTACAGAGAAGACATCCACGTATTGTCACATTACTACAAGAATTTTTGTTTGTCAATGAGAAATATCTTCAAATAGAAAAAGGCGTAAAGTGAATGTGCTTGAAAGAGATGATTCAAAAGTATTAGAAGTATTAGGTCACGTAAATATGAATACGTACTAGTTTATGACAAATCGAGAGAGAATTAAGTATCTCTAAATCTACTGTTAAAAAAATATTATTTCTTCATAAGCTTCATGCATACCGTATCACGTTGACGTAACAATTATCAATGGACGATTTATAACGGAGAATATCAGTTTCTTTCGTTTTATTTAGTGACGAAGCAACATTTCATAACACCGGCCAACTAAATTGACATGACTATCACTACTGGGCTCTTAAAAATCTGCATTGGTTTCAACAAATTGATTGCCAACATCGTTGGAGTTTAAATGTGTGGTGTGGCATTGTTGACGGTACCTCAATCGGACTATACTTTTTTAATTACGTATCATGTGAATGATACAAACTACTTATAGTTCTTACAAAATGAATTACTTGAACTGCTTGAAAACATTACATTGCAAACTAAAGAACGTATGTCATTCCAGCAGGACAAAGCAACAGCACACTGGAGTTGAGAAGTACGTAAGTATTTGGATATAATATTTCAAAATAGATGGATAGGACGAAGTAGTTCTGTTCAATGGTGCCCGTGATTTCCAGATTTAACAAGTCCAGATTTTTTCCTGTGGGAATATTTAAAAAATGTTAACACTCAACCACTAACAATAAAAGAAAATACGAAAGAGCGCATAAGATTGGCTTATCAAAATAGTCCGAGAGAGGCTTTGTTGTTAACTGTAAGAAATTTCCAACGTAGAATCAACTTATACTTCTCGATACTTTACTCATTTATTAAATTTATTACTTTCCGTCAGTTTCGTTTCTATTATTTAATGAATTAATTTATGTACTCATATTTTCTACAGTATTACAAATTGTACATTCAAAAAATAAAAAGCAATTTTGCTAGTACCATCAATCATGTTCATTATTTATTATGCTAGTCCCAAGTCTATTCTAACATTTTTCGTACCAAAATCGTAAAAAAAAAATATTTAAATGTGTTTTCGGATTTCAACCTTAATCTGATCTTGATATCGTATCTTTTTAATATCATTCCGATTGGAAAATTTCTCGCTTTCAGAATCTGGCGTTAAATATAGGGGTTCCTATTTAAAAAATCACTTTGACCTTCAAATGACCTTGAAATTAAAGTTCAAGGTCAACACTGACCCACACTGGCCTGAACAACTTTCGTCTAAAAATTTTTTCGTACAACGTCAACTTTTTGAGATATTCAGGTCCGTCGTTTAAAATTGGACACGCTGTATATGTACAATATACAGGGTGTCCAATTTTAATTTACGCACCAAGATATCTCATAGATTATAAGAGCTAGCGAAAAACGTTTCAAATAAAAGTTACTCGTCTTTCAAGGAGTCATAATATGATGATTTGACTGATTAACAGGGAATATTTAACAGTAAATGATCATTTTTATTCAGTTCCTGATGTAGGATGATATGATATGGATGATAACCCACGGATCTTAACATCCGATGAGCAGTAGTACGAGGTACGCCCAGTCGATGTTCAATTTCTCTTGTACTGGTGTGGGGATTCAAAAGAACCATTGCCAACACAGCAAGGAGTCTTGGATCATTGTTATTAAAATTTCTGTTTCTACCTCTCCATCGTCGTAGATCATTCATACGGCAGCGTATTTCAATATTTCTGATTTACCTGTCATTTGGGTGGCGCTGGTTTGGAAAACGTTTAGCATAGAGCCGAGCAGTAGCTTTGTAATTCCGGCGACATTCACCGAGAACTAACAATATTTCTACAATTTCATTTCCTGAATAATTGGCCATTCTGTGAAAAAGTATCAAAGTCATCATACATATTTGAAAGATAACACTATAGAGTGGTATTGATTTGTTAATACTTAGTACTTACAAACATGAAAAATGTTCAACGACTTTTTTAAGACATTCATCTTAAGAATCTCAAGAATTGAATACACATTACACCTTAACGTTGACAAAACGTACAACTTTCCCTACTTTCCAAATCTGACATCACGAATTGCGGTTATATGAAAAAAGAGTTGAACTTTATATGACTTTGAGAGGTCAACTAGACACTACATGTGATATGTTTCCTGAACGTTGAATTCTTTGTTGTTTTCGAATTCGTGATAAAAAAGTAAGGTACTCCGAGAAACACAAGGTCGATCTTCAAATGACCTTGAAAAGACTCTCAAGGTCAAAGTCAAGTCACCATAATTATGACCCTCTCAAAGACGAGTAACTTTTATTTCAAACTTTTTTCGCTAGCTCTTATAATTTTTTAGATATCTTGGTGCGTAAGTTAAAATGGGACACCTTGTATATAGATTATGTACTTATGATATACAGGGTGTTATATATAATATATAGAGTGTTTAATTTTAATCCGACCACGCACATAACCTAGTAAACAAACATTATCAAAAATGACCTCTACAAAAGCTGCAGGGGTCAGAGGGGGCCACCAAATGCTACCATCAACTTTGACCCTTAATACGTTTAAAGGTATCTTTATCATCATCTGAAGGTCAAAGTGATCATCTGAAGGTCAAAGTGCTTTTTTTAATGGGAACCCCTATTTTTGACCCCGGAATCGTGTAGAGCGGGAATAGTACATTACGATACAAGTGCGGGAAAGTAGATTCTAGACGAGAAACTTTTTCCCAAACATGTGCCGTACCGTATTTTTTGATACGACGTGTGGAAAGTGCGATTTTCAACGCACGTTTTTTGCCGAGCGTGCGGGAAAAACGCACTTTCCGCACGAAGTGTCGAAAAAATTACATCCAAAATCCAAAGTCGAAAAAATTACATCCAAAATTACATCCAAGTTTGTATTTGTGACCTGAGAAGGTCAATTAAAGGTCAAATGCTCAAAAAACTGTATTTTTGTCATACCGATGTCTCTGTACAATTCATTAATTAAATTAATTAATTCTCTGATTCTCTATTATGAATTTGTCCCCTATTTATTATTGAAGTAGATAATTTTTTCAGTTAAAAATAATTTTTCATATTGACTTTGACCCTGCTTATGTTACATACAGTTTATATTTAATATAGCACTACTTATTGAATAGTTAAACTAATTAAATTTCTTTTGTTTAAAATTGTTTTCTTCTTAAATTTAGTAGTCGCAGAAAAATTATCTGGTTTTTTTTTACTTTGTTATAATCAAAATTTTCACTATGGCCGATTACCCAGCGGCTGAAAAGGTTGACTTTCTATTAGTTCTTGGTGAATGTAGGCGTAATTACCGACAAGCTGCTGCTCTTTATCGAAATCTATATCCCGATAGGAGACATCCGAGTCATACAACAATTCGTGAAATTTACCGTAGAGCTCAACAAGGGCAACTAGTACGGGTTAGAGAACGTCGTAATTACAATGAAGAAGATATTCGTGTAATGGTGGTTCTGACAATGGTTCATTTAAATCGTAACATCAGTACCTGTGACATTTAAAGGAACACTGGCTACTGTTTGGAAAATACTGAAAAATCATAGTTATCATCTATATCATATCACTTTGACTCAAACCATCACACCTGCTGATATGAGATTACATCTACAGTTTTGCCAATGGGCACAACAAATGATTGCCGATGATCCAAACTTTTTTCGATACGTAATGTTTTCAGATGAAGCAAACTTTCAAAGCAATGACCAGCTTAATCGACATAATTGTCATTATTGGTTGGATGTTAATCCGCATTGGCACAGGCAAATAGATAATCAACATCAAAGGAACCTTAATGTATCATGTGGAATTGTTGACCTTATAGGCCCGTACTTTTTCGATGGAAATATAAATATGCATAATTTTTTACGTACTTCTCGAAGAAGTAGATTTGTACACAAGATTAAGAATGTGGATTCAATTAGATGGAGCTCCTGAACACTATGCTCGAATAATTAAACAATATCTTAATCAATATTATTATGACAGGTGGATTGGACGAACCGAGCGTGGAGATTTTGGTGTTGAATGACCACCAAGATCTCCAGATTTAACATCACCTGATTTTTATTTGTGGGGATATTTAAAAGATATTGTTTATGAACACGAACCAAAAAGTCTACTAAGACTGTTCCGGCTTCCAGCTCGTAAGCACGTGCTTAGTGTTGCGTGTCTTAAAATTAAGGTTCATTTTTAGAGCATTCACGCCCCTAGTTACAGTGAAGACGCAAAATAACGTATTGCGTACCCTTTTCGATTATCAGTCAAATTAACTAATCCAAAGGTGAATTATTTGTGATAATTAGGTTATTGCACCACGTGTTGCAATTTCATCGGCGTTCATTGCTTGTAATTCTTTAAATTTCATATCAGGTGTTTTTAAGTACACCTTTATTTCAAAAAACTTGTGTGTCTGAGATTTCTCTCAACCACATCTTTTATTTCATCAGTGTGCAGTGCGGTGTGTGTGTGTGTGTGTATGCGCGCGTGCAAGCGACATTCTTCAGTGTTCTTTGAGATGCAAGCGACATCTTTCAGTGAATTTGAGATCTTATGTTCAGTCGTCGTGTTGCGTGTTAGTGTCAGTTCAGTGTCATTTTGTAATTAATAAATCATGGGTTTTTTTATGCCAGTCATAGCTTTTTCCCATTACTTGAGCGTAAATTAATTTTAAGATCTTCCATCAATTTTAATCATTAATATTTGCATCCAAAAAAAGGGGGGTTTCAAAATAAAAGACAGACAAGGGCAACATGCCACCTGAGGCATGATAGCTCAGTCGTTCCAAGAGAAAACATTTTAGTGCCTTCTGTGAGGTTGTTCAGATCGTGTTGTGGTCATGGATGATGTCGCGTGCGCGCGTGTGAGTGTTTTTTTCTTAGAACAATGGAAAGCGGCGAGCGCGCCGAAAGTCTTAGTTCGTCAAGTCGACGCAGTGACGTCATTAACCTGCAGACGCCAAGCAATGCTGTCGCTAGCTATTTGAATAATCTCAACACCCAGTTGGTCACCGCTACAATAATAAGATAAGTCATCATTTTACGGAATATAATTCTTTTTATTTCGTTTGTCAATATGGCTGAGATGTTCGATCGAATTAAGTATCTTGAACACAAAATAAAAACGTTCAAGATCCTTATTCAAAGTTCTTATCTCGAGGGTCCAGCGGTAAATCCTATTAATGCGAAATTGAGGTTATCAAACCTGTCAACCCTTTTCCAGGATTATTTCGAACAATTTGAGGAATTGTCTGAGTTAGATCCGGAAAATCCGTTAGTCCCGGAATTTGAAACAACGGAGACGAGCTACTATAACGTAACCACAAAGGCTACGGAAATTCAACCCTGCGAACAGCCCCCGTCGTTCGCAAGCTCTACTTTAAATAACACATGGATCAATAAGTCCCGAGACTAACAATGAAAACAACATTTTTTTTGCAAAATTTTTTTATATTCATCAACATAATCACCTTTTAAGGTGATACAATGGTTCCAACGCTTTTCCAATTTTTCAATACCATGTTTATAAAAAAATTTATCTTTCGCTTCAAAATAAGCTTCAGTGTCAGCGATGACCTCCTCATTTAAGCCAAATCTTTTTCCCTGCAGCATTTTTTAAGATCAGCAAAGAGCTAGTAGTCACTGGGGGCTAAATCTGGCGAGTATGGGGGGTGGGGAAGCAGATCAAAGCCCAATTCGTTCAATTTTGCCATTGTTTTCATCGACTTGTGGCAGGGTGCATTGTCTTGGTGAAAAAGGATTTTTTTTCTCTACATGTGCGGTCGTTTTTTTGCGATTTCCTCTTTCAAACGCACCAGTAAGTCAATATAATAATCACTGTTGATCGATTTACCTTTTTCGAGGTAGTCAATGAAAATCACGCCATGCGTATTCCAAAAAACTGACGCCATGACTTTGCCAGCTGACTGCTTCGTTTTCGGACGTTTCGGACGGCTTTCGCCAGCTGTGCGCCACTCAGATGACTGCCGTTTCGACTCTGGAGTGTAGTGATGTATCCATGTTTCGTCCATGGTCACGTAACGACGCAAGAAATCTTTTTTGTTGCGAGTAAATAGCGATAAACAGTTTTCTGAATCATCGACTCGTTGCTGTTTTTGTTCCATCGAAAGCAATCGCGGCACCCACTTGGAAAAAATCTTTTTCATGTAGGATAGTAAATACACTTCCATATGATATCTGTGTCATCTCAGCAATCTCACGGAGCTTCACTTTACGATCTTTCATTATAATTTTTGTCACTTCACTCACATTTTCCGGTGTAACGGCTTCCACAGGTCTACCCGAGCGTTCCGCGTCATTTGTGTCGGTACGACCACGTTTAAACTTGGCAAACCACCGACAAATCGCTGCTTTTGATGGACAAGAGTCCGGGTAACATTTTTCAATCCATTGTTTCGCTTGCACGGTGTTTTTACCCATTAAAAAACAATGTTTTATCAGAACACGAAACTCGATTTTTTCCATTTTTTAAACAAACTACAAAACGACTTTACTCCAACCTCGATAACTCAGCTGTTTCTGGTCCGATCGACTTAAAATTTTGACACGTTTCAAGCAAAGGTTAGTACTTTAGAAAGACGTGGTTACTGGTTTACTACGAGCGCCATCTCTGGGTTAGTCTCGGGACTTATTGATCCATGTGTTACTTCGATGACTGATCGGCATCATTATCCCAAACTGCCGGCGATCGAGATCCCAACATTCGATGGTGACCTAAAAGAATGGATCGCGTTTAAGAATAAATTTGTCGCGCTCGTCCATTCGCGAGCAAATTATAGCAATCTGATTAAACATAGCCGCCTTGAGCAAGCACTTAAGGGCGAGGCCAAACTGAAACTGAAAATTTTCACTCCCAGCGAAGAAAATTATCCGAAGGCGTAGCAAACGCTTCTTGAGGCGTATGATTTAAAGCTCGTGTTGATTACTAAACATTTAGACACCTCCCTTTCGTAGATCCTAAGAACGTCGCATCTACTTTGTCTTTTCTTGTTGATCTCACTAAGCAACATTTGTATATGTTGGAGCGTCTTAATGTCGTTAACGGAGAGGAGACGGTATTTAGGTATTTAGAGAGGCGTTTACCAAAATTTATCAATTCCAAGTGGCAAGAAACTCTCAACATGAATAGGTATCCTACCCGACAGGAGTTTTATAACTTAGTGCTAATACGGTCTTCAGACTCCGTTCAATAGAGCGCGATGCCGATGAGAGCGACAGCAGGAAAAGGGCAAATAACGGTGCGCAGCAGCAGGCAAGCAAGCACAGCGAACCGACTAGGTTATTCGTCACGTCTGCGTCGCGGGTAACTGATTTGACTAAGTTCTCTCTTTCTAGTAAGGCATCTTTTTCTTCCTTAGCAGCAGCCGACAAGAAGCTATCGTGTCCAGGCTGCAAGGGTAGTCATCGGCTTTTTATGTGTCCAGAATTTCTCAAACTTGACCCTACTAAGCGCTTCGAATTCGCAAGGTCAAAGTCCATTTGTCGGAATTGTCTTTGGAGTTATCAATCCTCTTGCCCCAACAACGGACGGTGTAAAATTTGCAACAAATCACATCACACCTTGTTGCATTTCGAAGACAAAGGGGGCGTGAGTTCTAAGGAAAATGAATAGCCGTCCTCCAAGACTGCATAACTAGTTTACCCAACATATACATCGGTAGCTTTCTCACCTCTCAAGTATTTCCTTCGGCATTGATTTACGTCAAAAATCGCGAGGAAAAGTTCGTTCGTGACTTGTTAGATTCCGGTTCCACTGTCAATTTAATTACAGAAAATTTTGCAAATTTCTTAAACCTACCTAAGCGTTCTTGTTCAATAAACACTGAAGCAGTTAACAGTATGAATACCGCTTCCAAGTATCAAGTTAAAGCAAATTGTCGGTCAAAACAAAATAACTTTCAGTTTAATTTGCATTTTTTGATTGTTCTCAACATTACTGATACAGTGCCGAGCGAGGCTTTCCCACGCGAAGATTTTGATATCCTACAAGACATTCGGTTAGCCGATCCTCAGTTTCATCTTCCCAAGACTATACAGATGCTGTTAGCATCAAGAACAGCCTTTTCGATTCTAAGTGTTGAGAACGCTAAAAATATGTTCACCCGCGAGTGAGCAGCAGGCTGACTGCCACATGGGTCAGTCGTGCATGGAAAATAAAATAAAAAGTTCCCAGGTGTCTCTGAAAAGAGGTATTGCGAGACACATGGGCGCTGGAAGGCTCGTTCGACTGCGAAGCACAAACCTTTTTTCTTAGAAAGCGGGACTCGAGTTCGGGTGCTCGACCGTACACATGTTCGACAGGACACGTTCAGGTCGGGAAAATGTGTGCACGCGCGGCTGTTCTCCAAATGAAACACGATTAATGTTTACGACCTCGAAACAATGTGTCACAATAGCCGGAGAGAAGATTGCGTTCTGAAAATTAACCTGCGTGTTAATTTGTCGTTGTGTGGTGTGTCTGCGTGGTGTGTCCGTGTGGTGTGTCTGCGTGGTGTGTCTGCGTGATGTGTCTGTGTGGTGTGTATGTGTGGTGTGCTGTATGTGTGAGGCCTTCGGGGCTCCTCTCGATGCTTGAGTCGACGTATTGCGGGACGAGGCACCTGGTAAGTGTTGCTCGTCGCCGCATAAGCCACAAATACAGATCCGTGCGCACCCGGAGGCTGCAGACCCCTCGAGGAAGCTCAGCTTCCTGGACATGTGGGTCACCCTGGAGGCGGGAAGGGCAAGCCACATGGGACTTGCTCTAGACCGATCGGCTGTCGTACGAGAGCGAGATAGAGAGCAAGAAGGGTGAAAGAACGGGGGCGTGAACGACAGCGCGTGCGCCTATGATAACCTGCAATGTAGCGGCGGGGAGGGGCCTGGAAAATTTGGTCTTCGGCATGCGAGAGCGGAATAGTTCAATTCGACACCACCCTTGTCTCCGGCAAGTAGCCTTTGTTGAAAGAATTTGTTTCGCGTAAGTTGGTGGATTAGCGCGATTTCACCGTATGTAAAACTAACTGTATCGTGTGCCTGAATAAAAATTAATATAATAAATATTCCACCACTCAGTTTCCTACTCAACCTCACCCCTAAATAATACTGAGTGTTAGGCAAATAAAGCGTCAACATAAGGATATATAACATACATAACATACTCATTCTGCAAAAAACCGTTTTAGGGTGGATTGTAGCCGGTGGAACAAGTAATTCGGTTCCATGCGATAAAGGGACCTACAATTTGCTTCCTCTTACTCAAAGGGTTGACCGTTTTTGTCATCTCGAGGAGGTAAATCACGACTCAGTTAAATCTAGCGAAGAACTTGCTTGAGAGCGGCATTATATCGAAAATACCACCCGAGACCCTTCAGGTAGATAAATTGTTCGTTTGCCGTTCAAGGAGAATAAACATACCCTCGGGGAATCCAAACAACAGGCTCTGTGTCGCTTCTACAATCTCGAAAGGAAGTTCATGGCGAACTCGTCGTTAGAGAGTACTCCAAGGTCATAAATGAAATGAATTCGTTAGGTCACGCGGTTCTGTGCAAGGATAATGACAATGACGGTTATTACCTTCTCCATCATGCTGTGATTGAGGAGTCTAGTGAAACGACAAAGGTTCGGCCGGTTTACGACGCATCGGCTAAAACATCGACTGCCATATCCTTAAATGACATCCTTATGGTAGGCCCTAATTCAGGACACTATATTTCAGCAATTGCTTACACTGGTCTTTGAAGCTTTCTAACTTACGATATCGGTAACAAAAAAAATTAAGAGAGACATTTTTCGAAAGCTTAAAACTTGACCTTTTCGATGGTATATATGAAATTGCTCTAAAAAATTATTAGTTATAAAAAAATCAGTTTGTTTAAAAAAAGCATGAATTTTCTCTCTTTTGTTTTTTTTAATCAAGTTTTGAAAGGTTTTTTCATATACCATCGACCTGGAACCTTGTTAACCAGTGGAGTAAATGTCTGAACTTTGAGAATCCATTGTTCCAATTTCAATTTTTCACTTTGGTCTTTGTAAAATGGCGCCAGAACTACAAAATTATCTCGATTACGTTTATGATTTATTTCCTCTGCAAACATGTACAAACCGGCAAAATTACCAAAAATAAAATGTTTTTAATATCACTCAAAGAATACGTATAAAATTTTTTAAAAAGTTTCAATCAACAACTTTTCAATTTTGCAAATGGTCAAATTATTAAAAAATAAAAAAATTGTGCAAAACATTTCCAAAAAATTTATATGTATTCTTTGACTAATTCTAAACACTTTTTATTCTTGGTAATTTTTCTCCTAAATCTATTGCTTTCCAGGAAAAAATATTTAAAAATCACAATAGTCGCGGATGTGAAAATCTATCCGTCAACTTATGTTCCAATCTCGAGTCGCGAGTAGAAAATCTAAAGAAAATTCTCGGTCGCGATACAGGCGTACAAAAAACCAAAATATCCGAGGTCGATACTGTTAATATTGTTTCCATTTCTGTAAAACTTTCTTTTCATGACCAAGTGACACTCAATATCCATTTTGTCTGATCATCGCCGCGATTTGATCGATCAAATATATTACGGTAATTTTGAAAACACTGAACATTTTTTCAATTTCATCATGCTATACGTAAATTAGTGAATAGCTGCAGAAGAGCACAAACCACGTATTGTAACGTTACATTTAATTGCGAGCTATTTTTATAATTCCTAAACGTTTGACTAAAATTAGATCATTCTTTTTGGAAAAAAATGGCTAAACGAAGAGCTTCAGAAATTTCGAGAAGGAAATATTCAGAGTAGACTGAAGATGAGGATTTTGATGAAAACGAAGATCATTTTATTATACCCAAACCTAACCTGGAAGACTAGCTCTGATAGAGATAGTGATAATATAGATAGGTCAAGTAATGAAGGAGAGAGCTTGAGTCATGATAAAAATAGTTCGGGTGCTAATGAAGTTTTTATGGCGAATGTATCATACAGATCTATTGCTAATAATTACACAGTAAAGCAAAAAAAAAATTGAAAACAAATCATGAGTTCTCATGGAGTAACGAAGAAAAAGTTTACCCTGAGGATTTAGAAAATGAGATATTACGAAGCGATGCAGAAAAAAAGAAAATAACTGAAATGTCAAAAGTACAACTATTGGAACTCTTTTTCTGCAACGAAATTTAAAATTACATTATTAAAGCAAGTAAAGAAAATGGCTTGGAATTATCTTAAGAAGAATCGAACACTTTTGTAAGAATATTGTTATTATCATCTTACAATAATCGCAATAATCAAAGAGAATATTGGTCAAATATCCCTGTGTAAAGTGCACTCCAGTTATATCAGCAATGTCGCGTAATAGATTCAGTGAAATAAAATCAAAAATAATATATTCGAAACCTACTTATAAAAACGACGTTGACAAGGCATCGAAATTTCGTTATATTGTAGACTTATTTAGGAAAAATATTGAACAATTTGGTTTCTTTTCAAATCTTTGTTAGTTGATAAAATGATGGTTCGATTTTTTGGCCGTACCTATCTAAAACAATATTTGCCTTCAAAACCTGATCCATATGAAATAAATCTCTGGGCCTTGTGAGGAGCAATTGGTTACATTTTCAATGTAGATTGAATTTTTGTGGTAAAAATTATCCGAGCATTGGAATGAACTTATACTCATGTCCTTTTGGCTTCAGAGTTGTATTGCAAATGGTGTCAACACTTTTATACAGTCTTTCGAAAAGAAAATTGTCAACTTATCATCTCTATTTTAAGAATTATTTTACCAATACAGACTTAGTTAATTACTTAAATAAATGTGGTTTCCTATCAACGGGAACTGTCGGTAGAGATAGAGTGAAGAAAAAGCATATTTTTGAAAAGAAAGCTCCGTGAGGATTATTCAGAGTAAGCCAAGAACGAAACAGTGAAATGAATTTTATTAGTATAATCGATTCTAAAGAGGTTTCTGTTTTTTTACAGCAGTTGGTGTTACTCCTCTAAAACCAATAGACAGATATTCAAAATCTGATAAAGACAGAATAGATATAGATTTCCCTTCTGCTGTTGCTTTGTACAATTAATACACGGGAGGAGTGGATGTTCAAGATTTTAGCTGTAAGAAAGCTTCTCCATGTATAAATCAAGAAAATGGACATATAACATTTTTGTACGAATTATGCAAATGTCAATAATGAATGCTGTAATACTTTAGAATGTTTGCAAGAAGAAAGATAAAAAAAATGAAAACAAGAGAAATGTGTAAAGAAGTGAGTAGAAAATACTTATCGCAACCAAAATTAGGAAATTTTCCATCTCACAAGCACGAGTCAAAGGTAATAAACGAGAGAAACTGTTTGAAAAAATTTGAACGTATTATCTGAGTGATTCTAAGAACTTTTTATTCTTGGTAATTTTGTTAGTTTGCACATATTTGTTGAGAAAAAAGTCATAAACGTAAAAATTCAAAGGAAAAAAATCATAATCATGAGAATTTTGCCATTCTGGCCCAATTTGCAAAGACGAATGTAAAAAATTGAACTTTACACAATGGATTCTCAAAGTTCAGGCATTTATTCCATCGATTAAAAAGGTTCCAGGTCGATGGCATATGGAGAAACTTTTCAAAACTTGATTTAAAAAAGAAGAGCGTGAAAAATCCATGCTTTTTTTTAAACAAACTGATTTTTTTTATAATTAATAATTTTTTGAGCAATTTCATATACGATATACCATGTGAAAGGGCAAGTTTTAAGCTTTAGAAATATGCCTCTTTCAATTTTTTTAGTCGCCGATAGTGAGTTATAAAAGATCATGAGTTACAAAACCTCAAATACTAGTATACCGCTTATGCCATTTTAGGCCTTTAAGGGCTAGAATCCTTTCTTAAAAAATCCATGGCCTGGCAAGTGAAACCTGTCGAGTGAAGCCACTTTATTCGTGATTTGATTGGCTAAAAAATTACGTGTCAGAAATACTGTATTACATTGTCATAATATGTGTGTGTATATTGAGTGACTGTGACTGCCTATAACTAAGTAATTGTCTTTCATTTGTTTGTTTTTAATAACCCGTTTCCATCAAACGGAGCTAAATAATTTTTTAATGCGTCGTCATCAAGTGAATAAATAGTGAACTGAAGCATTTTCCAACCGAAAAAAGGTAAATTGCAAAACGCTTGGGTATAATAAAACTAATAGATTTATATACTTTATGTAAAAGATGATATTTCTTTATTATTTTACGAGGGTCGTTTGAAAAGTCCGTGCAAAGTCAGAGAGATAGCGCTACTAGTGCGTATCAAGGTAATTTTTAGTTAGTGGCATATCTTGGAAGAGCACACACCAAGTTTTAGCCAGATCGGCCAATTACTTTGCGTTTTACATTCGTTTCAATCAAAGAAATCGAGTGGTTGTAAAAAAATGGACGAAAAAGAATTTCGTGTATTGATTAAACATTACTTTTTCAAAGGCAAAACGCCTCAGGAGATTAAACAGAAGCTTGATAACATTATGGTGATTGTGTACCTTCGATTAGAATGGTTTATAAGTGGTTTCGAAATTTTCGGAGTGGCCATATGAGCACAAAAGACGCTGAACGTTCTGGACGCCCTGTTGAGGTTACCACTTCAGAAATCATTGATAAAATCCATGATTTGGTGATGGCTGACAGAAGAGTGAAGGTGCGTGAGATTGCTAGTACTGTAGGCATCTCGAGCGAATGGGTACATAATATTTTGCACCAACATTTGGACATAAAAAAGCTATCCGCTAGATGAGTGCCGCGATTGCTCACGATTGACCAAAAACGAGATCGTGTGAAATGTTGCAAGAATGGTTTGCAGCTGTTCCAGCAAAATCCGCAAGACTTTAAGCGTCGTTTCATCACTGTAGATGAAATATGGATACATCACTACACTCCTGAGACCAAAGAATAGTCTAAACAATGGGTTACCAAAGGGGAATCTGCTCCGAAAAAGGCGAAGACAATTCCTTCGGCGGGGAAGGTTATGGCGACTTTCTTTTGGGATTCGCGAGGAATAATCTTCATCGACTATCTAGAAAAGGGTAAAACCATTACAAGCGAATATTATTCATCATAATTGGATCGTTTGAAAACCGAGTTGCTAGAGAAACATCCATGATTGGCCCACAAAAAAGTCCTCTTCCACCACGACAATGCGCCAGCTCACGCCTCAGCAGTTATGGCCGCAAAACTGATGGAGATAGGGTTCCAACTCGTTTCACACCCCCCCTATTCTCCAGACTTGGCTCCGTCAGACTACTATTTGTTCCCTAATATGAAAAAATGGCTGCCGGGGAAAAAATTTTATTCAAACGAGGAGGTGATTGCAGAAACGAATGCCTATTTTACAGACTTGGACAAATCCTATTATTTGGAAGGGATTAAAAAACTAGAGCAGTGTTGGATGAAGTCTATAAGCCTAAAAGGAGACTATGTCGAAAAATAAAAAAGATTTATTAAAAAAAATCAAGCAGTTTTTATTTTTGCACGGACTTTTCAAACGACCCTCGTACCAGCCATTAGATTTTCAAGATATTGCTTTTTTTATTGTTTTTTGTAATTTTGTACTTTATAAGCAATTCTTGTTGTAACGTTACATCAAACATCTGTAATTAAATACTTAGTTACATAGAAAAAGATATATTTACATTTATAAAAACAATTAAGTTTTTACCAATTTTTTTTGAGCCACTTTCAATCGTATTTTTATCATAGAAAAATGTATTGACAATAAATTTTTGTGACCCAGTAAATAGTTGTGCAGACTTTGGCAAACTTCAATCTTTGTATACTTTTCTTTAATGCACTATTAATCAACTTTAGCTGTTGATTTTGTTGCCCAAACAAATATTAATTAAATAAACCTTTCTTCTCTAATAGTTTATTTTTTCCTGTTTTTTTACAGTAATATGTTTGTTATCATCTTCAGCTATTGAATTTTCCTTGTTTCTTAGTTGATTCTTTTATTTTTTTACGATAGATTTTGTTCTGATTTTGTTGTTGTCTATGTAGCCTCTTTTCATTATCAGTTGAATCATGAATGTCTTTAATTTTACCTAATCTCTTTCTCTCGTAACATCTTCCTCTTTCTTTTTGACGATAAATTTATCTGTTCTTAGGATCATCCAAAATTTTTTTTTGACGCTGTCGAAGTTGATTCAGTAAGAGGAGAAGGTTTTGTACCAAAACTCTTATAAGAAAAGATGTAATACGATACACCTACTCCAGCCTACTTAGATCAGGAGCAACTATTTAGATATGCATTGCTCGATATAAAAATAGAAATGAAAAACGAATATTTTAAAAATTCAATACTTTGCAATGTTCGAAAAAATACTTTTGTTTTAGTCTATATATCTTTTTCATAAATAATAGTTGTCATTTGATCCACAGATTTTGTACATGCATATACATACATATAAGCTTGTGTCTATGAAATACACTTCTATTTATAAAATAGGTTAAGTTATCCCCTTCGTGATGTACACTTACAAAATCAAAATTTGATTACCTTCTTTAGTATCACTAAAGATTTTTTGCTTTTTCAAAGCTACATACGCTTTTTTTGTGCATTCCTTGCTTAAGTCATCAGCTGTTGACTTCTCGTAGTTCACTTAAAAATGTAGATGTAGAATTTCATATCCTCAAACTCGTATTCAATCTACAATTTATTTTTCATAATTATATTTAATTAATATTTGTTTGGGCAACAAAATCAACAGCTAAAGTTGATTAATAGTGCATTAAAGAAAAGTATACAAAGATTGAAGTTTGCCAAAGTCTGCACAACTATTTACTGGGTCACAAAAATTCATTGTCAATACATTTTATCAATATAAAACATATTCAAAATAACCACGGAAGGGACAATACATGGAGTGGACAATTCATATTAAAGATAAATCGTTATTGAATTGAATACTTATTTATTGTATTCAATCTTCATAAATACGACAAAAATAAAAGTTAACACTTTCCTGCAAATCACCCATATAAGTTGTAGTATATAACTAAATTTTACTCCTGAATAGTATGCATATTTCTAAAAAATGAAGTTGACTCTCTGTATGATTATTTGTAGAATGTATCTAGAGAGCAAGACAGATTATGCAAGGATCAAAGCATTAAATTATGTATGCTTAAACAATTAGCTTTGGCTATGATTTCTTTCCGCTATGAAATATAGTGCATAACACTTTTGAACAGCTTATAATAATTTAGGCAACACACACACACACATAATCGGTTCTTCAGCAAGCTGGCTACTGATTTTCATGAGATAATATTATTTGAATAAAGTTTTAAAGAATTAAGAAAACAAAGAAAATAATATATATGCTTTGTTACGTATTTGATCATATATAAAGGTTTTTATTAATTGAAATTGATATTTTAAGTGACTGTATCGTCACAATATACGTATAAAGTTTCAAAATGAGTGTAATAACAAGTTTATTAACTGTAGATATCTTCCAGGTGTTCTATATATTAAGTAAAAGCATGAAATTATGAGAAAAATCGAATTTTCAACGTTATTCAAAATCATCATTTTTACTACAATACTAACCTTTGAATCTTTAAGGAAATTGAGTACCAAACTTTAACGCTCCAAAGATCATCGATTTAGGTTATACGAAGCTGGTTGAATAAGGTTTGGTACAAATCTAGGATCCAAAAGTAGGACACTCCTTGTGAGCTCAACTCGATGGACAAGTATGCTTTTAATATTGGCCTTTCACCAAGAGGCTCATGAAAAGAGTCATAGGTAATGTAGCTGAAAATCGCCAAATAGGTTGTCGCAGGTATTCGAGCAGAAAAGATAAACGACGGTGCCGCAAATAAAAACTAATAAAATATGAATAAACCAGAATTAATATAAATAAGACTTGAAACATAAGTAAAAGAACGGCAGCGTAGCGTGAGAGAGAGAGAGAGAGATTTGTATTTGCAGGAACAACTTTCCAACGGGCGATCGACCCCTTCATCAGTTCATAGGTAGATCCATATGCTTTCGCCTGCCTAGACAACATTACCGTGGTCTCGGCTACTTTTAAGAATCACCTGACATATCTAGTGAAGGTACTGGGGCAGTTGAGGGATGCCAAAATGATCGTTAACCAAAAGAAGAGCATGTTTGGTAGATCAGAGATACGACACATGGGAATTCTAGTAAATCGAGACGGGGTAAAATCCGATCGAGAAATGAATTCGCCCCATAGTGAAGTGCCCAGGTTCAAAAAACTTAAAGAAACTGAGACGTTTCTTCAGCATAATATCCTGAACATTGGCCTTTTATCGACGATGTCATCTCAATTGTAAAACCGTTCATATGATTAACGAGGAAAACAGTTCTCTATAATTGGGGGTAAAACAAGGAAGGAGAGTTCACGGGAACTTAACACCTCATGACTATTACACCAATCTTGCAACCGCCCTACCTCGAAGGAGAGAGATTCTGCAAACCGATGTCAGTGAATAAAGGAGAACGGAATTCCGACTTGGAAACGAAGTATCTTGCTGTCGTCTGGGCCATTGACAAGATCCAGCAGTATTTGCAAGGTTATCATTTTAAGACTATAACTGACAACATTTGCCTGTGCTGGCTACAAAACATGATAAACTCCACCAGTTATCTAGCCCGATAGACATTGAAGCTTTGGGGATACGTGTTCAACGTTAAACACGCTATCCCAGGCACCTTGTCACATGCATGCGAAGAGAACAAGCGCGCAATAAATGCCTTCATATGAGTGAAAAAGACCTCCGATGAGTGGTTTCTCAACCAAACGAAGAAAGTCTCCGAAATCTTTGGCTCACATTTAGCCTGAAAGTTTCAGAGTGATAACGTATACACTTACCGCCTGGACAGCGAATTCTTGGAAATTACGAATGGGGAAGAGGCATAGAAAATTTTAGGCCTGGCGGAATACTGGAAGAAATATTAGAAGACTGCCACGATGTCTCTGTAGCCGGTCACCTCGAATAGGATAAGACATACGATAGGGTGAAGCACAACTACTACAGATCTACTATGGTAACCGATATTCAGCAATACGTCTGGAATCGCTAGATGCGCTAAATGTGTTAGCATTGTAAAATGGAATAGCACTTTCTTTCTACTGGCAGATGCAAAAAAAACACAAAGTCGATCAACCCTGGCAGGTGATCACCAGAAACATCATGTGGCTACTACCTCGCAGTCTCCGAGTGTACAAGTATATATTAGTGTTCATGAATCTTTTCACGCGATAGATGAAATGTATGCCGATTCGAAAAACACTAAGACTATTGTAACGGAATTCCACGTATACGTGACCACGATTTACTGTCTGAGAACCAACGCCGCGGAGAGGTATTACCGTACTCTGAAGACTATGATGATTTATTACATCAAGAGGAATCATCGTATGAAAACTTTGAGGAAAGAATGTTCGTTTTAAACACGGCGATGAATTTAGAACAACCAAGGTGAGTTTTATCATGTTAAATTATGTACGTCAACCAATATACCTAATATTCACTGTAAATCACAAAATCAGCTACGGCAAAGAAATTAGCTCATCGATAGTAGGAGATCTTGGGTGGCACACTTGGACCTTATGCCCATCTTGTTTGATAACGTTGCCGAGCGAACAAGGACTGAGCCGGAAAGACAGACAGATATTCGTTAGCAAGCGCTGAGCTTCGCTCTTCAAGGAAAGCGACTAAGTATGACACGTGAATGGAAATATATCTTTCGCCTTCAAATTAACAACCCCGTATGCTAGGCTCTACGTGGTCAGAGAAATATGTGGCTCTAATATCTACTTAGTAGCCTTGGAAAGTCCCTCGGCTGCCTTTTCCTTTCTCCTGGAGGTGCTGTAGTCAGAGTCAATGGGCATGTCGGCTGGCAAGCAAATAGACCTTGACATTGACTGTTCGACCAAAACCGACGAGCATTCCGTCAAGTGTTATCATTGTCAGTCGGCTGCGACCACCACAGTACAGTCATACGGACCAGAATACGAGTACTAGCCGACGATGACGCTGAATAGGGTCGCCTCATCCAAGCTCGACAAAAAATCGTCAAACTCGTCGGTAATAAAGAGGGAATTCGGGGTGATAGAATATGCGTAGGCCTTTGTCAAATTTCTGCAACGCTTCAATCGGAGACGGCTCAGCGAGTTCTTCGATTATCGGAGCGAATTTGCTGGTGAGCCGCTGGAGCGAGCGTGTATGGATTTGCCGAGAGAACGCCAGGGCCACCATAGCAAATTAACGAAAGCACGAGGGCCTTGCTGTCTCTCGAACTGAGTTCTCTCAACCCTCCAAAAGTCGCCTTATTACTTGAGGCACCGATCTTGACTCCATTCCCTGAGATTATTCTCGGTATTAGCCTCCGTGTGACGCGACGGCGTTCATCATACCTTCCACCCTCACTATATCATTAGTCCCAACAGCGCTTCAAACGTCTGCGCCTTTTCCTGAAGGGCCTTCCGGTACCAAATCGCGACGCCAAAACAACGTCGGTCGCTTCAGTTGCGGTCACATAGGTGTCATCGGCACAGGGCAGTATCTTCATAACAGCGAACACCGCCTAGAATTTGGGTGCGGATGGTAACTAATAGTGAATAGATGAATGAAGGCCCGACGCTTGTGCACTCTCCGAGCCTCAACAAAATAAAAATGTGTCATAAAACCTAGAGAGAATTATTTTAATCCTAGACCTTCCTATATTTCTCTGCGACCAAGCGCGCTTTACACCGACAATCGTCTTTGCAAAGCCCTTTTTCAGACTGAAAGGGAGCTGTTCCGATGGAATATTTATAAGAGCACGCACCTATATTAACGAACGTCTGCGACAGAGAAGGGGCGTGAATAAGAGAAGTTTTCGCACTCATTCTCGCAACAACACTGGGTATATAAGCAGCAGCTTGAGGCAGCAGTTAGCCTTGCAGCGACTGATGATTTAATCTCTTGACTGTGTTAAATAATCATTTATTTAACTCACCGTTACACAAAATGTAACTAAATCGATGCCATATATAGAGTATCAGACCAAAAGATTATTTCAATAAACTGAAATAATTTTATTTATTTGAACATTTTAACATCTTGATTCGGCCTTCTCAGATTTACGTTACTTAAAACGTTTTTTTTATTTACTCAGATATTATTTTCAATCTGTCTTACATATTGAGATAATAAGTAAATGTTATTACCAAATGGTATATATAAACGAAATTCAGAACAATACTCAAGTAAGCATTCTGTTATTATTTTAAGATGTGCGTGTCAAATAATTTAGGATTCATTTATATATTCACTAGTTTATGTTTCTTGAGTCTAGTGTTGATAATGAATGTCTTGAGAAGTCCAAACTAATTTGAGTGTAACTTTTTACGGCAATGTTTTGATAGCTCCGATTTTCCATAGATGAGTCAGTACATTTTTTTCATATTGCGTTCTCTCCAACTGTTTGCGTTTTGTGAATATATTATTTCCATGTGAACTGCCGGTCGAATACTATACCTAAATATTTTTTCGACACTCCGTATGGAAATTGCGTTTTTCCCGCATACTCGGCAAAAGACGTGCGTTGAAAATCGCACTTTCCACACGTCGTATCAAAAAATACGGTACGGCACATGTTTTAATGCACATACAGTTTACACTTGTATCGTAATGTACTCGTACTATACATGATTGCTTTGTGGCAAATATTTATCATTAAGTTTAATAGTTGGACAGATGTCTTTTCATAGTATGAACGTCGTATAGATTTATTTGCTTTCATTTACTACTTCTCCATGAGTTGAACTAATTTTAAACATAATTATTATCTATGTAATTTTATTATGTTTCAAAATCTATTGTTACCTCTAGGTGTGATGTTAAAATAGCTGCATCATTTGCGTTAATTACTGTCTGATGTAAGGAGACTTTGATAAGTCTGAGGTGTATAACAGGTATACTGTTGGGCTTAGAACGCTACCTTGAGATACATCTCGAGGACTAAACTGAGCATTGTTAATGACGCTATTATTTTATTTTTGTTCATACAAGGCTACTTACTATTTTATAATTGTAAATTAATTAGAAGAATCTTTTATTTTAAAACAATCGTAGGTTGCATTATATGTATTATTCATTAATTATCATTTGTCATCAATTTTTAACAAACCAACATTATTTCTTTCAATTAGACTAATTGCATTAAGAGTTTTTATAAACCATAATTTGTATTTTTAACTTACATTTGTTTTAAGTTAATTTTATTTAACATTATACTTTTTAACAATGCAAAATAACGATGAAATAATTTCGTGTACTATATATCATATAATCAAGTTGTTTTGATTTATTGAAGGAATTCTAAGGACTGTCTCTCAAGATATTATATCGATTTAGTTAACTGTCAATTGAGTTCCCCTTTTGAGGACGCGGAATCATAAATTATATATATATATAACACAGGTGTGATTCCTCAGACGCACCCATTATCATCCATACTGTATCCATACATTTACCTATTTTAACGGTGTTTTTATTTAATTTTTTACGTTATTTTAATGTAGTTTGATTTTCTCCGATTTTCATTCATTTTTAGCCATTAGACCCAGTTTTATCCATTTTGCCCATTTTTTCCCATTACTTAAACGTTAATACTTAATGTCAAGTAGCGTTAATTTTATTTATAAAATATTTATTATAGTAAATAAATAATTAATTATTAACAACAGAATTTGTAGATGACATTTCAATATATATTACCTTCAATAAAGTATGTACAATAATGTCATTTTCTTCAAATTACGTATCTTTCGCTAATTTTTTAGTAACCGACAATTTTGAAGCCAATTAAATTTGGGAAAAATACAAAAATAAGTTACAGTTACTTGGGGTGCTTTGTTGAATAGGTTTTAGTATCACTGATCTCGATCACGCTACCCTGAACCTGAAGGGGAACTCACGATAATCCAGCACCCCGACGTGAGAGGCAAGGGGAACTCACGATAATCCAGCACCCCGACGTGAGAGGCAAGGGGAACTCACGATAATCCAGCACCCCAAAAGGAACAGAATCCTTCTACGTCCACGTCGTTGTTCCTGGATAGCGCTAAAAGAAGGATTCTGGATCGAGAAACTAGTTTTCTTGTTTAATAATCAAAATAGACACATTTTTGGAGTTTCGATATAAATATACTGTTAATCTTTATTTGACCTCCAGAGGTCACGTCGACCTTGGACCTCAAGGCATATTTTAACGTAAAATTTGACTCTCTTTCAATTGCCGATGTCAAAAGTGTGGGTTCCCATTTAACAAAAGAAATTTGACCTTGAAATTACCTTGAAGGTGAGGTCCAAGGTCAAATTCAAGGTCATCACTGGATTCATCGTTGAAAGTTACATAAGACCTGACGTTAACAATTTTATTTTTACGACCAACGCTCAGATTTTCAGGGGTTTCCATACTTTTTCCGACATTGACCTCTATTTGACCTCCAGAGGTTACTTTAACCTCATACCTAACCACGTATCCGGACGTAAAATTTCCCGCTCATTTTGATTCCGGCATCAAAAATAGGGGTTCTCATTTGAAAAAATGAGGTTGACCTTGAAATGACCTTGATGGTAAGGTCCAAGGTCAAATTCAAGGTCATTACTAGATTCCTCGTTGAAAGTTATATAGGACCTGACCTTAAGAATTTTATTTTTATGACCAACCCTCTGAGATTTTCAGGTGTTTCCATACTTTTTCACCACCCTGTATATTAAGATTTGATTTTACTTCACTCTGAGATATTTTTATGTTTCCTTAGTACTTATTAAATGGGTATTCCCCTATCCACTACTTATTTTAGTGTTGAAAAAATTATAACTGAAAAAAATATAGTGTTTAAAAAAATTAAATTATACAAAAAAATATGTCATAAAATGACATTATAAAAAAATGAATGACGTAATTCAATATCGTAAAAAATAAAACTTCGTAAAACAAGAAAATAAAAAGTTAAATGTGAAACAAAATATAGAATGTCGTAATACAACAATATGATAAATTAAACGTCGTAAGACGACAAGATAGAAAAAAAGCATATCTTAAAACAACGCCATAAAAAAATGTCCTAAGACGACACCATACAAAGTAAAATATTCTAAAATGACAACATAAAATTCAGAAACAAAATTCCGGTTTCGGGTTTCTGAGCCCGCATCGGAGGCTTCCATAGGTGGTGGATAGGGGAATACCCATTTTATAAAATAAGCACTAAGGAAATATAAAAATAGCTCAGAGTGAACGAAAATCAGAACTTAATATAGAATCAACAATAATTATATGATAACTCATGTCTACACGAAAAAAAAAAAAAAAAAAAAAAAAAAATTATCTCAACTTTTGAACAGACAGGTCTATTTCCATGTATTTTTTGACGCCGAATGCAAATTTGTAAAATATGTAGAGACTTTTCAGGAACGGTATGTTTCGTCATGTTAACACTTTCGATCGACAACTGATGAACGATAGACATATCTCATTTCTTTTATAACCACCAAATTATCGGTTACTAAAAAATTAACAAAACAAAATTCATACATTTAACGTTCATATAATATTAGTTATCTTTATTTTCTTTTAAATCTTCTGTAACTTATTTTTGTATTTTTCCCAAATTTAATTGGCTTCAAAATTGTCGGTTACTAAAAAATTAGCGAAAGATACGTAATTTGAAGAAAATGACATTATTGTACATACTTTATTGAAGGTAATATATATTGAAATGTCATCTACAAATTCTGTTGTTAATAATTAATTATTTATTTACTATAATAAATATTTTATAAATAAAATTAACGCTACTTGACATTAAGTATTAACGTTTAAGTAATGGGAAAAAATGGGCAAAATGGATAAAACTGGGTCTAATGGCTAAAAATGAATGAAAATCGGAGAAAATCAAACTACATTAAAATAACGTAAAAAATTAAATAAAAACACCGTTAAAATAGGTAAATGTATGGATACAGTATGGATGATAATGGGTGCGTCTGAGGAATCACACCTGTGTTATATATATATATAATTTATGATTCCGCGTCCTCAAAAGGGGAACTCAATTGACAGTTAACTAAATCGATATAATATCTTGAGAGACAGTCCTTAGAATTCCTTCAATAAATCAAAACAACTTGATTATATGATATATAGTACACGAAATTATTTCATCGTTATTTTGCATTGTTAAAAAGTATAATGTTAAATAAAATTAACTTAAAACAAATGTAAGTTAAAAATACAAATTATGGTTTATAAAAACTCTTAATGCAATTAGTCTAATTGAAAGAAATAATGTTGGTTTGTTAAAAATTGATGACAAATGATAATTAATGAATAATACATATAATGCAACCTACGATTGTTTTAAAATAAAAGATTCTTCTAATTAATTTACAATTATAAAATAGTAAGTAGCCTTGTATGAACAAAAATAAAATAATAGCGTCATTAACAATGCTCAGTTTAGTCCTCGAGATGTATCTCAAGGTAGCGTTCTAAGCCCAACAGTATACCTGTTATACACCTCAGACTTATCAAAGTCTCCTTACATCAGACAGTAATTAACGCAAATGATGCAGCTATTTTAACATCACACCTAGAGGTAACAATAGATTTTGAAACATAATAAAATTACATAGATAATAATTATGTTTAAAATTAGTTCAACTCATGGAGAAGTAGTAAATGAAAGCAAATAAATCTATACGACGTTCATACTATGAAAAGACATCTGTCCAACTATTAAACTTAATGATAAATATTTGCCACAAAGCAATCATGTATAGTACGAGTACATTACGATACAAGTGTAAACTGTATGTGCATTAAAACATGTGCCGTACCGTATTTTTTGATACGACGTGTGGAAAGTGCGATTTTCAACGCACGTCTTTTGCCGAGTATGCGGGAAAAACGCAATTTCCATACGGAGTGTCGAAAAAATATTTAGGTATAGTATTCGACCGGCAGTTCACATGGAAATAATATATTCACAAAACGCAAACAGTTGGAGAGAACGCAATATGAAAAAAATGTACTGACTCATCTATGGAAAATCGGAGCTATCAAAACATTGCCGTAAAAAGTTACACTCAAATTAGTTTGGACTTCTCAAGACATTCATTATCAACACTAGACTCAAGAAACATAAACTAGTGAATATATAAATGAATCCTAAATTATTTGACACGCACATCTTAAAATAATAACAGAATGCTTACTTGAGTATTGTTCTGACTGATATTTTATTATACAGGGTTTCCCATTTTTACTTGCCCAGTAGGATATCTCAAAACTTGGCGAGGTAATCGAAAAATGTTTCAAACTAAAATTGTATGGTTCGGAGGGGGTCAACTTATGATACCCTCAAACTTGACCTTGAACTTGATTTTCAAGGTCATTTCAAGGTCAATATTACTTTTTTTAATAGAAACCCCTATTTTTTATTCCGGATTCAGATAGAGCGGGAAATTTTACGTTCAAATCATATAATATCTGTGGGGTCCAAATGACCGCCACCTCACCTCCAAAGTCATTTCGAGGTCAATCTTACTTTTTAAATGTTACCCCTCATTTTTCGTAACAGGTTTGAATTCTACGTGAAATTGTACGTTCAGATGATGGAATGTTTATGGAGTCCGAATGACCCCCCATCCCACCCCCAAAGTCACGAATTCAAAACTGTGACGAAAAATGAGGGTTCCCATTCAAAAAGTATGGTTGACCTTGAAATAACTTTGTGGGTGGGGTGGGGGGTTTTTCGGACCCTATATATATCGCATTATCTGAACGTACAATTTCACGTAGAATTCAAACCTGTTACGAAAAATGAGGGGTACCATTTAAAAAGTAAGATTGACCTCGAAATGACTTTGGAGGTGAGGTGGCGGTCATTTGGACCCCACAGATATTATATGATTTGAACGTAAAATTTCCCGCTCTATCTGAATCCGGAATAAAAAATAGGGGTTTCTATTAAAAAAAGTAATATTGACCTTGAAATGACCTTGAAAATCAAGTTCAAGGTCAAGTTTGAGGGTATCATAAGTTAACCCCCTCCGAACCATACAATTTTAGTTTGAAACATTTTTCGATTACCTCGCCAAGTTTTGAGATATCCTACTGGGCAAGTAAAAATGGGAAACCCTGTATAATAAAATATCAGTCAGAACCCGATGTCGTTAATGTAGCTATACCTTCAATCTACAAATACGTGTCTTAAGACGTAGACTTGATTAGTTATTCGTATCGAAAATCTGACAATTTATAATTATTGATATAAACATTTATTAGAAACACTCGGCGATTTAGCAGGCGCTCAATTTTAAGCAGTCGTGCCTATCAATTTCATTTTATATTATACTGGTACAGTTAATGAAATTATAACAAAATTGTGATTTAACAATTTTCATTATAATTATTAAGCGATAATTTTAAACTATATCGAACAACATAATAAAATTGCCGCTTTGTAATTATAATAAAAATTGTTAATTTACTTTTTTTAATTGCTAAAAAATTGATTTTAAAATAATCTCTAGGTTCTAGGTATGATCAGCAGCCTACTCGCATGTAAGTTTTACTTTTTGAGAAAATTGAGCAGGAGGAAAGGGAGAGTCATAGGTACAATGTGTACAGTATAGTGGTAAAGTATAAGGTGTCTAAATTCTTATGAATATTTATAAATTTTGTTGATGATGAACATAATTCTATTATTTATGCGATTTTAATTGGTTTTAAAAAATAAACAACTAACCTTATGAGCCCTGAGAGTCTTGCCTTCGCAAGCGAGGGTAACATCACAGTAAGCCTGGCGCTCCAACAACTGTGAGAACATAGTTTGTAAGTTACTATGATGATATTTCCACCTGAGGCAGTACTGCTGGGGGAACATATTGGCGTTGCCGTTGGTGGCGCCGCCACCGTTGGCCGCGGCGATGCCGCTGTTGCTACCAGTGATCGGTCCCGTATTTGTGACCGTGCCTGTGACTGCACCTATAGTGCCGTCAGCAGTATCTCCACTGGTACTTGTGAGGCTAGCACTCATCGAAGCCGGGCCTCCTGCCGCCACGGCCGCCGCCGCTTCTTGCAGCATAGGCCTGCGGATGGCAGCGTACAGCCGCCACCGCCGGCAGAGCTTTTGCTCGTTGAGGCCGCCACGGACGAAGCTGCGCCTACTTGCGCTTGCTTCGGCTGTCTGCTACAAACGATGACCGTAATTTCACTTATCTAGCACTCGCTCCGTTCAGGTGACACAGTTTTACTATTCTCTCTAGTGCATCTGCAAAAAACAAAGTAAATTGTACATAAATAATATATCTTTGATCAAAGCTTTAGAAACTCCAAAAAACGCATGCATGCACACACCCCCTTTTCTGTGGAGGTTATAAGACCTCAATCTCTAGGACGCAGTTTCCCTTTCCCCTCGGACTTGTTGGATCTCTCAGTGCATCCAATCTAGTCGGAGCCAAGTGAGGAGGCTTAAGCGATACACGAGTCAATAATACGTCACTTGTTAAAGTTATGATTGTATTGAAAATTAATAAATGATGGAATGTAGATAATCAGAAGTCAGAAATCCAAAACTAAATATTAGGTATAAAGTAGCACATGACATATAATACAAGGAAAATGGAAAAATAAGCTGGAATAATTTCATGTATGGATCTATACACGTGAGTTTATTCAAACGTTAGAATATAAAAAGCAGCGATGTTCTATTTTACCGTAAATATTGGTGAAAGTTCACGATACAACAAATGTTTGCACACACGCACACATACACACGCGCGTGCGTGCGAATTTTAATCCTATTTACGTTGAAATTAAGCTACTAGTTCGTGAAAAGACAAAAATTATGTTATGTTAATTACGTATCTTATAATAATGATGCATTACTTTAAAAAAATGTTATGTCATTAAATAATATATGATAAATAGTGCTTTGCTAGCATGTAGGTAACAGAATATAAGATGAATTAATATCAAAGAGCCCTAACGACAATACCCGGTAATCAGTATAATATTATAGCATTGAAAAGAAAATTCTTCGAAAAATTACAGTGGAGGCCACTGTAAATCTGGGATGTAAAGGACATTGACTAGATTTTATAATGATTTTGACTAATTTAAAAAAATTGTATTAAAAAATTAATTTTTTTAATACAATATAATAATGTCAGTATTATAAGAATTATTATAATACTGACACGATAATTTTTATTACTAATAATTTTTACAATGAAAATTTTGAAAAACTAAAGATTTTGCAAAAATATTTGCAATTACGCACATGAAAATTTATGATTTCGTCATGTAATTTTTATTCATCGATAACTGTAGAAACTCAGTTCAATCGGTACAACAGAGCGACTTCATAAGTGATAAATCAGTCAAGGTAAGTAAATCATTAAATTTTTTAATATTTCTTCTCAATATTTGTATCATGAAAATAGATTTTATAAGTCAGTTACCGTCCTAACCTAAAAACTCTTCTACTGTGCTTGGACTTTGAAACGCATGCATTATTTCTATATGTAATATAAAGTGCTTTGTTGTTATTGACTTTCTCTTTTGTAATTTGCTAGCGTCAAAATGGTATGGGAATGTATAGAGTAATTACACATGGATTTTTTGGTAGTTCCAAATAGCTTTATGCATGAGGTGGAATTTTATACTTGTTAGTAATGTGTAACGGAGAATCTTGGCTAAACCGATTTCGTCCGTTTGACTTTCGCCAATATCCGCCTGCCGCGCCAAGCTAAGAGTGTGCGTACCGTAGTACAGTGTACGGGCTGAACAGACAGATGAAGCGATCGGGATGGCGCGGAAGATAGATTAGATTAGTTCGTTTATTGCGCCAATGAGGTGGAACCCCGTCTGGCAGTTTGGAAAATGTACATAACAAAATAATAATAAAATTTAAACATGACAAAAGAGGAGATGCAAGGATGAAAAGTGACGCATTTAACTATTTGAAGAAGATGAATTACGTGAAACTGTATGAGTAGTATATACGGTGAGCAGCGAGTTTCCAATGGCATTAACAGTAAACACTAAGAGTATATATGTAAAAATAAAAATAGAATAAAAATGAAAATATAGTAAAATAAAATATATAAAGAACAATATAAATGAGTTATCAGATAAAACGACAAAGTTAACAATAATAAAAGATGAAAAATAATACTAAGATAATAAAGACAATAAAGGTAATAGAAAACAATAAAAATAGTAACAACAACAAAATACTAAAAGTAGTAAAAAATAATAAAAATAGCAAGAGTAGTGAAGACGCGAATGGCACCTGTTTTACAGAAGGAAGGTCTGAAAAGAGGAAAGGTATAAAGGTGGATCGACGTGCGTTCGGCTAGAAAATAACCATTCAATTAGCTATTTCATGAACCATAGGTCGATAGAGGGGTAAGTGTGGGACGATGGATAATTTTGGGAGAACGCGGCTGGATTGACCCTGTTTGGTATGCGAGTATAATCGGACAGTGCCGGTACCGGCATTAACTTCTCGCGAGTCGCCCTCTCAATCCATGCTCTAGCCTCGTAGTTTAAGAATAGATCACGGGTCCAATCCCTAAAGTTAGGGATCCGATCGGTGGAGAACAGGGTCACGCTCAGTGAGTTGAGTATTCTCTGAGCAAGGATAGCAAAGGAATGGTTCCATGCCTCAGTTCGAGGGGCCTTGTATTCAAACGCCGACGGCGGGTGGCGACCCGAGCGCCGGATAATGACACCATCGAGCAGGACAGACAGGTTTTTAGCCAGGTAGTGCGGCGATTTTCTGGACACAACAGAGTAGGCCAGAACGGCAAGGGCTCTATACCTATTTGGGGTGAGGAATAGCCAGCCCAGGGCTAGTCTATGGTGCGTGATGTGGCTGTTTAAGGATAGAGAAGGTATGAAAGGGATCCATCCTATTACGAAGCGTACGCAGACGTTTTGTGCAACTTGAAGCTTAGACGAGCGCTCTCCATCAAGCTGAATACAAACCACTGAGAGGTAATCGAAATGTGGGAAAACGAGTTGCTCGACAAGAACTTTTCTGAGGGTAGTCGAGAGAGATTTCCTGTGGAAACGAAGTGAAGCCAGATAGCTGTATGCCCTCCTCGTCACGCTTCTCACATGTTCGGACCAGTTTAACGTGGGAGTAAGTGTCACGACCAGATTACGAGCACTGGTAACATAGTCGAGTGGAACCTCGTTGATGGTGATCTTCACGATGTCATTCAAGTTGATAGCCCTAACGTACTGTTCGCTGCCCAGTATCATGACCTTGGTCTTAGTGAGGTTCAGGGAGATACCGTTTCCTAGTGCCCAATCCGCTATAGCCTGCACATCAAGCTGCACCCTCCCCAAAGCCTCCGCAAGGCTGCTAGGATGACAGTGAAGATAGACCTGCGTGTCGTCGGCATATAGAATATAGTTCATGAAGGAGAGAACAGAGGGCAGGTCCGAGATAAAGATTGCAAATAGCAATGGTCCCAGAATACTACCCTGCGGTACTCCAGTAGCAACCCTGAGCCAATCCGACACCCTGACATCCTCCCCCATAACAGCCTGAAACCTGTCAGTCAGATAGCTAAAAAACCATCCCAGGACAGTGTCAGACAGGCATAGGTCCCTGAGCTTGACCATCAGACGACCATGGAGGATAACGTCGAAAGCCCTGGAGAAATCCAGCAGGACGAAGATTGTAATTTTACGCTCCTCAATAGCCCTGCGGACGTCATCCAGGACACCCAGGAGAGCTGTCTGGGTGCTGTGAAACCGCACGAAACCCGCCTGCCGTGGATCACGCAGCTTGTGGCGGTCCAGGTAAGACGAGAGTTGTAAATGAACGAGCCTCTCAAGCACCTTTGATACCTCAGATAACCTTGCTATCGTCTGATGTCCGATAAAAGAGCGGGCGAAGGTACTTTGGCAAGAGGGGTGATGAGAGACCGTTTCCAGGAGGTAGGGAAGACGCCGCACAGTAATGATTTGTTGACAAGATGCGTGAGAGATGAGAGACAAGAAGAGGAGACGAGTTTAAGCATCTTGACAGACAAACCATCAGGACCGAATGTTCTGGATGTGGACGAGTTTAGTGCATCCATGACCTCCTGGCAAGTGACCTCACGAAAATTGAATGAGGAGTGGACGTGAGGAGCGTTTGGGGGACTCGCTAAAAGGGCGTCCAAAAAGTCACGTGTCAATGGAGGGGACGAGTTGACTATGTTGGCAAAGTGGGTGTTTAGTACGGCTGGAGAAAAAAATTGAAACGGGGATGGAAGAGCGCGCCTTGTGACTCCCAAGTTTCGTAACTCTTTCCATCTGGCCTTGCTAGTGGCTGCGGAAGACAGTCTGCCTGAAATGCAAGAATTTTTTGCAGAGTCGAGGGCATTTGAGACATCGTTGCGTAGTCTTCGATACCCAGCGACGTCATTGCCCGAGCGGGAGGAGGATGCCAGTTTATAGGCAGCGTCACGCTTTTTCATAAGCGCAAGAATGCTCGGAGTCACCCAGGGTTTACGCCTAGAAGACAACTTGATGCACCTAAGAGGGGCTACCTCGTCAAAGGATTTTATGAGGACTTCAGTGAGAGAGTGCACCAAGTTGTCAAGGGGATGCACGTCGGCTTCGATCGACGGGTCGAAAGAGTGCTGCAGTCGTGTTGAAGAAATGTCGACCAGGTTCGAGAGAAGGCCCCTGAGGGTCCCATTTAAGGCCGCTTCGTCCACCCGATTCAAACTGCGGGACCTAATGACTCTGGTGATATGATTGTTAGTAGCGAAGCGATAGGTGAGCGAGATGAAATCATGACCAGCAATAAAAGGAGTATCAGACTTTCCAAATGTCTGGATAGCATTTAGGTCTTTCACTATGAAGAGGTCAAGAGTAGTGTGGGAAGGGGGATTTGTATCAAGACAGTGATGAGTGAGAGCAGTGGATACGAAGTGGAGGTTGTGCAGGTCAACGAGAGATCTCAAAGCTCGAGCATCCGGCAGAGAGCTGGAACCTAGGTCTGCGTTAAAATCACCGGTAATGATGACATTTCCGTACAGAGGGAGGTAAGTGGCCAAGCAGTTGAAAAAGTGTGTGGGAGAACAAGCAGAGGGACGTCTGTAAACCACCGCCATCAAAAGCTTGGTGTTGTCGGACTTTATTTCACCCAGGATGAATTCAGGCGTGTTATCGAAAACAGAATCTGAAGTAACTAGAAAACTGAATTTAAAGTGAGATCTGACGTACAGACCAACACCGCCACCCTGCTTTCCAATTCGGTCAAGTCTGAAAAAATTGAAATCGGGCAGAGAGAGGTGTGAGTCAGAGATATCAGGTGAGAGGAAAGTTTCGGCAATGGCTATGGCATCAAAATGTGTAGAAATGGCTTGTGCTTCGAGAAAAGTGACGGGGGGAATTAAGTCTGTTTATATTGATGTGGCCGACAACGAAGGAAGCAGAGGGCGGGGTATGGTCCCGGATTAGTTGGCATCATGGACCAGAAACTGGAGGAGATGAAGATGGGATGGCTTGAGATAGCTGGGTTGGAAAGACAGACACTGTCGGGCTAAAACAACCGTCTGTTTTGCTAAGTTGCGGAGCCGGATTTTTTGGAATGGAGGCAGTAGGTCGCGATTTTACCACCTGGGGCGCGAAGTTAAGGTTGAGTGGAGCATTTCTGCGAGTGCCGATCGGAGTGGCAGCCACTGCCATGGCACTAGAGGGCGGAGCGGCCTGGACAGCAGGCTGACCAGGAGGCAAAGGCGTGCAGGTGTCAAAGTCACTTTCCGACGTGATTGGGATCGGGGTGGAACGTGTATTCTCCCGCATATGGACGACCATACCCGAGACGAAAGGGCACGCGAAACCCAACTCACGACTGCGCGCGAGCGCCTTTACAAAGAGATTGTGGATCGGCTGCGGTAACAGCTGGCGGATGAAGACGGGGTTTCCGTGACCGCACTTAAAAATGTCCCTCGCCGTCTTCCCAGCGAGCCTGCCCGAGCGCTCCAGTATGACATCACGCACCACCGTTGAGTCGATACGCATGACGAAAGTGGACGTAGTATCGGTCGGATTTGGACGAGAACGAGTGGTAGTTCATCTTCTGGTGGCCACTATGCGACCACCAGCGTTTGGGCAGCCAATCGCCTCAAAAAGCATCCCGGAGACATTCTCCAGTGAACCCTGGAACCCCTGCGGTAGGCCTAGAATAAGGAGCTCGGAACGATCCTTGAGACCCACCACGGACTTGAGGCTCTTCACCTCGTCGGCAACACGATTGACTTTGGTTAGAATGGAGGTCTGGGTGGCTCTGATCTCGTTCCGAAATTCAGTGAATTCATTATTCACGAAGCCAGAAAACCATGCTGGTGGTTTGTCGCCCGTGGTAGATGCCATGCTATTCAGCAAGTGAGTTTGCTCCGTGCTGGAGGAAGGAACAGTGGGAAGGGCGGCCGATTGGTCAGCACCACAGAAGTCGCTCCGGGATTCCACTCTCGACGTCTTCGATGGGAAAAGCTCGTAAGGTGATGCCTGTCTCTTACGGCCTGAGATTTCGATAAAAGGCAAAGTACCAGCAGAAGCATAGTCAATTTGAGTGGAAGGAGGGGATTCCAAAAAAACGCAACCGGACTGACGAGAGTTGGCTAAAACCGAAGAGTGAAAAGAGCAGGCACGACAGGTAAAGGTCGGAAGGTCAGGGTTTGAGGTTATATGGAAACAGTGTCGATGGAAAGATCTATCGCAGGACTCGCACCGCAGGAGATTAGCATCCAGATAACTCAGCGCTTCACCACACTCGGCGCATGAAGACAAGACCATTTGATAAAATTGAATGGTTTGAAAATATAAAAACTAGTTAAGACAAAAATAAAAATTCATAAAATGTTTCAAAAAGTTTCCCATATCTCCTCCCCGGATCTCAAAACTTCGCAAGAAACTGTAACAAGTGAGATAATTTAAATGACCGATTGGCACGACTAGTTGAACATAGTTTGAATTTCGCGCGAAAATTTGTGTCACTGACCAGTCATAAACGGTAGTTGTGAAAAGTCTGGATTTAAGAGATTTGAAAATTGGCGCCTCAGTGGCACCAACTCAGTTAGTTAAGGATCAAAAATTGGCGGGAGATACAGGAGTAAAATGATGCCATTTACAAGAGACGGTAAGAGAATTCGCAAATTAACCTAGAGATGATTGAAACGCAAAAATAAATAAGTAACTTATCCGCAAAAATGAAATGAGAAAAAATGATTGGTGAAGCGAACGCAGAAAAATTACATTACAAAATTCATGAAAAAGTAAGAAAGTAAACGCGATTTGACACAGTCGATAGAATAAAATTAAAATTAAGACTAAAAATAAAATTGTCTAGCGTGTAGATAGCGCTAAATGAAAATACGACAGTATTAAACTAAATAAAACAAAACAAGATGAAGTAAAATAAATATAAATTAAAATAAACTTAAAGTTAAAATAGCCATCGCGATGACTAAGCGCAAGAACAAATTGGGTTAAAAGTAGTGATGCGGCGAAGAAATAGCACTGGCTATGAGGAGTCTCTCCGAAAAAATTCAAATATGTGGATAACGGTAAAAATAGTTGACACTGGTACTTAGCAGCAAAAGTGTTGGAAGTGTTGCATTCGGTGAGATGTGTGATGTTTAGTGTGTAGAGTGTAGCGGTCCTGGTGTGGAGGCTGTGTTGTTGTTTGTGTTGTTTGCAGAAGTGTATAGATCAAAACTCGTTAAAATTGGAGATTTGATGAAGGTTATGTTGTAATCAGGCAGGCGGTTTATTCATCCACTGGCCAAAAAATTGACTAAAAGCCAAGAATTTTTAGCAGGAAGCGCAGTGGCCAGCTGGACGAAATCGCCTGCAAAAAAGTGCTGCTCGAGGAAGTGGCAAAATTGAGAAAATGTATATTAAGGAAGAGAGCCTTAAAGACCAGTGTGTCGTTACTCACCGAGAGAGAGAGAGAGAGCGCGTGCGAGTCTTGTGTATCCCCGAACAAGCCGAGACCGATGAAGGTCGGAGAGTATCTAATTGAAGATTAACAGGGAACGTCATGCGCGCGGATTATACTGAGTTTGAAACGGTTTTCCCGAGCCGTCCCCACGACCTCGTCAACGTTTTCGTTTTCGGAGACACTCCCGGTGCGCGAACGAGAATTAGAGTGTGTGGCTGGGTCGCGCCCAGCCGTGTCCCGAAGGATACCCGGCACCAGTGCGTGTGGGTAACCGACGAGGTGTGCGGGTACGCACGTGAACGGTCATTGTCAATGAGCGAATAACAATAGGGATAGCAATTGCAGAAGCAATAACAACAACGAGTAACGACAGTTTTGGGTCAGCAATATTTGTGGAGCGAGCGAGAGAACGAAGAGCAACAACAATAACACCAGCGAGGCACTCATCGAGAAGGAGCGCACCAGTGCCGTCATTCAACGACGTGTTCCAACCGTCAAAGGGGCTGACGGTCGAGATCGGTGCCGTGTTCTCTCTTTTCTCTCTCTCTTGCATGTTTGGGCGTCAGCCGATAAGTGGGCAATGCGGCAGATCTGCCAACTATCTCGTTGCCTAAATTAATGGCGGAATTGTTGTCGATATTGATTGTAATAAGTAGGTTTAAAAGGGAATCGGCAGGCTGACCAGCCACCTTCGCGTCGCGATTTGTTGTGCCGTTCGTAGAGTCTATCGGCGTGAGATCGCCGTCTTGTAAATATGTTATTGTCGATTAAAGGATTAGTGAGTTAATCCGCTGTTGTTTTCGTTTGTCGTTGAGTCGCTCCTAATCCCGAATCCTAATCCGTGCTTTTAACGTGGTTTTGCTCGACGTGTTATTCAGTCGTGAGAACGTCTTTTGCTTCCCGAATCCTCGAAATAAATAATTTGTGCGAACGGCCACGAGCTATCCAGGTGGAACAGCTATTTCTCCGTTACACATGTTTCTCGATCGATTCAATTTGCCTTTATTATTTCTTTACTATCATTTTACAACAACTTATTGCTAGTTCTACCAATGAATTCATACAAGAAACATTATTATTCAAGTTTGTCCCTGATGACTGGTCAAAAGGCTATAATTAAGGATAATATAAATATTTATGTTACTTTAATCAAACAAAATAATGTAAAACCCAGTAAATTTAATGTTGCTACTTAAAGATTATATTTATGTTAGGAAGTATTCAATATACTAAATAGTAGTGCAGATGGTAACAATATTTTATTTATCTTTCTAAAGGAACAAACGTTTATTTAAAAGAAATAAAATTGCATTGATTCGACTAATAATAACACAAGAAAAAGATACCCAAATTAATCTAGTTATTACTGTATGAGAACCTGGTCAAATAAAGCAACTAACGTAATTGATAATCTGCTATATTTTATTTATAATAATCAATCGAAAACAACCACTTTATACACTATTACGTTACAGTATCACTCCTCAACGATTCACAGGGCTATCTGAATCTATTGAGTAGTTATTCTCAGACTGATATACTACACATCTTTTCGCAAAGTTGGTAAAAACTCGTATCAGTAGAAGGGGCAATTTATTTGAACATGTTAAATACTAGAAGTACGCTGCGAAGGAGTAGAGTGCTTGCAACTACGAGTATTAATAGGAATATTACGGAGAGATCTCCTGTATTTCAGATGTTACTGAATGATACTACTGTGGGCAAAAAGTAAGGTGAATTTGTTTGTAAAATGAAAAATCTTTATTTATTCTTCTACATCAATGTCATCCCCTTCGAAGTAATCCCCTCCCGATAAAATACACTTATGCCAACGTTTTTTCCAATCCTCGAAACATGCCAAATAGTCCCTTTCCGGTATAGCCATCAGCGCCTTCTTCGATTCAGCTCTTATCTCCTCAATCGACTCGAAACGCGTTCCCCGGAGTGGTCTCTTGAGTTTTGGGAATAGCCAGAAGTCACACGGAGCCAAATCAGGCGAATACGGTGGTTGCGGAACGATATGCGTCGAATTTTTGGCGAAATGGTCACGAAGAACGAGTGCAGTGTGAGATGGTGCATTATCGTGATGCAAAAACCAAGAGTTGTTGACTCATAATTCTGGTCTTTTTAGACGAATTGCTTCACGCAAACGACGCATAATGCTCAAATAATATTCCTTATTAACAGTTTGGCCGGGTGGAAGGAATTCATAGTGCACCACACCACGAAAATCGAAGAAAACTGTCATCATGACCTTGATTTTTGAACGACTTTGACGTGCTCTTTTCGGTCTGGCCTCGCCTTTAGCACGATATTCGCTTGATTGGTCGGTTGTTTCAGGGTCGTAAGCATAAATCCAAGTCTCATCTCCCGTAATCATGCATTTGAGCTTGTCCTGATAGTCAGAAAGCATTGTTTCACACACATCAACGCGGCGACTTTTTTGCAAGAAATTGAGCGTTTTCGGTACCAAACGAGATTTGACTTTTCGTAGGCCCAAATGGTCTTTCAAAATTGTTTTCACAGATCCTTCTGATATTCCGATCATATCAGTAAGGTCTCTAACAGTCAACCGACGATTTTCGAGCACTAATTCCTTCACTTTATTGACGTGTTGGTCATCTGTTGACGTCGATGGTCGTCCGGAGCGCTCCAAGTCATCAACACGTTCTCGACCCTCTTTGAAGTCTTTGTACCACTTATAAACATTTTTCTGCGACATGGTAGAATCACCAAAGGCCTTCCGCAACATCTTCAACGTTTCCGCAGCCGAAATTTCATTCCGCAAACAAAATTTGATGGCACTTCTTTGCTCAATTAAATCAGACATTGTAAAAATCGAAACATGCACTCTTGGTTGTTTGGTAAACACAAGCGTAAATATATTACTGATGATGACATTGACATGAAATTTGTCCCAGATGTCATTCGCAGTCCTACCAACTCAAGAAAAAAAGAACTAGCCCGAAATGTTAAGCCCACGAAGTTTAAATTGAAAATTCACCTTACTTTTTGCCCACAGTAGTATTTGATTTAAAAAAATTAATTAATCAAAATACTATCAATCATAATCAATTTATACTATACTAAATATTTATACTATACTAAATAATTAGTATCTTTAAACTAAATTACAATAAATCTAATACTTCGAGAGAAACCATAATTAATTTTTTTTAGATACTGATAGAGATCAGTTACGTTGGCTTGAAAATAATATTAACTCACAAGAGCTCGTGAAAGAAAGGTGGGAAAATATATTTCACGTTAGAAGATATCTTATAGAAAATGAGAAACTTATGACTATTATGATTATGAGAAGTTTCGCTGTCTACTCAATCTTAAGATGCTGAATTGGTATGATTTTTTTTATTTAGTATTTTAATACATTAAATATTTGGAAATGAGAAAATTGATCATTTATTTATTACTTATCACTGATTTGTATTTAGTTCAAAGTCTTTATTTATTTGAAATATGTGCATTAATTTTTCCTGATTTATCAGCTTTAATCAGCACTCATAATTAGTAAATAATAAAAAAATTGAATTTTTAAGCTTTTAAACGATTTTAAATAACTATATTCTGAGAGATCGTCGATTGTGTAGCCCTCGTTGATTATTCTTTTGACATAGAGCAAAAAATAAAAGACATGTCAGATGAAGCCTCAGTTCATTTGTTTTCAGCTGTTCTTAAACGTAATATATAAGTATAATAATCTTGATATGATTAATACTATTATGATTTATTCCTCTCTAATTTTTCGTAGATAATAAAAACAGTGTCATTTTATATCATCTTCCTTATCTGATTAACGCAACAAAGGCTAAGAAATAATTTGAAAATGACCATCCTGCTCCCACTAAAGTTTCGTTAGTAGAACGAAGATAAGGATTTTGCTTGCAAGTTGAGTTATTTATTATCTGTGTAAAAATGCACAATCTGATTTTAAATAATAATTTAATATGATCTTAATAATATAAAATATATTACTGTTTATAAACCCAATTATTTACTACCTACATTAAACAATTTAAAAGAGAAATAAAAAATATCCATATTCAATAATGATGTTCAGTGTTATGAGAGATATCCTAAAAATTAATAATCAATAACTTAAAAACTTCACTCAAATCCTGCGTGTCGCATCCAGTTTGTCCATGGGCTCTTCAGGAATATTTTATTATAAAACAATAAATAAAAAATGCAGTTAATACATTAATCAATACATTATCATCACAATAAACAAAAATTAGTTACACTCACAAATACTTTTTAAACATTATACAATGATTTTCTTTCAGTAAATCTGAAATCGTCAACTATGAAATCTATAGTTAATTATGTACATCTTGATACATGATATAGAAAGAACTAATCGTAAATACTTGGTTCTAACATCAAAATTCCAAGTTAATAAGATTATGAACAGAATTAACAGATTTACTAATTAGCAAAAACCTTTATGATATTACCAATTCCTATTTATGCTATAAAAATTTAAAAACTGTATTGATACTTAAATACTGCTTGCTAAGAAAATGTGTATCCTCCTTTTGATTAATTGTGTTGTTATAACTATTAATACGAATTATTTATAATATTTTTCTTTTTTTGTAATCACTTTCTCTGTCAAGGATCATTATATTATTCCAATCAAAACTTTGATTTAGATGCTCAACAATATGAAACGGAACTGGCAAATTGTCAGTTCCTATTGATTCTTTATGTTCATTTATTCTAATTTTTAAATTGCGTTTTGTTTGACCTATGTATATAGACGAACATGAATTACAATTGATTTTGTAAATTACACCAGTTTCATCCTGTTTAAAAGTCTTTTCTTTGTAAAGTTTTATGATATTATTTAATTTACGGCTAACAATGGGAACACATTTGATATTAAATTTCTTAAAACTATTACTACATTTATAAAAAAAATTCTGAATAAACGGCATAGGCAAAATTAAATTTTGGTTACATTCATTATTTTCAACATAATTGTCATGTAATATTCAATAATGATTTTCAATGATATGATTACAAAATGGTAAATCGTAGGATTTAAGTGAAGTTTTTAAGTTGTTGATTTTAATTTATAGGATAGTCTCATAACATTGAAAATTATTAAATATTGTATGACAGAGGAAATAAAACAATATGAAGAATATCCAACCTAACTTTTCAATCAATACCCGTTCTAGTCGAATCACTAGCAACTATAGAAGTTGCTTATGTAGTAGTAGACAGTACTTTATAGAGTTCGATCTGCCTTGAAAATTATAGATCTGTGCTTTAACGGTTATATTGCACTTGATTGTAAATACCCAAAACGAGAAAATCAAATTTGGCTTCTCTCTCATTCAAAAAGCTTTTTTAATATCGATTTATATTTAGATATCTATAACAGATCTGTTACTACTTTGATTGGACAAGTAAAAGATGTTTTATTTCCTTAAATAACTGTATCATAGATTATTATTTATTCTATATTTCAAAAGTTGTATTACGTTACGTTTTGAGTTGTTACTGAATAGAATAAGTTGTAACGAAATTGTGATTTTTGAGCTTTTAAACTCGTGGATGTTAATAGTATTCAACAATGTTAGATTGTTTACATTGTGGTTCAAAGTGGCTTAATCGAAAAAGGTTTTCAACTCATGTTGAATATTCATACGTTCCTTATACTTGCATAAAAAAATGTGAGAGAGTATTTAGTAGTTTTGAATCCTTTTCGACTAAAATACAATGAACCAGAATGCTTTGTCGAGGCGACATTTTTCAGGTATATGAAAGATAAATCTTTTATTTGTGCCATTAGTACCTAATGTTCAGACGAACAAACTGAATCACTTCGCAATGATGTATAGAGCATACAGAGCAAAAAACGTAAAATTACTCATTGCAAAGGCTACCTTAACGAAGCCTCTTCTTCAAACGCCTCCGAGCAGCAGGTTCACTATGACGCTTCCAACAAAGCAAGTGAAGCTATTCATTGTAATAGCAACGATAAAATAGTTTTTACATCAAATGCAGGACAGTCGATTCTTAATTGTGCAACTATTCAAAGAACTGCAAATTTTCTAAATGAAGTTGCATTTGATCCAAAATTATATGAATACTAGCTATATACGCACATTCATTCGTGTTGATGTACGCAATAGTAATATATATACGAGGTGTGATCAAAAAGTAAGGTGAATTTTGAAATTTAGCGGGCTACGTCCGTTCGATCTTCGACTTTTTTATTTGGTTATGTCGGTACACTCGTCTAGAACATACGTTCCAAATTTCAGCTTTGTAGTATGTTTGGTTTGTTTGTGAGAGGCATCAAGGTTAGAAGTGTTTTGCGTGCTCCACGATTTGCTGCTGTCTAAAAACATGGATCAAAGAGTTTGCATTAAATTTTGCATGAAAAATGGAATCAAATGTTCCAAAACACTTGAAATGCTGAAAGTGGCATACGGTGAGTCTACTTTAAGCTACAAAAATGTTTACAAGTGGTATAAACTCTTCCAAGAAGGCCGAGAAGACACCGACGACGAACCTCGTTCTGGACGCCCCAGCACATCAACAACTGATAAGAATGTTGAAGAAGTGAAGAAAATAGTGTTGGGAAATCGTCGAATTACCATTAGAGAAATTGCTGATGATATTGGCATCTCATTTGGTTCGTGCCAATCAATTTTGACGAGTGTTTTAGACATGAGACGTGTGTCAGCGAAGTTTGTTCCGAAATTGCTCAATTTCGACCAAAAGAAACGTTGCATGAGCATCGCCCAAGAACTACTGAATGACGTCAACGATGATCCAGATTTACTCAACAGGGTTATAACAGGTGACGAAACATGGGTATACGGTTATGACGTCGAGACTAAGACTCAATCGTCCCAGTGGAGGCATTCTGGATCACCAAGACCAAAAAAAGCACGCCAAGTTCGATCAAATGTAAAGGTTTTGCTTACAGTTTTCTTTGACTGCAGGGGCGTGGTGCATCATGAGTTCTTGCCACAGGGTAGAACAGTAAATAAGGAATATTACCTGCAAGTTATGCGCAATTTGCGCGAAGCAATCCGCCAGAAACGTCCGAATTTGTGGAAAAATAAAAATTGGCTTTTGCACCATGATAACGCCCCTGCTCACACATCGTTGCTTGTGCGCGAATTTTTGGCTAAAACCAACACAGTAACGATGCCACAGGCACCGTATTTCCCAGATCTGGCCCCCTGTGACTTCTTCTTGTTCCCAAAACTGAAGAGGCCCATGAAAGGACGGCGTTTTGCCACGATTGAGGAGATAAAGACGGCATCGAAGGATGAACTAAACAAGATCACAAAAAATGATTTTTTGAAATGCTTTGAGGATTGGAAAAAGCGTTGGCACAAGTGCATTATATCCGAGGGGGATTACTTTGAAGGAGATAAAATAAAAATTGATGAATAAATAAATATTTTTTGAGAAAAATAAAAATTCACCTTACTTTTTGATCACACCTCGTATATATACATTATGTAGGTAAACATTGAATGAATGAGATAAATGATGATGAAAAAAATGTAAATAAAAATTATGATAAAAGTAAATAAATATAAGTAAATAAATGAAATAAATGTAAGTTTCATGTATTGTAATGAACGAATGTATATTGTAGAGAAAAATAAAACTGATTAATTATAAATAAATAAAAACTGGAAAACTATAAAATCGTTCTGTTGTAGAGAAAAAAAATTACAATTCTTTTTATATCTAAATTTCAATAGTTAATAGAAATAAAAACGGCATGCATCAAAAAATTTATGCCGGTTATACAAATTTTTAACATCAAGCTAAGAGATTTAGATTGAGTTTTTTACATCAAGTTAAGAGGCGTACATTGGGAGAGCCGATTTCACTCTTATGGACAAATATTATCGATGTCGATGCATTATTGTAGTTTTTTCTTTCGATTGATAATCATATGTGCATGTTGATGATTGCGGATAATTTCAGGCTGTTTTATTACCTTAACGGTAACTTTTAGTTTGTTAGTGAAGATAAAGTAACGAACGCAATCATTTTGAAGTATTTCTGATATTAGCATAATTTTAGTTTAAAAATAAATTGTAAAAATCAAAAGTTTTCTTCTTCGTCTCATTTCATAATTAGTGTACCGCTCAGGACGTCTTGCCTTCACGGCTCGCAACATAAATAGTCCGGGTTAGGTAAGTGTTTCTATTTTTTCTACACAAATTATACATTGTGATATTATGCTGCTATAAGCACACATCAAAAGGAGCTGCTAAAAGTGCTCAAAAGTGATTTTATATGTGTATAAATGTAGCTATTAGTAGCATTAAATACTATAGATATTATAGACACGTGCTTTGATATAAAAATTAAAACCGAAATAGATATTGATCTTTATAAGCTCGTTATAGATGCTGAAGATACTAACATAATTTTAAATGGACTGCGACTGAAAGATATACACATTGATAAATTTTATAATATATTACGTAATTCATCTGTTGATGCGCATAAAAAAGTTTTTACGTGGAATCTGCGCAATCAATTATTAGTTCAAAAACTGTAAGTTGTTCTGGAAAACAATGGCTTATTCTTGTTCATAAAAATATAAAACATATACAAATTATGAATAACTGTGAAGAAAAGTGCGCTAAATGTATAAATGAACAGTAGATTTGTTAATACTATGATGGAAAGAAACTTTTCATTTATGATTCACTTAACTAAAACTCTCTTCACCTAAACGAGGAGCTTTTCTGTAACAGCTTTTTCCTTTTTTGCATTTTAAAAAAGATATATTTTTTGAGAAAATCCAAAATAAATTGTTTATAAATATAAATATTTACGAATCACACTTAATGAAATACTAAAAGAAATTAGGCTTTTTCTGTTTTCTGTAGAATCAGATGGTAGTTTATCAGAATTGCAAACTGATATTTATTGTCTAAGTCCAAGTACCTAAGTAAAAGAGATTACACTACTTAAATATGACCGCTTTTCTACAAATGATGCTCAAAATTACTTGCAAACTAATGTAATGAGTGGAAACTGGAAAATGACTGGTCACCCACCCAATCTTGATGGAGTTTTTTGTTACGCAAATATAATCATTCAAAACTTATTAAATTGTTCATCGATTAAGAATACTCTTGCAAGTAACTGTCGAGTTGATATTGAAAATTGATGGAATTTACTGGAATAAAGCACATTAAGTACGTTCAGTAAGATGTTCCTGAGTTTATCAATGATCTCTGTTATAAATTAGATAAATTACAGATGGTTTTAGAACATATAGTCATGTCTGTATTGGAATGTCTTGAGTGTAATTATAAACAAATTTTGAACCCTATACCTTAATTCGTTTTCCCTTTGACAGTACTAAGAAACTCAATAGAGTCGACAAAAAATTTAGTTTTTACTCTGCAAGATATAATAGACTGGAACCTAAGATGTTCTAATGCTAAAGGCATAAAATGTTATTTATGTGACAAATCCTCGATGAAAGAAGTACATTAATTGCTACAGATAATGATAGTTGGATTTGGCTGCTCAAGTTATTTTACGATGATGAACATTTTAATGAAAAGAAAATAGACAATATAAATATTGACGTATTCATAGTAAAATAAAAATTTATGATAAATTCTAGAGTTTCGAGTATGATATTTAACTTTGGTGGAGATAATAAAGGGCATTACATAAATGTGGTACGAAAAATTAAATCATAGTTATGATCGATGATTCGAATGTACAAACAAAACATTGCCGAACCAAATTCAAAATGGATATGTATTTTTTTACTAAATATTTATTTTACTTAAAAAAAAAAGTTCTAAAGATCAAAATATAATAATAGAAGGTATGCATCCAAAATTAAAACATCTTAATATCGAGTACGAAAAGAAAATTAGAAATTATTTCAACTAATATTAATAAACGTATTTGTACAGACAGAAATTAAGATAATAAATCTTTTATTCAATATAAAATTGATCAAAGGACTTAAAACTTTTATAAATAACAACATTTTCAAGTGAAAAATTCTTTAGAAGTAAAACACTGGATCAGAGAAAAAGATCAATCTGGTAATGAATTTCTGTTAAAAAGAATGTCTAATACAGAAAAAAATTGATAAAAGATTTTATTTCAATGATACTTTATTAAAAAAACAAAAAATGAAAACGGGCTTGGAATATCTAAATCAATTATGACGTATTTTTAATGAATATTTATATCATATTAATATTTAAAAAACCAGGTATTATGTGGGATCACAATATACAAAATCCGTTTAACAGAACATTCGCAATTTCATAATTTATCTTTGCAAAAAATCAATATATTTAGGGTTTGCAGTAAAACATGATATCAAAATTACATATCCTAAATGTTCTTATATAAAAAGATATAAACCTAAATATTATTATATTTTTCCTTTTACCATTTCCTCATCCATGTCTTTATAATATACGTAATAGTTTTTGATAGATTGGAATTTCATCGTCAAATAAATTACTGATCTGAACTGTAACTCGTGTAAAACCTCAAACTGGTATCGCAATCACACTTTTTCCACAAATAATGATATTGTAATTATGCAATTGCAATTGTTTTACATAGACAAATCTGGTCATGAAAACAAAATGAATGACTATATTGTAGAAGATATTCGAAATAAGATTATGATCAATAACCAAACTTATGAAGTAGTAAGTATAACTATTCCACTGCGGTACTGATCTTGAGACAGGGCACATATCAGTATTACCAGGCAAGCTGATACTTGGACTAAAGTTGACGATTTATATATAAAATTCCTTATTTTTTAATCATAGTAAGAATGCATACATTAATATAATTTATTTCACAAAAAATAAATTTTGAATCAGTATATTTAACTGGAAATAAGGATACAATTTTTTCAATGAATGCTATTCAGAGCCATCATAAGTTAAATTTAAATAAAAAGACCAGAAAGCGAGAACGATATGATGACTTTACAATCAATTTTTCAAAACGAATTAAGTATGAAGAAGACAATGAGATGAACGATGATTTTGCGTTGAAAAATTGTAACGATCCTCCCCTCAAATATGTATAAAATAATTCAATTCAAGATTCACAATCAGGATTGAAATTGCCAGATAACATATTACCCAACTTTTCAACCAATCTTAAGAATAATGGCTCAAAAAGATAACAAAAACGCTTCAATAACCATAAATATTATTTACACAAAATCGAAACAGTTAAAAAGAAAAGGTAAGTTTTACCTTAGCAAGAAGTGCAATAAAGAACAAAAAAATCTATATAAACACCTAGAAGTAAAGATTTAGAAAAACAAAAATAAAAATTTGAAAAACCGTAAAAATTATCGATCGCACAAAATCGAAAGAAATTTGAACCATAAAGCTAAGTATAACCTTAACAAAATTGCAATATATGCAAAACATAAAGAAATTAAAGCATCAAATAATTCTAATTAATCGACTGATAAACATACTCAACTATATGATTTAGAGCAAAATTTGCTAACAATAATGGAATTATCGCTTCTCTTAACATCATAATTTATAACTAACGCAAATAAAGAAATCAAGAAATTGAAAAATATAGCCAATAAAGAAAAGACAAAGTTGAATAATAAAGAATACTATAGGTTGTAACGAGTAGGCTCGTTAAGAGGTAGATGAGCGAGATTTGAAATAGCGCGCCATGCGCAAAAGACCCGCGCAGCGAGAAAGAGAGAGAGAGATAGCTACGACACGCGGAATCGAGAGAGTACACGTGAGACCGGCAAGCGGGTAGCACGCGTTCGAAGATCCTTTGTTCCTATTTTTTTTGTGTGAAAAATCGGGTGGACTAGTGACACTGCTGAGTGAGGTTGAGCAATTGTGAAGAGAGAGCACTGTGATTGAGGCTGACACCCTGCTACGACTAACGTACGAGGGCGGCGGATTCGAAAACCATCATCCGAGCGAGGAGATCCGACTCGTCACCCACAACACACGGGGATCAACTCATAGGCCTCCCGGCCTCGACCTTCGCGTAACCAGGCTTGAATTATAAGGCGAAGCTGTCTGCAGCAGCGTTCGTCCGCGTAAGTCCCCTCCGATGTAATAATATTGCGTGCGTGAGCTCCGATAAACGAACATACATAAACTGCGCCGGCCGCGCGCCACTCGAAATTGTATTGTCTGTCTCTCTCTCACGCGTACGTGTGATTAGGATGTGCGTTGCGAATCTCTCGGCCAACATGGAATGCGCGCTAACGTGTAACTGAGCAACGAATAAAATCTGTTGTGAACGTACCGAGCAAATCGGCAGATTCATTCGATAGCACCGAATTCTCTCCACGTTCCCTTCTCCCCCGCAACGTTTTCTAAGAACCTACAACCACCGCTCTTTCGTATTATTTCGTGCTTTCGCGCTCGTTTTCAGGCCGCGCGTCCAGTACAGAGCCAGCCAAAAGAGGAAACGGCGGTATCATAGATATTTTGTTAACGGACGGTGATTTGCTTCCGAAAACTACACAACCGTTACAAGGTTACATGCATGACTGTCAATTACGCGCACAAATATAAATGTTCTAATTAATCTGTACCATCATTAGATGAAAATGACCTGAAGAAAATTTATCATGCAGGTATAATAGTTTGCAATGAAATCGTTCAGAAACTACCAAAAACTTCTTATATATCTTGTGAAAAATTAATATAAAAACATTCTTTGAAACCAACCAAAGATGTCAAATGTAATCTTACTGTGGAATTGCTGGATTTAGGTCCAAACTTTTGGAAACAACTTATGGTATATTAAAATAATTCTAAATATATCATCAACGATAGAAATATCTGTAATACTTGCTCGCAAAAATTGAGAAACAATGACCTTCATGGTGTCTTTTAAATAATTTTTACGTGAAATTTACCCCTGATAAAATTAAGTCATTAAATATGATTGAAAAAATTATTATACAAAGAGCTAAAGTGTTTCAAGCTGTAGAAAAAAGGTACGGTCATAAAAAATATATACCATATTACGCTAAAATTGATAGCGTGGTTGGAATAACTATTCATTTATCCTTGTCACAAGAAGTAACTTTACAAAAAAATATATCCCGATACGAGTCCCTTAACCAGTGATCACGAAATATATACGAGAGTGGGTCATGAAGTCCTTAAAAAATCCAAGAGATTGCACTCAAAGCATCCCAACTTATGTTGTACCAGCAAGCGTCACAATTGAATAAAGTACTGCCGAAGTTACAGCCAGATCCATCGAGTAGTTCTGTTTTTATCGTCGATCAAAGTAAACAACTTTTGTTTGTTGTTAACAATGGAAGAAAGTGAGTTCCGAGCGGTGATGAAACATTCCTATTTAAAAGGCCTTACATCGAAACAAATCAAAGCTGAGTTAGATGCAGTTCATAGTGTATCTGTCCCTGTGTTTGCAACTGTTTACAATTGGGTAAATGAATTTAAACGTGGTCGTACATCGACTGCAGATGAATATCGTTCAGGCTGTTCTCTAGACGTGAGCACTCCGGAAATGATCAATAAAATCCACGACATAGTGTTGAGTGACCGAAGAATAAAATTGCGCAAAAATAGTTGAGGCCACAGGGGTTTCAAAAGTATTACAGTCATTTCGATTTTGCATAAGAAATTGGACATGAGAAAAATTTCAGCAAGATGGGTGCCGCGTTTGCTCTCAGTCGAGAATAGACGCAGTTGAGTGGTGGCCATTGAGGCCCTCTTGGCGCGCATCCACTTTCTGCGTCGATTCATAACTGTAAACGAAACGTGGATACACAATACACTCCTGAGACGAAGAAATAGTCAAAACAGTGGATTGTGAAAGGTCAACCAACTCCAAAGAAGGCGAAGACAGTGAAATCGACCGGCAAGGTTATGGCCACTGTTTTTTGGAATGCACGTGGAATCATTTTCGTCGACTATTTAGAAAAAGGACAATCACCGAGGAGTAATAATATGCGTCGTTGTTGGACCGAGAGCGAGATAATAAAGGAAAAACGTCCTCAATTGAACAAAAAAAGATTCTGTTTCATTAAGACAGTACACGAGTGCACACTTGCTTAGTTTCAATGGCTAAAATTAAGGAACTGAAGTTCGAATTAGTAGACCATCCATCGTATTCACCAGATTTGGCCCCTAGTGACTTTTTTATATTCCCAAACCTAAAAAAGTGGCTTGCTTTACAACGATTCATCTCAAATGAGGAGGTCATAACACAAACAAATGGCTATTTTGAGGAACTTTCAAAATTATTTTTTTCTGATGGCTTAAAAAAACTTGAAAAACGTCTGGAAAAGTGTATCGAGCTAAAAGAAGATTATGTTAAAAAATAAAAAAAATTGTTTTTCTATCTTTTTCTAAGGACTTATTAACCCACCCTCGTATTTTAATTCGTACAAATCCGACTAAAAAAAGGTTATATAGAGAAATTATGACAACATAAAAAAAGTTTGGCAAGCATTGAAATAGTTAAAAAAATCTTATATATTAAAAAATCAAATTGTCTAACGATCCAACAGATCTTAAAGGCTGTTTCAGAAATATGAAAATAGAGTACAAAGATAATATCAGTTCTAGTACTGATATCTGTGTTGAAGAAAACGATATTGATATTTATGATGCAGAAAAATTTAAAATTTCAAAACGTGAAGCTATGCTAACCCCAAAATTAGAATCAGATCCTTTTTATGCACAATATACGATAACATCTTTGTTTTCTGAAAAGCTTGAAGGTTCTGATATAAAATTATATTAAATGAAAAAAACGTATGCTGAGCCTTTGAATAGTCACAATAAATATTTGGATTTATCATGCTTTCCAGACATACATTCATATGGAAGATATGGTCAATAGGATAAGAGGATAGTTCCATTAAGAGACAGCGATTATATCAAACATATTCTTTTATCAAAACACGTTGATTTAAAAAAAAGTATCCAATTTCTGTTTTTTTTATTAAATGATAATTATATAAGAAACATTAAAGCAGGAATATACCATTTATTAAATGTTCTTAATACGCGTGATAAATATTTTACAGGTCATTATTTGGTAAAATTAGAAATAATCTTGAAGAAGTCAATCTCACAATAATTTTTTCTCGAATAACAAGAATGGAAGCTTATTGGAAAAAGGTAAGAGATGCTATGATGGCTAAGTATGGACCTGTTACATTTTTTATTACATTAAACCCTGATGAATATATGTAGGGTACGTTAGCGGATTACTAATGCAAAGTAGAAAGACTCACGGGAGGTAAATATTATCCAATGAACTTTTTGCGTCTCATCCTGTAGTAACTTGGATGTACATGAACAACAAATTTCAAGCGATTTTGGCTTATATTTATTCTAGTGTTAATCAAATAGGCAAAAATATGCATGATTATTGTTGAATTAAGTATGAAGGAAGAGGTCTACCTCATTATCATTGCATCTTTTGGACAAAAAATGCACCGATGTATAGTTTATTAACTAATAAAGAGGTTAAAGTCTTTATTATTAAGCATATAAGTTGCAGGATATCAAATAAAAAGATTTCACCTAATCTTCATAGAAAAGTTATAAGTCATCAATATCATAAAGATAATACTTACTGTAGGCGAGCAAAACAAATTAAAAAGGGGACGATCAATAAATGTCACTTTGGTTTTCCTCGACTGATTACTAAATCTTTTAACCTTCGAAGCATCACTACGTCTATAGCTATTCGTAGGAAACTGAAAAATAAAGTTCGATTTTATAATCTAGTAAAGATAGAGGGAGAAAAATATATTAATGATTATATTTCTCACTTTTTATTGGCGGTATATACTATTATATTGGTGGATTATACTTCACAATTTATTGGCGGTTCGTCATATTTTTTAACAAATTATGTTTCTAATTATGGAATTAAAGGGGAAAAAAGTAATATTAATTTCACAAATATAGGTTAAGCTATTGCTGGAGATAAAACGCTAAACAGTAAGCTTTGAAGTTTAGGTTGAAAAAATTAAATCATCGTGAAGTCGGAGCCATACAGGCCGCCGATGTTCTGTTGGGACATCCTAAATATAAAACTGAGAAAGATACTGTTTTTCGTTACATTGACGTTAATACGAACAGAAAAAAAATTAAAACCATATATCGAATCTAAAAAATCATCCAATAATTGCAAGCATATATTTTGTGACAGTTTCTTAGATTATTATCCTCAGCGTCTAATGGAATTGGAAGAAATGTGTTTGTAGGACTTTGCAAGATGGTTTGATGTTTGGAAGAAAAATCGTGTTAGAAAAGCCTTATTTTATGAAATTGAAAATAGGTAGTATATCAAAAAAAGAACTAAGTCATACATAATTACTCATTGCAAACCCCCAGAAATATAACCAGAACCATATTTTTATGCTACATTAATATTATTCAAGCCATGAAAAAATACAAAGGAATTAAAAAGTAACGAAAACACGTTTTTCAAAAGCGTTTATCAAAAATCAAAACAACTTGGCTGATGCTTTTAAATACCATGAAAAGTTAAAGCAATTTAAAAGACCATGGATAATGCAAATAAATTAAATAAGCAACAACTTATGCAAAAAAACAGTCTGTCAAATAAATCCAAATCGAACAACTTCGACGATTATGTTACATTAGAAGAAGGAAAGAACCTAAAAGATATTTAAGAAATGATTGGAAATTTGGAAGCAGATGAAGTACTTCAGTTTCTAAATTCAATGAAGAATATTTAAAAAAATTTCATCTGCTTTATTGTCAGATTAATCTTGTGTGAGGATGTTCATCAGCGGTCCTGGGAATTGGAAGTTTTCTTATTGAAACATTAGTTGTATGGAATGAAATAAATAAAAAGACAAAAATACAACTGTAAGTGCTCCGACCGGTATTGCTGCTAACAACGTAAAAGGTTTAACTGTTCACAGATTATTGCAATTCAGCATTCGAAATCGAAGTCAACTTAAACAGAATTATCTTCTCAAACTATAAAACAAGTAAGACAGAGCTTACTAAATATTAATTTGATTATTATTGACGAAATATCCATGGTGTCAAATGCGACGGTTTTGTTTATTTATCTACGCTTAGCGGAAATATTTAATATGTCGAATATGAAATATGGTTGGTTTGGTAAAAATATATAATTTTTGGAGACTTATTGCAATTACCACCAGTGTAAGCAGATTTTGCTTTTGTTGAAATGACGTAAAATAAAATGGATAAATATGTTAAGTCGCTGGCTACGTATAATTTGTGTACTCTATTACTACAACGAATCAACAATTAATATAAGACATCAATTTACAATGAAACATTATCCAAATTAAGATTAGGGATTGTAACTAATTCAGACGTAAAGTTATTACAAAATAGGAAATTAAAATTCAGAAGTGACGATTCTGGCGTAATATTAAATGAGTTATGTGAATACTTGAACAAGTTACCGCCTGACAGTGTTTGTTTATTGCCAAACATGAAGAGGTATACAATTTTAAGTGATACTATGCTAAAAAGGAACAAGTCCAATGCAATAAACTTAGTAAGCATCGATGCTAAAAAATATCCGCAAAATTTACAGAAAAAAATTTCAAAATTATTACTTGATAAGGATACTAAAAATAAGTATGGCTAGATCAAGTAATATTTATTAAATTTGGTTACAGAGTCATGATACGAAGAAATGTTGACATTTAGATCGTACTCATAAATGGAACAATTGGTACTATGATTTTAATCACTAGAAACAGTAAAGGGGACGTTGAGTCTACCAAAATAAAATTAGAATCCGATATATAATATTTATTAAAAAGAATGGTGTATCACTTCACATTAGTGGATAGAATTGATATTACAGAAGAGTAATTTCCTTTGTCACTGAGTTGTGCAATTTCTATTCACAAATGTCAAGGCTTAAGCTTAAACAATGCGCTAATTGATGCTGGTAATAATATATTCGATCATGGGCAGATCTGGATTGCATTGTCTAGCGTTACTAATAAATAGGTTACATTGAATAAATTTTAACCCTACGTCTGTCAAAGCAAACGCTTCAGCTATTTTAGAATACAATGGAATAAGAAAAATATACGTATATTGTCCTAACAATTCAGTACTTCATAAAACTAGTAAAATTGATGATATAAGTTATATATCAGTTATGAATAAAATATTCGATGATAGATGAGCAATTAAATCAAAAATATTAAATGAACAAAAGAATCATGGGTTAGTGGAATCAAATTGGAATATTAGAAGACTGCCTAAGGATGATAATGGTTAGGCTGGCTCTTGTTTATACAGTCTATTCAGCACTAAAACTGTTAGAATTTGCTCATGAAAAACACTGCTCTTAATAATTTAAAAAATTTATTTTGTAATTATGTCGACTAAACTGTCCTATTTGGTCCGAGAAAGCCTCTCTTAGTATCCCGGTCTTTCTGCAATCACAACTCATGCAATTCAACGTATAAAAAACTGAGAGATACACTGTTTTGAAGCTTAAGATCTCTCCTTTCTAATGGTGTACAGAAAAATGTGATAAAAGGTTGTTAAATATGAGAAATTGTTCTTTAAATAAAAAAAAACCACGACTATTTCAAAATTTTTTTTGTAAAATCGAGTTTTCCGAATGATTCTCGGTTTGCAATTCAATTGGAAACTCAATAACTGGTGGCATAAAAATGTCTAAGCTTTCATAACATATGATTCTAAGATTGATTTTTTATCGTAGTGTGTTCAAAATGACGCGTTAATGACGATATTTTTGCCAAGACATTCATGAATTTTTTCCTTGAAAAGTATGAACTTCTTGAGAAAGTGAAAAAGATAAGAAAGTTCTTAGAATTACTTATAAAATATATTAAAATTTTTTCGAAAAGTTTTGAGAAAATTTTTTTGATTTTGCAAATTGTCAAATTTTGAAAAATTTTAAAATTGCTGGAAATATTTTGAAAAAATTCAAGTGCATTCTTTTCTCGATTCTAAGAACTTTTTATTCTTAGTAATTTTTTGTATAAGTTCATTGTTTTTAAGAAAAAAAAATTCTCAAATGTCAACATAATTGCAGAATATGTAATTATACATCCACTAAATAGATCGCTAATCTGCCTGTTGCCCGATTATTACTAACGTGAAGGTCGACAAATACATATTCTTTCGTTTTTTTTTATATTTTAGTGATTTTTATATATTTTGTTTTATTTTTTAGTTATTTTTGACTTATGATTTTTCAGAACCCCTAATTCATTCTTCTACTTGTTCAACATGTTATTAAGAAAAACATTGTGTACAGTAATATTTGTTGCAATCAATGCATAGTATCTGGTAGTCCTTAGATGACATCTTCCGTTGGTACATTAGTTTCTTGTTCTAGAATTGTGCTTGTGAGATTTGAGATCATGTATTTTTAATTGCGACAAATATTTCCTACTTACTTCTTTACAAATGTCTTTTCTTTTCATTACTTTTTTATCTTTCTTTCTACAGATATTGCTAATTGTTACAGTATTCGTTATTGACATTTCAATAATCCGCAAGAAAATCTGAAATAGACACTTCTTTGAACTTATACTTGTTGTACGAAGAAAAAGCACAAGGGAACTTTAATTTCGCTCTCTTCCCAGTAGTCCTTGAATATCTTTCCATTAGCTTCAAGGGAGTTACATCAGCTGCCGTAGTAAGAACGGAGACTTCTTTTTAGTCAATCACACTGATAAAATTCATCTCACTGTTACGATCATAACTCGCTTTATTCGTTCCTCGCGGTGCTTTTTTTCAAAATCATATTGTTGTTTTGCTCTATCTTTATGGACAGTTTTTATAGATCGTAAGCAACATTTGTTCAAGTGAATGACTAAATCAGACAATTTTCTTTTTGAAAGGCTACTTAGAAGTGTATTAACCATATGTAATACAACTATGGAGCCAAGTGCACATGCGGATAAATTTATCCTCACGCTTGTATCGTTTTTACCATGATAAACATCCACGTTGAATATATATATATATATATATATATATATATATATATATCCATTTACTCCACATAAAGCCTAAAGTTTGATTCCGTACCGGTCAGGTTTAGAAGGTAAATATTGCTTTAGGTACGTATGACCAAAAAAATCGAAAAAAAATCTAAATCGTTGAATATTGTTCCTGAATAATTCCAAGATATGACGCACTTCCCTAGCTTTATCATTATTACTCTTATTAGAATTGTAACGGAGAATATGCGACCGTTCCCGTCTGGGTAGCTCGCGGCCGTCCGTACAAATTATTTATTTGGGGATTCGGGAAGCAAAAGACGTTCCTACGACTGAATAACGCGTCGAGCACAACCACGTTAAACGCACAGATTCGAAGTCGGGATGAGGAGTGAGACATCGGCGAATAAACACAACAACGGATTAACACACTAATCCTTTAATCATCAACAATCGACTACAAGACGGCGATCTTAGGCCTGTACACTACGAGCGGCACAATAATAAACCCGAACGCGAAGGTGAATCGGTGGCTGGTCAGCCTGTCGATTCCCTGTCTAAAACTAAATATTACAACAAATGCCCGACAAAACACTTTCCGCCTTTATTTCATCAACGGGGTAGCCAGCAGATCTGCCGCGCTACCATCCATCAGCTGACGCCCAAACATGCAAGAGAGAGAAACAAGAGAAAACACGGCACCGACCTCGACCTTCAGCCTCTCTGACGGCTAGAACGCTTCGCTGTGCGACGTCACTGAAGCGCTCCTTCTCGCTGACCGCCTCGCTGGTGTTTATTGTCGTCACTGTTTTTTCTCTTGCTCTTCCTCTCGTTCACTCTATCAATCCTGCTGCCTTAACTGTTGTTCTACTCGTTGATTGCTGTTGTTGTTGCTTCCACTGTCCTACTGTTGCTCACTACTGCAGCGACGTCAAATACTGCTCACGCACGCACCCGCGCACCTCGCCAGTTACCCACACGCACCGGTGTCGGGTATCCTTCGGGACACGGCTGGGCGACCCAGCTATACACTCCATTACTTCTCCGCGCACCGGGCGTGTCTCCGAAAACGAAAACGTTGACGAGGTCGCGGTGCCAACTCCGGAAAACCGTAAACTTCGTTTAATCCGCGCGCGCGACTTTCTCTGCCCAAAGCCTAGCAGAGACTCTCAAATTTTCCGCGGCGATTCGCAACTAGAGCTCTCTCTCTCTCTCTCTCTTCTCCTTCTTCTTCCGCGCCATCTCAATCGCTCCAGCCGTCAGCTCAGCCCGTAAACAGCACCTCGAAAACAAAAACCAAGCATGAGTGTGCGTGCAATACGCACACACTTTCACGGACATTTGCGAGAGCCAAACGGACGAAATTGGCCTAGCCGAGATTCTTCGTTACAGGATATTTTGAATACTTTATTTAAGATTTTGTTTCTCTAAACCTGTCGCATGTCATCGCTGATGAAACAGCAGAGCAGTTCACGCGATGATCGGTTTCCTAACACTCTTTTTGATGTAAGATGATAATAATAATATACCTAACACAACCTAACAAATTTTTTGAGTTACTTCGTATATAATTTCAAATCATTTTCTTCACTGGCTTGAATCATATAATTTTTTATTTCTTTACAGAAAAACAGTTCAAACGGTCCCCCAAGTGACATTAAAGATATTTTTGCTTTACGACCAATAATAATTGATCCGTCAAATCTGTAGGATAAACTTTTTCTCCTTCACACCACGAAAAAGTATGATTTGGCTCTAACAGTTTTTGTTTTTTTGTATAATTATCAGATCGATATGAAACATTTGGTACACAAATTTCTGATTCAGAATTATCACTATGTAATGAACTATCTTCATCAGAGCCAGAGTCATCTGGATTATGTATTAGATTATGCTCTTCACTTTCATTCGAACAGTAACTCCTTTTTATATCTCTCCTTTTTGATATTTTTTTCAACCTCATGAAAAAAACCCAGTGTTAGTCAAATATTCTGCAGTTATAAAGTCTATAGCTGACAACTAGATGTATTGTTCACGTTGATTTGTGGTTTTTTGTTTTGATTGAATTCTTCCATTGATATTCCTAATTCATTCTCAGACGAGTTATTTATTACATACTTTTTGAATTCTTCGCTGAAATGTAATTTAAAAAGTTCAACGGGTGTTTTTTACAAATTAAATTTTTTACTTTGTTGCTTAATAAGATACTTTTTTCCAACTTTTCCGAACAACTTTTCTCTCTTTCAACCCAACCCAATCCATCTATATACATGATCTTCTTCTAGTTTTTTTTTTTTTTGAGAGTTACCTAAAAACTTTACGATATGACACTTTTAGTAATGGAGTATCCTCATCATTTGAACTCTCATTACCATCAGAATCTCTAGAGTCAGATTTCTTCAATCAGTCGTTTGAATTTGGTACGAAACAATATTTATCGTCTTCATTCTTGGAAGAACTTGCATCGTTGTCAAAATGATTATTAGGTTGTTTAGAAATTTTGCATTTTGGCATTTTTATACAAACAACAAATTTATGAAAAAAATGAATCGGAAAAATATAAAGTTTTAAATATTATAGCATCAAAGTATTAAAACAGAGTACAATGAAATTCGCAACACTCTTTGAAATATTTATGTAAGATACTCCAACAAATGACATCATCATGAAACAATGGAAGCAAATATCTTATAAAATGTAATAATTGTACAAATATATTGATTGAATATTAAAGTAATTAGATAATATAATAAAACAATAAATAATGAGCTTCAGAATCTTTTACACGATAACTCGATGAAAAATTTTATCAAATAAAAAATGTTTAAAATCATTCAAGCAACACGTAGGAATTATTATTAAATTTTCTGGCAATTTTTGAAAATTTTCGAAATACGGTCGAATCTAAAAATCCAAAATTTTGGATAACGACTTTAGAACTATGTCAGTTTTTAATCTAGATAATTATGCCACAACTGAACCAGTTAGATTTATGGATCAATCTTATTTCGATACAAAAAAATCAATCAAAAAGAAATGTTATCTCAAGAAAACTGTGTTTTTGTTGTTAAAATTGATTATAGCTTTTTAAATAATAATTTTCTGAAGTCAGATTCTGATGTAATTATATACGTTTTACGTTGGGTATTATGTTTTTTAAATTTTTCACATCCCCTGATCATCTACAAATATCGCATTGAAAAGGTTTGTGGCAATTTTGGCGTTTTGGTTAAAAAAAGGATAAAGCACTATAGATACGACGGATTACTTGTTACGTTCAAAGTGATAAGTGCTATATTTTGCGCTGGTGACAATTATTACAATGTTTTAGGCGATGACGAAAATAGTAGTCAATAGAAACATGTAGTTTACTCTAATGTGAAAGATAAAAAATCATGGCCTAAAAGGACCAAAAACGTATATTTACGTTTCTTTGAACTCGATTAAATACTTTCTTAAAGGTACTTGGAACAATTTTTAATTTTTACCGAACACAATGATTGAGTATCATATTGTTATAAAGCTTAATCCGTTTAGGCCCAAAACGCCACTCGTGAATCAATCGTTAAAACGTCATGTCTGATTCTGTAGGCATTCAAAAAATTGAGAGGGATATCCAATTAACTAAATTACAAAGTTATTGAGAGTGACACACAAACTTCAACTAAATAATCATATAATATTGATTATGACAATTTATTATTTAGTTGGAGTTTGGGTGTCACTCTCAATAACTTTGTAATTTAGTTTATTGAATCTATAATGATAGAGAGTATTAAAATGTTTAATTAAGAGGGATATATTTTGAAAGCTTGAAGCAAGCTCTTTACGATAGTAGACTCAAAATTAATCAAAATCATAATTATTTATGAAAAAATTACGTCTAAACAAAAAAAGTAGGAATTATCAGCCATCTTTTTTTTAAAGCTAATTTTCAAAGCCTTTCATGTCGTTGAAACAAAAAATATTAAGCAATTGAAGTTTTACATTATGTCGCTCTTGGTTTAAAAGAATTTAAACTAATACCGAACTCGCATTCCACTTCAAAACCAAACCAAACATTATTCACAAGTTGAACTGGTTACTTCTTTGAACGTGAAATGAACATTTTCTCTAAAAAACACGTCATTCTTCAGCAACGCTGTTGTTAAACAATAAACATACTTTCATTTATTTCGTGATCGCATCTGTTACGGCGCATCATCAGTCTATCGTGACATGGAGGAGAGCAACATCGAGGAGGAATTAGACGAGTTGCTCATTAACTAGGCTGGTAGGTTAATTCCTATTGTACATTGATAGCTATAAATATATTTATTCTATACTAATTAATTTTTCTGTTTGAACAGCCTGAATAGAAATAATCGACCAACTGGAACAGCTAGCAGCTAGCAGCTCTAGCAGCAACAACAGCCTTCATATCGGCTGCCGCCTTCACTGCCCTTGCCACTACCATTACCACAGCCTTCAGAACAGCAACGACAGTACCGGCCTCAACAGCCATAATAACAGCAGTGGCCTCTACAACAATAACAACAGCACCAGCCTAAGCAGCTGCAACAATAGCATGAGCTTCAGCAATCGTATCAGCAACAATGGTAGCCTCACCAACAAAAATGTCAATTGTTAGTTATAGCTCCATATAACCGTCAAAATAGGTGAGGTTAGTACACACTCTCATACACACGCACGCGTATACACACACACACACACAAAACACGTGAACACACATATGTATGTACGGTGCCCGGACATTAATTCAATTGAATTTGTTACTGCGATTTAAATTTCGGGCGTTACGAATCAATGTCAGGGCAGTTTACGTGCGTATAGTCACTGGTACGCACGGAGCATCTACGGACACGCATACGCACATGCCCGCATGCATATAATATGAAAATAAAAATAATAATAAAAGAAATAAAAGTAACAATTTTCAGGCTGTTCCTACTGAGGGACTCGTAGTGGAAGCGATGTCCACAATCGCAAAAATATAGAGCTGATGGTCCACTTCATGCTTGAACTGGTGCAAGGAGTCAGCAGAGTCAGATACACTCTCGCTCAAGTCATTGAGCCGCCACCGTCGTAGAGCCCAATGGTGATCCCGGGTAAGAAAACATGCCACCACAGAAAGAAGAGGAAAGCCATTCCTGTTTTTCGTAATTTTCATTGTGATTGTCACATAATATTCAGAGTGACATTCATAAAAAACCATAAAAATAATTCATAAGTAACATTTGTAAAATAACAACAATAACAGAAAAATGTTTAAAAAAATAAAAACAATGATTAAACAAAAAATCAAAGTAGTAATTGTCCGAGTTTTCCGTCACCAAATAAAAACATTTATAATTACAAAAGAGTAACAATGTTCATCTTTTAACTTCCGAATTAGATCTGGTACTAATGTTTAACCCTGGGAGTTCTGCTCGATGACACAACGTAATATTTTTTTAGGGCAACTAAGTTTACTTTTGATGCATTTTTTTAAAATGTTATACTTTGTTCAATTCCAAATGTTAATAGCTGATAGAACGTAAACTAAGCGTTTCAAACATATGCTAAAGCTAAAAAAAAAATTAATTTCATTAAAACAATCGAGGTCTGCATAAATTGCCTATAGATATTAAAGTCTCTTAAATTACAAGTACTGTGAGAAAGATATAAAATTAGTATGATCTACCTTTACAAGTCTAAACTACACGTATGCCTTTTTCCTTTACCTAATCTTCACAAAATGAATATTATAATATTAAAGTGTAATCTGACAACGATTTTTCGTCAATTGAATCATTTTTACACTAGTTTACTGATATTTTTTTTGTTATTCTTATTAATTAGTCATTATATCCATAATTGATAATCAGAAATGTTAATATAAATTATTGTTAATTTTTTCCACTCCTGATGTTTGATAATTATATTAGTAATCTTGATCTTAGGGACGACTCCTAAGATCAAGATTACTAATATAATTATCAGAAATGTTGATGTTTAATGTTATCATAGAATAAAATGAAAATTAGAAAATCATAACATTAAAATGTAATCTGACAACGAGTTTCTGTCAATTCAATTATTTTAATTCTAGTTTGCTGGTATTTCTTTCTATGATCCTTATTAATTAATCATTTCACCTATGAGAGTCGTTTAATAAGTCGGTGGCTTTTCGGAAGATAGTGGTGTTACCGTAATGTATTTTACACTGTAACAGAGTCTCATCTAGAATAAGTGCGTATCCAAAGTTTCAAGTCAGTAGCTTTGTTTGGAAATTTTTCACAATAATTGCAATTTAGTTTTTCATTGTGTAAACAAAATCATGGAAAAAAATGAGTTTCGTGTGCTTATGAAACATTATTTCCTACGGAGAAAATTGACCGAAGAAACTGAACCAAAGCTCAGGAAATATTAAGAAGACTCTGCTCTATCGCATAGCATGGTTCAAAAGTGGTTTACTAAATTTCGTTGTGGCCGTAAGAGCACAAGTGATGCTGAGCATTCTGACCGTCCAAAAGAGGTGATTACTTAAGACATGATAAAGTTCATAATATTATACTCGCCGATCTCTGATTGAAAATGCGTGAGATTAATGAGGCTCTTAATAGTACAGTAGAATGCACATGGAACATTTTATATGAATGTTTGAGCATGAGGAAGTTGTCTGCAAGATGGGTGCTGCGCTTGCTTACAGCTGAGAACAAACGAGCTCGTGGGTTGCGTCTGAGCAATGTGTGAGCATGTTGCAACGTAATTTAAAGGAGTTTTTACGACGCTACGTTACTATAGATGAAACATTGATTTATGTCGAAAATGTGCACTGGGCCAGGTGAATCTGCGCCGTAAAAAGCGAAAACAGTACTATAAGTAATACGATAAATACGATAAGTACGATAGTAAAGTCATAGCTACAACTTTTTAGCACTCAAGTGGTATAATATTGATCGATTACCTATAGAGTGGAACAACTATTACAAGAGAATATTATGCCTCATTATTAGACCGATTTGATGCCATACTGAAGGAATAGCGGCCCCATTTGGCTAAAAAATAAGTTCTTTTCCACTACGACAATGCACTAGCTCACATGAGTTCCATTGCAACGGCCAAATTATTTTATTTATGCTATAAAATACTTCCTCATCTACCTTATTCTCCAGATTTAACTCTTTCAATTACTTTTTGTTTTCTGGCATGAAAATTTGGTTTGCAGGTAAAAGATTTTCATCCAACAAATTTGTAATTGCTGCGATAAATGAACATTTTGAGGAATTTTATAAAAATTGTAATCGTTGTAATAAACGTATAGAGTTAAAAGGGTACTATGTTGAAAAATAAATTGAAATTATTTAAATAAATAATGTTTATTTATTTAAAGCTACGGACTTACTGAATAACCCTCGTATAATTGCTGATCAAAGATGTTGATCTTGAATGATGCGTTTAATGTCATCGTAGAATGAAATGAAAGTTAAAAAACATGTGAAAGCTAAGAAATGCTTGTAATTATGCTTTTTTCATTTTTATTTATTACGAGTATCATCAAGAGCACTTTGCGCACTCATTTCTCGTTTGTATTAATATTGAATTTCATGCTTGAATCAAATCAAAACTATTAAATATACCGCATACATAAAATAGTTCTATGCTTTAATTAACATACTTGACATCCCTCAACATCAATTTATAAATAAAAATCCAATTGCATTGATATTCACAGATGAAGTTAAAATATTAAAACAAAGTAGCAATAATGTAGCAGATCATTAGATGTTAGCTAATTAGCTATAAATGACGGACAATGTATCAAGTTCATCTCTTCTTTGTCTCCTTCGAAATACCTGCTACAGTCAGCTGTGCCTAACAATTTAATTTTCTTTATTTTCTAATATATTTGTCTACGATTAAAACTTTTTGTAGGATATCTTCATATTAACAGATGTTTCCTCTTTCCGGTTTCGACTGATTTGGAGCAGTACTTTTCATAAACTCTGTTTCAAAATTTTCACTCCCAGCAATATAAGTATTATCTTTTATCTATTTATCTGTAACAATTATAAGACTATATTTAAATTAATAAGTTTAATTTCACAAATTTTTTTTTAATAAATTATTGGACCATATGAGCCAAAATTAGTTTACAGTATTTTATTGATAAAATAATCTGTAGATTTACGTTTCTCTTTATTTTCAATGATATTTATTCGAAGCTAAGTTTTGTAACAGAGATATTCAATAAATTTAAGTCCTAAAAATAAATGTAATTTAAGAGCATTTAAATTATTTTATCATATTATTTTAAAGTTAGGCCATTGAATAAATGTGAACGTTATTGTTTTATTACCTATGCAGTCTCTTACTTATTTTTTATTTACTTAATTAATGAATATAAAATAATGTGAAATGACTCAAGATATTTATTAGCATAAATCTGCTGAATAAGTCACCTGCTCTATTAATAATGTATTGTATACTGTTGCGCGACATTTGCGCTCTTCTGTTCGACACATGCGACTCGAGGCACTCTTCTGTTCGACACGTGCGTTTCGAGCTCTCACCTTCTTACACATGCGAAGTTTCCAAAGGGAAGCAATAACGATGCCATAAATATTCTGTACCGTGGCATGCTGGCTGCTAATTGTTCACGTGTCATCTCCCTTTATCTTCCGCTCGTTATCTATACAAATCATCTATAGTCGCTCCGGGTCATAAATAGAAAACATGAACGGTGCGTCTGTCACAGGTAGTCGATGACATAATCACATGGACCTCTTGTCCCTTTATAGTTCGCCCACGAAAACGATTAGCAGGGTCATTAGGCTTATGAGAGGAGGGAGTTTGTTTTGCGTTTGCTGCTGCTGGAAAACTGCGCCGAGTTAGTTTAGTTTAGCGCTTGCAACCAACAAGTACGGTTCGCCTACACATCTACTAATAGCTACGTTCTCGTTGTCTATTTCTTGGACGGTGTGCGTATCGACTATCTGTGTGCGTGCGCGTTGTTGCGTTCTATCGTGCATTATCTTCGGCGGCTCACGATCAGCGACGCTGTCAAGGACTAAGGACAGGGCGACCTGCTGCCTTAGTTGAGGGTCGGCGCGATCCTCTGGGATGTCTCTAACCGCGCGGCATTTCTGCCCACCAGGATTCTTAGGCTCTAACGCAGCGAGGGCTGCTCCCGTTCCCGAGACGTCGGGGCTGCGTTTAGCCTTCTTCACACCGGGGACACTCTCCTCAATCGAGTGTTGTTTTTCTTTGTGAGTCGACCTGATACGAGAGCGATAACGAATGGCCATTCGCTGCGTAGCGTAAGTTTTTGTACAGGCTATCCGAGCCATATTAATCATTGTAAGTATTACGATACGATATTACCGATAGTTGTAAATCTAGAATTAATTGATTGTTCTGCATTCGTTACTAAATGGCTTTTCCTCTACCTACGACTGGAGTTTTTTATGCCGGCTAGTGCGAATTGCTCTTTGTTCTGTTATAAATAAATCAAAACGTCCGCTATAGAGCTTGAGTTTTCCTTCAATCGCACATCCACCTTCTACCCTTACTTACATTCTCATTGCTTATTCTACTACAATATATACACAAAATACAAAATAAGTACATATACACATACATACTGACACTTGACGGCAACCATTATTTTATATAGAATTTGGATTATTGCAACATGGAGTTATGAATTCATTTTGTTCCTGGGTTATTGGAAAACTAAGTTTTAATTATCACAAAAAGAAATTAAAATTAGAAAACGAGTGAAATCTAAGGACCGCTCATAAATATGCTTTTTTCATTTTTAGTCATTATTTGATTATTGCGACATTGGATTATTAATTAGTTTTATTCCTTGGGTTATGGAAAATATGATTTTGAATGAAACTATTTTTATAAATTATCAAAATATCTGTATGTAGCTATGTGTATAAAAGTACTGCACGTGAACTGCATTTAAAAATTTCTGATTATTTGGAGACTCTAAATGAAATTTTTTCCGGTTAGAAAAAACCAAAGTATGACTTGTGGCAACGCCATCCGTGAACACTTTCATGACTGTATCTTTTTAGAAAATAAGCTCTATACTTTTTGAAAATTTTCATAAAGTAGAAAAAACAACATCTGCAATATCGTTAAATAGAATGTAATGTCATACAATAGCGATTAAACATCAACCTGATTTAATCAACGCTTATTACAAGAAATATCATCTGATTTTGAAACTGACAATTATGAGACTTTACCGAAGATTAAAAAAAGTATTTATAAATTGTCATAGTTTACCTACATTTCCAAAGTTCTCTTAAAACAAGGTATGCTTTGACAAGAAATTCGATAAGCTTTGAAGGTGATTATATAAATGTAGGAAACATTATTATAATTCCTCAAGAAAATGACCCTCAATTTTATAAAGTACGTAAAATTATTTACATTGATAAGGATAATTTCATGATTATAGGTGAGTTTTTCATAAATTTAGTTTTAGGTGAACATATCTTGTGAAATTAATTCTGCGGAAAATCAGTCTGTTATTTTGAGAAAAGAATCCTTATATTGCACTCTATTATTACGCGAGAATACCAAATGGGAAAACGTACGTTGTAAAAAATTGGCTTTTATAGTTTTAATTATCAAGACTGCTGATGTACTCTTTACTTACAACCCAATTCTATAAATAACTCATGAATTCTACAATGTTTTATACAAATAATTTACTAATTATTTGAACTCATTCCATCAATGACTTGGATGCACATATTTGAAATTTCACGTTTGTAATAATTAACTTCTAAAGTTGTAATATGTACTCATAATGATAGCTTTCTATAAAGCTTTATTACATTTATATTGATAGCTTTCTATAAAGCGTTATTACATTTTTTTTATACTTACATTTATAAAATTAAAGCTATTATTCAGTTCAAATTAACAAACGATTGAATCTGCTGCTTAATTTTGACAATTAAATCATTTGTACTCAAACCAACGAAAGTGCAAGTATAACTAATGTAGAAGGGTGGAAATTTTACCGTGATGCATCATAAAATTTTGCCGAGTATCATTACGAAAAATATATGCCTCCCAGGAAAAATTGCCAAACAAAAAATAGTTTTTACATGAATTAAAATAAAAATGATGATATGTTAATAATTTTTATCGAAGAACAGTAGCGTCTCAGGATTACCGTTATGCATCGTAATTGTTCTAATGAATTTCACTATAAATTTTCAGAAAAATTTCTATAACAGATAAAACAACAAAAATGACAATAACAAAAGATGAAAAATAATAAGAATAATAAAGACGACAAAAGTAATAAAAATAATAAAAATAATAAGAACAATAAAAATAATAAAAGAAGTAAAAAATAATAAAAATAATCAGAACAATAAAAATAATAAAAGAAGTAAAAAATAATAAAAATAGTGAAAGTAATGAAAGCGCGATGGCACCTATTTTACAGAAAAACGATCTGAAAGGAGGAAGGTATAAAAGCGGAGCGACGTGTATTTGGCTAAAAAACAACCAAGTTTAATTTGTTATTTCATGAACCAAAGATCGATAGAGGGGTATTCATGGGAGGATAGATAATTTTGGGAGAACGCGACTGGATTGACCTTGTTTAGTATGCGAGTGTAATCGGACAGTGCCGGCACTGGCATTAATTTTTCGCGAGTCACCCTTTCGATCCATGCTCTAGCCACATAATTTAAAAATAGATCACGTGTCAAATCCTTGAAGTCAGAGATCCGATCAATGAAGAACAGGATCATGCTCAATGAGTTGAGTATTCTGTGAGCAAGGATGGCAAAAGAATGGTTCCAGGCCTCAGTTCGAGGGGCCTTGTATTCAAACGCCGACGGTGGATGGCGACCCGAGCGCCAGATAATGACACTCGAGAGAGAGAGAAAGGACAGACAGGCTTTTAGCTAGATAGTGTGGCGGTTTTCTGGACACAACAGAGTAGGCCAGAACGGCGAAGGCTCTATACCTATTTGGGGTAAGGGATAGCCAGTCTAGGGCTAACCTATGGTGGGTGATGCGGCTGTTTAGGGATAGAGTAGGTATAAATGGGATCTATCCTATTACGAAGCGTACGCAAGCGTATTGGGCAACTTGAAGCTTAGACGAGCGCTCTCCGTCAAGCTGAATACAGACCGCTGAGAGGTAATCAAAATGTAGGAAAATGACTTGCTCGACAAGAACTTTTCTAAGGGTAGTCGAGAGAGATTTCCTGTCGAAGCGGAGTGAAGCCAGAGAGCCGCAAGCCCTCTTCGTCACGCTTCTGACATGATCGGACCAATTTAGCGTGGGGATAAGTATCACACCCAGGTTGCAAGCACTGGTAACATAGTCGAGTGGAACGTCATTAATGGTGATCTTCACGATGTCGTTCAAGTTGATAGCCCTAACGTACTGTTCGCTGCCTAGTATCATAACCTTGGTCTTGGTGAGGTTAAGAGAGATACCGTTTCTTAGGGCCCAGTCCGCTATAGCCTGCACATCAAGCTACACCCTCTCCAAAGTCTCCGCAAGGCTGCCGGGACGACAGTGAAGGTAGACCTGTGTGTTGTCGGTATAAAGCATGTAACTCATGAAGGAGAGAACAGAGGACAGGTCCGAGATATAGATTGTAAATAGCAACGGTCCCAGAATACTACCCTGCGGCACTCCAGTAGCAGCCCTGAGCCAGTTCAATACCCTGCCGTCCTTCCCCACAACAGCCTGAAACCAGTCAGTCAGATAGCTAAAGAACCATCTTAAAACAGTATCAGACAGGCATAGGTCCCTGAGCTTAACCATCAGACGGTCATGGGGGATAACGTCAACAGCCTTGGAAAAATCCAGCAGGACGAGGATTATAATTTTACGCTCCTCAATGGCCCTGCGGATGTCATCAAGGACACCCAGGAGTGCAGTCTGAGTGCTGTGAAACCTCACGAATCCGGCCTGCCGTGGATCACGCAGCTTGTGGCGGTCCAGATAAGACGAGAGTTGTAAATGAACGAGCCTCTCAAGCACCTTTGATACCTCAGATAACCTTGCTATCGTCTGATGTCCGATAAAAGAGCGGGCGAAGGTACTTTGGCAAGAGGGGGTGATGAGAGATCGTTTCCAGGAGGTCGGAAAAACGCCGCACAATAATGATTTGTTAACAAGATGCGTGAGAAATGAGAGACAAGTAGAACAGACGAGTTTAAGCATCTTGACAGACAAACCATCGGAACCGAATGTTCTGGATGAGAATGAGTTTAGTGCATCCATAACCTCCTGGCTAGTAACCCCACGAAATTCGAATGGGGAGTGGGCGTGAGGAACATTTGGGGGACTAAAAGGGAGTCAAAAAAGTTACATGTCATGGGAGGAGACGAGTTTACTATATAGGCAAAGTGGGTGTTTAGTACAGCTGGGGGAAAAATCAAAACGGGGATGGAAGAGCGCGCTTAGTGACTTCCAAGTTTCGTAACTCGCTCCATCTGGCTTTACTGGTGCTTGAAGAGGACAGTCTGCTTGAGATGCAAGAATTTTTTGCTGAGTTGAGGGCATTTGAGACGTCATTACGAAGTCTTCGATACCCAGCGACGTCACTGACCAAGCGGGAGGAGGATGCCAGTTTATAGGCAGCGTCACGCCTTTTCATGAGAGCAAGAATGCTCGGAGTTACCCAGGGTTTACGCCTAGAAGACAACTTGATGCACCTGAGAGGGGCTACATCGTCGAAAGACTTTATAAGGACTTCAGTAAGAGAGTGTACCGAGTTGTCAAGGGAATGCAGGTCAGCATCGATCGGTGGATCCGAAGAGCGCTTCAATCGTGATGGAGATTTGTTGACCAGGCACGAGAGAAGACTGCTGAGGGTCTCATTTAAGGCCGCTTCGTCTACCTAATTTCAACCGCGGGACCTAATGACTCTGGTGACGTGCTTATTCGTGGTGAAACGATAGGTGAGCGAGATGAAATCATGGCCAGCAATAAAGGGAGTATTGGATTTTCCAAATGTCTGGATGGCATTGGGGTCTTTCACTATGAAGTAGTGTGGGAAGGGGGATTTATGTCAAGACAGTGATATGTGGGATCAGTGGATATGATGTGGAGGTTGTGCAGGTCAACGAGAGATCTCATAGCTCGAGCATCAGGCAGAGAGCTAGAACTTAGGTCTGCGTTAAAATCACCGGTAATGATGACATTTCCGTACAGGGGAAGGTAAGTGGCCAGGTAGTTGAAAAAATGTGTGGGAAAGCATGCAGAGGGACGTCTGTATACCACCGCCATCAAAAGCTTGGTCTTGTCGGATTTTATTTCGCCAAGGATGAATTCAGGTGTTTTATAAAAACTGGATCTAATGTAGCTAGGAAACTAAATTTGAGATATGATCTGCTTTCCAATTCGGTCAAGCCTGAAAAAATTGAAATCGGGGAGGGAGAGGTTTGAGTCAGAGATATCAGGTGAGAGGAAGGTTTCAGTAATGGCTATGACGTCAAAATGTGTAGAAAGGGCTTGTGCTTCGAGAAGAGCAAAGTGACAGGGCGAATTTAGTCTATTTATATTGATGTGGCCAATAACGAAGGAAGCAGAGGGCGGGATTGGTCCTGGATTAGTTGGCATCATGGACCAGAAACTGGAGGAGATGAATTTGGGACAGCTTCAGCTTGAGATAGCTGAGCTGGAAAGACAAACACTGTCGGGCTAAAATAACCGTCGGTTGTGTTAAGTTGCGGAGCAGAGTTTTTTGGGATGACGGCAGTGGGTCGCTATTTGACAACGTGGGGTGCGAAGTTGAGGTTGAGCGGCGCGTGTCTTCGAGTGCCGATCGGGGTGGTAGTCACTGACATGGCACTAGAGCGCGGAGCAGATGGGACAGGAGGCTGGCCGGGAGACAAAGGCGTACAGCAGTCAAGGTCGCTCTCCGACATTATAGGGATAGGGGTGGAACGCGTGTTTTCCCGCATATGGACAACTATACCCGAGACGAAAGGGCGCGCGAAATCCAGCTTGTGACTACGCGCAAGCGCCTTCACAAAAAGATTGTGGATCGGCTGGGTTAACAGCTGGCGGATGAAGACGGGATTTTCAAGGCCGCACTTAAAAACGTCCCTCGCCGTCTTCCCAGCGAGCTTCCCAGAGTGCTCCAAAATGATATCACGCACCACCGTTGAGGCGATACGCACAACGAACGCGGACGTAGTATCATGCGTCTGACCCCGCAGGGCCGTCTCGGTCGGGTTGGGACGTGAGCAAGTGGCAGTCCATTTTCTGGTGGCCGCTATGCGATCCTTAGCGTTTGGGTAGCCAATCGCCTCGAAAAGCATACTGGCGGCATCTTCCAGCGAACCCTGGAACTCTTGCGGAAAACCCAGAATAAGGAGCTCGGAGCGATCCTTGAGACCCACTACAGACTTAAGGCTATTCACTTCGTCGGTGACTCGATTGATTTTGGTCAGGATGGAAGTCTGGGTGGCTCTAATCTCGTTTCGAAACTCGGTAAATTCATTATTTACGAAACCGGAAAACCATGCTGGCGGTTTGTTGCCCGTGGTAGGAGCCATACTATTGAGTAAGTGGATTTGGTCCGCACTGGGGGAAGAAACGGTAGGAAGGACAACCGATTGGTCAGTATTAAAGAAATCACTCCGGAATTCCACCTTCAACGTCTTTGATGGGAAAAGCTCGTATGGTGACACTTGTTTCTTTCGGCCTGAGGTTTCAACGAAAGACAAAGTGTCAGCTGAAGCAGAGTTGATTTGAGTGGAAGGAGAGGATGGTAAAAACACGCCACCGGATTAATGAGAGTTGGCTAAGACCGCAAACTCAATAGAACAGGTACGGCAAGTAAAGGTCGCAAGGTCAGGGTTTAAGATTATTTCAGAACAGTGCTGATGGCAAGATCTATCACAGGTCTCGTACTGCGAGATATTGCCACCCCGATAACTCAGTGCTTCACCACACTCGGCGCATAAAGACCAGGCCATTTGATAAAAATGAGAAGTTTGGAATTTACAAACAAATTAAGACAATAAATAGAAATTCATTGATTGTGTCAAAAAGTTTCCCATCTCTCCTCCCCGGGTCTCAAAACTTCACAAGAAACTGTAATATACGAGGTAATTTGAAAGGACAGGTTGATACGACAAAATGAAAAGTTTGAATTTCGCGCGAAAATTTGAGTCACTGGCCAGTCATAAACGGGAGCTGTGAAAAGTTAAGATTTAAAAGGTTTGAAAATTGGCGTCTCAGTGGCACCAACTTAGTAAGTTAAGGATCAAAAAATTGGTGGGAGATTCGAGAGTAAAATGATGCCATTTACAAGAGGCGGCAAAGGAATTCGCAAATTAACCTAGAAATGACTAAAACGCAAAAATAAACAAGTATCTTATACGCAAAAATGAAATGAGAAAAATGATTGATGAAGCGAACGCAGAAAATTACATTACGAATTAAATGAATGGTAGAAAAGGAAACGCGATTACACAGTCGATCGAATAAAATTAAAATTAGAATTAAAATTAAAATTGTCTAGCGTATAGATAGCGCTAGATGAAAATACAACAAAATTAAAATTAAATGAAACAAAAAAAGATGAAGTAAAATTAAAATAAAATTAAAATAAAATTAAAATAGCCATCGCGATGACTAAGCGCAAGAACAGATTAAGTTAAGAGATGTGATGCGGCGAAGAAATAACACCGGCAGTGAGGAGTCTCTCCGAGTAGATTGAAATATGTTGATTAGAGGTAAAAATTGTTGATACAGGTACTTAGCAGCAAAAATTTTTTAGAAGTGTTGCGATCGGTAAGGTAGTGTGTAGAGTGTAGTGGTCCTGGTGTGTAGGCTGTGTTGTTATTAGCGTTGTTTATAGAGATGTTACGTCTCAAGACGTATCTTTATTCATTTACACTCTCTAAAAAGTGCAATTCCGAATTTCGTAAAATCAAAACTATGTACACGTCCACCGGAAAACTATACGGCAGCAAAACACAAAGACCATACTCAGCATTACACAACGTACATTGAACTCGAAAGGAAAATTACCCCACTACACAGAAACATCAGCGATTAATTAAGCACAAATTCATGTATATAAGACGAACCACCCGTAAAGAGTCGGGCAGTCATTATTATTACTCCGTACACGTTAGTCCGACAATTGACGAATAAACTTTACGTATCGACGCTACAGTCGCGTGCTAGCCTGTTCGACAATTCGGCTAACTATTCAATTACTACTTGTCAAACTATATTATTTGACCCTAATAAATACGCGATCCATTAAAAGTGAGAACGTGCAACTTCATTATTCAACCTATCCAAATACCGAGATCTACAATACCGAAAGTACTCCAGAGGCAGTAAGTACAACAAAATAATAAAACACATTCATTTCTATCCATATATCGTATATTACTCATTACCTGTGAGCCCCAACCAGCCACTAGTATTATATTGGTACGTTTCGCACATTCGCTGTTTGTAGTCTATGCACGAGACGTAACAGAGATGTGTAGCTCAAAACTCGTCGAAGTTGGAGATTAGATGAAGGTTATATTGTAACCAGGCAAGCGATTAATTCATCCACTGGCCAAAAAATTGACTAAAAGCCAAGAATTTTTAGCAGGAAGCGCAGTGGCCAGCTGGATGAACTCGCTTGTAAAAATATGCCGCTCGAGAAAGTGGCAAAAGTAAGAAAATGTTTATAAAAGAAGAGCGCCTCAAAAACCAGTGTGTCGCTACTCACCGAGAAAGAGAGAGACAAACAGACAAACAGACAGACAGACAGACAGATAGACAGATAGACAGACAGACAGACAAACAGAGACAAGTAGAAGGGTGCAAGTAGGATTTCAGAAGATAAATATAGATAGAATATAGTATGAATAGAAAGAGAGTAAAGACGACATAAGAAAAGCTGAGAGAAGAGAAGAGACTGACCCGAATAGGAGGAAGCGCATCAGGAAAGAGTAAGATAACAGGAGTAAACTGAAATGTAGCGAGAATGGCAAACGTACTCGTAAGCCGAGAGAAGTACTACTGAAAGAAATATGACATAATTATATTATAAGAAACATAGATAAAAGAAGACAAAATAGAAAAGACAGTCAGAAGCATGGATTAAAAGGCAGCAATTAAGGTCAAGAAAAATTGAAGGGCAAGCGGGGGAATAATCATAGTAATTGGGAAAAGACTGGGGAAAGAGACAACGATGAAAGTGTGGAAATATGGCGCATCAGTAAACAAAAGAAAAATCGAACCCACAAACAAATGTGATATAGTAGAAATATGCATGAGGTCACGGTGGCTCAGTGGATGAGAGCCCAGGCTTCTGTGTCGTGGATTCGAGCTCCGAGCACGTGAAAATTTTCAGAAATGAAATTTTCTTATGTTTGTTACCGTAATTCCGGTGGTTTGGATTTCACCTTGAACTGTAGGTCCAGTCATGATGTGTGTAAAACTTCATCCTCTTGCACCATTTTTAAAAAGTTGTGGGGAGGTGAATCTGCATATTCATGACTATAGGGAACTCAAGACTAATGTGTTAATGTAGCTGGTTTACCTCTGCAGCATTCTGCGTAGACATAGTTCTTGAAGTTACAATACAATACAATACATCAACGCATGAATCAACAAGATCGAGAAAGAGTTAAAAAAATAATAGAAGATAGGAATAAGAAGGAAATCCTGATTATATAGGATTTTAATACAAGAATAGAAAAGGATAGAGAGAGAATGGAAAATATAATACTGAGGAGATCAGAAGATAAAAAGAAGAACAAAGAAGGAAAAACTAATCAAAATATTCAAAGAAATCGAATGTATAGTAATATAAACGGAAAGATAGAAGGGGATTGTAAAGGAGATGGAAAATGGAAAAGGGAGTGGACTGAAATTTTCAAGTCGACAGAAAATGACAGATTTTTAGAATTATTCAAGGGGGTAAAGACAAAAAGAAAACACTAATTGAAAGTATACACAAAATATTAGAAACTAAAGTGGTGCAAGAGGTTCAGATAAGATGAAACAAAATTGATAAACAGGAATACTGGAAACACTACAAAAATAGAAAAATCTCATTGCGAAAATAGGAATACTAGCAAGAATCAGGAATACTAGCATATATTACGGAAGAATGGGTAAGAATAAGAGGAGGATGTATAAGTTTAGAGGGGAAAAAGGGACTTAAGAAGAAAGAATGCAGAATATGCAGAGAGAAAGAGGAAAATATCTGGATTTATGAGGAAATAAGGAAACATATCAAAAATAAGTGGTTTAGGCAATAGACACCTGGAGAAATGATAATACAGAATAAGAACTGATCAAAAAGCTAATAATAAAGCTAGAAAGGATGTTAAGATGGAAGTTAAATACGGGAACCTGTGAATAAGCTAGAAGCTTTGAAAACCTGATAAGAAAAAAAAGAAAAGTGGACGAGATCAACGAAGTAAATGATCAGAAATAGTTAGAAAAGGAATAAGGAGAAGTGGTAAGAAGAAAGAAGAATCCAAATGGACGAAGATATAATACATGAATCTATGAATGCGGGTAATATAACATGTAACTAATGTATAATAACTGGAAATGTGTGTGTGTGTGTGTGTTTAGTATAGTAATTTTCATTTATGAAAGTTATAATTATAATGTAAATATTGAAAGATCGTATCATTAAATGTCATTAGCTCTGATATTCCGTTGGAAAATCCAACTATAATCAAAATCACAAATACATATATAAATGTCATGCATACATAGATCTCATTCGTGTCCGTATAGATGGACATGAATGAACTTGAAAAAAACCCAAGAATAGGAAACACCGCCGTGACGGAATTAAAATTATTAGATTCGGAGCAAGCTAAATTGCACGGTGACTATATAGTAACATCTGAAAATACTAAAAAAATTATTAAATAAAATTGACAGATTAAGTAACATAATTCAAAAACAAGAAAAAATTATCTATAGTTTAACTAACGATCTATCAAAAGCTAATGAAACTATTGAAACCCTAAAATTGAGATGTAACGAAAATTTCGATGACATCAATCAAACAAAAAAAGGTATTCTATCAGAATTAAAAGAAGACTTTTCATGTGTAAAATGTTTGTAATGTAAATTGACGCTCTCTTTTTCTCGTTTCAATATCAATACCGCGCTGACTCGATTACACGGGTTTACAAAATAAAAAATGTTCAGGATTATTTGACCGGAACACATAATACACTGTATTTCGATACGCTGAATACAAATTCGAGGTCCGTTAACCTCTATCATGTCACATTCGAGGTAATTTCGAATTCAAATTTGTTTATAGCAACGAAAATGAAAATTTGATCACGAATTTAGAAAGAGCGGTAAATTTTACGTTCACATACATATTCTTCAATTTTTTCAACATGACTCTTGGACATCACCTGGAAATTAAACAAGTGACAGATAGGCTCTGTTCCATTGGCTCACTCAACGACAATGGATGAAAATTATGTGAATATAGAATATTTACTTAATCAAATTAATTACGAGACATATAAATAGAAAATCTGTATGGATTTTTTGGTTCGGTCAAATAATCCTGAATTTTTTTTATTTTGTAAACCTGTGTTATCATTTCCATATATATACAGAAGTATTTGTGTTAAATCTCAGGGTCATTTTAGTAAACTTCACCTGTACTCGGTCTGTTTTCGTCCAGCCCTATATTTCACTTCCATATAAGGACCGAGTTTTCGCCAATGCTTCCATAAGGAACACTCTTTTCCTTAATTAATTAACTTCCGCTCTTTTCATAAGACCCTAAGTGACGTTTATTTTTTTAAGCTGTTTGTATTATTTTTTGTATATATTTAGCATTATTTCTTGCGAAGTAATATTAACCCGTTAACGTCCACAGCACACATTTTTTAAGTTTGAGTTTGAATTGTTACCTCGCAATGAATTCGAACTCAAATAACTTAAAACTAACCGTACCCTATGTTTTCGAGGGTGCTCTTTCGAATGGTGATGATCAGAAGTCGAAAAAAAGATTTCTAACCTCTAAAAAATCAAAATTAAAAAAAAAACGTGATTTAAAAAAAAAAAATTTTTTTTTAAACTGATTTTCTGGAGCCTATACATTTTTGTATCGGTCTAAAACCGGTTAGAAAGGTGTCCTCAATATCTGAACTAAATGTTAGGATGATGACATTTATTTGAATAATTTTTTATCTAAGCAAAATGGCGGCCGAAATAAAAAAATTTTGTTCTAAACTTGATAAATTTTTTTCTCAGAAAGCATAGGTGTGAGCAAAAAATTTATAAGAATAAAAATATCTTCAAATCGGCTAAGAAATACTCTTAAATTTTTTCAAAACGTTTTGAAACAATTTTTGATTTTTGAAAAATTCAAAAAAATGAAATTTCAAAAAAGTTGAAAAAACATTTTGAAAAAATTCAAGAGCATTCCCTGATTAATTCTAAGATATTTTTGTTCTAATAAATTTTTAGTTAAACTGCATAGTTTTGAAGAAAAAATGTGTGAAATTGTAAAAAAACTTATTTGTATATTCAAAATAATGAGCAACAAATAAATAAAAAGGCCGAACCAACGGGATTTTCGGTTCTCTAATTGTTATGCCTGTTAGCCGGCGATGGTACATCACCGTTGTCCATCTCTTACCACGGGGAGGTCGACAATAGAAAGAGACATTTTCTTTTTTTTTTGTTTTTTGCCTTGTTTTTTTACTTTTTTTTATTTTGTGACGAGAGCAAGCAGTACGCTTGCTCCTCGTCTGCCCTCCTTCTCTCTCTCCCTCTTATCGCTCGGCATGGCGACGTGGTCAGCGTTCGGCGCATATATTTATTGCGCCTAACCACTGGCCTTTATGTTTTTCCAGCCGCCGAAGATTGCCGAGCAAGATTGAGAGCGCCCGAAGAAGCAAGAGCGCAGCGACTATGAGGTAGAGAGAGAGAGAGAGAGAGAGAGAGAGAGAGAGAGAGAGAGAGAGAGAGAGAGAGAGAGAGAGAGAGAGAGAGAGAGAGAGAGAGAAAGTTAGCGAGCATGCTAGAGTGCGCGTCTATGCACGCACTATGCAGGTTTGGGCCGGCGTGTGACGCGCGACCAATTAGCGCTTTTGTCGCACGCCGCCTAATGAGTGGGCTTGGTGGGAGAGCCCGGCGAGAGCGCGAATGCTGACCATGCGTCAAGTCGCGTGAGGTAGTTCCCGGAAGAAAGTTGAGGAGAGAAGTTGGAAGTAGCAGCGCGATGAAAGAAGAAGAAACACACGTGCAGCAGTGACCAGACCAGGGCGAGCCGAGGCAACGTGTGGAGGCAACACCTGCAGCAGGGCATTCAGTGTCGCCCTCGCCGCCATGCACTGCATGACTTCCAGTGGGTTCACCACGGGCTACGCCGAGGAAGACGTCCAGCCAGCGGCCAGGTCAACTCCCCGTTGCCGGCTCATCGCCAAGGACAAAGGTCAGGTTATCTCTCTCTCCCGGTATTTCTCTCTCTCATGGTGATGCGCGGCCGCGTAGGAACGATAGGTAGCCAGGCGATCACTTGCCGGCTACGCTCATCGTAATGCGGTAGAGAGGTTTCAACGTATTCTTTCCTTTGTAAGGAGGTAAATGGCCAAGGCGATTTAGTCGCCGGGCCATTCGTCCTCCCGCGTTAGTTTAAATTGTTCTGTATATGTGCGCGTGATGTAAACGTTATTGTAACTGATTTTGTATTTGTTTGTCTGAATAGATTTAAGTTGTATGTTCCAAGTAAAGAAAATTATTTATTCGTTCGACCTATCCTCTCGTTCCCCGATTGTTAAAGAGCGAAAGTGCCTCTCTTACTCTCCCCTTAATAAATTAGTGACGTCAGTGCCGAATAAGGCGCTGCCCCCGTTACAATTTTTTTTTGTTTCTCGCCTTATTCAAATTTTTTTTATACTTAAATGTTTTGGATAAAATCTGATAACTAGATTTAATTAAAACTTATAAAATTATTTATGAAAATCAAGGAAACATGTAGAACAAAAATATTTTTGGCAATCAACGCAAAATTGTTGTGTTCTTTTAGAACATTTTGTGAAGTTGAAACATTTCTTTTTTGCCATGACTTTTTCGTGTGTGTGAGATTGTCGATTATTGGTTTCATTCAAGTATTTTGATGCTACAGCTAGTGCAATGTCTTTTATGGTTACAACTTTTTTACCACACACCAAATTCTTGAGTTCGGCGGCATTTGTAATTGATCCTTGAATAATTCTCATTAAAACTACCCAAGTCCACTTTTTCGACCTAATACACGGCAACAGACTGCTACAGTAATAATCATGTTGGTCTACTCCACCCATAAAATTGTTGTACAAATTGAAAGCATAAGGACAAGGTATTTCAACTTTACCATGTTCATCTTTCGAATATCGTTTTGCTGAAGACAATGGAGTAATGCCAGCAGCCGTCGAGAGCAATGAGACAATTTTAGAGTCCATGACTGATATGTAGTTGACACCACTATTTTTGTCATGTTTCACAAAATATGTTCCTCTCTTTGATTTATTATTAAGATCAATAGTGACTCCGCTTACTCTATTTGCTCTCACAGTACCTGTAGCTCGAAGACCAATTTTTCGTAGATGAACGAAAAGATCTGGTGAATTGAAAAAGTTATCGAAATAAATGTGATAACGACTGATCTTTCTTGGTGACACAGTTGTTAGGAGCCTCTGGAGCATTTGTAGAACAACGCGGCTACCCAAAGCACAATTTCTTAAATTCTCTAACTGCTTCGAAGGGAGATGGTTTAATCCTTTCCTACAATATATATCAAAATCAAAAATAAATCCTTCTTTATTGCAAATAGCCCACAGTTTCAAACCAAAACGTACAGGTTTACCTTTCATAAACTGCTTCAAGACTGTCCTACCATAAAATTTGATCATACATTCATCAATTGATAAAGCTGTGGAGAAAATCGCAAATTGTTGGCAGTTTTTTCGAAAAATATCTAAAGGAACACGTATACGCCAAGCTCTATCATTTGCATTTTTGTCTTCATTTTTTGATAGCTTTATTTCTGATTTTATTTTTTCAAATTTTTGACGACTCATGGCTAATTTTAATAATTCGCAGACTAGAAAAGGATTAATTGACCAGTAATCTCTCTGATTTTTTCTTGAATTAAAGATCGATAAAATAATAATTCCTAAAAATGTGTTCAAGTCTTGTAGAGTAAGATCACCACTATTGCACACTGTTGCTTCCACTATAAATGCCTTTAATTCATCAGAAAAAAATAATTCAAACAAATCAGTCAGAGAATAATCGAGGATCTTTTTACGATCAGATTCTGAAAGAAAAACTTCACTTATCAACTTTTCCCCATAAACTTTTTCGCCATCCAACCACTCATAAACATGGTTTGGTTCTAACTTCTTTTGATTTTCTGAGTAGCTATCAAGAACTTGATTGTATAAAGTAGTAGGTATAAGATTTTCAAGGAATGAGCATACATCAATGTGATCATTTTCATTTTCTGAGTTTGAATCAGACTCAGAATCTTGAGAATCGTCTAAACTGGGAATCATAATGACATCAAAATTCTCGTCATTTTCTTCGGTTTCAATATCATATTGTTGATCAGAATTTTTTGATCGTTTCTTGGGTGGCATTTTTCCGACTTCACAATAAAATAATTCTACTATTTTCTTATAAGAATATGTAATAATGCAATAAAAAATTATTATTTAAGTTATCTAAACAACTAAAAATTGTTTCCGAACTCAATGAAGAAATAAAATAAATTTTTAGAGCTTTAGTAATCATCAAACTACTTAGTGTAAAGATAACATATTTTTACATTTTATACAAAGATTCTTTTATATATTTTCTGAAAGTAGTATAATATTATGTAAAGCTGACAATACGTTGACAGTTAATTATCAAAATAATAATTTAAAAAACTGATTTGAAATGCATGAAGATTAAATTGTATCCAACTATACAAATAAGAAGTGCTTTTTTACAAATTCACGTAATTTTTTCTTCAAAACTATGCAGTTTAACTAAAAATTTATTAGAACAAAAATATTTTAGAATTAATCAGGGAATACTCTTGAATTTTTTCAAAATGTTTTTTCAAATTTTGAAATTTCATTTTTTTGAATTTTTCAAAAAACAAAAATTGTTTCAAAACGTTTTGAAAAAATTTAAGAGTATTTCTTAGCCGATTTTAAGATATTTTTATTCTTATAAATTTTTTGCTCACACCTATACTTTCTGAGAAAAAAATTTATCAAGTTTAGAACAAAATTTTTTTATTTCGGCCGCCATTTTGCTTAGATGAAAAATTATTCAAATAAATGTCATCATCCTAACATTTAGTTCAGATATCGAGGACACCTTTCTAACCGGTTTTAGACCGATACAAAAATGTATAGGCTCCAGAAAAACAGTTTAAAAAAAATTTTTTTTTTCAAAATCACTTTTTTTTTTAATTTTGATTTTTTAGAAGTTAGAAATCTTTTTTTCGACTTCTGATTATCACCATTCGAAAGAGCACCCTCGAAAACATAGGGTACGGTTAGTTTTAAGTTATTTGAGTTCGAATTCATTGCGAGGTAACAATTCAAACTCAAACTTAAAAAATGTGTCCTGTGGACGTTAACGGGTTAAATAAAGTTTAAATATTTAAAAACTCCACTTTTTTGTAATGCCATTTTTCAGTCTTTACACACACGCGCGCGCGCGCGCGCTCGCAGGGCTCAACATTTTTCTTTTCTTCTCTAGTTTCTTTTGCAATGTGGCCTTTTTGAAAATCTAATATGGTGGCTCCAATATGGTGACTCAAACAAAAAGATTTCCAAAAAATGTTTCATTTTTTATTGATAATTCCATCAATTTTCGTGCTATTGTTTTGAGACCGGAAATGAATATTTAGCGTTAAATTTTACGTGAAAACATTAAAATGCCTAATTTACAATAGATTGAATATCAATAAAGTTGTACACACTACAATCAACAATCATTACGCAGGCAATAATCGTAATAAAAAAAAGATTAAAAAGCGATGAGCGAGTTTAAAGTTAGATTTGCTGCAAAAAGTAAAGGAAAGAAGAAGAGCACACGTGAAACCGCCAAAAACAATAAAAATAGCGCGTTGATCAAAAGGTTTCTGTCTGTATCCAATTTCACCTACAACATCAAGGTAACACCGAGAAACAGGCTTGGCAACCAAGTTAAGACTTTGCCGACTCGGCAAACACAATTTGTTAACGACAACAGTAAAGAGTCTCGAAATAATGAAAACGTCAAAGTCAAGGAAAATATCACACTAAGCTTCTCGACACAGACTATAAAAAAGAAAAGCGATGAAACGTGACTGACGCAGGACAAGATTGAAACAGCTGGTTTAGAGTCGAACGGCAAAGGTGATAAATTTCTCATGGTGACCGAAAACTTAGAAAGGAAAATGAAAGAATTTGAAAACCAGTTTAAACATCGAATATCCACATTGAAAGAGGAATTGAACCAGACGGACGGAAAATCTCAGAGAACTTGCAGTAAAAATAAAGAAAAGAATAGACGAAACAGAACAAGTTGCTCGAAAATTACGTAATATTACTTGTGCAAACTCTATTGTTAATAATTTTTTGTTTTTCTATTAATAAAGCCTGAAGAGGTCAGCAAATGTGCTGACGAAACGTTGCTGAATATAATTAAAATTAAGTGATTTTCCATCTATTACTATCCCTTCTTTCTATCATTACAAAATTTATCAATAAAAAATCATAAAGTAATCAAGACAGTATGTTACGTTTATTTATAATCAACTTCCATCGAAAGCTGTGAGTAAATATTTTCACCAATATTCCTATAAAGAGATATTTTGTAGTCCGTCATCTTGAATTTCAGAAATCTAATATCAGATTTGTAATCAACTATTCCTAAAATTCGTCGAAACTTGCCGTAAATACTCTAGTGCAGTAATATTTGAACTTATGCCATCTTTGATCCGCCATCTTAAATTTTGAAAATTTAACGTTAGATTTGTAATCAACAACCTGAACCCCAAATATCCCTACTAAACATGTTTATTGATGTTTTCATAAAGTAACATTTTGGCTTACGCCATATTGGATCCACCATCTTTAATTTTGACAATCTGACATCAGATTTGTAATCAGTAATCATGAAAACATAGTCTTACGAAATTTTAAGTTAATATCTTGGATATATTTCTCAAAAATTGCATCCACTGATTGCCAGTGACACAAAATGCAACGAGAAAAATTAATTGTAAAAATAAAAGTGTTTAATAACAAATTATGTACGTATAACTGGAAATTTCGCTCGCGCGGCTATGTTCAAATGGACGTAGGGGTGGCTAGGGGTAGTTCCGCAAGCGCGCATTGCATCCACTGATTGCCAGTGACACAATACGCAACGAGAAAAACCAATTGTAAAAATAAAAGTGTTTAATAACAAATTATGCACGTATAACTGGAAATTTCGCTCGCGCGGCTATGTTCAAATGGACGTAGGGGTGGCTGGGGGTAGTTCCGCACGCTCGTCTTTTTTATACTTATACTATAGGATATAATAATTAATGCCAATCATGTTTTTGAGTATAATATTCGTGTAAAAAGAAATTGTGGGCGAAATACTCAATTTTTCGCCTGAGAGGCTACTTTACCTCATAGGGGTGACTGAGGGTAGTTTCCGAACACTCAAACTATTTGTAGTTTTTCGCAACACTATAATAGATGACGTACCTAATCGCTTGCTCATTAATATTTGTGTAATGACTTGCTGTATAGGTAGGTATGGGAGAGACAGTGGCATAATAATTAAGGGTAGTTTTAAAGGGTTGTAATTAAGTTTGGACAATTTTTCTAGTTAATATATCGTTATTGTACCATTTTGATTCAATAAATATCGAGTTGAACGCTGATTTCGAAATTTAAAATTTTCGTTCAACTCGAACGTTCGGAACTTCATACTCATCTAATTTTGGTATGTTTAACATTGAGCAGTCATGGAATGCTTGGATCAAATATAATGCGACGTATTTCGTCGTATCATTTCCCATAGTCATTGTGTTTTCTTAAATCTTTATAATTGTTATTATAATTAAGTTAAGTCACCAGAAATATTATTTGGACGATGCTAATGACGGTAGTATTAAACAGACCCACGAAAAAAAGTAGAGGTTCTAGGATAGAAACTATATTTTTCTTTGGTATTTTTTCCCGCTGAATCAGAATCAGTTATTAAAAATAGGGGTTCAGCCACAAATTTTGAAGATAACCTATAAAAACTGCTCAAATGTCTCCTGCTTAAGAAGTAAATTGGTTTACGCTTGCGTATATGCTTGTCATCGAACGATCTATGCAAACGATTCCTACGCCGCTTTTTATTATTAGATTGTACATCTCTTTTTAGTATCCAGCAATAGTCTGTCATGTTTACGTTTCAATTTCCTTGCCACCAACTTTCAAATTCCTTCATGTTCTGATAAAATCTTTTTGACACTCCGTGCGGAAAATACGTTTTTCCCACACGCTCGGTAAAAAACGTGCATTGAAAATCGCACTTTTTATACGTATCAAAAAATACGGTACGGCACATGTTCGGGAAAGAGTTTCTCGTCTCGTGTACCTTTCCACCCTCGCTTCGCTCGGGCGTAAACGCCATACGAGACAAGAATCTATTTTCCCGCACTTGTATCGTAATTTACTATTCACCTTGCTCTAGTGAACTAAAGTCCCCCAGGTTTGTTGGAAATTCATCAATATGCGAATCGAGATAGTGTAGTTTGTAATTCCACTAAGAGTAAGTTTTTAATTCCAAATAAGAATCTAAATTTTTTTTAATTTTCTACTACAGATTCTACAATGCTCTTATAGTTCTCATTATTATTATTATCAAGAAATTTTGTTGCAACATCTTTGAAGCTCAATTAAGTTGCTTTCTAGGTACCATTCATACTTTTGATAAATTCTTCGTCACTAAACATTTTGCGAATTTGAGGTTCTTCCAATTTAATTACAGTTATATTCGTAAACATAGTTTCTAACTATTTGAAGCATCGCCCTTCTTTATCAAGAGATTTAAAAAATTGTTTTATCAGGCTTAATTTGATGTGTAAAGGAATTAAAAGAATTTTGCTAGGATCCACAAGAAAACGATTAATAATATTGCTGGAATCTGGAGTGAATGATGACATCGTTGACCATACTGTTTTGTTCTATTTCGACTATAATGAAAGTTTAAAGCTACGAATCTTGACGATTCAATCTCTTTTTCCACAACAATTAGCTTCGATCGGGCGTAAACGCCATACAAGACCAGAATCTAGTTTTCCGCATTTGTATCGTAATGCACTATTTTTCTCACTTCTACGTGTTTGTATGAATGTTTTGATAAATCAAATTAGAAGTCTATCGTTTATCTAAAGTTTTAGCTCGAACCATGTGGTTTCGAAAAAGTTATTCAAGTAACAAAATATTTACATATTTATGTATATAATATTATATTTACAAATTGATTTGTAAACAATCTCTGAAGCTTACTCGTATAATAGTTTTACCTTTCTTGAAAAAATGTGAAAGGCAAGGAAGATTTAGGAATATTTACAGTAAATAACTAATTTTTTGAACGAAGTACCCGATCATTTATATTGATACGATAAGGTAATTAGTATTTTAATGTACTCCAAGATTTTATCAGGTTGAATTATTGATTCATTAATTATTGTTTGTTTTATTAATATGATTTTCGTCATTGTTTAGATGAGTGAAGTTGAAAAGTTAATGGTGTAATATTGAATGACGAGGAAGTAATACATTATATACCCAGGAAGCAAAGCAGGCACAGGATACACTGTACAGTCAGCAACACCACGCAGTGTATATTTGTTATCTTTGCTCCCGTGAGAGATATACGTTTTTTCCACGCACCTAACGAAGAAATCTCGTGCGGGTTCAGCAGGTGACATAAAACCGCACGACTGTCTAAATTTAAATACGCACATAGATAAAACACTTTACTCTTAGACTATCTATACGATTTTGTGTTCCCCATGATGTATAATTTATATTTCGTTGAATTTTCTGTGTTACATTGTAAGATATATAAGAAATGTAACTTATATAATGTAAGGAATGTAAAAATTTATACTAGTTTTTTCTAACCTACAATATGCCTAAACATGAAGTGATACATTCTTTTTATTTTTATTTATTTTGGAGTAGTTTTCCATCCCATTTTCAGAAATTCTTGAACGTCCTAAATTCAGATTATATTATTCCTTTAAAAAATTAGTTGAGAAATAGCTTGTTGAATATCCGTTATAATACTTATACAATCAATAATGGATGTTCCATCAAGAGATACCTGATTTCTTTTTTAATTAATTTCTTAATTTTATTGTGTCTAAAGTTAATATTTTGTATTGAATTGAATGTGAGTAATTGCACCAAGCCATGGACATAAGTTTTATTTTTGTCCAGTTCAGTTGGTGGAAAATAATATGTTTCTAGTACAGATGATGTGCCGGATAAACTAGGGGTTAATGATTCAATCATCTTGAATGATTATATCAAACTAAACATTTTATTTGTTCATCTTTCTATTTACATACAAGTGATAATTATCAGAATATTTTAATAAATTACATAATAATTTCAAACATAAATAAACACAAATAATTATACTTGATGTTATTAAATTTGAAATATATCATAGGATCTAATGGATGTCTCAAGTCATCAAAGCTATCAAAGTAAAAAATATCTATACAGAGTAAAAAATTTTTTCAGCAAGCAATATAAGGAGTACCAGGTCCACACTTATCATTAAGTTTTACCCTTGCACACTCTTTAACTAGTAGACCTTATTTTGGTAGAGAGTTTCATTTTTGAGGAGTTTTTATATAAAAACTCCTTAAAAATAGGGAATTTGTAGTTCACTAATATACTTTTTTATATCATAATCTATTTAAACTTATATTTTTCTTTACACCAATTTTCTTCAAAGTTGTACGTGTTGAATTTAAAGCACTCTTTATAAAAGTCTTTGAATCATTATAAGGAGTTGTATTTTTTTTGTAATACTAATCAGTTTTTTCAAACTCAAAGTCTTTATCTTTTTTCTCAAAGTCTGTGTTTTAACTTTTTTTTTTCCAAGTTCCATTCCAAACGATGATTTTGCCTTCATGATGTTTGTAACAACATATGCAGCAGCTTTTTTACCTAAACTAGCATTAGAACTACGCACAAGTTGCCAAATTTTTTCAGCCCATATTCTGTCTGCAGTAATGATAAGCTAGTATGCAGGCTTGAAAATGTAAATTATTTATTAACTTATTCAACAAACGTCTACTTATCTTTTTTTTCTTCTCGTGGACAATAATTATTCGGTGAGCGTTCGTTGACAAATGAAAAATAGTTCATAAGTATGAACATTTACAGCTGAAATCATCAGTCATTGATCTATCAAAATTTATTACTGGAAGCTTAAGTGGCTGTTCCGTAAAAATCTATTTCGTACTAAGTTCTGACTAAACTTCCACTAATAAATTTTTATTCTTTGACTGAGAAAAATAATAGAAAGAAGAAACGGCATGGAGACTTATTACCAAATAACATACGTGCAGTGTACTGTGGGACTTCTAACTATGGAAAGAAATTATTTTACTTTTACACAAAAAAAGTTTTTTTTGATAGCAAAAAAACGGAAATTATTTTTATTCAACTTTTTACATCTTCTATAATGTCTAAGAGATCAATTACTTGTCGCATTTTTCGGGTATTCGTTTTTTCGCTTTTGGTATTGCAAAACCTGTAATTTAGTTCTTTTCAACTAACAATATCTCCGGTTTAAAAAATGATAATCATACATATATAAATAGCGACATGAAAAGCTGGAGAGTAGCCCTTTCTGGTGGTTTTTTCAGATTTGAAAAATAATAAAAAATGGTGATGTTATGGATGCTTAAATATGGCGAATAACCGTGTTTTTTGCGTTTTTAGGTTAGGATTACTTAAAAACCTGACGTGATGGAATAATTCTGAGCCCGGATTTGAGTTCTCCGCCAAAAATTACTCCGGAAATGACTATTATCTAGTCTATAACAAAACCATGCTAACCTGTGTATTCGTTTGAAAAGTGAAAAAGATTTTGTTGTAGTTTTAGAATAATCCATAAATGTCAAGGTTTTAGCTTAGACACTGCTGTTTTTGAACCAAAAAATGCTATATTTAGAGGTGGTCGTACGTGTGTAGCTCTTTATAGAATTACAAATTTAGTGGGATTGTATCTGATAAACTTTGATTTATCTAGTACCCAAAAGTATCCAACCTACGTTAATATCTTTGCGCGGAGACTCAGGCGACCTCTGGAGGGTACGAATGTCACCAGAAACTCTTAACCTTTTCGTCAGTAGCCCGAGATACCGATGAAACACCTTCGTTCTCGCGCAACGCGTATTTGTTTACAATGACTTTTTTTGCGTTCGTCGCAATTTGTTCATTGCTAAAAATCGCAAAACGAACCGAACAGCAAATTTACATATAATTTTGCTTTAATCTTGGTAAAAATGTGGTTATGATCCTGAAATAAAACAACAATCTTCGCAGTGGAAGCTTCCATCCTAGCCTCGGCTGAAAAAAGCTCGCAAAAGTCGAAACAACATCAAGTCAATTTTGATTGTTTTTTTTCGATTATAAAGGCGTTGTGCACCACTAATATGCTCCTATAGACCGGACAACCAACATAACATACGTTGAGAAGTTTTGAAAAGATTGCGTGATGCAATCAGGAGAAAATGACCATAACTTTGAGAAACCGGTGACTGGTTTCTTCATCACGACAATGCTCCAGCGCACGCATCAAACTTTGTGCAGCAGTATTTATTAAAATAGTGTTGGGCAGCTCCACCAGCCTTCGTGCAGTTCCGATATAACTTCCTGCGACTTTTGGCTGTTTCTTCGATTGAAAATATTGCTTAGGGGACATCAATTCGACGATAAAGAGACTGTTGAAACTAATGCGATGAATGCACTAAAGGCAATTCCAAAGTCTGACTTTCAAAAGTGCTTTAATAAGTGGGAAAATCGATATGAGCGTCTTATTCAATCAAATGGGGACTACTTTGAAGGATACCATCCCCCGATGACGAAGATTAAATCAAGCGCCGAGAAATCAAGGTAGGTCGAATACTTTTGAGACAGACTTCGTATACCTACCTTTGACTGTCAACGTTATTGATCATTTACAATTACATTTGGTAGATGAAGACGGATACTTAATTAATTTTCAAGGTGAAGTTTGATGATACGTTTACATATAAAAAGAGTACGATAATGGGAATAATTCGCAATCCTAAACTAGGTAGAGGCTATATAGGTACACTATCATGTGCTCAGAAAGTTAGTCATTGGCATATGTCAAACGACTAATGCGACAAAACAGTCAGTTCCTGAAGAGTTTCGACCCGAACTTGATTATAAACGTCACTCAAACAAAAAAAGAAGAAGAAGAAATGCAAACATCGTGAAAAATTAACATGTATATTCATCTTTTGCTATCGTTTTAAAGATTGAAGAAATACTTAGTATACAAACACCGATTTTCTTCGGTGAGTCTGTCGGTCATTATGAAATTCATACTCGCCGCCTCACAAAACTTGAATAACAGTGATGAAATCAGAATATCGATCCAACATCAAGATTTCTACCTCTTGCCATCACAAAGCTCTCTGCATTTTGTAGGAAAACTTTGAAGAAATTATAGCACTGCTATAACTGGTACACAGTTTACAAATAAGGCTACATGCCATCTATTTGAGAATATTCGCTATGAAATTAATACCATTGAAATAGATAGGTGTAAAAAAAGTTGGACTGAGAAGTACCATGAAAGGTTTGATTTCATTCAATTAGAATCAAAGTGGATTTCTTACTGGATGGCTTGATACGAGGGAGGGTCAATAAGTCCTTAGAAAATCCAAGAGATGGCGCTCAAAATGTCTTAACTTATGTTGTACCAGCAAGTGTCACTATTAAATAGAGTGCTACTGAAGTTACAGCCAGATCCATCGAGTAGTTCCGTTTTTATCGTCGATCAAAGTGAACAACTTTTGTTTCTTGTTAACAATGGAAGAAAGTGAGTTCCGAGCGGTGATGAAACATTCCTATTTAAAAGACCTTACATCGAAACAAATCAAAGCTAAGTTAGATGCAGTTCATGGTGTATCTGTCCCTGTGTTTGCAACTGTTTACAATTGGGTAAATGAACTTAAACGTGGCCGTATATCGACTGCAGATGAACATCGTTCAGGTTGTCTTGTAAACGTGAGCACTCCGGAAATGATCAATAAAATCCACGACATGGTGTTAAGTGACCGAAAAATAAAATTGTGCGAAATAGTTCAAACCACAGGGGTTTCAAAAGTATTACAGTCATTTCGATTTTGCATGAGAAATTGGAAGTGAGAAAGATTTCGGCAAGATAGGTGCCGCGTTTGCTCTTAGTCGAGAACAAACGCAGTCGAGTGGTGGCCGCTGAGGCCCTCTTGGCGCGCATCCACCGTAATCCGGACGACTTTCTGCGTTGATTCCTAACTGTATCCACGAAACGTGGATACACTACTACACTCCTGAGACGAAGGAACAGTTAAAACAGTGGATTGTGAAAGGTCAACGAACTCCAAAGAAGGCAAAGACAGTGAAATCGACTGGCAAGATTATGTGGAATCATCTTCGTCGACTATTTCGAAAAAGGGCAAACAATCACCGAAGAGTTGTTGGATTTTACATGCGTCGTTGTTGGACCGGTTGAGCGAGAAAATAAAGGATAAACGTCCTCAATGAACAAAAAAAAATTCTGTTTCATCAAGACAATGCACGAGTGCACACTTGCTTAGTTTGAATGGCTAAAATTAAGGAATTGAAGTTCGAATTAGTAGACCATTCACCGTATTCACCAGATTTGGCCCCTAGTGACTTTTTGATTCCTAAACCTAAAAAAGAGGCTTGCCGGACAACTATTCATCTCGAAAAATAATTTTAAAAGTTTCTTAAAATAACAATTTGTTTGTGTCAGGAGGCCCTAATACAAACAAATGGCTACTTTGAAAAAATTTTTAAATTATTTTTTTCTGATGGCTCAAAAAAAATTAATGGACGCCTGGAAAAATGTATCGAGCTAAAAGGAGGTTATGTTAAAAATAAAAAAAACTATCAAAAAAATTGTTTTCCTATCTTTTCTAAAGACTTATTGACCTACCCTCGTATTGAAGTAACTAGAAATATAATAGATCAGAATGACAATTTTAACGTATCACTACCACTCTCAATGATTCAGCTTTGCTGAAGATTATCAAAAAATTTTTGTGAATGTAAAACATGAACTTATTTTAACGCAATCAATAGATAATCTTAATGCAATTATACAAAATAAGGTCGGAATTATGTATATATATATATATATATATATATATATATATATATATATGGGACGATCCATGTCAATCAGATCACTGCTGTGTCCAAAATTTGATGTGACCAAAAAAATCGTGCAACGACTCATTTTAAAGCTTAGGATATCTACTTTCTGATGCTGTGTGCGCCTTTGCAAAATCCAACATGGCGGCTCCAATATGGCGGCTACAAGAGACAAACTCGTAAACAAAAAAATTAATTTTTCAAATTTTTAGTAATAAATGTTAAAAAAATTAATATTTCATATTTTTTTATGAAAATCTGGCTCATTTCCTACAAAAAAGTAACAGAAACCATTTTCGCTAAAATGAAAAATAAAAAAATTATAATTTTTTGAAAATTTTCAAAAATAAAAAACTTTGCGATTTTTTTACTCAGAAGGAAATGACTTTGGAAAAAAAATATAAGGAACAAAATTGCTTGAAATTCATCAAAACACAAGTGTGAATTTTTTCGAATTCCTTTGAGCGATTTTTTTGAATTTTTGTAAAAGATCTTGGGAAGTTTTTTAATTTTTCAAACAATCCGATAAATCCAAAAAGCAAAAAATCGCTCAAAGGAATTCGAAAAAATTCACACTTGTGTTTTGATGAATTTCAAGCAATTTTGTTCCTTATATTTTTTTTCCAAAGTCATTTCCTTCTGAGTAAAAAAATCGCAAAGTTTTTTATTTTTGAAAATTTTCAAAAAATTATAATTTTTTTATTTTTCATTTTAGCGAAAATGGTCTCTGTTACTTTTTTGTAGGAAATGAGCCAGATTTTCATAAAAAAATATGAAATATTAATTTTTTTAACATTTATTACTAAAAATTTGAAAAATTAATTTTTTTGTTTACGAGTTTGTCTCTTGTAGCCGCCATATTGAAGCCGCCATGTTGGATTTTGCAAAGGCGCACACAGCATCAGAAAGTAGATATCCTAAGCTTTAAAATGAGTCGTTGCACGATTTTTTTGGTCACATCAAATTTTGGACACAGCAGTGATCCGGTTGACATGGATCGTCCCATATATGAATATAAGTATAAGTCTTTCAATCTAGAACTTAAACGAATATAGTGGTTGATGCCTTATGTAATTATGTCTGATAAGCGTAAGATATAGTTATTCAATTTTATTCAAAAAGATCTACCTATTTCCATGAGTTTTCGATCGTGGAAGCTTCATGAGTATCTAGATTTACATCAGACATCTAAACATATTTGGCCAGTAAAAACATCAAATCAGCTAAAAAACCAAGGTTTGTTGTAATAGGTTTTCAGATGAAATGGAAGTCTTACAAAACAAAAAGTTGTAGCAATTTTGATCACTGCAATGTAATGAATGTAAAACTTTTTTTGATTCTAAGCAATATCTGTATGGTAATTTAAATATTGATATTAATAATAACCAATATTCGATGTTATATAACATGTATGTATAATTCCAATATATTTAGTATACCAGAAATTGTATGTTCAATCCACTTTTGGATAGAAAGAAATTTAAAACTCATGCATCGTTTATAGTGATAGACTGTTCAAAGAAAATGAGGCATTAAAACAAGTTGCAGTTCATGTACGTCTAGTTTGAAACAAAAGATAATATACCACAGGGAACTGCTGCATATTTTCTTTTTTATTTTGTACGATCGTATAATTAAGTACAATCCTATTAGTGATAATGTTTTAAAACTTGTATAGCTATACTCATTAATGTAATACGTAATTATTTTTTTATCAAATATAAATAAGAATTTTTTTTTAAATATTGTCTATATCCTTCATTTTATTCATTTTAACTATGAACATTTATGTGTTCGGACATAAACTAGGTGGATCTGAGAGCGATCGTGGTCCACCAGGTATAGGATATAAATCACAGAGGAGACAGTATGATTTAGAAAATAAATGACTCTGTAAGGTGGGTACTACTATTCATTCTAATAACGCTGTAAACTTAAAGACTGTTTAGGATGTTTTTTTAGTAGAACTTATAAATATACTCTATGAAAATTAAAAACTAGTCTAGAAGAATTGAATGATTTACTTGATATTCCTCGAGAAGAGCTTGATATGAAATTCATAAAAGTTTACTTTGACAACAAAAAGTTAAAAAAAAATTAATTAACCCTACCTATATTTTCTACTCAATCAGAAGCATGGGCTATTCAATATAAGGCAGAACATTTTTTGTTTGAAATCATTCTTTATCAGCATGAGGCAGAATGACAGTGTATCATACACTAAAAAATATACAATCAACACCAAATTCATACCAAAATCAGAAGGATATGAAAAACTTTGATGCATACAGCATCTACATATAGCATGTTAAATACTATATGAATAAATAAAGATACAAATTATTATAATGAATATTAACGTATTCGTTTATTGCTCAATTAGATCCTTATTCTAATAATGGGGACATGAGGCATGGGGCATAAAGCCTGCATGTCGATACGACAGTCGGTAGGTACTGCCGGCAGGGGTCATGAGGCCTGCACGTCGGTACACAACAGTCGGTAACAAGCGATGCTGGTCAAGCAGATCGATAGTCAATATATATTTGCTGATAAAGCAGCCCACAGAGCAATAATATAAAGATTGATTACGTTACTGACTGCCGGTAAGGAACGAATTAATTCTCGCATGTAATTGGCTCAGGATCCCCATAGTCTATACTACTGAAGATATCTGTCGCTGACGAACTAATAATTTTGCAATCTGACGATTAATTGGATGTCTTTTCTGTGGAAAATGCCCAGGATATAAATTTGCTGCTCGAGTGTAGTTGCATTGACATAGCCAAATATCAGAATGATGTCAACGCATTCGGTGTAAGTATAGACCGGCATTTTTAAATGATTGTCCTAAATTGTCCTGATCATCACGAAAACAAAAAAAAATAGAGAGATTATTTTGATTTTAAAAAAAGCATAAAAAATAATTTAGACAGAATTATTATTCATTTCTCAGCGAAAAATTACATACAGCAATAAAAAAAACACATTCCATTTACAGAAACCAACTTACCTTGATACCTTGCAGCTTTTGTTGTAAACTTTACTTTATTTCAGGGCACCGTCGAAAGTAATTTACATGCGAAATTTGAAATAGAAAAAATAAATAATAATTTTAGTCAGGGTGAAATCCACAATTATCATCCTACTACTCCCCTAAAATCTAGATCTTTGGTAATTTTCGATTTCGCCCTTTCAAGAGCAGTTACTCAAATAAATCATTCTAAATTGGATGCTGTATCTTAAAATGACTTTAAATTCCGTAACAAATCATTCCATATTAAAATTATCAAATTTAAAATGCGAAAAATTAGTCAGTAACATAAATTTAGATGAAAACGAAAAAAAATCAACGCATACCAAATGAAACAGAAAAAAATAATTTCAAATGTAAAATTAAATCAATTGGACGTAATGCAAGTGTAGAATTTGAAATTAAATAATTACAAATCACGTATCTTCATTGATAAATATTTTTTTCGAACTTCGACCTTGATTTGACCTTGATTTCTGATCTTAATATCTTAATATTGTTTCGATCATAAAATTTCCCGCTCTTTGAACTTCAAATAACCTTGAAATTGAAGTTGAAGGTCAACACTGTGTAACGGTCGCTAATAGGTAATCCGCCAAGCAGTAAGATGAAAACTTTTATTAAGATGAAAGTACGATGTTGACGGATTATCTCATCGAGTAGGATGACTGTTAGGACTCCCAGCGAATATATAAAATGTGAGTTGTGGGCTTGGTAGTGTACTCTGATCTAGTCCTCCTGACTGTTCAGATCAGCAGATGCTTCGTGGCCTTCACCATTGTGTACAAATCACCAACAAGCTCACGATTTCGAAATAATTCCCTTTTTCTATCCTTGGCTAGACGGAGTCATTTTGGTGAACGGCACTCCGCGGTACGTGCCAATACGTGCGTGGTACCAACAAGAAGTTCACCAAACACATATAAATTGTCCATCCCTTATACAACACGTTCTGCTCTGAGGTATATACACAAGACGTTGTGCACCATATGAAACGACATGTTGTTTCCTTTATTTATTTCTACGCCAATTTATATCGGGATCCTCGAACTCAACACTTTGGAGTATCACAATTGGCACCCGAACAGGGACCCGATTTTTTGAAATTGGTAGATAACTTAAAATTGTAAAGGAATTAGCGTATGGGCAAAATTTAATAAAGGCTGTGGAAAATAGCACAGTAGAGTAAATTAGTATAAGATTTGTGTAGTGATTTACCGAAATGAAAATAGAAAACAGTAACACAAATAATACCGAACCGAAGCAAAATACGCGCAATTAAGCGAAAAAATGCATATCTCGAAAGGCAAATCAGCGAATTACAGGACTTATCTACGGAATTATCCAACGCTTTTATAAGATTAGGTGATAATTATAGAAAAAATATGTAATTATTTCAAACAAATATTCAAGATATGAGTCGGACATCAATGTATTAACTGACGAATTCAAGGGACTAGTTATTAGAAGACCAGTCCGTACAGCCTAAATCAGAAAGCGCAGAATAAAAAATTGTGAATTCAAAATAATTGCCAAAACAGAGAATCGCGGATACGGAGTAGGCGATGCGCAAAAGCTAAAAAATTAAAGACCAAACGAATATAATTACGTAGTGATTTAAATACTATACGAAAACAAAACGGGAAAATCAAAACAAGTCTGTTTTGACGATGACTAAAACTTTAATCGCAAATTAATACCCGAATTGATACCTTATTTACATATAGTTGAAGGTCTGAATGACATTGGTTTCAAATGTAAACGATCCGTGAAGTATAGATCACTGATACCTATGTATTGAGTATTGAAATTGATATGAGTAGGTTCTAAGAAAATTAAAGAGCAAATTGCATGCTTTTTCTTTAAATTGTGTAGTAGGATATAGACAATTTTAAGGCAAAATTTAAACGCAACTTTGCAAATTTATACTAGTTTAGTAATGCTGAAAAGTATGAATAGATAGGATCCTAATATGTAATAAAATTCAAACACTTAAATGCGAGTTACTATTAAAGCCAAAAAACATAGACAGCATTACAAGTGTGGTTACAAGTCTAGCTATCTATGTTATTAGTGCGCACGATATTGATAACCGAATATTAGCATTCGAATATTGAAAAATAGAGACCTTGTATAATTTTGAACTCCAAGAAAATTATTAATTAAATTTATCTATATCAATTAGCATTATGCGATGAATTTATTGAAAGTATGAATACAATAGGAATACGTAAAACTAAAGTGTAAACGTAATTGAATCTTAATTTCATAATTTAGAGTCAATGAACTTCTGCGTTAAAATCAAAATAAATCACATCAATGTTCTGAAGATGATTATAATACTAGCCGAGAATATCAAAACATTAAGATTATCGATATGAATAAAGATTTCGTACAATTAATTATTCTGTTTCGATTGTAAAAAATTAATTCTATTAAAAGAAATTGTAATATTTGCGAGTATCATATGAATATTGTAAGTTATGGCGAATAAAAGGTTATTGACTATCATGTCGGAAATGAGTAGTATCGATAAAGACGTTGTGACTACACAAGATGAACGCAAACATCAAGATTGGATAGAGGCAGCCACCGAAGAATTAAATTCGTTGTACAAAGCGCAAAAAGAAACCACTAAAACTTAAAAGAAATTTCAGAAAAGCTATGTACATTTATACAAAACGTTAATGAAAGCATAAGGATTTTAAAAGAAGAAAATACCCCATTGGCCTGAAATACTTTCGTCTGAACAATTTTTTCGTACGACGTCAACTTTTCGAGATGTTCAGGTTCATCATTTAAAATGGGACATCCTGGATATATATATATATATATATATATATATATATATATATGGTAGTGGTTTTAACATCCCAAAAGCTTTGTAACAATTTCTTACAATATTTTTTATAGTTTTTATAATTCTGTTTAACAACTGATATATATTTAAAAATCAGTTACTTAATACTGTTTTTTTGTATATTTTAACGCTTATGTTTGTTGAATATTTATTTTAAGTTATACATAAGAAGTATTTAAGGTAAACTCTAGAATAAGTCAAATGTTTTAATAAATAGGTACAATACAATTTTAATGGAAGAACAATTTTTCGATAAATAATGCACTTATTATGCTAGAGGGTTTTGGTACAAATCTAATGTTAAATTATGTGGATAAGGTACAATTCTCAATGCTTAATATCTTTTTGGTACATACAAAGTGGTACGTGCGTTTATTTATAAATTAGTACGGTAGGTGCTGGTTTTTATATAGTTTTTATGTAGTATACAAACGACAAAGAGGTTATAGGAATATTATGTTTATTTCATTTTAAAATATATCTTTCAATTACTGTACATAACTTTTTAATGTAGTAATTATTTAACACAATATTTATAACATATATAGAAAGAGTAATTTATTTCAAAATTCATTTAATAGTTTGATATATCCCAATTCCTTGATTTGATAAAATGAACCTTTAAAGGAAAAACATTACTTCATTATATAACAAATTGTGATATTTCTTTTTTCAAGAGAATAAAAATAATTCATATCTAATACTTTTTGTACAACGGAATATATGGAAAAATATATGAAAACATAACTATTACGACAGTCAAAAAGCTAAGTACCATTTACATATATTAAAAGTAATTTAAATTGATATCATAGTATCTTATATATGGAACATTCAACTGAAAAGGTACTAATTAATGTTCTAGATCAATAATACTATTTTATCAATTTTTTTCATTCCTTTCATACAGTGGATATTTAGAAAAAAATGTTCTCTTTTTAAAGAAAAAAAGCACAAGTGTGCATCAGATAATTTCAGAATGGAAAATGAAAAAGTGTCATCTCTGAAGCCTTTTTTCGAAGTCGCCAGTAATATTTTCAGATTTAGTAATACTATAGTGCTAAAATTATTATTTAATTAATATTAAATAAATGAGCTTTGAAATATATATATAACCCATATATATATATATATATATATATATATATATATATATATATATATATATACACACCCATTACAATTGTTAGTATATGCCCTTTGAGGTATTTCAATATATATATATATATATATATATATATATATATATATATATATATATATATATATATATATATATATATATATATATATTAACATATACTAACAATAGGCATATACTAACAATTGTAATGGGTGATTTGAATTCATTAAATTGTCTTCAATTTTGTCTCCAATTTTCGCCAAAAATTACTAATTACGACTTTTGCCAAATAACTCATCGATTTATGCATATTATTGCAATTGTCGTTTTAAATTAAAGTTGAGGTCAAAATCTATCGATTAATGCTTTTGAAACAATTTTTTAACGATTTTTTCCTTGTATTATAGTAATATATATAAAACCTTTTTTTCTGAGTAAAAATTTAACATCATCTTCGAAACATTGTTATATAAAAAATTACAAGGGTTTTGAAAATTATTACACCGTAATTATTGAAGATTTTTAGTGCTGTTAAAGGTCTATTTATGCTAAATGAATGTAGGTATTTAAGAAGCGATTTTGGAAAAAAACACGTATCACGTCATCTCCGAAGCCTGTCATTTCCAAAGCCCTTTTTCTCAAACTATGATAAATATTTTTTAAAGCATTTGTAGTATTATTTCATGAGGTTTTTTCATAAGTTAATGATTGCACATTTTTTATATTAATATGAGAAATTAATAATATACTTAACTTTAATTCTTATTTTTATATTAACATGAGGAATTAATAACATACTTAACTTTAATTCTTATGTTACTGAGTAGAAAAATATGAAAATGTAAAAAAATATGACAAAAAATACTATGAAAGCAAATGTTATTCATTATGTAGTACTACAAATAATCCAAATTAACTTTATATGATTTTTAGCAAAGGCTTCGGAAATGACACTTAACAATATTGCATTATTGATTATAATAAATGAAATAAGAATTTATAATTTTGTGCAATTAGGATTACTTTTTGTTAGGTATATTAGAAGCTATTTGAACCAAAAAACCGCCAAATATACGAATGTTTTTGTTTTCATAAAGTTTCAATCAAGATGTACCTTTTCATTAGAATGTCCTATATACATTTATACTCGTATAACATATTAGCACCATAATGGTAAAGCAAGAAAATGTACATTCTTTCAAATATATATTATCCTATCCATAAATAAAATCATTTTGTAAGTTATGTTTGTATATTTGGATCAATAAATTCAAATTCAAATTGTATATCAATTTCAATCACTAAAAATTTATCATATAATGTATAGATTTTACTGTTTGGTTTTTTTATATACAAATTTTTCTAAATTTAAAGCATATAGATTTTCAGTCTTTAACTATATCACTAATAAGCGGCATTTATAAATATCTGTATTCTATAAAAACTAATCGATGTTTCTGCTTTCTTTCTTGACCGTATTAATAGGTATATCTGTATTTGAGATAAACTTTTACAAAATTATGCTCTTAATAAAATCCAATATAATTACTGTGTTCAACTTACACGTAATACATGTATATCAACAATAAAGTGATGTAGACGATAGCAGAATAACACCTGAAAAATAATATATAAAATGAAAGTATTGATAAAATTTACCGTTAAATTATAACTTACTGATACTATTGATAACTGATGATTAATACAAGTAAAAAACAAGAAAAATTAAAATTGAATCATTAAAAAGATTATTTTTACTAAGTTTAATATCTGATAAAAATTATTCAATATACATAGCTTGTAACAGAAGAAGAATGAAATATAACTAATACAAATAGAAAATACAAAAACAATAGTGTAATTGTTACTTACTGTAAGAAATTAATACAAACTATCAATTTGAATTATTTTTCATAATAACTGCCTCGATCTTGCCTTTTCAACATTAATTAAAAACGTGATTTTTCAAGGTTCAATTAGTCTAGCTTGTTTTTTTATTTAAATAGAATAAATCATAAATAAAAATCATGTCGAAGAAAAGATATATTAAGTTATCTATTGCAGTATACCAATGGCGCTGTGTTCTAGTCTAAACATGAACTATTGTATGACGGATTTGTATTCAGTCTAGTCTGATCACATAGAGCTTCAGTTAAAATGTACGAGGTCTGTCCGGAAAGTATCGGGCCTACGTTTATATCTTCGCGCCATAGTGTTCGAGCGACCTCTACCGAACAGAAACGTCAACAGTAAAGCCTCACGAATCTATTGGTTACTTACTGACACCTGCCGGACGTATATTTCATGCGCAGCGTGTCTTTGTTTACAGTGCCATTTTCGCGTTCGTCGGATTTTGATATTGTCAAAAATGACTGAAAAACAAGATCAACGAATTTGCATCAAATTTTGCTTTCAATTCAGAAAAACGAGTTCGGAAACTATTGAAATGATGCAAAAGGCCTTCGGAAGCGAGTGTATGAGCAAAACACGAATAAAAGAGGTAGGCCGATACTTTCCGGACAGACCTCGTATACAGAGTACTTGGAACTAATTGTCTAGTACAAGCCAGAAAATACAGTATAGTATATCTATAACGTGTTAATAAATTTACTTAAATCAATTATTACAACTACTTAAAATACTAAGAAATTCAAAGTAAGTATGTATTATATCTTATTTTCTTATATAAGTTTCGAATAAATAGTTAAATTTTTTAAACAGCGAGTTAAAATAAATTTCATTGTATCACAAGGGGGTCCGTAGTATTACTTTTGAGAACCTTGATTCAACAATGTTTGATAAGTTTTCATTATTATACATTAAAAAATAATTCTGATATAATATTAAGTAATGAATGGTTTTCATAGATTTATTAGAGAGAACTGGTTTTAGAAAAATTGTTTTTTTTATAATATATTTTTTATTTATGCATGCTTGAACAAGGTATGTATAATCTGAAAAATGTAAGAACTGCCTTCTAATTAGTTTAACCTATAACTTATAATTAATTACTTATGTCAAATTTTATCAGTAAGCATGAACTTTATAATTATATTTATTTATACTAGTATTTATTACACTCTCGTTGATTCTAAAAAAATAAATAAAAGCAATTCTGAGAACTAAGCCTTCAATAAAAATTCAATTTTAAGACACCACTATTTTTAAATGGTAATCCCAACGTTGTCACCATCTAAAAAGAATGATGTTTCAAAATTGAGTTTTTATTCAGAGATTTGCTCTCAGAATTGGGTTTATTTGAATTTGAATTTATTGATCCAAAAATACAAAGATAATGGATTATTCCACATACATTTGTAAAAAGAGGTAAACATGTTACCTGTACGTAGGCTGGATACATAAACAAAACTTACATACTACGGACTATACAACAAACTATATTAGAATTATGTATAGAATACATATATTTCAATTCTTAATAGTTATATAATATTCTTATTTACTAATCAGGTATTATCTAGCTTACATATATTCAGTAGTATTGTACTGCTGTTATAAGCAAACTTACATTCTTATAATTGGGCATTTTGTCTTTATATGTACAGCAGAAACTGATGAACATTTGTTTGGCGGTATCAAAGTTTCCCGTAGGTGTTTTCTTATTTCCTGGAAATACGAATCTTTCAATTTAGTTTAATCCTACAGGATTTGTTAACCCAACTGCACATGTTACTATATAATGTGGGAATGTATTTCGATGTTGAAAAATCGAATCGCATTTTCTTTGCTCCCCTTTATATCCTTTAGCTCTGTTGGTAATTTATTGAAAATTTCGATTGCTTCTAGGTTGCTATTTTTATCGTTAATTCTTTTGCTAAATTTAGGTGTATGTTGTTTAGCTGTATTTCTTGTTATACTTTTCGTTTTCATGTAAGTATTATGTAAGCTATCGTAATGGTAATTTATTGCTTCTAGTTGGAACAATTACTTGATTGTAAGAATTAGAAGAATATTTTCTGCATTTGGAAAACGAATTTTATTGATAACTTTTAATATTTTGTTTTGTATTCTTTGTATTAGGATTAGATTATTTGCATATACTCCACCCCAAGTAATTATTCCATATTTGACAGTACTATGAAAGAAAGCATAATATATTATCATAAATATCTTCGAATCCATAATATTTTTCAATGTTACAAATATAAAAATCAAATACTTTATTTTATTTATTAAATATTTAATATGCTTATCCTAGTTCATATTGTAATCAAATATAATACCCAGATTGTTCTCTGTTACTCTAGTTAATAAATTATTATTTATTTTAATGTCTATTGTTTCAGGCACGCTATCACAGTAGTTTCCAAGTCATATATATGGTTTTTTTATATTTAGTGATAATCTGTTTAATGCTAACCAGTCAGCTACCTTTTGTAAATTCTTATTTACTGCATCAGCTACTTTAGATCACGTATTATCATTTATGATGGTTACAGAGTCATCAGCATATGATATAATTTCTGTGTCTAGCATGTCTTTCGATAGATCATTGACATATAAAATGAAAAATAATGGTCCTAATATTGTTCCTTGTGAAACTCCAAATACTTTAGATAGATCTAGAAAAGTAGCACTAGTAGGTCTACTTTTGACTAGGTTCCCGTATATACGAGGATGGTCCGATAAGTACTTAGCCTACAAAAGAAAAATGAAAATTTTGGAAAAGTGGCGTTTTATTTTTCAACATAGTCTCCTTTTAGTTCGATACACTTGGCCCAGCGATGCTCCAACTTCTTTAACCCGTCTGAAAAATACGTTTCCTCGAGGTCTGAAAAGTAGGCTTCCGTGGCAGCGATTACCTCCTCATTCGACTCAAATTTCTGCCCGGCGAGTGACTTTTTCAAGTTTGGAAACAAAGAGAAGTCGCACGGGGTTAAATCTGGAGAATACGGTGGATGGGGCAGCAGTTCGTAACCTAATTCGACCAATTTGGCCATGACGACGGCGGAGGTGTGAGCCGGTGCGTTGTCATGGTGGAAGAGCACTTTTTTTTTCGCCAAATGGGGCCGTTTTTTCTGCAATTCGACGTCGAATCGACCCAATAATTCGGAATAGTACAGCCCTGTGACCGTTTTGCCCCTCTCCAGGTAGTCGATGTAGGTCACACCTTGTGAATCCCAGAAAATGGTGGCCATCACCTTTCCGGCCGATGGGGCAGTCTTCGCCTTCTTCGGAGCACTTTCGCCGGGAAAAGTCCACTATTTCGACTGTTCCTTGGTCTCTGGTGTATACCAGTGGATCCATGTTTCGACTACTGTCACGAAACGACGCAGAAACTCCTTCGGATTGCGCTTAAACACCGTCAGACATTGCTTTGAAGTTGTCTCACGGTTGCGCTTGTTGTCCGGAGTGAGCAAACACGGCACCCATCGCGCCGACAGCTTTCTGATGCCCAAAATTTCATGCAGGACATGACCTACCGGTCTTTTGAGATGCCTACGATCTTAGCTATCTCGCGCACCTTCAATTGTCGATCTGACAATACGAGATCGTGAATTTTTGTCACGTTATCCTCCGTGGTAGCCGTTTTCGAAGCACCTGGACGTGGTTCTTCAAAAATCGCCGTGCGACCCCGTTGAAACTCGTTAATGTCAGAAATGTAATGCAATGCATCAGTTGTACCCCTATTTCTTACAAATCCAAATTGTTTGTTCGATATTATTTTATGTTTTACAACAAAAGAAGAAAGTCTTTTATAAGTAATCTTTTCTACTATTTTTGCAATGTTCGATATTAACAATATAGGACTATACTTTGACACGTCCGATTTCACTTCTGCAGTTTTAAGTTGATCTGGCCAAATTGTTTTTTCTATGCATAAATTAAATATGTATTCTAAAGGTTCTTTTATGTAATGTATAATACTTTTCAATGTGCTTATTTTTATTCCATTAACTCCACCTACCTTGTTTTTCATTTTCTTAACAATTTTTTAAATTTCCTAACTAGTTGTATTAGATAAATATATAGATGCCATATTTCTTTTTGGCACATGTAGGTTTTTATTATTTGGTTTTTAAATTTTCGAGCTAAACTCTGTTCCTATTCACAAAAACAATTATTCATATGATTTGCTATTTCTGATTCAGTTTTCATCTCTATCTTATTATTTTTTACTATTAGACGGTCATTTCCTTTTTTATTGTTTTTTCCTAATTTAGTATATATTAGGTTCTATAGTTTTTTTGGATTGTTACTATTGTTGTTTTTAAATTTCATTTTGGCATCTTTTATTATTTTATCTAGAGTTTTAGTATATATTTTATATTCGCCCTTAAGTATCATGCTTTTTAGATCTTTTTTCCATAAGTTATATAATAATTCTTTATTTTGGCATGATATCATGATAGCTTTAGTTATCTGATTTTTTCTATTTAGATTTTTGTCATTTTTATTTGTATTCTTTTATTTCTGAACTTACAATTCTCAATCTATCAACTAAAACGATTTCATTATTTTCGTCCAATTTTTCTTTAATATATATTATAATTTCATCTGCTTTATTTATGGTACTTTCATTATAATAACTTTTATATCCTTCTAGTCTATAGTATTGAGTTATGCAAGATCCAAGTATCTGTACTGCAACGGTAGTCGAATTAATTAATCGATCCGTTCGCGATTCTGCTTCTCGCGCGTTACTTCGAATAATTAAGAGAGAGGGGGCGCGCGATCTTTTAAATAAGCAGTTACGCTTCAGCTGTTCACGCGAGTTTACCGCCGATTTGTGTTTTGCACTTTGTTTCGCCAATATTAAGTTTTCTTGGGACAATTACGTGCGTGTGTGCGACGGCATTTTCGTGACAATAATTAATTAATAGCAGCAGTACAGAAGCAGCATCAAAGTTATATTGAGGCAGATCAAGGTAGCGCAGCTGATTAATCGAGGGGCAGCGGCAGTTGATATTTTGCATCAACAATTACGGCTGATCATCGTAATTGCACCGTATGGTAGGTGCACCTTCCGTCATTATATGCGATACAAAATACATTCGGTATTTTGTCTAATCGTGTTAGCGTTATTTTTTTTGTATTCGCGTCGAGCGTTAGTTCGCGGTAGAATTCGAATTTTCTCTCTCTCTCTTTCTCACCGAACATAGTTAATTGTAAAATCCTATTCGCGTGCGTCTTTCGGCCCTCCAAAGACTGTAGTGATTTTTATAAATTAAAGTCTGTTAAATTTATTCGCCGTTTTCGTCATTTAATTTTCTTAGTAGCTTAAGTAATTGAAAAAAGCTTATGTTTTAATCTGATTACATCTAGGGGATAAGAAGATTAGGAGTAAAGTCGCTCACACTTAAAACTCAACGAGTGTCACAAGACACGTGACTTAAGGTGAATTCAACTCCGTTTGATAGAAGACAACTAAGATAAATCATCTGACGTTAAGGCGAATACACGTACTATCATACGTGTTTAACGGAGCGGCGGTTTGCTCTGCATCGTGGGAGTTTGTTCTTAAATAAATTTCCCATTTTTCAAATAACCTCCCCCGTTACATGGCGCCCAACTGGTATTAAGACCCGTTTCCTGCGAATAGGATTGTGCGTCGAAGGTAATCGACGCACGAGAGAGAGAGAGAGACAATTGCGCGAGCGCTTAGGAAGGTTTGAGCGGGTGGTAGCGCGAGATCGTGAGCGGTACGCCCTCTGCTGGGGAAAAAACGAAATCACTTCGAACTTTTTGCTTATAAATTGTTAAGTTGATTGTAAAAAGGGCCGAAAGCGATAATTATTAGTAGGTCGAAGTGATTTCAGAGAGTGCGACCCAAGCGTGCAGTCCAGAAAATATTAGCCAGGCGGAGCAAGCAAACAGCAGGCTCCGACCTTAGGTAGGATATTTTTATAATATTAATAGATAGTTTGCGGAGACTGCACGCGCTCATAATCTCGCGAGTTTGTGCCTTATAAAAAGGAGGCATTAAGGGTAGTTACGCTAAATAGTGTATACTCCGCTCATACCTTGGGTGATAGAAAGCGGTAGTGGTCGATTAGGTTGATAATTTTAAACCTCGACCGCATCCTACACCCGTGCGGAGGCAAGATGGCACTGTTGTCAGCTCAAATCGACAATTGGGCATTAGAGCTGACCTCCGCACAGCGCGAACGCTACTTGGCGGATTTAGAGCTGCGCAAGGATGGAAGTGTCATCCAGCAGGCGGCTAGGTTTGGGAGATGGTTACTAGGAGAGTGCACCGTCACAGATTTCGAAGAGAACACGCGCATAAAAGAGGTGGCGGGGCGCAGGAGGCGCACCCGACAAGCGTGGCTCGATACAGTCTGTGACGAGTTGGAAAACCACAGCGCAGATGAGAACAGCGACCATCCCCTGAGAATCATCAATAGGGGGGGGAATATCCTTGAAAGATATGTCAAGGACATTCGCTAGCCTAGATGAGAACTCTGAAGGTGAAGCCAGCCGCCAATAAGAGGATGAACTCATCTACAAGGCCCTTCACACTCAGGAGCAGGAGGAGGGAGGAGACGGAGCAATCCGGATCTCAGGTCGTAGGAATCCTACACCCGGGAGGAACCTCAGGAAGAATTATCCTTGAGTGAAGCCTTCCGGGAAATAGAGTACCTGAAGGAGGGAGTCGAGGGCAATCGCAAGCTGGTAAGTCGAATCCTAGAAACCCTTCAGACTCTGCAGGGAATACAGGTGTGTGCGAAGCGCGAGACACAGGACACGCGCTTACGAGTACGAGAGCTGGAAGACGCAATGCATGAGATGGCTAAGGCTACCCGTTCTTCTCAGCGCGACTCGGTTTAACCGCGCTCCAGACGTAATGTGGACTTTCAGGACACATTCACCTGTCATTACGATTCTGGGATTCTGGGAAGCACACCGGCTCCTCTAAGACCACGGCCACTACCACTACCCCACCGGAAGCCCTTCAAAGAAGAGGAGGTAAAGAGGATCCGGAAGAGTATGGGAGATCCGCACCTTTTCGACAGAAGAGTCGAAGCGGATCATCTGGCACCGGTCCTCAACTATCCTCAGGGCTCTCCACAACCTAAGATGTTGGAAAAATTGTCCGCGGATGGAAATTGAGGTTAGCGGGCAGTAGGGCACAGAACGTAGGTACGTTTCTGTCAAGGTTGGAAGATCTGCGCGTGGGCGCAGGGCTAACTGATGAAGAAGTGCTTTGTTCCGTATCAGAGATCCTCGAAGGTAACGCGAGGACCTGGTACGATAACAACAAGTATCAGTGGCTTAGTTATGCAGCATTCGTCGCTGACGCCCGGGATTGGTTCGGCACTAGTACGCAACAGCAACAAGGGCTGTTGCAGGAAGCCCAGAACCGGTTCCAGGGTAAGGACGAACTAGTGCGAGACTATGTGCCCAACCTGGTGGCTCTCGTCAATAGACTGGAACCACCCATGCCCTTGGAGAGGTTATTAGATCTACTCCGTGCAAATCTCCTTGCAAACATACAAATTCAGCTGCGTCGGAGCGAGATGAAGTCGATACGCGAATTCAACAGGAGGTACAGAACACCTTATCTTACGATCGTCGTCGTTATCACCGTAATTGCACCGCATGGTAGGTGCACCTTCCGTCATTATATGCGATACAAAATACATTCGGAATTTTGTCTAATCATGTTAGCGTTATTTTTTTTGTATTCGCGTCGAGCGTTAGAATTCGAATTTTCTCTCTCTCTCTTTCTCACCGAACATAGTTAATTGTAAAATCCTATTCGCGTGCGTTAGTCTTTCGGCCCTACAAAGACTATAGTGATTTTTATTAATTAAAGTCTGTTAAATTTATTCGCCGTTTTCGTCATTTAATTTTCCTAGTAGTTGAACTTGTTAACCGGGGAAATCCCTTTCTAATTACGCAACATATAACGGGCGCGTCCTTTTCCACTAATACGTGTATGAATGACGTATTACCATAGTAGTAGTAAAATATACGTCCCGCCCATTCCAGGGCGCAATATAAATATCGAGGACGTATTCATATATCCTACTCGTACCCGATATTGTTTACTTTTGACGTATTTATACGTCCCGCTCGGTTAACAGGTTAAGTAATTGAAAAAGGCTTAGGTTTTAATCTGATTACATCTAGGAGATTAAGAAGATTAGGAGTAAAGTCGCTCACACTTAAAACTCATCAAGTGTCACAAGACACGTGACTTAAGGTGAGTTCAACTCCGTTTGATAGAAGACAACTAAGATAAATCATCTGACGTTAAGGCGAATACACGTACTATCATACGTGTTTAACGGAGCGGTGGTTTGCTCTGCATCGTGGGAGTTTGTTCTTAAATAAATTTCCCATTTTTCAGATAACCTCCACCGTTACAGTGCATATAATTACACTAGGTGTTACTTTAAGATTTTTAACGAAAATATTTAATTTATTAAAATTTACATTTAAGCTTCTAATATTTATAGATGTGAGCGAGGTTTTGTCACTTGAAAGATTTTCATTGAAAGATTTCAGATCTTTATATACATTTTCTTTATTTATTAAATCGTTGACGTTATTTATATTTATTTTTTTTAATATTTATTTATATATACAATTGAATTAAATTTCAATTTATAAAATATAAAACATGTCACAATAAATTATTGTTTCCATTTTGGTTATTTATGATATAAAAGACATTGTATGAACATTTCGTATTTTACTCTATTATGTTTTGAAAATTAGTATGTTTTCTTATTATATACTGTTAATTATTTTTTTCTGCAAACTTATTTATATTTCATTAAGCACAAACAAATATTATAGCTTATTTGATTAAAGCCTAATATTTTTATTTGTTTTAAGCGAGTAACATGGTTTTAATAACAATGGTTTTAAGCGAATAACATTGCTGATTTGAGATGCTGAAATGATTAGAAAATTATGTAAAATATTCATTTCAAGAGCTGTATATTTAAGCATTAAAGTACTAATATAATTATTTGACACTTGACAAATTAAAATATATGTTTCTAATAATCACCTTATATAATTTTATTAAAAATTTTTTTTTAATTCTGCATTTTGATGGATCCTAAGATCACATTGTGCAACCATAGAAAATTAATACACATATGAAATTACTCAAGCAATACTGAGAAATATGACTATAAAATTTACGAAAATTCTAGTATTGCTATAAAACAGTAAAGTAAGTACACATCAGTATTCTGATCCATTCTAATACATATATCTATTATTACATTTAATACAATAATTTTTATAGTAGTTGACTAATAAAATATATTATGAAATATCATAAGAATTACTATAACGTATAGTAAAAATAGAAATAACATTAATTACGATGAAATAGTACTATATCTACTATGTACATAACAAAATGTATTACAATACATACATTTTTTAGTTATGTGTGTCAATAAAAATGACTATATTTGTAGTAAAAATGACCATCTTCAAACAATATAACTGAATCATTCAAAATTTACTATATCAGATAGTAAAAAGAGAAAGGAAATAGTCTTGCACTCGCTTGCACAAAAACTGTTCGAAAAGGATCAATGCCTGTGATTGATTGATTTCAACCAGTTGGCCAATCACAAGTTTCTACTCAAGCTCGCGCGCTCAGTTATCGCGCAAGCGAACACAAGATTAGAGCTTCTGCACCTGTTGCCGTAGTAAGTTAGGTTCTGAAGTGAATGTTTCCGTATCCGCTAAAAGATATCACGTGTGCCAGTCAAGCAACCAGGAGTAAACAATAAAACTATACTGTTTTTTTCAGTAAGTACAATATTACATTAGCTGAAATATTGTTTAGTGTTTGTTGGTTTAAAATATTTTTTAATAGATTCGTCTCTTAGCTTATAATTTCATTCACTATCATGGTATTATGCACGTAATAATTCTAACCTTATCTCCCTCCTTTTCATGTACCATTCTTTAAACTACTTTAATTTTGGGTATTTCACTTACTGTATATAACTTAATAAATGTAAAAAATGGATAGTGGTGAACAAAGTAACGAGGTAATAAGTGGATTTTATTAATGTTAGTTTGCAAGTCTTTTTTTCAATGACTTATGTTTAATACCTATATTTACAACGGGAGTCTGATACACAAGCAAACAATGCCCCAGTTAGAGACGTGACTACTCAGTTTCAAATAGTTCAATCAGCGGAACCTACCAATGCTGGAAAAGTAAATTTAGCCAATCAAGTTGTAAATGATACAGCTTCGGATGAACAAATGATGTCGATGATCTAAGATTTAATCGAAATAATAAAGAAACTGCTCAATTGTTGATTCCAAATGAAAATGAGATAGTAGTCAATGCAGATATTGTTTCCATGGTAAGTTAAAATTTTATAGGTAATATAACATTCGTACAATGTATTCTTACTTATTTATAGAATTTGCTGAGCTATATGAAAAACAGGACTGAGGATAAAGCTATTTTCAATCACTATGACAGTTCAATACAGAAAGACTTGCCATTGTCTAAAAACCTACGTGATATACTAACGCGTCTGGTGATTGCAAGAGAAAAGGATCATATTTTGAAAAATGTTTCTGTCACTGAACAAACAGAAAAATAATCTTAAGTTACAAAATTTGTTAAATAAATTATAATTTCTATATTTCAGTAATAAAAGGCAACGCTTTGAAATTTTTTTAATTTTTATCCAATGAAATAGCTCATATGTTCAAATATAAATGTCCTGCGACTTATTTTACGAGTCATGTGGTATCTTGAAAGATGCAAAGAAAGTGAGTGTTTCAGCCACTGGAAAATTGTGAAATCACTACAACTATGCGAAAAAAAAATTAAGAGATGACCAATTATTACAATGTCAAAACAATACAAGTGAAGGCCCACTAATATTTTAAGTAGAATCATCAACTGATGGTACGCAAATAACAGTTACATTCAAATTTTTAATTAAAAAATTTAAAATATTATTTAATGTTTTCATGTGGTATATTATTTATATAATATCATATTTTGTTCAGGCAATACTCTGCTAGAATGGTTATACAATCATATTGATCCTTAGGATGAGGGCATTCACCGATGGGAAAAGACATAAAATACGAGAAGCTATATTATCACAACTTGGAGTATCAATATTTGAGTATATAAGTAAATATCCTTGTTAAATGTCCTTGTTTAAAGGTTCAAGATGCCAAAGGATTGGTATGAAATTGATTATTAATGAACATCTATAAAATGTAGTAAATATCACTCATTGCAATTTTTTTAGTTTTATCTCGAGTTTGATTTATTGAATCGCGATAAACATTTTGTTTCATCTGAAAAATGGCAGAAATAAAATCTATCTTGGTCAAATATTTAGGACAAAATGAATCAATAAAATTTACTAATGACAAGATATTATTTGTTGTCTTAACATCTGGTGATTTGAGTACTGGTGAGTAAAATTAATTCGAATGAATTTGTACTTTTTTTATGCATTTATTATTCATATTGCCTTGTGTACATTTTCTATCATATTTTTATAAGCAAACAGCGTGTATAATTTTTTTCTTAATGATAGCTTCACAGTAATTATTTATACAGTTAAAATAAATTCTTCTAATTTTTCAGATAAAAAAGATTTTCTCGTTTTGTATTTATTGTGCAATATCATCAAACCACCTAAGAGAAGTGGTAAAAGAAAACACACAGATAAACCAAGAAGCTTCAAGATCATCACGATAAAAACCATCAAAACAATTGTTACACACAGATAAACCAAGAAGCCTCAAGATCATCACGATAAGAACCATCAAAACAATTGTTACTACAAGAGAATAGAAAATCTTTTATACTGCGTGTTGATGTAAACTACAATATTCTCAGAACAATATTTTATTTCAATAACTTTTATCTTACAAATTTTTCTAATTGCAGGTAGCAAATTAAATACAAGCGAATCTCCAAGAATTAAAGAAAACCTTCTCTCAGAATAAAAACATTTTAACCTGTTATTGTGGCAGTTGATGCAGCGAATCGCATCAATAATTACCACGTTGTAGTTGACGATCAAATTTATGATGCTGATTCACTTGAAGCTCTGGAATTGGCGCTGAAAGTTTTTTTGTATTAGATTGCCAATATCCTTTGTATGTGAAAAATGTGTGGACTTTCCTTCACCAAGTTTGTTTCAACATTATGCTGCCAGAAGACAAACTTTCGAACGAAGCTATTGCACTTGTAGATCATATTAATTAGTTGTAGATATAAGATTAATAAAGTTTCTAACTGCAAACGTTAAAAGCTCACTCTTAGTATTATTATTTATTATTACTGTAAAAATGAACGCACTAACGTATTCATATTGTCAACTTTCCGTTGATAATTACAATCTTCTTTTTAAACATGTAAGCAAATATATTATAAACTTATGAATATATCATAAAAAAATAAGCGAAATATAAACTTTCATCTGATTTGCGGTGCTTTGCTCTGGACTGTACTAGACTGTATTCCAATTTTGATTCGTTTAAAAAGCATTTGCGTAATAAACACAAAGGTCTTTTATCTAAGACTGATAATGTTGTTAAAATTGATGATAACAAGAAACACTTCTGCGATATGTAAAACCGTTGAATGAGATTGTTATCAAATATAACGCTAGTGTTTGTAATTTCAAAAAAGTACCTCGAAAGCATATTAATGACATGATTGACAAAACAAAAAGTTTTTATCTGACGTATCAGTACTTTTAAAAGTCGAAACTGAAAATAAAATTATGAGTCAAAATGTTAATAAGATAGAAAACTTTAACAATCTCATTGACAATTTTTCCACTTGTTTGAAAACTGTCGACACTGAGCAAAAACAATTCATACACTATAAAAAATTAAGAACATACATTGCACCTGTTAGTAATAATATTGGCGAGGGATTAGAATACTGAAAAATTGAAGATATGCATAGACTTGTTTACGTCCCGGTTAATGCTCAGTTCATTCCATTACGATTTGTATTGAAATATTTTTGAAGCTATCTGGTATATTTATTGAGACCATTGACTATATGAATAATTTAAAATACAACGAAATAATAAGTAACTTTGTACAGGCAGAATTTTGGAAAGAACGTTCGCAAACGTTTGGAGATAAAATAGTCTTTCCATTAATTATGTATTTGATGACTATGAAAACAATAATCCTCTCAGTACCCATAAAAGTTTATCAAAAATCGGCGCTATTTGTGTAAGTATACCGGGGCTATCTTTCAAATACCAAGCTCAAAATCAGAATATTTTTTTATTTATATATTCGATACACTTAATCGAAAATGTTCAAAAATTCAATTATTTTAGCTAGAGCAATCGATGAACTTAAATTTTTAAATGAATGGGGTGTCGACATTGAATTATCTGATGGAGGTGAAAAAACAATTTACTTTGAATTAGTTTTATTTGTTGAGAATAATCTTGGCCTCCATTTTTTACTTGTTTTAACTAAAAGTTTCAATGCAAACATTTTTTATCACCATTGCTTGATTAAACAAGATGAAAAAAATTCAGTTTTTCTAAAAAATCAATGCACTCTCCAAACGCTTGCGAACTATGCCTATCTACGCCTAGTTTGAATAATAATTTTTCAATGACTCGTATATTAGAATAATGTGTTTTACGTAAAATACATCATTTTCGCTCTTTTAAAAATATTGCTGTGAATGTAATGCACGATACATTAGAAGGTATATGTCGTTATGACTTAGCATTGTTACTTTATTATTTTATCTTCGAACTAGGATTGATTACTTTAGAAAGCTTTCACGAACAATTGCGGTGTCTTAATTACGGCCATAGCTACAACATTAACAAACCTCCAGAATTAAACGAGAAGAAAATTAAAAATGGTTATATAATTTTGACTTCTTCAGAAAAGCTATGTTTAATATTAAATATAAATCTGATTATTGGTCCACTTATCTCAGAAGACTATGAAAAGTGGCAAATGTATCATTTACTCAGAGAAATAATAATAATAGGTTCTAGTACTAAATTACATTCTTGGACTCATCAATATTTGAAATTATTATTTTTAAGTATTTATCTCATTTTCCGTCATTATATCCAAATGCGTTCAAATCGAAACATCATTCTCTCATACATTATCTGCGTTGTATGAAATTATTTGGTTCCTTATGAAAATTACGTTGGTTACGCTTCGAAAGTAAAAATCAAGAAGGAAAAAATGTAGCAAAGGCTACTACAAGTCGCATTAATATTAACAAAAGAATTGCTATAAAGCACCAGTTAGATTTAAATTATAGATTTATGGCAAAGGAGATTGCTGAACCATCTATTCAGTCAAACAATAAAAAAATTACAGGTGTCAAGTTTACCAGAGTTCAAAAAAATTTAAGCATTTGTTGAAAAATTTTGATTTTCGTTACGTTAAAGCAGTTTCATCTTACGATAAGTTAATCAAGAAAAATAGTATGTTTGCCATATCTTCCTCTTTAGAACCAGTGTTTCATTTAATACGTGAAATTATTTTTCAAAACGGTAGGCACATTTTTATCACAAAAAATTAAATGACTATTATTTTTATGGTCATTAATTGGCTTATAAAATTTATGATTTGAACTGTTTTGATTGGATTTTAGTGGAAGAAGTATAACTCTACGATTGTTATTTAACCTGTATGATTTTGTTACCCAATGGCTACAATTTTATCTGTAAAAATTAAATCCGAAATTAAAGTTTCTCAATTAACAAATAATTGTTTTTTTAACTTTTTGTCAAATTTTGATACTCGCTTCTATTAATAGATTCATATTTGGTTTGAACATTTGTGGCGTTTTCGAAACCCATGAGCGACGGGTACTCTAACTAATTACTATATAAGAACATAGCTTTCCATCGCGAGTATGTCAAAAATACGTACGAAGCGATATAGGTATCTATGTAACTACGATAGCGAGCAAATTGCGAATTTCAGGTTGGTTTTTAATAAATATGAGTAAAGGCGTGGTTGGTGAGGGGGAAGATACATGATGGAACTTTCCTGGTCTTAGACTTTTGGATTTTGCCAAAAATAGCATGAAATAGTTAAAAAATATCCTATATATATGATTTGTATTTTTTCATTTGATTTCTAAAATATTTAATTTCTAACCTAGTAAAAATTGATATAATACTAATAATATTTACGATACCGAGAAGCAAAATTTGCATAATTCTCAATGATAAATCATAAAAGTAAAGAGTAAACTTTTACTGTGTAAACGAATAAATTTTACTATGTAAGATGATAAAATGTATTATCTAAATAGTAAATTTTGTTACATCTCATAGTAAAAATTGTACTTGGAAGATTTCTTATAAAAAATAGTGATTTTTACTACATGACAGATGTGTGCTTACATTACTAAGTTTTATATTAATTTTTACTATGTTTTTAGCTAATATTGTAAGATCATTTCTCGTATAAAATTATTATTCATCCTACATCGCACACTAATTTTAAAACCGAAAAAAATGCTCAAAATTAAAAATTCACCCGAATTTCTGACCAAAATTGATTCTAGAAACGCCAAAATGATCGCCTGCATATCTATTTTCAAAAACCGATTCCGTTCCATAGTTCTCATTCTCACGGCATTAGGAATCTAGAACGTAGTACCATTATTTTCACCCCTCATTATATTATGCAAATCAAACATCATGATTATAATAATTTATGGTACATACATTTGATTAATCTATTTACAACTTTAGTCGGGCGACCAACTATGCTATGTGAAGCTTGTTCAAAACAAACTCAAAAACAAAAAGCTTCCGATTCATGTAAAAGCATAAGCACAGAGAAGTGCATTGCCATAATGCAAGAAAACTTCAAAGAAGATAGAAATACAACTAGTAATAAATTGGTAGACAAAATGGAAAATTTGAATTCTTCAAAAAAACTGGTAATGTTTTAAATGATTAAGAACAGAAGAAATTGACTACCGAGGAAGCATTAGCTATACTTGTAGATGGAAATCTGACGAAATGTACTTACAATTTAATAAGATCCAAATCACTGAATTTAATGACCACAGAGGTTTTGCTGATAATATATTTATCGTATCGTTTTGGTTGAAAAAAATATAGAAAAAATTATATGGTTAAATGTAATTCTATCTTGAACTTGTTTCTGTCGTCCAATTGAAATATTGTTCGAAAAAGAAACTGAAAAATTTTGTCGGGACAAAGAAAAAGAGTTGGCTAATAAAATAAAGCAACTCCAAATATCCATATTGCTAATTGTAAAATGATATTCTAAATTAATTTTTAATATGATCGATGGCAAAGTAATCTAATATTCGCAATCATCACTAATAATCATATAAATAGCTTTTCTACGATTAAATTCTTTGTCACTTAATATTTGATTTCTAAAGAGATAACACAGAAAATAATATCAAATTTTTAAGTTGTATATGATTGTCAATACAATTATATTTGATGATTAAAGTTACATTTTTATTAGATTAGTCTAAATTAGTTGATTTGGATTAATAGATTTATCAAATTTCGATAGTGTAAATATACTGATAATTAAAAATGAACGACATGTAACGCTTTGACTATTTCTTCAAGTTTACAGTGCTTCGCATGTAAAGCTTTAATATCTCAGTTAAACAAAATAGACAATTACAAACACAATTAAACGTATCTTTGGAGACATTATCAAGATGTTCTATAATAATTGACTTCACATTTTTAAAATTAAACAAGGTAAATTAAAATTACCTCATAGTAACTTTCTAAGACTGCATTATTAATTACTGACAGTTCCGTTATATTATTATTAATAACGAAATTTTTAAGAATGTTTCTGAAGTCTTCAATAAAGATGTAAATTTTCCATAAACAGAGGTTTTCAAAATTTCATGTACTAATATGTAAAACTGTTTTATCCGATATAATAGGCAATTGCCAACTATGCCTAATTACAAAGAGCTCATATTACCAAAAGAGATATTATCAAAACAAGTGTTTGAAAAGCGGTATTGGTAATTGCTATATATTCAAGACTGTCAAATATAAAGGTCATATTAAAACTGAGAAAGGCACAGACAAATTTCGAGAAATAAACGATGAAGTTGATATTTCTGTTAGATTCCATGAGTCACAAAAAATAAAGCAGTTTTTGTTGGATTAAAATAGTGATTCTGTTTATTCGATAAAATTATGTGTTAATGTTTTTAAGAAATTGGCAGAGGTCAAACTCATGTGTGCCAGGATTTGAAGAAAAATATAATACAAGTGGTTGACAGTCTACCTGAAAAAGTCCAACTGTAAATTGCCACACATGTGATAAAAAATAACGTTAACTCTAATTCTGATACAGTAGGAAAACTTGTGAATGTAGATTTAAACTTGAGCAGTGGAGGATGGAACACCAAAGTAACGATAAATAAAATTGAAATGAAAAATATTGTTTTTGATGAAGAAAATTTAGATAATATTCGAGTCAAGATAGAAGCTTCTCAAAATCAAATGAAAAAAATTACTCATTTTTTGAGGTACAACGTTGGAAAAAAATATGTTCCTAAAAATTATCGAGAACGTATCCAAGTTGCTAAAAGATGTTTACAAAACTGGTGTGTTACATTTGACTGTAAAACTACAACAGAGAAGCAACTGCGACCTATTGTTTACGCACATAGCGAAGAACTTCTTGACGAAGTTATCAAAAAATGAGAAATTTATTCGTTTTAGCCTGTAATAATTTGACTACGAGAGAAATCAGATATACACATACTTATAATTATGTACTTTTAAAATTACTTGTAAAAACTCTATTGTTAATAATTTGCTGTGTTTTTTTATTAATAAAGCCTGAAGAGGACAGCAAATGTGCTGACGAAACGTTGCTGAATATAATTAAAATTAAGTGATTTTCCATCTATCACTATTTCCCTTCGTTCCATCATTACAAATTTATCATTTAAAAAAATGAGAAACTTAATGGGGGATCTTTTTATCAAAGTTATGACTGATGGCAGACAAAGCTTTTTTAAAATTTGTTTGACTTTTATGCCTGAAAATTATTCGCCGAAATCATCGAATGAAGGAAATTCTATGTAGCAGGCTTCTGACGATAAAAATAATCCAGACGATATAGAATACATGAATAAATCAAATGAAAGAATATGTCACTCTGAAGGTGGCAGTCTAAGTAAAACAGGTGAGTTATTTCGTGTAAATAAGTTAATATTGTTGTGCGTAGTTCCTGCAATAAAAGAAAATAGGCTAAGAAAATCTTTGCTGTGGCCTAGGAAACTTAATTTATTTTCTAAGAATTATCGTGGCGATGCTTTTGAAGGTAATGCATGTATGAAACTGTTAAAAGAGTTAGACTCAATGATCCAGAGATTTATAATGACGTAGGTATTCTAAAAATAATACCGTATATTGCAGCCTTCAAAGCGATGGACAAAGTCGTAAACTGCTGTTTCACTTCTGGAAAACTTGGACCTTTGCTTGATGATCACGTCGAGGAATTGAGAAAAGCTTTGAAAAGTATTAACAAACTCTCAACAACTTTGAATATACACGTTGTTCTGTCTCATGTGAAAGGAAGTTTATAATACATTGAAAAAAATAACGACTTAGGTTTTTGGTCAGAGCAGAGAATCGAATCAATTCATCGTGATTTCTTAAAGTTTTAGGAAGTTCGTAATCAAAAATACTTAAAATTATGAAAAAAACATTTTTTTAAATTACAAAAAATACAGAAAAAAAGAAAAAGGGATTAGTGAACCACTACGTCCTTGTTGTTGACCCTGGGTTACGTTAAAAGTGGTTTGGGCAATTTTTGTTTTAGAAATTATACTTTTAATGGAAAAAATTATTTAATTTTTCAATAAGATAATCGGATTTTTAGTTACATTGAAAATCAGAAAAACTGCTCGTATTGCATCATTCAGGTAGCTGAACATATCAATGAATATCATGAAATACATATCAATAATTATCATGAAAACCATATTTTCATCAACAAATCATAAATACATACTCGTATCATGAATTTGGAGTCAAGGTATAAACTATTTGGGTGAACGTCAACGTTCTACTTTATTTTTCATTGATGCCTAAATACAAAAACTGCATGGCATAAATACAAAAACGTTCATAATTTTCAAAACCGAACAGATAAGATTTTTAATTTTACATTTTTTAACCTACAAACGATATAGAAACTATTTGCGTTAACAGATTTTGGATCCATTTTTCCTTACTTTTGGATTACTGTACTCAAGAACTCTAAATTTAAGAAAAAAGTGTTCCATTACTATGGCACTAAAATATTTTTTTATGTTTTTTGAAAGTGAAAAGTTAAGGTTCCATAGAATTACATATATATACGTATATAGCAATATGTACATATACGTGCGTATGTGTATCGGTATATTATCTTTTCTTGTTCATGAATTAGATAATGCTCATAATATACGAGAAATTATTGCATTTGACAAGATGTGCAGGAGCTACATATGTGCAATAATTAGATGAATAAGAAAGTGAATGTATATTTTTTATTCTACGTAAGCAACCGCAACTGAACATTATTTGTAAATTAAAAGGGTTACTCTACGAAAAATCACATTACTAGTAATATTACAATGAGTAATTTCATAGTTGTAAGTGCTATTCTACATCACGGGCGTAACGTTAATAACGGACTCTACAGTATTTTATTATAATTTCTTCTTTTTCAAATTTGAATTTGAACAGTGCGCTTCGCGTGCACCTACTTACTATTTGTTATCCATAATCAAGTTAATAAAATTAAACTCGATCAATAATTATTGATTGATTGTTTAATGAATATTATAAAAAAATTTGTTAGGTAAAGAAATTTTAAGTTTACAAAATAAATAATAATATAATTTTTTTTAATTTAGTAACCATAAGTACAACTCTTTATAAATATAATTTTTGACTCTTATATTTTCTCTTTGATGATCACCAAGATAAATTATTAGAAGATCTTAAGATCACATATGAAACATGGCTGCATAAAGCTGTTTGTGATTAAAAACATTTCTTCGTAGATCTATACCAATTTTATCAAAAGTTTGAATTTGTACTTTATTTATTGTGATTTCAAATGTTAATTTAACTGAAAACTGTCTCTGAAAATGACAAGATATACATGTTCACTATATAAAGTTATATGAAAAAGATCCATCAACTCCACTTTTTAAAAGCGAACAACACCTCTAATTTTCTGACAATTTTCAGGACTTTTATCAGAGATTACAAACAATGTAGAGATATATAGCTTCCCAATTTTTTGCTTTCTAACAATAATCAGAGTGAAGGAAATAGCATTTTTCTCAAAACTTATTGATGAAAAAATTAATTTTTAAAATAAAATATAATTTATGTACCTGCAAACAATTTAAATTTAAAATATTAAAATGCTTTAAAAAACTTATATTCAAACGAAAACAGAATTAGCAAAATTTTTATGAAACATTTTTAAATTAGATTAGATTAAATTAGGTTAGATTCAAATAGAAACATGCACTCTGTATGAGCCAATCGGATAACGTTTATCTTAGCTTCACAATATCCGGTCATAACATTTTTATAAGGGACTAGTGTCGTCATGCGCGCTTCGCGCGCTCATCTTTCATTTGTATAATTTGCAAAGAAAAAATTTAAATTATAGTTGTAAATTTAATTGTAATTTCAAATCTAATAACGTAGTAAATTTTTAGGTATTTAGCTATAGTTAATGGGATGTCCACTAAGTTCGTTTCTTGTTTTTCATTTTCTAAATAAATCGAACCATTGCAGCTGTGGCTGACAATATTTCCTTTATTTTTTAACGTATTTGTCTATGATTCAAGACTTTTTATAGGATATCCTCATATAAATAGATTTATCTTGTCGAAAAGAATATTGAAAATCAGTTTTGGCTCATTTAGGACAGTGATTTTCATAAACTAAATTTCAATAATGTCACTTTTAGTAATCAACGTTAACTATTAGCTTTCATCTATTTATCTGATACATTTTTTACTTTATATTTACATTTAGACATTTAATATCGGGAAAATTTTTTAAGAAATTATATACTCTTTATTGTTGATTGTATTTATTCAAATTTAAACTTGATAACATAAATATTTAATAAATCTAAATGCCCTGAGAATAAATGTAGTTTAAGTAAAATAAGATTATTTTACCATATTATTATAAGGTTAGGCCGTCGGGTGAATATGAATTTCATTCTTTTTTTGATACCTACGAATTATCTTATTTTTGATTCATTTAATCAATCGTTCGTAACTTGAACCATTTATTAGCACCGATTTACTACTTTTGCTGCTAATTTGTTTGTACATACCCATACAAGTCGTTACAGATAGTAACCCACGTGAGCAAAGTTCAGTCGATCAAATCACGAATAAACTGGCTTCACTTTCAGATCTATCTCTTTTTTATAAAAGGAGGATATCTGTGTATACCCCTTTCATTAACATCAACATAATTTATTTGTAAAAAAGAAGCAGTCATGTCACATTAACCAAATTATCAATAACTTATAATGAACAAGTTTCTTTTCCATTGGTTTATTTAAAAAATGATTAGGCTTACTAATAAGAAAAAGCAGTGTCAAACAGAAAATCATGTGTGCTTTTTATTAATCAGTCCAATTTTATATTAATTTCTTAACTCGATTTTCCAAAGTGATATCCTTTATAAATATGTTTGTACAAAATAACCGTCAATATTTTATAATCCTTAAAATATGAAATAATTTATATAATTTCATTTTTTATTACAAATTAGAAAATTGAAACGAATCATTATCACTCATTAAGCTCGCTGTGTGTGGTTTACGAGGTTCTCAATGAGATTTTCAAAAATTGTTAGGCGTTTCGTCCTTATTGTTGGATTGCATTCCTCAGTAAGGATCTAACAGTATTCCTTAGACGCCTAGCTGCTAAATGTTAAACAGATAAGATTATAAGAGGCCCTGATTATTTCTTATAAAGATAAAATAAGTCTTCTACTCTTAATTTTTTCAACCGAGTGCTGAGTATCAAAAATTAAAATATGACCATCCGTCGTTTTAATTTTCGTTGTTTATTGTTTACGATAAAATTGTATTTTCAATATCATTCCATTTAAACAATAATGTGAAAAATTCATTCATATATTTATTGATTTGAGCACGTTCAGGTAGCTTCGATTTTGACGTGTCCTTTTAGTTCATACTTCATAAGCTAACATTTAGAAATCGAGATATCAATAATGCAAGGGAGCGGCTACGAAATTATTTTATGCTAAGTACATATATATGCAGTATTTAGAGCTTGCTTATTGCCATTGCGTTTGTGCAGCTGCACATTTGGCTTTTCGTCTCGTTGGCGTGCACTGCACGCATGCTGTGTTAGACTGTCACGTTAAATTTTTGATCTACAGCTTGGTACACTGAATGCGCATGCCTGTGTTGGCGTACACGCGGAAGCGTAAGTGACCGTAGAAAGCAGAGAGAAAACATAACAGGCATGAAAGCTACGGACTTGGCAAAGGGGTGAGCGAGGCGCAAAGAGGTTAGGTAGCTTTCTCGGTTCCGGGAGAAACTTTTTTAATAAAAGCTCATGTTTTTGATATGAAAATGAAAAATCGGGCACTTTGGTGCGGCTCTGTGGGATATTAAGCGAGCTAGCTCGCTGGGGCTCAGGTGAGGAGGGGGTCGTTGTTGTATATCGGCTAGCTCAAGTAATCGGCATTGGGCTTCGGCACATCGGAAGCGATAGAGTCGAGCTTGAACGGCGGAAGAGGGGCTGGGCGGCTTGGAAAAGCATCGGCGAAATAAAAATGCGCCGCGGCCGTAGGGAGGGAAAAGGAGGATTAATTCGCTCGTCCGCTCTCCTAGTCTACTGCAAAAAGAAAGAAAGGACATTCAGGTTTATCGATTTCTTAAGCGAACCGCCGGCATTTGGTATTGTCGTTGGCGCGCGCGCAAGAGCGGGGCGGAGCGCGCTTGCTTATGGCGGGGAGGGCAAAAAATGATCGGCAGCGGGCAAGACTTTGATTGCAAATGGCAAAAAAACGAGGCAAAGAGAGCAGAGGAAGAATCGAGTCAAGAGCGCGAGGCTGAAGAAAAAAGCGGACGGGGAGAAGCGGCGTGCGCGGGCGACGGGGAAGGGCAGGGCACGGCAGGGCAGGGGTAGAGAGACTGAACCAGCGACGGGGATGGAAAGGGGCTAAGTGAGGCGGACTCGGGGCCAGGGTGGGATCTTTATCAAAGTCAGACTGCGGGATGCACGCCGGCGTCGGTGCCCATGGCAACGAAATTGGATTTTTTTTTCAAAGTTCTCTCCAGACCCCCTGCCGCGCACACCTGAAAAAGTTGGCGGCTTTCGCTGTCTGGTTGATCGACTGTCTAGCACCTCTGCGAGAATAATCCAACCAATAACTGCGATCGTGCGTCTGCGTGAACGAACGAACGAATAAAGTGTCAATTGTGCCCCGGCCATTTCGGTCTTTAGCAGAACCTACAAAACACAAAGTCGATTCTTGCTTTATCGCAGTCTGACCGCGGATTTTTGTCCCATGGGCCCAGCGGGCAAAGCTTTAGACCAACTAGTTCAAGTCCAAGACACGAACAAAGCTAAATGCAGTGGAGCTAGCGAGCAGACTGACACATCGTTGGCGCGCCGTAACTTTGGTCAAGCATTTCACGTACAATATCAGAGGAACGAAATCCTAGATCGAATATTTTGGCTAGAACCAAAGATTTCTCCAGAGGGGCGCAACCATTCGTTCGCAAATTTCAACTTTCCAACGATCAATTGCACGAAAATAACTAAACAGAAACCAAAATATTTAATATCATTTATAGCTTCTTGATTATGTCATGGTGGTATGATGAAAACAAGTCGCTGCACCATTTACACCCTCTGGAACCACCATTGCAATATTCTTACCGTACGTATAACACGTATCCGAATATCATTCGCGCTTTCCTCTTAATCACTAATTCCGTAGTTACCGCTGATAAGCAATTATAAAGAACTCACGCAATAACCTAAAGTGCGAGTGGTAACAACGAATGCAATTTTCTTACTGGTACCTGATAAAATACACCGTTTAGTTTATAATTTTTGCCTTACGATAAATTACCAATAAATAACGTTATCGAAGAAGTAGACAAGATTGATGACTATGTAGGAGTGATGCTAAGGCTTGGTGATGAGCGAAAATTGATTTGCACACTAATAACGGTTTCTTCCACGATAAATGCCACTCCCCCCATAATTTTTGTCTAAATTGAAGTCTACAATCGTACTACATAGTGGCACTTGTAAGGCTGCTTTTAAACGGTGAAGTTGGTGCCATATCCATTGTCTAGATGCAAGAAATCATGTTAAATATTTTTATTTTTATTTCTATATTACTTCACAGTGGCTCAGTGCTCAGTGGGTAACAGCTCAGGCCTCTCGCGGATGAGTCGCACAGGGATGTGTAAATTTTCACAAATAAAATTTTTATACGCTTGTTATCGTGACTGTCTGGGTGTTTCGGATCCATTCTAACTGTAAGTCTTGTCATGATTCATGTATCAAAATTCTATTCTGACACCCTTCCATAAATGGTGGAGGAGGTTAATTGCATCTCTCTCATAACTATAGGTAACTAAGACTAATGCGTACAGATAGTAGGTGTACTTCTGTAGCGCTTAAAACGATTGTAGTTTTCCAAGCAATAATAATAAATAATAAAAAATAAAGAAACAGTTTTATTTTCGGTTGCGTTTCCCGATGAATTTGCACTTATTACTCATTCGTATATTATTTGACATTTACAGCGTGTCGTTCCCAAATCAAAAAAAGATATGTAAATGTATCAAAACGATATATACAATTGCATGACACACGGTTATCGATTAAGTTAAATGCTTAATGATTAAATTAACGCTTGATACTAACTGGATCTTTCAGTTGTATGTTCGTGATGATGCATACCCTCCTGTAGTTAACCGGAACACGTTGGTCCCCTTTCTACCAGTTACTGAACCCACAGATCAAGTTGGATTTTTGCACATACACTTGTTAGAAAAAGATTAATTTTGGCACCTACCAGGAATGAAATATTTCTCTTCTCCGTAAAAATGTTTATTTCTCTAGAATCTGTATAACAGCGTATTCACTGGCGCAAATGAACTCATAACAGAGACCTAAAATTAACGTTACATTGATAAACAACTGCCGTATTATTCGAACAATAATTTACAAGAGTGCGTTAATGTTTAATTGTAGCGTATCACAGTATCATGCAACAGAATTGTTGGGGGGTTAGATTTATTGCTCGCAGAAAAAAAACAAAGAGCAAACATTAATTATTTAAAACTAAAACTATTTTTACATAAATTTGTCCAGCTGAGAATCCCTTTCTCCTTGATTGATTTAAAATAAATATAATTTTAAGAGTAAAGGGCCAATTTAGGAAAGAATACGCTATTCGTATTTTCAATAACCATGAAAGCATATAGTCGATTTACTTTTTACGACTAGGACGAAATTGGTCGGTTATTCATTTTCTAAACGCTTCTAAATGGGCAGCTCAGCTCCACTTTCTCTTTGTCAAATTTCCTTTAATTCGGTCCTTCGGTCTAATCAAATAATTGTAAGCCGCGTGCTTAATCCAGCATCCCCAACGAACTTCAGCCTCGATCTTGCTGCTTGTACCTTGGGACTTGCGTGGCATCAGCTCGTCAGTGATAAGGGAACGAAGCGATCGCGCGATTACACGCGTGCTAGTCGGCTGCTCGCTGCCGACTGGAGTCAACAGGCTGCACGGTGTGGCCTGCGCGCACTCTCAGTTCGGCGAGGAGCGTAGGCGGGTGGGGGGAGGGGGAATCAAGCTCCTAGCGCCGATGACATGTGCGAAAGTTGTCTGCAGCACGCTGGCTGCTCGCGCTCGTAATAGTGAAAATAGTTGATGTGCTACGTGCATCCTTCCGTGCGAGCTAGTCTTCAGGCCAGCATCGTCATCGCCTTCCTTCATCCCTAATGTAATCCGATGCCTCGTCGAGGCAGACACTCGATTAGGATTCACTGTCTTATGCTTCATTCAAGACGCTGCAATCTAGCCACGACTCTAGTCGGCGACTCTGCGTTCAATCTCTGGTCCTCGCTAGGTTCGTCCAACTGCCTCTAGTCAACTCCAGTGAGCGGCCAATGCCAAAGGTCACTGTGCTGCAGGTGTTAAAAATCTGCCGCTGCGCATGCATCATCGCAAGTACTTGTTTTCGAGAACAACTCGGTTCTCTTGAAGATCGCTACAGTTTCATTTCTAGAGCACTCACTGAACACTTTAAAAAATATTACGCATCATTTTCAAGACTGCTTCAGTGACTTTCAGCTTGGCCATGATCTATTACTGGGTAGCTTCCGCCCTGCCCTTCTCCGGCTTTTATACTACCCCGCGCACACTTGTCGCCATGGTGTGGCAGGCGCTCATTGTCCCCTTTTTCCATGCGGAAGTCCTACGTTATGTTCGCTGAGCTACTGCGACTCTCGATCAGAATCATAGTTTTGCTAAATTTTCTCTGCCCACTTGCCATTACATGCATAATTTGTTTTGAGCATATCATTCATTATTTAAGTTCATTGAAAACTTCATTTTCAGCAGTGTCAACTTGATCAAATTGTCCAGCTAATTTCTGTGTCTTGATATTCTAAGGAGGTACTGCCACGGTAAGATCAATTGACAATAAGTCATTTTCCGTTTTGAAACTTGTGGGTTTGCGGGGAGCCTTTGCCCCGACTCGTCGTCACGATGAATTTCAGAATGGAAAGTAAGCCACCAATAATGGGATTTTGTAGCATTGATACGTATAGGGAAAATCAAGTCACGATTCGTAAACCAAATTTCTAAATCACTTACAATTAGTCTAAATAAAAATTTCAAGATCTATCGTCTCCCCTAGATCGTAATTATTACAAGTGAGCACTCTTTTCTTTTTCAAGCATATCCCTTGAAACACCAAATTGAATTCGAAGTAACCCGACGTGAATGCAACAGGCTAGATTTATTGCAATAGACATTCTCATTTCATAGTTGATCAATCGAACTGTTTCAAGTCTTCCTCGTAATGAGTATTTGTTGTGGTTGTAAAAACTTAATACAACGAAAAAATGATAAATGGCTTTGCTATACTCGGAATAACTGTTACCAATTACAGGAAAAACATTGCTTGAAAAAGGAAATTTTGAGCAGCTCTAGATTTAAGTCAGAGCGGCAGTCACTCCTAAAACGGTGCTTAAGACTAATGCGCTTGATCGTTATCATTTTCGAGTCATTCATAACATAAGTAGTCATACGAATGGCTACTTTCATAACCAAGCTTGCATGGCCAAATCTGTCGACTGAAGAATGCTTTCAAATGGCCCATCCCTTTCGACCAGTCGTCACTGTCTAGTATGTACGTCGTCATTGCAACGACGCGGCTTCGGCATATTTTTATCCTGATTCGCTGATTGTCGTGCTTCTTACGTCTGCTTCTCAAGCGCGAGCTTCATTATTTGTTGTTCATTGACGAATAACAGCTCCGTCCTGCAGTCGTCTCATGGAAAAGAAAACGCCGGCGCTGATAAGATTGGCGTCATTTATCAACCGCTTGCCTCACGCCGTGAGTGTGGCCGATCGATCATCATTGTAAATATCCTTGAAAAATTTACGAACGCCGCGGACCGAAAAAGCCGACCGAATAGAGTTCGCGTATAACATTTGAAAGCTGACCGTGCGCTCGGGCTGCTGAGACTGAGGGGACGAAGAACACGAGCACATTTTGATTACGTCGTTGAACGATAATGCTGTTTGAAAATCGTCGGGCGTCCGTTCGACCGACGAACATCGGCTCGATAATTGACTCACTCTTGACTGGCGCTGCAAGCTTATTTGCGTGCAGATTCGGCGCGCTGCGGGAAAATCACGATTCTATTGGAAATAAGGAGAAGCAGAAAGAGAGCGACAGTTCTTGGAATGGCTGCTCGCCTCTCGGAACGTCAATTTTCAAGAGATAGCACGTCTCTTTTTACCGCGCTCTGTTGCTCGTTATCAGACCACTTTTTTTGCTCTTGCTTGTTTCTGTAGCTCCCGCTTGCGCGGCGCTTAACTGATGAAGAGGAAAATTTTTCACGCTCGCTTGACCGATAAACTTATTATCGAATTCCAGTCGAATGTTTTCGAAAGGCAGTGGCGCAAGTAGGGCGTCGAAAAACAAACAGGCGGAATCGCGCGCTCGGCCGCTGCTGCACGACGAGGCAAGTGGCGCCAAATCAACAGAACGTCGTTGCTCTTACAAAAGCACAGCTGCCTTTGCCGGCGTCGATCGCTCGACAGGAAGATCAACGACATCACACTGTGAAGCGAGCTACACTGTGAAGCAGCTCGTCGGCTCACGGTTGGCCAGTCTCAAGTTGCTGTGGCACATCGGCCACCGCTGCTTCCGTTTGAAGCCGCTTCTCATACGCCTCTACCTGCGAGTCAACAACAAACGCACTGGATGATACGAGTCGCTACCCCGACGCTCTACCATTCATTGAAGCAAGGCTCCAGCAGCAAGGAGAGAAAAAAAGAGCGGAGAGAGGAACCGAGCGCCGAACAATCACTCGTTTTCTCGCGCCGTTTCTAATTAAAATTTTTTTTGGCGCTCGCTTATCCCTCCTCGACAACACAGTTTATGACTTTTCCAATAATCGGCTCTCTTTCCTTTGGCGATGCGGACGCGAGTGCAGCTTCGGCGGGGCTTGTAATGCCGAAACTAATGAACTACCAAGTAATTAGGTCAACTCGACTGCTCGTCCAGTCGGACTTGCGGCTGGGCTTTCTGCCTTCGATATCAGTCCGAGTGTTCTCGTGGTCGTTTCCACGCGGGCCTCGATTATTATCTTCAACAGGCCGTTCACTCGGACAACTGACACGCGCACAGGCCTTCATCCGAAGACGCTTGCTGGACGATGCAATTGCACCTATGACATTTGTCTGCAATTTGTTGGCAACGCGTGCTCGTGGCGGTAACCATATCAACGAGCTGTCAAAGGCAGAGCACGCGCTGTTACACCGTTCGACCGCTCGACTTTGACCGGGCTCCCAGTAATCAACTTGGACCGATCTCTTATAGCTTACCTGCGCTCACCACTATCGCAACATTACTCTCTCTCTCTCTCTCTTCATTTCTTAAGAAAAAGACAAATACAGTTATTGATATTGCCTGTGGAGACACCACCACATGATAACGTTTGCTGTGCTTCGTTACTCTCTTCATATCCAAGATAAGATTTTCACTCGACACATTTTTGTACCGATAACGTTTTGTCCACCGTTTTTTTTTTTTTCAACTTTTCGAGTGTTGGGCATATTGTAGCCTCATATCGCTACAGCTCCGCATTACTGCTTCCTTTTCTCTCCAGATCGATTGGCCGTCAACTTGGATGTTCTTCCTTTCGAAAATATTGAAATCTACTTTCCCTATCATCTGCCACAGGTCGCTTTGTACGGCGCGTCCAATAGCGCCGAAGAATTGCACCGCTTTGCGGAAGCCTGCCAGGCACATTGATTGTGACGGAAACGTCGCAGAGCATCGAGATGTACTACCAGCGCAATTGCTTCGTTCGACTAACTTTTTTATCTGATGCTACATGCTTTTATACACACACACACACACACACACACACACACACACACACACACACACACACACACACACACACACACACACACACACACACACGCACGCACGCACGCACGCACGCACACACACACACACACACACACACACACACACACACACACACACACACACACACTTTCCCTTTCGAGCAAGCTCTAGCAACGCTCTACAATCATTCTCTTTCTCCGCAGAGTAGCCGGAAACGGCGTATCGTCGATCGACAAAGAATCCAGCCAGCGCGCTCTTGTCCGATTGAAAGCTGCTCCGTCGACATTCAATGAAAGATGCGCCTCCGGGGCTATCTCCCCGAGTCCCGCCCCATTTGAAATGCTCGGTCGTGCGTTCGTTCATCTACTGCTAGCCAGAGATATGAACGATGTTTAATCAACAGTCGCATGCGAGTGTACGCCAAGTGGCTCTCGTACACGGCAATATGCTCGACCATTGTCTTATGGGGTTCGGAAATTATAATTACTATGCACTGATCGTTGGAAAAGTCTCGAGGTAACGCATCCTGTACTTGACGATCGTTCAATTGGACACCTGCAAGCAATGAGCTCGGAAACCACGATTATTCGTGTTCTTCCTGGCGCAAAACTAACAACGTTGATGTAAAATGCAATTTGAAAAGTTCTAGGAGTGAAGTGGTCTACAAGTGTCATGTAGCCCTATGTTGCTCTTTCTTTCGAGACTTATAGAGCTGTAGCCAAGAGCAAATTCCACTGGATCGTATCAACTTTGAGTTTGCAGAATAAACCAAAATCTGGTTTGCAAGCTTGCTTGCCAACGTGAATAAGTTGGATTGAGTTTACGTAAACGAGGAAGCTTAAGTAAATACGGTTGGCATTGTTGTGAAGATGAGCATTATGATGTGCGCGGACTAATATATCTTTCGATTAACGATATATCTATCAACGTACGAGAGATTGTAAAGTCAGCTGAAACGCCAGCGATCGCGTAATTTAAAGATTAATGATATGATATCTAGCTGGAGCTACCGCGCTTCGAGCCGCATGCCTACTTTTTGACAGGTGTACAAAGACAGACCGAATAGATCAATGTGAGTCTGTTCGATGAGCAGATTGTTTCCACATACACGATTCACGTGCAATATCACTATTATCTATCAGTAAAATAACAATAAATTTTAAGAATAAAGCAGATATCCATAATTCAAGTTAGATAGAGCTCAAATGACGAAACTCTTTGAGTTGTCAAATTTGTAAGAGTTTCAATGTTCGCGCGTCTTAGGACTAAAAGACTGCTGCAAAACTGATGTTACGTTCGGGGATGATATTATTCGATAGTGAGAGCACGTCGCCACCGTGCCGTAATACGCTGGCGCGTAAATTTATATGACAACATTCAGCAAACACCGAGAGTCGTTTGAGTAAGCCTTCTCGAAGGTATACGATACGGCAAGCTCAACGTATAATCGATAACTCTGAAATTCGCGATGCACAATCGGTCAAGCATCGTAAGCGCCCACATCTGTGTATGCTAATGACAAAGCGACTATCCATTTTAATATTATGATATCTTTGAAAACTATGAAAGCTCGATAAATCCTAGTGCCTGTAAGATCACGGTGTATGCGTGTGCCATAAGATAAGTCAATGTCGAGTGAATCGTAATTATCGTTACAACATTGTTAACCGGTGGATGTTAAGTTGCGTGTCCTACTCTACCTGTTTCGAGTGCGACGACAAAACTGTGCTATATGCTAAGTTAAATCAACGAAGATAGACGCTCATAGAAGGGCAAATTGTATGGTTGCTCAGTGAAGCGTCTGCCTGCAGTTCTGTTAGGCGGCTACGGTATGGCGCCATCGTCACCGCTTATCAAAGCTATAGTATGTGTATAGCTTTTCGGAGTGCTTGACATACGTAACTTACAACAAGTTACTTACTTAGTGTTAGCATACACCTCGGTTCAACTTGACCAACGAATATAGACGCTTATAGAAGGCCAAATCTTATGCGGTACTATTTAAGCCACTGGGTAACCGACGGTTTAGTTGGGTGATCCAGCCACCAGCTGACGTTGTCATTGGCCTTATAAAACTGCTATTCTACACTATAGCTTGTCTTAAAGTTAGTGTGGTTTGGACCCCCCTTACTCCAGCCTACAAAGTGTAGTAGACAGAAAAACTAAAACGCATTAACTGATCTTTTTAGTAAGAACATACAATAAAATTAGATCGTTGTTTTTGACGTATATATTAATAATTTTGAAAAAGTAAGAGAGGTTCAATTAAAATGAGCAAGGGCTCAATTTTTTCGTCTTGTTTCTTTACAAAAATATTAAGTATTGCTAAAAATGTCGCAGTTGCAAAAAGCCAAAAAATGTACATAGTTTAAAATTTTTTTTGGGACAACTAAAAGGGTTCATCTAAAATAATGGTCATTTTTGGAGGGTTCAATTAGAGATATTTTGAATGGTATTTTTTTTCACTGTTCACTACACTTTGTGGGCTGGAGTAAGGAGGGTGTGGCTTTAGGTTGCCCGAGTTCCCTAAGAGCACATACAGACACTATACAGCACCGAGGCCTTAGTGCGTTTTTGAGTGTCCAAGCCCGACTGCTTAAGCTAGGCATATACTGAAAAAAGAATGTAGTTTAGTATGTATGTAGCATACTACGAGGGTCGTTTGAAAAGTTCGTGCAAAGTCAGAGAGATGGCACTACTAGTGCGTATCAAGGTTATTTTCAGTTAGTGGCATATCTTGGAAGAGCACACACCAAGTTTCAGCCAGATCGGTCAATTACTTTGCGTTTTACATTCGTTTCAATCAAAGAAATCGAGTGGTTGTAAAAAAATGGATGAAAAAGAATTTCGTGTATTGATGAAACATTACTTTTTCAAAGGCAAAACGCCTCAGGAGATTAAACAGAAGCTTGAAAAACATTATGGTGATTGTGCACCTTCAATTAGAATGGTTTATAAGTGGTTTCAAAATTTTCGGAGTGGCCATATGAGCACAAAAGACGCTGATACAAATTACCACTAATTGTTACAACTTACAAGAATGTCATCCGGAAATGCACTTTGCGCAGGCGTAGAGCTTTGTAATTGTCCTATTATTTCTTTTAGAAACAAATTTATAGAATTGTACTGATGGTACAATTTAGACTACAGAAGGAACAATTTTTCTGTGAATTTATTTTTGTTTAATTCTGTCTTTTATGTGAATAAATAGGAGGTGAATTATCGATAACGATATTTTTTATTTTTTATAAGAAATATAATGGTACAATAACAAATAATTATTTTTTCGAGAAGTACAATTAGACATACGTGTGATGTGATCATTTTTTTTATAAAATGTTATTTGTGTCGGGCTGTTTTCGCATTGGTGCTGATCGGCTAGTGATTTTATAGCCGTCTTTTTTTATTAAAGTTATCGATTTGTATTGGGTATTAATTTTGTTCAATTATTTTAAGTGTAAACAATTTTCATGTTTCAATTAATAATTAAATTTATGATAGCTATAAAATATGTAATATAGTAAAATAATTAAAAAAATTTAATGTTATAAAATTGCAAATCACAAAAAAATTATAGATATTTTATCGATGTATTGATCAAATTAATATTAATTAATTAACGAGCATGCATAACACTGTAAATATCCAATATTGACAAAATACTTCTTAATAAAAATGGTAAATACATAAAAAACGATTACAGAATCTGATTTATATCGTGAAATACATAGTAAAAGATGCTATAAGTTTTCCTAAAAATTTATTATATTCATAGCAATATGTAGCAATCAATTAAATTGATAATACTATTATTTTATAAACTACCGAAACTTAGACCAGTCATATTAAAATTGAAAATAGATATGACGGGACCATGACAAATTTTGTTGCAATCGCTCGGGAATATAGATCAATAATTCACCAACTCAAAATATTTCTAAGCTACAAATACGAATACGAATAGTACACTAAACATTTTTAACAAAAACAAGCAAAAATAAAAGCATTTTAAGACTATTTTCGTATTTTTCTCGAAAAAAATTAATTGTAGGATAAAAAGTTACTGAAAAAGATTCATTCGCCGTAAAATTTACTATAAAATCCCGTTGTTCTAAATTAAAATATTCCATTTGACGCGACCGTAACGGACAATAAGTAAAAACAGAAAAAATGACAAATAGCTGTATTTCCGCATCAACATTTTTAATTATAGATAATATTAGTTATTATAATTTGAAATTAATAATCATCTTATTCAACATTGAATAAATCAAATGCAAAAAATTCTGTTTTCATGTTAGTTATTTTTGAAAAAATTTAATCACTTCTGTGGTGCTCTCAAATGAAGATCTCAAGAACAAATAGGCAAGCCCTTAAAATCAATTGAGTTTTCTTGCCTAGTTTCCTAACAAGATTCGCATCAAATCATGCTAATCAAGTCCAATCTTGACTGAATTTAATATCGATCCGCATAGTGACTCATGAAAATCCTTCGATCCAGTTTAAATTATAAATTAAAAAAGTCAATTTTCAGCATACTCATTGATTGGCCTTTTTTGGAAGCAAGCAAAAAAATCGGACTGAAAAGCTAAGCCAAATATTCGTCGGCAAGTTTTCTCGCTTAGCGGACTAGCCAGTTCGTATCAAATTATGCTGGCCTAAATCGATTTTGATGATTTAAAAACTGTATTTCATATAACGTCGCATAGAAACTCATGAGAATCCTTTAATACAGTTCAAATTATTAATTAAAACCTTGAATTTTCAATGAGTATGCTGAAAGTTTATATTTTCAATTAATAATTGGACCTGTATTGAAGGGTTACCACGAAATGCTACGCGAATAGATATCAAATTCAATTTTACAATCATCAAAATCGGACTAGACTTGCATAATTTGATTCAAATCTGGTTAGTCAGCTGAGACTCTCATTACGGTTTTGCTAACTGTTTCCCAAAAAAGAGGTTTGTTTGGTCGTGCTTTGCTTGTCATCTCCTTTGCTCCCCTTTCTTCGTTGCCGAAAACCCTTACTTTTGCTCTAATAGCTCATTCCGGCGTCATATAATATAATTTCTTGAACTATCCAAGTATATACATGGGCTTGACCTTCTGTAAGCATCTCGTATATTCGTTGGCTTGATTAACAGCAACGAAAATAGACGCTTTGTTGCGCTATCTTGGTTGCTAACAGCGACTTCCACGTACCAGCCTGTATAATTAATGCTAAATTAAATAAAAATATATCAATCGAAAGATTGTGATTTGCCAATCCACCTGTGTTATCAGATTTATTTGCCCATTCTAAGCTTCTTTATAAAAAAATAATAAAGACAATGATTTTTCCAACGATTTTAAATATCTCTATCTCTTACATTGAATGATATTTCTAAACGTAGTAAATTGTAAAAAGTAATTATCCCATACCCTACTTCGTTTCTTTTAGTTTTCGCCAAGCGCTTTCTCTTTTCGCTTCTCTCGCTACAAAAACGTCTTTCCAGTTCATACGCGCGCCATCCCACGGTCAACGAGGAACTACGAGCCGTTATACATTGACCTGACATTCTATAAGCGTTTATCTTTGTTGGTTAAATCGACCAAGATGCATGAATAGACATCGGCACTACAGTCTAATATCATTGATCAAAAGTAACGTGCCGGTCTTAAGTATTCGTTTGAAATTTAAACTTGCACACATGGAAATCGCACGCGAAGAAGTGAGTTGAACAGTTTCGTGGATACTGAATCCGTTGAAATTCCGTTGAAAACGCCAACATTTTCAACGGACTTGTTGAATCAACAACAGCCGATCTTGATCGACGAAGCAAGTCGTTTGGCCGCGCAAAATATCAGATTAAAGCTCTCGGTTTTTGCTGTCCACGTTTAGGCATTTCGTTGTCCGAAATTCTGGCAATAAATGCCGGCTCGAAAAGTATACGAGTGAAAAGAGGCGAGGCTCGATTTTAGCGATGTTCACTGATTCACTGTTCATCAGCGTTTCCCCTCGCAGTGCAGCTTGAACGGGCAGAGGGACGAAGTCCGGAAGTTCTAGAGAAGCGATCGACTCGATCGATCCGGAAAAGTACTTATCAGTGAGATTCGTCATATTACAGGCAGGCCAGTCGAGCGCGAAAGCGATCAGCTGGAGAGCTGCAGGACAGGAAAGCCTGGTCCAGCTGGAGCAGCTCCGCAGGCACGAAATATTCATTATTAGAAAGCAACAGTCCAGAGTATTCGAGTAGCGAGTCGGATGGCTGGGCAGAAGCGAGACGAGCGCGAGATCAGCCAAATTAGCCAAAACGCGCGCTGACAACATGGCACGTTGTACGGTCGTATGCCAGCGGCGCACAGGCAAAGAGGGATCGGCAAGTGTGGGACGGCGAACGCAGCCGGGCTAGTACAGGGGAGGCGTTCGAAAAAGGAAGGAAGAAAGGAAGGAAGCGAGCGAGTCAGGCGGGCGGCGGCGGCAGCGGGAGCAAGGCGGAAGGAACGAGAAGAGGGACGCGGAGAAAGAGCGAGGAGCGAGAAGCGAGTATCGAGTGCCGAGCAATATCGAGCCGAGCCGCTGAAAGGAAAAATGCGCGGGCAGGAGCGCGCGGCGGAGGAAGGCGGGCGGCGGGCGGCGGGCGGTGGGCGGCTGGCGGCTGGCGGCTGGCGGCTGGCCCGGCCAGCAAGGCGCAGACGGCTCGGGGACAGCGCGGTGGCGGCGGCGGCGGCGGCGGCGGCGGCGACGATCCGCGCACGCCAGCTAGGCCGAAAAGCCGATCGGCCGCGGGAGGAGGCGGACAGAAGGAGCCGCGGCCGCTGGTGGGGGTCCGCCGGCACGGGCGCAGGCAGGCGCGAGCGCCGGAAGGCCAACGACTCCGAGCAGGCGAACGGCCGGAGGCAGCGCGCGGCGAGCGCCAAGGGCTCGGCTTTGAGGAGAGCGAGGAAAAAAGGGAGCAACGCACGATGATTGATTGGACTAGGCTCTCTCGCGCGCTCCCTCGGCCTCGGCGTGCCTGTCGCCCGGCTGCCCGCCGCCCCGTCCGCCCCGTCCGCCCCGTCCGCGCCCCTCGCCCCGTGCCCCGCGCCGAACGACAGCCCCGAAGATGAGCAGCGAGCTTTATTGTTTTCCAGCGGCCCGTCTTCGGCTCGCCGCAGCCAGAAGCAGCCCCCTCCGCCAGTCGTCCTGGCTTTTTCGTTGGTTGCTTTATTTCCGCGCAAGCTCGCCGCCGCGCCGCGCCCGCAGCCGGAGCAGAGCAAAAAACGCGCAGACCCGCCCGAGCGAGCGCGAGAGCCCATAAAAAATAAAAGGAACAACAAGAAGACAACGAAGCGCCGGGCAGATCGATGCTGCCGCGACGCGGGCGCGTCTGTCTCGAGCAAAATTTCATTTCCGTGAGATTTCTTTGTCGCCGAGCTGTGCCGAGCTGTGCCGCCCCGGCCGCGCGACGTCTGCGTGTGAACAAGAAAAAGCGGCGCTTTCGACAGCGGAGCGAGAAGCCGAGCTTGTGCAAAGCAATCGCGCGCGCAAAACGCGCGGAGGCCAACGAACCGCTCGACGTGCATTCCACGTCGGCCGAATAATTATTTTTCGGAAAAGCGTTTCACTTGAAATGCGCAACTGTCGGTGCGGCGCGCGCCAAAAAATATATTGCGCGCATTCGAGGACGATTAATTTAACGAGCGTTCAAAGCGCGCCCGGCCGCGTCGCTTTTTATTTTCATATTAATCGAACGGACTTTAAAATTGTTGTTGTGGGCTTGCTGCTCGCTGAAGCATCGCGAATGCAATCCGAACGTCAAATTGAAAAATAACAATGAAATCAAGGGGGCGAACAAGCAGCAGCCAGTGCCGAGGGCCGACGCCGAGCCGGCAGATCCAGTGCGCTCCGCTGCGCGCTCTAAGGCAACGCGCACCGCCCGAGCGCCGCTAATTGTCCGCTGCAGCTCGCGCTCCGGGCACGCTTTTTACACTGCGATCTCATCGCACTCCCACACTCCTTGGCGATTCCCGCCGCGCCTGCACTCGCTCTTGGCTCTGCTATCGCATCGCATTATCTCGCGCTCTTACGAGGCGTGCGCCCATGGGAACGACTGCTCGCGATCGAGCGCGCCTGCAACCACTGCAGCTCCGCTCGACGCCGCTTGCTCGCTCGAGCACCCGGCCCGTGCCATCCGACCGTCATTGGCAAGTCCCTCCAACCCACCCCCTTGCCTCGTTCTTCTCGTTGGCTGCATTATTCGAGCACCCGTTTCGAATGCAGAATAGCTTTTTTAGCATTTTCAATGTGGTCCTGCATTTAAAATGCTTTAAAATGCTTTTAAAGGCACTTTTCATTTACATTTAAATAAGCTTGATGAAGAATGAATTTTATAAATGTGAAATATTGGCCTCTAACGCGCGCTCGCACTCCCCCCGCCCCCCGCACCAACCCCCTTCTCGCTCTCTCTCTCTCTCTCTCTCTCTCTCTCTCTCTCTCACTCTCTCTCGCGCGCGCGCGTGCATAATAAGGCAAGCTGCGGGCTTCATAGTAATTAACGGCAATTTCCGCTGGTTATTATTTCTCATAATAATCCGCGGAGAGCGAATAAGCAAAACGTCATATGTCGAGTGAACTGAGGAAATGAGTCAGTAACAATGTGGCTCCGGAAGCCGATCGGCATAGGACGAAAATATGGCCAAAGGCGAGCTCAAAACAAGGGTGCATAAGCTGATAAGATGGAGGAGGCCAAGTGTCTCTGTCATTTTCCAGTTAATTTTGCCGTGATTAAATTCGCCGAGGCCGACGAATGCAGCGGGGCGGAGCCCTCCCCGCTAAGCGCACGTGCACGCGCACCTACGTATGTATTTGATATTAATGTACAGATATAGACGTAGAGCGGTAAGCGCGAGATGGGCGAGGTGGCGGCGCTGGAACGGCACGGCAGCGGCAGAATTTTTCGCGAGCGTGACGCGTGGGAGGGGTGCCGAACGGCAGTCTACGAGCTGCTAAAGGCGATGGGGGAAACTGTTAAAAAGGAATAATAGCCGAGTCGAAGCTTGCCGGGGAAGAGAGGGAAAGCCAGCAAAAAATTGAGGATGACAAGAGGCGGGGGACGAGGAAACGGCTGGCGACGGCTGCCAATTAATTAATTTCGATTATCAAGTACTCTCCGTCTCTCTGTCTGTCTGTCCCTCGTCCTCCTCTAGCTCCCATCCGCCCCATCGCTCTCCCTCTCTCTCTCTCTCTCTCTCGTCTTCCACGCCAGCAGCTTGATGCAAGCGGGTCCGCCTCATTCGTATCTTGCCTGGTCTTCGGTTCGATCTCGTTGCACGCGACGACGCACACCTTGCAAAAACACTCTAAAGTATCCAATTGATTCATCCTTCCCTACTTGACATCTCGCTTTAGCTCTCTATCGCCTCTCTTCGTGTGCTTAGTTTTGCGACGAACCTGCAATCCCCACGGTAATCAACAATTGGCTGGCTCTTAGCGGAAAGAATTTGCCGGTGCCTAAATTCCATTCATTTACTTTTACTGCATTTGCCGTGCTGCTCTCCTCGGTGGGCTTGCGCAAGCTTGGGGCTTTCGAGCCTGTTTTTTGGCCTCGGAAACCAGGATGAAAAATAACTCGGCTCGTGAATGTTTCAAAGGAGCAAACGGGCATTCCTAATTTTATAACACGTCAATACCGTGACCCCATTTCGGATTTTTGCTTCTATATCACGCTATTTGCAGCTTGCGCTTTACTGTCCAGGCAGCCAATCAAACATCTTGAAACGTCGAGCGCTACGAATAAAACTTGTGATACACGGAAAAGTATGTTGCCTATGTCGATAAGGGAGAGGGAGGGAGGGGGAGAGAGAGAGAGCGAAATGAAAAAATTAAACGTTTAATACACGATAGGGGCTTTAGTATGACCTAGTTACAGGTATCCTTGACCTGCGGGACTTCTAAAAGAAGGCTTTATACTTTGCCTTCTGCTACTGCAACTCTTCAGTCGTACATGCGCGACAAGCAAACGCTGCGTTTCTATTGACGTGCAAATAAAATAAAATGAGATAGCTGAGCAAGCTATGTTCACGCGCCTTGACGAGTACCAAACGCTCGGCATTACAGTACGTTGTTGACTTAACTAAAACCCCAATAACCGAAAGTCTGCTTTTTCAATAACGGTGGCTTTGCGATGTAGCCTTTATCAGATTGATTCGGTCTAATGTCAGCTTTGTACGGCAAAGGCCGCTTTCTTCGCCGGTGTGAGATCGTCTGCAAATGCAAAAATCATTCACATGCTCATTTCGATTTGTCGGTCGCAAGAGTCCGAGCCCACTGTGGCGCTTTTCCTTTCTATGACCTCGCGCGGCCAAGTCGCGGAACGCATGCCCGACAAATATCAAATTCTCTCCTTCTCTCCCTCTTGTGTCTCCATTCTGATTTCTATTTGTGTGATCTCATGTTATTCATTTATTTTGCTGCTACACGCTCGACACTTTTAAGCTTTACTTTGTATTGAAGGGCAGCAATGTTGGCAGTTTTCAATCGTAGTCACGTTACCGCCTATATTGTATTCTCAAAACAGGAACCTTCGCTTCGGCAATCCAATGTTTGAACGACCGTTTGTGCAGAGCACCATGTCACCTATCGTTTGCTGCATGTTTACGCAATAGTTTTTTCGTTTCCTCGATTCTTCAGTTTTTATGACTGAAATCGCGCGACAATCGCGGACAGATTGTCGATAGCGTATGGCCTACCAACTGCGCGGATGCTCAAATGAAAAAAATCATTAAGAGCATAAAACGGGGCGAATGCGTCTTCTAATAATGCTGCAACAACATCAAAGCAGGCAACCTAAATCTCAGCCAGAGGCGGTCAGCTAATGCCAGTTGCAGCCGAGGGAAGGCCCGCTCTATCTGTCGTAGGTCGTCAACGGAATACGGTTTGTCGAAGCTCGCGCTACCAAAATGATTCGGCCGACTGCCGACTATCAGAAGTCGCTCATTTCCAGCACGACAGCTTGCCGACTGCCCAGAGAACTGGCAGCCTGCCGGCAACTACTATACAATTATATGGTCGGAACAGAATCAATTGAAACGTGTTACGTATTTCAATGTCACGTTGCATAATTGCTTATTACCGAATTCTGCAGCTTACTTTCAAATATTTGCTATTTACATCAATAGATTTGCGATTGTCAAGAAAATGCCGTGAAGCATTGGAAAAACCGAATGTTATCTATCGGAAGCCGCCAATGATCGTTGGTGTCACAGTTGTTGTACCTGTTCCAAACAAAAGTTTTAGACCAACATAGAGTTGTCGAGTAAGCTACGAAAAGTAAGGTAAAAGTCGGGCAATAAGCAACTGTTGAACATTTGAAACGAGCCGTAAACGTTGATAACGTTGGGTGAAGGCAGTTTGAGCGCTCCCGAAAGCCGGCAGACAAATCATTTGGACGGAGCGACGTTGCATTTGTCGGCCGTCTGCCGATCGGCTGCGACGAGCGTATCGGCCAGTGTTCAGTTCGCAGGGTAAAAGCGCGCATTATCGACGGAAAGCTGCAGGCAAAAATAGAATCAGGCGAAGAATGCTTACTTCAATTTAGCGAGGCTGGCATCGGCAACGGAGGCAGTCGAGTGACAGGCGAAGCTCATTGGCTGCAGAGTCCATCAGAGTACCTGCAAGAAGGAAATCGATCGAATAAATTAAAGCTGCTGGGATGTGTAGGAGGCTCTGACCAGCAGCGCAGTCTCACGCAGCGCAGATCAAGGGCAAAAAGCAGGGCGATCGGCGGCACGGCAAAGAGGCTGCTGCCGGTGTTGGCAGGCGGTACGCGCGGCCGAGGCGGCGAAGCGCGAGCAAGCAGTGCACGGATCCGAGCGAATCAACGCCTCGCGTCCGAACGAGTGGAATAGAAGCAGCTCGCAAGACAGAGGCGCCCGCGCACGCCTCCACCTGCCACTGAACTCGGCGTTTTTTCCCGCTTCCTCCTCTCCTTTTCCCTCCTCTTCCGCGAATATTCCAATTGGAAGTGCGCATTAATAAGCTGCCGGGGCTGCCGGGGCCGCCGGGGCTGCCGGCCTCGCGTCTCGCTTTCCGCGGCGCGTCTGCGCGTCTGCAGGCAAAAACTGCCTTTCCCATTTCCATTCCATTCTCCGGCATGTAGCGGTTTATCGACTTGCTCCGTGCCTATCCGCGAAGCAGCTTATCGGCCAACGGAAAAATTATTTAATATCGGCGCGCCGAGTCGCGTCGCGAAGCCCGCCGGAGAACGACTGAAGCGGCAACAAAATCGATGCCTAGCCGCGTCGGCCGGGCCTGCACGTGCGAGTGCCTCTGCCGGCGAATCGCGCCCAATTCCAGGCGGGTGTCGGCGCACTCGTCGGCTTCTCGCGGAGCTCTCTCCGGGGCCGGCGATCGCCGCACGCGGCAATCCAGGCGCAGCTGGTGCCGTAGCGTCCTGCCGAGAGGAAGAGCTGGCCGCGAGCGGGAGGGGGGCGCCGCTCGAACGCGGCATAACGCGGCAGAACGCGGCAGAACGCGGCAAGGAGCTTTGAACTGCCATTGCTCCCGCGCGCTCCGCCGTTCTCGGGTCGCGGCGGGCCGCGCACGCCCGCGCCCTATCTTTCGTCGACCGGCGCGGCGGAGGCCCGAGCGCCGGCCGATCGCCGCGCCGCCCATCCATTATTCAGGCGCCGCGCTCGATGTCGCCTCCGCGCCGGGGCCCGCGCTGCCGAGCGCTCGGTTCCGGCGACGTGGCGTTGGGAACGCTCGCTCCCGTGAAAATGAAAGGAAGCCGCCGCGTGCGTGGAAGCATGCACCGCCGCCGAGTCGCTGCTGTTTTTGCGCGCCTTCTTATCGGCCACTTCTCGGAAGGAAAAAGCACGAGCCGGCTGGGAAAGGCAGCTGGCCTCGGCTGCGCAGCCACTGCCGTCACCGTCGTGCACGCTATCTGGAATGAGCCGAGCCGCAGTCGCAGCCAGATAGGCGATCGCGATTCGCCGCAGCGCGGCGGAGTCAACGACGCGGCCGCGTCGCGGGGCAAGAGAGAGCGCAACCAAATGAATAGGCGCGCGGAGCGAGCTGGCGTTGCGAGCCCAATAGAGCGCGTCCGGCGCGCAAAAAGGCGACAATCTCGCAGGTTTCTCCGGATGGCCTGAGCGCGATTTCGCCCCGATTTTTTGCCGACGCCGCGCTCCGCTAGGCGAGTTTTCGCGAAAGCCTGGCGATTGGCGCCTGCGCTCGCAGTTAGTCGAGGGGGCGAGGCGCGCATGCAAAGAGGAGAACAAGAAGCGAGCAAAAAAGTCGCGCAAGGAGGACAAAGAGAGAGAAAAGGCGGCACGGCTCTCGTAGATCAATACGATAATCGTGTATTTCCCATCGCAGCGGGCACACGGCTACCGACACAGACACGCGCGCGTATACGTCTGTACACAGATACACGACGATATAGAGGCAGATATAGATATAGCGGCGGTGGTCGGCAGGGCGCCCCCACCGCCGCTCACCCCGCCTCCCCCCCAGCACGCCATCGCTTCGCCTCGCCTCGCCGCGCCGCCGCCGCCGCCGCCGCCACCGCCGCCACCGCCGCCACCGCCGCCACCGCCGCCGCGACTGCACAGATAGACGCAATTCAACGATAAAGCGTATAAGAATGAGCAAAAGAAAAAGAGTAACGCCGCCGCCTGCCGTACGGCCGAGGGGAGGCTGAGGCACAAGCTGGCGGAGGCCGCCCACGGACAAATGGAAATTGCATGCCAGCGAAAGTATAAGCGGCGCCTGCACCGACTGGCCGTCTGCCACGTTATTGAAAAAATCGCCGCCTCGGATTGATAGGCGCACGGGCGAGTGCCGGTGCTGCGGCGCTCGCTTGCCGAACTCGCTGTCGTCGCCTGGCCCAGCCCCGCAAGGCCCGCGCGTCCAACTGTCGGCACCGCCGAGGCGACGAGAGCGCCGTGCCCCCATTGTCGACGTCCCTCTTTTTCACTGATTTTCTTGGACCTGGCTCCTCTCGCGTCGCGTCATTTCCGACCAGGCTTTTTTATTTCTCTGTCTTCCGCCGACTCAGTTGGCCGTTCGCACGGCAGCCCTGGGCGTTCTCCCTTCCGCCTCGACTCCGATTCGAGAGCGCGCGTCCAGAGAAACAGTCGTGGCCTGTCTCGTTTATCTCCGTTCCTTTTTGCGCCGTGGATCGTCAATTGCACTTTGTACAATTGCTCGCGAGCAGCATAAAATAAGAAATTGTAGCTCCTTGGATCGATCGAAGTCTTCGCTAGAAGAGCAGCCGTTTCGTGGCTTTTTGCGATCGTTCGCCGCGGCAATACTGCATCCAGAGTCAATTACCGCAATTACCGCGCGACAGAGCCGTGTCGCACACAGGGCAAAACCTACTCGAATCGCAGCGATCGTACTGGCCGTTCGGTGGAGCGGCAACGTTTTCACGAGCGATCGTTGGCCAGCGAGGCGCAGCCATCGAATTGCGGGCTTTCGCGGCGAAAACGGCGAAAACGCGGCGACTCGGTCAGCGCTCGACACCGCCAACGGCCAACAGTCCGATCAACAAGTACGCGCGAGGCGCTCGCAGGCCGCGCCTGTCGGGGGGACGGCAGCTCGTCGTCCGGCGCGATCAATCGCGCCGCGGTCCACCTGCACCGACGCCCGAAGATGCTGCTCGGCCAGTGAGCGAGGAACGCGGCAGACGACGGCTGCTTGGCGCCGCGGGCAGTGACGGCCGCGCCACGAGAGAGAGGGAGCCGCGAAGCGTGGCTCGCGCCTACGTAACGCGCGTGCGAGAGATCGTTGTCCCCGCAGCATAGACAGGTGGCAGACGGCGGCGCGAGCTCCCCGCGCGCTGCCGAGAGACGGCGGACGCGCGGCCGGCCTCTCCGCGCGCGATAGCCTTATCTTGCCTCGCTGACCTCTCTTATCAACCGCTGCGCCCGCTGCGCCCGCTGCGCCTCTGCCCTTTCGTCGCTCCAGCGCTTTCGCCTTGGCCTCGCCCCGCGACCGCTGGCCCTTTCGCCTCTCACGGAAGTCGCGCGACGCGACCGACGACGAAATTCAGAAAACTGCGCCGAGCGCTGGAGGGGCCGCCGGCCGGGGAGGGAGACGACCAGGCGCGAAGAGGAAGGGGGCCGGCCGCGAGAAAACTGATCCTGCCTACGAACTCGCTTATTGCTGCGACTATTGCCGCTGTTATTGTTCGCCGAAAAGCAAGCCAACGCTGGCGGCTCCTCCGCTCGATTAATCGGTTCTTTGGTTTCTGCCGGCGAGCGTCGCTTTTAAGCGCAAGCCAAGGACCGCTCGCCAACATCGAGAAGGCTCTTTGCCGCCGTCCATTTCGATGGGAAAGTGCAAGAGCGGCGTCAAGTCAGCCCATGTCTATGCTTTCCTTTCGCGCCGAATCTCACGTAATACGAGCGGCCTCTCGCGCGCCTTCGTGTCCTCACTCGGATATTTTCGTTCAAAACAACATACTTAATTTATGCGCGCCGTTCGTATTTTTGGATATGTTAATCGGCTTTGTGAAAGTGATTCTCGGAAATTTTTCGAGACACGCAATGCCAAAAATTGTATTTTGCTTTTCATTCGAGCCAGCTTACCGATGCTCATCGACCATAACTGCTGCCCCAGTTCACTTGTTCGACGCTGGCCGCCGTCTCTGTTGTTTGACAGTTTCGTCGCCTCGGCCGACTGCCGCCGCTTTTCGTTTTCTTTCGTTTTGCGCCACGATTCCTGCAAGACACACCGCGTCAGGCTAGTCCGCGCTCCCATCATTTGTCAAAACAGAAATGCTATAGGTGCGAATACGCAAATTAATATAACTATGGCGGCTGAGAAACGACTGCTGAATAATTGCACGAAAGCGTTTCGTTGCGCAATTCGCTGCAACGAATAACTAACATTTGATTAGCGTTGATGCAGTCGGAACAATGTTCTTATTATCGTTTCTCCACTGGCCGGAATTAAGTGCAGTAAATAACGTTACTCTTACGAACTCACAAGCGCATGATTGCTACACAACTTTCTAGCACAAAAGTTTTTCTCGGCCTGCTTCCAATTACTATTTTCAAAACGTTCTTTGCCGCGCTTGCGTTTATCGAATCATATTCGCGCTCGCTTTTACATTTTTCTCTAGATCATTTCACGACACTTGCTGCTGCTCCTCGTTGGCGTGTAGTCGCCTCGGTGCTGACGCACACCCGCCTCACACCCGCCTCACACCCGCACAAGCCGATGCTTTGTCGAATGAACTTGTTGTTGGCGCTGGCCCACCTGCATTACGACGGACAATGCCGAAGAAGCAAGAGCGAATGCCAAACGACGAGTATGATGCGACAACCGCACTCAAAAGAGCAGCTATAGAACCAACAGTTCGACACTGGCGAAATCCTGTAGGAATTTGTCGGAGATGCACCACTGTCGCAAAAGCAGTGTACACACGCTCAAATGTGCTTAAATGGAACGAGGCAAGAATCGATCGCTATCTCAAGCGGCCAACAGTAAATATTAAGTACGCTTTTCTTCTAGTCGAGTAGGCATTTTCGCGTGAAATTTCTCCTTTCGAATGCGCTTTATTCTGACTCGTTCATACAAGAGTGCAGCGAAAAAAGAAGACGTTTGTTAACGCGTCATCGACGTCGCCTTTCTAAACCATTTTCTTTCTAATCAGGCGCATTGTCCAATACGCCTTATATGATTACTTGAGCAAAAAGAAACCGCGCAATACTCTGGTGAACGTGCATCTACTATTTTCGTGATTTTCCACGCGTGCGAAAGTGCTTGAAATTTCGAAGCAGCGAGAGAGAGAGAGAGAGAGAGAGAGAGAGAGAGAGAGAGAGAGAGAGAGAGAGAGAGAGAGAGAGAGAGAGAGAGAGAGAGAGAGAGAGAGAGAGAGAGAGTAGGAACTTGCAGGCAAGGACAATGAATTGGCAAAGCACGTGTGCGAACGTTGCCTGAGAAAGAGAGTGTGCGAGAGAGAGAGAGAGAGAGAGTATGCGAGAGAGAGAGAGAGAGAGAGAGAGAGAGAGAGAGAGAGAGAGCCTCAGCGGCGAGCACTCAAGTGTTTTCGAGTTTGGTTGATAAACGCGAAATAAAAAAACTATCAATACTGAAATATCAGCTGTAGATAGGAGATAGGCTCGCTCGGCTGGCGGTGTGTAATAATTGGCACGTAAACAACTTAAAAACAGTGGGGTAGATGACAACGGAATACGCAGCCGTGAAGTTGCAACGGAGGCCGAGTGTCGAACGAGGAAAATATGGCACAAATATATAATAATAACGTATAGGACAGAGGCGAATGAAAGGCGAGCTGCAAACTCGGCTTGTGTGCGTGTGAGCGCGGTACACATGTGTACGTGCTCGTGCGTGCGCGCGGGGAGTTTTGGAGAAAAAAGTGCTCGTACGCACGCTGATTGCTTACTCACTGCTGCTGCTCCACGTACTCGTTTATCTGGCGTCAGTTTGGCGAAAACAGGAGGTTCAGCTGCAGCTGCAGAGCAGACACGCGAGAGCGGCGTCCGGCTCGCGGGCTCGGTCGAGATACCGCACTAGGACAACACAACCGGATAACAGAAATGAATCACTGGACCGCCGATACCGAGCCGGTCAGCGGCCACGGCGACAAGCGGCAGAGCGAACTCGCCCAGGCCAATGCTACGGATCGTCTGCACACTGCTACAGGCACCACGCGCGTAAGCAGCCACAGCAGGCACGCACTCGGGTTTGTTTTGATCCGCACTCGGCTGCGCTCGTCTGTCCGCGTGCGCTCGTGCAGGTCTTGCTGAATGGAGGTAGGCAGCTAGCAGCTAATCGCTCGGCGCTGCGGCCGAATAGCAGCGCCCACACGACGACTCGCACTGGCAGTCTTTGGCAATGAGTCAGACTGGCGCGCGTACCGGCACTGTGCCGTGCGTTTGCAACAGCAGCAGCGGGCAGCACAGTCGCGCGCGTCCCCAACCGCCGCACGGCGGGCGCACGTGAGCCCGAACTTGCGAGAGAGCGCGACAGAGACGGAGCACGGAGCGCGCGCGAGAGGTGCGGCGAAAGAGCGCCAAAAGCCAGCGGAGCACGTTGCGCTTCCGCGAGAGCAGTTCCGACTCGGAGCGAGCGATTGCAGTCTGAATGCGCGCTCTCGGGGCGTGCAGCGCGTCGTCACGGCGGCCTCTTGCAGTACTGCCTACGCCGCACCGCGCCGCTTGGCCTAGCTCTTCGCTTCTCGCTCTCGAGCTCTCCGACAACGTAAAAACTCGCGTGTTTCCTCTCTCTCTCTCTCTCTCTCTCTTTCTCCCTCGCTGATGCGCGTACGTGGTGGATCCCGCTGCTACGTTGTGTACACACGGACAGCGCGCACACGTGAACCTTTCTTTGCGTCTGGTCGCCGCTCTGTTGTGTGCGCGCGCGACTTTTCCCCTTCTTTCAGCTCGCTTTGCTCTCCACTTCTATGCTTTTTACGTCACACAGCGGCTTGTGAATGTGTGCGCCGCCGACAGCGTCTTGGCTGCTAGCTCGTTCCGTCTCTGTTTTTCTTCGCAGTTCCGCCGATGCTCTCTCCCACTCTCTTTCTCTCGCGGAATAGCCTCTCGCCAATCCAGCGCGTTTGCGGCTTTACGCGGCACTCGACATGTTATTCATATCAAAATGGCGATTTTCGCCTCGCGCGCATGCGAATATTCCGCCTCTGCCACCTACTGTTTACACTCGCATTTGCCGCGCTACCTTAGGCATCGCGTGCAGTGCTTCGAAGGGCATTGCTCCGTCGACTCTGCGAACTGCTATTGCGCGTGGTACCACATGTGCGATTCGTGCCCGCGTGAAGTGCAGTGACACTACGAGACACAAGAGGATAATCGTAGCCGGCTGCCTGTGCAGCACACGCGGCCCGAGGTCCGAGACCCAAGCCCGAGATGCGATAAAGACGCCAAGAAAAATGGAGCGCACAGCGCAGCTACTATATGGATAAGACGGAGGAAAAAAAGAGGCCAGCAAAAAACATCGACGCAGCGTACGGCAGTGAATGAGCTGGAATGAGTCTACTGCGGAGAAAGAGATAGGCAGAAAAACAACGTGAGCACGCCGATGGAGGGGTACAGGCGCAAGGGGAAGCAGCTCGCGAGCATTCACAGGCGTAAACAAGAGTGGGGTCGCGTTACTCGCGACTCCAGAAATGCCCCACTCCAGCTGCTTATCGAAGGCGGCGCAGGAGAGAGCCCGAGGGGCACCCACTGCATATACACAGCCACGTCGCCGTAACAAGCAACCTACACTGCAGGCACCACGGCACAGCTACCGCGCGAGAAGAGAGGGGTTGCCCGCCAGAGCCGCAGTGGGAGAAGATACGTTGCGAGCAGAAGGGGTAGAGAAAAACATACAACGACGATGCCGCGGCGCCCGGGGTTCACTGTATTCCTCTCCCTCTCTCGACAGTCTTTTTTATCGGCACATGTTATTCCCCTCGTTGCTTTCCCCTGGCGCGTCTCATCCCTACTATTGTTTCATCTACTCTGGTCAACGACGCTGCGGCGCAACTCGCGCATCGCTCATCGCTTCGCGGCTTAGCTGTGCAAGAATAGAGCGCTCTATAGGGCTTGTTACTCTTACAGACAACTCTCTTTCGTGCTGGCACAGCAAGTGTTTTTTCATTGACTTCAGCAATCTTTGGTTAATCTCGACACACACGCACAGGCATTGCATATTTGTATCAGCTCATGCAACAGAACTTGCTTGCGCTATCCGCGCTTTGTATACGTACGCACACATGCTCATATGCTGCCGGCCCACTGTGGATTTCAAGTCAACAAGCACACTATCAGGCTTGGTCATTGACTGTCTAGCCGACTATTTCGCGCGTGAGACGCAGTCAATGACTGCTGATGCCATTGTATACCTATACTCGTTAAGAGATACTACGTGCAACGTCGTTGCACTCTCTCTCTCTCTCGCTCTCTTTCTATCACTATTATAATGTTATTTTACTCTATGCAAATTGCAAATCAGCTGCAAACCTTAGAAATAGTTTTTAAATAATTGTTTTTCTAGCTGCTTGCAAGCGCATGAAAACTGTAATTCGACGCTTCCTAGTAATATAGTGTTATCTCGCAGTTAATTGAAAAAGGTGCTATTCAATAGTAATTTCAAAAAGGTGCTATCTGAGCGTGCAATTCGAAAAGGGTATTATCTCGCGAGGGCCAACGCAAGGAAATATTAGTAATATTAATTATCAGTACCAATAGCATTATCAGTATTATTAATTATAAGTATTAAATACTATTTATACACGAGATAGCACCCTTTTGCATGGATCGCCGAGAGAGCACCTTTTTGAATTACACGCTGAGATAGGTCCTCTGAAATAAACGCAGGACTAACACCTTTTTTTAATTCATCGCGAGATAATGTCATATTAACAAGCCCGTTGAGATAGCTTCTTATTACTAGGAGCCGTCCAATTTGGATTGTTACTACGAGCGCCAACTTTCTGTCGAACCCTTCCTTACAAATAATTATAAATGAGCGCGTCGTGGTAACAATGCAAATGACAGTTTGAACGCACTTGCGTGCCCCAAAAAGAAAACTGATTTTAACGCTATATTAAGGTTTTGCGGCCTACTTTACAGTTTTACCTTTTTAAAAGTGTCTTGGTTAGGGAAGAGATTTCATTTTCTGGTTTAGGATCGTAAACATTCGCGCGCGTGCAAACACACATACACGCGCGCGCACACGTTTCTAACACGAACCTAGTCAAAGAGCCAGTATAGTCTCGTGATCTTCTCGATTCGGATGAATTAACCAAGGGTTTTCTTGTATGTTCAACCCCAAAATAATAGTAAAATTGAGTTGTTTTAGAAGGAACAAATTCTTAAGCGAATTTTCAACAAAAATAAAATCTAAAAAATTCAAAAGTTTGAAAAATATAATTTTTTGCTTTCTAACCGTATGTCAGGAATATATCCTGAATATTTATTAACAACTTACGTATTCCTAGTACATTGTTTTATGTATATTATCAACAAAAAATATTTTAAACTTTCTTAGAAAACGATACGTCGAGTTTGCGAAGGCTTTAAAAAATACTCCAAATAAAATGGTACGCAAAGGGTACAGTTTCCGAGGTGCGCCCTATGATAGGGCCATATCTGGTTCCTTGACTAATTCCCCAGGAATTATAATTCATAACTTGTTAATGTTTGCATGTATGTGCAAGGGGGAAAGTTAAATATGGTTACGTGTATTATATAAATAAGAAGTCAATAATGTAAGTTCTATGTAGTGTCAGATTTGACGAATAAGCGTTGTGCTCTTTGCTAATTGTAAAGTGAAAAAAGAGTTATGTTATTTTGACGAAAAATTCTTCAGAATTGGAGGTAATATGACTTTTCCTTTTTTTGTTACTTGCTTCCATCGATTGTTTCTTATTACATAAGAAACTTATGGATTTCATAGTACTTTCGTTTCTTTCAATTTAAGAAAAATCGTTTACTCCTAAAGAATATTCAAAACACCGAGCTTGCTGCACGGATCATGCGGATTTATAATAAATCAAAGTAAATATAGCTAATGTTAGGACCTTGGCTTTGGCCTGAACCGCCATAGTTCTCGATTCAAACCGAATTCATTTATAATAACAGCTTGAATTTGAGGCTTTACACAATCAATTTATGATATATCAGGATTGATTAAGTTACTTTTGTTGGTTTATGAAAGTGACTACATCAAATATGAAATTTGTTGGAAATAATACATTGAAGAGTGCTAGAAGTAGGTAATTCCCACATAACGTCAGAACGTAATCACCAACTTCACGCAAGAATTATGTACATTATTTTTTCACCTAAGGTACGGCAAGTTCAACATTACCAGACATACTTTATCTCGTTTTCGTTTGTACTCTTTCTCGGCGCGCTAAATTGTAGGACGAGCGTTTACGAAAATCCTGGTACTGCTGCTGCTACAGCCTTGACAAAATTATTGTCCCGAGAGTTTTGTATGAGCACGATAGCTCAATTTGGATAAAAGTAAGCCAAATTGTATTTATGTAGCGCAAAATACAAGTTCGACTCGAGTCAATGTTACTCGTGCAAGTTTTAAGCTCCAACTGGAGAAAATGAACGTCTGCTGTTATGTGTTGGAAACAATATAAATAGGAAAATAAGCAATATGGTGAGCACCTGCACAACCGCAAATGTTGGACTTCCAAACAATAAAATGTCTTCACAGGTTTTTACGACAGCTTGCCTTACATTTTTTCTTTGCGCTTATAATTATCAGTCTAAAATTTATGACGAACCAACTTTCCAAATTTTGCTACACTGATAAGTTGAACGTGCACGCATTTTCCCATGCGCTCAAACGTTGGGGAAAACCCACGCGTTGACGACCCTCGCAATGTTTATGACTTGCCGAATTCCCGTGCGCTGGTGAAGCGAGTGCAAATGCGCATTCTTCGCTCGCTCAAAAGTTAGTAGTAATGTATTTTTAGTAGTAATATATTTTTTTTGCTCAATGGAAAAATATTATGTTAAATAAATAAAATTAAAAAATTCGTGTATAATTACTACTTATATAAAACAAATCCAGTCTTATTTCCTAACGCACATACACATTCCTCGCATGTTAACTTGGCATGCCGGAAATTTAACTTAAATAGCATACCGTGAAGAAATAGTACATTGTACGATACAAGAGCGGGAAAGTAGATTCTTGTCTCGCGTGACGTTTACGCCCGAGCGAAGCGAGGGTGGAAAGGTACACGAGACGAGAAATTCTTTCCCGAACATGTGCCGTACTGTATATTTTTATACGACTTGTGGAAAGTGCGATTTTCAACGCACGTTTTCTGCCGAGCGTGCGGGGAAGACACACTTTGCGCACGGAGTATCGAAAACGTTTTTGAAATGCAGATGAGACTTAAAATGAAGACCAAATGTGAAAACGTACACAATTCTGATGTGACAAACCAAATAACAATGCTCAACTTATTAATTAACATGATTTCAAACAAATTGCATAATTATAAATAGATTTAACTAATTTAAGGTCTTCCATCGATATACAAACATAATGAAAAAAAATAGTCGCAGCTTAACTTCAATGATTTACTTGAACTATTTCTAATTAAAAAAAAATTATATAGATAAATAATGATACCTGAAGTGCGACTAATTAAATTGGAAGCATTATTTACAGTGGTTTTCTTTATAAAAAAATAAAAATTGAATAATGATTCTGAATTGTCATTTATGTTTACGTTTAAGCTGAAAACAAAATGTTGCGCAAGTCATAACGAATATTTTTCCTAAACTTAAGTGGTTATTTAACAAATGTTCATGTCACGAAGTAAAATTCAATGAAATATATAAATATATTACAAACGTGCACGCAGCACAGCTTATTTAAATATTAGTGTCGTCAAGCCTCCTTCACTTCATCTTTCATTTGTACTAATATTCAGTTTCATGTGCTTGAATCAAATCACAATTACTTAGAGATGAAATTAAAAATTCTAAAATACGTCACATATATCAAATAATTCTATAATTTGAAAATCCATCAATATCAATTAATCAAGAGAAATTTAATAAAAATTATATTTGTAGATTTAATTGTAATTTCAAATTTAATATCATAGCAACTTTCTAGGTGTTTAGCTACAGGTAATGGAAAGCGCACTAAGTTTGTTTCTTTTTTTTCGTTTTCTAGATAAATCAAACCATCAGCTACGCTTCACAAGTAAGTTTTCTTTATTTTTTAACATATTTGTCTACGATTCAAGACGTTTTTGTACGATATTCTGATATCAATAGATTTATTTTGTTGAAAAAAAAACATTGGAAGTCAGTTTCGGCTCATTTGGGGCAGTCTTTCCATAAACTAAATTTTTTAATTTCCGCTTTTAGTAAGCAACGTTACTCTTATCTTTCATCTATTCATTCATCACAATTTTTACTTTAAATTTACGTTTACAAATTTAATTTCAGGAAAATTTTTTTAGAATTATTAACATACAAATTCAGTGGATTAAGATTATTTTACCATATTATTTTAGGGTTAGACCGTCAGGTGAATGTGGATTTTATACTTTTCTTATGCCTACGAATTGTCTTATTTTTTATTAATTCAATCAATCGTTCGTAACTCGAGCCATTTATTAGCACCGATTTACTACTTTTGCTACCGATTCGCTTGTATGTACCCATTACCCACGTGACTACAGTTCAGCCAAGTATAGATTGTTTTCACTTTCATTTTTTTATAAAAGGAAAAAAAAATTGCTGCTGTGAGTTGTTAACAGTATAGCAGACGACTCAGGCGTATCTCAATGTATGTGTTTTTGATTTACTTGATTTTGAGGTTACTAAGTAAGTATAATTCATCAGTTTTTTTCGTAATCAGATTATTATTTTATTACGCATACATTAACGTAAAAAACGTTTCCATAAGTTTCATAATCCTTTCATCATTTCGTGTTGTAAAATATTTTTTATTTCTTTAGTGTACTAGAAACAAAAATGGATCAAGATGAATTGACTACTAGTAGCTATAGATAGCTTTCAAAATAACTTTCAAAATGAATTCGTGAATAATCAAATATTTTTATAGAAAAAAAAAAACAAGTAAAAGAAAATAACGTGAAGAATAATGTTGTGGACTTGATTTCAATTTAATATCAGAGATTACAATAAATGTTTTATCTATTAATTTACTACTATATTCTGTATAGTTTTATGAAGTTAGAATGCATTTATTTCAGATTTTCTTTTCATTACTAGACTAGGTATATTCCATTTTTAAACATAACTGATATTTTATAGTATTCTTTTTAATCAATTAAAGTACAATACTTTGAGCAATATTCGTGAATCCATTAGTTACATCTCGTACAAATTTTGTCTCAAAGATGAGATATGTTTAAACATAATGAACAATTATTACTTATAATATTTGAGAACAACGATAGTTTCATTTGTAATATTGGCTTGTTACTGACTATACTAGTAAGTTGCAAGTATTTTAATTCTTTTGCTTAAATGATCCATATAAAATATTACAAATAGGCCATAATTTACTGTATCATCGTGAAGTGTCTTGTATTTAAGAATATAAATACAATACTTCTTCCAGTCAATTTCACATAAGTAGTGTTTATTAAATATAAAACATTCAGGAATATACTCTTTACAATCATTGAAAATTCTGTTTTTATAATTCTGATCATTAATTTTCTTTCGTTCTTGATTCAGATTAATTCGATAAATCAACTCATTAGCTGTGTCAAGGAAAATCAGACATAAATGATTTGAGCGACAGTAAAGTAAAAAGACTGTCCTAGTGTAATGTGAATTTAAATTATACATAAAGCAAGTTTAACTTTTATTCATATTACATCTATCATTCAATATAAAATTAGTCATATCAGTAGTAATAACTCTGATATGATAACTCCATGAACATTTCAAGTCAAGAATCATAAAAGCATCAATCACACATCTGCTTACCTATTCATCTTCCCTCAAAGTAAAAGTATCTTCAGACTGCAGACACAATATTTTATTGCTAAATAATACATTGATATTGAATAATACATTTTCATATTTTTCATTTATGGAATTTGTTCTATCAACTACATGGTTTCGTACATTACTTTGTTCACATGCCATTGATTGCTGTAGAAGATTGTCTAATTTTATTCGCTTTAAGGAAATGTTTAATTAATCATTATACTTTCTTTTATTACTTTTCCTTTTTTCATTTATAGTTTTATTTCCATCTACTTGATTTAAAACTCTTTTAATAACAGAATTAAACTCTCGTACAAACCTTTGTCTTTTTATTCAAGAATCTATTATTTGCGATAACAAACATGTAATATAGAGTTTAGCTAGTTTACACGAAATTTTTTTTCTAAAATGTATCATCTTTTGGTACACTTATCCATTTGGTATCTACAAGTGTCTAAATAAAAAGATCGCAAAATTCACGACTGATTATAAAAAGTTGCTTTTATATTTGGAAAAAAAAAGTGATTTTCCATATATTTGTTTGTATGACTTCTTAGCTTTTCTTTCCGTTCTGATAACCCATATTATAGCTTGGATAAATGCCATATTAGAAAATAAATTTGTTTTTATAAGGTAACACAAAATTCAATCATGCTCATTAACAAATTTTATTCATTCTGTAAACTTCTTTGAAATTCAAAGCTGTCAGCAATAGTTTTCTATATTCAAACTAATCTTTGCTATCCTATTGTTTGGGAGTTTACATTTTGATGTTTTCTCTTTTTATTTTCATATTAATTAGCTTTTTACATGTTAAATCTATAATTTTACTTTATATTCAACTTTTCATAAAAAATTCTTAACATCTTACTGTGTACTTTATTATATATATATATATATATATATATATATATATATATATATATATATATATATATATATAATTCTTTTATTTTTCAATTCAATGTCAAAAATTACTTAACTTTTTATATTGAAAAGAGGTTACACGAGACAATGTTTTTTATGTTACATTAAGAAACTGAGACGTAACATCGACATATTCATGCGAATTTTTTATACTCCAATTAGTTCTTTTTCTACTAACTAGTTTTTGTTAAAACAGAGTTTTAACAAAAATAAATTTTTAAATTTCAGAAACAAAAATTTTAAAACGAAGTTCTAACAAAAATAGTTCAACATAATTGATTTCATTTTTCTTCAATTTTTGATAAAAATAAGAAGCACGATTTCAGTGTTCACCGTACGTAGAGATACCGTAAATTGAATATATTGTTTCTTAGCTTTACCACTTCTTTTCCTCAATTTCCACATCCTCATTTTTTCTCATTCCTCTCACACTCCTCATTTAAAAAATAGTATTCAAAACTATTTTTCCCTTGTTTTCGTCCTTTTCTACATCTTTCAAATTACGAGCTAAATTTTTTAATAAATGATTTGTGCATTCTACTTTTGTTATCGTAATTTCAAATTTTTTATAAGGATCTTGCAAAATCTTGTTGTAAATGTTGTAATTGCCATCGACTATTAAATATTATATTAAATATTACTATAAATTAATCTATGTTTTTCAAAGCTCCATTGAAATCCATCCTTAATGATTTCAGTTTCCATACTTTAAGAGCATTTTTTTGAAAAAAAAAGTTATGAAAAACTATTCATCGTTTAGCTTTCGAACAGTGAACATAATACTTATTTCGGATGTCCATAAAAAGAATTTATTGAGTATAGTAACCAATGATTATAACCCATCTGCAATTTGAATTATATTTACCATCCGAATAAGTTCGTTTCAAAAAAGTATCATCAGTAACTATTTTATCGATACTCCGTGCGCAAAGTGTGTCTTTCCCGCACGCTCAGTAGAAAACGTGCGTTGAAAATCACACTTTCCACACGTCGTATAAAAAAATACGGTACGGCACATGTTCGGGAAAGAGTCTCGCTTCGCTCGGGTGTAAACGCCACACGAGACACGAATCTAATTTTTCGCACTTGTATCGTAATGTACTATTATTATCGGTATTCCGTTTTCGATATCTTATTTGTCTCAGGCAAGTACAACTTCCATTTTATCGGTTATTCTCATTCAATCTTCTGCTGATCCTTAGAACGTGTCTAATAGGGTGTTTTGATTGCAAGAGAATATGGTATTGCCCGTATATAGAGTATCCATTGCTGCCGATAATTCGTCAAACTACATGAGCTAGATATCTGTGGTTAATGATGCAGAAACTGTACCTTTATTGACGTCAACGATTTCTGGTTCCTCAAATTCACTAATATACTAGTAATGTATTTGATTTGAACCCTTCTCTTGATATTTCTACTAAATTCACGTTAGATAGCATTCGCTGTGTGTACTTGAGATACTTTTTGGAATATTTCTAAAACAAATTACATGTCGACAATGCTTTCATGAAAATAACTGTTTACTTCTTCGTCACATAAATTATTACTCGGCTCCATCCTTGTTATTGTAATTAAGATTAGACTGACAATCTACATTATTTATAAAAATAGTGACGTTAGACGTGTTCAAAAACACAAGTCATGATAAAAAAATGTACATTAGCAAAACAGTTTTACGTATTCCTAATTTATAATTTATCATATGGAAAATAATCTTAGATCTTTTCAAGTTTATCTATTTCTTTGAACAACGATTGCATATTCAAATATCAGATTATCGATTATTAGTAAACAATAATCAGAATAATTCCAAAGAACAGCCTCTTGTTTTTACGTTTTTGAGATTTTACTATTCAAAGTTTAACTCGAAACCATATATGCACGCTTATTTGCCGCCACGTAACAACATAAACGTAACCATATTTCAGCTAATCAAATCCGAATAAAATGCTTCAACGTAGCATCACCTTTTTATAAGGAGAATCATCATTTTAAATAGTATAGGAATCTTCACAATTGTTTGACTACAATGTGCTTTTGGTTTGGCTGCTTTATTTGCTGGAATATTGGTTAACTTTTTACATCTGCATAATATTTCATTCGCAAAACTCTTACGCTCATGTTCAGAAAAAATCAAATGATGATAAGATAAACTGAAAAGTTATTCTTGACTATTTTCAAATTGGAATTGCAGTCGTACGTCTCTTGTGTAAAATTAATATTATGATATTAAAAATTGATCGAAGAAAAATTACCTTTATTTACATTTCTTGTTCTTACTTCTGTGCCACGCTACTTTTCTTCGTGTAACATATCGCATACTATGCTTATTGAGTTATACGAGCTTTTTGTTCCTTTTTATTTTCTATATTGGATTCTCCTTGATTAGAAGCAAGCATTACGCTTTCAAATCAGTCTACCATTGCGATGCATGAAAAGTACGAAATGTATGCGCGTAAAAAAATGAAAAATTTATGCTACAGAACTCAATAACGTTAATAATCTTTGATGAAAATGTTAAATAATCACATTTGTATCACAAATCACGACAACTTCATTTTTACATAAAATATGTAGCATATTATATCACATCAGACATTTGTAATTATTTTGCTAAATGAAATGGACTACTAACTCTATTCAAGATAAATACTTTATCAGTATCGTTTCATACAGACTTTTTTCAGTGTTGGACTGATATTTGTTTGGTTATATGACGCGCGCAACATTTTGTTTTCAATGTAAACATCAACATAAACAATAGTTCGGCGTCATCATTGGATTTATATTTTCTATAAGGAAATTGCTGTATAAAACGCTCCAAAATTGACTAGTCGCATTCTAGGAATCGTTATTCTCCTATGTAATGTTTTTATAAGTGCGTATTAACATAAGCAAACCATCGAGGCAAACTTGTAACTAATTTTTCCCATGAATATCTATGGACATCGATGTGAGGCCTTCAATAACATTTTAAAAGCATTCGGAATGCAATGGTATGAAATACATTTAAAATGCGAGTGTAGTCTCATTTGTTTTGCCTACTTCGTTAATACCTTTTAATGTATCAATATCATTAAAGAGACTTAAAAAAACGAATTATTTCAAAATCTCGCGCCAATTTATTCCCTTGATAGTGTACCAATCAAATATCAAGTACCAATCTGAAAACTCACCAATCACAGAGAGACTACTTTTCCTCGTTCTCTATTGATTTTTAGCCAAAACCGGAACATAATGCAACATCCTCAAGAAATAACGTGTAAATATAAATCTTGTTTAATGAGTCAATCGATTTAGCTTGAAAAAAATATAGGCAAAAAAAGCAACTTGAGAATGGATGTCTTCGTTGTTCGGTTAACCGTTTAACCAAAAAAATGGTTATTTTCGATCTATCGATATCGATGAATTATATGCATTTGTCATAAATGGCAATATGCTTGAAGGAAATAAATAATAATTCAGGATGCCCAATCAGTAGCGGTAATACAAATCGTTATTATTGAGTAAACACTTGAGCGTAAAAATGAATCAGCAATGAATGATGACAGTCAACCTTTCGTATTTCCCGATGAGGAGCCGAGAAAGGGGCCATCAATGCCGTTATTCGCAAACGCGCAACAATTTGCCTTGGAATATCGGTGGCCATATTCGCAGTCCTGCATCAAAGCACGAATTGCGTTTGCGCGCTATAAAGCGGTGTTAGTAAAATGCTCGAATGAGACGAAGAGCTCCAAGCAACCGGACTACCGTCTAAGGGTTTTGGGAACGTTCAAGAGCGTCGTTCATTCGACAACATAAACCAAATTGATCCAAATTTAGTCGAGCCCATGATGAATGAACAGCTTTGCGAGAGGCCAAGCGCATTGAGCAACAGCAACAGCAACAGCAACAGCAACAGCAACGACAACGGCAACAGCAACGGCACCGGCAACGGCAACGGCAATGGCAACGGCAGCAGCAGCGGCAGAAGCGGCAGCAGTGGCGGCGGCGGCGGCGGCGGCGGCGACAACAATAATGTGAATTGGAGCCGAGGCTCGATATGCGATAATAATAATGCGGTGGGCAGCCAATTACCTGGCGAGCTCGGTGTCACCGGCGTCTCGTTGAACAAGCAATCTTCCGAGAAGCCGTTTGCTATGCGCTGCTTGTTTACTGCCGCGGGCAGCAAGCGGTCAATGCCTAGGCTGGCTCCTGCGCAACTCGTTGCCGTTGCGCGGCGGCGCGGGCGGTCCAGAGCCGCCGCGTTCCTCTCAGCGCCGAGTCTTCGGGGATGCATCTCCGCACGGCGTTGCGCGTCACCAGGCCCCATTCCTTTGAACGATTGCCGCGATTCGCGCTCCGGAAGTCGCTCAACTTTGGTCCCTGCTCGTCTCGGCGCTAGTCGCTTCTATCGGGCCTCGCTCCACTGCTCCCTCGGCTCTATCGTTTCCCCTCGTCCACTCGTTCAAAACGACACGGTTTTTTTTCTGCTCATGAAAAATCTTAGGCGTCTTCTAGATGTCCGTCGGTATCACCAAGTTGCATTGCAACATTTCGTCGACGCGCAACTTGCGCGCTCGTTTTCTTCCTGACACGCACACGCGTATCTCCATTTAACCGAGCCACTAACAAGACTTTTCGAGCAAATACGAGCGAGAAACGGCAAGCATTTCGTATAATTTAACGCATGCTTCGTGCGTCATGTGTGCGCCGTATATTACAGCAGTACACTCCACCCACACTTACATAATTCAATTAGTTTTGCATCTCCGTTAGCGCTATTGCACATTGTTTCTAGTTCAATGCCGTCAATATTTGACTCTATGATTCGCACGCCGACAATTTTCAGTCAAATTATGGCCTCGACATTGACTGACTGCTGCTTGTGCAGACTTTCTACCGACCAAGTTGCTTTATTTATGAACATACGGTGTATCAGTTTTCACTCAGTATAATCACTTTATGAGTGCAAATTCAAATGCCGAGAGCGACACTGTCAACTCAGAAATTATTGCTGGCTAGTCAAAGGCATACAATACGCGCTGAATGATGATCTATTAATATGCGACGAACACGTGAACTAAGTTAAAATTCAGATGTCTTAGTTGTAGTCAACCTCGAATGAAAATTGGTCAACAACGTTATTGGATGAAGGACACACATTTACCGTTAACTAACGGTACATCGCAGTGAAATTGGGAGTAAGAAGAGCAATTAAATTAATTTCCGATTAACAATTCACAATTTACTTTTAAAAATGTTTGTACAGTATATTCATGCATACATATCAACTTGCAATAATAGTTCAGAAAATATTGTACAAATACTTTTGTTCCGACTATTAAACATAAATAACAATATAGTTTAGAATAAATTGGCTACGAATTATTGATAAACGAACAATAAGTAAAACTAAAGTTCGACATGACCACAGAGTGATGTCGTTAGCACTTTTCTTTCCTGTTCACTCAAATGCAAACTGATCTCGAATGAACACGATACTTCATCTACCTGAATGCACAAATAAATTCACACAAAACTGTACTTTCATTTTAGACGAGTTTTTTCATTTAGCCAATCTGCTGCTAGTGGTAACTAAAATAAAATGACCAGTCATTTAAAAAATGTGTCTAATTCACAAAATTACTCATTTATTTATATTCAGAAAACAATGTCCCTAACCATGTAATTTCGTAGATTTCAGTCACACTATTCAAGTTTCTATTAATTATATTAATACAGCTACCACGCCTGAGAGGTGTCGTAGAGCAGATTAAATAATCATACCATTTGTAAGAAAACCACTGGGTACGAGCTAAGGGAAATATGAATTACGTGTGATTTCATAGTCGAATACTAGACTGAACTTATCGTTGAACGAGCAAAATTTACCAAGCGTTATAAGGTAAATCTACCTTATGACGCCATTAAGTGCAGACAAGCATGACTTTTAACAACTAACAAATTGTGCAACATGTAAAAAGTAAATAAAAAAAGTATTTCTCATTTTAAAGCCCCCACACGTATCCATAAAAGTAGATAAATAATAAACAATCTTTGCTGTTTAGTGTAGCTTCTAGTAGGGATTATAATATTGAGGAAACAATGTAAATTACTGGATCAATGTGATAAAAGTACTGTGAACTAATTTCGATTTATTTCATCCAATAGTTCATTCAAAAAGCCGTGTTAATTTCAATTTGTTGATTCTTTATCTTTGTTGAGGAAAAGTGCTCTGCGCTTTTATAAATATACAGCCGATGCAGAAAATTGCTCACGGTCTGCCTCCAATGGTTTGGCCTGAAATATAGATCGTAGATATTCGAAATAATTGCTGTTTATAAAAAGGTCCCCATCCAAATTACGACTAATCATTGTCAGAGTAGTCTGTGCACCCGTTTCTGTGCAAAGAAATGCAACAATCGACAATGACTTCCATACTGAATTTCGCTGATTTTAATGAAAACTAAAGGTACAGCAGAGAGCATATGTAGCTGTCGTCAGTAACGTAGAAAACATTACAAGACGATTCTACTCCCTCTCTGTATTATAGCAGCCTGAAATATAAACAATAATTAGGAAGCATCGATCGTGATTCTCTTTAAATTATTTGTCTATGCCATAAAACATTAGCATTCGAAGTATATGTCATCGATCATTTGTCATTCTTGATGAAGCAGCCGCTGTGCTTTATAGAAAAATTCTCTCGAGAGTATTAAGTCGTGCAAAAGAATTTAAAAAAGAACTAAGCTCGTTTGGTCATTTGCTGTTTAGCAACGATCTGTGATTCGGGCATTACGCTGGGGATACTTCAAAGACTAGATTTTCTTATTTAGTACACTTAATGCTATCACGGACATCGACCAAAAAATTTTATGAAGCAAGCAAGTTAGGATATGCTGGCTGTACTTCGACAAATCGTTAGTTTGCCAAGAAATGACCTGCTAAAGTGTTCAAGTTGAACCAATTTACAGATGTACATTGTACATACATCTTACTAGTCTGTTCAAGATATCGAAAGCGCACTGGAACATCCCTTCAACGTAAGGAGAATGCATAACAATCTTGCGAGGACAGGGAATAAATAAACCATAATAATGCGACATTTGACTACTACTAAAGTACAAGCTCCGGGCATCGTTTCAGACGTGTTGCATGAAAATAAACAATAAAATGTCAGTAAAAGACGTGCGGAGTATAATGTTTTTGGTGACAATAATAAATTCACTAATACATAATAATGAACATTATCGAGAGCTTTTATTTATTTAAATGATAGCACAAGTTAAACAGAAAAGAAATATGGTAATGCTTTTAGTGAATAAACAACGTTTCTAACGAGCATTATTTTATTCATATAATTTTTGACACTTTACAAATTTTCTTTTCAATCTTCAATCGGTAAATTAAATAATCGTTCGATAAAAAAACTGAAGATGCAATGTAAAAATGAAATAGAGCTGAATCATATATCATTTAACAGACATGTACCAGGAAAAATGTAGAGCCAAATAAAACTATTATGAATAATAAAAAACGCACCTCTGAATGAAGAAATAATATTAGAAAGGATAGGAATAAGCGCAAGCACTATTTTATTCGTACACTGAGAGAATTGTTATTATAAATATTTGCCATAATCTGTAGTAAAAATTACTTAAAAACTTAGTAATCATGGGACATATTTTGACTGTAGTAAAAGTTGCTGTCTAACATAGTAAAATTAAAATGTTGACATTTTTTTATATATCATATTAACATTTACTAGAACCAATAGTAATTAGTACTATAAGTACAGTAAAGTAAATTTTAGTAAATTTTATTATGTACATAAGAACTTTTACTGCTTCGGTATACTAAATTAAATATATATATATATTTAATTTAGTGTGTGTGTGTGTATATATATATATATATATATATATCGCATCTTATTTATATATTAGTTCGCAAGTTAATTAATGTATCATATAGTTCGCCTGTCAGCAGCTTAATTGCATACATTTTTACGTGCACTATTCAGACTGACATTTCTTACGGTAATCAAATATTTATTCTATCACTTGCGAAAATTGAACTACCATCTACGCGTAATCTCATACATACAACTTATGGTCTAATCAATTGCTTCTGCACAATATGCAGTTGCTACTGCGTACACGATAGAAACTTCAATCTAATCCTAGTCATTTTTCTTATGTTCATTATCAAAATTGTTCAAATCATAATAATTTTTATTTGTTATTCTAACATATATTATTACATATTTTAATAATTATTAAAACATAATACTTTTTATTGTAGTACATAATAATTTCTATTATTTGTATAATGAACTTTTCTCAATATCGTTATATAAAAATTATTATTGCCGTAGTAGAAATTAATAAGGTTTAATAAATTTGATACTGACTCGAGTACGCGGTAAACTATGTATGCGGTATGTTTTGTAGTAAATTCTACCGAAACTATAGCGCATTTTATTGGAGCAATTCTTTCAGTGTACGTATGATTAAAGAGCAGGAAGATCTTCCCTTCGGCTTCTCATTCCCAAATTCGTGATTGACGAACCAAGTAAAAGTCAGAAAAATCTTCAACAAGTTGCAGGAGTTTTGGCAATATCTTCAGTGGTTGCAACGGGAACGTATATACGATGAATTACATTGAGGTACAAGCAAATCGCACATCACATTATTTACATAATTGCTAGTATCTACTACTGATTTGGTCACTAAGTTCCAATTTGAATTTTTACTATATACAAGAATGATACCATAAATACGAATGAAAGATAAACACGTAGACCCGTGGAGTTAGCCTGAGACAAACACCGATATGTACATGATCGCACGCTATAATAAAAGGAGTGAGCAGGCGATAGCTTGATACACAGTACACTGTCAATTAATACTGTCTCAAATGAACCTCGCTCAGTGCTTTCAAATCATTTTGCCGTAGCATGTCCTATTGTTAACTGGTAGAAAATGTCGCCATGCATTTATGTACATAGAGCTTTGAGATTCGAGCCAAAAGCTTTCTCTAGCTATGTGCTGCTTCGTAAATTATGCCAAGTGCTCGGACAGTGCAGTTTACTTGCAATCTTACGGGAAACGGCTTTACACAAGTAGTCAACATGCATTATACCATAAAGCACAACGGTCATTTAATTCCTTACATGTTAGCGATTCCCATTTACAATATAGTAACTTGGAAAAACCATCCTATCGTTCAGTATAAATGGGCTATTAATGACCATTGTTGCATGAATGACACGTAGAAGACTGCGAGCATTCAACGAAAACGTAAAAGGAAAAACACGAAAAGCGCTGTTTTAATTGAGGGACGTGTGCTATACAATGTGAAGACGCGTCAAACAAGACCTGGTAAGCACGCGCAGCCGCAGCAAAAACGCGCGAAAATTCGGAAATCCGCCGTCAGGTGGTATTTTTTTAAAGAAACCCGCGAAATCATATACTTGTCGTGTGACGTTTGACGTACAAAAAGGCGTGGCAACTGCCTGCAATTGTATTTCCAAGCAACACCAAATGGCCAACAAACAAAGGGTGCAAACGCACAGGATAACCAATCTGTGATGAAATATTGTTACGGCGTTTTGAATTTCTTCGACTGACGTGTAACCACGAAGGAGCGAACAGCGAGCGCCAATTCGCCAGCAAAAAAAAGTTAGCGAAGGCCAACAGGGCTGCTTGCAAGGTATACGACTCGGCGAGAAAATAAAACGAACTAAAAGAGCAAGCGAGAGCTAGAGAGAGAGAGAGAGAGAGAGAGAACAGCCAGCACAAAGCTTGTTGTACGTACGCGTCGTCTCGGGCATTTATTCACGAAGGTCCTTGAAGTGATCATGCGCAACTACCATCCCTTTTCTTCTTTCTTTCTCAGCGAAGGCGCTCAGCAAAAATTACACAAAGCAAGTGCAGATGCAGTGACAAAAAGAGCAAGGATATAAGTACAAGGGAAAGCACAGCATGGCGACCTTCGTAGCTGTATGTATGACAAACAAAAACTGGGGATCTGTAAGATCTTAAGCGAGCGGTCTCGCAAGATGATACACACGCGTAATTTGTATATCTACTGGGTCACTGGAGATCCTAACCTAATGCCCGCTACAAGCAGCAGCCTACGGTGCGAAGGAGAGGTACATAGGTGCGACCGCACGCAAGCGGGATAGAGAGCGCCAGAGGAAGAGAGAGCGAGGATCAATAGTGGGTGGCGGTGGTGGTGCTGCTTGCAAGTACAGCCGGTGCACACAGCATCGACTCTTCTCTAGCTACCTATCGACTTGCATTCTCTGGGCGTCTTACTCCCATGCTGCACCACCCGACCTCCCCTCAATCTACACTAAACCGCCACCAGCCAAGAGAAAACGCCCTAGGCCACGCGATATGCGTCTCCCTGCGATATTGCGAACCACTGCTTATTTAGCACAGCCATTTATATCATACCATTTATCCACTTATTTAATCGCAATATACCGATATCGTGTTCGTTATCCCTGTAGATTCTTCGACAATCGTACAATCTTGAACGTCAATTTTTTTTTGCATTGAAAAAAAAAACAAATAATGCACGATTGCAATCGACGAACGCAGCATTAATTCACGAAACCCCAGCAATCGAGCTACTGTCAATTTAAAAATCCCTCATGTAGTTTTACACCTGTACGGTTTATGACGACTAATGCGACTAGAGCTATGCATTTGACACAATTCGTATAGGACTTACAGCCACCAAGGCGCCTCTACACTATAGCAGAGGGGCCGAGCCCGAGCCACAACTCGAGAGTGATCTACGGCCTACGATTGCCACGGGCTGAGCTGCATTGTTGGTATTAGTGTTCAAAATCTACGTCATACGAAATCATCCACGGAAAAGTGTTCGCTTACACATCTACGAAGAGTCAACAACGGTCAACTCGCACAACCCTGCCCGGCTATACTATAAGAAAAATACATTTTGTTGGTAAAATGGACAAGCTGGTAAGAGCTTGCCTCGAGTGTTTCTAACCTCTGCAGCGTGCGGTTGTTGATTACGCTCGAGTGCACCACGTCATTATCCATCTTCTCACCGAGACAATAAATGACAGTAACAAATCTTCCGTGTAGAGGAGTTTCTTTCTGAATCATTTATTCCCGTCATTTTAAGCACAAACATTGTTAAAAAAAGTCACTCTAAATTTTACCTAACCTGCGAACGTTCTCGTTGCTCTCTCGCTTTTTCATTGACCCACACATTCACACACATACACAAACACACACACACACACACACACACACACACACACACACACACATAACGGGTGTACGCACATCTCACATTTCAATAACTTTCCTCCGCGTACGCGACACTCGAGTCATTCTGCAAACGAGATCGAGTATAGTAAACAAACTTACGACGCAGTGCTAATCTTCCTGGCGAAGTCACTTCTTGATAATGATGACTCTAGCAATCTTGAGTTATATTGATCAGCACAAAATAAACGTTTAAAAACTCACTGACACTCCCACTAGCAATTTATGAATGTACAATGTCAAAGAGCATATGATTGAAACTGCACTTGAACAATAACGTTGCAGGACATTGCAGAGTTTAGCAAGGGCGCTTTCGAGCCGGTCGAGCTGATAAACGAGATCTGCAAGTCTGAGGAGGCGCGCGACAACATTGAGGTAGGTCGTCGGCCTTGAAAGAGGAAAGAGGAAAGAAAAGGAGGAAGGAATGGAGGAAGGAAGGAAGGAAAGAAGGAAGGAACAACAAGCTGGGCCAGAAAGTTGTCTAGCAGTCGTTGCTATGACTAATTTTCACGATAAAGCCGTGAAAAGCTAGCCTCGTATAACAACTGGTTACTTAGTCCATAGCTAGGCGGGGCGAAGCGAACTCGTCAACACTACGAAACAGTGCTTGTACTTTTAATACGGTACAAACTGCAGCCTGCGCGCGTGCTTTTCGGCCTTCGACACGATCGCGCGGGCTTCTCTCGCTGCTTCACATTTCTTCTCCCCCTTCTTCCTTTCGTGCACTCCCCCCTCCCCCACCCCCACGCGCTCCCTCTTCGTATGCGCGCGCTCATGCGGTGCTTACCATATACGTTCCATAGTCCATAATCTGCTGCCTCGGTGCTATTGGCTTACGTACGAGAACGCTTCTGTCCCATATCCTCTAGATTCACTAGCTGCTATTTTTTACATTTTTCCAGCAGTGTTTGCGCATATTGCTCGTTGCTGCTGTCGCTGCCACTGCTTCTTTGTCGATTTTTTGCGCTGATACGGGGTTGTTGTCGGTTCTTGGCCCCTGCTTACTGACTTCCAATGAACTTGCAGTGAGCGAGCAAGGTGGCGATACTTGCAGTAACAAACATCTATACTATGCACTCATACCTATATGCATACCTATGCGAACGCGACTATATGTCAGAGCCAAGAGCCGGTCACGGGTTCTCTCTTGCTCGCTCATTCGTTCGCTCTCTTCCCTGCCCCCTCTTTCTCTCTCTCTCTCTCTCTCTCTCTCTCTCTCTCTCTCTCTCTCTCTCTCTCTCTCTCTCTCTCTCTCTCTCTCTCTCTCTCTCTCTCTCGGTCACTTTTTCGTGCGTACAAACTAGTTTCTTGCCTCGCGCTCTTTTACGCTTAGAGTTTGCATGAATTGTTACATCTCGTCCTCCAGATGTAAGTTTACCTTAGATTAGCGTTTCGCGCGCGTGAACGTACGTCGTACGTTTCCTTCATTCTTAACTTTCTTTTGTAACTGCCATCGCGCTTTAATTAGCTGTTTCTCTCCGTCGCTTATTCAGAGCTATTTCTAAATTTACAACGTACAAACATCGTAATAATCGTTTCGACGAGGATTCCAGATCTGTTTCGAAAAATAGCTCCTCCAACGTGCCACGGCCAACGCTCCGGTTAAGGCCACACTTTTATTTGAGTATTGTGAAATAGAAACATTCATGATAAGTTCGACATCATAAGAACATGAAACAGTATAACAAAACGATATAATCTGCAGCAAAGTGAGACTTTTCTAGACACCTACATAAAAAACTTATTAATGAAAAATTACTCAACTTCGATTTCTGAACATCGGTATATTTATAAATGAGTGATTTTGAAGGTCGCTTTAAAAAAAAAACAAATATTAGTTTTCTATAAAAAAGTTCCTTTAATGCTCTGAATCGAAAAATAGATCGTCATCTTTCATAATATACAAGAATAACAAGTTGCTCAGTCATGCTGAATTTGCATTTGGTGTAAATTTTGCTCTCGCACATATACGCACGTGAATATTACTTTTATGAGGCGCTGTCATTAAGAATGAAAAGCTATTGGTACAGGTCAAAATATGAAAAGCCAACTAAAGCGACTATGTTGGTTGAAGCAACGAAAAATCCACTTAGCACATTGCAAAATGACCGCAATGAGTCGGCTAACTGTTGTAGGGTTCAAATAAGGGCTTGATTCCATTTTCCATGCTGATAATTTATCGCGTGCGTCGAAAGGCTTCTCTTTTGACTCACAAACCCATAAAATTCGTATTGTTATATTCCAAGTGTACTTGTATTATTGACAGCAACAGTGGTAATAATCGGTGTTCATGTTCCAATAGTCTTTCGTAATTTCAATGCAATGCTTCGTAATCTCGGATTGGCGCAGCAATCCGACCACAGCATTTGGTAAAGAGATAGCAGTGAAGATAGTAATCGAAATTGTAAATTATTTACGTAAATAATTCGAGTTGCGTAAAAAACTCTATCGGTATATCCACTTATCAAAAAATAATCCAAATTATTAGAATTAGTAATATTAGAATGATCAGAACTTTACGTTACAGTCCTACCTCTCAACCGCATTGACAAAGCTACAGTTGTACGTACAACAAGTCAGTACTTCGCTGGATGATAGCGGTCAAAATGTTTTGTCGAACATGCCGAAAATTCTGCGGGATGCTCAGCTATTGCAACAAGAAGCTCTGTCTTTGAAGGAAAAGATGCAAGTTGTAAAGCTTGATTTCGAAAATGTACATACAAAGCCATTCTGGTATAGTATCAAATTTGAACGTGCATACCGATAGTAAGAGATTTTCCCACTGCAGGTTGAAAAGCGCACGTCCTCTTCTATTCGTGTTTTGGAAGAGTATGACAGGATGAAAACGGAATTGATCAATAAAACGGAGAGTTTGAAAGAGGCGGACAACTGGCTGGCGTTGTCGAACGACGTAGATGATATTTTTGAATCTGGCGATATCAACAAAATAGCAAACACTATAGCCAGTATGCAAAAATCACTATCGGTGTTGCTGGATGCGCCCGATTACGAAGATAAAAAGCTACAGTTGGAGGGTCTCAAAAACCGTTTGGAGGCATTAGCCAGTCCGAAGCTTGTGCAGGCATTCACGGCAGGAAGCTTAGGTACGCTAATCTAGTAAGTCCATTGATTGGGTCGGAGAAAAATGTATTTGTTTAATTTAAGAACAATCGAGACTGTACGTCGACATATTTACGAAGATGGATCGATTACCTCAGCTGCTCAAGTATTATCAGAACTGCTTAAAAGTGTCATTAGCGCAAGAATGGAGAAAGGCCATTGAATTCGCCCAAGAGGAAAATATTACGTACTGGTTGCGAGTTTATTACGACAAATTGTTAAACGCGTGGCAAGAGCAGGTAATAACGACTCTGAAAGTATCGAACATACGAACTAGTGTATTTTATAAAGGTACACATGTTCTAGGTGAAATTTTGCAACCAAGTTTTCCCGAACTCAGCACTCGGTACACTGATCGAGCTTACCATAGACTTGCTGCATAGTCTAGATCCAAGCATGGTGGATTGCATCGAGTCAGTGTTGAGGCAGCAGTCCAATACCATTAAATTGTCCTTGCTCATGGAATTGAAGCAGATCACTAGGCAATTCGCCGTCAATTTGAGCGCCATTACGGAGACGGCCTCGCTCGAGAGAATCGCAGACCCCAATATTCTGATCCTTGCGCAAACCATCTATGCGCCTTACATTCCGTACATAGCGAAATATGGTATTTATGAATCGTCACACTTGTCTCAACAGCTTAACTCCCTGGAATTAGCTCACGACGACTTGAGCGACACAATAAACGCTCTGTCACTGAGCGTCGCCAAAATTATGGATTACGCCAGCGAGGCCAATAAAAGATGCATGGTCTTCACTGATGGATGCGCTTATCCGAGTTTAGTAAAGGCTTTCAATGTGAGTTCCTTATAGGTTAAACACATGCATACAACTAGTCACAATTTTATCCTTAATAATATTCTTGTGTCTATCCACATACAATTTACAGTCGTTTTTTAATAACTATCAAGACAAGTTCAAAGTAGGACTGAGACAGCTGAGTAAGCGCAAAGTCAAGCATGAAGACTGGAACTTATTCCAAATGTGCCTGACACTTATGCAAACCACAGGTAAATTATTGATAAGCACATGAGGCGAGTGACAGAATCGTGAAAAAAATATGGAATCAAATTGCAGGCGAATTTTTGAGTTTGGTTGAAAACTTTGAAAAGCAGTTACTGAGCGATATAACTGATGCTTACGACAAATTGCAGAATCCAGCAGGCAGTGCTTTCAATCATTACAAATCTCTTCTTCTTAACTCCTCTGCTCAAAAAGAATTAGGAGAGTTTGTTGAATCAGTAAAAACAGGTGATGCACGTCGCAGAATTCATTAAAAAAAATTCAAGGCTCACGCTAATTCTGATGACTTTTTTTACAGGAAACAAATCAATTTTAGATCCTACCTTAAAATCCATTCGAAAACTTTGTTCAGATTTGCACAGATCAACTTACGACGTTATTTTTGCTCCTATTTTTACACAATTGCTCCTCGTCAGAAGAGCACCGGCTTGGTCATCCGACGTCAACAAAGCTCCCACAATAAACTCAGATTTACCTGACTACAGTTTCGCCCCACAAGAATACATAACCCAAGTAGGACAATATTTAATGACATTACCACAGCACTTGGAGCCATTTTTATTAAGGGATAATCCTAGCTTGACAAAAGCTTTAAAAGCAGCGGATCCACAATACAGTCAAGAATCATGCGAGTCAGGTTTTACAAATATTTTATTAGGAATTATTGCAAAAGAAATCTGTCAAATGTTCCAAGATCAAACCTGGGGAATTTATGAACTGAATCAAGCGGCATGCAAACAATTGGCTACCGACATTGGTAAGATACACGTTTGCATTGGTTTCAATCCTTGCAAAGTAAAACAAAATACATTAAAGAAATTTTCAATTTATTGATTTTTTTTAAAGAACTCTGAACATTTTGTTTGGTTTCAAAATTTCCCATTCATCTGCAAATTAGATATCTTTAAAGCAAGTCTTCAATTTTTATAATAGCGTAATGTCTTTGAAACGTCGCTTAATATTTGAAAATAAGTGTAAGATATTGTATCATATCATAAATTAGAAGGCAATTATAAATATGAAAATAGAGCTACTACTAAAACTGAAAAGTATTTAATGTTACACTAAATAATAACTAAAAGCAGCAACGACGTCGGTGTTCAACAGAATACTCACTATAGAAATTCTTCATGCTTTCTAGTTCTTGATTTCTTCTTGATAAGTTTTTGAATTTTACGTGTTTTCAAAGATTTCTTCTAAAAAATCATTAGCTGTGCATCTACGATTAAATAATGAATATTAAAATTCGTTACGTATAACCAATTATATGAACAATTGTAAGGTAATCATAGATATATTTCATGAACTATAAACTATAATTTCGTATAAATTATACGAGATTAACGTGAAAACGATCTTTCAAAATATTAAATATCGTAATCGTCGATTGGTGCTCGTTACGCCTAAGGCTAATGGAAGACGATACGAGATACTAACTCTTAATAGTACATTATCTAATTAGTGCGAGAAAGATTTTTGTGTCGTGTGAAGTTTATGTCTGAGCAAAGCGAGGGTTGAAAGACACACGAGACAAGAATCTCTTTCCAGAACATGTTAGGTACGGTATGCTTTGAAACAACGTATAGCAAATATGAATTTGAACGCATGTATTTCGATGAGCATACGGCTAAGTCATATTTCCACACGGTAAAGCTGTCCAAAGATGGCATCAGAGTGAACATTTTCTATGTATATAAAACATTTCCCGTTTCATTAAGTGAATTTTCAATAATAATATTGATAATAATATAACATATTTACATCTGTTATTGTAGATTATTTGGGGAATATACTCGAAGAACTTGGTCTGACACTATCTGAGAACCTGCAGCAGATGTCTTTGTTATTACGACTATTTCCTGAAGAATATCAGAGTGGTAGCTCTGGCTGTAATGCTCGAGTTGTAGCTGCTGTCAGACAAATGAGAAACATTACATCATTTGGTTGAAGCACTTAAACTTTAATAACGACATTGAAAAATCAATGAACGATGAGTGTTCGATTAGTCCAGTAATTTGTTGATACTTAAATTGCATTCTAATTTCCATGGGAATGTATGTACATTTACCGAATTGACTTAAAAATAACAGTTCGAAAAAAGTACTGAATGTTACATATTTTTTCGATGTTAACTTATGACTAAATATTCAATATAATTAAGATTATATTTTAAAACTTGTAGATCAGGTAAACAACAATTGTTCTTAAACATTTTAGAAAATACATTTTATAAAGTCAAATATAAAAATGTTTGATTTGTAAAATATACGGAATGTATAACCCGATTAATCGCATAGTGATTACCTTGAGCAAAAATCATTTTTATTATTATTTACAATTTTTTTAGATTAATCAACAGAATCCGCGAGGAAAGCTTGTGGAATACTGTATTATAATACCATTATGTTTATTAGGACCATATGCAATAAATAAAAATTCGTAGAAAATTAAAAAGAAACGTTTTTTGTACACCAGCACCTCTTGATACATAGAAATCCCAGTCTCTTGTGATCAGACGTAAACAAACATATGTGTCGTTTGGAGAAGTTTTACACAAAATAAAATAATAAGTAAAATAATATCATGTCAATTACAAATTCACAAGCTAAAAGTAATAACTGTAACAATAAATACGCTAATAAAAAGTGTTTTATTAAAATATTTGGTGATACGTACTTAAATTTAAGCTGAAATTATCAATTATCTGAACGTATTTAAAAACCGTCGTCAACAACACGCATTTTACATTAAAATCATCCGAAATAATGTTTCAAACCATAAACAGTTATATGTTGCTTAATCTCGAGTTCGCTCTTGGAATTCAATAAAAATATTTACAGGTTGTCCTAATAACACCACCGTCAAAAATTATGTATATAAAGAATCATATTTATAATTTTTTTGTAAACTTTCAGATATTCTAAACTATAAATTGATTAAAATTTTTTTTATATTTATATTACTAATATTGTTTTGAGAAAATACGCATTAATGATTAAATTTATTTGCTTCTTGAATAGATTCATGCGCACGGTATGCGCGCTTGATGAACTTCTAGTATTTATCAAATGAAATAAAAGATTTTTGTTTAGATGACGTGTCGGAATGTATGAATAAAACGCTGATAAAAAAAGCCCGCGCAATGATAAGTGGAACGAAAATAGCCACAGAGGTTTGGGGAGAAATAGTTTTAACTGCTACATACTGGATTAACTATGCTTAACCACAATTTGGGCTATCATACAAAAAAGAAACGGGGTACGAATAGTTGCATGGTAAAAAGCCTCAATTGAAGTATTTGACAGTTTTTGAAAGTATTGTTTATTCATGTAACAAAATAAAAAAAAAGAAAATCCGATGACAAATTATAAACAGATGTTTTAGTTGGTTATGAGCCAAACATTTATAAAGTTTACGATATTGCAAATGAAAAATTCGTTATTGTTCGTTATTGTAATTGTTGATAAAATAAATTTTTCAAAAAATAGACAAGTTATGAAGCTACAAGATTAAATTCTTAAGTGTTCTCAAAATTTTAATGAAATTCATATATATTTGTCATTGGATTAAATTTAGATTTGCATAATTTTATAAAAAGAGATCAGAAATGTTATCGAAAAATAAATCCGATATAGTAATAAATCAGATACATCAAACTTAAATTCATAAGAAACGATAGCTAAAACAAACGATAAGTCTATGATAAGAACAGGCGCACACAGAGTCTACTTCTCAAAAAGATCAAATGAGTCAAAATAAATTAAAAATGAAATCCAAGGCTTGAAGAAGTGAAAGGATTAAACACAAACCTCGCAGATTGTACGAGAAAACTGATATTAGTAAAGATTGCATGTTATGTCTACAATCCATTATTTGCAAAATTTCAAATTCATTTGGACAAATTAAATGTTGAGACGATAGAGTTCAATGGAAATAAGAAGTAAATGCCAAAATAAATTCACTGTTACTTAACAAGTACAGCAGTAGATGTTTTAAATAGATATCCAAATAAAAATAATGCTCTATTATGGCAATGTTTGAAATAGATCTTGAGATATTTAGAAGGCTCAATTAATTCAATATTGATTTATAATAAATGTAATTTTGTTAATATTTTCATTGGTTACGACGATTCTGATTGGGGAGATAATGAATAGGGCACTGACAGAAATTGGCTATCCATTTAAATTGTTTAAAGAATCTACTAAACATATATTAGTAAAGATTTCATGTTATGTGTACAACCTGTCATTTGCAAAATTTCAAATTCATTTGTAGACATTAAATATAGAGATCATAAAGTTCGTTGGGTATGTCGATTAGTTGGAGTACAAAAAGGCAAATTTCGATAGCCAGTTCAACAACTCATGCTAAATACTCTGTATGAAATTATGTCTGAAGCTTTATGGTTAAAATCATTTGCCTCTTATGTCAAAATAACAATTAATAAACCTATAATAATATATGAGAATAATATTTGCTGCATAAGTATTGTAAATAACCACGGCAGCCCTAAAAGATCGAAACACGTATATATAAAATAGCACTTTTTACGGGAACGAGTAAAAAAAATGTAATTAAATTCTAATATATTCCTACAGGTAAACAGTCGGCTGATGCACCGTTACCAATTGTTAATTTCTTAGAATTTAGAAGTGGAAAGAGGGTTTGAAATAACGTCATTGAAGAAATTATACATATATATAACAGCAACGTTATTATCGAAATTTCATATCGTTTCTGTCAGGAAAGGTTTGATTAGGTTTTAATGAGGTTATCCTGATCGTTGCAATAAGTATGGGCCAAAATGTAAGACACCTTCCATGTACTTCTCCAGAATCATATGGAAGATACAGAGTATATGTTTATTATTTTTTTTTTCAATAAAAAAAGGCACAATACTCACGCTGAACTCCAATACACAGAGTTTATATAATTAGTAATGAGAGAGTAAATTGCACACTGAAATAATTTATATATCTTATATGTCAAATATTCATTAAAAAATTCTGAATTTCTTACATATCTTACAGTAAAAAATTATACAGAAAATTTTATAGACAAACACCTGATAATCAGACAGAAATTTTTGAAATTTTAAGCTAGTTATGAAAATAATTTAAAATGATTTTTAAATTCAATCATAATCATTAGATAACACAGCTCCACAAAAAAAAGTTGTCAGCTTCAGAAACGCGACCATGGTAGTTATATATTTATGGGGTCGCTTAATCCGAATCCGGGGTCAGTTTGGCCTCATCAGATTTTTTTCAAGGTCAGTTAATCAAGGTCAATTTTTCAAGGTCAATTTATCAAAATATATAACAAGTTAACTAAGAGTATGGTATCTTGGGTTTTGTAGGACGCTGATTCCAAATCCGGGGTTATTACAACCCTATCAGGTCATGCTCAAGGTCAGTTGAAGGTTAAATCATCAATATTAATAATAAATAGACTAAAAGTACGAGGGGTGTTCAAAAAGTAAGGTAACTTTATGGTTTTCTCAAAAAATATTTATTTATTGGTCAATATTTATGTTGTTCCCTTCAAATTAATCCCCGTTAGATATATAATACACTTGTGCCAGCGCTTTTTCCAATCAGCGAAGCACTTTTGATAATCATTTTGAGATATAGCCTTGAGTTCTTCCAGCGATGCAGTTTTTATCTCCTCGATCGTTGAAAATTGATGTCCTTTCATGGGTTTCTGAAGTTTTAGGAAAAGAAAAAAGTCACTGGGAGTCAAATCCAGTGAATATGGAGGCTGAGGCATGATTATGGTGTTAGTTTTGGCTAAAAAATCTCTCACAAGCAACGATGAATAAGCAGGTGCATTATCGCGATGCAAAGTCCACGAAGTGTTTTTTCAAAGTTCCGGACGTTTTTTGCGTATTGCCGTTTGCAAACGACGTAAAACTTCAAGGTAATACTCCTTATTCACCGTACGACCTTGTGGTAAGAATTCCTGATGAATTACGCCACGATAATCAAAGAAGACGGTGAGCAAAACCTTGACATTTAATCGAACTTGGCGTACTTTTTTGGATGTTGACTCTTCTGGGGTCTTCCATTGGGACGATTTTTATAAAATAGCAACCTAATTCAATTTAATAATTTGTGCAGATAATGACATATTTAATTGCTTCGTAATTATAACAACTATTCTATGCAAGCGGTTTTGTATTTTCAACGAAGGATTCTGTTAAGAATGAAAGATTAATATAATTAAATATGTTGGTATTTTAATGATACGGCTATCTACATCTTTTGAATAATCAGTATAATCAATTAAATATTTCATTGCTTTCACTACATAATAACTCTTTTTCTTATTTCAGCAATAAATTATTATGTTAATTGAAAAATTTTTATCCTTAAATATTTGTAATAATAATCTACAAAATTAATTTTATGAAATATTTTATTGAATGAATGTAATTTGTCTTCATAATTACATAATATTCAACTTTATCAATTGTGATTATACATTGTACCAATTTAATATACAAATTAATTTAATTAAATTATTTAATAGATACTATTTGATAAAATAATTTTGTTAAATCAATTGAAATTTCAGTAATTCTACAACATTTTTTTCTCAGTGTAGGGAATTCAAATAAAATATCGAGGATACTTTCAATATTTTATGTAATCGTATAAAATAGGAATCACAAGAGATAAAAAAATTCAGATAGCGTTGAAAGAATTAGTTAATTTAATAAACCATCTGAAGAAATTAGGGAAAATAAATATTCTGCAGCATATAATATTGCTGATCTGGTTTATAATTGGAGATCTATCGAAATCAGTATGAATAATTCTAATTTAAAATTATTAATTGAGCAAGTCATAGAAATCTACAATATATGGGTTCATAGTTACTGTAACTTTTTTACACCTTTTTTATCAGAAAAAAAAACTTTGAATACAAACATGAAAAAAAAGGTATGACTTATAGAAAGAAAAGACTTAATGAAACTGCCCAAAGCAGTTTTTTCGAATTTGATGATTGTTTATGCCGTTTATTGCATAATTTTGAACTTTTCCATGATTATTGGTATGAGAATCGCGAGTGTCACTATCTTGCCAGTTAGGGATTCTCTAGTTCGAAGGGAGTTTTAGTTTTACACTTTATTCTCGCCTGATCAGATAGCAGAGACAGTAGAGTGGAACGAGCATATCCGTCAATAGTCGAAATTACAGCATATTTAGATCAAGTACGAGTGTGAAGGAGAAAGTTACTTTAGATGTATCATTAATAAACTGTAATATAAGTGAATGAGACTGCCTATGTTGTTAATCTACTTTCAGCATCACTTCCGCAAACTAACTAGTGAAAAAGTGCAAGCGGCGGTAAAACTTTCTCATATAAAGTGAGGGCGATTCTGACAGAAGCATTCATTAAGCTATTTAAAACACCCAATAACAATAGGAAACTTGTATTTAGACGTTTACTAGATTCAGTTATCGAAAATAAATCGAATTCTTGGAAACTATTTTGGGGACTGCTTCAATGTCACCATGCATAATTGTCTAAGCGTGCAATTCAATTATTAAGTGTTCCTGCATTTAATCATATATTTGATACATCTGTGTTCATAACGATTATAACAGCAATAATTTAAAAAAATTTTTATACTACTAAAATTATTTTATTTTATAAAACCGAATGAATATTTTGTAGTTTATAAGATACAAAACATTTTATGATCAATACTTCTTGAGTATCACGTTGAGAGATTTCTAATATTTGTTTTGCAAACAAAGTTTATATGCAATGTTTATATCCTTTATAAATTGTAAATAAATGTACAAGTTTATAATTGAAAGAGTTTACGAAAGAAATTGATTTATCTGTAGAAATGTAAATCTATTTTTATGCAAATTCTTATCCATTTAGATATAAAATAAAAGAAAAAGGTAAAACTAATCATCTTCATCTTCGAATTCATCATCGAAATCATCTTCTAATAAAAAGCTGTCAACCGTATTCAAATAATAACATAATACGACTAATTTTTCAGATCGATCGGCTCATAGTCGATTGTATGTACATGTAGGTAAAGAATGTACATAAGATCACTTAGGAAGTAAGCGTTCTCATTATCTTACGGATGCACATAAGTATAGTAACTTTAACGCTATCAGACCAAGTTCTAGATAAAAATAACTGGCGTTCCTCCAAAACAGTTTGGATGATTGAAAATGTCTTGCAAACAGCATTTCTAAATGTCCAGTTTTATTTATGCAATGCTCTAATTGAGCTAGATCTTCGTCAGATAAATAATTTTTACAAAAACCTCATTCATCAAATCCACATATTGAGGAATAATTGAAAATCGTTTTCTTTGAACAATCAGCATTATCCTCAGGAATATATAAATGAGCATAAGAATAAGCTAAACCAGAGTTCAACAGCTTCTGCTAGTTAAGTAAGTAAGCAATCCAATGTCTGACATCTGTTAATTACTGTACAAATAGGATCCAAAATAAAAATATTGTCCATTAATCTTACTTGAAAATTCGTATTGTTGATTATATTACTAATATCTTACGTTACAGCACTGTTAAGTTGATTAGCTAGATTTATAGATTTATCATGTACTCTAAATTAAATAAGCATAATCTACATGTATTTTTGTAACTAGCAAAACGCGTTTTAGCTGGTAAAACACATTCTTTATCTTCCTCCACAATAAGTAAATTTTCTAACGCTATATTTTTAGTATTGAATTCTTTCAATATTTGTTTCGCAGAATTAAGAAAAGGATTATCAGCCATAGTTTGAGAAAGCCCGTATGCCAGATGTTGATCAATCATCCCATTATATTAGACGCGTTATCATGATTTATGAAGCGTGTCTTCCATTAGCAAGAAACAAAATCGCCACAACATATTTTTGTTGCAAGATTTATTCTTCCACCAATCTAATAATAATTCAGCATCTCTTACTTGTACCTCCCTTATTAAATGCACGTAAATTTTACAACGCGAATTGAAGAGTTCATTTCTGAATTTGTCCTTCCAAGGAATGACATAATTCGGATTAAGCAAGTTAAGAAACTATTGAAAGTGAAACGATTTTATTACAACAAATGGAAAATTGTAGCCAAAAAAGATATCAAATAGTGCTAAGTTAATGCGATTTTGAAGATCACGATCTATTTCCAGGATTCAAATAAAAATTACTAGAATTATTCGAGTTATTATTAGAAAATTACAAGGTTGTAATTGTTAATTAATAAATATGTTTATAACGATAAATAACGATAAATGATAAAAATAACTAAATCATTTACGGGATTATATAAAATTATAATTAATTATATGAATAAGTCAATTAGATTCCAAAAAATATTTTAAATTAGTAATTATAGTTATAACAAATAATCAAAAATATAAACATATTACTTTTATTTTTATCGAGCTAAATTTTAATATTTATACATTAATAGTATGAATTACCTTCAATTAGTAATCAATCTTCACATCTAAAAATTATTAAGAATAATCTTTTCAATTCTTTGTTTACAATTAAAAAAACAACCGATGATTCGCTATATTAGTGTACACGATACTTTTGCAGAGTTTATAAACAAGCATTGTAGGTTAGGAAATTATGAAATCGTGATGTAATTTTTTACATATATTATTTTACATAATTTACATTTTCGACATATTTTACTTTTTGTGTAAAAAATCCGATGCTGTTTTGTAAAATTAACACCACTGTATATAACACATCGTGCTCGAGTTCTCTTGTATATTAAAAATAGACGCTGTTTCACTTACGAACTACAAGTATCGGTGTGAAAAAATACGCTATTTTCTACGAGATCATTTACCTGTGCGACAATAAACAAATTCTCGTATGTATCCAACGAAATACACTGCTGGTCACTTTGGGCCCTCCGCCGCAAAATTAGTCAAAACTAAAGTTTAATGTCTCTGGTAAAAATTAACGTACAGTCACCCAGGGGCACGTTTAGTATGACTCATGGATGCTATAAATGTTTTATAATTTTTGGCAAGCAATAATTTAAAATTGAAAATTTGATAAATTATTTGTTAAATTTAAAAATTTACCAAATCTGAAAAAAATTTTACAAAAATTTGAGTTAGAGCATTTCTTAGCTTTTATCAAGCTTTATCTGAATCACTGGTCAAAAAATTATTTTCGTCAAAACCGACGCGCGCACGGGCATTTTTACCGGGAAGTGACAGTATTTTTAAACATTTTTTCTCCTATACATTTTTTTGAACTTTTAACATTTATGGAGATAAAAAATGTTTAAAAAAAACTGTCACTTCCCGGAAAAAATGTACGTGCGCGCGTCGGTTTTGACGAAAATAATTTTTTGACCAGTGGTTCAAATAGAGCTTGATAAAAGCTAAAAAAAACTCTAACTCAAATTTTTGTAAGATTTTTTTTCAGATTTGGCAAATTTTCAAAGTTAGCATAACATTTTCCGAATTTTCAATGTTGAATTATTGCTTGCAAGAAAAGAAAAAAACAATCGATGGCATCCATGAGTCATACCATTTGAAAGCTCTTGGAAAGACCTTTTAAACGCGGCCCTGGGCTACTTTGTACATTAATTTTTATCGGAGACATTAAACCTTACATTTTTGACTAATTTTGCGGTGGCGGGAGGGGGAGGGGGGTAGGTGACCGGCAGTGTAAGTTCATTGAATCGTGTACAGATGACGTATTTAAAAATAGCACATTGTTTTTAAACCAATATCTATGATTTCTAAGCGATTGAAACAGCATTTACCCCAATTAGTATATAAGAGAACTCAGGCACGATGTTTTATACTGTATATATTAGAGTTAAGCGTGAATATTGTCGATACGAGTGTAGAATACACATAGCTAAGAGTGTTGGAGGTGATTTAATTAATTATCCAAGTTTGGTTTTACCTGTTTTCCCCTTCGAAGAAGTTACTTGCGCAAAAAGTTACTTGATATTTTCAGGAGGGAAAAACTTGAATAAGTACTTACATAAGAATTTACGCAAGAATTTAATTTATATTTTCAGTTGGGTTATTATAAAAAGCGGATAAATTTAATTTTACCAATGGATTCTTCAGGAAAAGTTACATGAAAAACATGCTCAGTGTATATAATTAAATGGTTATTATTATAATAATGAAACAACAAAATCGACTACCCAAACGTACATATGCCAACTACCTACATATTGTACATGTACACGTGAACTTGAAGTTAGCGCAGAGCCACTATATTGAATACATTACCAATTCTTACCGTATTTTATTATTGTTTTTAACAAGATATTAATGAAAAACATAAAGTAACATTAAGTTACCGAGCGGATCTCCAAATGTGTACACGATTACAGCCCTCCCCCCCCCCCCCCTATACTCGGACTAACTAACGCTTGGCTTGTCTAAAGCACATAAATATACGCGAGTGTACAGTATAGTTATTTATGTACTTTGACCGGGACAAGAGCCATTACGGCTGAAGTGATGTTTGTACGCGGGATGTATTGTAAGGCCGAGGCAACGAGCACTGAAGCGCTTATACTATCCCACGGTACAAACATAACCTCAACCATATCTGCACTTATTCCGGTCGTTATGCGTATAAAAATTCCTATCTTTGAAAGACTGAATTCGGGTTTTCGTGCACATGACACTCAATATGTGATGAGATCGCTTATTCGCCACAATTAAACCCGGACCTTACGGTTATCATTTGTTCCTCGTAAGTCATATCGTAATAAGATTAGCTGACCGAAAAACGATTAAGGAGCGAGGATGAGTCATTCACCTGGCTGTAATGAACTCGACATAACTCAGGAGTCACCCCTTGTCTTGCCTCCTGGGTTGTAATAGCCGAAAAACAAGCTGAGGCACTGCTAAGGTGGTTTTCGCATGTAAGCGACCCATTACACAAGGAGCGTTCTCGTAAAAACCTGATTAGCTAGGACGGTATTTCTTACTCCTCGACCTGAAAGTACGTCGTTCATGGCTTGATTTCGCTCCAGAAAGAGCGACTTTTGTATATTACTGCACTTTTGTATGCTCCAGAAAGTAGCAAATTTTCGTGTTTTATTCCCACGGATACTGCGTAAATAAATACTAATATTCATGGTTAATGCTTTGAACTGCCTTTCTGCTCGCGCAAGTCCTGACCTTAGTGCAATTTTCTAGTTCTTCAAAAAATGGCTAAGATATCAGATAAAATAGATGAGGACTTGTCTGACGGTTTGGGGATTCGGGGATTAATAAAAATTGATGAAGAATTTTGATCGAGTAGCACAACAAATTGTGGAAAGTAGTACATTGCCAAAAAAGTCTTCCGAGAAGTATTTACTAGTAAACAACACTTACAAGAAGTAGTTAGAGGACAACAAAAATTACTTTAAATTTTCATGAAATAAACTTAATTGTTTATTTTAATGGCTTAAAAACAAAATTAAAAATTCTTCCACTATGAAGTGCTTGGAGTATGTGAAGAAAGACTGAGTATCAAAGACGATATTGATATCAGTTATTTCTTAAATTTGAACAGTTTAATAAAAAATAATGCTAAAGGTTACAAGCTTAAAAAGTCAAGTGTTTTGAAATGAGATAAAATAATGAAATTCATGACGGAAGCTTCAGATTAAGTTTACTTATCAATGAAGGTTATAATTATCAATAATACTCTATATCCTTTTTTCAGTTCAACTGAATTCTTATTGTGTGTGCTTACATACGAGTATAATACATGTATTTTGAATTTGTGGTGCGTTGTGTTCTGACGAGATTACGAAGATGAAAACCACTGATGTAGAAGATATAGATTGCAGTAGATTTTTCGTATCAATTCAATATAACAATAACGAGTATCCTGGCCAGTTTGTGATTGGAAAGTTTTTATGCAACAAAGTTCAGAATACATTCAATTGAGATCTCCTGATAAATTTAGCGACAAATTTTTTTTCAGTACCATAATGGCAAATATACTCGACAACCTATTGGCAGATACAAGATAGGAGAAATGACAGTGAATTTTGTTACTTATTTGCAATGGAATAATCCAAAAAAAATATACCGATCACTGCTTTCGCAGAACTGCATCAGCACTCCCCTCTGAATGTGGTACCAACATGCAAATGATAAAATAGTTAAGGACATCGCGTTCAAACATTGTAGCGGAAGCTAGATCGAAAATTCTGTATGCGGCAGAAAATTGATTTATGAAGGTATTATTCATGGACATAAATAAACCAGTACTGACCCAAAACCATCTACGAGTAGAGAGCAAACTCCTCTACAAGAAAATATTGAATCAGCCTATACAATTTAGATTCGTGAGACTTTTCGGGTGATTTTACACGAACTCTTATTGACTCAACTATACGTAAAATACTAACACCATCAAATGATAGAGCTGAGTTATCTACTCACATTAATAATAAATTATTTCATTCAAAACCACCCATTAAGCTGAATTTCAATAATCAACCAACTGTCCAGATGCTTTTGAATAAAAAAAGAAATCATTTAGAAGATTTTGTCGGACTTCAAAATTAAGTTACAAATGACGTGGCATATTCTGTTTTCAATAAACATTTTTAATTTGAAAACTGCATATTTATTAATTGTGTTTTTAATATTACCCGGATAGAACAAAACGTTTTCAAAACATTTTCTGCCAAACTCAGAAACATTGTGAAATTTTGATAGAATAAACGTTTTAGAAACGACAGATGCGTTTATAATATTTGTTTATACTCAAATAAAACTGCATTTTTGAAACGTATTGAAAACATTATATCACTAAAAATCTGACCGGGCGATATTTTTAGTATACACAGTATACTTTATAGATTTTCGCTGATTCCGAGTCTGGGTTCAAAATTGCTCTATCACCCTTGGTTTTCTAGATATCTGAACCTAAAAGCGTCAAAAACACGCTTTTTTGCTATATTTAACCACCTGTAACACGACGAAGGATTTTTCTGCGGAATTCTGACCACAGTTCATAAAAGAGCAGCCCTTGGGCTACAAAAAGCACTATTCAAAATTAATTTTATAATTTTTTCAACGAAGATATGGTCGTTTGAAAAATGTTGGATCTGAACATTCATAAAATTGTTTATTTGACCGATTAAAACCTCTATTTTTCGTTTATCAGCGTAGCTAAAGCTATAAATCAGTAAATAACACTTGTACAAACTGATTAGTATTAAGTATTGTAAAAGTGATAAGTTTGCTGGATGACTGCATAAAAACCAGTAAGAGGCCATCTAGTAGCTTAAAATGAACTATTAATTTGAATAGAAAAATCTATTTTATTTTTATCAGCTATCGCTAGATGACCTATTGTTGGAATTTACACGACTTACCATCTTTATAGTAGTTAATACCTTTTTCACAAATATGATTCAGTAGTAATTACGTCAAGATTTTCGAGCATATAGGTTAAGATGAAGATCTAAGCTATCTATAATTACACTAGATGGTCAATGATACGTGTATTCGAATTAACTCAACACTACTCGCACTTCCATTATCATGCCTTTTTGAATGTTTCCCTTCTGAGGATAAAAAAAAATACAAGCTTTATCGAACATCTGAATTATATATTTTTTGAAAACGTTTTGAAAACGCTTTACAAACTTTTGGATTTCCAGGCTGCAAAAAATTTTATTGATAAAACCGTTTTCAAAACGTTTTACAAATGTTAGCACACTCTGAAAATTAAAAAATAGGTGAACTTATCGTACGTTTCAAAAACTTTTTGAAGTTTTCCGAAAAACGTTTTTGTGTTATTCGGGTACTGCTTGCAAATGTGATAAATAAAATTAGGGTAAATGTTAAAAAAAAATTTCACATAAAATTATTTGCATTATTTTCTGTACATGTTGGTTCTTAATGAAAACTCATTTTGATTTTATTTATAATCTACTTTTATAACTACTTTGGTCTACTATTTTTTATGCTCGCTTCAACCTAAAAAACCTCGACTTTACCTCAGTTTTACAAATGTCGGGAATCAATGAAAACATCAATCAATCAGCTGACTGACTGGTCGACGCGTTATGCAAGCTCTCCGGCTGTAGCCCTTTGAGACAAACCACAAAAAAAGAAATTAATTTGCTTAATTTTAAAAATATCAATTATTTGACGTACTTTCGGATCGGGAGCTAGAAAAATTATAGTACACGACACTTGGCCAGAATGCTGAAAAAATCCAACTTTCTGGCCATGTGTCATATCACACTATTTATTTACTATAGGCAGAACAAGCGCTGTCACGGCCGAGGTAATATGCTAGTAGCGCGGTATAGTAGAAGAGCTGGAGTCAGCAAGTGGAGCGAGCGCCGAAGCTGTTATAATCTCGCGATACAAACATAACCCTCGGCCGTAACCGTACTTGGCTCGGCGACAGTGTTTAAAAAATTTTTAAGCCTAAACAAGACCGTGTTCGGATTCTCGTACAGTTGACACTCAATAACCAAAGAGGTTGCTTGTGACAAACAAGGCGCATATTTTATAGTTATTTATTACTTTATATTATTCAAAGTTGTGAATATAATCAATGTTCTTCAACAAACAGTAAACTTATTTTTTCCAAGTATACTTTAACTTACTTTAACTTTTACCATAGTTCTGTTAGTAAGACTAAAATATCAAAGTTTACTAAACATAACTTAAAACTGAATTACATTCAAATTACTTATGATTTGCACAAAAACGCAGCGCTGATTGTCTTACATCAAGCGTATCGAGCGCCTTCATACCGGAGAAGAAAATGTTTGTATCACGGGATATAAAAGCTTCGGCGCTCACTGTCTCGGCTCTCTTATATTATCCCGCGTTGAAAACATTTTCTACTCTGGTGTAATGGCACTTGATACGCTGCTGACGCATAAATAACTATTAAGTGCCTTAACCCACAAAAGCACGCATACGGCAGGGGGATATGCATGTATGTAATAAGAATAGTATTCGCGATGGCAACAAAATCGAGGAAGCGCAACCCAGTTACTTAGCATGGGAAAATAGTGGATGTAAAACAGAAATTTCTGTTTTACGCAGCTTCTAAATTTCGCTACTATCTAAAACCATTGGGCGCTGCAGTCAACTTTTCAATCACGTATAAGACCCAGGCAGCGAGCGAATCGAACGCATAAATAATAACTAATACAGCTAGGGAAGTACTGAAAGGAATAGCTGTTGATAAGCTATATGTAGTCGAAGGCAGTCGTATTGTCGCTTGGTATATCGGGATACCAGGTGGAACACGTGTTAGCAACAATATGATATTTTTGTAACGTATGTCATAATACCTCACTATCAGCGTTTGCTTCGCTCACTACCTCGATCTTATATACTATCCAGCTAAAAACATCCTCCCCATGCTATACTGATAGTGATTGGTTCGCCCGAGGGACACAAATAACTAAGTGTCCTTATAGTTAGAAATCTTCCCTCTACTCACCAGTTTCTTTGTACACGCGTGCTTCCGAACAGCACTGTCATTTGTCTTCGCAATTGTCTCATTATTTTTGTTTACAAACTTGACGTATGCCGATAAAAATTATAAATAACGATACCTGTATTAGTTCATAGGTATGCATATCGCATAGACACACGTCTACGTGTTGTATGTACTATAGGTATATTTTGTATGTTTAAAATACAGCAATACTGAGAATCCGCATACAGTAAACAGTAACTCAGTCTTCGCGTTTCCAAGTCCAATAGTTCCGAGCGCGTCTGTGTACTACTGGTGTGGGCGTGTGTGTGTGTGAATGGCTATACGCTTGCGTGTAAGAACCGTGGGTGCCGTGCTCTCTCGGTAGTTACTATTATACCTATATGTATAATTCTTGCTTCTTTCAGTTAGTCTCAGTTCAGTTCAGTCTTTGGGGCTGTTCAGAGTGCGGTCAAGTGTGCGTGGTTCGCTAGAAATATTAACACGCGACAAACGTGAAAATAAGTTACAATCACAGTGTGCTGCTTAGTGAGTTTCGGTTATTAACTATTTTGTTCCGGCTGCCACACATTACGCAGGTATATAAGTATACACGTATATACACATATGCGAGAAGAGTCGGCACTTGGCTCCCCCGATTTTCGACGTATCTGTGATATATACTCGTGTGCAGGCTGTGTAGCGTGTGCCTCCGGCTGACATAACCTCCAACTCCGACCACATGGTTCAAGCGTGCGCTTCTAATTACCACGTTTTTATGCATTTTCAGGCTATCTCCGCTCTACTTAATAGTCTCCTTTGCTCACGCCGCATCTGTATTTTTCTTGCTTATTTTACTATTTCATCTTTTTTTGTATTCTTTGCCCATCTTCGCTATTAAAGATTACTTATTATTTACCTACATACTATTTTTTAACACTCGATGCTTGTCAGCTTACTTTGTTCCTCTTCATGACCTCCAGTCTTCCGTTTTTCGTAGCTGCTGTGTTCGCGTTGCTTTATGTAATAAACAGATCATATAATTTGTTCAAATACACCTTAACAAAGCCTTTGCATCTTTACCGGCTCTTCCATATTGTTCATTAGATTTTTCCCGCAATTCTTTTTCCACTGCTATTGTCAATTATTCATCGTCAAAATTTGTTCTCGTACGTCGTTGTTTGTCAATGATATTTTATATTTAATTCTAAGTGGTTTGTTATTAATTGATTAAAAATTTCTACCAGTATGTTCATATGCAAGTAAAATGTACAATATTTCTATTACATATGTTTTAAATTTTTAATTTTTACTTGAAGCTGTTTCTTGTTCATCTAAATCTTTAAAATTTTTTATAACTTTCTATAATATTTTTTAATTTCACGTTTTAATTTACTTCTTAATTAAAATATCAACATTGGTATCTTAGTACCACATAAACTTTTTAATACAGATTATATTTCACAAAGAAGTTGAATTGATCTGTGATTATAATCATAAAACATAGAAAATTTATCTCTGCCTGTTGTTATAATTTGTGTTTTAATAAAAGCTTTTTTAACAAAGTTATTGAATGTTGAAAGTCAATATGAGACCAAGATAACGGTCCAATGTAACCAAGGCTTTAATCATTGTATCTTTTAATAATTCACATGGATTACAATATTAATAATTCATATGTATTACAAAATGTATTTTTACAACTGTATGTTAGCTTTATTTAAATGTATCAAGAACCAATTAAAAATATAAGATTAAAAAGAAATTAATCATTACTTTTAGAAAACTGGATCAAGTATTGGAATTTATTATTTGAAATTGTGTCATGGAAGCTAGTTTTCTCAATTTTCATGATGAAGAACATTTTTCAGACTTTTCTTTATCTTTGGATCATCAGGTATTTATAATGTTATTTTATTGAGCTATATATCTACTTTTCTTTCTAATTTACTAATGATTAATTATATTAAATTACGAATTATTATTGTTAGCATAATTTGTTGGAAGAGTCTCAAAATACATTAGTGCGCATGGTAGATAATGATTTTGGTTATATAGAAAACTTAGATTTTGATTCCAATGATGATCAGTGGGAAATGGAACAAGAGTAAGTAATTATAACTATAGCTGTTATTATAACAGTTATAATTTTGTTTTAAATTTCACTGAATTTATTCAAAATAACTTAACTACTAATAAAATAATATTATCTATATCATATAGACTCAATGGAGATCTTGCTATACTACCAGTTTCTGGAGTGGCAGGAGTCATTCCAAAGTTTGATAATATCAAAGAGGACTTTGCAAAAGTACTCACTGATTGGCAAGAGCATGTTGGATTTCTACACGTATTACATTATTTATTTTTCTATTTTATAATAATTTAATATGAGATACGTCACTTGATGAGAAAGTAAATTTAATAATCTATTCAAAAATTGTTTTAGTCCACCGAACTAGAAGAAGATATTGACATGGTTAATTTAGATATGGGATTTGATATGAACATAGTTGATGATTCTCTTAATGATACAATAAATACTCCAGATGATGTTTCAGATAGTCCACAAAGTAGCGAAGAGTCATTAAAAAATTTTAATACTATACTGGTCAATCCTATCAAGTGTGAACTTAATGCTGATAGAATTAACCATTCTTCTGAGTCTGATCAAAGCGAAAAAGAAATAGGTAAGTTGTGCCTAACAAATAAAATACAAGTGTCTCTAATTGTAATGTCTATATAATCAACTTGTTCAGTTGCTTTACATAAGAGTACTTTTTAATTCTTATAATAATACCTAAAAACTAGTTAGATTTTTAAAATAATACTGATTAAAACCATTTATATTTATTAATAACCTTTCCTCCTTTACATAGATGTTGTAGGACTAGATTTGGTCGAGGATGTAAACCATAGTAGTGACTTTACACATGTCAGAATACAACATACAACTTCTCCATCAAAAGAATGCAATTACAAAAGCTTAGGTTTGTTTGAATGCTAAAGAGATTCTTTTTAAGTATTTTATTTCCAATTTAATTAATCTAATCATTTTTAATTTTTAATTTGTAAATTTGGTTGTCTCAATTTTTTAAATCAGATTTGCTATTGTCATTTTGCCTAAAAACATTATTATTTTTTTCTTAAGAGGAGAATGAAGCAAGTTTTCTACCTTGAATCTTTGTGTTCATTTCATGTCAAGTTTAATAAATTGATTCCACTTTTATTATCAACTAATGAAACTGTTCTGATTTGAACAATTATTACAAACCAAAAGTTTGAAAAAAATAATTAGACCAACTAAAATATTGATTCTTATCTATATTATTTTCAAAATGCTCTTAAACTTATTGCTATTATTTTCATTATTTATATTCTATAGTGTATAATATTTAATTTATAAATTTTCATAAATTTTCAAATTTGGGATAAAATTACTAGGTATTAAGTCATCTAATAATTTTTATGTTGAGAGTAATAATCATTTTACAATCTTTAATAAGTAGAAAAATATTGAATTTTTTCAAATTGTAAGCGTGTATTTTCTTTCACTTGTTAAACAGGAAATCAAGTAACTGTTGTCAAAGAAAAATCACTTGACGATATAGTTATTAAGGAGGAATCTCTTGACATGGAAGATGAAACGCCTTTAGTCTCTCCTGTACCAATGATTAGTGCAGAATTTTCAAAAAGCAGTAAAAGGAAAAATCTAAAAAGCTGTAAGAAAGATGTACCAAAAAGCAAAAATAAAAAAAGTAGAAATATTTCCAAAGTAAACATAAAAGTTTCGGAAAAATCAAAAATTGAAATACAATCTAAAATATTTATCGAAGAAACAAGTAATTCCAATAGAAGTTCAAAGAAAATTCCAGGTTACTTGATTCTTCACTTATAATTTCTACATTTGCAATATCATTCTCTTGAAATTAAACAATTTGATTATTATCTCTAGTATTAGAAGCTGGCGATGTTAAAAGTCTTTTGGAGCAATTTGAAGCCACCGAGGCAAGGTCAATCACTCCCCGAATGCCTGAAATATCGCAAATGCCAAAAATCCCTTTAAAGAAGAATTTAGCAAAATCTAATGAAAATACTTTGATGAAAAACTCGGTTAATAACCAAGATTCTAAACCGCAACAAGGCATGCGAGAGTCCCTACCTAAGGAAGTTATTGATAGAATAAAGGTAATTTCAAGTTCAATGTAGACAGAAACTTATTTGTCAATCTCAAAATTCTTATACTCGTTGTTGGATACGTGTTTTACCAGGCTTCTGGATGCAAGAGAACAATATCAGTGATACCTGCTATGCCTAATAAAAAGACTGTTTTAAAAGGTAATGGAACGAGAATGCAAGAAGCAGCTGCGACTCTTTCCCGAAATAAATTACTCAAGTTGGTATGTATTGCATTACAGCCTGCAGAAATATAAGCTCGATTTAGGAACTGAAAAATGTTTTGAGGAACTTGCATAATATGTAAATATCTATTTCAGGTAGCAAGTGGAAACGGTAATTCAAGTGCAAGACTCGACGGCTCTGTCCAGATGGATCACGATTACTGCGGCAATTTAAGCTTAATAATGAACAGCAGTAGTAGTGACAGTAACGGCAATCGTAAGTATATTTAAAGAGCACCAGGATAAATGTGAGCAAGTAAAATTAAAAAATGACTACTCGCTATAGCCTTCGCAACGCCAAGCAGCGGCAGGATCGCAGCCGCGAAGCTGTGGTTGAATGCTGGCTCGAAAAAAGACAGTGGGTTGGAATTAGTTGAAGTAAATTCCGTTGATAAGGAGCAGACGCCAAAGGCGATGGTGTCTAAAGCTCAGGCAGTCGCACAAAGAACGTCGACGGCTTTGGGACACGAGAGCAAGATCCACTCGGCCCTAGCAATGAGCATCCTTCAGCAGCAGAAAAAGGGCCTCACCAGTAAGCCGCATATGGTATCGGTGCTCAAGAAGCAGCAGCCGCAACAGAAGTTCGTTGATAATAACTTCGTGGAGTCAATCGTCACTACGACCAACAGTTCCAACGGCCAGGTGCAGAATATCATAGTACAGACGAGCGAGACCAAACACGAGGACGAGGTGACAGCAGAAATGGAGAAGGACGATCAGGAAAAGCAACAGCAGCAGCCAGTTCGCAGAAAGCTCAATCTGGCTGAGTACCGCAGCAGGCGCTTCGAGCAAAACCGTAGTGACGGCAGTCGTACGAGCTCACCGGTGCAGCCGATGGCGCTGGTCTACGTACATCACGCGTCCAGCAGCACCGAGGCCATGTGCTGCGACAGGGAAATCGTATCGGTGCTCAAGCCCAAAAGCGAACTTGAAGAAGAGAAACTCAGACCTAAGGCACCGACCGAGGACAAAACCACCCAGACCGCCCAATCCGTCTTCGGGCTCTACACCGGAGAGGCTTGCAATTCGGTTACCGGCTCAGTGCTCCAGGGCGACAAGCCACAATCACAAGCAAAGGTCGTCGGCGAGCGATTGCCACCGAGGTAGGTGTTCACTGTTTGTCCCTTCAGATATGAGCCTCAAGCTACATTTTCTGATCCTTTCACAACCATTTGTAGCCTCGAAACTGCCCGACAGTCATGTAAGAGCCGCAACTACAGACGTGCTCAAGGCCGCGCTTCCTCCAGCTCCTCGGCGGATAGCCGCAGCCGTAACCAAATCTCTGCTCGACGGGACGTTCGACACCGCAGCCGCAGCCGCAGCCGCAGTCGCAGCCGTAGCCGTAGCCGCAGCCGTAGCCGTAGCCGTAACCGTAACCGCAGCCGTAGCCGAAGCCGAAGCCGAAGCCGAAGCCGAAGCCGAAGCCGAAGCCGAAGCCGAAGCCGAAGCCGAAGCCGAAGCCGAAGCCGAAGCCGTAGCCGTAGCTGTAGCCGAAGTCGTAGCTGTAGCCGTAACCGTAACCGCGGTCGCAGTCGCAGTTGCAGTCGCAGTCACAGTCGCAGTCGCAGTCGCAGTCGCAGTCGCAGTCGCAGTCGCAGTCGCAGTCGCAGTCACAGTCACAGTCGCAGTCGCATTCGCAGTCGCAGTTGCAGTCGCAGTCGTAGTCGTAATCGCAGTTGCAGTCGCCGTCGCAGTCACAGTCTCAGTCGCAGTCACAGTCGCAGTTGCAGTCGCAGCCGCAGTCGCAGTCGCAGCCACAGCCGTGGTTGTAGCCGAGGACGGGGTCGTCAGTCGCGTGCACGAAGCAGGAGCAGCAGTAGGAGCAGAAGCACCGACTCTAGAAGAGGTAGACCCTACGCCAGACGAAGACGCATCAGCCACCGGCGGAGCTCCGTGAGCTCCAGTAGCAGCTGGTCGTCTAGTTCCCGTTCTAGCTGCCGCTCTCGCTCCAGGCCTAGACTCGGATCCAAATCCAAATCCAGGTCTAGCTGTTCACCACGCTACAGATCTTCTTCGCGCTCCAGCTGCAGATCCAGGTCCTCTCGTTACTCCAGCTGCTCCAGGTAACGATCCGCTGCTCAGCACAACTACCTAGACTAATTATCTACTCTGGGTCCTCTTCGAGAGCTACCGTCTGCTCCGACTCGCGCCGACTCAACCCGTAACATTTGCCCGCTGGTCTTCCTCTCTCCCCGAAGCAGAACGCATTTCTACTTTCTACTGCTTGGTCTTAGCGAACTGAATTGAGCTCGTTCGAGCCAATACAATTTTGTTGTTATTCGGAGAGTTGTCCAAAAACACGCAGATGCAGACGCTTTACTATCTGATCTGACGTTATGAACTGACGGTTGTAGGTCCCCTTCTCGTTCCAATTACGGGCGTATTTTGTCGTCGACAAGGCGAGGAAGAGGATATCCAGATTCTCATTCCGATGGATACGGAGGCCATTCTCCTGCTAATAATCGTGGATATACTGGTTACAAGAGGTAAAACAAGACATTCTCTACTGACACACTGGGCTCTATGTTCTCTCCCTACTTTTTGCGTCATTTCAGTTGATTCTCCAAAGTCCCTCACAGATCAGCAGCAATGAACCCAATACCCAATAAACTATTGCCTTTATTCTCTGAAATTCAAGCAAACTATTTCCAGCATTATTCTGATGCTATTGCTGTTTGGTGACCAATTCGTAGCCGGGACGCATATCAAAGTTTTCTTTGCACAGCAACTACTTCTAATCACTTGATTTGTTATTTTTATTGCAGAAAACCCTACGACGAATGGTTTGTTAGAGAAAAGCAGCGACAAGTCGAAGAACGCAGAGTGATATACGTTGGTCGTCTCAAAGACGGAATAACTAAAGCAGAGTTACGACGAAGATTCGACATTTTCGGACCCGTAGTGGATATCAGTATACATTTCAGGGAACATGGGTAAGCTTTTTGAATGACCCTCGAATATGTAGTAACTACAAAGCAGATGACCGTGCATCCATCATCAATCTACTTTGCTTGTTATTCATAAATTTTCCATTTTTTTCAGACATAATTATGGCTTTGTTACATTTGCTTATAAAAATGACGCCTATAAAGCTGTCGAACATGGCAATGACGATCCCACTTTACCTCGATACGATTTGTGTTTTGGAGGTCGGCGTGCTTTCTGTAAAGTAAAATACGCAGACCTTGGTAAGTTTTTATTTGTAACATATTTACTTATAAAACTTATCAATAATTTGACAATCTTTGTTGTAGATGGGGCAGCAGTTGAATCGATGGACGAAAATAGAGGAGCAATTTATAAACCAGAGGAAGAAAATACTTTTGACCTTCTTTTAAAAGAAGCCCAAGCTAAATTGCGCAAAAGGAAAGTTTGACAAACGTATTTTATACTAGTTTTAAATGTAATATAACCTCTAGTGATTTTGCTGCCATAAAGCTCTGGTACTCGGGATCACAGTATGTTCAGTTGTAAAGCATACCTGTTTACTATGCATAGATATTTAGCTAGAGAATTATTTGTATAAAAATTAAACGAACCTGTTTTTGTAATTAACTTTTAATTATAGTAAATTAATTTTAAAATGCAAAAAACGAAGTTATAGATATTCGAGGTTTTACTAATGATTTTATTAACTCTGCGATATCTATGAAATGGAACTTCTATTCTATGCAAAACAAATGATTCACTACTACATTTTCTCTAGAATTAAAGTTAACAAAATAACTCTAATACTTATTGACTATACAGAGATTATTACTATCATTTTTAGCGTTATTATGATTAGTATCATAATCTAAATCGTTTAAAATGCTATTATAAACAGACTGATTGCGTAGAAAATCTCAGAATTACTGATTAGTGTGATGATATCATAAAAGACAACTTATTAATAACAATTATTTGGTAAAATCTATATGATTCAGTAATATTACTTTTTAAATTCCTTATTCTGAAATTCACATTCCAATAACAAACAAAATTTGTTACGAATAGGCTGTCACTACCAAAGTACGACGGATCTATTTTTTATTGAATTATTTGTGTGCAGTCAGATTCTTCATGGTTAATAAAAAATTGCGCTTGCTTTAGTTTCATTAAAATCGAGAAAGCTTACTCGATCACTGAATGGTGAATCTTAGTTCAACAGATTAGAAATTTAGTTGAAGGAATTTAAAGTGTGCCTTACTCAATAAATTTGGAACACTATTAATATTTGTGTAAAGTCATCTTATTTTCACGATACATCTTAGTTTTCTAAATTATGATGTATTTATATATTTTACGTGTTATTTATAGCTATGATCTGTGTTCATACATTCGATTAAATAATTACTGAGATGGAATGCGTATTTGATTTTCAAAAGTTATTCATGACTTTTTTAATAAAAAAAGAATAAAGGAAATAGTCACCATAATATTCTTTACATGGTATTTTACAATATTGAATAGAAAAAACGTACAGAATTAATGACATTATAATGTTATAAGATTACAGAATTGAATGTATCATGTGTATATTGTTTGAAACGTAATTTTAATTAATATGGAGAAAAATATCAGAGGCACATTTCTATGTTACCATCAAATCATGTTAGAATTGAGAATGTGTTGGCGAAGATATAATTACGAATTAAAAATGACACGCTTTATTATATTGACAAATAAATTAATATAGATAAGTAATTATTTTCTGTCGGTAGAGTATTTCTTATAATAATTACATTTTCCATAACATTCTTAATTTTTAATTGATTCTACTATTATTTGTTCTATATATGTAATATTTGTTTTTTTGGCGTTTGATAATTTATCAATTGTTATGAAATGGGATACTGATATAATTCTCTGAAGAATGTGCTACATGAAAAATGGAAGTGTATAAACCATTAATTAATTAGAACACATAAGAAATACAAGCTCTTCGTTAATTAACGGTAATAAATGTATTATTGGTGGCCATCATATTGATATACCATATCAAGAAAAAAATCATTTTACTTTACAATATATTACGAAAAATAATAAATGATTTTATGGCATTGATTTTTTTTCATAGCAAAGACTTTTCTTCATCTAAAGTCTTAGATAAAATATGTAATTCATTTATTTGCATCTTGTAAAAAGTTCTTGATAATTACCGATTACGTTTGTTATAGTAAAATTGGCATAATTCATTTCGACGTCGATCAAAAACTATCTTTTAGTTTTTGCATTTTTTCAGCTTTCGAATCCTTACTCATAGAATTCAATAAAACACAAAAAAAAGTTATTGTAAAGACTGCAGTACAAAAATATTTGTACAAAGAAAGCGCCATCGAAACATTGTTAGATTTGTATTGATATGTTACTTACAAATAATTTTGATGGATATACACGTTTAGATTTACAAGCTGCATGATGCGTTACCAATATGTGATATCTTCATTTCTATTTGTTCATGATTGATAATAGCTAATAATGCTATGAAAACGGACAATGGAGAGATCAGTTAGTATTATACAATAAAAATAATGTTTTAATACCGACATTTTAATAACGTATGATAAAATTTAGATAGCAGGTGTAAAAATAGGATTAACTTTTCTAAAATTACTGTGGCTGGAACTAGCGTTTCAAATGTACGTTGTACTCGATTTCAAATGGAATAAGGCTATGTACTATAAAATAAATACAAAGATCATTTGGCATAATCAAGTACTTCAATGTTATTGTTTCTTCAGATAAAGGCTCATAAGTCAATTTTCATTTATTACTTGACAATACTTTTTATAAAACTAATTTAACCTCATTGTATAAGATATAAATATATTTATTTTGTTTAAGTTAAAAATATTTCATTCTGGCCGCTGCTATATATTTTAAAGATTCCATTTACTAATAACTATTATAACATACATCATGTGGAAATATAGGACATTTTGATACTATATACTGCAAGAAAGTAACTCTAGCCTTGGTGGACGTTTTCACCCGAGTGAAGATCTGCGAAGTTGGCCTCCCTCATTTTCAAGGGAAATTAGTAGCGAAAAAGGGAAAACAGCATTAATTGCTCTAATTGTCTTTGATATCAGTGTTAATTTTACTTTTACGATTACTTACCGGGAAATACGGAAAAATTCCAATTTTCTGATTACCTATTGAATAGCTATTATTTTGATGATTTGTTGTTGAATTTTTGCGGGAAAGGTCTCAAAATGAAAATTATTATTTCCCTCGTCATTACCTCATTCATTTTTGCAATCAATTGCATAGATGTTCACTTTAGAGCGTCGGAATTATGAAAAATTTACAAATTACATTTTTCTATAGAAATGTGGTCTAAGCTACCTAAGTTAGGGCCAGATTAAGTTAAGATGTCGATGAGTTAGATCTCTCACGCCTAGAGATGATTCCCGGCTAGAATGTTAAGATTTTCAAAATGAAAAAAAATATATTCAATTGTATTATTTTTTTGAGTTTTTAATATTGTATATGTTTTATCTGATCAACATTATCGAGGGCGCCATCAACCGACATTTGAGTTTCTTTTTTTTTTTCTAACAAATTTTTTTCGTTTGGCTGAACAATATCAACGTATTTTACTATATTCATCTAAAGTAGCAAAAATCACCGTTAGATGGTGAGAATCCTGAAATCTATATTCACATCTAAAGTAGCTCATTGATTTATATAATTTGATTCATTGCAGTAACAAGTTGAACCTAAAATAGTTGTGTTACTGTTATACTAGTCAAACACGATCAATTATTATAATTTATTGGTACTGTAAAAGTACTTTTATTTAATAACTCTCTTATTTGTCGAGATCATCCATCACTTATTTCTCTAAACATGCCAATTAGCAGTAAAGAGTCAGAACCAGAAATTGAATCTCATTCTGATGAAATTATTGAAATCGATACCAATGAATTAGAGTACATTCCCGGTTGAGAAATAATTTACGAAAATTCTTTTTTTCATTCTATAAAACAATTTATATCGTCATCAGAAATGAGAATGACCTATTCATTATTTTGAAATTTTTTCGATGAAGTTCTAAAAATTATATACGAAGCAACAAATCGATTTCAAAATCAAAACTCTAAACAAGAACAGGTAAACATGAGTAAATGGAAAGATTTATAGAAAAAGAAGAACTTATGATATTTTTAGCTCTGTCTATTCTTATAGGACGTTAGAAAAAGGAAGCTCGAAGTTTATTGGAGTACTTTTCCAATATCATCAACTCCCATATTTTCAAAATCAATGACTTGCAATCGTTATCGTCAAAATTTTACGTTTTTTACATTTCACAGATAATAATGTTACTTCTGATCATCTATTGAAAAAAATTAAAATCGGTTATAGATCATTTGAAAGCAAAGTTTGTGACCATTATATATCCAGCTGAAAAATTATGCACCGATGAAAGTTTTATTTTGTGGAAAGGTCGACTATCTTTCAAATAATATCTATCTTTGAAACGTCACCATGTGGTATAAAATTATTCTAACTTGTTGATTTTGAGCACGGAATAATCTTGGACTTCATCATTTACACAAAGGTAAATACTGATTTTGAGAAGTTCGATTTAGGTATTTCAGGTAATATTGTTGCTCATATGATAAGATCTTATTTCAACTAAGATCATACTTTTTACATTGATAATTGGTATTCCTCTCCGAAATTGGCTGAATTTTTGCACGATAAAGACAGAGGCTCATTCGGTACGATGAAGAAAAACAGAAAAGGATTACCATGCTTGGATTCGAAACTTGAAAAGGGAAAAGTTCAACTTACATATAACATTATCTAGATGGTTATAAAATGTTAAGATAAAAAAGAAGTGTACATGATGACTTCAGTGTATGAATTTGACTTATTTAGAAACAGGGAAAAGAGATTGTAAGACTGGAGAAAAGAAAATGAAATTATCGTGTATAATTGATTATAATAAAAATATAGGAGGAATAGAGATGATTGACAAACAATCCTGCTAAAAAAGAAACATTGATTCAGATTCGGCAAAATTCAATCCATTTTAAGTCGATTTATAATCCCACTAATAACATTGAAAATTTATTGAACTAGTACATTTTGAGAAGCAATTCGTTTGAATAGATTCTTGTGGGATTCAGATTTAGTTCAAAATTGGATTAGCAATCTATTTCAATCCAATTCAATTTTTTCATATCCCAATCAATCCCACTTTGAATCCTACACCCACAAATCCGTTTTGATTCTAGTTTTTTGCATTAGGTCAATATACTTTAATGTCTCTTTACCCGGTATTATACATTTTGATAAACAATTCGTAAGAGTGGGTTCTTGAGGGATTTAGATTTAGTTTGAAACAGGATTGTCAACCCACGTGAAAATAAAAAGTATTGGCAATGTATCTCGCATATATTGGCAAAAAGTATCGCAGATGTATTGGGAATATATTGGCGATAGCTATGGGAATACAATTGCCAACAGCTGCCTTGACTACGATTAGCAATATGTTGCCAATGGTTCCTAAGTGAGCCTTAATTTTTGATGCTATTGGCAATGTATCGGTAATAGTTTATATATTTTTTTATTACAATGTTTCCCTAATGCGTTGGCAATATGTTGCCAATAGTTCATATGAATATTATCTACCAATGCTTTGGCAATCCATTGGCAATGGTTTATATCAAAATTGCTGGCCAATGCTTTGGCAATTCGTTGACAATATTTTATATAATAATCGCTCAATGACACAGTGACATACAACGATGACTTTAACAAATTTTTATTTCATATTAAACTTATATTTGTTTACATATAAAACTACAACATTTATACTTTGAGTAAAACTTGAATATACCCGTGTAAAAATAGTAACCATTGCCAATATATTGCGCATAAATTGGCAATACATATTACAAATATATTGGAATCATTTTGGAACCATATTGGCAATTGTTGTTATAAACCTATTGGCAATTGTGCGCTCGAGGTATACTAACAATATTTTGCCAATAGTTGCAAAATGACCCGATTTTCGCAACTATTGGTAACATATTGCCAATAGTTGCAGTTTTAAATAGATTTGCAATATTTCTATAGTATATTGCAAATATATCCAAATAATAATAGGCAATTTTTTTATTTATTATTTTATTGAGAGCCAATTTCAATTATATGAGAGATATATAAAACAACGATTGGAATTTAATACATTTTTTACGAATGACAAAACTCCCTATGATAAATCTATTAAAAAAATATTTTTACATGATTATAATTTAGGATGGCGTAATGACCCGATCATATAATTCGCGACTGTAGTGAACGCTGCGGGAGTAAGTCCATCTGGGCACTTTTTGTTAACATAGTCTGGAATAGACGAAAGTGTCATTAGTTATATGCAATCAACCAATATATTAGTACAAATTTTAGTATAATAAATGTTTTACTCACATTCAATACATGCAACAATATCCTCCGGAATCGGTTTATTCTTTGTTGATCTTCCCCTAGCGCACATATTTTTTAAATTTTTGTTGCCAACAAGAATTCTCAACAGACGCCGTGCCATTTCTTTCGGTTTGTTTTTCCATCTATATAGACAAGTCAACTCTGATTTGTCTATCCAGATGTTCTCAAAGTCTTCGCAAATTTGTACTTTTCCTCTTCTATATCTTCGGCATTCTTTCAGTCGATCTTCCTCCTCTAGCTCCTGGTCAAGCTCTTGATCTTGTTGTCGGTCCAGCTCCCTGGCTCGTTCTCGTTCTAGCTCTCGCTCCTGGTCCAGCTCTTGACCTCGTTGACGGTCCAGCTCTCTGTCTCGATTTCATTCTCGCTCTCTCTCTCGCTCTAGCTCTCGCTCTCTCTGTCGCTTTCGCTCTCGTTTTTGGTCAATCTCTCTCTCTAGTTCTTTATCAATCTCTCGCTCGTTGGCCAGCTCTGAATTACTTTGTCTATCCTTTTCCAAATCGAACTGACTTACGTTATCATCACTGAAATAACAAAAATCAACGTCTTGGTCTTTATCTCGCTCTTTTGCTTGCACCTGGTCTAGCCGTTGATCTCGCTCTCTCTCCTGGTCAAGCTTTTGCTTTCGCTCTCTTTGTCGTTCTTTTTTCATAGAAGCCTGTGAACCCTTATAAGCAACAACTTAATGAAAACAAGCATAATTATAGCTGAATATTGGTGATAATATCTTACTTTTTTAGTGACACTTGGTAAATCCCATTCATAGTTACTATCACGATGCTTTTCTTTTTTGCGTTTTGGACGATCAGATACGTTGTTGTTTGTTTTTTTTGTCTGATCAGATGGTATCTTAAAAATACAAAAAAAAAATTAAAAATAAAAAAAAGATCATGCGTTCAATAAATCGCATTTTACCTCGTTAATTTCGCTCGACGCGGTGAATTGAGTATCCAATTCTTCTTCGGAGCTTTCATCGAAAATGGTCTTCGTTTTTAATAATCGATTATTAATCTTATTCTTTTTCAACTCTTGCTTCTTTTTTTCAAATTTTTCTTTTTCCTTCAAGAAATTTTTCTCCGAAACAGCTAGCTGTTTATCGTAATTTTTACCTTTCGTCAGCACTTCTCCGTCAGTGGTTACCGGCAACATATACAAATATGTTTCGTCGGCTAAATTAGAATGGAATTTTCAATACATTTTCTGCAATAAAAAATGTTTTAATTTAAATTACTAAAATATGTACCGCTTTTTCTGACGATTTTAGCTGCTTATGAAATCCCGTTATCATATCGCACCATAGTATTCTCGCCCTCTTCTTTTTCTGGCAACAATTGTTCGGTGCTAACTACACTTGTAGTATTATAATCCGTCCATAACACTAATGCGTACACTACCATAGTTAATGAAGGTTATATAAATAGTCTATTGATTACATATCCTTCTTTCAACTAATATGATTTGACGTTAGCTAATTTCGATAATAATTGAAATCAGATCTTTCAGCGTCAATAGAAGTTAGAACGATAAGATCGAATTTTACATATTGTGGTTAGTTCGCTATTTACAAATAATAGTATTCAATATTCTATTCGTAAAAATGAAGAAAAGTTTACCAAGTGATTTAAAAAAATACTCTCAGATAATGCAATATCGTTTAGAGAAGTTTATAAAAAGTGATTACAATGAGGGAACTCTAGAAGGTGAACGAACATTGTCGTGTAATGTAAGTAGATAATTTATTTATTCAAACAAAGGTATTTAAAAAAATAAATATGTTATTATTAAGGTAAAGCGTAATTGTGATTCTGAACACGAAAATTGTTTTGTTGGAAATGTAAATGGCTGCTATTCTGAAATGGAAATTGATGAGGATGAAACGATAAAAACAGATACCAAATTTAATTACGGTAAAGTACACTTTTATATGCATATTTCTATGTCGTTTTTAAATTAAAACGTTTCAAAGCTAATATTCAGAAGTTACAATTTTTCAATAGAAAATTACGAAAGTGACGATAATCAAGATAATGAATTTAGTGACGATGAAAGCAATAGTACAAAAAGTGACGAGGAGCATAAGCAGGAACCTAACTAACAAGCTTGTCATCAAGATAAATTATTCCCTGGATCATCGATCACTCTAATTGCGTTCGTTATTTGTTTAGCCTCTATTAAATTGCGACATCACTTGAGTAAGGTTTGCGTTTTAGATATATTAAAATTAGTTGCACTATGTTGTATTAAACCACACAATTGCCCGAGTTCCTACTACCAATTCGAAAAATATTTTAGAGAAGGTTTCACTGAATTTAAAAAGCATCATTATTGCGTAAAATGTCAAGCACCGCTAATTAACACTGATGATAATGATGTAGATAATGACGAATCGATAGAATTTGACGAAGCTCTGAATGCGAATCAATATTGCACATGTAATGACGGTGTACCTGACAATTATTTCATAGAAATTCCAATTATTTCACAACTACAAAATTTGTACGAACGCGACAATTTCTATAATAGCCTAAATAAATCTAACCGTTCGGTACCAAATGGCCAATATAAAGACGTTTATGACGGAAATATATATAAAGAGCTGAGCCAGGATAATCAAATTCTGTCAAACAAAAATAATTTATCTTTTCAGTGGTATACGGACGGTATAAAAATTTTTAAATCTTCAAAATTCAGTATTTGGGGTTTTGTTTTAATAATATTGGAATTGCCTTATTATTTACGTTACAAAATTGAAAATGTTTTATTGGTTGGTATATGGTTTGGCGAAAAAAAACCTAATCCGAATTTATTTTTGGAACCTTTCATAGAACCACTTAGGAAATTGTATAAAGGGGCTAAATTTTATGTAAAAGATTTGGAAAATTATATTGATATTAGAGGAATAGTATGCTGTGGAACAGCCGATTTGCCGGCGAAAGCTCTTTTTCTGTCTATGACATAATATAATGGTAGATTTGGATGCCAAGTATGTTTAGAAGCAGGTGAGAATGATGGACGAATGCGAATATACCCTCATAGAAAAAATTTTCATCTTCGAACTAATACACACACGATAAATAACGCAATTGCTGCTGTTGAGATGAATGTGCCGGTGTGTGGTGTAAAAGGTCCAACAATATTATCTAAAATCAGTTATAAATATATAAAATCCACCGCAATAGATGTCATGCATTGTGCTTTTGAAGGCGTCGTAAAACGGTTGCTTGTATTATGGTTTGATAAAAAATTTGCTACAGAAATATTTTCTTTCTATAATTTAGTTGATGTAGTCGACAATCGATTGTGCTCAATCAAACCACCTGCTTCAGTACCAAGACGACCAAGACCAATTAAAGTCACTCCTGTTACTGGAAAGCCTCAGAACTTAAAAATTGGGCATTTTACTATTCATTACCGGTTTTATATGGCATTTTACCTACAGAATATTTCAATCATTATATGTACCTTGTATTGGGGCTTGAATTACTCTGTCAAGAAAATATTACTGATTCAATGATTAATTTATCTGATAAATCTTTTGAAAATTTCACTGAAAAAATTAATAATCTATATGGTAATAAGTTATTGACATGTAATACACATTTATTAAGACACTTACCTCTGATGGTTCGACGTTTCGGACCTCTTTTTACAACCTCATGTTTTCCACTGGAAGATTTAAATGGAAAGCTGAAGGACATGGTCAGAGGTAGTAATTCTCCTCATTTGCAAATAATTTCTAATTTGAGTATGCACTTAGCAGTTTATCCTTTTAAAAATAAATGGCTTAAAGGTAATAGTGAAGCTTACGAACTTTGCGAAAAAATATTGTCGCCGACGAGAAAACTCAAATTAACTCCAATTGGAAATGACGCTTTTATAGTAGGTAATATATTGAAAAATATACCTGAGTACATGCATCAAATTATTTTTGACAAATGGGTAGACAAAAACGTATTCGTCTTTTCGAAATTATGTAAGGGGAAAATAATTTATTCTTGTCAGAAAATTGATAGTAATAATAAAACTGAATCATTTTATGTGAAATATGGTTCGAATGATTTACAGAAATTTGGCGTTATTCAAAATTTTGTACGAGTTACCAACTGTAAATGCAAAATACTATGTACCTGTTCTGGGAAACATTTTGTAATTTTGAAAAAATTGAAAACTATAAATCCTTTTTCAGTAGATTTATCAGAGGCAGTTTTGTCATTCGTTCATCAGTATATTAAAATTCAAGGCAGTTATAAAATAGTCGAAATAGAAAATTTAAAATGTGTATGCCATCACGTCAGAATTGAAAATACAAATTCTGATTATATAGTGGAACCGATTAATAATATCGAAAATGAATAGTTTTCATTTATATAGCAGTTTATAATTTGAAAAAGTTCACACAATTATTGCTATTGAAAGCAAATGCGTAGGCAAATATTTATATCGTTGTAGTATTGTTGTTATATCGTTGTGTATTATATATCTGTTTTTTTACATCGGTGTGTATTATATATCTGTGTTGTTGATAATAAAAAACTTGATAATAAAAAAATTGCCGACATAATAAATTATTATTTGGATATATTTCCAATATACTGTAGAAATATTACAAATCTATTTAAAAATGTAACTATTGGCAGTATGTTACCAATAGTTGCGAAAATACGATTAATTTAGCAACTATTGGCAATATGTTACCAATAGTTGCGAAAATCGGGTCATTTTGCAACTATTGGCAAAATATTGTTAATATACCTCGAGCGCACAATTGCCAATAGGTTTATAACAACAATTGCCAATATGGTTCCAAAATGATTCCAATATATTTGTAATATGTATTGCCAATTTATGCGCAATATATTGGCAATGGTTACTATTTTTACGCGGGTATTTAGTGAAATATTGTACTGATATAAACAGATATTTATTCATTTTCAAGATTATTAACAGGTTCTATGATGTAATCGCGATTTTCGTGTTCGATTCTCACATGATAACAAACACTTTTCAAGTATTTAATATCAATAATATCCAATCGTGAATAAACTTTAGCTTGTAAGTACAATGACGATAGTATACCTGATGGTAAGTTGATTGAGAATGGGTTTATAACTTCTATTTTTTTATGATTGCATAATATTCACCCTGACAATCACACATTTTCCTACAATTGCAAGTTGTAACTCGTACGAAATATTGTGTTATTCCAAATTTTTGATAATTATTAAATTCATACTTGATATAAGACGAGTCTGTCTTTTTGTCTTTTTGGTTTTCTTCAGATGTATACAACATATTATTTATGTTGAATATTTATATATGCCTTTGAAAATATGAAAATATTTTTCTCACACCCGTGATTATTGACTATCAGTTCAACTAGACATTCAGGTATTTTTTTATAGGATTTACTAGCTAAAAATATGTTATTTCCAATTTTGGTTAGTTTAAATTTTCTTGTAGGCGATAAGATAGATTCACAGAATTTGATTGCTTTTTCGTTATCCTTTAATCGTTCATTTTTATATGTATATACTGCCATATGAATACTCAAGTTGTAAATAATTTGCAAATGAGGGGCATTACTACTTCGAACCATTCTTTTCAATTTTCCGTTCAAATCTTCGAGAGGGAAACACGTAGTGGTAAACAGCGGACCAAATCTGCGAACCGTCAATGCTAAATGTCTCAAATTGTGAAAATTACAAGTCATGAACTTTAAGCCGTATAAATTTTCAAAATCTCCAATGAACTTATCAAAACACTCATCAGCCAGGTCTATCATTTGGTCCATTACTTTATCTCGACATAGTAAATAAAGCCCTAACCAAAAATACATGTAATGGCTTAAATATTCATGTGGTAATAGACCACACAAAACCGGCAGTAAATAATACAACCCCCAATTTTTCAATTCAGATGCTTTCCAGTATGAGAAATGTGTTTTAATTGGCCTTGGTCGATGCGAAACAAAAAAAGGTGGTCGTATCGAACATAATCTGAAATCTACTACGGCAATCAAATGATGTATGGAAAATTTAGCGCCAGCAAATTTTGAATCAAACCAGAGATGACCGAGACGTTTAATGCAACCTTCAAAACAACAATGCATCACATCTATGCTTGTTGAAGTGAGATAATTACGACAAATTTTTGACAGTATTGAAGGACCTTTTACCCCGCATACTAGTACATTCACTTCAGAAGCTAGTTTTGCATTTTTTATTGTATCCAAATCAGTACGTAAACGCAGACGTTTTCTATATGCATACACGCGAGTATTTTCAACAGTTTGTCCTTGTTCTAAACAAATGTTACATCCAAATCTGCCGTTGTACTGATTTACGCAAAGGAAAAAAGCTTTTGCAGGTAAGTCCGCGGTACCACAACATATAGTTCCTCGAATTTTAACGAACCTCATTGTATCTTTGACGTAATACTTTCATACACCATTTGCAAAGATTTTTTCATTGGGGTTAAAAATAAATTTGGGTTTGGTTTTTTTCCCCAAACCATAAACCGATTAAAAGCACATTTTCTACGCGGTATCTTAGTTTATACGGTAGCTCTAGAATTATTAAGAAAAATCCCCAGATGCTATATTTGCTTGAATTAAAAATGTTAACACCGTCGGTGTACCATTGGGACGATATCGAATTTTCGCAAGACAAAATTTCATTTGATCCACTGAGATCTTTATATACACTACCATCATAAATATCACGATACGATTCGTCATTGCTCGTACGAGCAGAAATATCTTTGAGACTGTTATAAAATCCTGGACGTTGGTAAAAATTTTCTAATTGTGGTATTAAAGGGATTTCTAAAAAATAATTTTTGTCATCTGAATCGTTACAATCACAAAATTCATCCGTATTTGTAAACTCATCATTTTCAATCGACTCATCAGCGTCTATGTTATAATCAGTATTATTTACCGGAGCCTGACATTTTTCACAGTAATAGTACTTATTGAAATGGTTTTGTTGATTAACAAAATATCGTTCAAACTTATAGTACGAAGTTGGACAGCTATGGGGCTCGATACAGCATATTGCAATCAATTTCAAAATATCAGCAATGCATACTTTGCTTAAGCTGTGACGTAATTTGATGGCGGCTAGGCATGTTACGAATGCCAACATAGATGTATTATATGTAGCACTCTCCATTCATTAAGTAAAATTAATTCCAATTTTGAGAGCCAACCCGTTGTAAAAATAAATCAAACACTCATATTAGGTTACACACGTATGTTTCGTTGGCAGATATCTAACCTCATCAGATCTTTATTAACAATAAATGAAAAAATGGTTACAAAAACAAATATATATAAAAAAATTAAAAATCACACTAACAAACATTTACCTCAATTTATCAATCACAATCCAATTAACAAAAATTAAAGTATCAAACTCATCTTCTAACTTTCTCTCACACAAATATTCAAATTTCAACTCCGACAACAACTATGAAATAATGCAAACCGACCGGTGTCTGTTACCTTTTATATCAAAACAAATCACAAATATATACACACTTAAATGTATCCCCTCTCATATGTCGAGAAGAACCGGTACAGTCAGCATCACTGCACATCAAAATAACATTCAAAAACAACATTCAAAAACCTTCAATCAAGTCAATCAGATAAAATATCAAACAAACTCTTATATTGTTTACTTAGCAACTTACTATCTTCTTGTCTGTTTATAGTGTTGTCAGATAAATTAATGTATATCATTTCTGAAATCAGTCTCTTATAATAATTCGACTCTCTATCCAAAATTATTGTGTTATCCCAGTCAAACGCATGCGAAGGATAATTTTTCAAATGCATCGGAATAGGAAGAGATTTTTCTATAGGTGTTTTACTATGTTCATCTATGCGTTTTTTTAAACTTCTCTTAGTTTGACCAATATACACAGAAGGGCAACAGTGAATATTAAATTTTTTTCAAACTAGAGTTACATAAGTGAAAAAATTTTTTATGAAAAGGTAACGGTAAAACTATTGATTTAATGTTCGTATTTTTTCGATTCTCATGAGTAGTAACACTATTACGGAAAATATGTTTCCGAATACGATCAGATACACATGCATCAACAAATTTGTCAGGATAATCATTATCTCTTAAAATGCCCTTAACAATTTCAATATTTCTATCATGAAAAGTTGAATCAGACAATAATAAAGCTCTGTCAATTAAATTGTATACGATATTTCTTTTTTGCTGAATTGTGTGGTTCGAATAAAAGTTTAAAATTCTGCCTGAACAAGTCGGTTTTTGGTACCAATTAGTAACAATTTTATTATTTTTAATTATTAACAAAATGTCTAAAAAAGCTATACTATTATTAAATTGGATTTCATGTGTGAAATTTAAATGACTATTGTAATTATTAAAAATATCTAACACCAATTGTAATTCTTCGTTTTTTATACATAAAATTGTATCATCTACGTATCTAAAATAAAATAGTGGATAACAGTTATATTTTTCACGCAAAACCCTCAAACAATCAGTCTCTAAATCATCCATTACTAAATCAGCAAACAACGGCGATATCGGAGAACCCATAGGAGTACCAAAAATCTGTTTATAAATTAAACCATCAAACTGGAAAAAAGTATTATCAAACAAAAATTTTACCGTATCGACTATTTCAACAAAAGGTATTTTAGAAACAGAGTGAATTTTATTAAATCATCTATCAAGACTCTCAATGACCAAATTACACGGAATGTTTGTAAATAAAGAGCTGACATCTAAAGAAATTAGCATATAATCCGACGGTATTATTATGTCCTGGAGTTTTTCTATAAGTTGAAAACTATTATCTATATGTGAATGTGGACGTAAGTTGCATTTTTTTATTTCTTTGTCTAAAACCGTGGACAAAAAATGAACCGGGCTATTGATAGTTGAAATAATTGGTCTAAGTGGATATCCAGTTTTGTGAATTTTAGGAAGGCCATAAGCTTTTGAGAGTACCGTGCTGGTTTGCGTGAGAGAGTATTACTAAAATGTATCATTTAAATTACGTTATTTATTTCTTAGCTACCTTTTGAAATAATAGAATACATTTTGAATTCTACAACATCAAAAATAGATCACTCTAAATGTAATAAGATTTCATTGTCCATGCATTCAAAATGAATTCTATTAGTTTGTATAAAAGGTAGCTAAGAAATAAATAACGTAATTTAAATGATGCATTTTTTATCACTAACTTGTCACTCATACTTTCACTAACCACACAATATAGTCGTACATTTTTATAACAAATACACTGCATAATAATTATGCTTGACACGAATCCCTCTACAGTCTATGAACAAATTCAATTATTTCTTCTGAAGCACTGCTGTTGTTTAGAAAGTCTTGAAGCACAGCATTCTTCAATGATTCACTGTCTTATTCATTATCTTCTGCATTATTTGCTTCTCTCTCTGCTACTACCACTGACAGTTTCTTGATATATGGCTAGGCTTTCTTGAATGACTCAGATTAGTCTTAATCAGAGAATCGATCTGTTGCCAGGAATTGCTGGTACCAAATGCTCTATATTTTTTAAATACTCTCTCCGTTCGAGACCTGCAAAGTTACACAAAATAAATTTATCTTATTTGGAAACTTTGTAATAATGTGAATTAATGATACTTATCTGACTGTTGAATTCTTCTTTGGTCCTTTGCTGCCCTGCACTGTCTGCTGCTTCTCTTTTAATCTATGCGCCAAATTTGTCTTAATTCTTGCCAACCAAAACTCGTGAATAGCCATTTATACTTGAAGCATAAACCTTGCATCTTCATAGGTAAAAACTGTGATCTAACCTCGGTCGGGCACAGTGGTGCTCAAACGATGTAGCTTATTTCTAATTTTAAATTTCCCGCGTCGCGAATTAAGTAACGTCCACTGTACATATCTATATTACTTTACTTTACTTTACTAGATGGCGGTGGGTCTCTCACTGAGACGCCGATAAGCCAATACGCATGCGTGATCGAAAGTTATAAATTTATATGTGAGAGTAATTATTCAATATATATTTAATTAATTTATAGTGTATGTACTTGGTATGGTGATTTGTTGGTGACATAGAATTGGTATCTAGGATGGTGAGTAGAATTATTAGCATTGTTAGTAATTTGTTTTAAATAGATAGTTGACATTTATTAAGAAATTCTAGGAGTAAAGTTGCTGGAGTGTTGGTGGGGTTTTTAAGTATTTCTTCAGTAGTTTTAACTTGTGATAGTTTTCTTTTTTCTGTGTATCTTTTTAGTTTTCTTTTGAAAATATTTCTTTGGGTTGTGTGGTTTACACAGTCCCAAACAATATGATTTATGTCTTGGTAGTCGTGGCCGCAATCGCATGAGGCTGATTGGACAAATTTTTTTCTGAAGAGACTAGCGGCTAAGGAGTAATGATTACTTTTCAGTCTATTGACTGTCGTGATATATTTTCTTTGATAATTAAATTTTCTGAACCATGGTTTCGGGGAGGAAGAAGAGTAGAAATTTTGAAAATAGTATGTGCCTTTGTAAGTGCTTTGTGAAGAGATGGCTGAGTTAAATTGTTCTTTGTGTTGCTTTTGAATATTCTCCAGGAATTCGGTGTGATAAAGTAATATTATGAGGTAGATACCGTTTGTAATGGCTTTTTTTGCTAGTTTATCAACAGTTTCGTTGTGGGATATTTGTACATGAGAGGGGATCCAAATGAGTTCAATTTTTTTATTTTGGGTGTGTAAGTTATATAGTAGGAGTTTGATATCGATGATTACATGGAAGGTATTTTTGTGTTTGATTGGTGAGAAGTGTTTGATAGCTTTTAAAACGCTAAGAGAGTCAGAGAAGATAATTGAGTCATCATATGATTTTTCAACAATATGATTCAGAGCCATAAATATCGCTAAAGCTTCACCTGTGTAGATGGATGCTTTTGGAGTGATTTTAAATGATTGACTGTCGTCTGAGGATGGAGTATAGTAGGCAAAGCCAGTGAAGGGAGAGTTTTGTTGTTTTGAAGCGTCTGTGAAAATACATATTTTACTATGTAGATCTGAGGCAAAAATTTCATTGAATTTTGATTGTGGGCAATCTGATGATTTAATTGTAAGGCCTGATTTTGTGTCTACATTGGGTTGATGTATTGTGCATTCATAATTGTAGCCGAAGGGGATTGGAATGTCATATTTTTTAATGTATGGTTCGATCGATGGATATAGCTTATTGTTTGATTTAAGAATGTTAAATTGATTTCTAATAGCGTGGTCTGGGGTAAGTAAGGAGTCGAGGTAGCTTATTTTGTTTAGTAGGGGGGAATCTCTGAGTGGGATGAGTTTTAAAATGAATTTATCGGAGAGATAAGTGAGTCTATGGGAGATGGTGGAAAGTTTTGATTCGTCGTACATTACGTTTAGAGGAGTAGAAATCCTATATCCTAGAGCAAGGCGTATTGCCTGATTTTGTATTTTTTCGATTTTAGAAGTGAGGGTAGTGTTAGAAATATTTATTAGAAAGAGGCTGTATTCTATAGTGCTTCGGATGACTGAAGTGTATATTTTCAGTAAGGTTTTGGGGTGGCCACCCACCAGGTACCTCTTAAAATTTTTAATATATTCATTAGTCTGCTTGCTCTGCCAATGATGTATTCAGCGTGAGCGTTCCAGTTGAGATTGAAGTCTATCAGTATTCCAAGGTACTTCACTTGTTTCGACGGCGAAATGGTGTGATTATTGAACTTTAATGTTTGGTTTTTAATATTAGAAAACCTTTCAGATGTATGAATAATGTATTGTGTTTTTTCAGGTGATATTGATAATTTTATAGAGATGAAGAAGTTGTTTATTATTTTAAGAGCGTGTTCTAGTCTATTTATGATTTCTGTGATGTCGTTACCAGCAGCGTAAATTACTGTATCATCTGCGTATTGTATAAGTTGAACACCTAGGTTTTCTATGGCTTTTTGTAGACCGGATACGTATAGACTGTATAAGATCGCACTTAAGACGCAGCCTTGTGGGACACTAGTATTTTTACTATGGGGGCCGTCAAGATTATTTTGTATTTTGAAGTAGAGTTTTCTATTTATTATTAAATTGTAGATAAATTTCCTTATTTTAAGTGTAATGTTCATTTTCTTGAGGATTTGGTCTAGTATTATGGGATCTACTTTATCGAATGCTGCTTTGATGTCTATGAATACGCAGGCTGTTTTGAGTCCGAGTTGTTTATTTATGTGTAAGTCAGTGATTAAGTGAGCAAGGGCGAGTTGGCATGATTTTGCTTTTCGGAAGCCGTTTTGGAAATCTGGGATTAATTTATTTTGTTCTACAAAGTGTACAAGTCTTGTGTTGATCATTCTTTCTATAAGTTTTAAAGAGCAAGATGCTAACGAGAATGGTCGAAATTTATTATTGCTGTCTTTAGGAATTAGGGCTATAAGGAACTGTTTCCAGTTGTCGTGCATATGGCCATTATTGTAAAATTCATTGAGAGTGTTTAGTAGATATGATTTGAAGATGTCTGGAGAATTTTTCAGCATTTTATAGTCTATTTGATCTAGTCCTGGTGAAGATTTATTATTGGCTGAGTTAAGGGCCAATAAAAATTCTTCCATAGTGAATGGTGTGTCGAGTTCGTCGTGTGATAGTGAGTTTGAGTTATCTGATGGGATGGATGATTGGTAGTCGAATTTAGGTTCATTGCAGTGTTCTGAGGCAAATTTCTTTGCGTTCTCTGTTAACACAATGTCATTGTTGCTGAATTTTTTAGTGTTATTTCTTGCATTTTTGAAGCAGTTGAAAGTATTCCACATTTTTCTTTCATCTGACGAAACGGAGAAGTTTTCTTCAATGTCTTCTTGGAATTTTTTAGTTTTGATATCTCTTAAAGTTTTTTTGACTTTGTTTTCAGTCCTTGTCAAAGTTTTTAGATTAGCATAATTTGGGTTTTTGAGAAGTGCTGCTCCAGCTTGTCTTCTTTCTCTTGTTAGATTAGTACAGTTGTCATCCCACCATGGAGCCTTCCGAGGGCGTGTAGTATAAGTTTTATGGATATCGAATGAGTGATTATTTATAAGAGCTGTTGGGTCTGAGGTAGATGGGTCAGAGGGCTTTTTTCTAGAGAGTAGTTTCGCTGTGTTTATGCAAATGTTTGTCAATATGTTGTATTTTTCAGTGTGTGCTAGGTTGTCAATATATTCTTTATTAGTGTCTATGAAGTTTTCTATCTGTATTGCGTAGTGTGACCAGTTGATTTTGTTGAGGTTAAGTTTATGGGTAAAAGTAATCGGGGTCTTCTCCAGATTAATCGTGATGTTGCTTAGAGTGGGATAGTGGTCACTGAGCATTTTATCGGGATATATTTCCCATGTAGTTTTCCCTAGTAGGTTTGAGGAAATTATAGTTAGGTCTAGAGGGGATGATATTACGTTTGGGTGAGAGTTAATTAAGGGATTTGCTATTGTTTGTTTTTCTTGAGCTTGAAAGTAAGTGTGCGAGCCATCGTTTAGTGGAAGGAGGTTGAATTCTAGTAATGCGTCATGTAAATTCTCGCCTGATCTACAGGTTTTGTTAGAGCCCCACGAAGGGTGGTGAGTATTGAAGTCACCAGCTAGAAAAATAAAGTCGAATTTTCAGGTGCTATTGAAAAGATTTCTCCATTCATTTATAGAAGTTATGTTATCGCCCGGGGGTCTGTATAGAGAGGTAATCAACAGTTTATGTTGATTGTAGTTCGAGGTACTTTTGGTAGGGATTGATATTGATATGGATTCTAACCTATAGTTAGTATGATATACTTGGTTTTCTAGTTGAAAGGGTATGTTATGTCTGATCAGGATCACTACACCTCCGTGCTCGCCACGTTTCCTATTTCTGCTGAGGAAATGAAATCCTGGGATAGAGATTGTGAAACCTTCATATATCCATGTTTCACATAGTAGAATGATATCATAGTCGTAAGCTATGTGTTTTAATGAGTCAGTTTTATTTTTAATACTCTTGCAGTTCCATTGAAAAATTCTAATTTGATTTAAATCCATTTTTTAGTTGATTTTTTTTTTTTTTTATTTTTAATTAATTTTTGATTTTGTTTTTAGTTTATGAGTATTATGATTAATAGTTTATTTATTATGTGAGATTGTAAGAAGAGGTTAAACTTCTTCTCTCGGATGTTCTTGTGAAGTTGTGGAAGAATGTGTTTGGTTAGAGTTATCATTCATATTTGGATAATGGTCCATATAAGCTTCATTTTCTGTTTGAGAGTTTTCATAGGCTTCATTTTCTGTTTGTGAGTTTTCATAGGCTTCATTTTCTGTTTGTAAGTTTTCAGGTGATTGTATATCTGTTTGTTCGATATATTCGTCAATTGTTGTGAGCTGTGAGTACTTCAAGACCATGGGATCATTTAAGAAGTGGGCAAGGAGTTTTCCACATGCTTCATGTGTTAACAAAGTGTCGTTAAGTTTGTATCCGTTATCAACGGGGGAGAGAAGCATTTCCACTAGTTCTCTAGAGGGTGATTCTGTGGATCGACTGTTGCGTTTGATATTAAGGTTATAGTTGCCATTATGTGCAATGTGATGTCTCTGATGTTCATCAGAGTATGGCGAGGATGGCTTCGAGATTCTTCTTTTACCTACTTTAGTTGGTTTATTTGGAGGGTTATTGTAGTAATTATTGGGCCTATGAGTAGAATGTGAGGTCTTATTGTATTGCATATTGTATTGATGGTTGGTCTGAGCTGTCATTATATTTTGACTTTTATTGTTTTTCTGATTTGTGATAGGAGCTGATTGATCGGAGTTGTTAGAGGCAGAGCCTGTGTTGGATGCAACTTCTTCGTAGGTGAATTTATCATGTAATTCTGGGAAGTTGGACATTTGGGATGTGGCTTGTTCAAGTTCTTTGAATTCTAATTTAATTTCTTGGATTGATTTGTTTTTGCGAATTGACATCGTGAGAACTTTTTGTTCAAATTTTCTAGTGGAGCAGTTTTTGTCAGTAGCTATATGACCGTGTTCATGACAATTTATGCAGGGTAGCTGCAGCTTGTCTGGAGAAGTGCATGATTCTGCGGAATGGGGGCCGCGACAATAGAGACAACGGGGTTGTCTTGATTTGGACATTTTCTTGGTGTGACCAAAGCGATAACATTTGGTACACAGCCTTACGTTGGGGGTATATAGTTCAACATTTATTTTCACTCTACTCGTATATAAATATATTGATTAGGGTAGTAGTTGTCCTTTGAAAACCACCTGTAGTGTTTCAGTTGGAGCGCGTTCTATTACATCCTTGTCATTTTTAAAATTTCTTTTGAACCTACGAACTTTAACAGCTTGAATGCCGGGGTAGAACGAGGGAATTTCAATGTTTTTGAGTATTTCATCTTCGGTGATATCAATAGGTATACCTTTCAGGATACCATATTTGTATATATAAGAGTTAGGGATAAATGCTTCCATATTATTTTCTTTTATAAAGTCTAGGTTTCCTTTTAGGAGTATGTTGGCTGCTTGTCTGTTATGAGTGGTAAATATGTATTTGTTGGTGCCTGATGATTTAATTTCATGAAATGTATTGTCTGGGAATTTGGGGACTAATTTGCGTGCTACTTGAACAGGCTTTATGATTTTGCTGTTTCGGTCTTTTGATTGAAGAATCACTTTAAATGGACCACGAATGTCGTTGGTATATTGCGTGATTTTAGGAATACCAATTCTTTGTGATAGAATATCGGATTCGAGGTTAGCTTGGGGGGCATTATTTTTTTTTTTAGTTGTTTGTATCTGAGGAGTTTGAGTTTGAGATATTTGGGGAGATTGTTGAATTTGGGATGGTTGTTGAATTTTAGTTTTTTGGGGTGTGAGAGTTTCAACTTGTGAGATATGAGATGATTGATTAGTGTAAGATTGATTATTTTGATCAATATGTGGTTGCTTATATTTGTTAACGTCATGTGGAAGGAGGTTATCGGGAATAAATTTCCTCTTATTATTATTAATATTACTAGTTTGTAAATTTATACTGTCTTCGAACATGTCGACATCATTGTCTAATTCAGGGGGGTCAGGGTCGGGGGGGTTTTTCCTCCATGGTGGAGGAATAAAGTGCAAGGCTACCCACGTGCCACGTGGGTATGCCTTTTGTGTATATATGTTTGGGCAAAAGCTAGGTTATTTGATGGGATGAGTTATTTCTGTTTGAACAGAGTAGTTATGGTTTTGATGAGTTGTTAGTTGTAAGCAGTGTGTTAATTAGTCACTATAACAGTCACCTTACCAAGTGTTAATAAATAAACGTATAAAAGTTTAATGAAATGTGTTGGGAGATGAAAAGTCGCAGCGTCTTGGCTTGGTCCCGCTTTTACTTTTTTTCGTACATATCTACAGGCATTGCGCATGCGCATGAGTACCTGACTGACTATGACTATTTTGTAGGGATCATCCGAATATTCACTTTGGAATTCTGATAGAGCATCAGACTTTACTTCGTTCTACCATTTTTTTTCGTAGAATGAGTTGAAGCTACCAGATTGAAAATAACCGGGAAAATAACCGAATCTTTAGTTATCCAGTGATAAATACGGAAATGTTTTTCATATTCCTATTTAGAAATGATTTGAAAAATCATCAGGATACGCTGAAAAATCGATAAAAAGAGATGCCCGCCCACTGTATGATGGGGTTCGATATCCGGTTCCCGACAATTTTTACCTTGTTTGGGAACATTTTTTTGAGTTTGTCTGAAATTTTCAGCTCGATCGAAATAGGCGAACGCATTTTAATCATCACTTGAAAATCGCGAAAAATGCGATTTTTGTTAAAATTGCCAACTTTGAAAGGCCGTATCTCCGTCAATTTTTTATGTATTTCAACGTGCGAGAACTAGTTTTCTTCGTCTTAAAAAGACCAAACAGATGAGCTTTTATGTGATCAAAAAACTCAAAATTGACACTTTTACAGGGGTTTGAAGATGAGGTAAAATCGAGTAAAACGTATATTACTTTTCTGTCCGTTTGAATGCTTCCTGATTACATGAGCTAATTTTGAAATACATCAAAAAAAGTACGCGAAAAAAGGAAGAGAGTGAGCTGTGGCACAATATTTTAGCATCAAAACTCACCATTCTGTGGTCTTTCAAAAATGATCATTTTGAGCGCGATTTTGGCTCGATTTTGAGACTTTGAAAAATTCTAGGGACCCCAAATCTAGTTCTAAAAATTCAAAGAGTCATATTTCAACCAATGGAACATGAAAAAAAATTGGCGTCGAAATCGGTTGACCTCCGCGCACGGTTTGGCCGAAAAGTATTATTTTGACCCATATATATATATATATATATATACATGAAATAAATTATGTTCTGTGCATTATTATTACATAAATGCATTGAATAATCAGTGGTTCATATATATATATATGAACCACTGATTATTCAATGCATTTATGTAATAATAATGCACAGAACATAATTTATTTCATGTCTGAGTATTAAAAAATCAAAAGTAAATTTCGTAAAATGAGATGAGACAATCGTTTATGGCATAGGCATAATAAACTTCGTGTAGCTTGACTAATCATACAACTGCTTGGCGTTATATATTGTGCACTTATGTTAAACGTGTAGAATATTCAGCAAGTATACGGCTTTAAAAAATAAACTCAACACCAAACGGCGCATCATAATAATTATTATCACTCATGGTATGAAATATTTCTTAGTGTGCCTCAAGTATACGTACCATAATTAAACTTTGATAAATTTGATGAAGACACATTATCATCGCCAATATCCATGTCACAGCAATAAAAAAAATCATTCCAATCGGAACTTTCAATGTTAATAATGTTTCTGTTGTCATTCTATAAATGTTATGCTGATTTATTATTTATTCACAAAAATTAATAAACATGATAATCTAGATATTACTCTGCCTAATGTCGTTTCGCCATTGAGTGTTATTTCGCTATCCGGACCACCGACATCACTTTTCAATAGCTTTTCCAAGCGATATTGCGTTTCAGAATTGTACTCTTCGAAAGAACTCCTCTGTTTCGGCATTTTCAATTATATTTATAAAAAAATTATCAATTCAACTTCAAAACTTAAATCTTACTATTATAATATTTCAGGTTATTGATATTTTTTGAATAACAACATTCCATTTTTTTTTAAATTTCGACTGTCAATATTTGGCATAACCAAATAAATAGTGACATTTTACGCTATGAGTTTTTGAACGAAAGAAACTAATATAGCCGCAAAATGTACGCGTTGATTTTGTGGAAGAACCATAAAACCAAGAGTGTAGTGAGCGTCGATAAGTTGGAGCCGGATACAGAGGAAGGCAAAGAGACATGGGTTCGCTTTAATGATCGAAAACTATACAAAGCCAAGATTGTGAGAAAAAATGATTAGTATAAAATTAATGATCAATCGGTTTAAATAAATAAAATTTTTTTAGATTAATCGAAATAGTGATAACACGCTCCTTTTATCAACTCTGTAATGCGGTGCATTACAAGGCCTTTTCAGAGAGCGTTGCGCTATTTGCAACACCTCAGAAAAGGCCATCCCTGTCCCTTGCCGCCCCGTAGCCAGCTGAAAATACGTAATTAAAACGCGCCTAATGCGAAAATCATATTTTCCCTTACATGCCAACCACGACTAAGTAAACAAGGAAAACAGGCGAGCTGTCGCGATCCGACGGATGAAAAAAAAAAGAGAGCGCACGAGAGAGAGAACACATGCACACACTCCTGACCACGTGTTGCCGGCGGGCAAGAAAAACAAGAAAACTTGACTGAAAAGTGCAGCGGAGATGCACGTAACGACACGTACCGATCCGTTACACTCCCAGACACTGACACTGACACCCGGAGCACGCTGACATTCATGGGGCGAACAGAAAATCGCCGATGAAGCGGCAGCCGGCAATCAGCTGAGTCAGGCTGCTGCGCACCATCGACGACACCCTGAACGCCACACACACACTTGATATGAACTACTGCCGACACTCACACACAACACTCCGAAACCGCACACGACCGAAAAACGGAGCGCTCCAGGAGGCGCTACGATTACCGGCACCGAGACACGAGGTGCACGCGTTAAAGAGTAGGCGGCCATTTTGGACGGTAAGCTAGGTAGAACGGCAGCGCGGTAGACTAAGCGGGAGTGCGAGCGAGATAGACTAATTAAGGGGAAGAGAGAGCGAGATAGATAGATTACTAAAGGCGCGCCTATGGTTGACTCAAAATTACGATATTTATTTGTACGCGTATGCGAATTAATTGTAAATAAATGTAAAGCGATTTAAAACTTGTTTTAAATTTAGAACTGACTTAAATTAAATGTATTAATTATAATTGAACCGTATCGTACGGATTAAATAATGTATGTAATTTCGCACGCTCTTATATATACTTGAAAGCGATAAGCCGCGCATTTATTGAAATTAATAGCTAGCCGATGAAATTTGAAACTCTGACGAAATTTGTTGATGACGTCACGACCAATAGGCAAATCATTAGGATATTTGATTTCCGTCCTCATCAAAATTCCGACAAGAGTAGGGATGAATCTCTCTCTTAGATTAAATGCTGACCGACCTAGTGGGGGGTGAGAGAGGGTAAAAATTGATGCGTAATAGATAAGACGAGGGGCGCTGTTACCTTCTTAATTTATATATTGACCAATAACGACACACTCGGAGGGCGCTACCGATATCCGAATTTACATATCGGCCAATAATAGTGTTTCTTCTCGGAAAGAGGAGAGAATGAGAGATCTTTGACCGCGGAGAACCGTTTCTCTTCCATTTTGCCACTGGATCTCGCCAAGGACAGTTCCGAGCGTAGATAGCAAATCGAGCATATTTCTTTGTGAAGGATTTATCGCCGCATTATTCCCAAGTAAGTAGTTGAAGTGTGACTGACCTTCGCGAATAGTTAGGGCACTAGGATACGGGTAGGCCGTAATTCGCCGAGGCGCGTGGATCCGTCGCGGTCGTGATTGCGAGTTCTGACCGAAGCGCGTTGACCTTCCGCCATTTCAATGCGCGGTGTATGGCTTTACGAATAAATAAAGTTAACTTGATATTGCGTCCCGATAATTTCACCTAAGTTCCAATTTTCCTCTGCAAATTATTTTCAGCCGCGGACGGAATCTTATAAGTAAAATTTGAATTGATTTTCTATTTACGGTAACGAAACGTACGATTCGACGAAACACGACCTGAAACAAAGGAGTGAGAGCTAAGCGGCCGGATATCCTCTGTGGTTCTGCTGGAAGCAGGATATTGGATAAAGGATTGATTTGAACGAGAATGTCAGGACAAACATCGTCGGAGCTTTAAGTGATTTTTTTTAAGTTTCGAACAGTTTTGAAATTTTGAAATTTCATCGCCCGCTCTGCGCAGTCGCACGACGGGCAATTCTACCGACGAATTCGCCGTTGACTCGATTTTCCAACGATCACTGTAGGTAAGGGCGGTGATCTGACACCCTGCTACCAAAGTTAGGAAAATCACGTCCAACGAAAATTGGTGTTAGCGATTTTAGCTGGTGAGGCCTACGCCCCCCGAAATCCCCTTTCACAACTCATAAGAAAAACACTGATTTATTTTCGATCTAGATATCTCGGTAGCAAATGAAACTATCGAGGCGTTATTTTTCTTAAATAAGCGAAATACTTTGTATCTGCGTGATACATAAGTAATAACATTCAGTTAGCTTATACATTTGTTTATTTTACAGAAGATGAAAAGTACTTGAATCTGCTTAACGTGACTACTGACGGTGAAATTTTAATGAAAAACAAAAATACGCACAGAAAAATCGCCGAAGCAGAAAGAAATTACTTAAAAGGAAAATATAAATTAGAAAAAAGGAAAAGAGACGATAAAATTATCACAAAAAATAATGTGTTATTGAACACTAAAAATATTTTCGACAATCATTGTCAAAAAGCAGTAGATGTAATTTCGGGGTTAAATAGGGATGTAAGCCAGCAAAACTTTTCGAACAAGTCGAGTAAACAATCAACAGGCGTAAGTAATAAGAAGCGTCGATGCCAATTATAAGTATTTTTATTTTGTAAAGATAATAGTATGAATTCTTTGTTTATCACAGAATGTAGATGATGACAATTGTTTATTACAAAGTGATGATGAATCTGAAGAAGGATATCTCAGCAATGATGAGGACGAAGAAGAAAGCACAGTTGAAACAGTGCTTCCACCAAAACGAAGCAGGAAAAAGCACTAGGACAGCATATATGACTGGACTACGAAAAAGGTGAATCCGTCGGTAATCAATACAGCTCATGTGAATATATGGTAGTTAAGCTTTCGTGAAAAGTTGGCTTGACTCGTAAACGTATTTATTTTTATGTAGAAAACAAGATATAATTATTAATTTTTTTTAAAGAAAGAAAATAATCACGCAGAAGAAAACAGCAATAGACCGTCGGCAAGTAAAGCTCATTCACGGAACAATGAGGCTATTCCCAGTACACCTTTGCATCATAGCCCAATTTTGAATAACAGCACACCTTTACCTATGAGTCAAATTATCGGTGACAGCCAACGTGGACAGCTTTTGAATACCGGAATACAATCAAAGGAAATCAATGGCTATGACTCTGATGAAGAGGTTGATGATAACAGCCAATCTCCCAAACGTGTAGATAATCACATGGAAGAAGCTTTGGCAAGTATTTAAAATAAAATCTCAGCATAAATATGCTATTATATTAATATTTCATTCGTATTTCGATTTTTCTCATGAATGAATAATTTTTCAGCAACCCAATCACATTCATAACTCGCTACATCAAGAAATAGGAAACCGTGCTGGTAGAAATCAAGTAATCCCCGAATTAACTAATGTTCAACTCTAAGTACCAAAATTAGTCTCTTATTTTCAATTGTGGTTTCAGATACGCAGGCAAATTCAGCAACGAAACACACAACCAGTTTACGAAAGCGACGAAGTAAATTAAATGCAATAGGCTATAAATATTTAAAAAAAAAGAAGTAAGTGTTAAATTATAAGATAATAATATAAATTTTCTGAGGAAAATGAAGATCCGTTAACTGAATGCCGACGATCAGGAGTTGGGAAAGTGTTGATTTGCGACAATTTCCCTGAAGTCTGGATTAAAAAAGTTGATTTGACGTGCGTCTACAGATGGAAAAACAAACCAGAAGAAATGACGAGGCGCTTACTGAAAATTCTAATTGGAGTGAAAAATTTGAAAAATATGTGTGCTTGAGGACACTCCAAAAGACATGAGCCGATACCTATCGACATTGCAGACTGCGTCGAATGTAAATGCGATTAATTTTTATGTACAATATTCATAATTTTTAATCATGTACCAACTAACGTTGAAAATACGTTTATTTCCATTTTCAGACTATGTCAACAAGAAGTGTAAAAAAGGCCTCTCCCCCGCAAAATTTACAACAGTAGTAAATCTGATGTGTGGTTCAATCCGGCAGCCAAAATAATACTGATTTTTTTTTCATTTTAAATAACTTAGATGAGTTCTAGTGTCCTGTTAAATTATATTTTGTATCAAATTTATTAATAATTAAAAAAAATTATAAGAAAGAAAGTATTAATAAAATGACAGTATTTTAATAGAATTAGTTATTTTTGTTTGTTGTAAAAAAATCGAAATATTTGGATAACTATTAGAAATATATTTCCAAAAGTCAAGAAACTTTCATATAAACCATTGCCAATGGATTGCCAAAGCATTGGTAGATAATATTCATATGAACTATTGGCAACATATTGCCAACGCATTAGGGAAACATTGTAATAAAAAAATATATAAACTATTACCGATACACTGCCAATAGAATCAAAAATTAAGGCTCACTTAGGAACTATTGGCAACATATTGCTAATCGTAATCAAGGCAGCTGTTGGCAATTGTATTCCCATAGCTATCGCCAATATATTCCCAATACATCTGCGATACTTTTTGCCAATATATGCGAGATACATTGCCAATACTTTTTATTTTCACGCGGGAATCGATTTCAATTTCTTTTTCCAATTCAATTTTTTCTCAATCAATAGCCCTTTAAATCCTAGACCTTTCAATCAGTTTTAATTATAGTTTTCTGCAATAAGTCAATAGACTTTAACGTCTTTTATCCGATTTAATACAATTTGAGAAGCAATATCCGATTGAATAGGTTATAGTATGGATTCAGGTTTAGTTTCAAATAGGATTGACAATCGATTTCAATTCAATTCAATTTTTGTACATTCAAGTTTCATATATATAGATATTTAATAGCTTTCTATTAATATTTATAAAAAATAGGGATATTATTAATTAACAGATATCATTGATTACTGTGATAGAAAGAAATGTGTTTAACTTGAATAGAAAGAGATAGCAAAGAACATTAACAATGACAAGCATTACACAATGCAAATAAAAACCTTGAATAATCCTTCAGATTTTCAAGTCTTGCCGAAGCGTTAATTAGTTCTTCTATTATCAGTATTATCATAATTATAAGAATTATGATCGTGCAATTTGTATTTTCTACATCGAAATAACAAACCGTATTTTACAACGCTGGAAATAATTAATGGAGGCATACGCTTCGAATTAGATCAAGTTAAGACAAAAATATACTATTTAATACAAAATTAGAAATTTATAAGATAAAGATTTATTATAAAAACTATAAATATCATAAATATTGTAAAAACCCTTACATAATACATAACATGTAATATGTACATCAAATCATACATCATAAATTTTAGTATGAGAATTGTCTGCATTTTCCATATAATTAAATGGTAGTATTTGTATTAACATTACTGGAGAGTTTATCGTTGAATGAGTCCCTCAACAGCCGCATTCTTTGAATGCATGCTAGGAGGTAAAACAACATCCTAGAAAAGCATTAATTAACTATGACATTGACAACAAAAATGATTTTATTAAATAAAAAAAACAATTTAGTATAATAATTACATATTTTCCATTGGTTTTTCCGACATCGATTTTTGTCGTTTTCGCTGCAAGTAGGAAATTGCTTTTTGTATTTCAATTAAAATTTTTTTTTGTCGATAAATATGAAATGATGTAAATTTTCTACTGGTTATATATACGCCGTCTAAAACATCATGCACAGGATCAAACATTACCCTTTTAAAAATATCGAATCCCGGAATGCTACTAAATACGGTGCCGTTTTTCACACCATTACGTTTTTTTTTTAATATCTGCTTTATACTTATCAGAATTACGCAATAACTTGGTATTTTCTTTGAAGCTTTTTCGGCAATTTTTTTATACAACATATTCTACATGGAAAGTTTGAATTGAAACTCTCATGAAACCCTAATAAAGTATGCAATTCTAATTTATTTCCGCTGAGATTGAACAAATCAAAATAAACAGTCAATGTTTTATCAATAACAATTATATCGATGCTATTCTGTAAATTGATAAGTTGCTGTATAACTACATTAAACAGCTTTGAGTGAACAACAACTTTTATGTATTGTGATTTACAGATCTGTACTAAAAAATATTTTCAAATTGGCTGCTGTAAGTAGGTGGCATTGCAGTGATACTACAATATAAACTATGTAATTTACTAGAACCTTTTCGTGATCCGAGAGGGTTATTGATTTCGAAATCATCACCATATAAAGTTAATGGTAAAACTACTTTTCCAGCAAATCGGATTTTTATATTAACCCATCTCTCGCTTTGGAAAATTGAACAGATACAATTTTTTGTTTTTCATTACATTCAATGTATTCCAAAATAGAAGAATACACATTTGTTAGTTCCTAAAAATTTTTTAAGACTTTTTTAATCGGTACGCTGGTGATTGAGATTTTTACTAATGTATACTTTTTTCTTTTAGCTACCATTTTTGGTCTTAAAATATTAGCAACATGTATACTTATAGCTTAATATAAAATAACGATTTCGATGACTTTAATACTTTGTAGTAACTAGAATAATTTTCAAACACATTTTTCATCAAATTTATAATCTGATTGTGAGCATATTGCAATGCAAAGTTGTACTATTTAGCGTTTGAAGTTTTTTAACAAAACAAATTTCATAAATTGTTGAAAGGCTCTCAATAGCGATATAATCATGGTGATAGGCAAACTCGATTTCACGTATAAATTAGACACGAATATGTCAGTTTGTTTGGCAACTTCGGTTTCATAATTTTTTTCTTTTATTTTTTTATCATTTTTCGTAATATTTATTGCTCTAATACATTTACTGATTCTAAAACTATTCTTATGTCTAGAGGTATATCATTTTTAATTATTGCAGACTCTATAGTATTTTGATAATCAAATTCTTGTGATGATTTGCGTTTGATTGGAGATTTAAGTTGCGTACTGATAAAATGAAATTTACTATGTTTAATAAACGCCGATATGTTAGTAAAAGTTCTATTACATTTATCCGATTTGCAATTTAAAATAGAAGAACCTTTATGGAAAACTCTTAAATGCTGTGCAAAAGTTTCAACAACGTCAAACAGATTTTCACATAAAGGACATTTTACCGATGCCATGTTAATTAAATATTTTTACATATAAATCTAAATAATAATTTATAATAAAATACTTATGTTTTGCAAATTTAAGAGATAGATAATATTTGAAATTTAGCTTCTGTAAAATTGACAAATTTGACTAGACATTTGTTAATATATTTCAAATCGTATCCGAGCTTGGTAAAGGCAGATTAATATCATTAAGAAGTTCTTTAATATTTAACGCTACCGGATCCCAACGTGTGCCAAATCGATAAATACCGTGTTGCAGCAAAAGCCATAAATGGTGACTTTGCGATGGATACTCGGCACAAAAAACGTGAAACGCTTTGAAGCAGAGATCTATAGCTTCGAGCAAAGTAGGTATCTTGTATTCGTTGTTGTCTATCATAACATAAACAGAGTCGATTTGGAAGTCTTCCTCACCGATTGTAATTACGTACGGTTGTAATCTGATTCTTTTGCTGATACAAAATAGTCGTCTATTTTCTTTTGTTTTCTGAATGTCGCCATACATCTGCAATTTAATTTTTTTAATTATAATTTATAAATAACATAAGATAATGATAATAAAAAGTTATCTGATAAAACGATGACACATTAAAAACCTTTGCATGAACAATAATCCCTTCGAAGCTCTCCATACACGATGGCTTCCAAAGCTTCCTCTTCTCTTGGGAGATTCTTGCAGTAGAAGTTAGCATAAAAGATAGTAAGAGTAATTCAATATAAATCTTGGAATCTGAAATTAAACACAAATGACTGATTGAAAACTATTGTATAGCAGTACAATATTAAAAAAAACGAATGTACCGTCGGATAATTTTTCTTGTTCTAATAAGTCTTTTAAATTGTTGCACAAATCTTCGTTTGGAATAAACCTTTTTTCATACACTTTTGAGAAGAATTCATGAAAATTTTCAATTGCATTTGGAATTGTACATAGTCCACTTAACGAAAAATCTATATTTATAAGCTCATAAGCTTAAGGACATTTTAATATCTCCCAAGTTATAAATGTGCTATTAATAAGCTTTTTATGCTCATCATTTCGATGCCGATAAAAATATGTGGTTTTCCAATGATATTTAGCTGTAGCCCAAGGTTCTTCATTACTTTTAAGCCAATCTATACTAGCCTGCACTTCTTCAGAAGGAGTGACATCGTCGTCATCATCATCATTTCCTGGATTTAATTGAGCTGGACCATCAGAGCAAGATTTGTAAACTCCTGTTGGTATGCGCTTCAAGTTGTTGTATTTATGAAATAACTTGCCAGTAGCTTTTTGGGAAAATCCGGTAGGTGATTAATTCTTAGCTATAGCTGGAGAATAGTAGATGCAAGAAGTTTCAGTAGGAAATAATTCCACTATTTTTCTCCTGATTATCATGAAATCTGCTTTATTTAGCGGTCTGAAAAATTAATTTATATTTACTTATATGATCGTATATAGTTTGTATATTGTAACGGGGTAAAACCGTTTAATTGTTATATTCGCGCGATTACATTAAAAAGACACGCGAAATTGTCAATGCTCACTACTATTCCGGGAGAGCACGAGAAAGTATGCGTCAGTCAACCGATAATCATTAATAACCTATACTAAATTGAGTGGAAGCTATGTGAGATGAGAGAATCAATGAAAACACTTGTTAGTAATGTAAATCGGATCTTTTATTATCCCTCAAAATTCACAAAAGGTCGGCCCGCGCGTTTGTTTATATGCACGCTCGCTCGTCGACAACACGCTTTGCCGGTACGCTCGCTGCTCTTTGTTAATAGAGCTGACGTTACATGCACGCATCGAATGTTAGAATTAAATCATTACTCGTATAATCGCGATCGCGAAATTAAGCTGGCCAGCTTACCTTATAATTGCAGGCGATCGGAGAACAACACGAATACCTCGCACAGAGCGGAACTGTTTCTATTGTTTCTTTCGCGGCTCGCGAATGCGCGCACGGGGTGGTTTCGCCCTCGATGGCGAAACCTCACACACACGCACACTGCTTGGCCTTCAGCTAGTGTCCGGATGGCTCCTTGGAGGCAGCTGTCACGGCTATCTGGCACTCTCGATTGTCAGCTGATCTGGCGTATCGTTGATAACGGCACGTGAATTGGCGATTGCGGTAGCGAAAGCGGACGGACACTAGGATGGTCTAGGCTTCACTGGTTCAAATTCGTTCGCGCGCGTTCCGTCTGCTCGCGTGCCGAATTCCTTCGTTACCTATTCTGTCCCCCCCGGCAGGTGCTGCCCTCACAGGCAGCAATTAAGCTAAATAGTCAGCGCTAATTTGACGTTTACCGTCACAATATATAACTGTAAAGCAAATGAATTAGAAAAATTGTTTTTAGGTTATGTGTCATTACCTGTCACACAACCTGAGAACATCACACATTAACAAGTGGACGAGCTTTTTTCTCCTTGCCAGTGTTAAGTGTTGCTTACTCAAATACCACTTAATGATATTCCTTCCTTCAAAAGTTTCTGTTAGAATTTATTCGATATCTAGATTTTCAGTGACAAAAATTTTATTAACTTTGTTTACTGTACTCGGCTTATTCGTTCTAGTAAGCGACGAATTCTTGCGAGAGTGGTCTATATCTTCAAACAGAGTAGCTTCATTTAGAGATGAATTTGTAGAGCTATCTACTGATTTTCTGGTATCATTCTGATTGCTTAAATCTTGCAGCGGAGTAGTGACATTGCAACAAATTCAGCATAAACAGAATATACGCTTTTACAAGTCGCTAATCACGTAGTAAAATATTAAAAATAACCTATATTGTATAGAGGTTATTGTATTTTGAAAAGGCAATGTAATAGATATAATACATTGCATACTTACAGATTTTTTTGCAAAATATTCTTGATGTTGTTTCCAAAAATGTTCAACTTTATTTGGCGGAAAAATATTTCTTAGGAAAGTGTACGATATATTCTTGATGTCTTCAGCATTAGTTATTCCGTTTTCTAGAAAAAATCAGATTTAATATTGCACAATTTTGATATTTTTGATTTAAGTTGAATTCAAATGAGTCATACCGACAAATATATCCGAATATGTATTATAACCGATATCGAGCAGGAAATCGTATAGTGAATCCATGTCCGACATTTTCTGATTAATAGATGCAGTTGCCGAAAAAATGTTAGCTGTTACTAGCGAAGGTTATGTTCACAAGAATGCTTCGCCGGCAGTTGACCGGTATTTCCACTGCATATACACAGCGGCACAACTGTTTATGATGCACTCGGCACTCTCTCTCATACTCACTCGGTGCTGATCACACTGACCTTCACCAAAAACGAAAGAACAAAGATTATGTAGGACAATATTAGGTGGAGAAAAATATACTGAATATACTGAAATATAAAATATAGTAATCAAGTCACTTACTTTTATATAAACATTATCGTTTTTTTTTCGAAAATAGAAGTAATGTTAGTTGATTCAACGAAAACGTTGTCGATCCAATGATAACATTGATTGTATTAATAGATAACACTCATTGCCTCAATTTCAATGTAATACTTATTTCAACTTATAGTACGCGTAATCTTAACACTATAACACGACGTTATTCTAACGGATATGACATGTCAAAACAGCAAAATCTGCAGTTGTCCTATTCCTACAGCGAGCGCGTTGTTGAATCAACAATGAACTTTGTCAGATCAATGGCTTAGTTGTTGTGTCGACAGAGGTCATTTAAGTTAACTGAGAGCTGGTTGAATCAACGATGGCTATAGTTTAAACGGCTATATTTTAAAAACTAATAAAGATATCGAAGTCGGATTTTTATCAAAATACTTATAATGCCTTAAAATTTCGAAATAATTACAACAATAAACAATACAACATTTTTTTTAGAAAGTTATTAACTTTCTGTTTTAACAATTCTCTGTTTAAACTAATATCTTAAAAAGTATATATATTGTGACGGAGAATCTCTGCTAGGCCGATCTCGTCCGTTTAGCTCTCGCAAATGTCCGTGCGCCGCGCCAGGCTGAGAATGTGTACGTTTGGCACACACACTCATGCTTGGACCTTTTGTTTACGAGGTGCTGAACACGGGCTGAGCTGACTGCTGGAGCGACGCAGATGGCGCAGAAGAAGAGAGAAAGAGAGAGAGAGAGAGCGCGGAAAATTCGAGAGTCTCTGCTAGGCAATGAGCGGAGAAAGTCGCGCGCGCGGATAAACCGGAAGGTCGCGGTTTTTCCGAGTTGGCCTCGCGACCTCGCCGACGTTTTGTTAATTCCGGAGACACGCCCGGTGCGCGGACGAGTGATAGAGCGTGAGGCTGGGTCGCGCCCAGCCGTGTCCCACAAGATACCCGGCACCGGTGCGTGCGGGTAACCGGCGAGGTGCGCGGGCAAGCGCGCGAGGAACGTGACGTGCTACAGCACCGGGGGAGGCGTAGGTACAGGGAGGAGGCGGAGACAACAACAGCAGCAATTAACGAGCGAGTTCCGGATTGAGAGAGCAGCATCGTAGAGCAAGCGAGAGAACGAGCGAGGAGATAGATAGCGACGACAACAAACATCAGCGAGACGGTCAGCGAGGAGCGCACCAGTGACGTCACGCGCAGAGCGCTCCAGCCGTCGAAGAGGCTGAAGGTCGAGGTCGGTGCCGTATTTTTCTCTTGTCTCTCTCTCTTGCATGTTTGGGCGTTAGTCTATGGTTGGTAGCACAGCAGACCTGCTGGCTACCCGTTAATGGCCTATCACCGAAAAGTATTTTGTCAGGCATTATTGTAGCGATTTAATTTATAAAGAGAATCGGCAGGCTGATCAGCCACCGATTCATCTTTCGCGTTCGGATTCATTGTTGTGCCGCTCGTAGTGTATAAGCGCGAGATCGCTGTATTGTAACTCATTGTTGACGATTAAAGGATTAGTGTTAATCCGCTGTTGTGTTTATTCGCCGCTGTATCACTCCTCATCCCGACTTCGAATCTGTGCGTTTAACGTGTTTATGCTCGACGCGTTATTCAGTCGTGGGAACGTCTTTTGCTTCCCGAATCCCCGAATAAATTATTTGTGCGGACGGCCGCGAGCAACCCAGATGGGTACGGCCGGAATTCTCCGTTACATGGCATCCCTTGTGGGGAACAGCGGTGCGTACGCGTAATTGGGTATTCTTGTGTGTCTTTTCGGACGTTTGTTCAGGAGTGACTAGCGGCGACCTGATATTGTTGTTACCTATTGTTCCTGTTGCGTGTGCGCCGTGTTTGCCATTAGATAGGCGTGAGTTGCTTTGTGGTTGGGGAATTTAAGCAAAACGCCTGAGAACTTTTGGACTTCCCTGAACAGGTGGGAGTCTCCTTTTTTTTTACGAACGCATCGGTTGGGGTGCTCGAGTCGCGTGGTGGCAGTACTGCCGACGGGGCTTACACGCATTGTTGCCTCGAGATCAAAACCTGGTAACGATGCCATCCATCCCAGGTAAACAAGAATTGTTTATCCGGCGCCTTAAGAGGCAGCCTGAACTGCAGCAGCTGCGGGCGCGCATTCTGCGTATGCCCCCACAGAAACTCACTGAACTGATGCTTCAGGAGGGCTTGAGCGCCGAGGGGGAGACGACCGTCCTTCAGGATCGATTTTTCCGGGCTTTCATTATGGCCGCACGGCCAGAGACGGATGCTCCCCTTTTCCCCGAGGATTTCCTATCGGGACGTCTACCGGAGCCAGGTCAGGCCGGTCAGGCCGGAGACCGGGACTCGGGAGTCGATCAGAGCCTGGAGCAGGCGTTGACACGGGAGGCGAATGTTAACCCGCCGGGAGGAGGGGATACCTCCCTCAGTAGGTAAACTAGAGGGGCATCAACTCAGAGGGGTACTAGCTCACTGAGTTGAAGTGTGTGAGTTGAGGTGTGTGCATGTTCACCTCACCCCCCCCCCCCCCCTTCCGATCGGCCCGTGCGCTGTCGACTCACCTCCCCCCCCCTCCTACTGAGTTATACCGATGCGTTCTACGCACTCCCTCCTCCCCTACTGAGTTGATCTGATGTGGCGTGCGTTCTTCCCCCTCTCCTACTGATTTGATTCCTATGCGCGCATCACCTCCTCCCCCTCCTCCTACTGAGTTATACCGGTGCGTCCTACGCACTCCCCCCCCTCCTCTACTGAGTTGATCTGATGTGGCTTGATCTGATGTGGCGTGCGCGTTCTCTGCAGCACTTCCCCCTCTCCCACTGATTTGATTTCCTATGCACTGCGCGCGCGCGCGTTCTGTGTTTCGCGTTTTGATTTTCTTATTGTGTGTGTGTGTGTGTGTGTGTGTGCGCGCGCATGTGCGCGCGTGTGTTAAAAATTTTTAGATTTATCTGAAAAAAAACGGACGGATCGGGGGATCGAACGCGCGTCCTCCGGATCCGCAGGCCGATGCTCTACCGCTAGAGCTACAGCCACTGTTACCACGGGCAATACCGTATTGTGTATACTGGCTACACACGCGATTGATATGTGGGGGGGGGGGCGGCGGCGCCGGCGGCTGCTGCTGCTGCTGCTGGGGAGGGCCCAAGCGCTAATACATACAAATGATAATAAAGTTTAATAAATATACTAATTATAATAAATATTATACATAAATAATTATTATAATTGGTATATAACGAATAATAATTTTTTTTATGTTCGATGTGTGCGCGCGTGTGTGTGTGTGTGTGTGTCTGATCGGTGAAATAAAAAAGACATATTATTAATAATTATTTATTATATAAAAAAATACAAGAAAATATTAAAAAATGTACAAAAAAATACAAAAAAATATAAAAAATGTACAAAAATTTATAAAAAAAAACCGATGCTTAGTTATCGTCACCATCATCATCGTCGTCGTCGTCGTCGTCGTCGTCTTCGTCGTCTTCGTCGTCGTCGTGATCAGCGGGAAATAACTTGGCAACTTTATAGCGCGGGGCGCCGTCGACCGTTTCGTCCATGACGCACAGGCGCTTTTTCCCCGTGATGTGGAGATCCTGCATGAGCGCCGTTACAGGCGATCTCGCAGGTCTACTCAAGGGATCTGGCGACGGCGATCTAGAAGGCTGGCGCACAGCGGGGGAACCTTCGGGACTGCACGACCTTGATGTAAATAATCTACGCACCACGTGTCTGACCGGCCCATTTCGATCTACGTGCCGCCTGCTGCCGCGCTGCGGTGGTGATTCCACCCACTGCTGCTGCCGACTGCAGCGACCAGCGGCGCAGTATACGCACTCCCAGCCCTCGCATACTGGCATGTTGTTGTTGTTGTCGTCGACCTGCAACTAAAAAATGAAAAAAACTTTGAACATACTACCGCCGATTAGAAAAAAAAAGAAAAGAGAAAAAAATCATACCTGTTCTCGTTGGCGGCAGGGCGTCTCTTGTATCTCTGGTGAAACTAAGTTCACCAAGAGCGGCTGCTGTGGCGTTGTGATGTCGATGATCACAGGTGCTGCTCGAGGCGTCACCAGGTCGACGTGTGTCACGTGTCGTGATGATGGTGGTGGTGGTGGTCGACGCGCGACAATCACCTCGCAGACCATCTCCACGTCGTCGTCGTCATCGTCATCAGACCTGCAAAAAAAAGATTCTTTAATTGAAAAAAATTAATTCATATATCTATTTATATATAACAATATTCAACTTACACATTCACCGTTGGTAGCAATCGCAAGCTTGGAGACGGTGGCAGTGATTCAAGTGGCGACCGATGCCTGCTGTAATAGGAAACACATGTATAATAAAACTATGAGAGTAACAGCGATAACGACTACGACGACGAAAACCAGACATCGTAAAAAAAAAAAAAAACGCGATCCAAAAACAAAACAAGAAATTCTAGCTACGTGAGAGAAAGGGACATTAAATTTAAAATTGGAAATACTCTCTCTCATATACACACGTACATACATATTATATAACGAATAATACAATATTATTCAATGAAAAAAAAAGAACAGAACCTCTTTTTTTTTAATGTAAAGAACATATATGCTCTTATTATTATAAAAAATTTATGTATAACTAATACCATTATATTAATAAATTAATAAAATTTAAATATAATTGTGTTATTAGTATAATGGTATTAATTATATATAAAATTTTATAATAATAAGAACATATCTATTTACATTTTAATGATTTTGTTCTTTATATTATAAAAAAACAGAATGAGAGAGAGTAAAAAAATGATACTTACAATAATAATGTCGTTGGTGCAGGTGTCAGCGGCATCCGTATTGTTGCCGCTTCGTGGATGTCGTCGCCATTCCTCCTCGGCGAAGGTGTTCGCGGCTCCTCAACGACGACTTCGTCCACCGCTGCTTCTTGTACCGATAAATCAATCAATCCGACGACTTCATCTTCGGAAAGATCTATGTCCTCGCCCAACGCCTCGATTGCTTCATTCAGTGCGTCTTGCCACGGCACATTGTCCGGCGAAAACAATTGTTCCAACAATTCATCACTCACTGCTTTATCGTTTTCACGCTGCATTTTTCTTCACTGAACTTAACTTCACGACAAAAAAAATCACAATGACGTATCGTTGCAAGGCGTTCGAATTTTATTCATTTTTGAAACACTTGCCGCGTTTTGGTCATTGGTCGAAGATTTGGGAGTAGGGACGCGAGACTACGCGATAGCACTGATTTTGTCGCGCGCATAAGACCATCATAATTAGTGGTGGGAGTAGCTAAAGAAAATGTGATTAGTGCGGAGAAAAGACGCCAATGTGTATTAATATAGGATCGCGATAGCGCATACGCTCTTTTTTTCTCACGCAACGGACGAAGAGTAGGTGGTGGCAAGCCGTTGGTAGTGACAAGTTGCAGCGAACAAACGATCGGCCCTTTTCTGGGCCACTTTTTTTTCAAGTTGACGGAGCTGTACAATCCCGACAGTTAATCGATATCATGATCAGATCAGATAAATTTAAAACAGCACTTTTAAGTGCTATTCAAACGTATGTGCAAATATATTAGTGCTAAATTTTCAATAAAAAACTTATATTATTTTTCTATAAATCAGCACTTTTAAGTGCTATTCAAACGTATGGTTAAATATAACATAGACTAACTATTTGTTTAATAAAAAACTTATATAATTTTTTAATAAATCAGCACTTTTAAGTGCTATTCAAACGTATGTGCAAATATATCGTAGCCGCAAAGGTAAGTACTAAAAACAATAACAATTTGAAATTACGAATAAATTTAACCTTGTGTTTTTCTTTATTCTTACCCCCTCCATTTTCAGCGAAACGAGCAGGTAAGTATAAGGTAAGTATTTTTTTAATTAGTTAAAAATTAGTTTTTAATTATTTTTTTAATTAGTTAAAAGTATTTTTTTAATTAGTTAATCAATATAATATTTAAAATATACAAAATTAAAAAATAGTTCGTTTAAATCAGTGTACAAAATAATATTAAAAAAAAATGATAATTTTTTTCCTAAATCATAAAGTAATATACAGTTAGTATGCACTATCTTTAGAAAGAGCGACAATGACTCAGACGGTAGACCACTGTCGTATAGATGCAAAGGAGGCTAGGTTCGATTCTCCTGTATGTCTATTACCGAAAGATTATTACGAGAAAAAAATTCGATAAATAATGTTACTAATTTTTTCTTATAGAGTATTAGATGTAGACAATTAATTATTAAAAACAACAACAACAAATGTCTCTAAAAAATCAGTGCGTATATGCGACAGTTTTAAATGACGTCACTCGCATAGTCCGTTGAGTCAATTCCCTCAAGTTGTATGCTTTACATACACATACACGCACGCACGCGCGCGCGCACGTGTTTGTATAACTCATAAAAATTAAATGAATTTTTTTTTTTATGGAATGTATGGTATGTATGGAATGAATGGAATGTATGGCATGTATGGAATTTTTTTTAATGGAGGATGGAGGGAGGAAATCTTAATCGTCCGTTATAAAAATGAGCTGCATCTCATCAGCAGTCGCATTCGCATCCAGAGTGAACTAGTGTAAAGTGTGAAAGAGAAAAGGTTATACGAACATTCTACAATGAGCTCCAACGAGATTGACTATAGGTAATTATTTGTTTTATTGTTTATAGAACATACTTTATATATTTTTTAAATATTTTTTTATTTGTGCAGATTTGAGCAAGCGAGGCTGGATAGCTTCACGTCTCAATGGACATGCGCACACGTACGACCAGCAGATCTTGCTGCGGCCGGCTTTTATTATACGGGGCAGATCTATCAAGTACGCTGTTTTAAATGTGGTATGGAAGTCTGTCGTTGGGAAGAAGGTGACGACCCTATGACGGAACATAAGCGCTGGGATGGCGGCTGCCTTTTCATTCGTAACAGAAGTTGCGGCAATGTGCCGATCGGATTGAGCCCCGTACCGGTACCTCCTCCTCGAAGAAAAAGTAAAGATGTTTGTGGACCGTATAAGCTCGATTATCGGGCAGCAACAGCGTGCGCAACAACTAGCCCACTTTCGAGTACAGACGAGCTGCTACTACTGCTACTGCTGCTACTGCTGCTACTGCTGCTACTGCTGCTACTGCTGCTACTGCTGCTACTGCTGCTACTGCTGCTACTGCTGCTACTGCTGCTACTGCTGCTACTGCTGCTACTGCTGCTACTGCTGCTACTGCTGCTACTGCTGCTACTGCTGCTACTGCTGCTACTGCTGCTACTGCTGCTACTGCTGCTACTGCTGCTACTGCTGCTACTGCTGCTACTGCTGCTACTGCTGCTACTGCTGCTACTGCTGCTACTGCTGCTACTGCTGCTACTGCTGCTACTGCTGCTACTGCTGCTACTGCTGCTACTGCTGCTACTGCTGCTACTGCTGCTACTGCTGCTACTGCTGCTACTGCTGCTACTGCTGCTACTGCTGCTACTGCTGCTACTGCTGCTACTGCTGCTACTGCTGCTACTGCTGCTACTGCTGCTACTGCTGCTACTGCTGCTACTGCTGCTACTGCTGCTACTGCTGCTACTGCTGCTACTGCTGCTACTGCTGCTACTGCTGCTACTGCTGCTACTGCTGCTACTGCTGCTACTGCTGCTACTGCTGCTACTGCTGCTACTGCTGCTACTGCTGCTACTGCTGCTACTGCTGCTACTGCTGCTACTGCTGCTACTGCTGCTACTGCTGCTACTGCTGCTACTGCTGCTACTGCTGCTACTGCTGCTACTGCTGCTACTGCTGCTACTGCTGCTACTGCTGCTACTGCTGCTACTGCTGCTACTGCTGCTACTGCTGCTACTGCTGCTACTGCTGCTACTGCTGCTACTGCTGCTACTGCTGCTACTGCTGCTACTGCTGCTACTGCTGCTACTACTACTACTGCTGCTACTGCTGCTACTGCTGCTACTGCTGCTACTGCTGCTACTACTACTACTACTATGACCACCCGGTATGTTACGCTAGCCGCACACTGAATGAACACGAGAGGAATTACACCGTGTCAGAGCTCGAATGCCTCGCCTTGCTGTTCGGCATTCACAAGTTCAGACCGGATATCGAGGGCGCGCATTTTACTGCAGTCACTGATCATACGGCTCTGACTTGGTTGAAAAATAAGAAAGACCCTTCGGGGCGGTTGGCCCGCTGGATCCTTGAGCTACAGCAATGGGACTTCGAGCTGGTGTATCGCAAAGGGGCATTCCACCATGTCCCAGATGCATTATCTCGTGGGACAGGGGTCCAGGAGGACATCGCAGCATTCGACAATATTGTCGACTCGTGGTACCTCCAACGGTTGAAGGACGTGGAGTCGAAACCACAGAAGTTCCAGCATTGGAAAATCGACGACGGAATGCTGTACAGATATGGTACCAACGAACTCCTGGACCCAGTAACCCATAAGGAGCAGTGTTGGCGACTCGTCGTACCGGAGGAGCGTCGATTACGCGTCATGCGAGACGCTCATTGCGAACCGTCGGTGGGACACCTTGGTCGCGAGAAAACGTACGATCGCATCGCTCGCGAGTATTTCTGGCCGGGTATGTGGTACGATGTGCAGAAGTTTGTGCAGGCCTGCCAACTATGCCAGCGTTACAAAGGTGAACAGGACGTACCGAAGGGCTTAATGAGCAAGCGAGTGGTCGAGCGTCCGTGGGCAGTCATTGCCACGGATGTAATCGAACTACCCCGTAGTAAGAATCGGTATAAATACCTGGCGGTATTTCAAGACCTGTTCACCAAATGGGTGGAGTTCAAGCCACTCACTGTCGCTACGGGAAAGACCCTGGGGAATGCCCTCGAGGAACTAATCCTTTTTAGATGGGAGATTCCCGATTACTTAGTGAGCGACAGTGGTAAGAACTATTGCGGGGCCGAATTCAGGGGCATCCTCAAGGAATACGGGATTGAGCATGTGCCCTGTCCACCCTACCACCAACAGGCCGATTTTTGTGAGCGGGCGATCAAGACGCTAAAGACCATGATCTCGATCTTCGTAGACCATGATCACCGCGACTGGGATAAACACCTGCACGAGTTCCGGCACGCAATAAACACGGCCGTACAATCGACTACGAGGGTATCGCCCGCGTTCCTGAACTTCGGAAGAGAGCCACGCCCAGCCAAAAGCTTACGAAGAGAAGTGGAAAAAAGAGGACCGTTCGTGCGTCTTTCTCCTGAGGAATGGGCCGACCGGATGAAGCGCCTGAACGCGCTGCGGAGCCTCGTGCTTAGGCACATTGACCAGGCACAGAACAAACAAAAGAGGCATTATGACCCCAGCCGCCGGTTTGCCCAGTTCCAGGAGGGCGACATGGTGTGGCGAAGGTCGCACACCCTCTCTAACGCGGCGAAGGGTAGGAGCGCGAAGTTAGACCCCTCGTACATCGGACCGTATAAAGTGCTAGAGGTGCTGTTCCCGGAATTATATATCCTGACGACGGACAGCAAGAAACAGGTAGATCGCGTGCACGTGAAGGAGCTGAAGCGGTATGTCCCGCCGCGAAGAGAACCCTACAACATAAGAGGGAGGAAGGACATTAGTTAGAGAACTCTTGCAAATCACGTCGCGCGTTCCACTCCTTTCCCCCCCCCCCTTCCCGAGAAGTACCTTTTCTTGCCTTGATAGGTCGTTGACGGTCAAGTGGTTTGAGTCGTCGATCTATCCAGTGTTGCATGCCAACTTCTGTACTAATCGGGTGGAGGGTCATTCCTGTTCTACTAACCCAGTTGCGAAAGGGGTACGGTGTGGGAGCTTTACTTTGTCTTTGTCTGTTTACAGGAGGTTCTCGACATGAGCTTGGAGGAGGAGATTGGCCACCTTCAAGCGCTGGTGGGCCCGACTCAGGGGCGGGAGGCGACGGCCCCCGCAGAGTCTCCGGGGGAGTCGGGGGTAACCGCAGCTGGCAGCCATGCCGCTACGGACATACCACCCGCAGACCCCCCTAAGGTGCGGGAGCTCGCCCCTCGCCCCGGGCCTGATGGGCAAAACCCTGAGGGGGAGCCCGACTCTACTCTTGGGCCGGCCGCGGATGCGATGGGCGAGGCCAGTGGTGGCGCGCCTTCGGCGCCGCCGGCCGTTGCTCCTCTCCCGCCGCACCTGAAACGGCAGGCTCGGGAGCAGCGGGAAAAAGAGGCTCTCAAAGCCAACTTCGTCCCGCTGGAGTCGGTTCCCCACCCGGGTCGGGCCGAGTGGGACAACCACCTTAACACCGGCCCAGCTCGTCAGGCGCTTCCGCTCCAGCAGGCGCTGACCAACTTGGCTTCCCGGGCACCGCGGGCCCGCGCTCGGATTGGGCGCGCCTACGCGGGGGTGACCATAGGCCTCCAGACCGCCCGCACCCGGGGTCTACAAACCCGCATAGAACCGGGCACCCCGGGTTTGCGATTTGGAGCGGCCAGGGAGGGGGACCATGGCCCCCCACCGATGGTCCGGGAGGAACCAAAAGTTCCAACACACGCCCCGAGGCGGGAAGTAAAAGTTCCCCTCGCGGTGCAGTTCCTCCCGGCGTCGGGCGAGCCAGAGGAAAGGCCACGCAGGGCGCTCCCGCCGATGCGGCCCGGCGGACGGGGCCTCTTCCCCCCCGAGGGGTACCAAGATGAGGACGTCCCCGAACCCTCGAGGAAGAAGAAAGCTGGGCGGCTCCCCAACTTCTCCACGGACGTAGAGTTCCGCTACGTCGGCGACAGCCCGCCCGCGCAGAAAATCCTGACTGCGGGAGTAGAGGCAACAAGCCGGCGTGAGGCGGACCGAGACGCGTCCGGAGGGGTTGGGCAAACCCAGACCTCGGGGGCGGAGCCGGTTCTCCCCAAAGGGGCGAACCTGGACAAACCTAGCCCCATGAAGGTGGAGGGCCCTGGGTCGAGTTCACCCCCGGGACCGGGGTTGGCTAGTGATGGACCTGCGGCTGGAGAGGAGGCGTCGGGCCAGACGCGTTTGTGGCGCCCGTTCATCGACGACGACGGCGTTTTCTGGAAGGTGTACCCGGATGGCCGTCGTCGCCGAAGGACACGGGCTGGAGCCAAGCGCGGTCCGGCCAAGAAAAGGGCCCTTCTCGCCGCCAACTCGGGTGCGTCGGGAGCACCCTCCCCCGTGTCGACGCAGGAACCCGCCACCCAACGGCCGGAGCTCCAGTCGGAAGCCACGGCAGCGGCAAAGGCCGAACCGGCACCAGGCCGACAGGCCGGGACCGGACCAGGCCGAGCGCCGTGCCGGGCTCCACCACGCTGGCAAGCGCTGGAGCATTACGCCGACGGGATGGCGGAAACCACCCCCTCCACATCGTCGTCACTGGCGTCGACGGGGACGTCGCCACCACCATCGGCGACGTCGGTGGCGCCGTTGGCGGTGCCCTCGGCAGCCATGCCGATAGTGGCATCGGTAACTTTACCATCTTTGGCGCCACCGGAACCGTCGACGCCGCCCTCCCCTCGATCGATCGCCCTGGCATACCTTGCCGGGCTGTCGATTGGGGACCGGCTGCGGTTCGTCGCTGAGGCGAGCGAGCTCTCGCAGCCTCCACCCCGTCAGGAAGATCGGTAAGACGGGGAAGCGACGAGGTAAGTTATGTTTGACTCTGCTTATCGTTTCTTTTTCCTTTTGGTTTATGTGTATTCAATTTGTCTCCCCTCTGGTTTATTTCAAGCTGACCCTCTTCTTTCACCATCGTAATCCTTTAAGATTATTTTATTTTATTTGATTTAATTTGGTATCCTCCCAGCTCGAGTACGGCGCCCGGGCGGTGAGAGCGGGAGAGACAGCCCCCGATCCTGGTAAAAGGATCGGTTGCTTCGGGGGGGCTGTGACGGAGAATCACGGCTCGACCGTTGCTCTCCGCCGGGCTCTCACTGGTTCCCCGTGTGCCTCGCCGAGCTGGGAGAGTGCGTCAGTTGAGCACACTCTAATGGCTCCGTCTTGCTCTTTCTTTCGAGGTGCGACGGCAACGGCGGCGATTGGAGGGAGCCAACGTGGAGAGCGCAGCGAGAGAGAGAGAGAGACAGAAGATAGGGGAAAGCCGGCGAGTCGTCGGCAGACCTGCGCGCGCATCTCGCCGGCTTGAAGAAAGAAGATCGGCAGTATCTGCTAGAGAGTCGCACGGTCCGCCGCGCGCACACAATTTTCTTCAATTACCCTGGACGTGTTTGTGAGTTCCCGCACCCTCGCCGAAGACTTAAGTTATATGTGATACATGCCCGGTGCGCGGAGTGATCGCTTAGAGTTTGGTGGAAACTGCGGAGCCGGCACCGGTGCACGTGGGCGACCGGCGAGGTGACGCGGGCGTGTGCGCGCGTGCGGCCAACTTAGTGAGCCTGGTGAGTGCGAGTTTCGTGCCGATCGACTTCCCTGGGCGGAACGAGGCACGGCACGACACACATATACACACACACAAACACTCTAACAACAGCAGACGAATCTACCCGACACGTATTAACAACAACCACGACAACAGAGATAACAACAGCAGTAACAACAGCAACAACAACAACAATAACACCGACATAACAACCACAACAACAACACCACAGCAAGGAACAAGGGAGAGACGAGACTACGAAAGAGAGCGATCACCTAGATATCCCGCCTTTATTTTGCAGAGCATTTTGGAGGTTGACGGGCACAGTAGCATCGAGGCGGACGACGGAGTCGATACGAGGCAAGGTCGGTGTGGTGTTTTCTCTTTCTCTCTCTCTCTCTGTCCGAGGCGTCGAGTAAACACCTCGCAGTTCGGCAGCCCTGCCGATTGCGAGGTCGTTCACTATTGTGTTCGGGTGAATATTACTTTGTATACGAGCGTCTCTATTCCGATTCTCTCGCGATCGTTCGGATAATTAACGGCTCGGCGCGCAGACCTGCCGCTGGCTCATTATTATCGTGAGACGATAGGTAATTGTCACGACGTGAGAATATCGGATTTACTTTTTTAGTTTGTGAGTTACGATTATTTTGTATTTTCCCTTTTCTTTATTATTTTGTATTTCTTTTTACTATTATTTTATATCTTTCCGTTTTCAGTTATCACTTAGTGATCTAATATTAATGTGTAGTTTATTCGCGGCTTTACTCAATTGTTAATTTTCCTCGCTTTCCTTTTAGTATTAAAGATTGTTGTTAATTCAGACTCAATTCCGATTATTATTCCCTAAGTCACTCCTAATCCCAAGTATCAATCCGCCTACGGTTAACGCGTGTGCTCGACGCGTTATTTAGCCGCGGGAACGGTTTTCGCTTCCCGAATCCCCGAGAAATAATTTGTACGGACAGTCACGAGCCATCCACTGAAGGACGACTGGATTTCACCGTTACAATATATTTTTTTAAATTCTTGTTCCTAACGTATTTCTAAGGATTTTTGCTATCGAAATCAATCATAAAATTCAAGGGCCCGACATATCGGAAGGCGTAGCCCTAATCAAAAGAAGATGCCTCAGCGTAAGACCACGAAGACGTCCCGCTGCCGTTGCGACGTATAACGAGGAACACGCAGGAGCAAGAATTTTTCAAAAAAAAATATACTTTTTGAGATATTAGCAATTGTGTAAATAAAAAGTTAATAATTTTCGAAACAAAATATTTTTTGTTTATTGTTGAAATAATTTCGAAATTTTAAGGCATTATAAGTATTTTCAAAAAAATCCGACTTCGATATCTTTATTAGTTTTTAAAATATAGCCGTTTGAAAATTTTTTATCATTTTTCTGTAATTGTTAATAACTTCTGATATAATTAATGTATTGTAACGGGGTTAATACCATTTATTCAATTTAATGCGCACGATCGTATCGAAGAGCGCGCGTGATTACCTATACGTTTAAATATAAAACTGCAGAAACCCGCAAGAAAAAAAAGGTCACATATATGACAAAATCTCCGAAAAAATACTACAAAAACAAATAAAACAAACTAATAGAAACATAATAAAAATGTCAACACTTTTTATTAAAAATGCCGAAAATAAAGTTAATCGAACTTTTTCCGTATTCACGAGCATTATTTGGTTCTAGAAACACGGGAAAAAATGTCTGAAACGCCTTGCTAGTCAAAAAATTTTTTTTTCAATTTTATGACTCAAAAAGTGAGTATTTTTCGTAGATATCTTTACGAAATTAACGTAGCTGGTGCGATTGGTTGAAAAAATCATTTCTCGAGCAAAATCAAAATCTGTTAATATTTCGTTACTCGATCTAATATCGATCAGATTATATATCGAATAACTTCTTTTCATATTAATCAATCTATAACGAGTGAAACTGCTGACTCGTTATGTCTCTCTCTCCTATTTCTCCAAACCTATCCTATGTATTAACGAATTTATTGTACTTACATTTAATTATTGTATATCTACATATGCAGTTGCACTCCTGTTCCGATACAAGGTAAGTAAGGTGAGAGAGAGAGATGCGAATACGCAGGGACACATCTGTGCGCGACAGCAGGGCGCGGAGAGAGAGAGATAGATATGGTCGCGCCTTAGCGAGTGACCGTGCCCACTGATTGGCTTACTGAGACGAAATCGCGAAGTTGAGTCCGCGGCGCGAGTAGTAGCCGTTTTAACACGCTAGTGAGCGGACGAAGTTCCATCGACTGTTCTCTTCTACCGAACCACAGCTTTATCGTTTTGTCTTTTTCTTCGACTCAGTAGTTACATGGGAGACGTTCGGTGCCCAATCGAGTACGAGCTCTCTCTTTGTGAGCTTCTCTACTCGGGGAGCAGGTTGCGACGTCGCCTGACTCCTCGGACAGGCCGGATACGTGTGCTGCGGTTGGTGGTGCAGAAGATAGGACTGTTAGTTCATAAGAGACTGCTTCTGCCGAGGGAGCTAGGGCTGTATGGTGCACGGGGCGACTCGTCCGTTGTGTGCGTGCGTCAACGCGGACCTCCACCGAAACCTTCGACGGACAAAGAGTATCGGCATATGCTTTGTAAGTACCGGCTTCATGGTTTGCTCTCTCTCTTTCTATTCGTTCGCTCGGCGTGCTTTCTCCCTCCCTCCAATCGCTATTGTTAATTATTTACTATTAAAGATTCTTGTAGACGTTCTAATATATCTATAGCTCGCTACTTTATTCGAACACCCTCCCTTCTCACGCCGACAACCGCCTACGCATTACCGATATTCGCGCTTCTTGACCAACACGACGAATCTGCGCTGATCCGACGTCCTGTCGCCGACGAATACGGGACCTGGGAGGACAACTACGTCCAGGAATTTCAGCCTTCGTTCACTCGACCATTCTCCATCAGATCGAAGATTCGTTCGGTTTCGCGCGTAAGTTACTTAATTTCGGAACCAGAAATTGCGAACAAGGACTTCTCGTTATCAACCGTCCGCGGCTGAAAATAATATCAGCATGTAGGGAAGGGAGGGATAACGACACGTAAAATTTAAAATATCGGTCACACTTGATTTTCCTTTATTCTAAAATACACGTATAGTTACGGTCGGAATGGCGGATGGTCAGCGCGACTTGACACGACTCAAAGCGCGGCGTAACAGATCCACACGTCCCGGCAAATTAAATCTGTGATGGCCTAACACTCTCCATCTCCGAATTCGTAACTGTAATTTACTATTTCACTATCTAAATTCCTTTTCTTTTTGATCCTATCACTCACGACAATTCGGAAAATGGCGGATGGTCAGCACGACTCGATTGGAGCACTAAATTCCCGGCGTTGACGGATCCACGCATCGTGACGGTATTATTCGCAGGAGAAAAATCATGCACCGCACTTCACAATTAATATTAGTGAGTGGCACTTTGTCTACTTACAGATTTCTGCTGAAGAACTCGACAAACGAAACTATGGCAGCGAATCTGGTACAATTGCTTCCTTCCAATCTAGCGATCAGCGACAAAATGAATGAAAAACGGCTTTTTGCGGTCAAAGATCTTTCCTCTCCTTTTTTCGAGAAGAAATCCTATTATTGGCCGATATGCTAATTCGGATATCGGTAGCGCCCTCCGAATATTTCGTCATTGGTCAGTATGTAAATTAGAAAAGTACAGCGCTCTCATTTTATCTCCTACTTTCGTCGCTATTTACCCTCTCTCACCGCCCACTAAGTCGGCTAGCATTGATTGATGAGAAAGGTCTACCTCTACTCTTATTTATTTTTCGATGCGGACGGAAATCAAATTTTATTCTAATTCGCTTATTGGTCGTGACGTCACCAGCGAGTTTCGTCAGAGTTTCGAATTTCATCAATCAATATTTATCAATTTAATTCGTCAGATTGCTTGTCGCTTATTAATACATTTAGAGGATTATAGCGGCCACATACAAGTATTTATAATTTTATATTTTAATATGTTCCACGTATAAGTCGCATCGCTAAATTATTTGTAGTGACATTAAAATTGTAAGTCGGTCTTATTTTCATAACACCCTTATCATCGCATTTACATTTGAATCTGTATAATATTTTAGTTCGCTCGCTTCATATAATCTGTCTCGCTTGCTCTCTCTTAGTCTGTCTCGCTCGCTCTCATTTAGTCTGTACCGCTCTTCAAGATGGCCGCCTTTGCTCCCGCATGTCAACCTCGTGTTCTGCTGCCGGTCTCCGAAGCGCCTCCTGGAGCACTCCCCTTCGGTGTGTGATATACGTGTGTCTCCGGGTGTTGTGTGTGTGTTTTCGGGTGTTGTCAGTGATCGGTAGCAGTGTCAGTGTATGTGGCGCTCAGGGTATCATCGATGGCGCGCAGCAACTTGACACAGCCAGTGGTGGGTAAATGACACGATTTGGAAGTTTCCTACCATACATGTAAGAAACTGGTAGGAAATGTCAGAAACGTGTAATTTATGTAAGAAATGTCAGAAACCTTTAAAAGGCGTATGTCTCAGGAAAGACCCACCGCCATCTTGTAAAAAAAAAAAAAAAGTAGTTACTTCATATTCTAGTCATTGAAATTTGAATTGCAAGATATAGCTACATACAGGATACAGGTACACATTATAATACGCAATTGTTGTTTAATCCATGCTATAATATGCACACGTTTTTTGATTCTAGCACATTTTTTTATTTGTGTGAATTTATTGTGGAACATTTTGTTTACTTATTTACTATGGCAGGATTGGCAGGTTGCGTGTATACATATTTTATTGAAAATTCGATACAAAATTATTCACGTAAATTTTCAATTATATTAAATTTTTTTTTTAGATGGCTTCGATGCGAAAAATATAGATTGATTGCTTGCAAAATTTTTGTTTGGTTGCAATATACCTTTTGTAATTGTAGAATCATTACACTTTCGCAATTTAATTCAAGCACTAAATCCTCAGTATGTACCACCTACTCGAAAAACCCTCTCCAATCGCATTCTTAATGAATGCTACGACGATCTGCAGCAGTCTATTTCGAATATGGGAACGCGAGATGCTGTGTTATTGGTAGATGGGTGGAAGAATAAGTCTGCTAATAAGCAGAATGTTACAATTCTTCGATTAGATGACTTGGGTCATAGAAAATATATATTTCTCCAATCGTGGGATTTTAGCATAGCAAGAGAGACTGGTGAAGCACTTAGCGAAGTTGTGAATGAATGCATTGGAATGGCGCGAGATAAATATAATATCAATATATATGCTGTCATTACTGATAATGCTTCCAATATGAAATTGATGGGACAACTTGTAAATATTTGGTACTCAACGCGCAATAGCCACAGTGGCAATCTGCTAGCCAAAAGTGCGGTAAACAACGAATTCGCTAAACGAGTTCAGAATTTACTTAAGGATTTCAAAAAACCAGTATTGGAAGGATTACTGTTGCAGCAAGGTGGTAATTACATGATTTTAATAGGAGAAACTCGATGGTGCTCTCATCGCGATGCCATGAGGAGGTGCTTTAGGAATTTAAATTTAATGCGAATTATTTCAAGAGAGCCTGATGCGCAAAGACACATTTCAAACGAGAATTACGAGTTTCTTCACATGGAAAATCTTGAAAGACAGCTGGAGTACAACCTTCTCATACTCGATCCAATATGCAAGTTGACAAATGCATGTCAAAATGCCGAGTGCACTGCGGCAGATGTAACAGAATTATGGCTAAGATTGGAACTACCTGTTGACGATGATAATCTAGAAGGATTGTATCAGCATAGGCGTAATTTGGCAATAAATGTCTATGGTTTGGCTGCTAATTTTTTACATCCACAATATCGTGGCAGAAGATTTGCACAGAATCAAAATTATGTTGATTTAGTAAATCAGTTTTTTGAAGAAAGTTTCTCACCTGAAGGTTTGTTACAATTACAAGCATACGGAAATGAGGTTGATGTTTTTGAAATTTTGCTGGGTAGAAATTACCAATCCGGAGTAGTTTTTTGGTGAGCTGCACAACCATTTTATCGCGAGTCAAGCGGTTTAGCTATACGATTGCAAATACTATGCGCATCAACAGGTTAGTTGGAAAGGCTTTTTTCCGAATGGTCGTATGTACATTCCGCAAGAAGAAACCGCTTAACGTCAACAAGATCATCTAAACTTGTTGCACTATATTTTGATATGCGATTGTACGACGTTGTTTTCATGAACAATTTCATTGATGAAATTGGCGAAGACGAAGAATAATTTTTTCAAATAATACAAATTGTTGATTGAAATGCGTGTATATGAAAATTTTACGCATTAAATGTTTATGAAAATAAATTTTATTTATTATACATATGATAATATTTAGTGACATCTAAACTCTTTATTTGGCACTTTTTTTGGCATCAATATACTCTTAAATAGCATCACATTTCAATTTCTGCTTGTACAAACACTATAATTTTTTCTCCCTTTTCGTTTCATTACATTTCAATAAATAAAATAATTCCGTCATTTGTTTTTCTTGTACTACATCTAGATTTTTTGATAAATGTATTTTTAATTCTTTACAATTAGTATAAGCAGGTATATTTATCAGTTTTAAACAAAATTCAGAGAACTTAGGATAGAATGGTTTGACAGCATTGTAAAATGTTTCAGCGTTTTCATATTTTTTTTTTAAATATTGTTCCAAATATATCAGACTTTTCCTTGAACTTCAAAAAAGTTCTCATCTCATCTTCATCACAATTAGAAATAAAAAATTTTTGAATAATTTTTTCTACTTCTGGTTCTAATACAGATAATTGTACACCCTGATAATTAGGATGTACAAAATTTGCTGCTATAACTACAGGATTAAAACTATTTACTACAACATTTCTTAAGTCTTCATAGTTTTTCAAGTTTAATGCTCCGCATTTTATAACAATTTTTATTAAGTCTTGCAACGATTACCGAAAATCGTCAGACTCGCGCGAGGTTAATGGGCGGCTAAACGAGAGGAGCCGCGTTCGGTTCGCGAGAGAGAGAGAGCGTGTAGGGGCAATGACCGGGAGGGGAGGCTCCGACCGGCAGTATGACTGTGTCACTCAGTCCGCTTATATCGTGCGTCTGACCTGTTCCCGAGCCCTTCGAAGTTTTCGTGCGTTTTCCTGGTGACATTGCGAACTTTGGTGCGGTGTGCTGAGTGCAGCAGCAGCAGCAGGGGTAGCAGCAGTAAGTGCAGCAGCAGCAGCAGCAACAACAGTAGTAGCAGCGACCGCAGCAACAACTACAGCAGCAACAGTAATCGCGGCGGTGCGGCGAGCAGCGAAGCGGCGTTTCAGCGATTTGCTATTCGGATACGGTTGGCCACCGTATCCTCATCGTTCTCGCGGTAGGTGCACCTTCCCCTTTTTACCGTTGTAATTTGCGTGCGATCCCGCGCAGCGTGCGCGAGGAAAATTAGTTGTTGCGTGCGAGCGGTTAGTTCGCTGTAATCGCGGTTTTCTCTCTCTCTCAATCTGCGTGTGTTATCATTCGCGCAAGCGTGCGTAAGTCTCTCGGCAAAACCCTCGTGTAACTAAGTTGCATAAATAAAGTGAATATTAATCGTCATTTTCAAGTTAAATAGTCGTTATTGTGTCATTCCTTTGTCCGGAGGTCGCGTCAGTATTTGTTTACAGTAGATTCGAATTCGCCGGTAGCGTAGCACGAGTCACGAAAATATCGATAGGCGGGAATCTTCAACTTGGGTTCCAGCGGCGGCCGCACGAGCGCTACTAGTAAGGGCGACAGCGTCGCCAAGCGGCGAGTTGGGGGAACCCAACTCGGTATAGTAAGGAGACTCTGCGCAGGCGCACTCCGAGACAAGGTAGGTTGCTGTGCTTTGAGCACAGAGATAACAAGGCGTCGTCTAGTCGTAATAAAGGTACTTTCAAGAGATTGACGACTAAACGGCGGCCTGTTACATGGCGCCCAACTAAATTAGGACTCACACACGAGGGAAATTGCACAAAAAGAGAGAGCGACGCGCGGGAGAGAGAGACGTTTGCGCGCGTGCGTAATAAGGTGCGAGCGGGTAAAATAACGCGTGGCTCGTTCGGTACGTGCTCTGCGGTAGGGGAAAGACGCCTTCCCGACCCAATAACACCTGCTTTGTGAGCCGAGAGCACACTAACCCCAGGGGTCGAAGAGACGTCCAGAGTCGCTCTCACGCGAATAAAAAAGGTGACAAATCGTATTTTGGTTAACTTTTTGCTTTTTTAAGTGTTTAAATACACATTAAAGTATTTCAGTGGGGGTTAGTCACCGAGCGACAATACCAGCAGAGCGCGCAATTGGGGTGTGTGTAGGGTTAGATTAACTAACCCGGGGGAGCTAACAAACAGTTAGCCTCCACCTATAGGCAGGTAGTTGTGAAGTGGAAGTTCGTACTTCCTTAGAATACGCGGCACCTGCACACACCCACAAGCCACGCGTATAGTTGCCTTGCAATTAAAGGCGTAATTGGGTAGTTGGCGATAAAAATCGCAACACCCCGCTCGCGCCTTGGGCGATAGGAGGCGGTAGTGGTCGACTAGGGAAATTAACCTCAACCGTCACCTACGCCCCAGCATAAGCGACATGGAGGATACCGCCGACGCGATAACCCAGTGGGCTTCGGAACTGCCTTCGACACAGCTGGACATATACCTGACGCAACTGGAGTTGCGTACAGACGGTCCCAAGCTGATGCAGGCAGTTCGATTAGCATATTGGTTGCTAGGCGAATATATCGACCTAGACTTCCAAGGAGCGGCGTTGGATAGGGAGGCCACACAACGCAGGCGAAGGAGCCGAGAGAGGTGGCTGGAGTCCAGGCGACAAGAATTAGAAGCAGCCGATGCAGAAGATCTTGTCGCCCACCCACTCATGCTGCTATACAGGGATGAGGTGGTAGAGGCGAACCTGACGCGGACTCTCGCGGTCTACGACAACTTAGAAGAGGAGAGTCAGAGCGAGATGGGGGAGCGAGAACCCGCAGAGGAAGGGGGGACCGGCGAGGTCAAGGGGCCCACGGAGGGGGTCAGTAGTGAGCACAAGGGCTCCACCGGATCGCCGGATAGGCGAAGAGCTCGTCGTTTTGAGAACGCGGAGCTACAACCTCAAGAAGAAGAGGAAGAGCGGTGCGTGACCGAACGACTAAAGGAAGAGATAGAGCGCAACCGGGTCGGGATAAACCGCATATTAGAGATGCTGGAAAGACACGACCAGGTATGCGCGCGGTGGAGTGACCAGGTGACCGCTCTGCAGGTGGAGGTCCAGCAGTTAAGGAACAGGGACCCCACCAATCGACGAACGGTCATACCAGAGCGGCCCAGGAGAACCGTGGACTTCCAATCCACGTACACGTGTCACTACGACCCAAGGGTACCAGGAAGTACCCCGGAACCCCAGCGACCGACCCCTGGCGAACCTCGAGAGGCTCCCCAAAGGCAGGTGCCTTCAAGGACGGAACAGCCACCAAGGAGAGGACCAAGAGACGCCGACATGGGTGAAGAGCAGGCGATCCCGGAAGGATCTGCCTGGTACGACGCCAATGCGGCGTCGGGGTACTATGTGACTCGGGACGCGGGTAGGATAGTCCGAGGATGGAAGCTGCGATACTCTGGCACGGCTTCAGAGTGCGTAGACACCTTCTTGTCGAGACTGGAGGATCTACGCGCGGGCTCTGGGCTAACAGACGGCGAAATCTTGTGCTCGGTATCAGAGCTCCTCGAAGGTGTTGCGAGGACCTGGTATGAGCTTAACAAGTTCAAGTGGAGAAGTTACGCCGACTTCGTGGCAGGCGCTCGACGTTGGTTTGGGTCGAGTGAGCTGCAGCAACAAAGATTGCTGCAAGAGGCCCAAGCCCGATACCAGGAGAAGGGAGAGCTGGTGCGAGAATATGCCTGCCACCTCCTCTTCATGTTAGCCCAGCTACGCCCGCCGTTACCAGAGCAGAGGCAGTTAGATTTGTTGTATGCAAATCTCCTACCCGCCATCCGGATGCAGCTGCGGAGGAATGCGTTCTCCAACGTGGACGAATTCCACGCCCGGGCGACTGAGATCGAGACCGCCTTGCGAGACGACGAGCGCCCGAGGACCAGGCTGGAGCCAACGTCCACGTTGTACCTCGAGCACATGGGGGTGTCAGCTAAGGCACCACCGCCCCGGGCAGGACCCCGAACGGCGGCCATGTCCAACAAGCCTCGGGGTAGGGAACAGCTGCAACCCGAGTCACCGGCTAAAGCCCCGGCCAAGAGATCCGAGGACCGGCCCACAATCGCTGCAACGCAGGCGACAGACCGCATTGAGGATCTGTCGTCGCAGATTGCGACCCTGCGACGCGATATGGACCGGTACTTTAAGGAGAGGAAGGCTAACTCTCCCAGGCGGCCGAGGGGTCGGCCGCAAGAAAAGGGGAGGAATAAAACCCCCCCAGGGTCTCCTGGCCAGCGACGAGAGGGTCAGCGGAGGAAAATAGACTACTCCCAACCGATTAAGTGCTCGTCTTGTGGCAAACTAGGCTTTACCAGAAGGTACTGCCCGGATTGCAACAAGGGAAACGGGCAGGGAAACGGAGGACGGAGGTCCCCTTCGCGTCCCCAATAAAGGTGACCTCTCGTCGCGGGTCGCTTGAACGTGGCAGGGGCCCGTCAGCGACCCCAGGGTTCAGGGAGGTCTCGACAGGGGTATCGGACCCCACGAGACCTGGCAGTGCGGTGGCGTTGGGAGCAACAGCGACCGAGCAGATGCCTGATCTGGGTAACCGGGCATTTTGTATCCTCGAAGGGTACGGAGGCCGGATTCAGGTGGTGGAGCAGGGGTTTGAATGGGAGACCGTCAGACCCAAAAGCTCCAGGAGACCACCGGACACTCCAGGGGATACGCCGGCGACCCAGACACCTGCGGATGAGAGCACGTTGATGCGAGTAGCGGCTGCCCAAGGCAAGAAGAGCCGTGAAAGCCTCCCGTCCACAGAGGGGAGAGAGACGGCGAAAGCTTCCCGCAGGTATAGACCCGAGGATGAGACCAGATGGTGGCTTCAGGTGGGGATAGGTGCCTACAAGTTAAGGGCACTCTACGACACCGGGGCCTCATCGACGGTAATGGGTCAACTCGGGCTTAGGTTGGCATCAGACATGGGGTTGGGCCTGGACGTCACGCGTGCGGGAGAAGCGAAGCTCGCCGACGGTCGCCCATGTCCCATCTTGGGTCATGTGATTTTCCCCTTCACGGTAGGGGGAATCACAAAAGATGTAAGGGTCGCTATAACGCCACTGCTGTCTGATGACTGCTATGTCGGCGCGAATTTCGTAAGGGAATTCAGCGCCAACCTGAACCCTGACACGGACCAGCTGTACTTGGCGAAAGCCAAAGTGGCGGTACCGTTGGAAGTGGCAAGCGTCACTGGTACGTCGTGCCTCGCACCCGTAGGCCTGGTAGAAGCCACGGAAGCACAGCGTCAAGAAGTGGCTAGCCTCGTCGACGGATTAATTCCAGACGGAGGCGAGTGTTTAGGCTGTGCTGTGGGGGTCGAGCATGAGTTAGACATCGGAGACGCTCGACCCTGTAAACAGAAATACTACCTGGTCTCCGACAGGGTGCGAGACGAAATGCACGCGCTGGTCAAGGCCATGCTGGACAACGACGTCATTGAACCAGCAACCAGCGGGTGGTCAAGTCCAGTGGTGATGGTTAAGAAGGCAGATGGCAAATATCGGTTCTGCGTAAATTACCAGACGGTAAACGCAGTAACCAAGCCGGACGCCTATCCATTACCCTTCATGAGCGACATCCTGCGAAGGATCAGGGATGCGAAGTTCATCTCGACACTGGACTTGAGTAGCGCGTACCACCAGATACCTCTTAAAAAGGAGTCGCGCCCCATTACGGCGTTCACAGTCCCCGGCCTGGGGCATTTTCAATTCAAGAGAATGCCCTTCGGATTGTCTTACGCCGGCGCGACCTTCCAGAGGTTGATGGACAGAGTGATTGGCCCGGATTTAGATTCTTTTGCTTTTGCTAACCTCGACGAAGTGATTATTATCTCGCCGTCCTTTGAGGAGCATAAGCGACACCTGGGATTAGTTTTACAACGAATCCTGGGTGCGGGCCTCACTGTGAATAAGACCAAAAGCCACTTCTGTAAGTCGGAAGTCAAGTACCTGGGGGTCCTAGTGAACCGTGAAGGGGTAAGGCCAGATCCAGAGAAGATCAAGCCAATCATGGAGTACCCAGTACCACGGACGATCAGACAGGTGAAGCGATTCATGGGGATGATGTCGTGGTATCGTCGCTTTATACCCGACTTCGCAACCATCGCTGAGCCGATAAACCGCCTGACGAAGAAGAGCATCCCGTTTGCGTGGCAGCAGGAACAGGAGCAGGCTTTCGAACGGTTACGAGACGCAATGGTCTCGGCACCGATCTTGCAGTCACCAGATTCCAGCGCGCAGTTCGTGTTACAAACGGACGCGAGCGATAGTGGGATAGGTGCGGTGTTGACGCAAGAAATCGATGGACAGGAGCGCGTAATTGAATACGCCAGTCGCTCCTTAAACAGTGCGGAAAGGAACTATACAGTCTCCGAACGAGAGTGCCTGGCAGTAGTATGGGCTATCGGGAAGTTCCGGCCTTATGTTGAGGGGCACCATTTCAAAGTCATCACCGATCATAGTTGCCTTAAGTGGCTCCACAGTATGAGGAATCCTACAGGAAGGCTAGCGCGTTGGGCGTTAGCACTACAAGGGCATGTGTTCGATATCGAGTATCGAAAGGGAGACCTCAACGTGGTGCCAGACGCTTTATCTAGGGCCTATGTGGAGGGGGTGGTAGAAGTGGGTGCCATGACTCATCAGCCGGAAACTGCCGATGCCTGGTACCTTCAAAAGTATAGAGAAGTATGCCAGGATCCACATTCTCAACCTACCTGGAAGGTGGTCGGAGGGAGATTGTATCACTACAATCCGACTGAGGAGAGCGAAGGGTCCATCGACAACGAGGAAGCCTGGAAGCTAGTGGTTCCTGCCGAGAAGAGGCATCAGGTACTCGAGGAGGTGCACGATGCGCCAGCAGCGGGACACCAGGGCAGAGAACGGACGTTCTCCCGGGCTAGGCACCTGTATTTCTGGCCGAAGATGTACGATCAGGTCAGAAAGTACGTGAGGAGTTGCCCGGTATGTCAGCAATGCAAGGCGGAACAAAGGCCGCCTTGCGGGCTGATGGGTCGTCGAGAGGTCTCGCGACCCTGGCAGGTGGTGGCCAGTGACATTACTGGCCCTTTCCCAAAGAGCTCGAGAGGGTTCGAATATATTTTGGTCTTTTTAGACCTGTTCACTCGGTGGGTGGAGTGTGTACCCGTACGTAAGGCCAATGGAAGGACCATTGTACGGGAATTGCACGAGAGGGTGGTAACCAGGTTTGGGGCGCCAGAGATATTTCTTTCGGACAACGGGACCGAATTTAAAAATCAAGAGGTCGATGCCTACCTGTCGAGGAACGGCATCCGGCGCGCCCTTACCCCAGTTTACCACCCACAGGCAAAACCCACAGAGCGAGTGAACAAAACCCTCAAGGCCATGCTCATATCGTACGTGGAGCGGGACCATAAGAGCTGGGATGAGCACCTGCCAGAGTTCAACTTTGCGTTGAACTCGGCAACTCACAGCGCGACAGGTTACAGCCCGGCCATGCTGGTCTTCGGTAGACAGCCCACTCCCCCCTCGACCTTTAGGAGGGCCCAGGATCAGTTGGCTCGGGAAGCTTCCGAGGGCCAAGAACTGACCGAATGGGGTGAGCACATGCGCCAGTTACCCAATTTATGGGAACGCGCTGGCTCTAAGTCCAGGGAGGAGGCGGACCGTCAGGCGGTCTACTACAATCGGAGGAGACGTCAGGCCGACTTTAGGGTTGGGGACTGGGTGTGGAAGCGGAACCGCATCTTGTCTTCCGCAGCTCAGGGCGTTTCGGCGAAGTTGGCGCCGAAGTATGCTGGTCCATACGTAATTCAGGAGGTATGTGGGACTAATACCTACCGCCTGGGTAACCAGCAGGAAGAGTTGCCCGAGCTGATCCACGCCAAGAACCTCAAGCCCTATTTCGGTCCATTCTCAGATCAGGACAACGAGGAACCAGGAGGCGGGGACTCAACACCGTTGGAGGAAGAGGAGGGCGTAGGCGACCCGCCAGCGAAGGTCGAGGAATCCAGCGAGGATCCGATATGCGAGCGCGTCGCGATTGCAGCCCCCGCGAACGAGTGTGAGAAACCCGCGGCGGCTCCAAAGGTACCGATCGAGGCGCCGGCTAAGCGAGGCCGGGGTAGGCCGCGCAAGAACCCTGCGTGCGAATCTCAGGCACCAGGTGGAGACGACCTGGATGGCAATACGGTAAGAGGAAGAGGCAGGCCACGGAGAACCGCTCAGCACGTGCGGAAGGTGGTCCTGCCAGCTACCGACGCAAATGGGCCATGTTCGCGAGGAAAGCGCAGGGTACCGGGACGTCCTCGTAAGCAATAGCGTCGAGCGTGACACAGCGACGGTTAGGTTAAGGGCTGAACCTGAGATATCCCTTAACTCCCCTCTGCTCTTTTACAGATGGAGAGGAAGCTGGTTGTAAGCGAAGAGGCCTTCGAGACGGCCACCCAGATGCTGCTCGACCTGAGACTGGATCCGGACGCCGATCGGCTGATCGGGGACATCCGAAGATTCGTCCGGACCCGGGTCGAGGTGGCCGCCAGAGAGGGCCGCTCGCGCCAGCGGGTGGACGACTTCCTCCGGGAAGCCATGAGGGCCCCGACCAGAAGGCCCGAGACCCGGGAAGCGTCCACCCAGACCGACGGTCCATCCGAAGAGGGCCGTCGGTCTAAGTCCACGACGGACCAGGGGGTGCAGACCCCAGAGTCGAGCAAGCCGGCGATGGCCGACGGCTCGACACAGTGCCCCAGGCCGAAAGAGGCCTGTGGCCAGGGGCAGTGGGTCTGCAACCACCCCCGGGTCCCCCAGCAGGTTGGGCTCGAAAATTCCTGGAGGCACGTGAGGTTGGGCCTCCAGGAATTGGAAAACGCGTGGGAGTTTGTCGGGGAACTCCAGCACCAGGTTCATGCGCACCTGGGGGAGTTCCTCGACTTCCGCGGCGCCCAAGAAATGCTGGGGGAGTGGGCTCCTGTGGTCCGGCGGCAGCGGGCCTATGGTGAGGCCCTGCTGCGCGTCGACTGGGGACCGGAGTCCCCAGCGGCCGCGGGCCCTCCGGCGGTTTTACCACCGCCGGCGCCAACGGATAGGGCCGCGGCCAGGACTCCGGCCAGGCCCCCGACGCAGACTCAGGCCAAGAGAGTCTCGGGGGCCACCGGTGCCGGACAGGAGTTTACGGTCCGTGTGGACGGGTCGGTCTCCGACCCTACCGTGGTGGTGCGTACCCAGGGGGGACGCACGTCCGCCACGGTGGGCAGCGTTACATTTATCGCCGCCCCGGCGACTTCAGCCCAGCCGCCGCATCCACCAGCGAGGAGCCAGGGCCAGGGGACGGAGCCCGGCCCCAGTAGGAGACCAGGGAAGGGCTGCTATATATGCGGCCATCCCGGGATTACCACCACGTCCAAGTGCCCCAACAAGGCGGAGCACTGGCGCTACCCCAGACACAAGGCGCCAGGGGGCTCCGGCAGATGACGTGGGGGAGTGGTGGCCAGGGATGGGCAAATAAAGTGTTGTGTTAATGAGGATGGATTGTGTTGATTTCTCTCCTTTCCCAATCCTGTCCTTAGGGTCGCGTGTCAGTGAGGTAGTTCGATCCGGTAGTTCGAAGCTAGGAGGGGGCTGCAACGATTACCGAAAATCGTCAGACTCGCGCGAGGTTAATGGGCGGCTAAACGAGAGGAGCCGCGTTCGATTCGCGAGAGAGAGAGAGAGCGTGTAGGGGCAATGACCGGGAGGGGAGGCTCCGACCGGCAGTATGACTGTGTCACTCAGTCCGCTTATATCGTGCGTCTGACCTGTTCCCGAGCCCTTCGAAGTTTTCGTGCGTTTTCCTGGTGACATTGCGAACTTTGGTGCGGTGTGCTGAGTGCAGCAGCAGCAGCAGGGGTAGCAGCAGTAAGTGCAGCAGCAGCAGCAGCAACAACAGTAGTAGCAGCGACCGCAGCAACAACTACAGCAGCAACAGTAATCGCGGCGGTGCGGCGAGCAGCGAAGCGGCGTTTCAGCGATTTGCTATTCGGATACGGTTGGCCACCGTATCCTCATCGTTCTCGCGGTAGGTGCACCTTCCCCTTTTTACCGTTGTAATTTGCGTGCGATCCCGCGCAGCGTGCGCGAGGAAAATTAGTTGTTGCGTGCGAGCGGTTAGTTCGCGGTAATCGCGGTTTTCTCTCTCTCTCAATCTGCGTGTGTTGTCATTCGCGCAAGCGTGCGTAAGTCTCTCGGCAAAACCCTCGTGTAACTAAGTTGCATAAATAAAGTGAATATTAATCGTCATTTTCAAGTTAAATAGTCGTTATTGTGTCATTCCTTTGTCCGGAGGTCGCGTCAGTATTTGTTTACAGTAGATTCGAATTCGCCGGTAGCGTAGCACGAGTCACGAAAATATCGATAGGCGGGAATCTTCAACTTGGGTTCCAGCGGCGGCCGCACGAGCGCTACTAGTAAGGGCGACAGCGCCGCCAAGCGGCGAGTTGGGGGAACCCAACTCGGTATAGTAAGGAGACTCTGCGCAGGCGCACTCCGAGACAAGGTAGGTTGCTGTGCTTTGAGCACAGAGATAACAAGGCGTCGTCTAGTCGTAATAAAGGTACTTTCAAGAGATAGACGACTAAACGGCAGCCTGTTACAGTCTTGAATAATATCTGCTATAGTATATTTTATAGTTTTCTTTGAGTACGATATATTTTCTATATCAGATAAAACTTCTATCATATCCTTTAGTTCAGTCAATAACCTATTTTCAATAATATTAAGTAGCACGTCTCGATCAAAGGAAAACTGATTTCCTGTTACCATTTGGCGCATTATGCTTACATTTTTACATAAAGGTACTAAAACTTCGGTAAAATTTTTTTCCAAAGAACTTGAAAATCCCGTCATTTTAATGCCATCAAGCCGTAAAATTTCTTTTTCTTTTTCATGTTGTGAAAAGTCATTTATAATAACTGTGATGGTTTTTTTAATTTCATCATCTAAAACTAAATTAATTATTTTGTCTACTTGCTTTGAAAAGCATTGAAAATACCAGAATTTTCTATTAGTTTGTTCCAGACATAAAGTTTGGTCCGTATTGGAAACTACTGAATACACATCCTTATCATACTTAGAATTCATTTTTATAATAGAATCATTGATAAATTTTTCAATCAGAAAATTGTTATCGAATACATCTGTTTCAATGAAAACATGCCTTTCTTAGCTATCAAAAGTCATACTTATAACTTGGTTACTTGTTCTTTGAAAACTAATTAGTAAAATACTCGAAAAATTAATAATGCGATTTTTTTTGAACATTTCATTATAAACTTTCGGAAGCGTGTCACTTAGTAAATCACATGACAGTGCAGGTTCATAAGCTGGCCTTAACTTTTTACAGAATTCATAAAAATAATTTGAGTCAACGGCATCTATTTCAATACCAACGCTGAGTAGAAACTTCAACAAACTACTTTGAACTTGTATTATAGTTTTGTCATCAATGGTATCAACAAATGTTTTGAGCGCTGTAGCCCTTTTCTTAATTGGACGCTGCACAACTTTTGGATCTAAGGCTTGTGAAACCTATAAAAAAAAAATATGTTAGCTTAATTTCTAACGGTAATACACTTTTATGTCAACATATCTTTTAAAAATTATTTTCAAACATTTTTTAATGTATCATTTCCTGCAGCAGCATTTGTAAATTTATCTTGAAATTGTGAAGAAAGGCTCCTCTCTTTGCGCTTATTTGTACCGCCCGTATCACTTTCTAAGCACTCCAGTTCTATAATTGAATGATACATATTTTCAGTCAATACTTGTGCTTCATCTTTATCAAAGTCAACAGTTGGAATGGCAACATCTGAGTTTATGTTCTCTGTTTGAAACAAACACTCTGTAGAAATATCTGTTGCATTTAGCTTACATGATTTGCTGTATAATATGAAAAAGTAGGAAAAATTTTATTAACGTATATTATGGAATAAATTAAACACATGTTCACGTCTACGCACCGATGGCTTTGCATTCTTACTTCACACGTATTTGACAAATTTTGTTTGCACCCTGGGCAATAAGCTTTTAATATTGAATTTATTCGCACAGGTGTGTCTATTTCCCAATAGGAATGTAAATTTCTACCACCTTTATTCATTATTGATTCACTCAATTCACTGTCACTATAATCAATTCAAATTCAAAAATAGAATTCGAGGTTAGCAATAGCAATCTGGTTTGGTTGGATCAATATATTGATTATTGATGATACTCCAAACAAAAATCATGTAGCAATAGCAATAAACGCCGGAGTGCCGGTGCCCAGTGCCGGATCGGTGCTGCCGTCAACTATCCCTGTCAGTATTCAGTGCCGCTTGCTTCGCAGTCTCCGCACCGCCGCAAATAAGATAGGTCGTGTGACGCATGTCATTAACCATGTCAAAAACTATGTAGGAAACTTTTTGGGTAAATTACAGGTTAATTACCTAGTAGGAAACTAGGTAAGTTACCTAAGGTAAGTTACCTACCCACCACTGGATACAGCTGATTGCCGGCTGCCGCTTCATCAACGATTTTCTGTTTGTCCCAGGTGTGCCAGCATCTCCAGAGTGTTTGTGTCAGTGTTAGGAAGTGTAACGGATTTGCATATACCGCTATCATGCATTTCTGCTGCACTTCCCAGTCAAGTTTTGGTATTTTTCTTTATAGCCGACATAACGTGGTCGGGAGTGTATGTGAAAGTGCGTTCTCTTTTTCCTTCTCGTACACTCCATTTTTAAGTCATCCGTCGGATCACGTATACCAACTTGTTACGTCGTTTTCTCGAGTTTGGTAAGACGTATATGAAAAAGAATTGGTGTATTTTTTTGTAATCCAATATGGGATCCTATATATTAAATTTTATCGAATTTCCGCTCAGGATACAATATTGGATTCCGTATGAGATTACACATGGATTTCATTGTACTCATTGTTATCGATAATCAAATAAACAGTCGATTTGGAACTCTTCCTCGTTGATTGTAATGACCCTGTTAAAAATGACATGTTGGAAATTATTGAAATGGATTGAATTCCCATAATATTTAATCATTTTTAATAAAATGATTCATTTTCAATCCAACAAGGATTAAGGTTTAATCTTTTTTAAAACACTTGAATACTAATCACAATCAATGCATATATTAATGATTAATTTTAATCTTTTAAAATCATTTTTAATATTTTCTAACGAAGCATAATAATCAATTATATTCAAGTTAATATTTATCAATATATTTTAATAAATTTTTACATTTTCAATTTCAATTATTTTATTGAATATTTTTTATGCCTTTCTATATTTTTCAATAAAATACTCTATTCAATCATATTCAATTAAATACTTATTAATACATCCTAATAAATTTTCATAACTTCACATTTAATAATATTTAATCGAATATTTTTCAATGTTTTTCAATATTTTTTGATAAAATACTTTTTTAATCATATTCAATTTAATAATTATCAATACATCCTAATAAATTTTTACAACTCCGACTTCAATAACATTTAATAGAATATTTTCCAATGCTTTTTAATATTTTTTAATAAAATAATTTATTCAATCATATTTAATTGAATAATTATCAATACTTCCCAATAACTACTCGGTTGATTAACTTCAATAATATTCAATCAAATATTTTTTAATCCTTTTCAATATTTTTGAATAAAATAATATTTCACATAATATAATATTTCACATTTAATTGAATCATTATCAATACATTTTGCAACGGTAGTCGATTTAATTAATCGAACCGTTCGCGATTCTGCTTCTCGCGCGTTAGTTTGAACAATTAAGAGGGAGAGGGGGCGCGCGATCTTTTGAATGAGCAGTTACGCCTTAGCTGCTCACGCGAGTTTACCGACGATTTGTGTTTCGCACTTAGTTTCGCCAAAATAAAGTTTCCTTGGGATAATTACGTGCGTGTGTGCAACGACAGTATTGTAGCAGTAAGCAGCGGTGCAGAAGCAGCAGATAAAGGCAGATCGAGGTAGCGCAACTGATTAATCGAGGGGCAGCGGCAGTTGATATTTTACATCAACAATTACGGCTGACGACCGTAATTGCACCGCATGGTAGGTGCACCTTCCGTCATTATATGCGATACAAAATACATTCGGTGTTTTGTCTAATCGTGTTAGCGTTATTTTTTGTAACGCGAGGACCTGGTACGATAACAACAAGTACCAGTGGCTCAGTTATGCAGAATTCGTCGCTGACGCCCGGGATTGGTTCGGCACTAGTACGCAACAGCAACAAAGGCTGTTGCAGGAAGCCCAGAACCGGTTCCAGGGTGAGGACGAACTAGTGCGAGATACGTGTCCAACCTGATGGCTCTCGTAAATAGCTGGAACCATCAATGCCCTTGGAGAGGTTATTAGACCTACTACATGCAAACCTTCTTTTAAACATCCAAATTCAGCTGCGTCGGAGCGAGATGAGGTCGATACGCGAATTCAACAGGAGAGCGACCGAGGTACAGAACACCTTATCTTACGGTCATCGTCCACGTGTATTCGCCGACCCCAATTCGACGATATTCCCTCAGCACGCCTACCAGCCGAGCGAAAGAACAGCTGGTAATAAATTCCAAACCGCTGCAATGGCTAGAGAAGGGAAGGCGCGTACGAAAAAGGAGGGAGATCCGCAGCGCGGACAGAGCGTGGAGAACCCTGCCAGAAGGCCTACCGAACAAGCATCGGTATCGGCAACGCAGATGGAAGAGCGTCTGGAAAGCATCGAGCGGATGTTGCGCAAGTTGGCCAATGAAAAGCAAGGCAGCCCTCCAGAACAGCGTAAGAGCCGATGGCGTGGGGGAAGGAAAAATTCTCCTCCTAGGTCTCTTGGCGAGCGGCGAGAACGACAGAGGCAGAAGATCGACTTCACCAAGCCTCTCCAGTCTAATCGTGTTAGCGTTATTTTTTATATTCGCGTCGAGCGTTAGTTCGCGGTAGAATTCGAATCTTCTCTCTCTCTCTTTCTCACCGAACATAGTTAATTGTAAAATCCTATTCGCGTGCGTTAGTCTTTCGGACCTACAAAGACTGTAGTGGTTTTTATTAATTAAAGTCTGTTAAATTTATTCGCCGTTTTCGTCATTTAATTTTCCTAGTAGCTTAAGTAATTGAAAAAGGCTTAGGTTTTAATCTGATTACATCTAGGGGATTAAGAAGATTAGGAGTAAAGTCGCTCACACTTAAAACTCATCGAGTGTCACAAGACACGTGTCTTAAGGTGAGTTCAACTCCGTTTGATAGAAGACAACTAGGATAAATCATTTGACGTTAAGGCGAATACACGTACTATCATACGTGTTTAACGGAGCGGCGGTTTGCTCTGCATCGTGGGAGTTTGTTCTTAAATAAATTTTCCATTTTTCAGATAACCTCCCCCGTTACAATTTTTATAACTCATCTTTATATTCTTATAAAATTTATAGAAAACACATAAGTTTCACTTGTGAAATTATTAAATCTATTGCAGTCAAATTGAAATTGTCCATGACAACTTTTTTTCATTTAAAAGTCAATTCAATATTTTGTCTATATAATTAAGGGAAATGTGTGTTAATAACTTTAAATTATAGCTAGATTTTCATGGAATGTATTTAATTTACAATATTTGATACATACAAAATATTTCATGAAATATATATTTTCATTCTATTGCACATTTTCATGCTCAAATAACATATTTACAATAAGACAAAAAATTATTGAATTTCAATATTGTTGGGCAACTTACATAAATATCTTGCATTTCGAGCGTTTACCAATACAACTTTACAGTCTATATCGCTACCCTGCTGAAAAAAATCCATTGAAAACTATTAAAAAGAAGCCAATGAATTTCAATCCTCGATCTGAAATGCAAATTTTATTATTGAAGTTGAAAGAAAAGCTTAGTAAGATGTCGAGAATTGGAGTCGATTGCAATTTATTAATTATTGAACAATCGGTTACTCTTCATTTTCATTAAAGTAATGTTATATCTAATGGTTTCCAATAAGAAACTTTACTATTCAACGTGTCATTTTGAATGGGATTGAATCGTTCCTATTTCACATATTATTTAATCGTTATAAATCATACTTTCTGCGTTTCAAATCGAGGATTCAAATTCATTCAAATTATAAACCAATAAGTATTAGTATTCAATAGTCGAAATCGTGATTGAACGAATAGAAATCAATGGGTTTTTAATATATTTCTATTTATTGAACACTAGGATTGTTTCCAATAGATAGTCTAAATAAATAGGTTTCTACGGTACTCAACAGTTACTTTGCACTACGCAGCTCGAATCGTTTTCAATAATATTCAATTACCAATTATAATTTTTATTGAATAAATTCAAATACTTGTCAATAAATATTTTTTTTACAGTATTTGAATGGTATTGAACAGGTGAAAACTCTATTGAATCATTGGATGTTAGTAGGTTTCTATGACATCACTGTTTATTGAATATCGATTCGCTTTAAAGTACTAGTAGTTTTTAGTATTAAAATGACTCTGAATAAATGTGATCCAATGGGATTTGACAGCTTTTTATCAATTTCAATGTAAACTGAAAAGGGGTAGTATTCAATCGTATTTAATGCAATCATATTGAATAAATTCGAATGGTTCTTACAAAAATAGTTTTCTAATTGTATTTAACTGAATAGTTTTAATATAGTTTCAACGTGTCAAAAGAGGGGTCTATACCAAACAGTATTTAACGTAATAATCTTATACTTTTAAATTCGAATTATTTTTAATCATTTTCAATAACCTAGTTATAAAATTGGAGAATATTTTTAAACATTTTTTAATAAATATTTTGAATCCTACTACTTCAAAGATATTAAGAAGTTTGAAACTTAATTAAAAGAATAGATTTTAATAATAAGTTGTACCGTTTTCGTTTACACCGTATTAAATGGTTCTCAATAGTTTTCAATATTACCAGGAATCTTTGAATCAATAAGTTCATGAATCTGATCACCCGCAGTCACTATCAACTACATATATGAATAATTATAATTGGTGGTCGGTTTTTTTGGAAATTCATTGGTATTCAATAGTAAAAATCTCAATACAATATATAAATGATAATAGGTTTTTGTAAAATCGCTGTTGATCGGGTACTGAATTATTCTCCATAGACTTTGTGATATTGGAATAACTTTCAATGAATGCGATTAAATACTATGTCGAATTATTTGGAATATTTAATGCGGTAATATTATGGCACTTACGTAATATATCATAGTTGAAAGAACGGAAAAAAATCATGCTATAAAACCAATTTGTTCATATATTCATAGTACACAATAAATAATACAGGTTTACAAAATATAAAGAATTTGCTTTTGACTCATATGAACTTGTTTTTAGACGTCCTATGCGATTCTCTCGTATACTATAATGTACAAGGTATGATCAAAAAGTAAGGTGAATTTTGAAATTTAGCGGGCTACGTCCGTTCGATCTTCGACTTTTTTATTTGGTTATGTCAGTACACTCGTCTAGAACATACGTTCCAAATTTCAGCTTTGTAGTATGTTTGGTTTGTTTGTGAGAGGCATCAAGGTTAGAAGTGTTTTGCGTGCTCCACGATTTGCTGCTGTCTGAAAACATGGATCAAAGAGTTTGCATTAAATTTTGTGTGAAAAATGGAATCAAATGTTCCAAAACACTTGAAATGCTGAAAGTGGCATACGGTGAGTCTACTTTAAGCCAAAAAAATGTTTACAAGTGGTATAAACTCTTCCAAGAAGGCCGAGAAGACACCGACGACGAACCTCGTTCTGGACGCCCCAGCACATCAACAACTGATGAGAATGTTGAAGAAGTGAAGAAAATAGTGTTGGGAAATCGTCGAATTACCATTAGAGAAATTGCTGATGATATTGGCATCTCATTTGGTTCGTGCCAATCAATTTTGACGAGTGTTTTAGACATGAGACGTGTGTCAGCGAAGCTTGTTTCGAAATTGCTCAATTTCGACCAAAAGAAACTTCGCATGAGCATCGCCCAAGAGCTACTGAATGACGTCAACGATGATCCAGATTTACTCAACAGGGTTATAACAGGTGACGAAACATGGGTATACGGTTATGACGTCGAGACTAAGACTCAATCGTCCCAGTGGAGGCATTCTGGATCATCAAGACCAAAAAAAGCACGCCAAGTTCGATCAAATGTAAAGGTTTTGCTTACAGTTTTCTTTGACTGCAGGGGCGTGGTGCATCATGAGTTCTTGCCACAGGGTAGAACAGTAAATAAGGAATATTACCTGCAAGCTATGTGCAATTTGCGCGAAGCAATCCGCCAGAAACGTCCGAATTTGTGGAAAAATAAAAATTGGCTTTTGCACCATGATAACGCCCCTGCTCACACATCGTTGCTTGTGCGCGAATTTTTGGCTAAAACCAACACAGTAACGATGCCATAGGCACCGTATTCCCCAGATCTGGCCCCCTGTGACTTCTTCTTGTTCCCAAAACTGAAGAGGCCCATGAAAGGACGGCGTTTTGCCACGATTGAGGAGATAAAGACGGCATCGAAGGATGAACTAAACAAGATCATAAAAAATGATTTTTTGAAATGCTTTGAGGATTGGAAAAAGCGTTGGCACAAGTGCATTATATCCGAGGGGGATTACTTTGAAGGAGATAAAATAAAAATTGATGAATAAATAAATATTTTTTGAGAAAAATAAAAATTCACCTTACTTTTTGATCACACCTCGTATCTTTGTATCCTAAATGCAAATCTGGAATGTATTTGACCCCATTTAGTTGGGATCAAGGTTATTTCAAGGTTAATTCGCCGTTGTATTAAACACATTTAACCTGAGGCGTTGCAATAAAGATTGCAAACTTGGTAATAAAGAGTATGTGTGAATTTATTTGCCTTTGTTCCTGCATGCTTCCCGATTCTCTCTCTCAAGGTCGATTGCTATGTGCGCCCAGCATATCATTTAGTGATAGGAGCATTCGTGCCTCCTTTCCCTATTGTAAATAAGTAGTTAACGTAAGTCTCGGGCTGAATTTATTATACAAATTCATTAAATTGACTTTGTCCGTCACATACGATAAGTATCAACTCTTTTTTTATTTTGTAAACCTGTGTATAATTTTAATACATTAGTTTTGAAATATCTTCTATTATATCTTTATTTCAAAAATACCAAAAACTTTTGTTTCGGTTAGTACATTCAAATTACATCAAATTATGAATCTTCAAAAGATAAAAATTTAACCATTAAAAATGTATTTAAATTTAATCATTTTACCCTTTAACGCGACGAAAGCCATCGATATTACTCGTCTTTAATGGGTTAACTAATCTAATCTTCGTCATTATTCGTTTCATCAGATTTTTTAATCTCATCGTCTTTTTTTCCATATTTTTTGCGACACATCCATTTGTAAAGGACCTATAACAGCATCTTCCTCGATTAACTACGCTTCATCGACTTCCTCATCACTGCTGTTATAATTAGTATAGAGAAATGAGAGAGTTTTACCAATCGACTGAGTCTCTTCATTGTCTAAATTCTTTAAATCACCATTGATTGTCTCAACATCTTTATCACCCTTCGTACCTATTAGGAAAAATAATGCACGAATATATAATAGAATGTAACAAATTGAAAGTACAATAGAAAAAATTAGTATGTTCTGAAAGTTTATTTGTCTTTATATAGAACTGAAATAATTTATAATTACCTTTCGATTCCGATTTTTCTGAATTCTTTTTAAGATTTGAAATTTTTGTCGATCCATAATTTTTCCATTTTTTGAATTCCATAGAAGAGTTAAATTTTTTTCGTTGAGATTCTTTTAAACTTCGCTTGTAATGTGTATCAAGCCAAAACTGATAATAAACTGAAAAGATATAAAATACATGGATTACGTATATATTATTATTTATTTAAAAAAAAGAACGTGTTTAAAACAAAGTTCCCTCCTCAATTTATAATGGAAGAACCAGTGAGATAGACAACAAGCATGCGAATGAGAATATGAATTTAAGAGACTAACCCGAGGTAAGGAACTTCGTTACAGAAACATTTTTACGGAAAAACATCAATTTCTCTCGTATTATTTGAGAAACCTACGCTTGCACGCTTGAACGATCGTTTGATCCAATTGTTTTGGGGTTAACTTGGAAGCGAGTTCTTTCTTTTCTTTTGCATCATCATCACTATCAACGTCATTGGCATTGATGCCACTTTTTTGCAGTTCCAATGGTTTTATTGCTTGGTTTTCCTGATAATGTGCTAACCATTAAAACTTTCTCCGAAAACATAGAAGTTAATAAATTTCTCACGAACTGTGATGGAGTTGTCGAGTTATACAATACATTACTGAGGGATACTCCATAGATAAATATATTGTTGCCAAGGTGTACCTGTTTAATAATTAATTTTTATTTTACGTGTGAATAAAACGATAATTTAAGGAATCGAAGCTCCAGTGTCGTGATATAGTTTTGTCTGTTTTATATACTACATTATGAGGTCTGCCCGGAAAGTGTCGGGCCTACGTTTATATCTTCGTTCCATAGTGTTCAAGCGACCTCTACCGGACAGAAACGTCAACAGTAAAGCCTCACGAATCTATTGGTTACTTACTGACACCTGCGGGACGTATAGTTCATGCGCAGCGTGTCTTTGTTTACAGTGCCTTTTTCGCATTTATCGGATTTTGATATTGTCAAAAATGACTGAAAAACAATTTTGCTTTCAACTCGGAAAAACGAGTTCGGAAACTATTGAAATGATGCAAAAGGCCTTCGGAAGCGAGTGTATGAGCAAAACACGAATAAAAGAGTGGTATAAACGGTTCAAGGATGGTCGCACTTCTGTTGATAGTGATTCTCGTTCCGGCCGACCTTCGACGACAAAAACCGCAGATAATATTGAGCGGGTGCGACTTGCAATAGAACAAGATCATCGTATGACTGTGCGAGAACTAGAAGAAGACCTTGGGTTACCAAAAATTATCATTTCAGAAATTTCAACCGAATATTTAGGAATGAAACGCGTGTGTGCGAAGTTCATCCCAAAATCGCTCACAGCAGAGCAGAAGAACATTCGCTTAGAAATCGCTCTGGACAATCTGGAAATGGTTAATAATGATAATAATGTGCTTAGAAAAGTTATTACAGGTGATGAATCATGGGTTTATGGTTATGATCCTGAAACAAAACAACAATCTTCGCAGTGGAAGCATTCTGAATCGCCAAGACCAAAAAAAGCACGTCAAAGTCGGAGCAATGTTAAGTCAATGTTAATTGTTTTTTTCGATTGTGAAGGTGTTGTATATCACGAATATGCACCAACAGATCAGACAATCAATAAAGAATACTACATTCAAATTTTAAAACGTTTGTGCGATGCAGTAAGAAGAAAACGGCCGCACTTTTGGGAAAGTGGTGACTGGCTTCTCCATCACGATAATGCGCCAGCGCATTCATCCAATCTTGTGCAGCAGTTTTTGAGCAATTACTTCGACAACCTCCATACAGTCCCGACATAGCCCCTTGTGACTTTTGGCTGTTTCCAAAACTAAAAAAACCACTCAAAGGACACCGATTCGATGACAAAACAACGGTTGAAAACAATGCAACGAGTGTACTTAAGGCTATCCCTAAAAGTGAGTTCCAGGACTGTTTTGAAAAGTGGAAACATAGATGGAACCATATTATTCAATCAAGTGGGGATTACTTTGAAGGATGCCACCCAGCAGATGATAAGGAATAACGCTAGCACGAAAATATAAAGGTAGGCTCGATACTTTCCGGACAGACCTCGTATGTGCTTGGTATATACCGTTTTCGCGCATTAAAAAAAAAACACTTGTCGTCTTCAACTCATTGTCATTTCAATAATCATTAACCGATCCACGTCAAAAAAAATATAGACATTATACTTATGGCATTTAATTTTCTGTAGTTTTTACAAAAAGTGAATATTCTGTATTGTTTATTCAGAAAAAATTGTAACGTCCAAAAATAACAAAATATGACACTTCAATCGATAAAAGTCTGTTTCAAATTTAAAAAAATCTAAGTAGGTAAACCAGAGGGGCCTTAACTCAGAGGGGTATCAGCTCACTGAGTTGAAGCGAGTGAGTTGAGGTGTGTGCATGTTCAATTCAGCACTGTCACCTCACCTCACCACTCCCCCTCCCCCCTTACTGAGCGGCCCGTGCATTATCGACCCCCCCCCCCCTCCTACTAAGTTATACCGGTGCGTTCTACGCACTCCCCCTCCCCTACTGAGTTAATTTAATGGCGTGCGTTCTTCCCGCTCCCCCCTGCTATTCTATACTGTGCTATGTGTTCTACGCACTCCCTCTTCTCTTATACTGTGCTAATGTGCACTGACGTGCGTTCTCTGTACTTCCCCCTCCCAGCCTACTGATTTAATTCCTATGTACTGTGTGCTGATGTGCTCTGACGCAACGTGCGTTCTCTGCACTTCCCCCTCCCTCCTCCTCGTGATCGGATGTATTCTCGATGCGCGCGCGCGTTCTGTGTTACGCGGTTTTGATTCTTTTATTGTATGTGTGTGTGAGTGTGTGTGCGTGTGCGCGTGGATTTATCGGAAAAAAAACGGACGGACGGACCGGGGGATCGAACACGCGTCCTCCGGATCCGCAGGCCGATGCTCTACCGCTAGAGCTACTGCCACTATTACTACAGGCAATACCGTATTGTGTATACTAGCTACACGATTGATATGTGAGGGGCGGCGGCGGTGGCGGCGGCGGCTGGGGAGGGCCCAAGCGCTAATACAGACAACATACAAATGATTTTTAATAAATATACTAATTATAATAAATATTATACATAAATATTTATTATAATTGGTGTATAATGAATAATTTTTGCTGTTCTATGTGCGCGCGTGCGCGCGCGTTTGTCTGTGTGTGTGTGTGTGTATGCGTGCGTGTCTCATCTACCGAAGATGGTTTAATAGAAAAAACGTGCAAGGACCTGTGAAGACAAAGATGAAAAAAAAAATGCAACACAAAATGCTGCTTACTTTCTTTTACGAGGGTCGTTTGAGAAGTCCGTGTAAAAATAAAAACTGCTTGAATTTTTTTAATAAATCTTTTTTATTTTTCAACATAGTCTCCTTTTAGGCTTATACACTTCATCCAACGCTGCTCTAGTTTGTTAATCCCTTCCAAATAATAGGATTTGTCCAAGTCTGTAAAATAGGCATTCGTTTCTGCAATCACCTCCTCGTATAAATAAAATCTTTTCCCCGCCAGCCATTTTTTCATATTAGGGAACAAATAGTAGTCCGACGGAGCCAAGTCTGGAGAATAGGGGGGATATGAAACGAGTTGGAACCCTATCTCCATCAGTTTTGCGGCCACAACTGCTGAGGCATGAGCTGGCGCATTGTCGTGGTGGAAGAGGACTTTTTTGTGGGCCAATCGTGGACGTTTCTCTAGCAACTCGGTTTTCAAATGATCCAATAACGATGAATAATGTTCGCCTGTAATGGTTTTACCCTTTTCCAGATAGTCGATGAAGATTATTCCTTGCGGATCCCAAAAGACAGTCGCCGTAACCTTCCCGGCTGAAGGAATTGTCTTCGCCTTTTTCGGAGCAGATTCTCCCTTGGTAACCCATTGTTTAGACTGTTCTTTGGTCTCAGAAGTGTAGTGATGTATCCATGTTTCATCTACAGTGATGAAACGATGCTTAAAGTCTTGCGGATTTTGCTGGAACAGCAGCAAACCATTCTTGCAACACTTCACATGATCTCGTTTTTGGCCAATCATGAGCAATCGTGGTACCCATCTAGCGGATAGCTTTTTCATGTCCAAATGTTGGTGCAAAATATTATGTGCGCGTTCGCTCGAGATGCCTACAGTACTAGCAATCTCACGCACCTTCACTCTTCTGTCAGCCATCACCATATCATGGATTTTATCAATGATTTCTGAAGTGGTAATCTCAACAGGGCGTCCAGAACGTTCAGCGTCTTTTGTGCTCATATGGTCACTCCAAAAATTTTGAAACCTTTTATAAACCATTCTAATCGAAGGTGCACAATCACCATAATGTTTATCAAGCTTCTGTTTAATCTCCTAAGGCGTTTTGCCTTTGAAAATGTAATGTTTGATCAATACACGAAATTCTTTTTCGTCCATTTTTTTACAACCACTCGATTTCTTTGATTGAACCGAATGTAAAACGCAAAATAATTGGCCAATCTAGCTGAAACTTGCTGTGTGCTCTTCCAAGATATGCCACTAACTGAAAATAACCTTGATACACACTATTAGCGCCATCTCTCTGACTTTGCACGGACTTTTCAAACGACCCTCGTATTTGTAGACTTCGTGGTTGTAAGTTACTATAAATAGCACAGTGTAAGAATTATCGAATCATTCATCAACCAGCATTCCAATAAAATGGATCGCTACTCTATAGTAAAGTACTCTCGTCTTTACTATAGAGTAGCTAAAGAACAAAGAATCATCGACATGGAAACAAAGTATTTCCACATTTTCAAGCAATACTAAAAATTTTCCTGAACAAAAAGGCTATCAGCAGTTCAATAACGAAAAGAAGAACTAATAATCATATGTATACATGTCATCATTGTACACCACCTCAACTAATAAATAAATTTTTTTTTCATCTAAATTCTATGTTGTATAAATTTTTTTTGTTGATAGAAAAATACAAAATTTATTATAAAAAAGATGAACTGCTGCTGCTGCTGCTGCTGCTGCTATCATCGTCAGAGTCAGCGAAGAATTTCCCTTTTTTTTGGATGGTTTAATAAATAAATAAAAGAATATTTTTTTGTAGCAATTGAAACAAAAATTTTTTAATGCTAAAAAATATATCTTATTCTACATGTTTTTAAAAAATACATATTATTCTACAAAGTATTTACTGTGATGGTAAACGTCAAATTAGCGCTAATAATATAACCTAATTGCTGCCTGCGGGGGCAGCACCTACCGGGGAGACGAAAAACGTAACGAAGGAATGCGGCACGCGAGCAGACGGAACGCGCGCGATTGAAATTGAACCAGTGAAGCATTGACCATCAACGAGTTCGCCGGTGTGTACGAGATCAGCTGTCGCTACCCGAGTTACCGGAGCCGAATTCCGTTTGCAGAGCACCAAGACCTGAGTTCCAGAGATCGTCGCAGCCGAGGTGCCGTGCAGCTCACAAGGGCGAAGGCTTGAGCCAGCAGACAAAGGCGCCGTGCGCGGTGATAACGCTAGTGTGTGCGTGAGGTTTCGCCATCGAGGGCGAAGCCACGTGCTTTTAAGTTCGCGACCCGCGACACAAGTAATGGTAAAGAAGGCAGATGGAAAATATTGGTTTTGCGTGAATTATCAAAAGGTAAATGCAATTACCAAACCTGATGCCTATCCTTTACCATATATGAACGACATCCTAAGATGAATAAGGGATGCAAAGTTCATATCTACTTTGGACTTGAGCAGTGCGTACCATCAAATTCCCTTAAAGGAAGAATCGCGTCCAATATCAGCGTTTACAGTTCCTGGATTAGGGCACTTTCAATTTAAGAGAATGCCCTTCGGACTGTCATACGCAGGAGCGACCTTCCAGAGGTTGATGGACAAGGTGATAGGCCCGGATATGGATCCATTCGCTTTTGCTTACCTTGACGACGTAATTGTGGTTTCGTCGTCCTTTGAGGAGCATAAGCGGCACCTAGAAAGGGTATTAAAAAGAATTCTAGGTGCGGGCCTAACCATCAACAAAGATAAAAGTCACTTCTGTAAGACGGAAGTCAGGTACTTGGGAGTTCTTGTGAACCAGGACGGAGTAAGACCAGATCCCGAGAAAATACGCCCGATATTAGAATATCCAACACCCCGGACTGTCAAACAGGTGAAGCGGTTCATGGGAGTGACCTCGTGGTATAGACGTTTTATACCCGACTTTGCCATGATCGCTGAACCTATAAACCGCCTGACAAAGAAGAATGTACGTTTCTCTTGGGAGGAGGAGCAAGAGCGAGCTTTCACGAAATGCAGGAGGCGATGACTTCCGCCCCAATACTGCAATCACCCGATCCGAACGGTCAGTTTGTACTGCAAACTGATGCCAGTGACAGTGGAATCGGGGCAGTTCTCGCGCAGGATGTCGATGGAGAGGAGCGTGTAATAGAATACGCCAGCCGATCACTCAACAGTGCCGAGAGAAATTATACGGTCTCCGAGAAAAAGTGCTTGGCAGTGGTATGGGCCATTGGAAAGTTCCGGCCGTATATTGAAGGGCATCACTTCAGGGTCATCACTGATCATAGTTGCCTGAAATGTTATGATTATGCCTCCACAATATGAGAAATCCCACGGGAAGATTAGCGCGATGGGCGCTAGCATTGCAAGGCAATGTCTTCGATATCGAATATCGAAGAGGGGATTTCAATGTGGTGCCAGACGCTTTATCTAGGGCCTATGAGGAGAAGGGGATTGAAGTGAGTGCTATAAATAGTCGGCCGGAGACCACTGACGCCTGGTATTTGCAACAATACCAGGAAGTATGCCAGGACCCATACTCTTATCCTACTTGGAAGGTGGTGGGAGGGAGACTGTATCATTATCAGCCTGATGAGGATGGTGAAGAGTCCATCGACAACGATGAAGCGTGGAAGCTTGCGGTGCCTAGGGAGAAAAGGTACCAGGTGCTCCAGGAAGTCCATGATGCTCCTACTGCAGGACATCAAGGACGAGAGCGTACGTTCTCCAGGGCTAGGCGTTTGTACTACTGGCCTAAAATGTATGATCAGGTCAGGGAGTAGGTAAAGAGTTGCCCGGTATGTCAGCAGTGCAAGGTGGAACAAAGAGCACCTTGCGGGCTGATGGGTCGTAGACAAGTATCACGACCCTGGCAGGTGATGGCCGGTGATATCACTGGTCCATTTCCCAAAATCTCCCGAGGTTTTGAGTATATCTTAGTATTTGTAGACTTGTTTACTCGCTGGATAGAGTGTGTTGCGATACGCAAGGCCAATGGGAAGACAATCGCAAGGGAATTACACGAGAGGATCGTCACTAGGTTTGGTGCGCCAGAGGTATTCTTGTCGGATAATGGAACTGAATTTAAGAATCAGGAGGTCGATTCATACCTGCAGATGAACGGAATCCAGCGCGCTTTGACTCTCGTGTATCATCCCCAAGCGAATCCCACAGAGCGAGTAAACTGGACATTCAAGACCATGATCACGTCTTACGTAAGCCGTGATCATAAGAGCTGGGATGAACACCTGTCAGAGTTCAACTTCGCGTTGAACTCGGCAACTCATAGCGCCACCGGATATAGTCCTGCGATGCTCATGTTTGGGCGTCAGCCGGTACCTCCTTTGACGTTCAGAAGAACCCAAGATCAGCAGGCCCTTAAATGTTCGGAGGGTCAGGCTGTGGAAGATTGGGCCGAACATATGGAGAAGCTTCCTAATTTGTAGGAGAGAGCTAACTCCAAGTCAAAGGAGGAAGCTGCGCGTCAGGCGGCTTATTATGACCGGAAGAGACGGCAAACCGAGTTTAAGGTCGTAGATTGGGTTTGGAAGAGGAACAGGATTCTATCTTCAGCTGCTCAAGGTATTTCAGCTAAATTAGCGCCGAAATATGCCGGCCCGTACGTGATTGAAGAGGTTTGTCGTTCCAACACGTACAGGCTAAGCAACCAGCTGGAGATCCTGTCTGAGCTCTTCCATGCCAAGGACCTTAAACCATATTACGGTCCAGGTGAGGATAGGGAAAGCGAGGAGGTCATCGAACCTCGCGAGCCGCCAGATGAACTGCCGTCGGAGGAAGCGAACGATTCCGCGAATGCGCGCGAAAATCCGGGAGGGGATTTATCGGATAGCGAGCGGATCCAATTAGCAGCCCCCACGGTCGTAGATAAAGTTCCCACCGAGACGTCGGATTTACCGGTATCTGCCCCAACTAAGAGAGGTCGAGGTCGACCTCGAAAGGTTCCAGAGACGGTCACCGGTCCAGCGAGGGGCAACAACTCTCCCGTGAAGGAGAATAGAGGGAGAGGTAGGCCTCGAAAAACCGTGCCCGTCGTACAAAGGACGGTTAGGCCGATAAAACCGATCGGTAACCGACGAGGGCCAGGACTTTCCCACAAAGAATCGCGAGGGAGCGTATAACTCGGTGGGATGCGGCTTATTTTAGGGTTTTTCTTCGCGCAGGGAGATTTATCCGAAATTTATTGTTTTTGGATGTTTCACATGGACCGGAGAATCGTCGTCGAAGAGGAGACCTTCAAGGTGGTCACGCAGATGCTGTTAGATCTGCAACTGGGCCCTGATGCGACGCAGCTAATCGAAGATCTGCGGAGCTTCGCCAGGGTCCAGTTGGAAGGGACCACCCGAAAGGAACGACGCAATGCCTCGGTGGCAGAAGTTCTCCGGGATTCATCGTGGGTCGCCCCGAAGAAGGCTTCTCGGGAAGCTTCGACACAGACCGAGGACCAGGACAGTGTCGAACGTCCCAAGTCTACAGTGGACCAGGGGGTGCAGACCCTCAAGTCCGGCGTATCCCTTACGTCGGACACTGCGAGCAAATGCCCAGGACCCAGGGAAACCTGTGGGTCCTCGCACTGGGTCTGCAATCATCCCCGGATCCCTGAGCAGCCTACTCTCCTCCTCGACTTCAGACACGTGCGTCTGGGGATCAACGAGGTGGAGAGTGCATGGCGGTTCACTCAAGAATTCCAGTCTCAGGTGCAGGAGCACCTGAGACGCTTTTTGAGCCGCCAGGGCGCAGAAGTGCTGCTCGGGGAGTGGGCAGGGATGGCTCAGCGTCAGAGGGCCTACGGAGAGGCCCTGCTGCGGGTGGATAACGGACAAGAGTCCTCCGCAGCGCTCCCGGCGCCGGCTCAAGAGAAGAGAGCCCCGGGAGCTATTGACGCTGGACCGACGCTCACGGTCCATGTGGACGGGCGCATGGCTCCTGATACTACCATCGTGGTCAGGTCGCAGGATGGACGTGCGACCGCCACGGTGGGAGGTGTGACCATCACCGCCTCACAGGGAGTCAGTGCCCAGCAGTCCCCTCTGGCTGCTGAGCAGCCATCACAAGATAGGGAGGCTGCTCAATCTCGGTCGCAGCTGAGGGGCTGCTACATCTGTGGGGAGCCTGGGGTGACCAACTCCCAGCGGTGCCCGAAGAAGGCTACACACTGGCGCTACCCGAAACATCGCGCGCCAGGTGTAGCCAAACGATGATGTAGGCCCTGGAGGGCAAATAAATTAGCCGAAATAAAGAAGGGGGAATCGCGGGTATTCGTCCTGCCCGGGTAGTCAGGACTTGGAGGGGGCTGCAACGGTAGTCGATTCAATTAATCGAACCGTTCGCGATTCTGATTTTCGCGCGTTAGTTCTAAGTATTGAGAGAGAGAGGGGGCGCACGATCTTTTGAATTAACAGTTACGTCTCAGCTGTTACTTGTGTAGTACCGCCAAAATAGTTTAGCACAGTGTTTTACCGATTTGCCAATAAAAAGTTTACTTGGATTTTGGATACGTGTGCAAGGGTGAGCGAGGAAGCAGCGACAGTAGCAGCATCACGGAAGCAGCAGCAAAAGCAACAGCTATTATACAGCAGATTTGCGATCGAGGCAGCACAGCTGATTCTGATTGGAGGAGCACCTTTAATTTGCTTCAACAATTACGGCTGATCACCGTAATTGCACCGCAGGGTAGGTGCACCTCCCTTAATTATCGCGTGACAAAATACATTTGGTATTTTGTCCAACCGTGTTAGCGTTAGTTTTTTGTATACGCGCCGAGCGTTAGATCGCGCCAATATTCGTATCTTCTCTCTCTCTTTCTCACCGAAAGTTATTTAATTGTAAATCCTATTCGCGTGCGTCAGTCTTTCGGCCCCACAAAGAATGTAGAGATTTTTTATTAATAAAATCTATTAAACTTATTCGCCGATTTCGTCATATAATTTTTACTAATAGTTTAAACAATTGAAAAAGGCTTAGGTTTTAATCCGATTATAGCTAGGGGATTAAGTGGATTAGGAGCAAAGTCGATTACACTTAAAACTCATCGAGTATCACAAGGCACGTGACTTAAGGTGAGTTCAACTCTGCTTGATCGAAGACAACTAAGTTAAGTCAGCTGACGTTAAGGCGAATACACGTATTAACATACGTGTTAACGGAGCGGCGGTTTGTTCTGCATCGTGGGAGTTTGTTCTTAAATAAATTTCTCATTTTGTAGATTTACCCCCCCGTTACAAAACATTAATTAAATATAGCTTATATAAATAAGTATTAGATTCATAGTTGTTTAAATATAGGACAAGTATTTGATTTAGCTGAATGACTTTGCACTGATCGATGTAGAAATTATTTTTTACATAGATACTAGAATGTTTGACTCTTTTTTCAACGCAGTGGGAAATGTATAGTATCTGGTATAAGTTGATTTTCTTGAAACTTATTTATATATTTGATTCTCCAAGGTTTACGTGGAGTCTTTATTTTAAATTTGAATCTCCAAGCCTAACTAATATATGACTAATTTTTGTTTCAATATCTTAAAAGTGTTACTTTATTTAATAAACAATAATTAAATATTGAACAGTTGGAAGAACTATTAATGTTTTAATTAAATATAGCTTATATAAATAAGTATTAGATTCATAGTTGTTTAAATATAGGACAAGTATTTGATTTAGCTGAATGACTTTGCATTGTTCGATGTAGAAATTATTTTTTACATAGATACTAGAATGTTTGACTCATTTTTCAACGCAGTGGAAAATGTATAGTATCTGGTATAAGTTGATTCTCAAAACTTATTTATATATTCGATTTTCCAAGCTTTACATGGAGTCATTATTTTGAATTTGATCCTCCAAGCCTCAAATTTAGCAATATTTAACAATAATGTATAGAAATCATCTATTTTTTAAAATATATTTATACTTGAAGCTCACCTACAGTAATAGATGATTATCTTAATGTTAAATGTTTCAATAAAATCAATTTTTATTTATTTGATACATTTACCAGCATAATGAAAAATTCTAAGATTATTGCCTTAGATCTTCTAGTAATGAACTACAATAGAAGGAAGAAATAAGCTACCTTTGATTGAATGGAAACCTGAGAAAATTGATTTATAACTAATATATAACTGATTTTTTTTTTTCAATGTCTTAAAGTGTTTCTATCTTTATTTTAGTAAAAAATAATCAAATCTAGCTTATAATAATTAGTATTAGTTTCATATTTGTTTAAATATAAAACAAGTATTTAAGTTAGCTGTAAGATGGCATTGTTCGATTTTGCATTGTTCGAAGTGGAAGTATTTTATGCATAGATATTAGAATGTTTGACTCATTTTTCAACACAGTGGAAAATTTTCTGTATCTGGTATAACTTGATTTTCTTGAAACTTATTTATATATTTGATTCTCCAAACTTGACTAATAATCATTATATTAAATTTGATCCTCCAAGCCTCAAATTTAGCAATATTTAACAATAATGTATACAAATCATCTATTTTGAAAATATATTTAAACTTTAATCACCTACAGTAATAGATGATGAAAATATGAGTAGCCTATTTATAATCGATAATCTATTTCATAGTATTAGCAGTATAAAAGGTACAGCTTTATGCCTGTTTTATTTAGGAGAGTGTTCTCTCATTGACCAAAGGTGCTCCTTGAGAACGACTACTGGAGCATATGCTAATTTTAATTTTAGAGTACAAACTTATACGACACAATTTACAATAGTCATCGCATCTTACCGAGCGATCGGAAAATTTATAGACTCGATCATTTGATCGTCGAAAATCAGCCATCCAGAGTCGTCTTACTCGGTTGCGTTTCAATTATATTTTTATTTTTTCGTAGATTTTCCCAGTTGCAAGGTAATACACAACAGTATGGATAACGTCTAAATTCGACGTTGAAACTATTATATAGTAAGATTATAGATAGAAAAAACTCGTTATCAAGTCGTCGGTACCGGCCTTACACTCATTATATTTTCGAGTTTGTTGTATGACCTATCGACGAACTGAAGGAACTTTCAGCACTTTATATCAGCAAATGGCTAGAAAATATGTGTAGCTTTATGATAGACTGTAGACTAGTTCATCGTATTCGCAATATGACAGGTACCTTTATAAGCCTGTTTCATTCGTGAGAGTATTTCATTATTGAAATCGTACAGTACAAACCTATATGACCCAATTTACGATAGTTATAGTATCTTACCGAGTGATCGGAAAAGTCATAGACTGTCAGATTTCCAACAAATATTGCAGAAATATTTCACGAAAGATGGCAAAAAGGTTTCTTGTGAAATATCAATGAAAGATGCAGACGATATTTCCGGGAAACGTTTTTGAAAGATTTTCGAAATATTTCAATGAAAGATTTCATTATCTTCCCAAGCAATGTTTCACGCAATGTTTCAAAAATATTTCTGCATCACAATGTAAAAGATTTCAACAAAACTTGGAGAAGTATTTCACGAAAGATGGCAAAAAGGTTTGTTGTAATATATGAATGAAAACTGCCTATAACTTTTAGTACTTAGCAAAGCTTGAGGTTTACTACTTGGTTATTTCTACTTGTGATACATTATTGAACGCTAAACCATGTAAAAACCCTCTATCGGTTCTTACAGTAATATTTTTGAAATTTTTTTATTTATTTGATACATTTACCAGCATAATGAAAAATTCTAAGATTATTGGCTTAGATCTTCTAGTAATGAACTACAATAGAAGGAAGAAATGAGCTACCTTTGATTGAATGGAAACCTGAGAAAATTTATTTATAACTGATATATAACTGATCTTCGATTTTCAATATCTTAAAGTGTTACTTTCCTTATTTTAATAAGCATTAATCAAATATACCCTGCTAGAAAAGTTCCATTGGTTCCTATTCAAAATTATTCATATCGAATGGTAATCAATGGAGTGAATGGTTCAATGTTCGAGTGACGATTGGGAGTGAATCATTTCTAATGAAAATAAATGGTAATCATAGTGAATAGCAAAAATAACCATTCATATCAATCATATTGAATGATTTTTAATAATGTTTTCAACAAAAACCAATTCAATGGTATTTGATTTAGTCATATTTAATGAATTTGAATGTTACTCAAGAAAATAATTACCCAAATATATCCAATTGAACAATTTTTTATGGATTTCAATATGTTACGAATGGCGATTGATATCCAATCGTATTTAATGCAATAATATATTGACTTCTAATGATTTATTTGAAAACCATTTGTCAATCGTATTCGATCGAATAGTTTTCTATCAATTTTAATGTATACCGAATGGGGGTAGTATTGAATCGTATTGAATGCAATAATATTTTATGACTTCTAATGATTGATTTGAAAACCATTTGTCAATCGCATTCGATCGAATAGTTTTCTATCAATTTGAATGTATACCGAATGGTGGCAGTATTCAATCGTATTTAATGTTATCATATTTAATGAATTCGAATGGTTATTACAAAAATAGTTTTCTAATGATATTCAACTAAGCTGTTTTTCTATGGATTTCAACGGGTGAAAAATGGGGTCTATACCCAACCGCATTTACTGTAATAATCTTTTATAAGATCTAATGTTGCTGACAAGAATAATTTTCCAATCGTATTTAACTGAATAAATTTGTATTGATTTCAATGAATATCGAATGGGAGGAATAAAGAGTCATGTTTAATTTAATCATGATTTATGAGATTCAATTTATATTAATAATTTTTCAATCGCATTCCATTTGAATATTTTTTTTTTATTCAATTTTGTAACAAATGGATGTTATATCCAATGAGATGAAATGGTTGTTAACAAATTACTTCTACAACTCTATTGAAATGAATAGTTTCACATGAAGAATGTAAAATGGAATAATAGTCAATAATATAAGTTACACAATATTTTATATGCTGTTCGTGAATACCTAATTTGCGGTAGTTTGGACAGTAGATTTAGTAAATTCATTAGGTTGTTAATTGAAATTTTTTTATATAGAAAACATGTTAATATGATTACAATAAAGAAAATTAAATAAACAACCTGTCGAGGTAAAAAATGAACCGACGAAATGTTGCAGATTCAATAACTATTTCTGTTTTCCAAATTGAAAATACTCCTTTTAGCGGATTACCACCCTATCTAAAACATAGGGTATTCACCGACAGCATATAAATGTCGAGGATACAAAACATCTAATATTAAATTATAATTTTAAGTACTATAAGTTATATTCTTTAATTTATAAACGTACTCGCAAAACTTAAGAATTAAGTAGCAATGCCTTGGTGTATTTTGTCCCACTTCCACAATCAATTTTATGTAGAATCATCATCGTAGAAGCGTCGCTTCTACTTTTTTGAACAATAGCTTTTGCACACCTGTGTTTTTATAACATTTAAAAAGTTTGAATGATATCTAATAGATGTCTATAATTTTGAATAGTACTGAACAGACTTACTATTTGTGCGATAATAATGAATGGTATTTTTATAACTATTCAATGAATTTGAACGATTTTCAGTGGAATTAAGTTACTTTGAATGGTACTAAACAAGTTTTTTTTTCGAATATTCCTTTGTGATGAAAACATTGATCTCTGCTCTTCAAGCTTTTCATGTCACACATGATTGGTTTACTTTTATTTTTTTATGTGTTTAACAAGTGTAAAGCATTAAAGGTTGCGTCAAGGGTACAAGTTCGGAGTAAGTATTTTATTTCGTGACGAATGGATGCTGTATCGAATAGTATTCAATGTATTCATAAAGTTATTTTATGAAATGAAATGGTTGTTAACAAAATACTTTTTTAAATCTATTAAAATGGATAATTGTTTCATGCGGACAAATGAAGGGGATCAGCCAGTGTTAAATAAGAAAAATCCAAGTTCTTTATTAGCGTTTAAAAATCATTCTAATAATGGTATAATAATAAACAGGAGACAATATACAATGAAAAATATACAAATATACCAAGAAAAATATAATAATAAACATTCTGAAACATTTTTTATCTTAAAGTGCTCGGTAGGAGCTTTCATTTTCTTCTCTGTGAGTCAAAAAATTTCAATTCGGTATCCAGAAAGTTTTCGGAATCATAATATCTTATTTTTTGAAAAGTCTTGATCCGGTGCACGATTACAAATGTTAGGATTAACGAAAATGAATTTGGGAGGTCGAACTTTTTTCGTTACCATCCCTACTTCAAAATGAGCGAAGCGTTTTATTAAAAAAAAACTGAAAATGCATAATTCAAAAAATCATCAATAATATCAGTTACAGTATATCGGATATGCTGCTGGTTAATACCTTATTTATGGTCATTTTGTCAGTAGATTTTAATGAACAACCTGTCCAGGTAAAAAAATGTACTTACGACTTATCGCATTAACAATACAAAACAGCTATGTCATTTGAATAATGTTTGATTACCGACAATTTCATTCGTCAAGCGAAAAATAGAAATGATTTTTAATGATATTTCAATAATTTTATAAAATTTGAAAATAAATTTCTATTATTTTTAATAGTATTGAATAATTTTTAACAGTATTGAACAATCACGAATCTTTTGCAATAAAAAGGAATATTTTTTCGCATTGTCCGTTCAATAGCATTGAATGGTTTCTAACAAATTTTATGTATTTTTAATAGCATTTAACGGTATTTAGTCTTTCAATGGTAATCATTCAACATCATTGGGATAAAACAACATTAATTTATTCACAGTTTTACGTAGATCCAACATTTTTGTAAAAATATATACAATAGTGAAACTCTATTTTTTTTTAATTTACCATATTATTGGATTTCAAAAGTGTTTGGTAAGTGGCTTACATAACGTGCATTTCTGACATTTACCAACATTACTTTGCATTTGATATCGCTGGCAGGTTTTAGAGATATTGTACGATATTCTGATTCAATTTTTTTTATGTGATCAACATTCTTGAAAGGATTGTCCGGAAAGATATTGAAAAAACGTAACAGAAAATATAGTTCATCGTTAAAGTCTATAATTGTTACAATACGACCATATTCTCCAGACTGAATTTGCACAATGGAATCATTTGTTTTCGTTGTTTGTTTGTAATCTTCACTGTGATAAACAGTACTTTTATAAATACATTTTATATAAGTGGCACAAATTCCAAGACTAGCTATATTTTTCATTGTGCTTTTACCACAATACGCAACGTCTTTTCTGTGATGGAAGGATTTGCTAAATCTGATTGTATTGAATAAAGTGGCGCAGTAATCAATAGTTTCTTCAGATTTAGTAAATGTTCTCGTGTTTCCAGTTTTAAAAACAAGTGTCTGCAAATATTTTCTTGCTATTTGTGTGTCCATGCCTTTTGGACCACTCAAAAACGTTTTCAAAGTAAAAATGTTACTCTCAAAGGGGAATGCCGAATTGCAGCTAATAGGTCCAGTTTTGCGAATCGAAGCAATGATGTGTAGAATTATATGAATATTATAAGTTATACGATCTTCTCCATAAAGTTTTGCATAGTTTACAACAAACACTATCAAATCTTTTTCACATTCATCTAAATCATCGTCAGACGCTGTTGTTGTTAAAATTATATAAGCACACTTGACAAATAAACAAAAGTGATTCAATGCTTCTTCATTCAAAATGTTATTCAAACAAGGGAGACTGTAATGCACCAACCAAGTTTTTAACTCAGCGCCTTTTGGTTTGGCTGAACCCTTCAAAATATCAATTTTAGGCAATCTATGTATTTCTTTTGTAGGTGTAATATTTAAAAAACGTTTTTCTATAAAATCAATTTCGGCTTTATTGAGTTTGTACTCAGATGCACCGTCTTTCCACTCATTTAAAATCGTGTGAACGGCTCCCAAAAACATAGCATGAAGTTCTTCGTACGGGAATCCCCAAACCATGTCAATCTCGTCCTGGAGGATGCAAGGGCCCTTCACTCCGTTACAAATCTTGCCAGATTTAGCCATTTCGACATCATTTATGTGGCTCTCATGCGTTCTTTCATTGCCGTCCTGAGTGACGGGATACCTGACTCCGTGGACACTTGTGAAATATTCTCCTAATTGATAACACCAACTACAACCATAATATCCGTTGTACTGGATTCGATTCTGTACAATTGCTCGAGCAACAGCATCAGCGATGAATGCATGCGTACGAAATTTGAACGTTATCGTCTGATTCCACGTACAATTTGTATTCCTTCTTCAAACAATTGCTTCATTTGCTTAACGTATACTTGTTCCAAATATAAGTTTAATAAATCACTTTTTGGTTCAGTCGAGGTCAAAAATAAGCCACTAATCAAAATATTACGGAATCTTAATTTTGGTGATAATTCGTTAATAATCACTTGCACAGGCCAAAAACCCGTTTTACCACTTTTTGTTAGTGGTGCACCATCTGTGCTAGCGTTTACAGTTAATATGTACTCATTTTCAGTATTAGAATTACATGTAATGTTTTTGTATATCGAGCCACTATAAACATCTTCGTACACACCATTATTATGACTATTTCTAGATTCTATATTTTTTAAAATATCATTTTTCAATTGTGGATTTGATAATAGTAATTGCAGTTGGTACTTTAAGTCCATGGACAAAAAGTAATTAGTTGAAGCACTTGTTATCTTGAGCGTTTTTTTACAATCACCGCAAAAACTATCCTTGCACCGTTTTTTTTCCTTCGCTCCTATGGAGTAAAGAATTTCTTTCTTACAATTGCTGCAATAAAAGTGATATTTCATGTTTTCTTCTTGAGAAGAAAAATATTTGTTTATCATGTATTTCGAGAGATTGAGATTGCTAAATTTTTGCCCAGCTAGCACTTTTATTAGTTTACCTAATTTAACTTTATTTACATCATTTAACGAAGCGTCCAAAGAAAAAGCCGTTATTAATACTACAACATCGCCAACTGTTAACTCTGACTCGGCAAACATTATTTTATTAAAAAAATGTTTGCTTTTATCGTTCAACGACTCCTCGGATTCTTCATCGTCACTATTTTCTCTCTCTAAATCTGACTCGATATCCGTATCATTATCAGACGAAAAATACAGTTCTTCAGTTTCATTTTCTTTCTCTACAGTAGTATCCTCGACTTCATTCGTAAAGTAAAACTGAGAAGGATAGTAATCTTGTGCAGAACCTACTCCTTTCTCTACCTTTTCAGCAGATTGTCTAACGATATCAGGTTGACTAGATAAATTCTGATTTATTTCTACAAAACTAGGCGGAAAATTGCTAGGAGCATCAAATTCGCTAGAATCTATGGAATTCACTTTTGAATGATCACTGTTATCGTTACTCTTCTTTTTTTTTGAACTGTCATCAGCAATAGAAGGTGTATACTGATTCCTATCAATAGAGGAATTCGACTTTACCATATCAGAATCACTTTTCTGTACTAAATTATTCGATTCAATCGGCACAGTAGGTTCAAGAGTAGAAGTCGAAGCAGTAAGTTGAAGATGACCTGTTGTGTGAATTTTATTATGCTAATTGTAAAGTATACTTTAAAAGTTATATCCTATTCTAAAGAAATTATGTTAATGCTAATGAATAATATCGAATAGGCTCCTATTAACTTTTATGATATTTTACCGTAATCTATATATCGTAATCGATAAAAATAGTTTTCAGTTAAATCTTCAATTCTAATAATGCGACTACATATTTCCTAACTTACTCTTTACCCCTCACCAATAAATGTATTAGCTATGTTTAATAATTACTATCACTTTGTTATATTACGTGAATTTTTGAATGGCGAATTTATTACTGGAAATAATTTTGTATAATGATCGACTTTATTATCAACCACCCTGCTATAAAAGTTCCATTGAAAACCATTGAAGAATTTCTGAATGGTTTTCAATCTTCGATCTGAACACTCCAAATGACCATTGAATATGATTCCTCATCCAACAAGAAATGTCAAGATATTAAATACTATTGGTTCCAATAATATAGATTACTATTGATTCCTAATCGAGATTAATCATTATCAATAGAAAAATATACTATTAAAGTAATGGTTTTCAATAGGATTCAATGAAATTTCTCATGTATGTTACCCAATCGATTTCAATGGTAAAATTCGTGGTCAAATCGAAGATTTGAAACCATTCGAATGCGATAATCAATTTGATTGAATTGATATCAATGGTTTGTTATTGCAACATTCAAGTCTCGTATCGTTGAATAATTTTCAATAGTTTTGAATATGAAAGTCCTAACATTTCAATAATATGCAATAGAAAATATCAATCTAATTGAATGGGTATTAATGGTCTTTTATCGCATGATCAACTTTTTTTCTGACGTTGAATAATTTTGAATAGTTTTTAATGTGAAGATCACATCAATCCAATATTATACAATAACAGAAATTAATCTCATTGAATAGGTATGAATAGTTTGTTATTGCTTAATCAAGGATTTTTGTGGCGTTGAATAATTATCAATAGTTTTGAATGTGAAAATTGCAACAACTCAATAATATCCAATAGAAAATATCAATCTTACTGAATGGTGAAATAGATTGCAAAATAATTTTGGTAGACGTTAGAAATGCTAGATATTTATGCAAAATGCCCAATTCATTTGAAATCCAATAATAATGTTCATGTCAATTTTTGTAATTTGTTGATGTACATAAAAAACCATTTATTTACAATTGAAAAAAAATCGAATACCCATTAAAAATTATATTCGAATATGTTTTTACTTAAAAACTATTAAAATTGATAAAAGTCTATTCAATCAAATCATATACGGAGTTTTTTCATTCATGACCTATATAAAATTATAATATCCAAAGCATAAGATACGATTCTTCAATTATAGTATCGAACAACTATTCAAATTTATAAAAAATCATTCAATTATGGAAATTTTTTCTTTCATCATCTAATGAAAAATTATTAAATTTAATGGTAAGTTTTACTATTAGTTATGCTTACCATGAAGTATTATTGAAAATCATTCAGTTTCAATCGTCATCGGAACATTGAACCATTCAGTTCATTGATTACCATTGAATATGAATGATCCCGAATAGGAATGAATGGAACTTTTTTAGCAGGGCAGATACTTTGAACTGAGTTGAAATCAATTAAATATACTGCGGTTCTCATGAAATTGTTGAGGTTTGATAAGCGTGATAACATTAAACTGTTTGATAAACGAATAAAAAATCATAATCAGAGAAACGTTCATACATTTTAAAATAATCAATGATCTTGGTAAAACTATTTTAAATACTTGATGGTCATAGTAAATGGTAGAAGAGAGAATTCTTACACGAATGACATTCATATATTATCCAGTACGATTTAATTTTATAAGATCGCATTGAAATACATTCAATATTATTCATTACCATTTGCATATTGTCGACAATGTAAATTCGTGTAAAAATGGATTAATTGCTTGTGATAAAACTGATGAACAAAAATTGATGTAGTTCAAACTATATTGACAGAGGAATTTTCTTTTTGTTTATGTACAACTTAAAGTACAGTAGTAAATGCTTCAAATTTTCATAAAAGCAATTTCGGACATCAGAAATCTCACGTACTATTAAAAAAAATGTGATTTGCGCATGTAACTAACTTTGACTTTCTAAGTATTTTTCTGATTTCTTTTTCCACCTCCACTGTGTTTGGCGAGATACATTCATGCTATTCTTGTAGTCAAAGTATAAGGCTTGCTTGTATCTTTTTGGTGGATGTGGTTCATTTGCAGCTTCATCGCTACTTGAACTAGAAGGCGAGTTGACTATTGTTTCATCACTTGAGCTCGTCTGATCCTCCTCCATCATTGATGAATATATATTACACAGTTTTAATAAAGAAAGATCAGTAATTAATCAAAACCTATAAGAGAAACAAGTAACGATCATATATATAATACCATCAATTCAACATCTTTTGCATATTATTATATTCAAGTTGATTGAATTGTGATAGTTTGTTGAATATATATATAATTGATGGACAATCAAACTTTAAAAAATAGATGACAATTCATATTTTCAAAATATTATTGTAAGAATTTAAAATTAAAATGTAACTCGGTTACCATCGTATAAGTAATATTATTAAGATTCTATTACTAATATATATAACTTGTACCAAAATGCTAATCAATTGATGTCCAATTGAACCGCAAAAAATAGATAACTAATTCATATTTTCAAACTATTATTGCAAGAATTTTAAATTGAAATGTACATTTCAATATGAATTAGTTATCTATTTTTTGCGGTTCAATTGGACATCAATTAATATATATTCAACATATATCACACAATTCAAATGTACAAAGTATAACATGATGCATGGCAATCAATCAACTCGAAATAAAATATAATGAAAAAAGATATAGGTATACCTCGAAGAGTACATTAAATATGTGATAGCTATTTTGTCTTTTTAAACAAAATACTATTATCATGCATCCATGCTATTTTCAGAACGTGTTATAAATTATTTATTCAAAACTCGCTGGTTTCGTAATACAACTTTATATTATATCCCATACACTCGCGGCTATAACGTTTTATCATCGTTTAAAAGCCAAGAATTTTAAATCATCAAAAACAGTGATGTGCGAATGCTCGAAAATCAAAGGCAGTAATATGATGTAAACAGGTACAAATGATGGGTTGAGACGGCCATGATGACACGCACGCGACTCCACTGCGGAATATATGTATAAACTGCACGGATTTATAGATCTTACTTTAGCAACATTTGTACTCATACACAATTCAAAAACTTGTAATATATATTATCCGTAAGTAATGATTATTAGCAATTACAAATTTCTCAAATATTATACCAAAAACGCATTCCGATTTCTAGTTCCGTGTGTATACGAGAATGTTAGACTATATGCGGACCGCGGAGTTGTAACATACATAGATATATTTCTGGTTCCGTGTGTACGAGAATGTTAGACTATATGCGGACCACGGAGTTGTAACATACAATAGCTTGGAGACAATGGAGATTGTAAGACTGCAGCTCTCCGTAATCCGCATTGTGCTTCATGCTTAAATTGCCGCCATTGTTGCCGCTTACAATATTCTAGCTCGTTGTTTCATTATATATTTGATTATATTTATTCGCGGATAAGACTTCGTTTGATTTTGTTGCGACTAATTTTTATTTAATAAGACAAATAAGTAAAATGTCTTCATTAAGTGAGAGTGGTAACGGCGCAAATCCTTCTAGTGATGGCTGTAAAATATCTTATGCCAGAATAAAGTATTTAGATGGCCAAAAGCGAAATACTTCTGAGACAGTTGCTGCCGAGAGATTAAATAAAAAGTTTTTATCCACGAAGTTTGACAGGATGCTCGTGTATAAACTTGATGGTGTAGACAGAGTACAACTGTTTCATCTAGCTTGTAAGTATATGATGTATATAAGTGTATATATAATTATATATATATATACATACTACTGATGTTTCATCAATATATGTAATGATACTGATGCCTAATGCGTAAAATTTGTATTCCATCAGCTACAGAGGAGGAGATGGAAGCAAAGCTTAAAAGAAAGCCAAGGCAACCACCAAGCTATGCACTCCAATCAGCAACCGACACAGAATTCGAAGAACCAAAATCCACCCAGCCAATGAAAAAAAGTGATTCGATAAATGCAAAAACGAATGGTCGTAAGAGCAAAGTATGTGTCAAAATCATTTACTTTCATGCATCACTATGTGCGATTATAATTTTCTATTTGTTGCGTGCTAACCTACTTGTATTATTTTATTACAGGAGCAAAAGGATAAGGAATTCACAAAACTGATTCAAATGAAGCACAAAAAAGTTGCTGAATTGAGGAATACTCAACAGGTAAACCAATGCAATATCTTTTATTTATACATTCCAGGCTTCATGAGATATGTATAAAAGTATATATTAGATACTCAATAAGAAAACTCTTACAGCTAAGTTACTGTTACTGCTGAGTTACGTCATACCAATCATATCCAATTGTCATTGTCGTAGACTTTAAAATGACCTAGTAGGACTAGATTTGTTTTCATAGTAGCTTCTACTTCTTTTTAAAATCCAAATTACTCAAGCAGAACACCTTGCTAAAAAAAAATCTATTGGCCTGAAAAAAATCAGAAAATGACGTATTTTTCACTATTTCAGTAGTTTTTATAGTACATGAATTTTTATTTGAAGTTGAACTTACTTTTTTATAATTTTGCTTAGCTTCAGAAGGTAAATAAAGAAAGCTTTGAAAAAGCAAACCCTGAATCTAGGGATATAGTAATGGACACTGCAAATGAAGTGGAGAATTCCAAACGGAGAGCAAAGTCTCCAGCTCAGTTGGATAGTGCATTTAACCTTAAAAAGAAAAAAGATAATGATAATACCCCAGAAATAGAAGTATCTGATGAAGAAATAAGTTCCAAGTTGGGCAAACAATCTGGTGCACCACCAGCCGCTACAAAGCCAATAAAGCCCAAAGTAAGTTCTTTTTGTCTGGTGTCTATAAAATTGTAAAGATGAAATATTGCAATGTCTAAGCACATCTGTTGCGCTGATTAACAAAACTTTTTGATTCGGAAAGTCATTCATGAATCTATATCAATAGTGTTTTACTTACATAATTCCATATTACACATATTGAATCCTTGGTTTTCGCTCTATTTACGTCAATATTTTTTAACATTTCAGATTTGTTAAGTTATTCTTTAAATTTTACTTACTATAAGCCCTTAAAATTAAAAAATAATCCGAAATTTTCACCATGACCATTACCTTTTTCTTCGACATAACAAAATCAACATTTTTCCTGATGAACAATATGCTCACATAAAATATTGAAAATTATTAAAGTTTATTGAATTTCAATATTATCCAAACGATTTCAAAAATATTGCTAGTTTTCGATAAACATATGCATTGAACTTCAATCATTTCCAATAAATTCCAATTGCAATAACTTTCAATGCGACCAATATATGATTAAATTCAATAATTTTCAATTATTTGGAATATAATTTTAAAAATTATTGATCCAATCAGTTTTAATCCAGTATTATTTCATAAATTCCAATAGTTTTCAACAGCGTATTCAACCGAATAATTTTCAATTGACTTTTTTTAAATATGGTTCAGTATTTTTCAATCATTTCGAATATAATTTTCATGAACATCCATCCACTCAATTTGAATCTAATGCTATTTGATGAAATTCAATATCTTTCTATAACGTAAATGACTGAATAACTTCTAACTGTTACTCTTCAAATATGGTTCAATACTTTTTAATCTTTTCGAATATAGCCTTGGAGAACATTCATCTAATCATTTTGAATCCAATGTTATTCAATAAGTTTCAATCTTTTTGAAAGCGTATTCAACTAAATAAATTTTAATTGTCTTACTTAAAAATATGGTTCAATAATTATAAAAAATTTCGAATATAATTTCACAGACTAGATATCCAAACCATTCTAATCCAATCTTTCTAAAAAAGTTTCAATATTTTTTGATAGCTTATACAACTTGATAAGATTGAATTTACTCAATTCAACAGATTTTAATCTTTGACGTGATGCATGAAATTTTTAATATTATTACATTTAATAGTTTTAAATAAAATAGACTTTACATTCTAATTCAGTAATTGGCTTAACAACTGTATTTGAGGCTCCAGATTCTACTTGCTTCATACTGCTTCTATTCTACTGCTCCACGCCAGGAAACGGAAACACGCCTGAAATTCGTACTTACAGCTGTTGATTAAGTAGTTCATAATAGTACCGTTGAGGTTAGGTCTAAACCGACATCCGGTCCAAAAATTGTGTTGATCAGCTTTAATTCATTCAAAGAATGTTTATTTTCAACGTTGACAAAAAAATGAATTTTTAATATATAACAATAATGGAAGTAATTGAAAAAATTCCATGATAAATATTTTTGGATTGTCAGATAACAAATCAAGAACTAATTGTTGATGCATACACGTCGCCATCTTATCTGTGCCTCATTAAAGGAATGACCAAAGATATTGCGCTTTTAAAGAAAGAATTAAAAAAAGCCCAAGATAGTTGTCACAAATATAAAAATGAAAAACGAAAAATCGAAAAACAAAATGAAGTTCTAGTACAAGAACTTTGCGATGTGACGACTGACATTCAAAAGTTAAGACAACTTAATTACGATCTACAAACAAAAATAATCGAGAGGTTTGAAGAGCAAAAAAGTGAGTACATAATTTTAAAAATTCTTAATAATATTGAGTAAAATTTGCAGCTTTCAATAGATTTCAATCGTCTTTTAAAAATTTCGAATAGTTTCCATAACTCTTAAATCGATATGAATCGTTTATCTTACATTTGCAATGCCTCTACCAAGGATAAACTCTTATATTATGACAAAATAATCGTTTTTCGTAATAAATCATTCGTTTTTATACCATAGTAATGAAATTTGATGGAGAAAAGTGATTTTCCACAAAATTTTCACCGAAAATAAGTTGATACATGTTTGAAATACAGCGAAAAAACTCCTTCTAACATTCACGAGACAAATTATTACGCGAAGGAAGATGTGCACGTAAAGACGGTGCCTTGCTCGCGCTAACGTCCTTCTTGACTGTGCATATTGGATAATACTACACTATACAGGGTGTCCAAAAAGTAACGATACACCTGAGAAATTTTCTAAGCCGGTTATTTTTTTAACCGGGTGAAGGTTGTTCTTGAAGTAACTTTTTACGAGGAATCCGATGGTAACCTTGGATTTGACCTTGAACCTCATTTTCAAAGTTATTTTGAGGTCAACCTCATTTTTTTAAATGGAAACCCCTATTTTTTATGACGGAATCGGAAAGAGCGGAAAATTTTACGTCCAGATATGTATTGAGGTATGAGGTTGAGGTAACCCCTAGAGGTCAACTGGAGGTCAAAGTATGAATTCTTAAAAATCTCGCGAATTCAGTGGTTAAACAAAACAAACAAAAGGATAACCCCAGGTAACTTTCAACGGTGCTCTTTAATTTGTACTTGGACCTCATTTTCAAGGTTATTTTGAGGTCAACCTCATTTTTTTTAATGGGTACCCCTATTTTTTATGGTATATCAAGGTTTTTTCAAGATCAATTTTTTTTACTTTTAGCGTTACCCAGGAACAACGACGTGGACGTAGTAAAATCTGTCCCTTTGGGGTGCTTTATTTTCGTGAGTTCCCCTCGCCTCTCACGATCGGGGTGCTTGATTTTCGTGAGTTCCCCTCGCCTATCAACAATGATTTTTTACGCTTATTTTCTTAATAACTTGATTAGCCGGTTAAACTTTTTAAGGTTACTATCCCATACCTATTCATTGAAAATCCACTAACAATTTCACTTGGTTCTATCCTTAGGAAATGTACTATGCCTAACTTTATCGTTTTGAGCTTATTCTTCGGAACAATTGCATTTTCAAAAATTAATATTTAAAAAAGCAACATATTTGAAAAGATTTTACCAGTCGAAAATCTCCATAAAGCATTAGTGCATTAGTCGGACTGTAGTAGAACTTTTTTGTAAAAGTACTCAAATTATAATTTTCATTTTTTGAAAACATTTATTTAGGTTGCAAACTTTTTGTTTTTAATTCTGATTGATTTTTGAGTAAATTTCGATTCGCTGACTTAAAATGGAACGCCTCACTGAACGAGAAAGAATATCACTTCTTATGATGAGAGGCTGGGGTGGAGTAGAAAGATCTTACAGGGCAGTGAGAAATCTTTTTAATGAGACATTTCGGGTTAATAGAACTCCAATTGCTGTGTCTACTGTTCAGAATACTATTTCAAGGTTTGTAAATTTTGGCCATGTCAGAAATCTACCTAAGTCAGGCAGACCACGCTCAGCAACAAATGAAGAGAATTTATTAAATGTTCTATTATCATTCACTGAAAATCCACATAACTCCATCCGCAGAGTTGCTCAAGAGCATGACATAAGTACATCGTCCGTACATATTTTAAAAACAGCAAAATTCCATCCGTTTAAAGTACACCTGGTTCACAAGTTGAATGAAGACGATTTCGATCGTCGTGTTGAGTTTTGTGAAGATATGATCGCACGCATAATTGAAAATCCAAATCTTCCATCAAACATAGTTTTCTCTGATGAAGCAACTTTTTAACTTGACGGAACATTAAATCGACATAATTGCAGGTACTGGGCTGCGGAAAATCCACACTGGATGCGAGAAGATAAATCGCAATATCCGCAGAAGTTGAATGTTTGGGCTGGAATAGTGAATAATCGAATCATAGGGCCATTCTTTATTGATGGTAACTTAAACGCTCAAAATTATGAAGAGATGCTTCGTAATCAAATAGTTCCAGCAATTAGAGAAATAGTCGGAGACAACTTCGAAAATACATGGTATCAGCAGGATGGTGCTGCAGCTCACTATGGACGAGACGTTCGAATTTACTTAGATGAGGTGTTTGATAATCGGTGGATAGGAAGGAGAGGCACAATTGAATGGCCAGCTAGGTCCCCCGATTTGACGCCTTTAGATTATTTCTATTGGGGTTATCTAAAGGATCGGGTATACAAAACTAAACCCCAAAACTTGGACGAATTACGTCAAAGGATCATAGACGAATCAGCTCTCATTCCCACTGAAATGATCCAAAATGCTGTTGATGCTTTTTACCACCGATTAGCTTACTGTCAAGAAGTGAACGGTGAACAATTCGAGCACTTAAAATAAGATGTGCTGATGTAAGATAAATCATAAGTGAGAGGCCAGGGGAACTCACGAAAATCAAGCACCCCGATCGTGAGAGGCGAGGGGAACTCACGAAAATCAAGCACCCCGATCGTGAGAGGCGAGAGGAGCTCACGAAAATCAAGCACCCCGATCGTGAGAGGCGAGGGGAACTCACGAAAATAAAGCACCCCAAGGGGACAGATTTTACTACGTCCACGTCGTTGTTCCTGAGTAACGCTAAAAGTAAAAAAAATTGATCTTGAAAAAACCTTGATAATGAGGTTGAAGGTTAAATTCAAGGTTACGGATCTCCGATGGGCAATTACTAAATAAATACCCTTCTCCATTATGAAAAAAACTTTAAAAAATTTTAGGGCGTCTTTAAGTTTGGATGACCTTCGACTGACCTTAAACTTTAAGTTCGCCCTTGACTTATGATCTAAGTAGATATTTGGATGTGAAATTTTCCGCTCTTTCGATTGCCGCTGTCGAAAATGGGGGTTTCCATGACCTTTATTTGCTTCCTTGTACCACTAAAATCCCGGTACTATTACAAAGCCACAGTTTGACCTTCATCTGACCCCTAGAGGTCACATTAACCTCAAACCTCAACTCATCCATACGTGAGAGTCTTCACTTTTTTCGATTCCGCCATAAAAAATAGGGGTACCCATTAAAAAAAATGAGGTTGACCTCAAAATAACCTTGAAAATGAGGTTCAAGGACAAATTAAAGAGCACCGTTGAAAGTTACCTGGGGTTATCCTTTTGTTTGTTTTGTTTAACCACTGAATTCGCGAGATTTTTAAGAATTCATACTTTGACCTCCAGTTGACCTCTAGGGGTTACCTCAACCTCATACCTCAATACATATCTGGACGTAAAATTTTTCGCTCTTTCCGATTCCGCCATAAAAAATAGGGGTTTCCATTTAAAAAAATGAGGTTGACCTCAAAATAACCTTGAAAATGAGGTTCAAGGTCAAATCCAAGGTTACCATCGGATTCCTCGTAAAAAGTTACTTCAAGAACAACCTTCACCCGGTTAAAAAAATAACCGGCTTAGAAAATTTCTCAGGTGTATCGTTACTTTTTGGACACCCTGTATTTATGGTGTACTATTGCCCAATCAAAAAGAATTTATTCTGCTGAATTGAATATTTTGACTCACTTTTGGTGTAAACTTCGAGAAAAGTTGGACCTACCCGTATAGCTCCTTCCCTCGAAGACGATAAAGACATTCTCTTACAGATATTATAATCTGTTAACTAACAACAACGAATATAGACGCTAAGCGTCGTTTATTAGCTAGTAACATGTTGGTTATAACGATACATGTTAGTATTGCTAATAGCTTTGATTCAATTAGATTTCAGGGTCGATAATTTTTCAAAGAATCATATGTACCTTTTTTTTTACAAAAGTTTTGAACCATAACAATTGCTACTGAATTTCTATGAGTACCAATAGTTTTTTATACGTTTTAGTAAATTCCAATGATTTTGAATAATTGCTATTTTTTTTTTAATTTCAAGCTTTATTAACAATTGTATTACAATGTTATTTAGCCAGAAATAATTGCTATTACGAACGAATAGTTCATCAATATCATTTGTAATGCACAAGTATTATAACACATCCTGAAGTGATGCGTTTTGATCATCTCAATAAATGTATATTTTAAAGCAACTCACGTAACATGAATGTACATGGCATTAAACCATATATTGTTATACAATGTTATAGCTATCATAGTACTAGTTGACTTATTTATTGTGAAGCAAGTCAATTACATCAATAAATGGTTTAACATAAACCTTTTTAATAAAAAAACAATTTTCAATATTTTCAGTGGAAGATGCTGAAGAAATTGGTATCTAAAGAACGTACTACTACCGCAGAACCGTTTTAGTAAGACAATTTTTGTTGCGGGTACATAGGTGATAGTCACATTGTTTATGGCGTGGGGTTTTTACCTGCATGTTTTGTCATTCCTTCCATCATTCATAAGCACTTTATTATCATTTTATATTTATATAACCGATTTCTGTATGAAACTAAAGTATCTTAAAATTGCATTTCTTAATAAATGTGGTGGGACAGCGCTAAATATTTTTACATTCGCTGCATGCTACTGTAGTGTTTTTTGTTAATAAGAAGTATAAAAGTCATGTGAAATTTAGAGAAGCATCAAGATTGCTGTAGCAAGAAAACAAAAACATCGCGATTAAAAGCTGAATTATAACGGTTCTGAAATGAAATATTTAGCGCTAGCCATGCTAACTTGATTTTGGATGAATATATATACACAACAATAATAGACAAATCTAAAGTAGTAAGACACCCGTTGAATATTTTGCCTGTAGTATTTGTATGTAATTTCGTAACCATTGATTTTTATTGAATATACAGTTTTGATCAATCACTGAAGTACAGGCGGATATAAGATAATATAGAGTCCCGGGAAATTATGATATGCAGTGAAAACTTGAAATTAATTGAGCATAATGGTTTTTCTAGATTTATAGGTTAGAACCCGCTATAGTGTCCTCTTAAACTCGAAAAATAGTAGATTACGATAATAGTGCGGGAAAACCGATTCTCGTCTCATGTGATGAAAAGATCATACAGACAAGAATCGTTTTCGTGAACATGTATCGTATACTGCTTTTTGATGCGACGTGCGCAAAGTGAGATTTAGAGCACGCTAGCTTTCCTGAGCGCGCGCAGAATCGCGTCTTTGCACACGGAGTGTCGAAAAACCATTTTTGCAATAACGATAAACCAGTTTGAAACAATGCTTGATTTTATTCTTAACATCTTAATAGAGAACATGTGAAATTTGTATACTTACTCATCTCGAAGCAGCTGAAGCCAACGCACTTCTTTTACTCTAAGTCACATGCTATTTTTTCAGGCTCTACGTTGTTTGCACCAATCACTGATACTCATACGGCACTTTTCTAAATTTCATTTCATTTTTGCAAGTTCAATAATTAAACTATCTGCTTGCTTTATTGCATTCTAGTCTGAAAAAACTTACTTGATGGACTTGGATGATACATTTAGCACACATTTCTCCGTTTTGGTTTTGAAAGCTTTAATGTAAAAATTATGTTTCCTTTGCTATACAAGCTCATTTACCTTTTTTCAAATTTAGTATTGTTTTAATTCAATTCTCATAAATAATGTACAAATTCCTTCTGCTAACAAAATATGGTCTAAATCTTGTAATGTTTATTGAAAATACTTTTCAATATATTTTTTATCTTTCTTTTATAACTGTGACTGAAAACATTTATAAAAATAATTACGAAACATAGACATTGTTGATTGAAAATATAATCAATTTCTGTTGCGTTATATTTTATTGCAAAAGGAATTTGAACATTGCACTATTTATCTTAAAATTTGTGGCTAATTTGTGAAAGATAATGTCTGTCGATCGTTACATTTATGATAAGTTGACATGCATTACCTTTCATGGCAAGAGTTGAGTTGCATTTTATGAATATCAATGCGTCTTATATTTTGTGATTAGATTTAGAATTGTTTATTCTCCTCTTTTGAAAATCTATATTTTGAATAAATGATAATATAATTTTACAGTCATTGATCAACAAATCAAAGAATCAGCAAGTAACCCAATTGTAGATCCAGATTAATTGCCAGTGGGTCATGAAAGGAAGAATGGAGACGTACGTATCTTCAACGTGAAATATTTTTTTTTATGAATAGCAATTTTATTTAAATATCGTTTTATTCACATGCTAAATAAAAATGAATAATTGTCAAATAGGTACACCTGGGCAACAATATATTTATTGACAGAGTTTCCTTGAGCAACATATTGTGTCATTCGACAAGTCCATCGCAGTTCGTGGGGAATTTAATAACCTCCATGTTTTCGGAGAAAGTTTTATTAGTGAGTACATTGTCAGGAAGAGCAAGTAATAAAACCATTGGATCTGCGAAAAAAATGGATGACACAATCAATGAAAAAGAATCTGATGGTGGTGATATAGATTTCCAAAATGAAGAAGGAAAGGAAAAATTTGCTTCCAAATTGGCCCCAAAACAATTGGATCAAACCATCGTCCAAGCGTGCAAGCGTAAGTCTTATATTGCATTGTATTGCATTGTTGTTATGTACTCCTTATACCCTTCACGGGCTTTTAGGACGCCTCACTCACCACCGTAGCGTGGGGGGTGTTTTTTCCCCACCTTAACTCTCGTTCTCGTTTTCCCGACAAGCATCGGACTACCGCGTTCCAGAGTAGTCATATGATTGCTTTCTACGGTATGCTTCTACTTGAGCAACCCCCTGTAGTAACCAGACCTGTCAGTTCCCGATTACTGGACCTGCAGCTTAAGGTGGAATCCGAACCACCAGAGTCGCGGTGTTAAATTTGGCACATATACTTTTTGAAAAAAAGCCATTGGTACTCGCCGGGAATCGAACCCAGGCCTAGCTCCCGCGTGAGAGTCCTGCATCCTATCCCCTGAGCCACCGCGGCTCTCGTAAGTTTTATAAATAATATGTTTTATAAATTTATGTTTTCCCGTGAAAATGATTTTTTTTTGATAAGTCACCCCTATTGGAATTTCCCACATGGGATACCACATGGGGTCCCACATGGGAACCTACATGGGATCTTATGCGGGATCCTGCATGGGATACCATGTGGGATCCTTTCCGGGAATTTGATAGGATTTCCCACATTGGATCCCACATGGGATTCCGCATGTGGTGCCAAAAAAAAATTATTGATATAAGCGTATTTTCATTGATAATACCTCGAATAAATATTTTCAACATGCAATAATACTAATAATCACAATTTTAACTCATTACATTTTATTTTCTTAATGAAAAATCGAATTACAAAGTTATTATTCAATAGTATTAAGTTGGAACTTATATCACTTTTAATATTCATAAGCTTTAATACAGAAACCAAATAAATTGTTTTTCTTTTCATCTTCGTGCGTCTTGTATGGCGTAGCCGATATGTCGCTTGTATAATCCTTTCCAAGTCGCTGCCATAGCTCCAGTAGGATCGATGGCGTTGCAGCGTTTCATTAAAAGAACTGTAAGAAGAATAATATTAATTGGAAGCAACTATTAACATAGTTAACTTTAGTAGAATAACAATATTTTTATAACCTTTGATAATGCGTAATTCTCGACGGAAAATACATTTATTTGCCAATTCATGTGATTGAAATAAACAACCAAAATCTGCGTCGAAATATTTGAGGTTCTTGTTGAAGCGTTTATTTCAACCACATGAATTGGAAAATAAATGTATTTTCGAGATAAAAACAACGGTAGTAGTTAATGTCAAAGAAAGACATGTCCCGTCGAGAATTACGCTTTATCAAAGGTTATAAAAATATTGTTATTCTACTAAAGTTAACTATGTTAATCGTTGCTTCCAATTAATATTATTTTTCTTACAGTTCTCTTAATGAAACGCTGCAACGCCATCGATCCTACTAGAGCTATGGCAGCGACTTGGAAAGGATTATACAAGCGACATATCGGCTACGCCATACAAGACGCACGAAGATGAAAAGAAAAACAATTTATTTGGTTTCTGCATTAAAGCTTATGAATATTAAAAGTGATATAAGTTCCAACTTAATACTATTGAATAATATTTTTATAATTCGATTTTTCATTAAGAAAATAAAATGTAATGAGTTAAAATTGTGATTATTAGTATTATTGCATGTTAAAAATATTTATTCGAGGTATTATCAATGAAAATACGCTTATATCAATAATTTTTTTTTGGTACCGCATGCGGAATCCCATGTGGGATCCAATGTAGGAAATCCTATCAAATTCCCGGAAAGGATCCCACATGGGATCCCATGCGGGATCCCGCATAAGATCCCATGTAGGTTTCCATGTGGGATCCCATGTGGTATCCCATGTGGGAAATTCCAATAGGGACATTATTGTACTTAAATAATATATACGTAATTCATGAATTTGTAATCTTTTCAGTTTATTATCGTTTTTGGCTCGAGACACATTACAAGTGTAGCTTAAAAGAATCTCTACAAAAAAAATTTGACGCCTCCGTGGAATTTAAGAAATGGAAGACTTATGTATCAACAAAAATTTCTAATCTCAAAAAGAGTCAAACAAAATCGAAATCAGAAGGTAATTGCCAATTATTTCAGTTCTAAAGACAAAAAAAATTGACTAAACGTACTAATTTCTCCTATTATACTTTCAAATTGTCATGTATTAATTATTCGTGCATTAATTTTCTTAATAGGTCCAAAGAATCGTAAAGATTTTGATTCAATCATCAAAGATTTGGATGGTGAAGAGAATCAATTAATTGATAAATCTCTCTCATTTATCCATGCTGATTATAATAGCAGCGATGAAGAAGTTAATGAATCAAATCTAATTGAAGATGATGCTGCGGATCCATTGGACGTAGATGTGTTGAACTAAAAACTACTAGAAGCGATATTATATTATTTATTTATTTATTTATAATATATTAATTTATATTAATATAATTTATGTATTGAGAGGAAAAAATCAATAAATAGAAATATTATAAAAACCCATTGAATTCTATTCGCCCAATCAGGATTTCGACTATTGAATATTGTTACTTAATAGTTTGTAATTTCAATAAGTTTGAATCCTCGATTTGAAACGTGGAATGTATGATTCATAACCATTAAATAATATGTCAAATAGAAATCATTCAATCCTATTCAAAATTGAATGGTGAATAGTAAAGTTTCTTATTGAAAACCATTAGACATGACATTATTTTAATAAAAATGAATAGTAACCTATTATTCTATAATAAATAAATTTCAATGGATTCCAATGATTCGACATCTTACAAAGATTTTTAATCGACTCCAATAGTAAAATTTACGTTTCAAATCGAGGATTGAAATCCATTCATTTTTTTTTAATAGTTTTCAATGGATTTTTTACAGCAGGGTAGCTTATAATAATGAGTATTAGTTTGATTTTGTTTGAATATAAGCCAAGTATTTAAGTTAGCTGTAAGACTTTGCATTGTTCGATGTGGAAGTATTTTATGCATAGATACTAGAATGTTTGACTCATTTTTCAAAAGAGTGGAAAATGAATAGTATCTGGTATAAGTTGATTTTCTTGAAACTTATTTATATATTTGATTCTCCAAGCTTTAGGTAGAGTCTTTATTTTAAATTTGAATCTCCAAGCCTAACTAATATATGACTGATTTTTTTTTCAATATCTTAAAGTGTTACTTCATTTATTTAATAAACATTAATTAAATATTGGAAAGTTGGAAGAACTATTAATGTTTTAATTAAATATAGCTTATATAAATAAGTATTAGATTCATAGTTGTTTAAATATAGGACAAGTATTTGATTTAGCTGAATGACTTTGCATTGTTCGATGTAGAAATTACTTTTTACATAGATACTAGAATGTTTGACTCTTTTTTTCAACGCAGTGGGAAATGTATAGTATCTGGTATAAGTTGATTTTCTTGAAACTTATTTATATATTTGATTCTCCAAGCTTTACGTGGAGTCTTTATTTTAAATTTGAATCTCTAAGCCTAACTAATATATGACTAATTTTTGTTTCAAAATCTTAAAAGTGTTACTTTATTTTCTCCACCTAAAGCTTGGAGAATCAAATATATAAATAAGTTTCAAGAAAATCAACTTATACCAGATACTATTCATTTTCCACTCTTTTGAAAAATGAGTCAAACATTCTAGTATCTATGCATAAAATACTTCCACATCGAACAATGCAAAGTCTTACAGCTAACTTAAATACTTGGCTTATATTCAAACAAAATCAAACTAATACTCATTATTATAAGCTATATTTGATTAATGTTTATTAAAATAAGGAAAGTAACACTTTAAGATATTAAAAATCGAAGATCAGTTATATATCAGTTATAAATAAATTTTCTCAGGTTTCCATTCAATCAAAGGTAGCTCATTTCTTCCTTCTATTGTAGTTCATTACTAGAAGATCTAAGTCAATAATCTTAGAATTTTTCATTATGCTGGTAAATGTATCAAATAAATAACAATTGATTTTATTCAAACATTTAACATTAACATAATCATCTATTACTGTAGGTGAGGTTCAAGTATAAATATATTTTAAAAAATAGATGATTTGTATACATTATTGTTAAATATTGCTAAATTTGAGGCTTGGAGGATCAAATTTAAAATAATGACTCCACGTAAAGCTTGGAGAATCAAATATATAAATAAGTTTCAAGAAAATCAACTTAACCAGATACTATACATTTCCCACTGCGTTGAAAAAAAGAGTCAAACATTCTAGTATCTATGTAAAAAGTAATTTCCATATCGAACAATGCAAAGTCTTACAGCTAACTTAAATACTTGGCTTATATTCAAACAAAATCAAACTAATACTCATTATTATAAGCTATATTCGGGGAGGTTATATTGTGACTTGGACGAGAGTAGACGTGTCTTGTGTGAGTGCTGAATATAGGCCGATTCTGGAGAGAAGGAGAGCAGGAAGTGAAGAGAAAAGTGGAGAAAATGTGCAGGAGGAGTGGAAGGACGTTCGGAGAAGAGAAAAAGTGAACGAGATAAAGGGTGAAGGAAGAAAGGTGTAAAAGAAATAAAGAGAGAAAGGATAGGTTAGGGTGGATAAGTCAGAAGGCGGGAAAAGAGGAGCGTAGGAGAGGGGCATAAAGGCGAAGATAGAGGGAATAAGAGAGAAAGTTAAGGCGGGAGCAAGACGGGGAATAGGAATAGGAAACAGGAACGAGATGTTTACAACGCCAGGAACAGCGAGAGAGAGAGACGGTAAAGGGGCTAAGAGGAAGGCAAAGGGGGTGAGAGGTAGAGAGAGCGAAGAGGGCATGAGAGGGGGAAACAAGGAAGAAGTGAGACAGGCGAAAAGGTACAAAAGTGATAGCGAGGGGAGTGAAACAGAGGGGGACGAAGGGAATGAAATGGACAGAACATTGATAGGGGTGGGGGAGAGTAAAGGAGAAGACAATGTATTTGAAAGAGTACTAGCAGAAATGAGAGAGTTGAGAAGAGAGGGGAAGAGAGAGAGAGAGGAAATGATGAGACGAATGGAAGAGGCGGAGAAAAAAAGAGAGGCAAAATGGGAGAGAGGTTTGGAAAAACTTAGAGAAGAATTAGAGAAAGATAGAGAGGAAAGGAAAAAAGAGAAAAGAGAAGAAAACAGAAGACAAGAGAAGTGGGAAGAAAGAATGAAAGGATGGGAAGAAGAGATGAATAAGATGAAAAAATACATAGAAGGAAGAGAGAGAAGGGTAGAAGTAAAAGGAGTAGATAATAGGGAAGAAATAGATTACATGAAGGAGAGGATGGATAGAGAAAATAGGGTAAATAATATAATAGTTACAGATCTGGAGAGAGAACTAAAATGGGAAAAAAAAGGAGACGCAGAGGAATGGTTAAAGGACAGAATGGGAATAAAGGGGGATATAATAAGCCTAAGGAGCATAGGAGGATCAGAAACAAATCAGAGACAGGAAGGGATGGAGTATAGAAGGAAGAGGATGTGACAAATAAAGTGTGCCTCATGGGAGCAAAAGGAGGGAATAATGAAGAAAAAAAGTAAATTAGGGGAGAAAAAAATATATATAGATCACGACTGGACGTGGAAACAAAGGAAAATAAGAGAGGAGGTAAGAAGAAAAGCAAGAGAATTGAAAAATAAGGGTAAGGAAGTTAAAATATGGCACAATGGGCTAAGAGCAGGGGAGGAAGAGTGGAGGTGGAACGAGAGAGAGGAGAGAATGACAAAGAAAGGAAGGGAGGGGTTTCGGAATTAAAGGGGGGGAGAGGAGAGAGGAGAGAAGAGGTGAAGGGAAGGAAAACAGTAAAAATGTTATTTTGGAATGTGGCGGGAATAAAGAGCTTGGAAGAAGAGGACTGGAAATATATTAGAAATTTTGATATAGTAGGACTTACGGAGACATGGGTGAAAAGAGAAGAAGCAGAAATAGGAATAGAAAGAAATCTGAATGGGTATAACATTGAATGGAGGGACTCGAGAAGGGAAGGAAAAAGGGGTAGGGAGATAGGGGGTGGACTGATGGCAGTAAGAGAAAGACAAGGGAGAATAAAGGTAAAATGGAAGGAAGAAAGGACAGAAGAAGTCATAGTAGGGGAAATAGAGATAGAGAGAGAGAAATGCACGGTTGCATCAGTCTACATGCAGCACAAGAAAAAAGAAAATTATGAGTACCTAACCGAAGAAATAGAGGAAAATAGAGGGAAAATATTAATAATAGGAGAAAATTGTTTTTTTATTAAAAAGGTTTATGTTAAACCATTTATTGATGTAATTGACTTGCTTCACAATAAATAAGTCAACTAGTACTATGATAGCTATAACATTGTATAACAATATATGGTTTAATGCCATGTACATTCATGTTACGTGAGTTGCTTTAAAATATACATTTATTGAGATGATCAAAACGCATCACTTCAGGATGTGTTATAATACTTGTGCATTACAAATGATATTGATGAACTATTCGTTCGTAATAGCAATTATTTCTGGCTAAATAACATTGTAATACAATTGTTAATAAAGCTTGAAATTAAAAAAAAAATAGCAATTATTCAAAATCATTGGAATTTACTAAAACGTATAAAAAACTATTGGTACTCATAGAAATTCAGTAGCAATTGTTATGGTTCAAAACTTTTGTAAAAAAAAAGGTACATATGATTCTTTGAAAAATTATCGACCCTGAAATCTAATTGAATCAAAGCTATTAGCAATACTAACATGTATCGTTATAACCAACATGTTACTAGCTAATAAACGACGCTTAGCGTCTATATTCGTTGTTGTTAGTTAACAGATTATAATATCTGTAAGAGAATGTCTTTATCGTCTTCGAGGGAAGGAGCTATACGGGTAGGTCCAACTTTTCTCGAAGTTTACACCAAAAGTGAGTCAAAATATTCAATTCAGCAGAATAAATTCTTTTTGATTGGGCAATAGTACACCATAAATACAGGGTGTCCAAAAAGTAACGATACACCTGAGAAATTTTCTAAGCCGGTTATTTTTTTAACCGGGTGAAGGTTGTTCTTGAAGTAACTTTTTACGAGGAATCCGATGGTAACCTTGGATTTGACCTTGAACCTCATTTTCAAGGTTATTTTGAGGTCAACCTCATTTTTTTAAATGGAAACCCCTATTTTTTATGGCGGAATCGGAAAGAGCGAAAAATTTTACGTCCAGATATGTATTGAGGTATGAGGTTGAGGTAACCCCTAGAGGTCAACTGGAGGTCAAAGTATGAATTCTTAAAAATCTCGCGAATTCAGTGGTTAAACAAAACAAACAAAAGGATAACCCCAGGTAACTTTCAACGGTGCTCTTTAATTTGTCCTTGAACCTCATTTTCAAGGTTATTTTGAGGTCAACCTCATTTTTTTTAATGGGTACCCCTATTTTTTATGGCGGAATCGAAAAAAGTGAAGACTCTCACGTATGGATGAGTTGAGGTTTGAGGTTAATGTGACCTCTAGGGGTCAGATGAAGGTCAAACTGTGGCTTTGTAATAGTACCGGGATTTTAGTGGTACAAGGAAGCAAATAAAGGTCATGGAAACCCCCATTTTCGACAGCGGCAATCGAAAGAGCGGAAAATTTCACATCCAAATATCTACTTAGATCATAAGTCAAGGGCGAACTTAAAGTTTAAGGTCAGTCGAAGGTCATCCAAACTTAAAGACGCCCTAAAATTTTTTAAAGTTTTTTTCATAATGGAGAAGGGTATTTATTTAGTAATTGCCCATCGGAGATCCGTAACCTTGAATTTAACCTTCAACCTCATTATCAAGGTTTTTTCAAGATCAATTTTTTTTACTTTTAGCGTTACTCAGGAACAACGACGTGGACGTAGTAAAATCTGTCCCCTTGGGGTGCTTTATTTTCGTGAGTTCCCCTCGCCTCTCACGATCGGGGTGCTTGATTTTCGTGAGCTCCCCTCGCCTCTCACGATCGGGGTGCTTGATTTTCGTGAGTTCCCCTCGCCTCTCACGATCGGGGTGCTTGATTTTCGTGAGTTCCCCTGGCCTCTCACTTATGATTTATCTTACATCAGCACATCTTATTTTAAGTGCTCGAATTGTTCACCGTTCACTTCTTGACAGTAAGCTAATCGGTGGTAAAAAGCATCAACAGCATTTTGGATCATTTCAGTGGGAATGAGAGCTGATTCGTCTATGATCCTTTGACGTAATTCGTCCAAGTTTTGGGGTTTAGTTTTGTATACCCGATCCTTTAGATAACCCCAATAGAAATAATCTAAAGGCGTCAAATCGGGGGACCTAGCTGGCCATTCAATTGTGCCTCTCCTTCCTATCCACCGATTATCAAACACCTCATCTAAGTAAATTCGAACGTCTCGTCCATAGTGAGCTGCAGCACCATCCTGCTGATACCATGTATTTTCGAAGTTGTCTCCGACTATTTCTCTAATTGCTGGAACTATTTGATTACGAAGCATCTCTTCATAATTTTGAGCGTTTAAGTTACCATCAATAAAGAATGGCCCTATGATTCGATTATTCACTATTCCAGCCCAAACATTCAACTTCTGCGGATATTGCGATTTATCTTCTCGCATCCAGTGTGGATTTTCCGCAGCCCAGTACCTGCAATTATGTCGATTTAATGTTCCGTCAAGTTAAAAAGTTGCTTCATCAGAGAAAACTATGTTTGATGGAAGATTTGGATTTTCAATTATGCGTGCGATCATATCTTCACAAAACTCAACACGACGATCGAAATCGTCTTCATTCAACTTGTGAACCAGGTGTACTTTAAACGGATGGAATTTTGCTGTTTTTAAAATATGTACGGACGATGTACTTATGTCATGCTCTTGAGCAACTCTGCGGATGGAGTTATGTGGATTTTCAGTGAATGATAATAGAACATTTAATAAATTCTCTTCATTTGTTGCTGAGCGTGGTCTGCCTGACTTAGGTAGATTTCTGACATGGCCAAAATTTACAAACCTTGAAATAGTATTCTGAACAGTAGACACAGCAATTGGAGTTCTATTAACCCGAAATGTCTCATTAAAAAGATTTCTCACTGCCCTGTAAGATCTTTCTACTCCACCCCAGCCTCTCATCATAAGAAGTGATATTCTTTCTCGTTCAGTGAGGCGTTCCATTTTAAGTCAGCGAATCGAAATTTACTCAAAAATCAATCAGAATTAAAAACAAAAAGTTTGCAACCTAAATAAATGTTTTCAAAAAATGAAAATTATAATTTGAGTACTTTTACAAAAAAGTTCTACTACAGTCCGACTAATGCACTAATGCTTTATGGAGATTTTCGACTGGTAAAATCTTTTCAAATATGTTGCTTTTTTAAATATTAATTTTTGAAAATGCAATTGTTCCGAAGAATAAGCTCAAAACGATAAAGTTAGGCATAGTACATTTCCTAAGGATAGAACCAAGTGAAATTGTTAGTGGATTTTCAATGAATAGGTATGGGATAGTAACCTTAAAAAGTTTAACCGGCTAATCAAGTTATTAAGAAAATAAGCGTAAAAAATCATTGTTGATAGGCGAGGGGAACTCACGAAAATCAAGCACCCCGATCGTGAGAGGCGAGGGGAACTCACGAAAATAAAGCACCCCAAAGGGACAGATTTTACTACGTCCACGTCGTTGTTCCTGGGTAACGCTAAAAGTAAAAAAAATTGATCTTGAAAAAACCTTGATATACCATAAAAAATAGGGGTACCCATTAAAAAAAATGAGGTTGACCTCAAAATAACCTTGAAAATGAGGTCCAAGTACAAATTAAAGAGCACCGTTGAAAGTTACCTGGGGTTATCCTTTTGTTTGTTTTGTTTAACCACTGAATTCGCGAGATTTTTAAGAATTCATACTTTGACCTCCAGTTGACCTCTAGGGGTTACCTCAACCTCATACCTCAATACATATCTGGACGTAAAATTTTCCGCTCTTTCCGATTCCGTCATAAAAAATAGGGGTTTCCATTTAAAAAAATGAGGTTGACCTCAAAATAACTTTGAAAATGAGGTTCAAGGTCAAATCCAAGGTTACCATCGGATTCCTCGTAAAAAGTTACTTCAAGAACAACCTTCACCCGGTTAAAAAAATAACCGGCTTAGAAAATTTCTCAGGTGTATCGTTACTTTTTGGACACCCTGTATAGTGTAGTATTATCCAATATGCACAGTCAAGAAGGACGTTAGCGCGAGCAAGGCACCGTCTTTACGTGCACATCTTCCTTCGCGTAATAATTTGTCTCGTGAATGTTAGAAGGAGTTTTTTCGCTGTATTTCAAACATGTATCAACTTATTTTCGGTGAAAATTTTGTGGAAAATCACTTTTCTCCATCAAATTTCATTACTATGGTATAAAAACGAATGATTTATTACGAAAAACGATTATTTTGTCATAATATAAGAGTTTATCCTTGGTAGAGGCATTGCAAATGTAAGATAAACGATTCATATCGATTTAAGAGTTATGGAAACTATTCGAAATTTTTAAAAGACGATTGAAATCTATTGAAAGCTGCAAATTTTACTCAATATTATTAAGAATTTTTAAAATTATGTACTCACTTTTTTGCTCTTCAAACCTCTCGATTATTTTTGTTTGTAGATCGTAATTAAGTTGTCTTAACTTTTGAATGTCAGTCGTCACATCGCAAAGTTCTTGTACTAGAACTTCATTTTGTTTTTCGATTTTTCGTTTTTCATTTTTATATTTGTGACAACTATCTTGGGCTTTTTTTAATTCTTTCTTTAAAAGCGCAATATCTTTGGTCATTCCTTTAATGAGGCACAGATAAGATGGCGACGTGTATGCATCAACAATTAGTTCTTGATTTGTTATCTGACAATCCAAAAATATTTATCATGGAATTTTTTCAATTACTTCCATTATTGTTATATATTAAAAATTCATTTTTTTGTCAACGTTGAAAATAAACATTCTTTGAATGAATTAAAGCTGATCAACACAATTTTTGGACCGGATGTCGGTTTAGACCTAACCTCAACGGTACTATTATGAACTACTTAATCAACAGCTGTAAGTACGAATTTCAGGCGTGTTTCCGTTTCCTGGCGTGGAGCAGTAGAATAGAAGCAGTATGAAGCAAGTAGAATCTGGAGCCTCAAATACAGTTGTTAAGCCAATTACTGAATTAGAATGTAAAGTCTATTTTGTTTAAAACTATTAAATGTAATAATATTAAAAATTTCATGCATCACGTCAAAGATTAAAATCTGTTGAATTGAGTAAATTCAATCTTATCAAGTTGTATAAGCTATCAAAAAATATTGAAACTTTTTTAGAAAGATTGGATTAGAATGGTTTGGATATCTAGTCTGTGAAATTATATTCGAAATTTTTTATAATTATTGAACCATATTTTTAAGTAAGACAATTAAAATTTATTTAGTTGAATACGCTTTCAAAAAGATTGAAACTTATTGAATAACATTGGATTCAAAATGATTAGATGAATGTTCTCCAAGGCTATATTCGAAAAGATTAAAAAGTATTGAACCATATTTGAAGAGTAACAGTTAGAAGTTATTCAGTCATTTACGTTATAGAAAGATATTGAATTTCATCAAATAGCATTAGATTCAAATTGAGTGGATGGATGTTCATGAAAATTATATTCGAAATGATTGAAAAATACTGAACCATATTTAAAAAAAGTCAATTGAAAATTATTCGGTTGAATACGCTGTTGAAAACTATTGGAATTTATGAAATAATACTGGATTAAAACTGATTGGATCAATAATTTTTAAAATTATATTCCAAATAATTGAAAATTATTGAATTTAATCATATATTGGTCGCATTGAAAGTTATTGCAATTGGAATTTATTGGAAATGATTGAAGTTCAATGCATATGTTTATCGAAAACTAGCAATATTTTTGAAATCGTTTGGATAATATTGAAATTCAATAAACTTTAATAATTTTCAATATTTTATGTGAGCATATTGTTCATCAGGAAAAATGTTGATTTTGTTATGTCGAAGAAAAAGGTAATGGTCATGGTGAAAATTTCGGATTATTTTTTAATTTTAAGGGCTTATAGTAAGTAAAATTTAAAGAATAACTTAACAAATCTGAAATGTTAAAAAATATTGACGTAAATAGAGCGAAAACCAAGGATTCAATATGTGTAATATGGAATTATGTAAGTAAAACACTATTGATATAGATTCATGAATGACTTTCCGAATCAAAAAGTTTTGTTAATCAGCGCAACAGATGTGCTTAGACATTGCAATATTTCATCTTTACAATTTTATAGACACCAGACAAAAAGAACTTACTTTGGGCTTTATTGGCTTTGTAGCGGCTGGTGGTGCACCAGATTGTTTGCCCAACTTGGAACTTATTTCTTCATCAGATACTTCTATTTCTGGGGTATTATCATTATCTTTTTTCTTTTTAAGGTTAAATGCACTATCCAACTGAGCTGGAGACTTTGCTCTCCGTTTGGAATTCTCCACTTCATTTGCAGTGTCCATTACTATATCCCTAGATTCAGGGTTTGCTTTTTCAAAGCTTTCTTTATTTACCTTCTGAAGCTAAGCAAAATTATAAAAAAGTAAGTTCAACTTCAAATAAAAATTCATGTACTATAAAAACTACTGAAATAGTGAAAAATACGTCATTTTCTGATTTTTTTCAGGCCAATAGATTTTTTTTTAGCAAGGTGTTCTGCTTGAGTAATTTGGATTTTAAAAAGAAGTAGAAGCTACTATGAAAACAAATCTAGTCCTACTAGGTCATTTTAAAGTCTACGACAATGACAATTGGATATGATTGGTATGACGTAACTCAGCAGTAACAGTAACTTAGCTGTAAGAGTTTTCTTATTGAGTATCTAATATATACTTTTATACATATCTCATGAAGCCTGGAATGTATAAATAAAAGATATTGCATTGGTTTACCTGTTGAGTATTCCTCAATTCAGCAACTTTTTTGTGCTTCATTTGAATCAGTTTTGTGAATTCCTTATCCTTTTGCTCCTGTAATAAAATAATACAAGTAGGTTAGCACGCAACAAATAGAAAATTATAATCGCACATAGTGATGCATGAAAGTAAATGATTTTGACACATACTTTGCTCTTACGACCATTCGTTTTTGCATTTATCGAATCACTTTTTTTCATTGGCTGGGTGGATTTTGGTTCTTCGAATTCTGTGTCGGTTGCTGATTGGAGTGCATAGCTTGGTGGTTGCCTTGGCTTTCTTTTAAGCTTTGCTTCCATCTCCTCCTCTGTAGCTGATGGAATACAAATTTTACGCATTAGGCATCAGTATCATTACATATATTGATGAAACATCAGTAGTATGTATATATATATATAATTATATATACACTTATATACATCATATACTTACAAGCTAGATGAAACAGTTGTACTCTGTCTACACCATCAAGTTTATACACGAGCATCCTGTCAAACTTCGTGGATAAAAACTTTTTATTTAATCTCTCGGCAGCAACTGTCTCAGAAGTATTTCGCTTTTGGCCATCTAAATACTTTATTCTGGCATAAGATATTTTACAGCCATCACTAGAAGGATTTGCGCCGTTACCACTCTCACTTAATGAAGACATTTTACTTATTTGTCTTATTAAATAAAAATTAGTCGCAACAAAATCAAACGAAGTCTTATCCGCGAATAAATATAATCAAATATATAATGAAACAACGAGCTAGAATATTGTAAGCGGCAACAATGGCGGCAATTTAAGCATGAAGCACAATGCGGATTACGGAGAGCTGCAGTCTTACAATCTCCATTGTCTCCAAGCTATTGTATGTTACAACTCCGTGGTCCGCATATAGTCTAACATTCTCGTACACACGGAACCAGAAATATATCTATGTATGTTACAACTCCGCGGTCCGCATATAGTCTAACATTCTCGTATACACACGGAACTAGAAATCGGAATGCGTTTTTGGTATAATATTTGAGAAATTTGTAATTGCTAATAATCATTACTTACGGATAATATATATTACAAGTTTTTGAATTGTGTATGAGTACAAATGTTGCTAAAGTAAGATCTATAAATCCGTGCAGTTTATACATATATTCCGCAGTGGAGTCGCGTGCGTGTCATCATGGCCGTCTCAACCCATCATTTGTACCTGTTTACATCATATTACTGCCTTTGATTTTCGAGCATTCGCACATCACTGTTTTTGATGATTTAAAATTCTTGGCTTTTAAACGATGATAAAACGTTATAGCCGCGAGTGTATGGGATATAATATAAAGTTGTATTACGAAACCAGCGAGTTTTGAATAAATAATTTATAACACGTTCTGAAAATAGCATGGATGCATGATAATAGTATTTTGTTTAAAAAGACAAAATAGCTATCACATATTTAATGTACTCTTCGAGGTATACCTATATCTTTTTTCATTATATTTTATTTCGAGTTGATTGATTGCCATGCATCATGTTATACTTTGTACATTTGAATTGTGTGATATATGTTGAATATATATTAATTGATGTCCAATTGAACCGCAAAAAATAGATAACTAATTCATATTGAAATGTACATTTCAATTTAAAATTCTTGCAATAATAGTTTGAAAATATGAATTAGTTATCTATTTTTTGCGGTTCAATTGGACATCAATTGATTAGCATTTTGGTACAAGTTATATATATTAGTAATAGAATCTTAATAATATTACTTATACGATGGTAACCGAGTTACATTTTAATTTTAAATTCTTACAATAATATTTTGAAAATATGAATTGTCATCTATTTTTTAAAGTTTGATTGTCCATCAATTATATATATATTCAACAAACTATCACAATTCAATCAACTTGAATATAATAATATGCAAAAGATGTTGAATTGATGGTATTATATATATGATCGTTACTTGTTTCTCTTATAGGTTTTGATTAATTACTGATCTTTCTTTATTAAAACTGTGTAATATATATTCATCAATGATGGAGGAGGATCAGACGAGCTCAAGTGATGAAACAATAGTCAACTCGCCTTCTAGTTCAAGTAGCGATGAAGCTGCAAATGAACCACATCCACCAAAAAGATACAAGCAAGCCTTATACTTTGACTACAAGAATAGCATGAATGTATCTCGCCAAACACAGTGGAGGTGGAAAAAGAAATCAGAAAAATACTTAGAAAGTCAAAGTTAGTTACATGCGCAAATCACATTTTTTTTAATAGTACGTGAGATTTCTGATGTCCGAAATTGCTTTTATGAAAATTTGAAGCATTTACTACTGTACTTTAAGTTGTACATAAACAAAAAGAAAATTCCTCTGTCAATATAGTTTGAACTACATCAATTTTTGTTCATCAGTTTTATCACAAGCAATTAATCCATTTTTACACGAATTTACATTGTCGACAATATGCAAATGGTAATGAATAATATTGAATGTATTTCAATGCGATCTTATAAAATTAAATCGTACTGGATAATATATGAATGTCATTCGTGTAAGAATTCTCTCTTCTACCATTTACTATGACCATCAAGTATTTAAAATAGTTTTACCAAGATCATTGATTATTTTAAAATGTATGAACGTTTCTCTGATTATGATTTTTTATTCGTTTATCAAACAGTTTAATGTTATCACGCTTATCAAACCTCAACAATTTCATGAGAACCGCAGTATATTTAATTGATTTCAACTCAGTTCAAAGTATCTGCCCTGCTAAAAAAGTTCCATTCATTCCTATTCGGGATCATTCATATTCAATGGTAATCAATGAACTGAATGGTTCAATGTTCCGATGACGATTGAAACTGAATGATTTTCAATAATACTTCATGGTAAGCATAACTAATAGTAAAACTTACCATTAAATTTAATAATTTTTCATTAGATGATGAAAGAAAAAATTTCCATAATTGAATGATTTTTTATAAATTTGAATAGTTGTTCGATACTATAATTGAAGAATCGTATCTTATGCTTTGGATATTATAATTTTATATAGGTCATGAATGAAAAAACTCCGTATATGATTTGATTGAATAGACTTTTATCAATTTTAATAGTTTTTAAGTAAAAACATATTCGAATATAATTTTTAATGGGTATTCGATTTTTTTTCAATTGTAAATAAATGGTTTTTTATGTACATCAACAAATTACAAAAATTGACATGAACATTATTATTGGATTTCAAATGAATTGGGCATTTTGCATAAATATCTAGCATTTCTAACGTCTACCAAAATTATTTTGCAATCTATTTCACCATTCAGTAAGATTGATATTTTCTATTGGATATTATTGAGTTGTTGCAATTTTCACATTCAAAACTATTGATAATTATTCAACGCCACAAAAATCCTTGATTAAGCAATAACAAACTATTCATACCTATTCAATGAGATTAATTTCTGTTATTGTATAATATTGGATTGATGTGATCTTCACATTAAAAACTATTCAAAATTATTCAACGTCAGAAAAAAAGTTGATCATGCGATAAAAGACCATTAATACCCATTCAATTAGATTGATATTTTCTATTGCATATTATTGAAATGTTAGGACTTTCATATTCAAAACTATTGAAAATTATTCAACGATACGAGACTTGAATGTTGCAATAACAAACCATTGATATCAATTCAATCAAATTGATTATCGCATTCGAATGGTTTCAAATCTTCGATTTGACCACGAATTTTACCATTGAAATCGATTGGGTAACATACATGAGAAATTTCATTGAATCCTATTGAAAACCATTACTTTAATAGTATATTTTTCTATTGATAATGATTAATCTCGATTAGGAATCAATAGTAATCTATATTATTGGAACCAATAGTATTTAATATCTTGACATTTCTTGTTGGATGAGGAATCATATTCAATGGTCATTTGGAGTGTTCAGATCGAAGATTGAAAACCATTCAGAAATTCTTCAATGGTTTTCAATGGAACTTTTATAGCAGGGTGGTTGATAATAAAGTCGATCATTATACAAAATTATTTCCAGTAATAAATTCGCCATTCAAAAATTCACGTAATATAACAAAGTGATAGTAATTATTAAACATAGCTAATACATTTATTGGTGAGGGGTAAAGAGTAAGTTAGGAAATATGTAGTCGCATTATTAGAATTGAAGATTTAACTGAAAACTATTTTTATCGATTACGATATATAGATTACGGTAAAATATCATAAAAGTTAATAGGAGCCTATTCGATATTATTCATTAGCATTAACATAATTTCTTTAGAATAGGATATAACTTTTAAAGTATACTTTACAATTAGCATAATAAAATTCACACAACAGGTCATCTTCAACTTACTGCTTCGACTTCTACTCTTGAACCTACTGTGCCGATTGAATCGAATAATTTAGTACAGAAAAGTGATTCTGATATGGTAAAGTCGAATTCCTCTATTGATAGGAATCAGTATACACCTTCTATTGCTGATGACAGTTCAAAAAAAAAGAAGAGTAACGATAACAGTGATCATTCAAAAGTGAATTCCATAGATTCTAGCGAATTTGATGCTCCTAGCAATTTTCCGCCTAGTTTTGTAGAAATAAATCAGAATTTATCTAGTCAACCTGATATCGTTAGACAATCTGCTGAAAAGGTAGAGAAAGGAGTAGGTTCTGCACAAGATTACTATCCTTCTCAGTTTTACTTTACGAATGAAGTCGAGGATACTACTGTAGAGAAAGAAAATGAAACTGAAGAACTGTATTTTTCGTCTGATAATGATACGGATATCGAGTCAGATTTAGAGAGAGAAAATAGTGACGATGAAGAATCCGAGGAGTCGTTGAACGATAAAAGCAAACATTTTTTTAATAAAATAATGTTTGCCGAGTCAGAGTTAACAGTTGGCGATGTTGTAGTATTAATAACGGCTTTTTCTTTGGACGCTTCGTTAAATGATGTAAATAAAGTTAAATTAGGTAAACTAATAAAAGTGCTAGCTGGGCAAAAATTTAGCAATCTCAATCTCTCGAAATACATGATAAACAAATATTTTTCTTCTCAAGAAGAAAACATGAAATATCACTTTTATTGCAGCAATTGTAAGAAAGAAATTCTTTACTCCATAGGAGCGAAGGAAAAAAAACGGTGCAAGGATAGTTTTTGCGGTGATTGTAAAAAAACGCTCAAGATAACAAGTGCTTCAACTAATTACTTTTTGTCCATGGACTTAAAGTACCAACTGCAATTACTATTATCAAATCCACAATTGAAAAATGATATTTTAAAAAATATAGAATCTAGAAATAGTCATAATAATGGTGTGTACGAAGATGTTTATAGTGGCTCGATATACAAAAACATTACATGTAATTCTAATACTGAAAATGAGTACATATTAACTGTAAACGCTAGCACAGATGGTGCACCACTAACAAAAAGTGGTAAAACGGGTTTTTGGCCTGTGCAAGTGATTATTAACGAATTATCACCAAAATTAAGATTCCGTAATATTTTGATTAGTGGCTTATTTTTGACCTCGACTGAACCAAAAAGTGATTTATTAAACTTATATTTGGAACAAGTATACGTTAAGCAAATGAAGCAATTGTTTGAAGAAGGAATACAAATTGTACGTGGAATCAGACGATAACGTTCAAATTTCGTACGCATGCATTCATCGCTGATGCTGTTGCTCGAGCAATTGTACAGAATCGAATCCAGTACAACGGATATTATGGTTGTAGTTGGTGTTATCAATTAGGAGAATATTTCACAAGTGTCCACGGAGTCAGGTATCCCGTCACTCAGGACGGCAATGAAAGAACGCATGAGAGCCACATAAATGATGTCGAAATGGCTAAATCTGGCAAGATTTGTAACGGAGTGAAGGGCCCTTGCATCCTCCAGGACGAGATTGACATGGTTTGGGGATTCCCGTACGAAGAACTTCATGCTATGTTTTTGGGAGCCGTTCACACGATTTTAAATGAGTGGAAAGACGGTGCATCTGAGTACAAACTCAATAAAGCCGAAATTGATTTTATAGAAAAACGTTTTTTAAATATTACACCTACAAAAGAAATACATAGATTGCCTAAAATTGATATTTTGAAGGGTTCAGCCAAACCAAAAGGCGCTGAGTTAAAAACTTGGTTGGTGCATTACAGTCTCCCTTGTTTGAATAACATTTTGAATGAAGAAGCATTGAATCACTTTTGTTTATTTGTCAAGTGTGCTTATATAATTTTAACAACAACAGCGTCTGACGATGATTTAGATGAATGTGAAAAAGATTTGATAGTGTTTGTTGTAAACTATGCAAAACTTTATGGAGAAGATCGTATAACTTATAATATTCATATAATTCTACACATCATTGCTTCGATTCGCAAAACTGGACCTATTAGCTGCAATTCGGCATTCCCCTTTGAGAGTAACATTTTTACTTTGAAAACGTTTTTGAGTGGTCCAAAAGGCATGGACACACAAATAGCAAGAAAATATTTGCAGACACTTGTTTTTAAAACTGGAAACACGAGAACATTTACTAAATCTGAAGAAACTATTGATTACTGCGCCACTTTATTCAATACAATCAGATTTAGCAAATCCTTCCATCACAGAAAAGACGTTGCGTATTGTGGTAAAAGCACAATGAAAAATATAGCTAGTCTTGGAATTTGTGCCACTTATATAAAATGTATTTATAAAAGTACTGTTTATCACAGTGAAGATTACAAACAAACAACGAAAACAAATGATTCCATTGTGCAAATTCAGTCTGGAGAATATGGTCGTATTGTAACAATTATAGACTTTAACGATGAACTATATTTTCTGTTACGTTTTTTCAATATCTTTCCGGACAATCCTTTCAAGAATGTTGATCACATAAAAAAAATTGAATCAGAATATCGTACAATATCTCTAAAACCTGCCAGCGATATCAAATGCAAAGTAATGTTGGTAAATGTCAGAAATGCACGTTATGTAAGCCACTTACCAAACACTTTTGAAATCCAATAATATGGTAAATTAAAAAAAAATAGAGTTTCACTATTGTATATATTTTTACAAAAATGTTGAATCTACGTAAAACTGTGAATAAATTAATGTTGTTTTATCCCAATGATGTTGAATGATTACCATTGAAAGACTAAATACCGTTAAATGCTATTAAAAATACATAAAATTTGTTAGAAACCATTCAATGCTATTGAACGGACAATGCGAAAAAATATTCCTTTTTATTGCAAAAGATTCGTGATTGTTCAATACTGTTAAAAATTATTCAATACTATTAAAAATAATAGAAATTTATTTTCAAATTTTATAAAATTATTGAAATATCATTAAAAATCATTTCTATTTTTCGCTTGACGAATGAAATTGTCGGTAATCAAACATTATTCAAATGACATAGCTGTTTTGTATTGTTAATGCGATAAGTCGTAAGTACATTTTTTTACCTGGACAGGTTGTTCATTAAAATCTACTGACAAAATGACCATAAATAAGGTATTAACCAGCAGCATATCCGATATACTGTAACTGATATTATTGATGATTTTTTGAATTATGCATTTTCAGTTTTTTTTTAATAAAACGCTTCGCTCATTTTGAAGTAGGGATGGTAACGAAAAAAGTTCGACCTCCCAAATTCATTTTCGTTAATCCTAACATTTGTAATCGTGCACCGGATCAAGACTTTTCAAAAAATAAGATATTATGATTCCGAAAACTTTCTGGATACCGAATTGAAATTTTTTGACTCACAGAGAAGAAAATGAAAGCTCCTACCGAGCACTTTAAGATAAAAAATGTTTCAGAATGTTTATTATTATATTTTTCTTGGTATATTTGTATATTTTTCATTGTATATTGTCTCCTGTTTATTATTATACCATTATTAGAATGATTTTTAAACGCTAATAAAGAACTTGGATTTTTCTTATTTAACACTGGCTGATCCCCTTCATTTGTCCGCATGAAACAATTATCCATTTTAATAGATTTAAAAAAGTATTTTGTTAACAACCATTTCATTTCATAAAATAACTTTATGAATACATTGAATACTATTCGATACAGCATCCATTCGTCACGAAATAAAATACTTACTCCGAACTTGTACCCTTGACGCAACCTTTAATGCTTTACATTTGTTAAACACATAAAAAAATAAAAGTAAACCAATCATGTGTGACATGAAAAGCTTGAAGAGCAGAGATCAATGTTTTCATCACAAAGGAATATTCGAAAAAAAAACTTGTTTAGTACCATTCAAAGTAACTTAATTCCACTGAAAATCGTTCAAATTCATTGAATAGTTATAAAAATACCATTCATTATTATCGCACAAATAGTAAGTCTGTTCAGTACTATTCAAAATTATAGACATCTATTAGATATCATTCAAACTTTTTAAATGTTATAAAAACACAGGTGTGCAAAAGATATTGTTCAAAAAAGTAGAAGCGACGCTTCTACGATGATGATTCTACATAAAATTGATTGTGGAAGTGGGACAAAATACACCAAGGCATTGCTACTTAATTCTTAAGTTTTGCGAGTACGTTTATAAATTAAAGAATATAACTTATAGTACTTAAAATTATAATTTAATATTAGATGTTTTGTATCCTCGACATTTATATGCTGTCGGTGAATACCCTATGTTTTAGATAGGGTGGTAATCCGCTAAAAGGAGTATTTTCAATTTGGAAAACAGAAATAGTTATTGAATCTGCAACATTTCGTCGGTTCATTTTTTACCTCGACAGGTTGTTTATTTAATTTTCTTTATTGTAATCATATTAACATGTTTTCTATATAAAAAAATTTCAATTAACAACCTAATGAATTTACTAAATCTACTGTCCAAACTACCGCAAATTAGGTATTCACGAACAGCATATAAAATATTGTGTAACTTATTTTATTGACTATTATTCCATTTTACATTCTTCATGTGAAACTATTCATTTGAATAGAGTTGTAGAAGTAATTTGTTAACAACCATTTCATCTCATTGGATATAACATCCATTTGTCACAAAATTGAATAAAAAAAAAATATTCAAATGGAATGCGATTGAAAAATTATTAATATAAATTGAATCTCATAAATCATGATTAAATTAAACATGACTCTTTATTCCTCCCATTCGATATTCATTGAAATCAATACAAATTTATTCAGTTAAATACGATTGGAAAATTATTCTTGTCAGCAACATTAGATCTTATAAAAGATTATTACAGTAAATGCGGTTGGGTATAGACCCCATTTTTCACCCGTTGAAATCCATAGAAAAACAGCTTAGTTGAATATCATTAGAAAACTATTTTTGTAATAACCATTCGAATTCATTAAATATGATAACATTAAATACGATTGAATACTGCCACCATTCGGTATACATTCAAATTGATAGAAAACTATTCGATCGAATGCGATTGACAAATGGTTTTCAAATCAATCATTAGAAGTCATAAAATATTATTGCATTCAATACGATTCAATACTACCCCCATTCGGTATACATTAATATTGATAGAAAACTATTCGATCGAATACGATTGACAAATGGTTTTCAAATAAATCATTAGAAGTCAAAATATTATTGCATTAAATACGATTGGATATCAATCGCCATTCGTAACATATTGAAATCTATAAAAAATTGTTCAATTGGATATAGTTGGGTAATTATTTTCTTGAGTAACATTCAAATTCATTAAATATGACTAAATCAAATACCATTGAATTGGTTTTTGTTGAAAACATTATTAAAAATCATTCAATATGATTGATATGAATGGTTATTTTTGCTATTCACTATGATTACCATTTATTTTCATTAGAAATGATTCACTCCCAATCGTCATTCGAACATTGAACCATTCACTCCATTGATGACCATTCGATATGAATAATTTTGAATAGGAACCAATGGAACTTTTCTAGCAGGGCTGGTATAAGTTGATTTTCTTGAAACTTATTTATATATTTGATTCTCCAAGCTTTACGTGGAGTCTTTATTTTAAATTTGAATCTCCAAGCCTAACTAATATATGACTGATTTTTTTTTCAATATCTTAAAGTGTTACTTTATTTATTTAATAAACTGTGGCAGGGAATTTCGGGGGGTTTGACCGCGCTCCGAGTTCTTCCGCCACAAGGCCTGTTTGGCTCTACCCCCGATTATTTAGGGCGCCAGACCGTCGGCTGATTACGGCGATCGTCGGGGGTAAGGCCAGTAGGGTTACGCGTATCCCGGTCTGCCTAACGGCGACTGCGCAGAGTAAGCAGATGGGGGGATACGCGTTGTATCCGCGGTTCAGGCCTTTGGTGTCCAACTTTCGATGCTAATTTCCTCCTTGATTAGTGTATGCCGGCAGCTCAGGTGATGACTCCTTAAGTCAGGTTGTGAGGACATTCGAAATCGCGCGTATTTTACCTAACAAATAATCCGAAAATATAGCGAATTAATAAACCCGTATGTAACCGACCGCGGCTGAAAATCACTAACATGCAACAGGGGCAGGTTATCAAGTAAGATATATATATGTATATAAAGACAATTAATTGTTTTATTGATGCATTAAAAGTTTCTCACATACGAGGTCGGAATAAATGTGGTCGGTCGAATCCTAAATTTTCATTAATCCCTAAGATACATTTTAAACGGTTCCTAAAATGGCGGAAAGGTCAGCGCGAGTATCAAATCGCAATTTTCTTTTATAAGACCTAACGCTCAAATTCGGTTTGCGAAATGGCGGAAAGGTCAGCACAATTAATTAATCAAAACAATTTAATCCAATTGAACCTACGTTCGTACTAAGTAACTAAAGCAAGGTCAGCGCGAATACTAAATTGCAATTGGCTTCCGTAAAACGAACTTAATAAACGTTGACGAAAGGTCACCGCGAATACCAAATTGCAATTTCCTTTTGTAAGACGAACTCAATAAACGTGACGAAAGGTCAGCGCGAATACCAAGTAGCGACTTTCTTTCACAAAACGAACACTTAATAACGTCGACGAAAGGTCAGCGCGAATACTAAGTCGCGATTCTCTCTCGTAACCGAACACTCAATCTATATTCGCGGAATGGCGGACAGGTCAGCACGATCCGGTAGGCACCGGCGTCGACGGATCCACGCGTCGCGACGACCTACAGCACCGAACTAAATAAATTAAATAATTTAACCCGCACTCCGCGATTAATTAAAAATAAGCGGCATTTTGCCTACTTACAAATCTTCCTTGCGATACTGGCAAACAAAATTGGCAACAGAGTGTGTAAGAGGCGTCTAGCGCTAAAGGTTCGACGGCGAAAAATTAGCTGACAGAAGCTCTTTATCTCCAGATGTCCAATGGCAAAATGGACGAGAATCGGCTTCTCGCGTTCAAAGATCGTTTCTCTTCTCCTCTTTCCGAGAAGAAATGTTATTATTGGTCGGTATGCTAATTCGGATATCGGTAGCGCCCTCCGACTTTTTATCATTGGTCCGTATGTAAATTAGAATAATACAGCGCCCTCCTTAACTCTCCTACTTTCGTCGTTATTTACTCTCTCTCACCCCCCACTAAGGTATCTATCACTAATTGTCGGAAAAGATCTACCCCTACTCTTATCTATTCGTCTATGCGGACGGAAATCAAATTTTATTCTAATTTGCCTATTGGTCGTGACGTCACTAGCGAATTTTGTCAGATGTTCAAATTCAGTTAGTTAAATTATCATTTAAACCTAAAGGGAGTAGTTGTCTCTCGCCATGATAATAGGGGTGTCGGTCGCGTGCGAATTTTACAATTCTATATTTGTTTCGTGTTCATCATTTTCAATTTATAATTTTAATTTTAATATCGGAGATACGTATATAATATACGCCGTTTTATTTGTAGCGCCCTCATCTTCGCATTTACATATTATTCTATTATTTTATATTGTCTGTCTCGCTCGCTCTTGTTTCGTCTATTTCGCTCGCTCTGTCTCGCTCGCTCTGTCTCAGTCTGTCTCGCTCGCTCTTGTTTAGTCTGCTTCGCTCGCTCTGTCTCGCTCGCTCTGTCTCAGTCTGTCTCGCTCGCTCGCTCTCAGTCTATATCGGCGCTTCCAGATGGCCGCTCAGTTTCTCGCGCGTACGCCTCGTGTCCTTGCGCCGGTTGTTGGAGCGCCTCCTGGGGCGCTCCCGTGTCGGTTCTGTGGTGTTGTTCCGGGTGTTTGTGTGTGTGGTCGCTGATTTTCGTGTGTGTGGCGCTCAGGATGTCGCCGATGGTGTTCGGCAGCCCGACACAGCTGAATGCCGGCTGCCACTTCATCGGCGATTTTCTGCTCGCCCCAGGAGTGTCAGTGCCTCGTGAGTGTTCGTGTTAGTGTCTGCGAGTGAAACGGATCTGCATGTGTCATCAACATGCATCTCCGTTGCATTTCCCAGTCAGGTTTTGCATTTTTCTTTCGCCGGCCGGCAACACGTGGTCGGGAGTGTCTGTGAGTGAGTGTGTGCGTGCGCTCTCTTTTTCTGTGGTGCGCTCCTTTTTTTCTTTTCTGTTCTTTGAGCATCCGTCGGATCGCGTTGGGCAAGTTTGTTTCGCCCATATCTCCGGCGTGGTCATTCGGACATGGAAAATAATAATTGTTCGGTGTAGGGCGTGTTTAGCTTTATTTTAAACAACCGGTTACGGGGCGGCAAGGGACGGGGATGGTCTTTCTGAGGTGTTGCAAATAATGCAGCACTCAGGAAAGGCCTTGTAATGTGCCACATTACAAAACATTAATTAAATATTGGAAAGTTGGAAGAACTATTAATGTTTTAATTAAATATAGCTTATATAAATAAGTATTAGATTCATAGTTGTTTAAATATAGGACAAGTATTTGATTTAGCTGAATGACTTTGCATTGTTCGATGTAGAAATTATTTTTTACATAAATACTAAAATGTATGACTCATTTTTCAACGTAGTGGGAAATGTATAGTATCTGGTATAAGTTGATTCTCAAAACTTATTTATATATTCTATTTTCCAAACTTTACATGGAGTCATTATTTTGAATTTGATCCTCCAAGCCTCAAATTTAGCAATATTTAACAATAATGTACACAAATCATCTATTTTTTAAAATATATTTATTCTTGAACCTCACCTACAGTAATAGATGATTATCTTAATGTTAAATGTTTGAATAAAATCAATTTTTATTTATTTGATACATTTACCAGCATAATGAAAAATTCTAAGATTATTGGCTTAGATCTTCTAGTAATGAACTACAATAGAAGGAAGAAATGAGCTACCTTTGATTGAATGGAAACCTGAGAAAATTTATTTATAACTGAAATATAACTGATCTTCTATTTTCAATATCTTAAAGTGTTACTTTCCTTATTTTAATAAACATTAATCAAATATAGCTTATAATAATGAGTGTTAGTTTGATTTTGTTTGAATATAAGCCAAGTATTTAAGTTAGCTGTAAGACTTTGCATTGTTCGATGTGGAAGTATTTTATGCATAGATACTAGAATGTTTGACTCATTTTTTAAAAGAGTGGAAAATGAATAGTATCTGGTATAAGTTGATTTTCTTGAAACTTATTTATATATTTGATTCTCCAAGCTTTAGGTAGAGTCTTTATTTTAAATTTGAATCTTCAAGCCTAACTAATATATGACTGATTTTTGTTTCAATATCTTAAAAGTGTTACTTTATTTAATAAACATTAATTAAATATTGGAAAGTTGGAAGAACTATTAATATTTTAATTAAATATAGCTTATATAAATAAGTATTAGATTCATATATGTTTAAATATAGGAGAAGTCTTTGATTTAGCTGAATGACTTTGCATTGTTCGATGTAGAAATTATTTTTTACATAAATACTAAAATGTATGACTCATTTTTCAACGCACCGGAAAATGTATAGTATCTCCCACACAGCATGAAATATTTCAGGGAAATGTTCCATGAAATATTGCAAAAAAACTTGTGAAAATATTGCAGGATTGTATCGGAAAGTTATTTAAAATAATTCAGTGAAATATTTCGTCAAATATTTCAGCAACCTTGCAGAAACATTTCAATGAAATATTATTTTTGACGTTTGAAAATAATGTGGTGCAACCTTGATGGAAACTCGCACCAACATTGCACGAAATATTTTAGGAAAGCTTTTAAAGAAGTTTTAAGGAATATTTCAGCAACCTTCCAGAAACATATCAATGAAATATTATTTTTGACGTTTGAAAATAATGCGTGCAACCTTGATGGAAACTCGCACGAACATTGCACGAAATATTTCAGGAAAGCTTTTAAAGAAGTTTTAAGGAATATTTCAGCAACCTTCCAGAAACATATCAATGAAATATAATTTTTGACGTTTGAAAATAATGCGGTGCAACCTTGATGGAAACTCGCACGAACATTGAACGAAATATTTCAGGAAAGCTATCAAAGAAGTTTTAAGGAATATTTCAGCAACCTTGCAGAAACATTTCAATGAAATATTATTTTTGACGTTTGAAAATAATGCGGTGCAACCTTGATGGAAACTCGCACGAAATATTTCAGGAAAGCTTTCAAGGAAGTTTCAGGGAATATTTTAGAAACCTTGCAGAAATCTTTCACTTATACATTATTTTTCGCGTTTAAAAATATTTCGGAGAATCCTTGCAGTTAACTTGCAGAAACCTTTCACTTATATATTATTTTCCTGAAAGCTTTCGTGCAATGTTTCAGCAAGTGTCCTATTAAGTTTTACCAGGTTATGGCTTAGCGTCAAAAATAATATGTAAGTCAAGGGGTTCTGCGTGGTTTCTGAAATATTGTTTAACACTTCCTAGGAAGCTTTATTGAAACACTTGGTGCAACGTTTCTGCAAGTTCACTGCTGCAACGTTTCACCGAAATATCTAACAACGCGAAAAATAATATATAAGTGAAAAAATTGGTTCAACGTTTCTACAAGTTCACTGCAAGGTTTCACCGAATTATGTCTTAGGGTGAAAAATAATATATAAATGAATGGTTCCTACAAGGTTTCTGCAATATTCCCCAAAACTTCCTTGAAAGCTTCCCTGAAATCTTTCGTGCAATGTTTCAGCAAGTATCCTCCTAGGTTTCATCAGATGATGACTTAGCGTCAAAAATAATATATAAGTGAAAGGTTTCTACAAGGCTTCTGAAATATTTCTCGACACTTCCTAGGAAGCTTTCTTGAAAAATTTGGCGCAACGTTTCTGCAAGTTCACTGCAAGCTTTCACCGAAATATTTCTAAACGAGAATAATAATATATAAGTGAAAAAATTGGTTCAACGTTTCTACAAGTTCACTGCAAGGTTTCACCGAATTATGTCTTAGGGTGAAAAATAATATATAAGTGAAAGGTTTCACCAGATTATGTCCTAGCATAAAAAATAATATATATATATGAAAGGTTTCTACAAGGTTTCTGAAATATTTCTTGACAATTCCTAGAACCTTTCACTTATATATTATTTTCCTGAAATCTTTCGTGCAATTTTTCAGCAAGTGTCCTCCTAGGTTTCACCAGATGATGTCTTAGCGTCAAAAATAAGCTTTCAAGGAAGTTTTGGGGAATATTGCAGAAACCTTGTAGGACCCTATCATTTATATATTATTTTTCACCCTAAGACATAATTCGGCGAAACCTTGCAGTGAACTTGCAGAAACGTTGCACCAAATATTTCAAGAAAGCTTTCTTGGAAGTGTTAAGCAATATTTCAGAAACCTTGCAGAAACCTTTCACGCTTAGAAATATTTGGATGGAACCTTGCAGGAAACTTGCAGAAATATTGCAGGAAATATTACAGGGAAGTTAGAGGGGATATTTCTAGAATTTTTTTTTTTTTTTTTTTTTTTTTTTTTTAACGTCGCTCTATTTATGCTCCATCAGTGCTAATTAGCGACGGAGGCTTGCAATGTGTTTGAGAACAAAGCACATGAAACTTTTTTCAGAGGTGCTTGTATCAGCAGGAACTGGGAATCGAACCCGGGCCTACCGGGTGCGAGTCCGTCGCCCTACCGACCGAGCCATTGCAGGCCTCTTATTTCTAGAATTATTAAATACTTCCGAGACATTTTTATGCAATCGTTCCACACTTTTTCTTATTACATTTCGTAATACATTCAGAAAAAAATGTCTGAAATATCAATGTTTCAGAATTATCCCAAATACTTATTAAGATAAATTTTCCAAAGTACTTATTGCAGAAAACGTTTAACTAAAACTTTGTATGAACTTTCTGTAAAAGTGTCAACATAAATATGATTTTTGATAAATAAACCACAAAAAAGTTATTTAAAAAACTTTACAGAAACTATACTTATAATTAAACGTGATTTAATTAGACCAGATAACAACAACTACAAATATTTAATAGTTCATTAAAAAATATCAAAATAAAATACGAAGCAGCTATAGTTTGCGCGATTTATACCCCACTCATGCGCATCTACTAGATTAAGACTTTCTGAAAAAATTCTACCTGAACAAAAAATGGCCATTTTAATATATTCATCAGCTCGGTGTATTTGTTTATAACGGTGAACAAACAATATTTGATCGGCAAGATTAATTAATATCGAAGCACAGAATGAAATATTGCACTGGAATATTCAGTGAAATATTTCCGAAAAACTTTGGTCTGTTATGGGCAATAAATTTCCATTGTTAAATTATCTTTTGGAAAAATTATTCAGCAATTATTTCATCAATTTAGTAATTTATATGTTTTAAACTCTGTAATGCTGCTGAAGTTCCCAAACGAGCCCGCGAGACGGCGCAACAATATGGTTCAGTCGCGTGTTTGCCATCTATAGTGTGGCTCTCTACTGCTTTACTCTATGCTTATATTTAAAATATTCTTCTTTTCTCCGATGCACCGGACGCAACAGATTACATGGAAATTTAGATTTTAAAATCTAACGGAATTATCGTGAAAAAAAAGCATCCGCAGAGAAAAAATATCTGCAGTTGAAAAGATAAGTTCTTTTTTTGTTTTTAAATTATTATTTTCGAGCAAACTTTGTACATATGTAATTTATACACATATGTACAAATTTACTCGAAAATATTTCATATTACATTGAACTGACATACATTGAATAGACACTTTTTATTATTTCGGTAAAACTCAAAACTAATTAAGTTAATGTATCTTGATTTGGCTATTTATATGGCAAATAAATTTTATTACTTTGGTAACTCATAAAAATAATTATTATAATAATTATTTTTTCTTATAATAATTATTTTATTATAATAATTTAATAATTATTTTTTCTTATAATAATTATTATTATTATAATAATTATTTTTTCTTCTAATAATTATTTTTTCTTATAATAATTATTTTTATGAGTTACCAAAATAATAAAAAGTGTCAGTTATTCCTGAAGGATTTTCAATGAATAATTAATTCTGAAGCCAATCGAATAGAGTTAATTTCAATGGTTCAAGACAAAATTATAAAAAAAAGTTACGGCATCTCACTTGTGATTCACTTTAGAATTAATTAATTGTTGACTAAAAATCCTTCAGGGATAACTGCAGACACTTTTTATTATTTTGGTAACACTCAAAACTAATCAAGTTGATGTATCTTGATTTGGCTATTCATGGCAAATATGAAATGTATGATCACATCATGATTTTATTTAGCAATATAAATAGCCAAATCAAGATACATTAACTTAATTAGTTTTGAGTTTTACCGAAATAATAAAAAGTGTCTGCAGTTATCCCTGAAGGATTTTTAGTCAACAATTAATTCATTCTAAAGTGAATCACAAGTGAGTTGCCGTAACTTTTTTTTATAATTTTGTCTTGAACCATTGAAATTAACTCTATCCGATTGGCTTCAGAATTAATTATTCATTGAAAATCCTTCAGAAATAACTGACACATTTTATTATTTTGGTAACTCATAAAAATAATTATTATAAGAAAAAATAATTATTATAAGAAAAAATAATTATTAGAAGAAAAAAGAATTATTATAATAATAATTATTATTATAAGAAAAAATAATTATTAAATTATTATATGTAACGGGTTAACACCGCTTAATTATTATATCGCGTGATTATACTAAGGGGACACGCGTGAATCGTTAATGCTCACTACTATTCCGGGAGAGCACGAGAAAGTATGCGCCGGTCAACCGATAATCATTAATAACCTGTACAAAATTGAGTGGAAGCTATGTGAGATGAGAGATTCAATGAAAACACTTGTTAGTAATGTAAATCGGGTCTTTTATTATCCCTCAAAATTCACAAAAGGTCGGCCCGCGCGTTTGTTTACATGCACGCTCGCTCATCGACAACACGCTTTGCCGGTACGCTCGCTGCTCTTTGTTACTAGAGCCGTTACATGCACGCATTGAATGTTAGAATCGAGTTATTATTTGTATAATCGCGATCGCGAAATTAAGCTGGCCAGCTTACCTTTTACTTGCAGGCGATCGGAGAAAAACTACGACAGGTCGCACAGCACGGAACAGTTGTTTATCGTTTTGTTGTTCGCGAGTCGCGAATGCGCGCACACACTGGTTTCGCCCTCGATGGCGAAACCTCTCACACTCTCTCTCTTTCTCGTTCTGGCCTCTGGCTCGTAGCTGGATAGCCCCTTGGCAGCTGCAATCCTGGATCACTGGCTATTGCTTTTTCGATGCGTGTAGACGTCAAGGGCACGTGAATTGGCGATTGCGGTAACGAAAGCGGACGGACACTATGATGGTCGATGCTTCACTGGTTCAAATTCGTTCGCGCGCGTTCCGTCTGCTCGCGTGCCGAATTCCTTCGTTACCTATTCTGTCCCCCCGGCAGATGCTGCCCTCACAGGCAGCAATTAAGCTAAATGGTCAGCGCTAATTTGACGTTTACCGTCATATATAATAAAATAATTATTATAATAAAATAATTATTATAAGAAAAAATAATTATTAGAAGAAAAAATAATTATTATAATAATTATTTTTATGAGTTACCAAAATAATAAAATGTGTCAGTTATTCCTGAAGGATTTTCAATGAATAATTAATTCTGAAGCCAATGGGATAGAGTTAATTTCAATGGTTCAAGACAAAATTATAAAAAAAAAGTTACGGCAACTCACTTGTGATTCACTTTAGAATTAATTAATTGTTGACTAAAAATCCTTCAGGGATGACTGCAGACACTTTTTATTATTTCGGTAAAACTCAAAACTAATTAAGTTGATGTATCTTGATTTGACTATTTATATGGCAAATAAAATCATGATTGTGAAATAAAGGTCTGCCTTTGTCAATGATCGATACACTTCATATGTAAATTGGTCTAGCTGGTTGTTCACCAAATAAATGATTATGTTGACGTAACTTGATTTGGCAATTCATGGCAAATATGAAATGTATGATCACATCATGATTTTATTTGCCATATAAATAGTCAAATCAAGATACATCAACTTAATTAGTTTTGAGTTTTACCAAAATAATAAAAAGTGTCTATTCAATGTATGTCAGTTTAATGTAATATGAAATATTTTCGAGCAAATTTGTACATATGTGTATAAATTACATATGTACTAAGTTTGCTTGTATATATATATATTGTGACGGTAAACGTCAAATTAGCGCTGACCATTTAGCTTAATTGCTGCCTGTGAGGGCAGCACCTGCCGGGGGGACAGAATAGGTAACGAAGGAATTCGGCACGCGAGCAGACGGAACGCGCGCGAACGAATTCGAACCAGTGAAGCATCGACCATCATAGTGTCCGTCCGCTTACGCTATCGTTCCATCGATTCACGTGCCCTTAACATCCATACGCTTTGAAAACAACAGCAATTAGTGATCCAGGAGTGCAGCCGCCAAGGAGCTATCGAGTACGAGCCAGAGGCCAGAACGAGAGAGAGAGAGAGTGTGTGAGGTTTCTCCATCGAGGGCGAAACCAGTGTGTGCGCGCACTCGCGATCCGCGAACAAAAACAATATTAAAACTGTTCCGTGCTGTGCGACCTGTTGTAGTTTTTCTCCGATCGCCTGCAAGTAAAAGGTAAGCTGGCCAGCTTAATTTCGCGATCGCGATTATACAAATAATAACTCGATTCTAACATTCAATGCGTGCATGTAACAGCTCTAGTAACAAAGAGCAGCGAGCGTACCGGCAAAGCGTGTTGTCGATGAGCGAGCGTGCATGTAAACAAACGCGCGGGCCGACCTTTTGTGAATTTTGAGGGATAATAAAAGACCCGATTTACATTACTAACAAGTGTTTTCATTGAATCTCTCATCTCACATAGCTTCCACTCAATTTTGTACAGGTTATTAATGATTATCGGTTGACCGGCGCATACTTTCTCGTGCTCTCCCGGAATAGTAGTGAGCATTAACGATTCACGCGTGTCCCCTTAGTATAACCACGCGATATAATAATTAAGCGGTTTTACCCTGTTACAATATCTGTGTGTATCTCAAATAATTTTCATACAATTTAAATTTATTATAAGGACCTTTATTTTCTACTTTAGGTTTCATTGTTGTCAAAAACACATTATAAAGAAACAAGGCAAAAACAAATTGTAACAAAACAAGGCAAAAACAAATTGTAACAAAACAAGGCAAAAACAATTTATAACAATCAAGGCAAAAACAGATTATAAAAACAAGGTAAAAACAGATTATAAAAACAAGGTAAAAACAAATTGTAACAAAACAAGGCAAAAACAATTTATAACAATCAAGGCAAAAACAGATTATAAAAATCAAGGCAAAAACAGATTATAAAAACAAGGTAAAAACAGATTATAAAAACAAGGTAAAAACAGATTATAAAAACAAGGTAAAAACAAATTATAAGAAACAAAGCTATAAACAAAAAACAGTGAATAAGCAGCTTCGGAAGTGTATATATATCTGTAAGTATTTTTTTTATTAATAATCATTCGATCCGTATAGCATGTCAATCATTCAATCATTAATATGTATAAGTATTAAATATATCAAAAGTCAACCTATATATTAGTGTATATATTTGTATAGATTATACGTATAGGTTCTTATGGTGGGGGGAAAGAAATTTAAAAAATGTGTAGCTAATCCCTTGACTATAAAACTTTCCTGCCACTTTTCTAGTCGATAGAATTTTTTTTTCATAAAGGTGGGGATGTATAGAATAAGGGAAAAATAAAACCGACCGCGTCAGCCTTCGGAAAAATAAAGAATTTCCATATTTTCCTAGCCGCAATGTACGGCCGTATACGACTTTGGCCTTCCGATCTACTCTAACTTTTTTCTGCCACTTGAATACTTCCCAATCAAATTTTTATGTATGTATACCGCCTAGACGTGTACCAGATAAGAGGAAATCGCAGCCGGCCCCCTATGAATTATCTGGTCTTGTTGTTGTTGAAAATTATATATATATATATATATATTGAATTTCTTACTAATTACATTTAAATCCATTATATCAATATTAAAATCTCCAGTCACAATTTATGTGAATTTTGAAAGTCTATCAAAGTTTTATTAACTTATTAAGGCCCAAGCCAAAACTAGAAGAGATAGCGTCAAACTAACTATGCGATTCATAGGCAAATCGAATTAAAATACCCGTGGTTTTTCTTTTGCTATTTGCAATTTTTTATAAAAAGTTATTTAAACAAATTACCAAAAACCAAAAAAGTTATTGTATATCAAACACTTTTTACAAAAGTAAAAGGTTACATGAATGCTTTTTTAACTTCCTCGCCATTTTTATCGTTTGCTACTTCATCCATAGTGAATAATTTTAATTTATAAAATGATACAAGCCCTGTATATTACTTGCTAAAAATTTATATAAATTTTTGGCAACTTTTATTCTTGCCGGGCCTGTCGGTACGGGCAAATTTTTGAAAATTTCAACGTATAAATAATCCGTGACCATTTGTTTCGCTAGAGATTGTTTTGTTAATATATTTAACGTTTCTTTTTTTGGAGATTATTTGTGGATAATTTACTATTACTCAAGTTATTATTAAATTAAAATATATATTTAATGATTTCCGCAAGACGTTTTGATTTGTTAGAGATATAATGTTTTTATGATTAAATATGCACTCATAAAACCAATATGTAGCAGCTGAAACAAATTAATAGCATCCCTGCCATTTTTAAACAGATTTCATTTCTTTCAAAAATTTAAAAACTAACCCAAAAAGAAAATAAGGTTGATCGAGACATAGAGTTTGAATGGCATCCGTGCTTTATCTATATTGATTTCAGTACTTTCAAAAATTTAATGATAAATAAGAAAATATTATTATTAAGTTAAGATCTAAAAAGAGTAATACGTAAAAAATGGATATTTTTTGGTATAGGATACAAAAATCTGTCTGGATGTGTATGAGCAAATAATATACAGGGCTTGTATCATTTTATAAATTAAAATTATTCACTATGGATGAAGTAGCAAACGATAAAAATGGCGAGGAAGTTGAAAAAGCGTTCATGCAACCTTTTACTTTTGTAAAGAGTGTTTTTATGGAGATTTCACTTATTTCAATGAAAGCTATGGTTACGTCTGAGTATTGAGTTAACTAGAAATTGACTAGAATAATTAATGCTATTTAAGACTTAGCAAAAGTTATGTCTTTTTTGAGGGCCTTTAATCTGTTCCAAAAATATTATGTAAATACATTCCAGTAGTGCAAATATGAAAATAACAGGGGAAAAAGGGATGTTCTAAGGGAAAAATACATCGGAAATATATGTGATATATTTTAATACACTTTAAAATTCATTAAATTTCAATTAAATCCATATTCACGTTATCCGACTTAGCGACCGAAAAAATAAATTATTCTAGTCGAAGCAATAAAAGGTATTTTTAATGTATTATACACGTTTTCGATGAATTTTTTTCCGTAGAACACGATGGTGCTGTTACTTTTATCATAGGATGCTCCAAAGAAGCGCTATAAGCAAAAAACCGGTTTTTCTACGGTTTTTGGACTTTAACTTTTTCTGCGTATAATTTATGATAAAACTGATAGTACCATCGCATTCTACAGCAAAAAATACATCGAAAACATTATAATTTTCAGCGTAAAATTGACTCACAATACCTAATTATATCTTGCATTTGAACAATTTTCAGATTATATTTCATTTAAATATATAAAAGGAGAAGTTTCCCCATACTTTGATATATCATTGGAAAGGTCTTGGTACAAGCTACATTTTAAAGAAAAAAAATTTCACCTAAACCTTGTCGCTCTTTGAGTTTTTCTTATATATATGCGTATACATATATATAAATTTCTTATAACATATATGTTTTCAAAAACTAATAACATATTCATAAATTAGAGCGAAAGTAGATATTTTTTCATGTTGTATATATGTCTATACCTAAAATATGTCCTTCATCGGTAAATATGATGTCAAAGATTGAAAAATTTCCAAAAAATTCAAAATTCATTATGTTTAAAGGGCTGTAAACAATTCAATTTTGAATTTTATGATCTGAAATTTTATACAGATGCTCAGTAAATGCCATAGAATACATCTATAAAGTAAAAAAAAGAAACAAATTTTTACTTGGTGACTTGACGTGAAACTGCCCATATGTAGTTTATAGACAAAAAGCATATCGAACATTTCAAACTTTTGGCAGAAGTCTCGTAAGAATGCTGAGGTGTCATGTACTGTTGGCAGTAGATATTCCTGATCAATAAAACCTCTCAAGTTTCTTACATCTACAGATTCTTTAGAGACCAATGGATTGAAATAAGATTTATTGATATCCAGATCTCTCTGTTCGAGTCATTTACATCTTATTTCGTTACAATGCATTATAGTCTGGAAACATACATTTACATATGATAAAATGTTATCATCATTTCGAAGTCCTTTTAAATATTCCCAATAAAGATCAGCAATTGTATTCGATTAATCACTACCCTGGCTTAAGAGAATTTTTTGAGATACATTCCATATATTATCACGGATCGTCAGTTCTTTATTCTAATCTTTAACTGGAATAGGTAGAAGTTTTGAACTTGAGTCAGAAATGTTTCTAATTCTATTATATTCAAATATTGCTGATTCCTTGGCAAATATACATAAGATGGATCTAAGTTTATCAAATGTAACCCTTCTAATTTTGTTACTCTAAAAAGAGTGACATATGTTTGACCAACTTCAAATATATCATTTCCCACTTCAACAACAGCAGTAAGCTCAAACCTTGACAGTTGTGGATTGTTATCCCAAAACTGTAGCAAATCAGAAATTACTGCCTCGTTATGAAATCATTTTTCATGATGACGAATTGATACTCAAAGCGCGACACACTGTACTTTTATTCACTTTTTAAGCAGATAATGATACTGCTAATATTTTTTGCATCATCCATAGAAAGCAATACTATACTTGCAATGGTCCCATTGACCAATACGATTGTTATTTAGGGGCGAGGTTGAGTAGAAACTGAGTGGTGGAATATTTATTATATTAATGTGTATTCAGGCACATGATACAGTTAATATTACATAAGGTGAAATCGCGCTAATCACCAACTTACGCTAAACAAATTCTTTCGACAAAGGCTACTTATTGTCAGGGACAAGTGTGGCATCTAACTGACTCTTCCGCTCTCGCATGCCGAGGGCCGAATTTTCCAGTCCTCTCCCCACCGCTGCTATATATATATATATCTTTGGAGCTTTTAGGCCATGATTTTTTATACATTTATAATCAGAAGTATGAAACCAGAATAAGTTTCTTCGCCTAATACATTATAATAATACCCATTTTCAAAACTTAGTCCACAATGAAAAATTGCACTTATTACCTTAAAATATTTATCATCTATAGAAATTTTTGCCTTTGGCACGTCATTAATCTTGAATCCAGTTAATTTATGATTGTCTGAAAACAATGATAGCCTAATTATTAAATTTTTTTTCAAATCTATAAGGATAGAAACTTTTTTTTGTTTTTTATATTTACAGTTATTATGACAAGTTTATTGAATATCGCGCTATACATTAATATTTTCATCAATAATATTCTGCAACGTATATGCCCCATTTTTTTCTGTATTTAAGTATAAATTTTAATATATAATAATAAGTATACGAAAAATATTTATTAAAAAGAATATGAGAGAGAGAGAGAGAGAAAGCGAGAAATAATCATCTTGTAGTCGCATGTTATACAAAAGATGATCATCATCTTTACAAATAAAGATGGCTGGGAAGAAAGTAAGAAAAAAGTTTTCGACCATATAAAAAAAAATTAATAAATAAATGCGAATGTCAAGGAAAAAAATAATATTTTCTAATGAAACTAATCTATGTAACAATATATTAAATATATAATAAGTTTTTTTCACCGTGTAAAGCTATTGATGTTTGATTTAATTAATTGAAATCTGTGCAGAATACCAACTTCATTGTATATAGTGTGTTGCGTAAAAACCGCGCCTCCGGCATTCATCGCCGATATCTCAATAATCTTATTTGAAATTGTTTTTATTTTTGTATGTAAAATTTGAAAATAACCATATTCTTTTATTTCAGTATTTTCATTTATATAGTTTACTCGGTTTCTAAAATAATTATAGCCATTCAACGTTCCAGGTTTCAGCAAAAATTATAACGATAGATATTATTTTCATTGATATAACGAATTTTTCAAGATTTTTGAAATTACATTGAAGCCTTCTTATGTTCACATATAGAATTAAATCCTCACTTGTATTTTCGTCACTATTCAAATCAGTAGCATAATTTATATAGCTTTCTTTCTCATCTACGCATATTTCTTAATATTTCTCGTATGTTTTGTTACCGTACATATAGTTGGCACATTAATTGCCACTGTTGTTTGTGCAAATTTGTAAGGTTAATTATTGTAACGTGCCTTCGATTTTATTTTATAAATTAACGCGTATTTACTACAGTCATCAATAATTGTTAGAAAATATACATACGTGCTTCTTTTTTGATTTATTTTTTAGATAACTGAATAAAATGCCAAAGAATAGAAAAGGCGTCCCTCCGACAAGTGATCGACATATGAGGCGATTATCTAAACAAAAAACTAAAAACGACCTTGAGATGATTGAATCACTTTGTAATAAAACTTCTATTCAACTTACCGAAGAACATACTGTTACCATCAATACTCTGTCTCATTATGAAGCAGTTGAAAAGAATTCTACGGTTTCCGAATATGTTGCGACGAAAAAATATGAAAGTCAAGGCGGGTTATCGACAATACCTATCAATACCATGTCTAAAGATAATGCAAGTGAACGAGATTGCGTTGAATCTATCGAAATTCAAGACAATAACCGAGAGGAATCTTATGAGCTTGACTTCAATCAATATTCTGTAAATGTGAATATTGATCTTTCATCGAGCAATAATGAATGGGAATTGGACTACGATAATGCAAACGAAAGTTACTCAGATACTAAATCTTGCGTTTCTTCAGATACATATCGGTACAGTGATAGCGATGCAGAAAGTATCCTGGATTCCGATCTGGATGAACATATTGATTTCAATATTACGATGGACGATCCCATTACCGATAATGATAAAAAATTTCGCGCAGAAATAATCTCCTGGGCGAAGGACTATCATATTAAACAAGGACATCTTAAACCATTACTTGCGATACTGAACCAACTAGTACAACGTTTCCTAAAGATCCACGTACGTTATTAAAAACACCAAAATTGACCAACGTTATTGATATGGATACTGGTCAGTATTGTCATCTAGGTGTAGCAAATAACCTGAAAAAAATAATCGATGGTCGCCTTTCGCGTAGACACGTTTTTGATATTATACAAATTGCAATGAATATAGATGGGGCTCCACTTGTTGGTAACTTATCCGAAAAAGGTTTGTGGATTATATCAATGAAAGATTGTGAATTAGAAACTGTACATGGAGTTGGTATTTACTGTGGGACTACGAAACCGAAAGATCACAATGTATTTTTAAAAAATACTACAGATGAGTTGAAAGATTTAATAAATAATGGGTTCTTATATAACGATAAGCTTTACAATATAAGATTGAACAGACTTATTTTAGATGCCCCTGCTAAATCGTTTATTTTATGTACAAAAGGACATTCTGGCTACTATAGTTGCAGTAAATGTACAATTGAAGGTACCTATGAAGAATCAGTTTGTTTTCCGACAAGTAGTATCGAAGAATTGAATAGATACTGCAATAATTTCTTGAGAAGTGATTCTGAATTCAAACGTATGCGTTATAGTGACAATCATCAACGCGGAGAAACAATTTTATGTCACTTACCTTATTTTGGACCAATTTCTAATGTACCTTTAGATTGTATGCATTTAATTTATTTAGGAATAATGAAGCTCTTAATTAGACTCTGGGTAGGTGACTGTCAAGGAAAGAAAAAAATCTACAGACTTTCAACTGAAGGCATTAACAAGATTTCAGAAAGATTAGAAAGTTTGAAACATATTTTGCCATTAGAATTCAATAGACGTTCGAGATCTTTGAAGTACTTTAAAAAATGGAAAGCAACGGAATTTAGACATTTCCTGTTATATTTTGGATCGTCTATACTTAAAGATGTCCTTCATCCACGAGTATATGAGAACTTCTTAACACTGCACGTACTTATGTTGATACTTAGTAACAAGAAATTAGTTCGTGAACCACGTGATATACAATACTGTCAGTCTTTATCAACAAAATTTATTTATGAATATCAAAAATTATATGGTAAAAAAAATGTTACCTATAATATCCACAATTTAGGACATTTATCCAAAGACGCCGAAAAATTTGGAACAGTTGAAAGTTTCAGTGCGTTCCCATTTGAGAATTATATCTGTTCTCTTAAGAAATTCATAAGAAAAGGCGATAAGCCGTTGCAGCAAATTGCCAGAAGGTTGTCCGAATATGAGTCAGGGAAGGGTATAAAAATTCCATGTGTTTTTATTAATACTAAATTTGAAGTTGAAAAATTAACGTATAGCGCTATAGATGTCAGTAATCGTCCAAATACACTTCATTATAAAATTTTGCAATCGGAAACGTTCAAAATTGATATCACAGACGATAGAAATAATTGCGTCATGGTCAGCAATGGTTCCATCATAAAGATTGTCAGTATTTCGAAAAGTAATAATAATATTTATATTACCGGTAACCGATGTGAAATCAAAAGAAGCTTATTTATGATGTCAAGCAGTTCATTAGGCATTCAAATTGTAAAAGAAAGCAATAATGTAGAAGAGTGGTCCTGTAATGAAATACATGCCAAAATTTTCCGAATTCCGTGCACTGAAGGGTTCATAACTTATCCATTAGTTCATACGTTTAATTTTTGATGATGGAAGTACGAGATAAAAGTATACTGAAGGGGCTGCCCTTGTTTTTACTTTATAGTCTCATACTGCTACTTATAAGATTTATCAATACTTGTATGAATATTTAGAATACGAGATTGAAGTACCGAAGGGGTTGCCCTTGTTACAACTTCGTTCTCCGTTACAAGCAAGATTAAACCTAGTAAATCAATCATAGATTCAATCCAATAATCAATATCCGGCAATGTAAGCTTTCTCGACACAATTATCATTTGGATACAATGCCCGGAAAAGTAGTCGTAGCACAATATTGAAGTACCGAAGGGGTTGCTAGTTAAGAATTGCCAACAGCAAGATTAAACCTAGTAAATAAATCAGAGATTCAATCCAATAATTAATATCCGGCAAAGTAAGCTTAAAACCGTTAAACTAGATTAAAGGTAATTGCCTTTTGTTAATATCTTTATTATAGTTGTAAATATTTCTGTGGGTCAAGTAATTAGGAGTGGGGTAGAGGGTAATTGATGTCAGGTAAACTATAGGGAGTCAACTATAGTGGTTCAACTATATCCAATATATCCCAAATATTAAATATCATTAAATACATTTGCATTTCATTCTAACATTAGTGTTCGGGTTAAGGAGTGAAATGACGAAATTAGTAAAAGTCGAAATACAGATTTATTACAAAAACAACACAATCAATAGTACAAAGATAAAGCTAACACTAGGTACAAACGTATTACAGATTTATTACGAACAAAATCAGCAAGTTGCTGCAGACAACTATCGCACGAAAAAACGACGCTAACCTGCCTAGGCGAAAGGTCGAACGGTTCTGCCTGAATCCGCTGAGCGAGTCAAAAAAGAAGCATATAGTTTTTTCCCTCTCTCGCTTTCCCGTTAATTTTCCTTCTCTCGCGGCTCAAGGGCCGCGGGGCGTCGCTTGTTTTCGCTTTGCCGCCAATGATGGTGTTTTTCAGCCTGCTGTCCTGCTCGCGTCACGTTTCACGATTAGTTTTCGAGGGGGACCCACGGCCCCCGCTCTCAACCTTTTCAACCTTCGAGTCTTTATCTCGATGTGAGATTCGGAAATACACGTTTCCGATCTGCTGGTTTGATTCGCAAGCTAGCATCAATTCTGGCGATGCGCATGCTTAATCGAGCTTGATGGACAGCGGCTTTCGCACACGGGTGCAGGTTTCCTATTTGAACAATTTAAAGTTTGAGGATCTCAACGTCTCGTTTGATTAGTTCTTTATTATAATTAAATCGACTCGTGTCAGCGCGCATCACGTAGAATCGCTCATAACCCGTTTAAACTCGCCACTCGACCTCTCAGAAATTTGAAATTCTGTGGTGCTTATCCTTAATCTTAATATTAATATAGCGTCGCTGGCTTACAATATTTCTTATGACTATAGAAATTCAACGTCACATTTCTTATCCGATCCGTAACATATTATTTGTAAAAGGAAACTAGTTGGAAAGGTCTTTGCGCGTCGAGAAGGCCCGCGGAAACCTGAGCGAAAACATGTGCGCGATCAGCGGTCATCGTCGGGTCGGGTTTTCTTGCAGGCGCTACTCTTAGGTGAGGCTGTAAATCATTCTTAGGCGCACTCTGCTTGTTTTTAAAAACGTTTCCTACACATTTGGATATCGGGTGATTAACGGTTCGAAATGCGGTTGCGCCTTGGTCTAAGAAAAATCTATCGCGAACGGGCATTCTGTAACTAGCGCGTGATTTTGATTCTGGCTATTTTCCTCACTTAGCATACGAACGCGTAAATACTTAGTCATCCGAACGCGTATTAAATACTTAGTCATCCGGAACAATTAGACTACATAAGCGTTATAATACATCTGTTTGTTATTTTTCATGTAATACAGAGAATAATCCGTAGGATGGACGAATTAGACACTTTATACCAGTCACTGAGACTTTATAGGAATAATTTGCCAGATGGGAAACAAACGGAACGATCTCATTGTCTGGTCGCGGAATTATTATTAGATGAATATAAAGCATACTTTGAAGATAAATATAACGATCATTGTAGAAACATGAACAGAAGAATTCTACGTAATGTTAATGCTGCTAGTGCCTTCAGAGAACCAACTTTAACTTCATGCCCAGTACTTTTCATTGAAGAAAACGTTGTGCAGCATTTTTTTATTTACAACATACATAAACGCATGAAGAAATGTGATTTAATTAAAATGTTATTAGATCATTCAATTAACGACATAACAATATCGCTGTTTCGATGTAGCTCTAGAAAAGGATGTACAGCTCGTATTTTCTGCCAAAATATTGAGACTTCCTGTCGTTTACAGGTTAAAGCTTTGATGAAAAAGTTGGAGTGGAGTTTTTATAGCCCAAAAAAATCCACAACTGTGACTGGTTATGCCCGAGTTCGTATGGAACCTCGTCAGATTTATAATAATACAAATAAGGACGAAGTATGCATCAATGATAATGATGAAGAAGAAAAAGAAGAAAAAGTAGTTGAGACTAGTAGTTATATTTTGTACGCAGGAATCATGAAAAATTTTGATGTACTACATATTTTATCGAAATATCTGTCATCATCCGATTTCATTAACTTTTATGAAGCATCAAATAAATCGGAAAAATGTATATTGGAACATGTTCCGTTGCAATTTGAGTCTTCATGCTCTGCGTATCAGTCTAGAGAAGGTGTGCAACTAATGTTGAGGCATTCCAAAACATTTCAATTCTCAAGTATCTCAATTAGTCCATTATCAGACTTAGGGCCACATACTGTAACAGCTATTTTGAAGAACCAAATTAAGCTCGCTAAATCAAAAGGTGAGCAAGGAAGAATTCGTGTTAATAAGATTGATCTGTCGGGTATTGATGCAACCAAGGAAATAATAACAATTTTCAATGATTTCTTCTGGATAAACACTTTGCATATTGCCGAGATTCGAGATAATTTTGAAAATGATTTTAATATGCATAGTTTGAAACATTTATACTTACAAAATGACAAGACGAGACTTCGATTTTTAGAGAAAAGTTGCGCTAAAAGTCTACAAACCTTATCTCTTGTTAACTGCAAGTCTATTCTTGTGAGATATCTGTTAGAGTTCCTATCTCCCGAAGGTAATGAAAAAAACTGTGGTAACCACCTGAATTCTCTTCATTTGCAAGATTCATACTGCATGGACGACGGGCACACGATAAGTGATTTGATTCCATTGATTTTTTCAAAAAAAAACCAGATAGAAATATTTTCAATGAAGTACACGGAACCTAATGAAAATATCGCACAACATATAGAAATAAGCCGTACCGACTGCTTAACTGAACTTGATATCACTAACAGTATTGGGCTTAAAGAAAACTTGCAAGCAATTATTAATAATGCACCATCCTTGAAGAAGCTAAGCATTATTGGGCTCGATTCATCCCGTCGGTTAAACTTTTCAGGATTACACAAATTAACGTCATTAAATATTAGTTATAATCATGAATTAGAGAATTCACTATTGACTCTTGACAGCCATTTTTTGGAAAACGTCTACATCATCAACAAACTTGGAAAGAAGAAAACGAAGATAATGAGACTATTATTTCTCAAGAATATTTTAATTTATGGTAGAAGGTTCCAGTTGACAGCAGTTAAATGTAAAATTGTTGACTACTTTTCTCAAGAAGTTGGTAAATTAATAATGCAACGACGTGCACAAGTACAATGTAAAGACGATACCTATCACTTAACTGTCGAGGAAATTGATGACGGAAACAATCATCGATATTAAATGTTCAACAATATTATCTATCACCTTCTCTAGCTATATAGGTTCCAAAGAATGTTTGATGTTCGTAAATATTTTTTTTTCTCGTAAATCCATTTATGCACTTTAAATTTTTAGCACATGACCGCATCCAAGTTTAATTATTATTTCCCAATTCTGCCCATAGATTCAATCCAATAATTAATATCCGGCAAAGTAAGCTTTCTCGACACAATTATCATTTGGATACGATTCCTGGAAAAGTAATCGTAGCACGAGATTGAAGTACCGAAAGGGTTGTCCTTGTTACAACTTCGTTCTCTGTTACTGCTGCTAGTCAAGAATTGCCAGCACCAAGATTAAACCTAGTAAATCAATTAGGCTTATACACGTAAAAAACTATTAGTACAAGACTAATCTTTATCGAAGTAGTTGTCCCTGTTCCCACTGCATTCTATGCTGATACTAGTCGCTGGTTTATCATTCATAAGACTATGGTAAATACTGTTATGTTCAAGTATATTTTTGTTCAAGTGTCATTAATTGGTTCGATGTTTAATATTTAATCCAATCTATATTCTACGATGATGCTGTACTCAGCACGGCATTTCAGGATACAGAGTTATTGGAGTTAATACAGTCTTAAGCTTGTGGTTTGTTTGCCTGTCGTAGGTTTACAACTTGCAAAGTAAAATGATTTGATCTTAAAATACTTGAGCATTTCTAAATATGAATTGTTACTTTTTTGTTGATAATAACTTTTAACAAGGATTGAATCTGAGATCTTCATATAGATTGTGTTGCGCGATGAATAGCCCTTAGATACTCATAATTGCGGTCATTTTATAGTGACGTTGGCATTCAGTTGCGATTCATCGTTCTTTCAGAATGTATGCTGATCAAGTGTACTATCAACTGATTCAGTGAAAATTTTTGTATTTCACAATTTGTAACCAGAAAAAAATCTTCTTAATTTTTCTTGAGGGAGTTCATCGCGAACCACAATCGTCATACCAAAAGTCAGAGCACTTACTAATATCTGATATGGCTTATTACGAAAATCTAATATAAATAATAAGTTGTTTTATTGTATTTGTTATTTTGTGTACCATAATTTCATCATTCGTTTTCTAAATTTTAGACTGTAAAAATGACTCGCCATTACGCTCTAATACTTGATGAACGTAATGAAAAAGTAATCATACCAATTCGCTGGATGAACGACAACCATACGCGATACTTGTTTCCCCCAACTGATTCTCCCGCAGATATTAAACAGGCAGTAATAGCCGATGACGATGCAGGTGATGATTATATTGAGAAATCCGTCACTAAAGTTATTAAATTTTGCAGTAAGAATTTATCGTTATTTATACCATTAATTAATTACACAGCCCCACAAAAAAAAATTTCTTGTGCACGGAACCAGATCACCATATTCGTATGTTTTTGGTTAGGGTCAAGGTCAAATCAAAGGCAAATACTGGTTCCGTGCACAATAAATTTTTTTTTTCTGGGGCTCTGTCATTATTACTTTTATCATCACCAACCAATATTTCATGATAACGCCATGATGTCTATGTTGATATTATAGATGATTATAATAGCGCCGTGCAACAGAAGAAATTAAATGGAATTGAAGATATCACAGAACCAAGTGATGCTGAAAATGTAAAAAATAGTAGAAAGAGGCGAAATAAAAAATCGCTCCCAAGTGATTTTGTAGGACCCAAAAAACGACCCACTGCTATTGTAGAAGTGAATTGTAGCAATGTTAACGGTGATAGTGAGGAGCGCGAAGAATCTCTTGGACAAGACCCCTTAAATATGAGTCAATCTGATGATGACTCGAACGATGAAACACAATTTGATGTCAGCATTCTCTCAGACTTAAATCAATCATCGAAAAATAAAGATACAAACAACAAAAATTCTCAAGATCACAATGCTATTCATGATGTAGAGCCGAATGAAAACCTTTCATTAAAACAAATATATGGTAATATCAAATTTTCTTAACTTAAAGGGTGTGTACATAATGGAAAAATAAGTCTTGGACGATGACATGTGTCGGAACATTGTTTATTAACAATTTTTCCGATAAGTACATAACAAGCGGAGTTGTACATTAAAAACTAAAACAACTTTATCTCGGAATGACCGTTTTTTTTAATTATAGGTCTTTTCATTACTAATATAATGCAATTTATTTGATTTTAATATCTTTATTCCTTCATAGTGAAATTCTATTATGCAACTAAGCGATTTCGATTTTTCGGCTGTATTTTGCAAAATATTATTGTTACTATTAATATATAAAATAGTTCTTCGCGTGTTGCAATAGTTTTTTTTGACGAAAAAAAAATTCAGAACGGAGTGGGTACACCGCCAAAGTTGAAACTTCGCAGCGCTCTAGCTTGTAAACAATTAACTATCAAGAAACCTGGTTTGTTTTATATTATTGACTACAAAAAGATGTACTGATTCTGAGAAAATTAACACAATATGTCATCGTCCAAGACTATTTTTCCCATTATGTACACACCCCTCCGCGGAAAATGCAAAAGAATAACGTAATTCCGGAATCATGTTCGAAACTAGAAATGTACAATGTAAATTTTCATAAAGTTGTCATTTTTCTTGAAATTAATAAGCTATAAAATTTTGTAATCACTTTTTAATTAGTTTTTTGCTCTTATATACACATAGGTATGTCAAATACATACATTTTCTTAAAGTGAAGTCGGATAAAACCTTCAAGCTTTAATTATTTTTGTAAAAATTTCATGTTCGTACCGTAAATCTAAGGGACATTCCATCTATAATTTTCGTGTTTTTCTCCATCCTATTATACAGCTTTTTCATTCAGCACGTTTGCTAAACAAAAATAGCGAAAATTTTAACAAAACATTAATCGATTTCAGCAATGCAAAAGCTCATTCTTGAAAAAATTAACGGTCTTGCGAGAAAGCAAGATAGCATGCATTCAAATATGAAATATTTGAAAAGTAACAGAAAGGACATTTCATCGGTTTGCAACCCTATTTCAAAAGATAATATTCATGAAATAAATGAGTATTTTCCCATTGATGCGGAGGAAACCCACGTCAATAAAAAAGTAGACAAAGTGGAATCAAAATTATTAAATAAGAACTTTGTGAAGATCGTGGTACGTATTCCAACATAAATCACCTTATTGCTTAAATGAATCATTTCGGCTTGGATAATCAATAATGAAGGATATAAATAATCAAATATATAATCGCTTCGTGCACCAAAACATTATCTTGGGGCCATGAATGAGGAATGTTCGCCAGTCGCTGAATGTTCGGTCTGTAAGAAACCCGGATTACGGTCCTTTTCTTACACGAATTACCTAGTGATCACTTATCTCCTAGAAGATCACTACCAGTCATCTACCATATATATCTAGGGTGGACATCTTTAACCCTTTGCGGCACAGTGGGAATACGTATTCCCACCTTTTTTCATAGCATTTTTTGCAAATTAAGAATAGTTTTTGATGAATTTACCCTGAGTTTTTTGTTGTTTTACGATCATAGGATGATATACAATTGAAATTTACGTCAATTGGTGCCACAACTTTTATTAATTTGTTAATATTGTTAAACAAAGACGAAAAAACAGCCCTATTTATAAACAAAATTCATTATTGAAGAAACTTTCAGTTATAATTTTACAAAAATTTATACAAAGGAGTTTTTCGGATCGCTAATCACGATTCTGAACTCAGCATTTTGAAATTCAAAATGGCGGATCCAAGATGGCGGCAAAAATTTGGTTTATATTTTTTATTTTATTGAAAATTAGTATACAAGGGTTTTTGGGATCGCTAATCTCGATTCTGAATCCAGAATTTCGAAATTCAAAATGGTGAATCCAAGATCAGATTAATTATTTTTTGTATTTTTGTTTTTTTTGTTTTTTTTTCACTTTTATATTTTTATCTTCTCACCTTCAATTTTTTAATTATCTTAGCTTTCTAATTCATTTCAATCTTTCATGAATGATCTTATCCATCCATTTTATCCAAGTAATACCGCAGTATCAGACGTTCGGAAATCGTATTGTCCATGTTTCATTTGTTTGTCAAGCATTACAGATTTAGGTAACCCAGTGCGATTGGAACGTACAGTTCCGCAAGCAAATATTTTGTCTTCTTTCAGCGAAATTAATAGATCGACACCAGTGAAGAAATTGTCAAAGTACACATGGTGATTTTTACCAACAAGTTCACGCGTCAAATCTTTGACAACTCGCATGCTCCTAATTGTTTCTCAGAACTTTCGGTTTTGCCAGTATAAACTTGAAATTCACATACGGAACTGCGGACTCATCCGCACGAACCCAACATTTATATCCTCGTTTTATTGGTTTTGCTGGCAAGTATTGCTTCAGGCTACTTCGACCTTTGAATTTTATCATGGATTCATCGATAGATTGATATTTGCGTGGTTTCCAGCAAGTTTTGAATGTTTTTTGAAGTCTATCCAGTGTTGGATAGAGGAAACTCGGGGGAAATTCTTCGGCTTCCGGGCTCCTCGGCAAACGAGTGAGAGCGTTTCCCCGACTTTGAAAAGGGCGCCAGACAGCCGAAAATCGGTAGTCGTCGGGGAAAACGTCGGCAAGGCGAGCTTTTCCCAGCTCAAGCCAACCGACGTGAGTGGTACGCTCCACTCTTCCACCACAGCCTAAAAATCACCACAAACCCTTATCCTTGGTCCACGGCTGGCTCCACGCATGTACCTCGATCCAGGGGTAGGTATCGGCCTCGGCTATAAATCGCGAAAAGTAATGTCGGAACAATTAGCGCACGCACACAAGATGTCCGCCGGTCGTCCATGGTTTTGGCTCCTTCCTAGTCCTGCTAGAGTCGGAAAAAGGGAAAGGTTGGCAACAAAATCACGGCACTTTTGTCAGAAAACTTTTTATTTCACATGCGTTCCTTACAAACCGGCGCGACGGTTAACGCCTAAATACGCGAGGGGTGATGGCGGCCCAGCGTTCGCGCGAATTTGCAACGGTCGCGACGACGGAATTCGCACGTCTCGCGAACCGATAAATAACGCGCGCAACGCACCAAAAACACACTCGCGTTACACGATTAGGCGGCACTCGTCACCGCAAGGTCAGCCCTGCAAAGAAAATGTCGGCAACTTACAAAAATCTCCTAATTCCTCGGCGAATTGGTAGGGAGAGAGAGAGAGCTCTGTCGTGCTGTTGCTGCTGCTACGGCGGGTGACAAAATGGACGAGTCTTTTCGCTACTCGTCCTTCCCGGAAATCTCTTCCAAAATCGCGGATTTTCCCCAGCTATCGTCTATTCATCATAAGAGGCTATGCAAATTAGCCTACCCCTACCGCGGGTCCTTTATCAGAGAGAGCGGAACAAACAAGTTTCAACGCCCTCTCGTCATGTACAAATTTTCACTTAAGTCAGCGGCGCTCGGTCTAAGTATAAAATTTCGCATAGTCTGAATCATTTGTCTAATAGTTGTACGTTTCGCTATACATCATTATTTCGCAGTTCGTGATTTATTATTTTTTTCGCATGTCAGTTACAATGTTTTAGTCCAATTGTCCATTTATTTTGCCTGAATTAACAATAAATTCACTCGCAATAATTTATTCAAGTTGTCAGCTCATTCAAATTTTCGTCAGTAGCGCCCCTGTAATTGATTTGCATATGTATAAGTCAGTGTGTCTGTTTTATCGGTATTCTCGGTAGTGCGCATGGTCAGTAATTTAAAATAGTCGTTGGAAACTTCGCGCCGCTAGCGCCTTTAATTAGTATTTTCCTTTATCTCTCTCTATCTCTCTCTCGCTCCCTCTCTCTAGTGCTATCTCGCGCGCTCCCCTCCTTGTCGGTCTCGCATACGCGCGCGCTCTCCTACTCTATCTCTCGCTCTCATACACGCTATCGCGGCACATGTGCGGCGTCCAAAATGGCCGTGCCCGCTCGCACACGTGCTCGTCGCGCCTCGCGTTCGTCGTTCTCGGCGCCTCCTGGAGCGCTCGCTCGCCGTCCAGGTCCGCGTGTGTGTGTGTGCGGTTGTTCTTCGTTGGCGATACCTGTGGCCACAGGTGTCGTCATCCTCAGCAGTGTCAGTGTGTGTGCGCGCCACCGGTAGTAGCCGGCCGATCAGCTGATCGCCGGCTCCCGGTGGACTGTCTTCGTCGGCGGTGTCAGCCTCGTCCTGGCCAAGGGCGAGCTACGTCGGTGTGTGTGTATGTGTGGCTGGAAGGCCACGTTTGGCAGCTTCTCGGTTACGTGCCTCGGGAAGCTGCACGTTTTGTATGTGTGTTGGTGCGGCCTCCTCGCGTCTGCCGTCGGACGCCGTCTGTGTCCTTGCAACGCCCGTATCTCCGGTCGTGGGCGTTGCAGGGAGAAGAAAAGGGGCGCGCATTAGAGGGTGGGCCTTGCCGCAATTTATGCGGCCGGTCGCGAGACGGGTGGGCATAGGGCAAGGGCGCGCACGGGCAGCAGAAGGTGCGAGCTTCTGCTGCGCGCCTAATTACAATACCCCCCACTAGCCGGCACGCTACTAGCGTGCCGAGCTGGAGGGTTCCATGGTAGGCTCCTCCCGCCGTCTTGCGCCGGCCTTCAGAGGTATCGTGGGGTCTTACCAATTTTTGGCCTATTCGGCGGTCCCCACGGTAGGGTAGGTCTTGGTCCGAGGTCTGGTTCTGGTCAGCTGTCGGTGTCCGCTACAAGTTTGCTAAATATAAAAAAATCAGAGTCAGATGTCAGAAATCAGATGGTCGGCAATGTCAGATGAATCAGCGAGGTCAGCTCCGGTGTCAGGTTGTCCGCCAGGTCAGGACGTCAGTTTAGTCAGCAACGTCGGTTGGGTCAGCCTGGTCCTTTCCACGGTCAGATGGTCGGCAAGTCAGTTCCGGTGTCCAGGGTTTGGCTGTGTCAGGGTGTCAGTTCAGGAAGGTCAATAAATGACAGGGCGGAAGGTTATTTTTATCAGGGTTCGCCCTGCCGTTTATTGGCCCCGATACATAAGCCGTCTATCGGCGGCGGCGTTGTTGTTGTCGATAGTGGTGGTGGTGGCTCTCCTGACGCTCGACCTCCTCCATGGCCCGCAGCATCCGATCAAACTCCCGGAGGTCGGCCGGGCTGACTGTATAGTCGTCCTTAGATGGTGTAGAGTGGCGGGCCGACCTCCGGGACCCGTGGTGTGATGGCCACCGGGGAGGGCTGGTTCCACGGCTGGAGTGGTGGTGGTGGCGGCTGTGGGACCTTTCCCGCCGGCCTGGATGGTGGCGGTGGTCGGGCCCGTCCCGCCGAGGGTGTTGATTGTTGGCGGGCTCGTCCCACGGCCGGCGGTGAAGGTCGGCGGGTCCGTCTCGCCGCTAGTGTCGCCCCTCGGTGGCCTCCCGGTATGATGGTGGTGGTTGGTCGGGCCGGGTCACCGGAACGGCGGTCTCGCGGGGCGGCTCCCACCTGGACGGACGACTACGGGGTGCTGGCTGGTCGAGCCGGGTCACCGAGGTGGTGGTCTCGCCGGACGGTTCCCACCTGGATGGACGGCTGCGAGGTGGTGGGGGCGCCGTCTCCAATTCCCGACGGACTTGATGGTTTTGGCGGTGGCCCGTAGGTGTTGTTGGCCTCTCCGGCTGCTGTCTCCGCTGGCTGCGGGATCGAGGTCTCGGCGGCGGTGGTGATGTTGTCGCCGAGTTTTTCCTGCCCTGAGTATCATGCCGACGGTAATACGCGTCGGCACATCGTGGGCAGTGGAAAACCTCGGTCCCTCGCCGACCACAGTTGCCGCAGTACGTGTCCCTCTTGGGTCGCGGGCAGTCTGCGCGCTTGTGGTCGGTCTGCCAGCAGTTAAAGCAGCTCCGGGGAGGCGGGTCCACCGCTGGGTCCGTCGGGATCTTCGCCAGTCCTCCGAATCCCGCTCCAGTTGTTCTTGGAGTGTGGCTCTAGAATGGTTTTGCTGCAACCACGGCTGGAGGGTGGTTCACCACGGTCCGACGGATCGGAGGTCCGGCCTCCCCATCCGAAGATGTCTCGGATGGGTCCCCCGCCGCCACGAAGTCGTCCAGCTCGAGGTGACGGCGGGGGTTGTATTTACGGCGTTTGCCGCTCGCCGTGCGGTAGTGGAGGCCTTGGACCTCCGGTCGGTCGACCGGGTCCACTCTGGGTGCCACTATGGACCTTGATGGTGTGGGTCCGGCGGAATTTTCGGGTGCGACGGTGGTCTGTCGCACCTCTTGGATGGACTGGCGGCTCCTTGGTGGTTCGTGGTTAGCTGGTGGAGGGGAACTGGTGTTGATCCTGGGGCGTCGCAGTGTTGGTGGTGGTGCCATGGGTGCGGACGGCTCTTCGCTGCTGACATCGTCCGCCCATGACACTCCGAACGGCAGCGCGACGTTCTTGGGTCCCAGGTATTTATCCAGCTCCTCCTCCGCCTGGCCGTCGAGGGTCAGTCGCGAGTCGGACATGCTGGCGGCGGAGCTATAGGTGTTGGTGTGCTCCAATTCCGCCAGACCTCCTCCGCTCGCGACCTCTTGCTGACCCCCGGGCTGCTGGTCGGTGGTCTGCTGGTCGGTGAAAGGCTTGCCGGCCCACTCGGTGGTCTGTGGCCCGGCTTGAGGAAGGGCAGGTGAACTGGCCCGGGCGATGATGGCCCGTACTACTTCCATCCGCTGGCGCTCGGCCGGGTTCCATTGGTCCTCTGGGACCCGGGCCTGGAATGTTTTGCCCCAGCGGATGAGGCGCTCGCTCTCCGGGCCAGTTGGGAGTGGAGCTGGAGGCTGCATGGTGGTGGTGGCCTCCGCCTCGAGACGAGCTTTCTCCTGCTCGATCTCGCGTACCATGTCCTGGATAAACCAGCACATCTCCTCCTGGGTATGGGGTTTCCCTTTCCCTGGTTTGTCCTCCAGGGAGGGACTGGGCTCGATGCATAGAGCCCCCATACCCCGCTGGCAATTCGGCATGGTCGCGAGGGCCCGCAGGCGCAGGCTCGCCTCGGACTCCTCCTCGATGGTCAGGTCCGGTGATGGTTTTGGAACCCTTGCCGACGTCCCAGTGATGGTTTTGGGAACGGCCGACAAGGGAATCCTGACCATCAGGCTCCTGTCCTTCCTCTTGGCGATGGTGATCCTTGGTGCCATTGTCTGAAATTTTGTCAGTGGTTATTGTCTGAAATGGTCTGTTGTCGGACATCACGGGACATTACTTGACGGCACGGTGCATGCTGGTGGTGGTCCTTGGTATGGCCAAACCGAAGGTTTCCACCCCCCACTAGCCTGGAGAGGCTAGCCTGTCCAGGCGTCTACGACGGCACAAATACTGGGACATGCGGACTGTTAGCGGTTAGTTGGTCAGAATCTATTCTATGTTAGTTGTTGGTTATGTCAGAAAGAGAAAGGAAGAAAACGCGTTGTAATCTGATCCTTGATTATCTGCCTGAAATAAAATTGTCTGAATTTGTCAGAATTTGTTAGAATTTGTCAGAATTTGTCAGATTTAGTCAGATGTCGGAATTAGTCTAGATGTCTGATTATAGTCTGCTCATGTCTGAATTTCGTAATCGGCTGCGTCTGCTTCTTTGAATAGCTTCAGTTGTCTGATGTGCGCTTTTTCAGTCTGCTTCTTGTTTGTCGTTTCCAACCTGTATACCGTCGGTGTCAGTTTCTCTATGATCTTGAATGGTCCGTCGTACTTGCCTGCTAGTTTGGCTGAGAATTGGTTTGCTGCATTAGACAGGTGGTGGGTTTCTCGGAGGACTAGGTCGCCAACCTCGAATTGTACGTCTTTCCTACCCGCATTGTAGTTTTCAACCATTTTGTCGTGGCTCTTTTCTATATTTCGTTGAACCATTTCTTGTAGGTCATGGAGCTTTTGTAGTCTGTCGGGCCATTCTTTCGGGTCTGGTGTCAGTTTTGGTTCTGTCGATTCTACCTCGCGTCTTAGGCTTTTCACTGGTCTGGGTTGTCTGCCATAGTTTAGGAATGCTGGTGAGACTCGGGTGGCTGATTGGACTGCGGTATTGATGGCATGTCTGAACGCGTTCAAATTTTTGTCCCAGTTGCGATGGTCGTTGCCTACGAAGGTCGCTATCATGGTCTTTAACGTTCTGTTGCTCCTTTCTACTGGTTGGCTTGCGGGTGGTAGGGCACTGTAGTCGTATGTCTGATTCCATATTCTGTCAGCATAGTGTCTAGGTGCTTGTTCACGTACTCCTTTCCATTGTCTGTTAGCAATTTGGTGTTTCCCAACGGAATAATATCAGTTCTTCCAGGGCTTTAGCGACGGCTTTTCCGTCAGCTGATCGTACTGGCTTAATTTCTATCCATCGTGTGAAGAAGTCTTGGAACACGATCAGGTATTTGAACTGATTTTTGCTTCGTGGAAATTCCATAGTGTCTGCTGCTACCACTGCCCATGGTCGGTCAATATTGCGTTTGCCCATGAGTCCTTGTGGGCCTTGTTGGCTGGATTTAAACTTTTGGCAGAGAGGGCATTTCGTGACGAAATTGTATGTGTCTGAATACATTCCTCGCCAATAATACTCATGGGCTATCCTCATATACGTCTTTTCTACGCCCAGGTGGCCTGTAGATGTCAAACAATGTGCGTCTTTCATGACTTGCGTCTGATGTTCGTCGGGTACTACTAATTTCCAGGTTGTTTCGCCGCCTGTTACTGGGTCTAAAAGCGGGTCAAAGCGTCTGTGATACAGCATGTTGTCTTCTATTTTCCAGTCGGGGTATTTGTCGGGCTTTTCTTTAACCTCCGTTCGCCTTTTTACATACCAGCTGTCTTGTATAGTCTGAAATGCTGCTATCTGTTTGATTTCCTCGTCCATGCGGGATAGCGCGTCTGGTACCTGGTGTAGTGTACCCTTCCTGTGTTTGAAGGTCACTCTCTCTTGCATTAGATCACAAGTCCATCGTCCTAGTCTGCCTTTCGGTTCTTTTATGTTAAATAAATATACTAAGGCTGAGTGGTCAGTGATAACGGTGTAGTCGTATCCATGGTCGGAGTTTAGTTATTGCGTACATGACTGCTAGAAGCTCCTTCTCGGTTACTGAGTAGTTTCTCTCTGGCCCGGTCAGTGTTCTGCTTATATAAGCGATGGGGTGTTCGCCATCGTCAAATTCTTGTGTCAGTACTGCTCCTATTGCAAAATCGCTTGCGTCTGTTTGTACGGTGAATGGTCTGCTAAAGTCTGGTCTGGCAAGTACTGGAGCTTCTGTCAGTGATCGTTTGAGTTTCTCGAACGCTTCTTGTTGGTCAGGTCCCCAGTTAAATACCTGGTGTTTCTTTAGCAGCTTCTGTAGTGGTATCTTAATGTCTGAACAATTCTTTATAAATCTAGAATACCACTCGACCATACCTAGGAAACTGCGCACTTGTTTGACTGTTTTTGGCACTGGGAATCCAAGTACTGCCTTCGTACGGTCAGGGTCTGGTCTTAAGCCTTCTTGGTCTAGTAGGAATCCTAAATATGTCAGTCTTGTACAGCCAAATTCGCACTTTTTCGCATTTATCTGTAGCCCAGCTTCATTTATGCGTCTTAACACGAGTTCGAGATACTTCGTGTGGTTTGTAAAGTTGTCAGTGGCTATTATGATGTCGTCCAGGTATGGGAATACTTGTGGTTCCTAGTCTGGTCCGAATAATGCGTCGGCTAGTTTTTGGAATGTCGCAGGAGCATTTACTAGTCTGAACGGCATGACTACGAATTCCCATAGGCCTTCACCTGGGCTTGCGAACGCTGTATATTCGCAGCTGCCTTCCTCGAGTGCTACTTGAAAATAAGCTTGCTTCAGGTCGATCTTGCTTATATACTTTGCATGTCTGAGTTTGTCTAGAATCGAGTCCATGTTTGGTAGGGGGTATGCATCTTTTCTGGTTACTTTATTAAGATCCCTGAAGTCGATGCAGAATCTCCATGAACTGTCAGGCTTGCGTATCATTACTGGTGCGCTGCGCCACGCACTTTTTGAAGGTCTGATAATGCCTAGTTGATACATTTTGTCTATTTCTTCCCTTATGATCTTTTGGACTGCTGGTGACATTCTACGTAAGCCTTGTCTGATGGGTTTTGAGTCTCCTACGTCTATAAGATGTTTAACTAAAGGAGTTCTTCCTAACTTGTCAGATAATGGCGGTATTAGTCGGTCTGTGATCTCTTGAATCTGTTTGGTCTGTTCTTCGGTGATTTCGGTCAATCCAGCGCATTGAGCGAAGAAGGCAGTCTGTTTGGAGCTTTGTCTGGGGTTTAAATGGTGCCATTTTCCATTATGTACACGCCATTTTCGTTCTCGGAACAATACCAGCATGTTCCATTGTTCCAGAAAGTCTAAACCTAGTAATATCGGCGGACCTGGCAGGTTTTCCATCGCTTTGAAGTGAAATTTGTCTGTGTGGCCGTCGAAATCTATTTGTAAAGGCAGTTCACCTACAGTTTTCTCTGCCTTTCCCGTGATGCCCTGAATGTTCGTATAATTTGGTACGAGTCGGTCTCTGTACTTATTTACTATTTTTGGTCCAATCAGCGATAATTCTGCTCCCGAGTCTACCAGTGCGTCATACGCTATGCCATCTATCACGATAGGTATAAAGCATCTTGTGTCCGAGTTTGCACTTGCAATTGAGTTGGTTTGTGGTGCGTCGTCGGTCGTCTGGTCATTTTCTGTATCTTCTTGGTCCGCAATCTCGGTTTGTTTGTCTGTACTTAGGACAGGCTCAACCTCTAAACCTACGTTCCTCTGCATCGGTTGAGGGAGCGTGGGATTTTCCGAGTCGGAGTCTAATTTGTTTGTACTAGGTTCTGTTTCCGTCAGGACAAACTCGACCTCTGGACCTACGTTCCTCTGCATCGGTTGAGGGAGTGTGTGGTTGTTCGAGTCGGATTCTGGTTTGTTCTTTTCGGGTTCTGTTTCTGTTTTCTCATACGTCTCTGTCTGATTTTTCTTGCTACGAGGCATGTTAATCGGGTGATGAAGGTCGGTCACTCTCAGAACAGGTTCCACCTCCAAACCTACGTTCCTCTGCATCGGTTGAGGGAGCGTGGGGCTGTCTGAGTCAGTGTCTGATTTGTCGGAATACTTTTCCTCATGGTCGGAGAACTGTACTATTTTCCTCGGTTTCGGTTGTATTCCTTCGATGTCTGTTGTTATTTCTTCTACTTTGTCTGTTTCATTTTGAAGATTTGTGCAATTTCCATCTTCGTTGTTGTCTGATTTGGTTTGAAGGTCTGTATTTGTCTCCTCTGGTTGTAGCCATTCCATAGGAGGAAATGTTGTGTTCTCTACCAGTCGGTTTTCCTTTTGACTTTCGCCGTTGATATCAAGGAGGATTGTCTCGTGGTTCTTCAGGCCTCTTAATAGCTTGCTCAGTGGTTCATCATCGACCCAGGTCATTGGCTGTGGTGGCATTTCTAATGTCTGGTCAGCTTGTTTCGGGTCCTCTTCGTCTGAGCTTGCGGACGTATCTTTCGCCTCTTCACACGATGAAAGCTCCCATATGTTTCGGTAGTTTGTTTCTTCGTCTGTGTCTGAAAGGAATTAGGATGCGTTGTTGGCTGCTATTTCCCATTTTCCATTGTTTAGGCCTATTGACGGTTGTTGGTGGAGAGCATCGGCCTCATTTGCTCCCCGCCCGACCCGTTTCCCAACAGTTCTGTGCGAATTGGCTGGCAAGTTTTGCAGAAGTCGAATGGTGCGCCGATGCTTTTACAGACCTGGCAGTGAGTCTGTCTTCGCGTTTTCGAGCGGTCTTTGGGGAATAACGCTTCTTTCTTCTCGCAGTTTGCAGCGTAGTGCCCTGGTTCGTAGCAGAAGAAACATGGATTCCGAGGACATTTTCTGTAACTGTGGTTACCTTGACAGCATTTACAGGGCCCTTGTTCGTGGTCTGACTGGTCGGTATCTATGTCAGATCGTCGGTTTTCATTCCTTAGTGGGACCAATGATGGCATGTTCCATCTTGACCCCACGTCGGCTTTATGTGCGGCTAATGTCTGGTTATGGTCGGTGTTGGTTTGTCTGTTGGCCTGGTTCATTGGTGGCAAGCCAATGAACTGTTGCGGGCTTTGGTACGTCGCCACTTGCGCCATCATTTGTTGCTGGTATGGAGCTTGCTGTGTTGTTTGTTGTGACTGGGCTGGCTCTTGTTTCTTATTTTTGCCCTTTCGCGAGGTGTCTTTTTGTTTTTCATTCCTCGCTTCGTCTGTTGGCTGTATTTGTTGGGCGCTGGATACCTTACTGTTCCTTTTCTTGGTCAGTTTTGGTGCTACTGTCGGAAAACGGGTTTTCTCTGGTGGTGGATGGTATTGTTCTTCCATCTCTTCCAAACCTTCCCATTTGTGGCCGTAATATATCATGTCGCTGAAGTTATATATGTTCTTGTCTGACATGAACTTGCGACACTCCGGTACCAGTCCTCGTTTAGCGATCATTACCTGGATGTCTTTGGGCATCGGTCTGAGTGGTTCCGCGTTCCGCTACATCGCCAGCCATCACTTCTGAGGTGGCTGGCGATGTAGCGGAACGCGTAGAGGTAGTCCGTGATAGATTCTCCTCGGGCCTGCGTTCTCGCTCTCAGCTCTTCCTCTATGTCCTCGTCGTCGAGTCTTTTACCGTAGTTTTCTCGCAATGCTCGTGCCAGGTCTTGCCAGTTGTGGATTTCTCTTGCGATTCCACGGTACCAGGATTTCACCTCCTTGGAGAAGGTTACTGTGATGATCCGCAGTAAGTCCTCGCTCGATAGCTGTGCCTGGTATTTCAGTTCGTCTACTTCGTAGATAAACTCGTCTGGTTCGTCATTGCCATTGAATTTTAACTTCCGACATTCCAACATCTTGATGTTCTTCATGTCCCGTCTGTTTATTTCTTCTGCTGTTGTTCCGAGTCCATCAGGATAGTGTGTTCTCGGAGGTACATTGCCGGGTTTGTCTGAGTCGCTGGAGTTCGAGCGGTATGGGTCTGGTTCTCTCCAACGATTTCTGACGTCATGCTCTGGCGGATTCGAGGCTTGCCTTGGTATGCTATGGTTAGCGTCGGTTTGTCTGCGAGGGCCTTCTTCATGATGTCTGCGAGGAACATTCTCGTATTGTCTGCTGGGGCTTTCGTCTTCTCGTCGGCGAGGACTTACATAGCGAATTCTGGCTGGGTTTTCCGACTGAGGCCTGTATGTGCTTTCGTGTTGTGGTCGGTGTGGGTTCTCGTTGCGAGGTCTGCGTGGGCTCTCATAGCGAGGTCTATGTGGGCTCGTATAGTGAGGTCTACATGAGTTAGCATCTCGAGGCCCGTATGAGCTGGCATAACGGTTTCTGTCGGGACTGGCATAGCGGTGTCGGTACGGGCTTGCGTAGCGAGTTCTGTCCGGGCTGGCGTAGCTAGGTCTATATGGGCTTACATATCGAGACCTGGGCGGGTTATTGTAGTGATACCTGGGCGGGCTGTTGTGGCGATACCTAGGTGGGCTAATATAGCGAGACCTGTGTGAGCTAGCGTATTGGTATCTGTTCGGGCTCACGCTGCGATCCTGGCGTCTATCTTGCTGTCTGTCTGGGTAGCTTTGGTACGGGCTGATGTGTCGGTATCTGTAGGGCTGCCGTTATATTGTCTGTGGTTGACGTCTCTCTGTCGGATCTTCTGGATCTGTCTGTTGTCTGAGTGCGGGAGACAGCTTTTTCCTGCAAGCTTCTCTGCTCATGGTTTCTGTTTGTTGCGGCGCGTTGTTTTGAATTTCTCTTGGTCTGGCGCCGGTCTGTTGTATCGGTATCGGGTCTGTAGTCAGGTACCTTCGTCTTTCTTCGTTGCCTAGTAGCAGGTTTTGGTCCGGTAGGTGTGAGTGTGCGTGTATTTCGGGCGTTACCCCCCACGTGACCTTCTCTTTTAACAGCGGCTTTGGTGGTCTGACTGCTCCGGCTACTTGTTGTGTCTCTGCGTCACTGCTGTCGGATACTGGCTGACGAGTTTTGATCCTACGTGTGCGTAGTCTTGCTGGCGAACGCGGAGTCTGAAAATTTGCCGGTTCGTCGTCTGAGCTCGTTCTGTCAGTTTGAAGTCGCCTGGTTCTCTCTACTACTGCCAAGTCGGGGGTCTGTTGTCGGATCTCGGTCGGCTGTAGTCTAGGCGGAGTTGCGAGGGTCAGTAATGGTGGCGTTTGCCGTTGTATCCTCGTTTGGTGGTCCTCTGGTATGTCTCGGTTGTATGTCGCCTCATCGGCAGACATTGTTCGGCGGACAATTGAGGCGCGATTGGAGTCGGTTTCATGGTCCTCGTTCCATAAAACCCTGGCGAACGGAGGGAAACTGTCGACACGCTGGCTTCGAGTTATCGCTGGGTTGACCGATAGTCGCTGCTCTCTTGCCATCCAACGAAGCAGTTCCAGTCTGTCCGTGTTGGCGTCTGTTGTTACCATCAGTCCGGTTTGGCGCATTTCCGCTCGAATTTCCTCGTCGGTATTTTCAGCCATTCTGTTTGCCAGGTCCCGAGCTATTTTATTTTTCTTCAGGATCATCAGGAGGTCGCTATTTGACAGCGCTATTTTTCCTGTGATCCTGGCCGGAGTTTCGTCGTGTGAAAGGCCCATTTTGTCTGTTCACAGCTAGTCAAGGAAGTGTCAGATCTTGCGGTCAGTCTCTTTTTCTTCGGAAGCGTCTTGTTAATCTTCCTGAAAATTAATTTGTCTGATCGCTGCTGAAAGAAATTTGTCAGAGGAGTCAGCGTCAGAAAGTCAGATTTTTCTCTTCAGAATCTTCCTGAAAATTAATTTGTCTGATGTCTGAGAGAAAAAAAAAATTGTCAGAACGCGGCTGTAAGAAGGTCAGAGTCAGAAATTGTCAGATATTTCTTCAGGTTAGTCTTTCTGAAAAAGAAACGTCTGAAAAAAAAAATGTCTGATTTCTTCTTTACTTTCCTTGCTGTTGGTGGAAAGAACAGACAAGAAGACAGAGAATATCTCACACAAAATTTCAAAGTTTTTCCACACAAAATAAAAAAACAAAATTTCAAATATATATATAATATAAAAAAATTCAAAATCCGGAAAACAGAAAAAAAAAACGGATTATGCTGCGCTAACGGACGACGAATTTTTCGCGAAACCGAATTGTTGGGCGCCACTTGTTGGATAGAGGAAACTCGGGGGAATTTCTTCGGCTTCCGGGCTCCTCGGCAAACGAGTGAGAGCGTTTCCCCGACTTTGAAAGGGGCGCCAGACAGCCGAAAATCGGTAGTCGTCGGGGAAAACGTCGGCAAGGCGAGCTTTTCACAGCTCAAGCCAACCGACGTGAGTGGTATGCTCCACTCTTCCACCACAGCCTAAAAATCACCACAAACCCTTATCCTTGGTCCACGGCTGGCTCCACGCATGTACCTCGATCCAGGGGTAGGTATCGGCCTCGGCTATAAATCGCGAAAAGTAATGTCGGAACAATTAGCGCACGCACACAAGATGTCCGCCGGTCGTCCATGGTTTTGGCTCCTTCCTAGTCCTGCTAGAGTCGGAAAAAGGGAAAGGTTGGCAACAAAATCACGGCACTTTTGTCAGAAAACTTTTTATTTCACATGCGTTCCTTACAAACCGGCGCGACGGTTAACGCCTAAATACGCGAGGGGTGATGGCGGCCCAGCGTTCGCGCGAATTTGCAACGGTCGCGACGACGGAATTCGCACGTCTCGCGAACCGATAAATAACGCGCGCAACGCACCAAAAACACACTCGCGTTACACGATTAGGCGGCACTCGTCACCGCAAGGTCAGCCCTGCAAAGAAAATGTCGGCAACTTACAAAAATCTCCTAATTCCTCGGCGAATTGATAGGGAGAGAGAGAGAGCTCTGTCGTGCTGTTGCTGCTGCTACGGCGGGTGACAAAATGGACGAGTCTTTTCGCTACTCGTCCTTCCCGGAAATCTCTTCCAAAATCGCGGATTTTCCCCAGCTATCGTCTATTCATCATAAGAGGCTATGCAAATTAGCCTACCCCTACCGCGGGTCCTTTATCAGAGAGAGCGGAACAAACAAGTTTCAACGCCCTCTCGTCATGTACAAATTTTCACTTAAGTCAGCGGCGCTCGGTCTAAGTATAAAATTTCGCATAGTCTGAATCATTTGTCTAATAGTTGTACGTTTCGCTATACATCATTATTTCGCAGTTCGTGATTTATTATTTTTTTCGCATGTCAGTTACAATGTTTTTGTCCAATTGTCCATTTATTTTGCCTGAATTAACAATAAATTCACTCGCAATAATTTATTCAAGTTGTCAGCTCATTCAAATTTTCGTTAGTAGCGCCCCTGTAATTGATTTGCATATGTATAAGTCAGTGTGTCTGTTTTATCGGTATTCTCGGTAGTGCGCATGGTCAGTAATTTAAAATAGTCGTTGGAAACTTCGCGCCGCTAGCGCCTTTAATTAGTATTTTCCTTTATCTCTCTCTATCTCTCTCTCGCTCCCTCTCTCTAGTGCTATCTCGCGCGCTCCCCTCCTTGTCGGTCTCGCATACGCGCGCGCTCTCCTACTCTATCTCTCGCTCTCATACACGCTATCGCGGTACATGTGCGGCGTCCAAAATGGCCGTGCCCGCTCGCACACGTGCTCGTCGCGCCTCGCGTTCGTCGTTCTCGGCGCCTCCTGGAGCGCTCGCTCGCCGTCCAGGTCCGCGTGTGTGTGTGTGCGGTTGTTCTTCGTTGGCGACACCTGTGGCCACAGGTGTCGTCATCCTCAGCAGTGTCAGTGTGTGTGCGCGCCACCGGTAGTAGCCGGCCGATCAGCTGATCGCCGGCTCCCGGTGGACTGTCTTCGTCGGCGGTGTCAGCCTCGTCCTGGCCAAGGGCGAGCTACGTCGGTGTGTGTGTGTGTGGCTGGAAGGCCACGTGTGGCAGCTTCTCGGTTACGTGCCTCGGGAAGCTGCACGTTTTGTATGTGTGTTGGTGCGGCCTCCTCGCGTCTGCCGTCGGACGCCGTCTGTGTCCTTGCAACGCCCGTATCTCCGGTCGTGGGCGTTGCAGGGAGAAGAAAAGGGGCGCGCAATAGAGGGTGGGCCTTGCCGCAATTTATGCGGCCGGTCGCGAGACGGGTGGGCATAGGGCAAGGGCGCGCACGGGCAGCAGAAGGTGCGAGCTTCTGCTGCGCGCCTCATTACACCAGCAATTTATCATAATTAGGCTCACCTTTTTTAGGTTCTGTGCTGTTGTCGGATATATGCAAATTACCTAATATGAATCCGAAACGAACAGCCGGCATTAGCGAGCTTATATATGAATCCTTCAACTTTGGGTCACTCGACCAATAGTCGCGATAAGAAGGCAGTTTTTCTATTCCCATCAGAATATTAATTTCTAGAAAAATCAGTAACTCTTCTTTTTTGATCAATTGCTTTTCCTAAGTTTTCTCCTGTGTATATTTATTTGTTTGCTGAACTAGTAAATCCAGCAGCATGTCGTCAGGAAAAAGACACAAAAAAATATCTAGTGGAGATTTTACGTTTTCGGGGATATTTGGTCCGAAATCAGCAGTTAATTAATCGTCATCTCTATTTTTTCCTTTTTTCTTCCATACTTCATTGACAGATCGTTCTCCTTGATCTTCATCTGAATCGCGGTCACCTTCATTCTCTTCAAGCTGATCTTCGGTTTCTACATTTATATCATCCTCCTCTTGGTCTGAATCAACAAGTCCATCTACTGACTCCGTGTCGCTAGGAATATCAGCAATTTCCATTTTGTATTTGTAATTATAAAAAAACTCGACTACTTGATAAAAAAAATTTTTAATGCTACAGGATCGGTACAAGCTCTTACGAAAATTGCAACTCACAACAGATTTTAGTGTATTATACTACAATGATCCGTACGAATCTATTTTACGCTCTAAAATTGTTTTTCCATCGGTCTCCAATAGATGACTTGAAATGTTCGATGTGCTATATAACTGAAAGAATTTTTAACACTCGCTATATTTTTACTCTTATGTATACGTATATAATTTCACGATTATTGAAGTCAAGTAAGTTTGGTAATGATTTATCCTCTGATTTACTGAATTGGCATTGGATCTAATGGAGTACCAGCATACAGAAATTACAACATTTGAACAGATGACGGTTTGTTACAGCCTCTATTGATGGAAGGAGTTGACTTTTAAAAATATGGAATTTCAGAACTTTCCGCAGAAAGAAAGGAAATTTTCGAAGAAATATGATCACCCATCCCGAAAACCTCTACATGCACATTTTCAGAAGAAATTCTGAAATATCAATATTTGCTGTCGTCTTGGATTCGTTATTACGAATTTCGGAAATTTGAGTTTAGATTCATAATTAGCGACCGCAAAAACCCTTGTATACCAACTTTCAATAAAATAAAAAATATACATTGAATTTACGCCGCCATCTTGGATCCGTCATTTTGACCGCCATTTTGAATTTCGGAATTCTGAGTTCAGAATCGTGATCAGCGATCCCAAAAACCCTTGTATACCAATTTATACGAAAACTGGTTTCTCTGAAAAATGTATGCCGTAAAGGGGGGTTGGGTTGGGTTGGGTTGGGTTGGGTTGGGTTGGGTTGGGTTCGGGTTAATCGTCAATGTTTTAATCGAAATTGTTTTTGGGTCGAAGCAGTCTGCTACTCTTGTATAAACCATACTTTTACCCTCTTTCTTTTTAGTTGGAGAGATCGAGAGGAGCAATGAGACAAGAAATATTTTCAGCTGCCGCATGTGTTGTATATCGCGGTTCTATGTAATTATAATATTCCTGTACTATTTCGTAGGAAATTCGTAATGGAAATCTGCAGTTGAAGAAACCTTATAGCGTTCATCGTAAGTTTTAAAATATAGATTATACTTTCACGTATTCTATTTGTTATGAAATGTTTGCCTTCGTTTTCATTAATACTTTACACGCAATTTTTTCATTTTCTTTTTACATTAATCACTTTTTACATTAATTCGATTAGAACATATTACATTGATAGGTGGTTTTGGTAAGCGGTATCTCATCTATAAATAATATATATAAATGGTATTCATTTTCGTTGATCAACGCATATGCATGCCTAGTATGTTATTTTCTCTCTGGTAAACGTTGAAATGACTTTTAGTTTAGGCGTACGTACGCAGCTTTCTACGCACGGAGCATACTCAACGTATAAAGTCGTTCAGTACAGCGGAGAAGGCTCCTCTGCTGTAATAACTCGATTCAGTTGAGGATCCTTATACTTGCGCTTGTGTCGCCTAAGATACCTAAATAACTAACATCGCTTTTGTACAGCATCATATATAGAGTCAGGTGTGCGTGGATTGATTGGTAAAACAGTAATATTTGAGTGTTTTCCGTACTGTATGAGCAAGAATTTTTTTTTTTTTTTTTTTTATTAAGCATTTTAGACCTCGTAAGAAGTTTACATCTGCATTACATTGGTTTTGTTGTTGTCTTTGTATATACATAAGCTTATGAACTATATGGTTTATATTTTACCTTTATGTACTTATTTGTTTTCTAATTAGTGTCTTGAGGTCAATTTATTTTTTTCTCGCTTTTAAACATATTTGTTACATTTTTTGAGAAATATAAAGATATATTTACAAGCTTTAATATTTGGTTGTGCTATTATATCTTCTATTCGTGATGGTAGTTGTATATTCAATTTTCTGAGGTTTTCATACAATTTTATTCTTTCGTCATTATACAGGTGGCATTGCCATATAAGGTGATTAAGGTTTTCGGGGAATTCATTACAATCACATAAAGGATTTGTTATAACTTTTATTCTGCTTAGGGATTCACGCAAATTGTAATGATCTGCTCTACATCGGTTTATTGTGACAATAAACTCTCTTTGGAGGTTTTGCTTTGCAAACCAAGGTCTGCTACTTTCTTTGTAGTAGTTTTTAAAGTAGGCACACCCTTTTTTTGTTCCTTCGTCTACTAAACGTTTATTTGTTTCAATACGAGCTGCTGTTTTATATTTGCTATATAGATCAATGAATGGTAGGCTCATTTGTTCGTATTGTAGGTTTGCTGCAGCGTATTTTGCTAGTTTATCGGCTGCTTCGTTACCTCGTATTCCTACGTGAGATGGAATCCAAACGAACATAATAGCTGAATTTTCGCTGTTTGTCATAATGTTATTGTATATTTCTTTAATGTCTAAAATATAATCGTTTGTATTTATGTTTGTATGAGGAGACTTGAGACTCAGTAAACCACTTAAGCTATCCGAGAAAATGATAAAGTTTTCATTGGATCTAGTGTTTGCTATTTCGACTGCGTCACGAAGGGCAGTACATTCAGCCGTATAAATAGATGCGTCACTTGGGAGGTTTCTTGCGATTTTTATGTCTAAATCTGGGCATATGCATGCAGTGCCGATTTTCGAATTCGATAGCTTGCTGCCGTCGGTGTAAAGAGCGTGAGCTCTGTTTGACTTTACGAAATTATCTATTAGTTTATTAGGGTCGGTTGTTTTCTTGATTTTTTCTCCTAATTCTATATTTATATCGATTATAGTTCTTGTAACATTGTAATTTCGGCAGTATAAATTGTAATTTTGCGGAACTATTTTTCCCACATCGAATAATTCGACTATGCATTCATGCAACATTGTTGGGTTTTTTTCGTTGAGAAATTTCTTTTTTTGATAATTTTTGTATATTTTGTGTACAGTTTCGTATAGACTAGAATTTGAATTTGAAAGAGTTTTTGTTAAGAAGCATCTACACAGTAGTTTTGCTCTCTCTTGTATAAATTGTTGCTTTGATTCGTGTATTATTACGTTAGTGGGTGTGGATATGCGGTAGCCCATAGCTGATCTTATGGCAGAGTATTGGATTTTTTCGATTTTGTCTATGTTAGTCTTATGTTTAGGTAAATATATGAAGCTGCCATATTCTATTACCGACCGGACAAAGCTCTTGTATAGTGTGAGGAGGGATTCCGGATTTGAACCCCACCAAGTACCACAGAGAAATTTTATAATATTATTTGCTCTTGCACATTTCTTTTTGACGTATTCAACGTGCAGATTGAAGGAAAGTTTATAATCGAAGTAAATTCCTAGAAATTTTACTGTTTGGCTCGATTTTATAGTGTGTTCATCAATCTCGATTTGTGTTTGACCTGGTCTTATATTTTTCCTATTAAAATTTATAAAAATCGTCTTGTGGGGGGGCTAATTCTAATCCTAATTCGGCTAGATTATTTTTCAATATTTTGACTGCTCTTTCTAGTCGCTTGCTATAATTTTTTGCTGTGGTGCAATATAGTGCAATGTCATCAGCGAATTGTGAATTTGTTATATCCTTTGGTAGGTTTTGCGTTATATCTTTTGTATATATTATATACAAGAGCGGACTTAATACACCTCCCTGTGGTAAGCCTTTGCCTGCAGTCCTATATCCAGTACCTAATGCGTCACAATGGACGATTCGAGAGTGTGTTATAAATTTTACAAAATTTATTATGTTTATTGAGCAACCTATCTTGGCTAATTTTTTTAGTAGGATATCGCTATTTATATTGTCGAATGCGCCACTTACATCTAAGAAGGCCGCTAGTAGCTGTTTCTTTCTCGACATTGCTTGTTCTGCGTGGAGTTTCAAGTTTGACAGATTGTCTATACTAGATTTTCCTTTTCTAAAACCCGACTGTGATTTTGGTAGAATATTATGGTGTTCGCACCACCATTGAAGACGATTTTTAGTAAGTGTTTCGAGGAGCTTGCAAAAGCAGGAGGTAAGAGCTATTGTGCGCACTCCTTTGTTTCCCGGTTTAGGGATAAAGTGTGCATATGATTTTCGCCAGCTATTAGGATAAGAATTTGTTTTGTACATTTCGTTGTAGATGTCTAACAATATAAGTTTATATTTCACTGGTAGTTTTTTTATGGTACCATATTCGATACCATCCATACCCGGCGCGGATGAACAATTGGTCGATTCGAGTGCCATATTGAATTCAACAAAATCGAACGGAGTGCTAAAAAATTCATTCTCTGCGCACAACGGTATATCTTAGGGGTCAGAGGTAACCCATGGAGGGGTAATTTTGTTTACGCGTCGTTTATACTTTCCTGAAGTTGTAGGTGTTCTGTTTGGTGTGGTAAATTTATCTTGATCCACTTGTTTTTAAGGACTTTGGCTTTATACCATGCGTAAGAGGAGTCTTTACGGAAGTTAATAGTGGCTGCGAATTTTTTAAAGTTTTGACGTTTCTTTTTTTTGAATAGTTTCGTAGCTATAGCCGCGGCCTTCTTATATGCTATTAGGTCTACTAAGTCTTGAGTGAATCGCCATTTTTTAAGTGCTGCTCTTCGTAACCGTTTAGCTTTGTTACATTCTTCGTCCCACCATGAGGCCGGGTTGTTATGTTTTTTAGCGCTAACTTTTTTCTTTATAGGGGTGTTTTCAGCTATGGCTTTTGTTATAATTTCTAAAAAAGTTTCGTATTTTTCTCGTGCTGTGCTGGTATCATATTTGGCAGAGAAGAATTCTTGGTATTTTACTTCTAGTTGAAGTTGTACTCTTTCCCAATTTGTTCTAACTGAATGAATTTTGAAAGATTTTCGTTTATATGTACATTTTTCGATATTTATAGAGCAAAAAATCGGGTAGTGATCCGATCCAAATGTTTCCTCTTTAGCTTCTACGTTAATATTGGCTGCTAAATGTTGAGTTGAGAATAACAAATCTATGTTAGAGTAAAAATTTCTATGAAAGTCCGATCGAGTAATTGTGTTATGATTATGTAAGTATAAGTTTGCTTCATCTGTGCTTTCATAGAGCCTTTCTCCGTTCTTATCTGTGTAGGAGCAATTCCAAATAGTGTTATGCGCGTTAAAGTTGCCCACCAGGATGCTTGGGCGATTTGTGTTTATATTTTGTATGATATTATGCCAGTGCTCTTGCGACAATACGTTTCCCGGAGTTCGGTAGCTGACAATTATATCGAGTGAAGGTTTTGTGTTTGTAAGAATAATACCACATACTTCTACCGACTGGTCTGGAGATTTGATTTTTTTAATTTCGCGATAGGCTATATTTTTTCTAACCATTATTAGTATACCTCCGCCTGTAGAGTGTGTTCTATTTTTTTTATATTGTACAAAGCCGGGAGCGATTATTTTTTCATTTTCAATATTTTTATCCTTTAGCCATGATTCGACGCATATGAATATATCTATGTCTTTTAGTAGCGAGGGTAATTCTTTTTTACGTTTGTTTATGCTACGAGCGTTCCAGAATAATATTTTTAAATCAGAAGTTTTATAAATTTTGTTACTTGCCATTTTAATTATATGTGTATTTTATTAAATCGTGCTTTGATCGGTATCGGTATCGGTATTTTCATCGTCTATGTTATCTTCCGCTACTTCGCTATGGCGATTGAGCGAGGCTTTCAGAGCGTTTCTTACTTTTGTTATTTTTGATTTGGTACCTCGAGGTATTACATATTTGTAGATTTCGGTAAGCATGTTTGATAGAGCTTCTAAGTCGTTTGTATACGTACTAGCTAATTCGACAACGTTCGAATTCTCGAGCGTGTTTTCTAAGAATTTTATAAGACCTTCATAATTTATAGGAAAGTTTTTCGCAGAGTTTACAAGATCACGCGCTGGTATCAGATGCTCGGTAAAATTTGTTTTCCTTTCTGTTTTTAGTTTTTTTTTTTGCGTACCTTTTGTGTTTATTGACTGTTTTTTCTCTTGCATTGACGCCTGCGTCTCTTGCGACGCAGATGACGTTGAGCTGGATATTGGTCTTTTCGTTTAATTGAAGTTCCATGGGAGTTGGTTTTTTGAAATTGGTTTCTTCAGGTTGCTCGTTTTGCCCAGTCAGTGCTTCTGTTTCGACCGTTGTATCTTCGTTTTGGTTTTCTTTTGTGGCATTTGTATCGGCATTTTTGCAGTGTTTAGCAATGTGTCCTTCTTCTTTACAAATGTAGCACGTCAGTTTCTCGTACTAAATACTCGCTACTCTTGTATAAACCATACTTTTACCCTCTTTCTTTTTAGTTGGAGAGATCGAGAGGAGCAATGAGACAAGAAATATTTTCAGCTGCCGCATGTGTTGTATATCGCGGTTCTATGTAATTATAATATTCCTGTACTATTTCGTAGGAAATTCGTAATGGAAATCTGCAGTTGAAGAAACCTTATAGCGTTCATCGTAAGTTTTAAAATATAGATTATACTTTCACGTATTCTATTTGTTATGAAATGTTTGCCTTCGTTTTCATTAATATTTTACACGCAATTTTTTCATTTTCTTTTTACATTAATCACTTTTTACATTAATTCGATTAGAACATATTACATTGATAGGTGGTTTTGGTAAGCGGTATCTCATCTATAAATAATATATATAAATGGTATTCATTTTCGTTGATCAACGCATATGCATGCCTAGTATGTTATTTTCTCTCTGGTAAACGTTGAAATGACTTTTAGTTTAGGCGTACGTACGCAGCTTTCTACGCACGGAGCATGCTCAACGTATAAAGTCGTTCAATACAGCGGAGAAGGCTCCTCTGCTGTAATAACTCCATTCAGTTGAGGATCCTTATACTTGCGCTTGTGTCGCCTAAGATACCTAAATAACTAACATCGCTTTTATACAGCATCATATATAGAGTCAGGTGTGCGTGGATTGATTGGTAAAACAGTAATATTTGAGTGTTTTCCGTACTGTATGAGCAAGAATTAATTTACATGTTTTCAGTCTTCATGGAAATGATATGATGAATAAAATCCTACTCTGATCATCGTAATTTTTTATATTATAAATGTGTGTTTGCGTAAATTTTTGTTGGATTGTTTATTTACAAGATTTAAAATATATTTTTTCAGTGGCAACCTTACTAAATCCTATGGTGTTTCTACACTGGAGGTTCATATCCTACAGGTGGACTAAATTTTGAATGCCAGTAAGGCTTATCTCGATAATATATACAAAATGTGATAGGCAAAAACGATAAAGAAGAATAAGGTCTATCCGTTGATATATTTCACGATTCACAATTGTTAATAAATTTATTTTTATTTCGATCTGAAAGTTAAACCACGTATGGGATAAACCTCCAGTGTAGGGGAGGCATTACAGCTTGGTTCATCATTTTCTATAAAGTTATATCTAATCTCGTAGTAAATCATTTGCTTACTTTTTATAAACTTTTTCAAATGTATAGAAACCTTTATAAAGATAAAATAGTACTACTAGTTATATGTTTGTTGCGCTTCATTGAACATTTCAGGTTCAGTATCTTCGAGGAGTCGCAGGTGTCAATGCTCATGACCTGATCTATAATATGGTACCCAAACTCGTAAATGATGAGGTTCTTGAGGGCTATAGCTTTTACGGAAGAAAACAAAAGGGCGAAATCAAAAACAAGTGTTTCTCTGAGCTTACTATCTGTAACTGTATTTATAGTAAGTTTTGGTTATGCGAATATTTACATTAACATACACACACGCACACGCACACGCACACGCACACGCACACGCACACGCACACACACGTTCATAATTAAAAAAAATATTCTGTTATAATTTTTAGCGGCTGCAAAAATGTCTTTCCCTGCTACTACAGACGACGAGATCAAAAGATCATTGTCTAATTTTTTGGACCATGCTGGCACTAGGCGCAAACGTAATCAATCGTATGTATTACAAAATAATTAATTTTTATAATTTGAAGGAGTGTATGAAAGAAAATACTAATTTTGACATAAAATATTGTAGGAAATCCACGCGGAGATCGGAACCGTTCAAACCACTGCAACTTGATGATGAATCTGAGGACGAATAAAAAAAATATTATTTTTATTACTTCTTATTTATTACTCTTTTATTACTTCGAAGATTGAAACTTTTTATTTATTCACTGTACAAAAAAATGATCAATCAATAAATTCAAATAAAAAATGTAACTAATTTTTTAAATTATTAGCTCGTAATATGAAGGTGATATTGAACTATCAAGGTATAGTATAAATGTTTCTAAATATAATTTTACTGTAATATTAAAGAATTTTTCTATTATTAACATTTATAAAAAATTTAAATATTACTGTAATATGGTGGCAGTCTCAAAAAAAAATCCCGAAAAAAGTTCCGGCAATATTACATGAAAAATCTATGTACCATGGAAATATTTTCGAAATAATAAATTCATCGTCTAACCAAACCCGCTGAAACATTGCTCAAAAACTTTGTGTAATATTGCTCGAAAAATTCACGAAATCTTGCAACCAAAGCCGCAGAAACATTGCTCGAAAACTTTCTCTAATATTGCTTGAAAAATTCACGAAATCTTGCAACAAAAGCTGCTGAAACATTGCTCGAAAACTTCGTGTAATATTGCTCAAAAAATTCACGAAATCTTGCAGACAAAGCCGGAGAAACATTGCTCGAAAACTTTGTGTAATATTGCTCGAAAAATTCACGAAATCTTGCAGACAAAGCCGCAGAAACATTGCTCGAAAACTTTCTCTAATATTGCTTGAAAAATTCACGAAATCTTGCAACAAAAGCTGCTGAAACATTGCTCGAAAACTTCGTGTAATATTGCTCGAAAACTTCACGAAATCTTGCAGACAAAGCCGCAGAAACATTGCTCGAAAACTTTGTGTAATATTGCTCGAAAAATTCATGAAATCTTGCAAGCAAAGCCGCAGAAACATTGCTCGATACCTTCCTCTAATGTTGCTCGAAAAAATCACGAAATCTTGCAAGCAAAGCCGCTGAAACATTGCTCGAAAACTTTCTCTAATATTGCTCGAAAAATTCACGAAATCTTGCAGACAAAGCCTCAGAAACTTTGCTTGAAAACTTTCTCTAATATTGCTCGAAAAATTCACGAAATCTTGCAACCAAAGCCGCTGAAACATTGCTGGAAAACTTTGTCTAATATTGTGCGACAAATTGAATATATCCGTGCAACAAAAACAATGCAATATTTCAATGAAACATTTCATAATATTTTCACGAAACATTGCGGAAATTTTTACTGCAATATTTCAGTAAATTTTTAAAAAACCTTGCAGCAACTTTATAAATAACATTTCTGTGGCCTTTTTGCACGGACATAAAAATGTTTCTGCAATATTTCAATGAAACATTTCATAATATTTTCACGAAACATTGCGGAAATTTTTACTGCAATATTTCAGTAAATTTTTAAAAAAACTTGCAGCAACTTTATAAATAACATTTCTGTGGCCTTTTTGCACGGACATAAAAATGTTTCTGCAGTATTTCAATGAAACATTTCATAAAATTTTCACGAAATATTGCGGAAATTTTCACTGCAATATTTCAGTAGATTTTTAAAAAACCTTGCAGCAACTTTGCAAATAACATTTCTGTGGCTTTTTTGCACGGACATATAAATATTTCTGCAATATTTCAGGGAAACATTTCATAAAATTTTCACGAAATATTGCGGAAATTTTCACTGCAATATTTCAGTAGATTTTTAAAAAACCTTGCAGCAACTTTGCAAATAACATTTCTGTGGCTTGTTTGCACGGCCATATAAATATTTCTGCAATATTTCAAAGAAACATTTTGGAAACCTTTCAAACATTTCATAAAACCTTGCAGAAACATTGCGGCAATTTTTCGTGCAGTGTGGGCTGGTATAAGTTGATTCTCAAAACTTATTTATATATTCTATTTTCCAAGCTTTACATGGAGTCATTATTTTGAATTTGATCCTCCAAGCCTCAAATTTAGCAATATTTAACAATAATGTATACAAATCATCTATTTTTTAAAATATATTTATACTTGAACCTCACCTACAGTAATAGATGATTATGTTAATGTTAAATGTTTGAATAAAATCAATTTTTATTTATTTGATACATTTACCAGCATAATGAAAAATTCTAAGATTATTGGCTTAGATCTTCTAGTAATGAACTACAATAGAAGGAAGAAATGAGCTACCTTTGATTGAATGGAAACCTGAGAAAATTTATTTATTACTGATATATAACTGATCTTCTATTTTCAATATCTTAAAGTGTTACTTTCCTTATTTTAATAAACATTAATCAAATATAGCTTATAATAATGAGTATTAGTTTGATTTTGTTTGAATATAAGCCAAGTATTTAAGTTAGCTGTAAGACTTTGCATTGTTCGATGTGGAAGTATTTTATGCATAGATACTAGAATGTTTGACTCATTTTTCAAAAGAGTGGAAAATGTATAGTATCTGGTATAAGTTGATTTTCTTGAAACTTATTTATATATTTGATTCTCCAAGCTTTACGTGGAGTCTTTATTTTAAATTTGAATCTCCAAGCCTAACTAATATATGACTAATTTTTTTTTCAATATCGTAAAGTGTTACTTTGTTTATTTAATAAACATTAATTAAATATTGGAATGTTGGAAGAACTATTAATGTTTTAATTAAATATAGCTTATATAAATAAGTATTAGATTTATAGTTGTTTAAATATAGGACAAGTATTTGATTTAGCTGAATGACTTTGCATTGTTCGATGTAGAAATTACTTTTTACATAGATACTAGAATGTTTGACTCATTTTTCAAAAGAGTGGGAAATGAATAGTATCTGGTATAAGTTGATTTTCTTGAAACTTATTTATATATTTGATTCTCCAAGCTTTAGGTGGAGTCTTTATTTTAAATTTGATTCTCCAAGCCTAACTAAAATATGACTGATTTTTTTTTCAATATCTTAAAGTGTTACTTTATTTATTTAATAAACATTAATTAAATATTGGAAAGTTGGAAGAACTATTAATGTTTTAATTAAATATAGCTTATATAAATAAGTATTAGATTCATAGTTGTTTAAATATAGGACAAGTATTTGATTTAGCTGAAAGACTTTGCATTGTTCGATGTAGAAATTACTTTTTACATAGATACTAGAATGTTTGACTCGTTTTTTCAACGCAGTGGGAAATGTATAGTATCTGGTATAAGTTGATTCTCAAAACTTATTTATATATTCTATTTTCCAAGCTTTACATGGAGTCATTATTTTGAATTTGATCCTCCAAGCCTCAAATTTAGCAATATTTAACAATAATGTATACAAATCATCTATTTTTTAAAATATATTTATACTTGAACCTCATCTACAGTAATAGATGATTATGTTAATGTTAAATGTTTGAATAAAATCAATTTTTATTTATTTGATACATTTACCAGCAGAATGAAAAATTCTAAGATTATTGGCTTAGATCTTCTAGTAATGAACTACAATAGAAGGAAGAAATGAGCTACCTTTGATTGAATGGAAACCTGAGAAAATTTATTTATTACTGATATATAACTGATCTTCTATTTTCAATATCTTAAAGGGTTACTTTCCTTATTTTAATAAACATTAATCAAATATAGCTTATAATAATGAGTATTAGTTTGATTTTGTTTGAATATAAGCCAAGTATTTAAGTTAGCTGTAAGACTTTGCATTGTTCGATGTGGAAGTATTTTATGCATAGATACTAGAATGTTTGACTCATTTTTCAAAAGAGTGGAAAATGAATAGTATCTGGTATAAGTTGATTTTCTTGAAACTTATTTATATATTTGATTCTCCAAGCTTTAGGTGGAGTCTTTATTTTAAATTTGATTCTCCAAGCCGAACTAAAATATGGCTGATTTTTTTTTCAATATCTTAAAGTGTTACTTTATTTATTTAATAAACATTAATTAAATATTGGAAAGTTGGAAGAACTATTAATGTTTTAATGAAATATAGCTTATATAAATAAGTATGAGATTCATAGTTGTTTAAATATAGGACAAGTATTTGATTTAGCTGAATGACTTTGCATTGTTCGATGTAGATATTACTTTTTACATAGATACTAGAATGTTTGACTCTAGTAGTAACCGCCCTTACCTACAGCGATCGTTGGAAAATCGAGTCAACGGCGAATTCGTCGGTAGAATTGCCCACCGTGCGACTGCGCAGAGCGGGCAATGTAATTTCAAAATTCCAAAACTGTTCGAAACTTGAAAAATCACTTAAAGCTCCGACGATGCTCGCCCTGATATACTCGTTCAAATCAATCCTTTATGTCAATTATGCTGCTTCCAGCAGAATCACAGAGGATATCCGGCCGCTTTGCTCTCACTCCTTTGTCTCAGGTCGTGTTTCGTCGAATCGTACGTTTCGGGACCGTAAAGAGAAAATTAATTCAAAATTTCACTTATAAAATTCCGTCCGCGGCTGAAAATAATTTGCAGAGGAAAATATTGGAACTTAGGTGAAATTACCGGAACGCAATATCAAGTTAACTTCATTTATTCTTAAAGCCATACACCGCGCACTGAAATGGCGGAGGGTCGACGCGCTTCGGTCAGAACTTGCAATCGCGACCGCGACGGATCCACGCGCCTCGGCGAATTACGGTCTACTCGTATCCTATTGCCCTAACTATTCGCGAAGGTCAGTCACACTTCCACTACTTACTTGGAAACAGTGCGGCGATAAATCCTTCACATAAAGAAATATGCTCTATTTGCTATCACTACTCTACGCTCGGAACTGTCCTTGGCGAGATCCAGTGGCAAAATGGCAGAGAAACGGTTCTCCGCGGTCAAAGATCTCTCATTCTCTCCTCTTTCCGAGAAGAAACGCTATTATTGGCCGATATGCAAATTCGGATATCGGTAGCGCCCTCCGAGTATGTCGTTATTGGTCAATATGTAAATTAAGAAAGTAACAGCGCCCTCGTCTTATCTATTACGCATCAATTTTTACCCTCTCTCACCCCCCACTAGGTCGGTCAGCATTTAATCTAAGAGAGAGATTCATCCCTACTCTTGTCGGAATTTTGATGAGGACGGAAATCAAATATCCTAATGATTTGCCTATTGGTTGTGACGTCATCAGCGAATTTCGTCAGAGTTTCAAATTTCATCGCCTAGCTATTAATTTCAATAAATGCGCGGCTTATCGCTTTCAAGTGTATAAGAGCGTGCGAAATTACATACATTATTTAATCCATACGATACGGTTCAACTATAATTAATGCATTTAATTTAAGTTAGTTCTAAATTTAAAACAAGTTTTAAATCGCCTTACATTTATTTACAATTAATTCGCATACGCGTACAAATAAATATCGTAATTTTGAGTCAACTATAGGCGCGCCTTTAGTAATCTATCTATCTCGCTCTCTCTTCCCCTCAATTAGTCTATCTCGCTCGCACTCCCGCTTAGTCTACCGCGTTGCCGTTTTGTCTAGCTTAGCGCTCCAAAATGGCCGCCTACTCTTTAACGCGTGCACCTCGTGTCTCGGTGCCGGTAATCGTAGCGCCTCCTGGAGCGCTCCGTTTTTCGGTCGTGTGCGGTTTCGGAGTGTTGTGTGTGAGTGTCGGCAGTGGTTCATCTCAAGTGTGTGTGTGGCGTTCAGGATGTCGTCGATGGTGCGCAGCAGCCTGACTCAGCTGATTGCCGGCTGCCGCTTTATCGGCGATTTTCTGTTCGCCCCAGGAGTGTCAGCGTGCTCCGGGTGTCAGTGTCAGTGTCTGGAAGTGTAACGGGTCGGCACGTGCCGTTACGTGCATTTCCGCTGCACTTCCCAGTCAAGTTTTCTCGTTTTTCTTGCCCGCCGGCAACACGTGGTCAGGAGTGTGTGCATGTGCTCTCTCTCTCGTGCGCTCTTTTTTTTCGCCATCCGTCGGATCGCGACAGCTCGTCTGTTTTCCTTATTTACTCGGTTGTGGTTAACATGTAAGGAAAAATGTATGATTTTCGCATTAGGCGCGTTTTAATTAAGTATTTTCATCTGGCTACGGGCGGCAAGGGACAGGGATGGCTTTTTCTGAGGTGTTGCAAATAGCGCAACACTCTCTGAAAAGGCCTTGTAATGCACCGCATTACACATTAATTAAATATTGGAAAGTTGGAAGAACTATTAATATTTTAATTATATATATCTTATATAAATAAGTATTAGATTCATATTTGTTTAAATATAGGAGAAGTATTTGATTTAGCTGAATGACTTTGCATTGTTCGATGTAGAAATTATTTTTTACATAGATACTAGAATGTTTCACTCATTTTTCAAAAGAGTGGAAAATGAATAGTATCTGGTATAAGTTGATTTTCTTGAAACTTATTTATATATTTGATTCTCCAAGCTTTACGTGGAGTCTTTATTTTAAATTTGAATCTCCAAGCCTAACTAATATATGACTGATTTTTTTTTCAATATCTTAAAGTGTTACTTTGTTTATTTAATAAACATTAATTAAATATTGGAAAGTTGGAAGAACTATTAATGTTTTAATTAAATATAGCTTATATAAATAAGTATTAGATTCATAGTTGTTTAAATATAGGACAAGTATTTGATTTTGCTGAATGACTTTGCATTGTTCGATGTAGAAATTATTTTTTACATAAATACTAAAATGTATGACTCATTTTTCAACGCACCGGAAAATGTATAGTATCTGGTATAAGTTGATTTTCTTGAAACTTATTTATATATTTGACTCTACAAGCTTTACGTGGAGTCTTTATTTTAAATTTGAATCTCCAAGCCTAACTAATATATGACTGATTTTTTTTTCAATATCTTAAAGTGTTACTTTGTTTATTTAATAAACATTAATTAAATATTGGAATGTTGGAAGAAATATTAATGTTTTAATTAAATATAGCTTATATAAATAAGTATTAGATTCATAGTTGTTTAAATATAGGACAAGTATTTGATTTAGCTGAATGACTTTGCATTGTTCGATGTAGAAATTACTTTTTACATAGATACTAGAATGTTTGACTCATTTTTCAAAAGAGTGGAAAATGAATAGTATCTGGTATGAGTTGATTTTCTTGAAACTTATTTATATATTTGATTCTCCAAGCTTTAGGTGGAGTCTTTATTTTAAATTTGAATCTCCAAGCCTAACTAATATATAACTGATTTTTTTTTCAATATCTTAAAGTGTTACTTTGTTTATTTAATAAACATTAATTAAATATTGGAATGTTGGAAGAAATATTAATGTTTTAATTAAATATAGCTTATATAAATAAGTAGTAGATTCATAGTTGTTTAAATATAGGACAAGTATTTGATTTAGCTGAATGACTTTCCATTGTTCGATGTAGAAATTACTTTTTACATAGATACTAGAATGTGTAATGCGGTACATTACAAGGCCTCCTGAGTGCTGCATTATTTGCAGCACTTCAGAAAAGGCCATCCCCGTCCCTTGCCGCCCCGTAACCGGTTGTTTAAAATAAAGCTAAACACGCCCTACACCGAACAATTATTATTTTCCATGTCCGAACGACCACGCCGGAGATATGGACGAAGCAAACTGTCTAACGCGATCCGACGGACGCTCAAAGAGCAGACAAAAAAAAAAGGAGCGCACCACAGAAAAAGAGAGCGCACGCACACACTCACTCACTGACACTCCCGACCACGTGTTGCCGGCCGGCAAAAGAAAAATGCAAAACCTGACTGGGAAATGCAACGGAGATGCATGTTGATGACACATGCAGATCCGTTACACTCCCAGACACTAACACGAACACTCACGAGGCACTGACACTCCTGGGGCGAGCAGAAAATCGCCGATGAAGTGGCAGCCGGCAATCAGCTGTGTCGGGCTGCCGAACACCATCGGCGACATCCTGAGCGCCACACACACGAAAATCAGCGACCACACACACAAACACCCGGAACAACACCACAGAACCGACACGGGAGCGCCCCAGGAGGCGCTCCAACAACCGGCGCAAGAACACGAGGCGTACGCGCGAGAAACTGAGCGGCCATCTTGAAGCGCCGATATAGACTGAGAGCGAGCGAGCGAGACAGACTGAGACAGAGCGAGCGAGACAGAGCGAGCGAAGCAGACTAAACAAGAGCGAGCGAGACAAACTGAGACAGAGCGAGCGAGACAGACAATATAAAATAATAGAATAATATGTAAATGCGAAGATGAGGGCGCTACAAATGAAACGGCGTATATTATATACGTATTTCTGAGATTAAAATTAAATCATAAATTGAAAAAGAATGAACACGAAGCAAATATCGAATTGTAAAATTCGCACGCGACTGACACCCCTATTATAATGGCGAGCGACAACTACCCCCTTTAGGTTTAAATGATAATTTAACTAACTGAATTCGAACATCTGACAAAATTCGCTAGTGACGTCACGACCAATAGGCAAATTAGAATAAAATTTGATTTCTGTCCGCATAGACGAATAGATAAGAGTAGTGGTAGATCTTTTCCGACAATTAATGATAGATACCTTAGTAGGGGGTGAGAGAGAGTAAATAACGACGAAAGTAGGAGAGTTAAGGAGGGCGCTGTATTATTCTAATTTACATACGGACCAATGATAAAAATTCGGAGGGCGCTACCGATATCCGAATTAGCATACCGACCAATAATAACATTTCTTCTCGGAAAGAGGAGAAGAGAAACGATCTTTGACCGCGAGAAGCCGATTCTCGTCCATTTTGCCATTGGACATCTGGAGATAAAGAGCTTCTGTCAGCTAATTTTTCGCCGTCGAACCTTTAGCGCTAGACGCCTCTTACACACTCTGTTGCCAATTTTGTTTGCCAGTATCGCAAGGAAGATTTGTAAGTAGGCAAAATGCCGCTCATTTTTAATTAATCGCGGAGTGCGGGTTAAATTATTTAATTTATTTAGTTCGGTGCTGTAGGTCGTCGCGACGCGTGGATCCGTCGACGCCGGTGCCTACCGGATCGTGCTGACCTGTCCGCCATTCCGCGAATATAGATTGAGTGTTCGGTTACGAGAGAGAATCGCGACTTAGTATTCGCGCTGACCTTTCGTCGACGTTATTAAGTGTTCGTTTTGTGAAAGAAAGTCGCTACTTGGTATTCGCGCTGACCTTTCGTCACGTTTATTGAGTTCGTCTTACAAAAGGAAATTGCAATTTGGTATTCGCGCTGACCTTTCGTCAACGTTTATTAAGTTCGTTTTACGGAAGCCAATTGCAATTTAGTATTCGCGCTGACCTTGCTTTAGTTACTTAGTACGAACGTAGGTTCAATTGGATTAAATTGTTTTGATTAATTAATTGTGCTGACCTTTCCGCCATTTCGCAAACCGAATTTGAGCGTTAGGTCTTATAAAAGAAAATTGCGATTTGTTACTCGCGCTGACCTTTCCGCCATTTTAGGAACCGTTTAAATTGTATCTTAGGGATTAATGAAAATTTAGGATTCGACCGACCACATTTATTCCGACCTCGTATGTGAGAAACTTTTAATGCATCAATAAAACAATTAATTGTCTTTATATACATATATATATCTTACTTGATAACCTGCCCCTGTTGCATGTTAGTGATTTTCAGCCGCGGTCGGTTACATACGGGTTTATTAATTCGCTATATTTTCGGATTATTCGTTAGGTAAAATACGCGCGATTTCAAACGTCCTCACAACCTGACTTAAGGAGTCATCACCTGAGCTGCCGGCATACACTAATCAAGGAGGAAATTAGCATCGAAAGTTGGACACCAAAGGCCTGAACCTCGGACACAACGCGTATACCCCCATCTGCTTACTCTACGCAGTCGCCGTTAGGCAGACCGGGATACGCGTAACCCTACTGACCTTACCCCCGACGATTGCCGTAATCAGCCGACGGTCTGGCGCCCTAAATAATAGGGGGTAGAGCCAAACAGGCCTTGTGGCGGAAGTACTCGGAGCGCGGTCAAACCCCCCGAAATTCCCTGCCACAAGTTGCGCCCAACTTTTAGATCCGCGTATAATTGCCGATCAGAAATTTGCGAATTAGTCTGACCACCCTATTAATATATATTAATAATTATATTATATTTATGTTTATTATATGTTATTAACATTTTAAAATAAGCATGTTTATGTAATCTGTTGTTGAATCGGAAATAACTTAATAAGCTTATTTTTAGCAATTCTGACCATCAGTACAAGTACTGATACTTATTTTCAGCAAATCTGACCATCAGTACAAATACTGATAAACAGCATTTTCTGACCATCAGTACAAATATTGATAAACAGCATTTTCTGACCATCAGTACAAATACTGATAAACAGCATTTTCTGACCATCAGTACAAATACTGATAAACAGCATATTTTCTGACCATCAGTATAAGTTACTGATACATAGTATATTCTGACCATCAGTACAAATACTGATACATAGCGTATTCTGACCATCAGTACAAGTTACTGAATTATAGTATTATTAGCATTTCTGACCATCAATATTAAATTGATAAACAGTTATTTTGGAGACAACCAGTATATTATTAGAAGAAAATTACGAGCGTATAAAATCTGACCGATCTTACGTACCCGTGAAGGCCAATTCCGAAGCTCCAAAACCCTGGCTATAGACTTTGGACTCACAACGAATTGAACTCGACTGTGTCAGGTACTGACAGTTCAGACTTGAACAGTACGATTACGTTGCCACAGACTTTGACAGTTCAAAGTCTGATTTGAAACTATTTCAAGGAGCGACAGTTCATGTTCGTTTGCGGTCCGTACATAGTTTGGATTTGACACCAGACTCTGACAGTTCAGACTCTGGGAAAGTTTCGGATTTGGACACTTCGGAACGGATATTATAGGAAATTAACTTAAACCAATAGTAGATAAATTAAATTAATAGAAAAATGGTTGTGACTCATGATGACATCCCAGCCAGAACAACAGTTAAACCGCCACTATCTAACGCTGACCTGCTATATATTTTAAAGAAGAATAAAATAGCCAGAGACATAGCAAACAGAATAGCTGACAATACGGAAGAGGAAATTCGTAATGAATTGCGTCAAGGCGGATGGCGAATATCAAACGAAGAGAACACAGACCGATTGGAACTCCTGCGATGGGTAATTCGGGAACAAAGATTGTCAGCTAATCCGTCCATGACCCGCAGTCAGAGAATTGACAGTTTTCCGCAGTTCGCTCGAATATTATGGAATGAAGAACATGAAACTGACTCTAACAAAACTGCCAACCAGCCCCCAAAATCAAATACGACAGATGCATTGTCAACAGCAGGCAAAGAATTAGAAACAGACGAGCGACCGACAACAGAGACGGATCAACTAATTGACCTACCAATCGACGTAGATACCATCCGTCGACAAGCAACGCCACCGAAACAATTCCATACAACCTCACCAACATTGACATAGAATCAGATTAACGAAACGGAACCAAACAATACCAATAGACCAACAATTAGGACTAGAGAATTGGAAATAGCACAAATCACGTCAGATGATGACTACTCCCGTGCTCAAGCACCACGTTCGCCGACATACACTAGACCTCGCAAAATGCGTACTAGACAGTCAAATTAGTCTGACAGCAACACTGACTCACCATCAGAGAGTGAAAGAAGAACACGTAGGCGCTCGAAACCACTACTCAAGGAACGAGTAACTTGGGGAGTAACCAGAGAAATACATGGTCCGTCAAATATTGACCAGAACAAATACAGATCAGACCTTGCCACAGTCAAACCGCCCAGGACAAAGCTTGCAACCACAGATGAACTTGTGAAAAAGGCTAGACCAAACAACACTGTAAAAACAAATTTAGATAAAAATCATAATCTTAATATGAAACCTACAAAGGACCCTGTAAAAATGAACAGAGATCAACCAGTCCGTCATAAGAAACAGCATTCAGAGGAAGAGGAATCTTCCGATGACAATCAACAACGAGATACATCACGACCAGACAGAATAAATGAGATACAAAAAATTAAAAGAATTGACAGAGTAAGGGAACGTCACAATAATTGTTCTCTCCGACCATCTAGTTCCTTCAGCTCATCAAAAGAAACTCATAGTGATAGAGATAACCACAGACATAACAAACGATTAGGAAAAAGAAGACGAGTAAATAAATATTCAGATAGCGAAGACGATACATCCATTGACAATCGCTACAGTAGAGAGCCACAACGACCCGACCACTCTGACCGGAACCGATCACGACATATCCACCGACACAGAAGGAATAAAGGATATTCATCGGAAAGCGAATCTGAGATCGAACAACGGAACAGACGGTCAAAACACCGAACAGACTATCGATCTCGATCAAGATCACGGTCACAATTCAAACGCAGAAATAAACATACAGGTTATCACTATTCTCGTGATCAATGGCGAGAACCGACTAGATATTACTCTGACACTGAAAGCTCGACCTCATCTTCGAAAACGGAATATGAATCGAGACACCGTTCAAACAGACTAAGGGTACATGACTATGACACTGCCCGACGAGATCTCCGTAACATTAAGTTACTAGAAAGCCGTAAAATAAGATTTAATGGCACAGACGGCCCAGAAGAATTTATTAGCCAAATCGAAGACCAGAAAAGACGTGTTAGAATGTCAAGTGAGGACCTGCTGCAAGCAATAACGGCCGTATTCTCCAAAGAAGTTAATTCGTGGTACCGAGGGATATCCAAGGAAATTTACTCATGGCGAGACCTGAAAAGAGCACTACGAGACCACTATGGCAGACGTATGACCGATGATGACATTGAAGAAGAACTCAGACGTCGGACACAAAATGAAGGTGAATCGATAACAGATTACCTGAACGCCTTCCGATACATAGCCAGCCATTTTAAACGTCCCATTTCCTTGCGACAACAAATTAAAATCGCTAGACGAGGACTCCTTCCGACATACCGGAAAACATGTCTGACAAACGGATAGAAAGATTCAGTGATCTGACATATTACGGCCGAAAATGGGAAGATTTGGAGGAAATGGATGAACAATACCATCCACCTTCGACCAAGACACATTTTCCAGAAGCAGCTCCAAAAACCAATAAGAGGATAGCAAAAACCTCAGCGGTACAGAAAATTGAAACAAAACCTGACAATACACGTGAAAATCCTCAGAATAGTAACAGAAAAGACAAGACAAATAAAACAAATTAAAATAATATACAACAACAGACCAAGCAAGGAAAAATATTTGCTACACCCATGATGGCACAAATTGCAGCATACCAAGGACCTCACCAATACTTGGGCTTCCCACCAGTCAAACAAGAACGACCATGGACAAGCCAAGAAAAATCACAGACAGCAAACAACAATCAGACTAATGACAGAATAAATTACCGGAACCAACAGAGACAAAATTATAGCCAAGGTTAACAAATACCGACATCGAATGGAGTGGAAACAAGATGGAATCTGCCCTCTCTGATACCATTCCAGAACAATCAAACAGACAATGATAATACAATGAATAATGATAATCAGACCGACAGACAAAATAGAGAACCATGCAAATGCTGCCAAGGTGATCATAACTACCGACAATGCCCAAAGAACCCTTGTTTCTTCTGTTACCAACCAGGTCATTATGCAGCATCCTGCCCAAAAAGAGAATCTTTATTCCCGAAAACAGGACCAAGAATAAGACAGACACATTGCCAAGTTTGTAAAAACATAGGCTCGCCTTTTGACTTTTGCAAATTTTGCCAGCATATTCGTTCTGAGTTGTTGGGAAACGCGCTAGGTGGGGAGCAGACGAGCCCACTGCTTCCCCCCGATTCCCAATAATAGGCCAACATGACCATATAGGGGAAATAACCATGAAAATGGCCTCCCATATAGAAATTGATACGGACTCAGAAGAAAATACTCGCCCAATATGGGAAAGATCATCAGATGACGATAGAGGGATAAACAACCAGACATCAGAGGAGGATGAAAACTGCACCGACAGACATACCACTCCAATAAATGGGCAAGAATTATCCTGGATTGATGAGGAACCACTCAATAAGTTACTAAAACGCCTCAAGGATCAAGAGACGTTACTATTTGACATGGATGGGGAAATACAAAACAGCGAACAGTCAGTGGAAAACCTAACATTTCCACCAGCTGAAAAAGTAATAGTAATGAACGACATTGACCATCAGATTCCAACAATAACAGACCAAATAATAGAACTCCCAGACAAAATAGATACTGTTACACCTGAAAAACAACCTGAAGGAATGCCTAAAGGAATAATAAAAACCGTGAAATTCCTAGACAAGGAAGAGATAATACAAATAAAAGACGAAGAACTGACAATACCCTCACAATTAGACCTACCAACAGCTAAGGAACCTGATAAAAGACAACAGAAAGCTTTAGATGAGACTAAAGACAAAAGCAAGACAGCGATATTAACCGCACCTCCACAGTCGATAGGAGGGTTAAGCTCAGACAGTAGGTGTTTCATACCAATTATTATTGGTAATATAGCATATGACGCCCTAGTTGACTCAGGAGCAGAACTCTCACTAGTAGGACCGGAAATAACAGACAGATTCAAAGAAAGACTAACGCCTAGTTCCACTACAATCCAAGGAATCACGGGAAAAACCGAGAAAACCATAGGTGAACTTCCCCTACAGATTGATTTCAATGGACATACACAGAAATTTAGATTTAAGGCAATGAAAAACCTACCTGGACCGCCAATTATCTTAGGTCTAGACTTTCTGACACAATGGAACATGCTTATACTCTTCCGAGAAAGAAAATGGAGAGTACATAATGGTAAATGGCATCATCTACAACCTAGACACCGACACAACGAGAAGCTTTCTACGCACAATGCGCTGGCCTCACAGAAATTACACCTGACCAAACTAAACGAATCAAAGAAATAACGGATCGTTTAATACCACCTATGACTGACAAACTAGGAAGAACACCGATAGTAAAGCACATAATAGATGTAGGTGATAGCCAACCAATAAGACAAGGTCTACGACGAATGTCACCCGCAATACAAAAAATAGTACCAACTGAAATAAGGAAAATGTACGAAATGGGCATTATCCGACCGTCCAAAAGTGCATGGCGTAGTGCCTCAGTAATGATAAGGAAACCTGACGGTTCCTGGAGATTCTGCATTGACTTTAGCGACCTGAATAAGGTTACAAGGAAAGACGCATATCCACTGCCTAATATGGATTCAATATTAGACAAATTACGGCACGCCAAATATATTAGCAAAATTGACCTTAAACAGGCCTACTTCCAAGTAGCCCTAGATGAAAACAGCTGCGAATACACAGCTTTTGCAAGGACAGGTGAAGGATTGTGGGAGTTCATAGTCATGCCATTCGGACTCGTCAATGCCCCAGCGACCTTTCAACGATTAGCTGACGCATTATTTGGACCTGACTGGGAACCTCAAGTATTTCCATACCTTGATGACATTATTATAGCAACCGAGACCTTCGATGAACATACCAAATATTTAGAATTAGTGCTACGCCGAATTAATGAAGCTGGACTGCAGATAAACGCAAAAAAATGCGAATTCGGCTGTACTCGTTTAAATTACTTAGGTTTCCTGCTAGACCAAGAAGGACTACGACCTGACCCAGACCGGACTAAAACAGTACTAGAATTTCCAGTACCCAAAACGGTAAAACAACTACGTAGCTTCCTGGGAATGGTCGAATGGTACTCGAGATTCATAAAAAATTGTTCGGAAATAAAGGTACCGTTACAAAAACTTCTAAAGAAGCATCAAGTATTCAACTGGGAAACTGACCAACAAGAAGCATTTGACAAGCTGAAACGAGCATTAACAGAAGCTCCAGTATTAGCAAGACCAGACTTCGCCCGACCATTCACGGTTCAGACAGATGCAAGCGATTTTGCAATTGGTGCCGTATTGACTCAAAACTTTGATGATGGCGAACACCCAATAGCGTATATTAGCAGAACACTGACCGGACCAGAGAGAAATTACTCAGTAACAGAGAAAGAGTTATTATCAATAGTATATGCTATCAAGAAACTAAGACCGTACCTTGAAGGATATGACTATACAGTTATTACTGACCACTCAGCACTAATATACCTATTTAACATAAAAGAACCAAAAGGTAGATTAGGAAGATGGATATGCGACCTGATGCAAGAACGCGTAACCTTTAAACATCGTAAAAGCACGATGCATAAAGTACCTGATGCCCTGTCACGAATGGATGAAGAGGCTAACAAAATCGCAGCCTTCAGCACATTACAAGACAACTGGTACCTGAAAAAACGCAGAGACGTAAAAGAAAAACCAGACAAATACCCTGACTGGAAAATCGAAGATGACATGCTATACTACAACAGACCAGACCCGATTATGGACCCGTTAACAAATGGAGAAACGGAATGGAACCTGGTAGTACCTGACGAATACCAAATGGAGATCATGAAAAACGCACACTGTCTTCCAGTAGCGGGACATTTGGGCATAGAGAAAACGTATACGAGAATTAGTACCGAATATTACTGGCGAGGAATGTACACTGACACTTACAACTTCGTCACAAGATGTCCGCTATGTCAAAAATATAAATCCAGCCAACTAGGCCAACAAGGCCTTATGAAACCACGGAAAATAGACCGACCATGGGCAATAGTAGCAATTGACACAATGAAATTTCCCCGAAGCAAAACGCAAAATAAATACCTCTTAGTTTTCCAAGACCTCTTCACACGATGGGTAGAAATGAAACCAGTACGCTCTGCAGACGGGAAAAACGTTGCGAAAGCATTAGAAGCACTCGTCATATTCAGATGGGAAACACCTGACTACATTCTGACCGACAATGGGAAAGAATACGTCAGACACTTAGACGGCATGTTACAGGAATACGGTATCAGACACAACACGACAGTCCCATATCATCCACAAGCTAACCCTGTCGAAAGAAGTAATAGAACGATTAAAACTATGATAGCAATGTTCGTTGAAAATGACAACAGGAATTGGGATAAACATATTAATGAGTTCCGACACGCCATGAACACGGCAATACAATCAGCTACTCAAACATCCCCAGCATTCCTGAATTACGGCAGACAACCGAAACTAATAAAAAGTTTACGGAGAAAAGTAGAATCAAACGAACTAGAACTGACACTAGAACCAGAGGAATGGACAGAAAGGCTTAAAAGATTAAAAGACCTATATGAACTAGTTGAAAGGAACCTAGAGATAAAGCATGAGAAAATGGCTGACCGATTTAATACTGGAAGAAAGTTAACCGAATATAAAACCGGAGACCTAGTATTGATCAAAACACATGACCTATGAAATGTAGCAAATAAATTCTCGACCAAATTAAGCGAAAAATATGAAGGACCTTTCAAATTGCTAGATAAACTCTCAGACACAGTATTTACCATCGAGACATTGACAAAGAAAAAAGTTGGTAAAGTTCATATTGAACAACTGAAACCTTTTAAGAACCCTGACAAGAATAATTATGACCTTAGATAAAACTAAAATGAAGAGAACATAGATAATCTGACCGATCTGACCTTACCCTGTATTGTCCGACTCACGGGTTTAACTCGCGTACTAACATGGTTGTGGCGTGGGGAATAATTACGCGAACATTGGTGATTGACCTCTAGATGTGCTGTCCCACGCCTGGACAGGCTAGCCTCTCCAGGCTTAGTGGGGGGTGTAGTCGTCGACTAAGCTACGCCCCTCAGCAGATAAGTGCATGCACTGTACTGTCCCGATACTGCCCTACAGACCGTTGCACTAATCTGTTTAATTTTCAGATCTACCATGGCCCCAAGGATCCTCATAGCAAAGAAGGGCCTGAGTCTTACAGTGAAGATCCCGCTGTCCTCCGTCCCCAGGACCATCACGGGGACCAGGAAGCGGGAAGCTGCACCAGCTCAGGCCCCGGAGACTGACCGCAATGAGGAGAGCCTTCGCCTGCAGGCACTGGCCACCATGCCTGGATACCAGGAGAGAGTAGGGGCTCAGCCCATCATCGAGCCCCCCCCCCCCCCGACAGAAGACCCGTCGGACTGGTATATCCAGGACATGGTGGAAGAAATCGAGCAGGAGAAGGCTCGCCTGGAGGCCATGGAAGTGGCGGAACAGGAGGAGCCACCTCAACCACTCCCGGAGGGCCAAGAGAGGGAGCGCCTCCTTCGCTGGGCCCTCACGTTCCAGGCCCGCATTCCTGAGTCGGACTGGAGGCGTGAGGAACGCCGGCGAATGGAGGTGGTCCGCGCCATCCGGGAGGAGATGGAAACGGACCAGACGGACGGCAGGACAGCTGAGATTCTGTCCGAACATGGGACCTTAAAATCCCATTGTTCGGACACCTCAAAGGGGTCCCAGCTGTCCCTAGACGGGCAAGCGGAGAAGGAGCTGGAGGACTACCTGGGCAGGGGAACGGAGTCGGTACCAGCTGGGAAGGCGCATCAACCCCCAACCAACTGGACCACCGACTCCGCCCCCTTCACTCCGACGCCCAGGGACAGTAAAACCGTCCACCTTCACCATCTCCGCCACCACCGCCCAGCCGTCCGTCAACACCAGCCACCGACCATCCACCTCCAGAACCGCCGCCGACCGACCATCCACCACCGCAGCCGACCGACCATCCACCAGCACCAGCAACCGACCATCCACCTCCAGAACCACCGCGCAGCCACCAACAACCACCACGCCGACATCAATCTCCGCCACCACCGCCCAGCCGTCCACCAGCACCACCGACCAGCCATCAACCTCCGCAGCCGACCGACCATCAACCTCCACCACCATCCAGCCGTCGGCCTCAAGGAGTCGAGGCCACCCAGGCTGGTTGCCTGTGACCTCGACCCCAATTGGCCGGACCACCACCACCCGGCCAATAGCGACAACCAGGATGGATCCCGTCGGCCGACCAGAAGTCCAGGGCCTGCACTACCGGACGGCCAGCGGCAAGCGCCGCAAGTACAACCCGCGGCGCCACCTGCAGCTGGACGATCTGGTGGGTGCAGGAGATCTATCCTCCGAAGGATCGGAGGATGACCTCCCTGGACCCCCGACCAGCCGCGCAGCAACACGACCAGCTGCTGCGGCCAGGATACCATCCTGGGGTCGACTCCCTCCCCGGACCAGAGCTAGGTTCGGGCAGTTGAGGGAGATTCCAACCGACCCGACGGTTGATCCCCCCCCTCCGAGCATGCTTTAACTGTTGGCAGACCGACCACAATTTCGGGAACTGTTCCGTTCCAAAGAGGGGACGTTCTGCGGAAATTGTGGCCGGCGGGGGGTCGAGGTTTTCGATTGCCCGAGGTGTGCCGAGGCATACCACCGCCGACACGGCTCCTCGGGCTCGAACAAACCGGTGGGGAACGACATCCCTCCACCGAGACCTCGACCGACCACCAGCCGACGGAGTGGGTGGGACGAAGTGGACAGACCAGCGTCCACTTCTTCCGGGTCCGGTTGGGACCGGAACCCCATATACGAGCCCCGCCACCAAGATCAGGCAGCCCAGCTGAGCTCGGACCCCCGGGAGACGGAGGACCCTCCACCGTTCTACCAGGAGGCAACCCGGGGCCGAGCTCCATACCGGGGAAGACCATCGAGGGAGAGGCCGACGGCTGACACCGGAGCGATACCCCGCGCCGGACCCTCCGCTTCTTCCGCCAGGCCATCGGCGGAGGAGCGAGCGAGGGAACTACTCCGGAGATCACACCACCGCGGGACCTCCGACGAAGAGGACGACCGGGACCTACGTCTGAGGGAGCTCCAACAGCTCCAGCGCGCCCTCCAAGAGATGGAGGAGATGGAGAGGCGCGATCGCTCCCACAGGCGTGGGTATCATTGACCGCCAACGGACCACATGTACTGACCGCAATAAATGCCAGGGCCAAGCCCTGGCTTAAACTGACCAACCTGCGTCTTAATTTTCAACCCCTCCTGATCAATCCTTGCTGACCTAGCCACCGGACTTAAAGGACCAAGGAGAAGGGAGGATGCAGTCAAGCAGACCCAGCACGCACCGGACTCCGACCAGAACAGACCACGGACCAAGGGGGACAACCTCACCAGGTAAGATGTTGGTATATCTGACGATAACTGAGAACGGGATGGCAAGAAAAGGACACAAAGCAAACTAGCGGTACACGTGGTAGTGTACCGGCTTAGTGGGGGGTCCTGTAATGCGGTACATTACAAGGCCTCCTGAGTGCTGCATTATTTGCAGCACTTCAGAAAAGGCCATCCCCGTCCCTTGCCGCCCCGTAACCGGTTGTTTAAAATAAAGCTAAACACGCCCTACACCGAACAATTATTATTTTCCATGTCCGAACGACCACGCCGGAGATATGGACGAAGCAAACTGTCTAACGCGATCCGACGGACGCTCAAAGAGCAGACAAAAAAAAAGGAGCGCACCACAGAAAAAAGAGAGCGCACGCACACACTCACTCACAGACACTCCCGACCACGTGTTGCCGGCCGGCAAAAGAAAAATGCAAAACCTGACTGGGAAATGCAACGGAGATGCATGTTGATGACACATGCAGATCCGTTACACTCCCAGACACTAACACGAACACTCACGAGGCACTGACACTCCTGGAGCGAGCAGAAAATCGCCGATGAAGTGGCAGCCGGCAATCAGCTGTGTCGGGCTGCCGAACACCATCGGCGACATCCTGAGCGCCACACACACGAAAATCAGCGACCACACACACAAACACCCGGAACAACACCACAGAACCGACACGGGAGCGCCCCAGGAGGCGCTCCAACAACCGGCGCAAGAACACGAGGCGTACGCGCGAGAAACTGAGCGGCCATCTTGAAGCGCCGATATAGACTGAGAGCGAGCGAGCGAGACAAACTGAGACAGAGCGAGCGAGACAGACAATATAAAATAATAGAATAATATGTAAATGCGAAGATGAGGGCGCTACAAATGAAACGGCGTATATTATATACGTATTTCTGAGATTAAAATTAAATCATAAATTGAAAAAGAATGAACACGAAGCAAATATCGAATTGTAAAATTCGCACGCGACCGACACCCCTATTATGATGGCGAGCGACAACTACCCCCTTTAGGTTTAAATGATAATTTAACTAACTGAATTCGAACATCTGACAAAATTCGCTAGTGACGTCACGACCAATAGGCAAATTAGAATAAAATTTGATTTCCGTCCGCATAGACGAATAGATAAGAGTAGGGGTAGATCTTTTCCGACAATTTATGATAGATACCTTAGTAGGGGGTGAGAGAGAGTAAATAACGACGAAAGTAGGAGAGTTAAGGAGGGCGCTGTATTATTCTAATTTACATACGGACCAATGATAAAAATTCGGAGGGCGCTACCGATATCCGAATTAGCATACCGACCAATAATAACATTTCTTCTCGGAAAGAGGAGAAGAGAAACGATCTTTGACCGCGAGAAGCCGATTCTCGTCCATTTTGCCATTGGACATCTGGAGATAAAGAGCTTCTGTCAGCTAATTTTTCGCCGTCGAACCTTTAGCGCTAGACGCCTCTTACACACTCTGTTGCCAATTTTGTTTGCCAGTATCGCAAGGAAGATTTGTAAGTAGGCAAAATGCCGCTCATTTTTAATTAATCGCGGAGTGCGGGTTAAATTATTTAATTTATTTAGTTCGGTGCTGTAGGTCGTCGCGACGCGTGGATCCGTCGACGCCGGTGCCTACCGGATCGTGCTGACCTGTCCGCCATTCCGAGAATATAGATTGAGTGTTCGGTTACGAGAGAGAATCGCGACTTAGTATTCGCGCTGACCTTTCGTCGACGTTATTAAGTGTTCGTTTTGTGAAAGAAAGTCGCTACTTGGTATTCGCGCTGACCTTTCGTCACGTTTATTGAGTTCGTCTTACAAAAGGAAATTGCAATTTGGTATTCGCGCTGACCTTTCGTCAACGTTTATTAAGTTCGTTTTACGGAAGCCAATTGCAATTTAGTATTCGCGCTGACCTTGCTTTAGTTACTTAGTACGAATGTAGGTTCAATTGGATTAAATTATTTTGATTAATTAATTGTGCTGACATTTCCGCCATTTCGCAAACCGAATTTGAGCGTTAGGTCTTATAAAAGAAAATTGCGATTTGTTACTCGCGCTGTTCTTTCCGCCATTTTAGGAACCGTTTAAAATGTATCTTAGGGATTAATGAAAATTTAGGATTCGACCGACCACATTTATTCCGACCTCGTATGTGAGAAACTTTTAATGCATCAATAAAACAATTAATTGTCTTTATATACATATATATCTTACTTGATAACCTGCCCCTGTTGCATGTTAGTGATTGTCAGCCGCGGTCGGTTACATACGGGTTTATTAATTCGCTATATTTTCGGATTATTTGTTAGGTAAAATACGCGCGATTTCGAATGTCCTCACAACCTGACTTAAGGAGTCATCACCTGAGCTGCCGGCATACACTAATCAAGGAGGAAATTAGCATCGAAAGTTGGACACCAAAGGCCTGAACCGCGGATACAACGCGTATCCCCCCATCTGCTTACTCTGCGCAGTCGCCGTTAGGCAGACCGGGATACGCGTAACCCTATTGGCCTTACCCCCGACGATCGCCGTAATCAGCCGACGGTCTGGCGCCCTAAATAATCGGGGGTAGAGCCAAACAGGCCTTGTGGCGGAAGAACTCGGAGCGCGGTCAAACCCCCCGAAATTCCCTGCCACAAATGTTTGACTCTTTTTTTCAACGCAGTGGGAAATGTATAGTATCTGGTATAAGTTGATTTTCTTGAAACTTATTTATATATTTGATTCTCCATGCTTTACGTGGAGTCTTTATTTTAAATTTGAATCTCCAAGCCTAACTAATATATGACTAATTTTTGTTTCAATATCTTAAAAGTGTTACTTTATTTAATAAACATTAATTAAATATTGGAAAGTTGGAAGAACTATTAATATTTTAATTAAATATAGCTTATATAAATAAGTATTAGTTTCATATTTGTTTAAATATAGGAGAAGTATTTGATTTAGCTGAATGACTTTGCATTGTTCGATGTAGAAATTAAACTGTTCCACGCTGTGCGGTTTGTCTGTGCTTCCTTCGATCGCCTGCAATAATAAGGTAAGCTAGCCAGCTTAATTTCGCGATCGCGGTTGCATGATTAATAATTAATTTCCGACATTCGAAGCGTGTATGTAACGGCTCTAATAACAAAGAGCAGCGAGCGTCCCGGCAATACATGTTGTCGATGAGCGAGCACCAATGTACCACCACGTCCTTTTAGTATAATTGCGCGAATAAATTAATCAAACGGTTTTACCCCGTTACACGGCGCCCAACGTTAAAGAACCTACGGTGTTTTTGATTGTTCAAAACATCGGTTCTCAATAGTGACCTCGCGCCCAGCCAACCAGCGACTTAGGTGGCAATCAAGTGTTGTTGTGCATACTTGATACCGAAGGCCACGTTAGTAAACAGAGCCTGTTAGCTAGCTTGCGAAGGCCCGCCGCGGCGAAAAATTGTAAACACTAGCTGTGAACGCGTGCGCGTGCGACCGAAAGATTCTGAAACGTAAACACCAAAGAATTTTGAAAGTTGCCGCAAATAATATTATTATACCCGTTGGCCCGGGGAAAACTAACACCGGCAATTTTCAAACGAAATTAATTCAATTGAGTAATTTTATTTGATATCGTGCTGTCTTAACGTAAATGTGTTTTTTTTAAATATTATTAACTGCGGTTATTGGTGATTACGCGCAACGCTCGTTACAATATTTTAGATACTAACTCACACAGCCGTACTAACAAACAGTTAGTGCGTCTGATAGGCAGGATCATTATATTGCGTATTAACGAGCGAAGAATCTTTCGGCAAATAAATCGTAAAACGCCTTTGATCAAGTCCAGTGTTGGCTAATAAAATTTTTCTTTTATTTTTATTTTCATTCGGCGTACGAATTTTAATACAACACTCGCACTCGCGTAACATACTTATAAATTTTACAAAGAAATTAAACGCAAGCAAACAGAGAATTATGGACCGCACTCAGACAGAGATAGCAAATTGGGTATTGACGCTCCAGTAGGAGGAAATCGAAGAGTACCTCGAGCAACTGGAGCTCAAAACAAGCGGGACCAGGCTCTCAAGAGCTACACGACTACATAACTGGTTGCTTGGTGACTACTCGGCAGCCAAAAGAGCAGCCCTACGCTCGGAGCTAATAGTATCCCTATGTCAAGAACACACAGCATCCGAGCAGGAGGGAGAACACCCGCTAGCCCAACTTATGCAAAGTGCGGACGTAATATCGCGAGTTCAGAAAACCGCGATAAACATTGCGAATGCCCTGGACAGCGGAGAGAACACGAATAGTAATAAGAGTATTACTATAGCGGCTGACGATGGCAGCCAGTTTAAACTCCCGCCGGCATTCGCGGTGATGATTCAAGACCTCATTTTCCGGTCCAGAAAAAATGAGAAGAAATTGGAAGTACAAGACTTACGGAGTTCGAATATGTCTAACCTAACACAAATGGTAGAACAAATACTCAGGACCAATATCAAGGTGCAGGAACAAATGGACAACCTGTCAGCCATGATAAACGCACTGGAAAATGCCATACACAGAGATATGCGGCAAGACGTTTCGAACAGTTCCAACGAGGAGCCACAACCGGAAAACACGCGTAGGAGCGTCGCATTCCAGGATACATTCACATGCCACTACGACGCCAGGCTACCCCAGAGCGCGTCAGCCGGACCCGGACAGAGGCCCACGGGGGCCGCCGGCAGGACCCCCCGCCGGACGCCCCCTTTCGGAGAGGGTGGACAGCATCAACTCGGTAGAGTTGATACTGAAGTGAACAACCACCCGCCAAGTACTTGGCCATCCCAACAGACGTCAAGCCCGTTATCGACAACAAGGGACGTCGGCCGCATCGTCAGGGGATGGAAGCTCAGGTTCTCCGGAGAAGGCAACGCGAGCATCGACACCTTCTTATCAAGGTTGGACAACTCGAGGAGCAGCGCTGGACTCACAGAAGACGAGATGCTCATGGCTGTATCCGAGCTACTCGTCGGTCCTGCCCTCGTCTGGTACGAAGCAATGCGAAACGAATGGTTCTCCTACGCGGATTTCGAGGCAGACGCCAGAGCATGGTTTGGGACCAGCAGGCAACAGCAGCAGTGTCTAACCAAAGAAGTTCAAGGCCGATACCAGGGCCCAGACGAACCCGCGAACGTATACATCGCGAACATGATGGACCTAATGAGTCGGCTGAACCCCAAAATGACACACGAGAGCCAGCTGGACCTGCTACATGCCAACCTCCTCCCGGAAATCCAGAGCCAAATACGGAGGTCAGAAGTGGACTCCGTGCGGACTCTGAAGGACCTGGCCACGACGGCCCAGAATAACTTGCATCAGCGAAGGATGGAGCGGACGATACCAGACCCTCAGTCGACCCTTTATCCTGAGTTGGCGTATCACCCCCGCACCGACGCGAGCAAGGGTCGGAAGGGGAAGGTAGCATCTATATCCGGTGACAAACCGGAAGTCAATTGATAGATTGGACCGCATGGAGAAGGTACTCGAGAAGGTGAAGCACCAGGTCGTCTACACACCGACGCCCTCGGGGGCGACACCTAATCCGAGCCTGGAATCGGTCGATGGCTAGAATAAGGTTCTACCCACCGACGTATTCAACCAAATGCTGTTGTCCCTTAAGGAAATATCGGCGGATATAAAGAGTAACTGCGCCGACAAAAGTCTGACTTCCGAGGACCGAGCCAAGAGGCCGGAGACTCCCCGCAGACAAGGAAGAGAGTTCTCAGGGCCGATCAAATGTGCCGAGTGTGGCCTACTGGGGTACTACAGGAACTTCTGTCTCCAATGCAATAAGGGAAACGAGCAAAGGAGTGGATAGGTGGGGTTGACCCCACTCCTTCATCCCGTAACCCAAACCCCGTTAAAGAGATCTCGCAGCCTCCGCCAACACAGCCCACGCCGTTAGTAGCGAGCGTGTTGAGCGACGAGAGCGAGAACTCCCTTAGTGACGCCAAAGATGAGCGTGGCGGTAGAGTGCACGTGGAGAATGAATGTAATGACGTTAATAGAGCCAGAGACCCTAGACCAGCCGAGGCGGTGACGTATGGATCGCACACGCCCTCGGGGGCACGGGCAAAGGCGGATAAATCGTCGAAGAGGAACCCCATGGAAACTCCGATTGCCCGAACCAAAGGGGCTCGGACGACAAGTAACGTCACTCGACCACGCGACAGCACAATGGCTAGCGCTATGATGAATAAGGAGCAAAGCTGTGGAGCCGTCGAAGCTGTTTCCCGATATTCCCCGGAACAGGAGACGCGTTGGTGGCTGTCGGTGAAAATAGGGGACTTCCAAATACGGGCCCTCTATGATCCGGGAGCTTCCACCACAGCCATGGGTAGTAATGCTCTACAAATAGCGTCTGTGCTGGGCGTCAGATTGGACACCACCCACGCGGGTACAGCAGGATTACCAGACGGTCGTAAGTTAACGATCGTTGGTCACGCCCTGCTACCATTCACCGTGGGAGGATTGACGATGCCGACGAGAGTAGCCATCCTCCCTACCCTCGTCGAAGAATGTATTTTAGGAGTGAACTTCATCAGTTTGTTCAGAGCGGTACTTGACCCCGACGATAACACGTTGCTGTTCAAGGGATCACAGGCTAAAATGGATCTAGAAGTAGCTAGCTTAGCTTAGAGGCTGGTCCGAGATTTACTACAATCGGACTAGCCGAGGTTACGGCTACCCAACAGGCCATGCTGCAGAAGACCATCGACGAGGCCCTATCTCGAGCCCCGACGGGCTTGGGATGTGCGGCAGGCATCGAGCACGAGATTCGGGTCGGTGATATGAAGCCAATCAAACAGCGTTACTACCCGGTATCGCATAAGGTCGAGCAGGAGATGCATAAACTGGTAAGGGAAATGTTAACCCAAGGGGTAATCGAACCAGCGGACAGTGGCTGGTCGAGCCCAGTGGTTATGATACGCAAGAAGGACGGTTCGTACAGATTTTGTATTGACTTCAGAAAGGTCAACAAAGTCACCGAGCCGAATGCGTATCCCTTACTGTTTATGCAAGATATATTAAGGCGTTTGCGAAACGCACGCTATATATCGACGCTCGACCTCAGCAGCGCGTATCACCAGATCCCACTCAAGCCTAAATCTCGGCCAATTACAGCCTTTACCGTACCCGGACTGGGACATTACCAGTTCGTGCGGATGCCGTTCGGTCTCTCGTACGCCGGCGCCACCTTCCAGCGGTTGATCGATAGCGTGATCGGCCCCGAACTAGGCAAATTCGCTTTCGCCTATTTGGACGATATCATAGTGGTATGACCCCGAAAGACGCATATCCACTGCCTAACATGGATTCAATATTAGACAAATTACGACACGCCAAATATATTAGCAAAATTGACCTTAAACAAGCCTACTTCCAAGTAGCCCTAGATGAAAACAGCTATGAATATACAGCTTTTGCAAGCCCAGGTGAAGGATTGTGGGAGTTCATAGTTATGTCATTCGGACTCGTCAATGCCCCAGAGACCTTTCAACGATTAGCTGATGCATTATTTGGACCTGACTGGGAACCTCAAATATTTCCATACCTTGATGACATCATTATAGCAACTGAGACCTTCGATGAACATACAAAATATTTAGAATTAGTACTACGCCGAATTAATGAAGCTGGACTGCAGATAAACGCGAAAAAATGCGAATTCGGCTGTACTCGTTTAAATTACTTAGGTTTTCTGCTAGACCAAGAAGGACTACGACCTGACCCAGACCGGACTAAAACAGTACTAGAATTTCCAGTACCCAAAACGGTAAAACAACTACGTAGCTTCCTGGGAATGGTTGAATGGTACTCGAGATTCATAAAAAATTGTTCGGAAATAAAGGTACCGTTACAAAAACTTCTAAAGAAGCATCAAGTATTCAACTGGGAAACTGACCAACAAGAAGTATTTGACAAGCTGAAACAAGCATTAACAGAAGCTCCAGTATTAGCAAGACCAGACTTCGCCCGACCATTCACGGTTCAGACAGATGCAAGCGATTTTGCAATTGGTGCTGTATTGACTCAAAACTTTGATGATGGCGAACATCCAATAGCATATATTAGCAGAACACTGACTGGACCAGAAAGAAATTACTCAGTAACAGAGAAAGAATTATTATCAATAGTATATGCCATCAAGAAACTAAGACCGTACCTTGAAAGATATGACTATACAGTTATTACTGACCACTCAGCACTAATATACCTGTTTAACATAAAGGAACCAAAAGGTAGATTAGGAAGATGGATATGCGACCTGATGCAAGAACGCGTGACCTTTAAACATCGTAAAGGCACGATGCATAAAGTACCTGATGCCCTGTCACGAATGGACGAAGAGGCTAACAAAATCGCAGCCTTCAGCACAGTACAAGACAACTGGTACCTGAAAAAACGTAAAGACGTAAAAGAAAAACCAGATAAATACCCTGACTAGGAAATTGAAGACGATATGCTATATTATAACAGACCAGACCCGATTATGGACCCGTTAACAAATGGAGAAACGGAATGGAAACTGGTATTACCTGACGAATACCAAATGGAAATCATGAAAAACGCACACTGTCTTCCAGTAGCGGGACATTTGGGTATAGAGAAAACGTATACGAGAATTAGTACCGAATATTACTGGCGAGGAATGTATACTGACACTTACAACTTCGTCACAAGATGTCCGCTATGTCAAAGATATAAATCCAGCCAACTAGGCCAATAAGGCCTTATGAAACCACGGAAAATAGACCGACCATGGGCAATAGTAGCATTTGACATAATGGAATTTCCCCGAAGCAAAACACAAAATAAATACCTCTTAGTTTTCCAAGACCTCTTTACACGTTGGCTAGAAATGAAACCAGTACGCTCTGCAGACGGGAAAAACGTTGCGAAAGCATTAGAAGAACTCGTTATATTCAGATGGGAAACACCCGACTACATACTGACCGATAATGGGAAAGAATACGTCAATAAACACTTAGACGGCATGTTACAGGAATACGGTATCAGACACAACACGACAGTGCTATATCATCCACAAGCTAACCCCGTCGAAAGAAGTAATAGAACGATAAAAACTATGATAGCAATGTTCGTTGAAAATGACCACAGGAATTGGGATAAACACATTAATGAGTTCCGACACGCCATGAACACGGCAATACAATCAGCTACTCAAACATCCCCAGCATTCCTGAATTAAGGCAGACAACCGAAACTAATAAAAAGTTTACGAAGAAAAGTAGAATCAAACGAACTAGAACTGACACTAGAACCAGAGGAATGGACAGAAAGGCTTAAAAGATTAAAAGACCTATATGAACTAGTTGAAAGAAACCTAGAGATAAAGCATGAGAAAATGGCCGACCGATTTAATACTGGAAGAAAGTTGACCGAATATAAAACCGGAGACCTAGTATTGATCAAAACACATCACCTATCAAATGCAGCAAATAAATTCTCGACCAAATTAAGCGAAAAATATGAAGGACCTTTCAAATTGCTAGATAAACTCTCAGACCCAGTATTTACCATCGAGACACTGACAAAGAAAAAAGTTGGTAAAGTTCATATTGAACAACTGAAACCTTTCAAGAACCCTGACAAAAATAATTATGACCTTAGATAAAACTAAAATGAAGAGAACATAGATAACCTGACCGATCTGACCATACCCTGTATTGTCCGACTCATGGGTTTAACTCGCGTACTAACACGGTTGTGGCGTGGGGAATAATTACGCGAACATTGGTGATTGACCTCTAGATGTGCTGTCCCACGCCTGGACAGGCTAGCCTCTCCAGGCTTAGTGGGGGTATAGTCGTTGACTAAGCCACACCCCTCAGCAGATAAGTGCATGCACGGTACTGTCCCGATACTGACCTAAAGACCGTTGCACTAACCTGTTTAAATTTCAGATCTACCATGGCCCCAAGGATCCTCATGGCGAAGAAAAAGGGCCTGAGTCTTACAGTGAAGATCCCGCTGTCCACCGTCCCCAGGACCATCACGGGGACCAGGAAGCGGGAAACCACACCAGCTAAGGCCCCGGAAACCGACCGCCATGAGGAGAGCCTTCGCTTGCAGGCACTGGCCACCATGCCTGGGTACCAGGAGAGGGTAGGGGCTCAGCCCATCATCGAGCCCCCCCCCCCCGACAGGAGACCCGTCGGCCTGGTATATCCAGGACATGGTGGAAGAAATCGAGCAGGAGAAGGCTCGCCTGGAGGCCATGGAAGTGGCGGAACAGGAGGAGCCACCTCAACCACTCCCGGAGGGCCAAGAGAGGGAGCGCCTCCTTCGCGGGGCCCTCACGTTTCAGGCCCGCATCCCTGAGTCGGACTGGCGGCGTGAGGAACGCCGGCGAATGGAAGTGGTCCGCGCCATCCGGGAGGAGATGGAAACAGACCAAACGGACGGCAGGACAGCTGAGATTCTGTCCGAACATGGGACCTTAAAATCCCATTGTTCGGACACCTCAAAGGGGTCCCAGCTGTCCCTAGACGGGCAAGCGGAGAAGGAGCTGGAGGACTACCTGGGCAGGGGAACGGAGTCAGTACCAGCTGGGAAGGGGAAGACCATCAACCTCCAACCAACTGGACCACCAGCTCCGCCCCCCTTCACTCCGATGCCCAGGGACAGCAAAATCGTCCACCTCCACCATCTCCGCCACCACCGCCCAGCCGTCCGTCAACACCGCTGACCGACCATCCACCTCCAGCACCGCCGACCGACCATCCACCTCAAGCACCATCGGCTAGCCACCAACAGCCATCACGCCAACACCAACCAAAATCACTGACCGACCACACACCAGCCACCGACCATCCACCACCAGCACCGACCGACCAGCCATCGACCTCAACAGCCACCACCGTACAGCCGTCGACCACAAGGAGTCGAGGTCACCCAGGCTGGTTGCCTGTGACCTCGACCCCAATTGGCCGGACCACCACCACCCGGCCAATAGCGACAACCAGGATGGATGCCGTCGACCGTCCAGAGGTCCAGGGCCTGCACTACCGGACGGCCAGCGGCAAGCGCCGCAAGTACAATCGGCGGCGCAACCTGTAGCTGGACGATCTGGTGGGTGCAGGAGATCTATCCTCCGAATGATCGGAGGATGACCTACCTGGACCCCCGACCAGCCGCGCAGCAACACGACCAGCTGCTGCGGCCAGGATACCATCCTGGGGTCGACTCCCTCCCCGGACCAGAGCTAGGTTCGGGCAGTTGAGGGAGATTCCAACCGACCCGACGGTTGATCCCCCCCTCCGAGCATGCTTTAACTGTTGGCAGACCGACCACAATTTCGGGAACTGTTCCCGTCCCAAAGAGGGAACGTTTTGCGGAAATTGTGGCCGGCGGTGGGGAACGACATCCCTCCACCGAGACCTCGACCGACCACCAGCCGACGGAGTGGGTGGGACGAAGTGGACAGACCAGCGTCCACTTCTTCCGGGTCCGGTTGGGACCAGAACTCCACACACGAGCCCCGCCATCAAGACCAGGCAACCCAGCTGAGCTCGGACCCTCGGGAGACGGAGGACCCTCCACCGTCCTACCAGGAGGCAACCCAGGGCCGAGCTCCATACCAGGAAAGGCCACCGAGGGAGAGGCCAACGGCTGACACCGGAGCGATACCCCGCGCCGGACCCTCCGCTTCTTCCGCCAGGCCATCGGCGGAGGAGCGGGCGAGGGAACTGCTCCGGAGGTCGCACAACCGTGGGACCTCCGACGATGAAGAGGACGACCGAGACCTACGCCTGAGGGAGTTCCAACAACTTCAGCGTGCCCTCCAAGAGATGGAGGAAGTGGAGAGGCGCGATCGCTCCCGCAGGCGTGGGTATCATTAACCGCCGACGGACCACCAGATTGTATTGACCGGAATAAATGCCAGGGCCAAGCCCTGGCTTAAACTGACCAACCTGCGTATTAATTTTCAACCCCTCCTGACCAATCCTTGCCGACCTAGACACTAGACTTAATGGACCAAGGAGAAGGGAGGATGCAGCCAAGCCGACTCAGCACGCACCGGACTCCGACCAGAACAGATCACGGACTAAGGGGGATAACCCCACCAGGTAAGATGTTGGTATATCTGACGATAACTGAGAACGGGACGGCAAGAAAAGGGAACAAAGCAAACTGGCGGTACACGCGGTAGTGTACCGGCTTAGTGGGGGGTTCTGTAATGCGGTACATTATAAGGCCTTTCCTGAGTACTGCAACACCTCAGAAAGGCCATCCCCGTCCCTTGCCGCCCCGTAACCGGTTGTATAAAATAAAGTTAAACGCGCCCTATACCGAACAATTACTCTTTTTTATGTCCGAACGACCACGTCGGAGATATGGACGAAACAAACTTGTCTAACGCGATCCGACGGACGCTCAAAGAGCAGACAGAAAAAAAGGAGCGCACCACAGAAAAAGAGAGCGCACGCACACACTCACTCACATACACTCCCGACCACGTGTTGCCGACCAGCGAAAGAAAAATGCAAAACTTGACTGGGAAATGCAACGGAAATGCATGTTGATGACACATGCAGATCCGTTACACTCCCAGACACCAACACTAACACTCCCGAGGCACTGACACTCCTGGGGCGAGCAGAAAATCGCCGATGAAGTGGCAGCCGGCCATCAGCTATGTCGGGCTGCTGAACACCATCGGCGACATCCTGAGCGCCACACACACGAATATCAGCAACCACACACACAAACACCCGGGGGAACATCAAAGAACCGACACGGGAGCGCCCCAGGAGGCGCTCCCAACAACCGGCACAAGGATAGGAGGCGTACGCGCTAGGAACTGAGCGGCCATCTTGAAGCGCCGATATAGACTGAGAGCGAGCGAGCGAGCGAGACAGAGCGAGCGAAGCAGACTAAGCAAGAGCAAGCGAGACAGACTGAGACAGAGCGAGCGAGACAGAGCGTGCGAAATAGACGAAACAAGAGCGAGCGAGACAGACGATATAAAATAATAGATAGAATAATATGCAAATGCGAAGATGAGGGCGCTACAAATGAAACGGCGTATATTATATACGTATCTCTGACAATAAAATTAAAATTATAAATTAGAAAAGAATGGACATGAAACAAATATCGAAGTGTAAAATTCGCACGCGACCGACACCCCTATTATGATAGCGAACGACAACTACCCCTTTTAGGTTTAAATAATAATTTAACTGACCGAATTTGAACCTCTGACAAAATTCGCTAGTGACGTCACGACCAATGAGCAAATTAGAATAAAATTTGATTTCCGTCCGGATAGACAAATAGATAAGAGTAGGGGTAGATCTTTTCCAACAACTAACGATAGCTACCTTAGTGGGGGGTAAGAGAGGGTAAATAATGACGAAAGTAGGAGAGTTAAGGAGGGCGCTGTATCCTTCTAATTTACATACGGACCAATAATAAAATATTCGGAGGGCGCTACCGATATCCGAATTAGCATACCGACCAATAATAACATTTCTTCTCGGAAAGAGGAGAAGAAAAGCGATCTTTGACCGCGAGAAGCCGATTCTCGTCCATTTTGCCACTGGATATCTAGATAGAAGGAGCCTCTCTATCAGCTAATCTCGCTGCCGAATTATGAGCGCTAGACGCCTCTCAGATATTTTTGCCAATTTTGTTTGCCAATACCGCAAGAAAAAAATTGTAAGTAGGCAAAGTGCTACTCATTTTTATTTAATCGCGGAGTGCGGGAATAAATCGTTCAGTGCCGTAGGTCGTCGCGACGCGTGGATCCGTCGACGCCGGTGCCTATCGGATCGTGCTGACCTGTCCGCCATTCCGTAGATGTAAATTGAATGTTCGGTTTTACGAAAGAAAATTGCGATTTAGGATTCGCGCTGACCTTTCGTTAACTATTTGTTGAGTGTTAGATTTTACGAAAGAAAATTGCGATTTAGTATTCGCGCTGACCTTTCGTTAACTTTTATTGAGTGTTAGATGTTACGAATAAAAATTGTGAGTTAAGATTCGCGCTGACCTTTCGTTAGTTATTTATTACGAACGTAGGTTTAATCGAATAAAATTATCTTGATTAGCTATTTGCGTTGACCTTCCCGCCATTTCGCAAACCGAATGTGAGCGTTAGGATTAACCCATGAAAATTGAGATCGAGGATATTCGCGCTGACTTTTCCGTCATTTTATGAACCGAGTGTGAGCGGTAAGATCAAACAAAGGAAATTCGTGACTGAGTTATTTGCGCTGACCCTCTCTCTTTGTTAACCGAAGACCGACCGGAAAATCATTAACGTTCCGATTAAATTGTATCCTTACGGATTTATAGTTATTCAGATGTTTACCGACCCTATTCTAAAATTTAAATAATTTACAAGTAAGAGGTCGGTGCTATTACTATATTATTATTTGATCGAAATTTAAATACTTCATTTTTTGATCCTACTGGTGGAGGTGATCCAGTTTTATATCAACATCCTTTTTGATTTTTTGGACATCCAGAAGTATATATTTTAATTTTACCAGGATTTGGTTTAATTTCTCATATAATTAATAATGAAAGTATAAAAAAAGAAGTATTTAGAACTATAGGAATAATTTATGCAATAATTACAATTGGTTTATTGGGATTTATTGTATGAGCATATCATATATTTACTATTGGAATAGACGTTGATACCCGTGCATATTTTACTTCAGCAACTATAATTATTGCAATTCCTACAGGAATTAAAATTTTTAGATGATTAGCATCGTTAAATGGAGTTAAAGTTAAATTTAATATTAGAAATTTATGATTATTAGGATTTATTTTTTTATTTACAATTGGAGGATTAACAGGTATTATTTTATCTAATTCTTCGATTGATATTGTTTTACATGATACATATTATGTAGTAGCTCATTTTCATTATGTTTTATCTATAGGAGCAGTATATGCTATTTTTGGTAGATTTATTTATTGATTTCCAATTTTAATTGGATTATCTATAAATTTTAAATGATTAAAAATTCATTTTTTTATAATATTTATTGGTGTTAATTTAACTTTTTTCCCTTAACATTTTTTAGGACTAAGAGGTATACCTCGACGATATTCAGATTATCCAGATTCTTATTTATGTTGAAATGTTATTTCATCAATTGGATCAATTATTTCTATATTTAGTACTTTATTTTTTTTTTTATTTTATGAGAAAGTTTTATTAGATATCGAATCATTATTTTTATATTTTCATTAAATAATTCAATTGAAAGAATTATATGCCAACCTTTAAATATACATTCAATTTATGAAATTCCTAAAATTTTTATTAAATAAAATTTAATCTAATATGGCAGATTAGTGCAATAGGTTTAAATTCTATATATATAATAATTATTATTTTTAGAAATATCAATTTAAAATCAAATCTCATTACAAGATGCTAATTCACCAATTATAGAAAATATAATTATATTTTATGATCATGCAATATTAATTGTTATATTGATTTTAACTTTAATTATATACATATTATATCATATATTAACTAATAAATTTATTAATCGATTTTTATTTGAAGGTCAAATAATTGAAATAATTTGAACAATTATTCCTATATTTTTTTTAATTTTTATTGCAATTCCTTCATTAAAAATTTTATATTTAACTGATGAAATCAATAGTCCTCAATTTTCTATTAAATGTATTGGTCATCAATGATATTGAAGTTATGAATATAATGATTTTTATAATATTAATTTTGATTCATTTATAATTAAAGATTATGAAAATTCAAATTTTCGATTATTAGATGTTGATAATAATATAATCTTACCTATTAATACTCAAATACGATTATTAATTACATCACTTGATGTAATTCATTCTTTTGCAATGCCTTCTATGGGTATTAAAGTTGATGCAATTCCTGGTCGAATTAATCAAATTAATCTAATGATTAACCGACCTGGTTTATATTATGGACAATGTTCAGAAATTTGTGGAGTTAATCATAGATTTATACCAATTGTAATTGAAAGAACATCATTAAATTTATTTATAAATTGATTAAAAGCTTATTAATCAATTGAAGTATGTATTAATATACTATATTTTGATTTAAAAATCAAATCTTAAATTTAAGATATCAATTGATAAAAAATTAGTTAAATTATAACATTAATTTGTCAAATTAAAATTATTATTTTATAATATTTTTTTATTCCTTAAATAAGACCAATATTATGATTATTTTTGTATATTTTTTTTCTTTACTTGTTATAATTATAATTATAATTATTTATAATTTAAATTTATATAAATTTAATAAATTAAATAATATTCATAAAAAAAAATTAAATTATTTAATAAAATGATAATAAATTTATTTTTTATTTTTGATCCTTCTACATCATTAATATTTTCAATAAATTAAATTAGTAGAAATTACATTCTTTTATTTATGCCAAATATATTTTGATTTATTCCATCTCGTTGGAATATAATTTTTATATTAATTATTAAATATTTAAATAATGAATTTAAAATATTATTAAATAAAAATTTGAATAAATTAAATATTTTAATTTATATTAGATTATTTTTTATTATTATATTTGTAACGGCCCGAGAAATGATTAGATTATTTTCACAGCCCGTTAAAGATTTTATTTTCACTGGTCGGTGCGGGGCTCACCGCCGCCCCGATCAGCTAGCCGCTTCCTGGCGTTCCGCCGAATACGGGCGGGCACGCGCTGCCCTGAAATGGGATCGCGAAAGCACGGCTAAATGCACGAGAGCGTGCGTGAGTTCCAATCACGGGCGTGGGAAGGGACAGAGATGCCTTCCTGGGTACGACCAACACAACGTCAACCCTTAATCAAATCAAATCAAGCTTTATTCATTCGTATGGGCTTTTTCTTCATACAACGTCGCATGCCGAGATTTCGCTTCGCGTATTAATCCGGAGGGAGAGAGAGGCGCTCGCTCGCGTAACTAAACGCACGCCGAGTTATCACTTGTCAAAAGAAAGGAACTCACCGGGAAGTAGCTGCTGCAGACAGACTACCCTTTTCTCGTCGCCCGCGTTATCGCCCTCGTTCGGGCGGGCAAGTTCTGCCCTTGGTGATCGCCCACTCCAGACGACAGCGCACAAGTTACGGCGATCTTTGAGGATAGTCCCTGATCTGCTCTCGCACTCGCACTTTTTCCTAAGTCAGGTCACTTTTCTTTTTTCTTCTTCTTTGTCCACGTGCGCACGTGGCGTTCCCTATAGCTCGCCGGTCTCAGTACAAGTGTCGAAAATCGTCTCCCCACCCTAGTCCGTCGCTGCGGCACGCGCCTGCCTTCTCTCTTCCTTCTTCGCTCGCTTGCCCGCTCGGCCATGCTCGGCCTCGCGCGCGGACAATCTTCCGCGAAAACGGTCCCGGCCGTTATAGCCCCCTCCTAGTCGGGTGATACCCGAGGTAGTCTCCGACGATCTTAGCGCGGAATGATTATGCGAGGGTGAGGACTAGCGAGGTGAGAGGGGTGAAGTGAAATGAATGCGACGGTGACATGAGGTAGAAATCCTTTATTTAGCTGTCCTAGTGGACGACTGTCAGTGACGCCGGTGGCTGCGGCTGCGACGGAATTCGCCGTGGCGGGCGAGGTTCGGGCATCGCGATGATTTGGAGACGCCGGGATGTCCACAGACGTAGCATCCCTCGGCGTCTCGGCGCGATTGGCCCTCTCGGCGTCCCTCCGGGTCGACGATGTTGGGGTTTGGGGTTCGGCTCGCGCTCCTCGCGCGGCTCCGCTCTCTTCTCCCCAGGGAATGGGCGCTCCGTTGGTATTCCGACCAGCGCCCGTGACGTTGGCTGACATTGACCGTCACTGTGCTTCCCCCTGAAGAGTTGGCGTCTACGCTCACGCGGCCGTGATAGGCTGGCTCCGGGGTCGCCGCGTCCTCGTCGTCCTGGTCGGGCGGTCCGGGCTGTGGGCCTAGAAGCTCTAGGCCCTTGGCGGCGCTGGTGTTCCGTGCTGGACGCCCGGCGGAATTCCGGATAGGGCAATACTGGGGGGGGCGCCGTAAATACAGGCGACTGCCCTCGTTGTATTGCCCGGACCGCCAACTCGTAGCGTTGCCACCGCTCGAGTTTCTCAAGCCACGGGTCCAGGAGGATTATCGCACCGGGTAGCTCCAGGAACTGCGCCGACTTGGTCAGAACTCGACGTTGGAAGCTCATGACGAACTTCCAGGCGTTCCCGAGCTCGGCCAGCGCTCGCCCGATGCTTGGCCAGCCCTCTTCGCTCGATCGGCTTGCCCACTCGCTCAACGGGGAGGTGGGCCAATCCGCGCTCTCGTACGGCCGGCCGATGCAGGGGTATACGCGGGCAGGCCTCGGAGTATTTCCGGGGTTGCTGCCCACGTCCCATGGCCTCCGGCCGCACTCGGAGGGCGCGTCCCTTCGATTCGGAGCCTCCTCTCGGTCCGTCGAAGTTCCTGGCGCGCCCGTGGATGGCCAGGTTTGCGAGGCTAGCTCCTGCTGGTCGGGATAGGCCTGCGTCGATCGGTCTAGTTGGGTCGGTGTCGCCTGGGTTGACACCGCCCAGCGGAACGGTTTAACCTGGACTCCGCGGTGCACCTCCGAGCGGGGGGTCTGGGTGGTCGCGTCCTTTTTCTCGCCGGTGGTCTGCGAGGAGGCGTCCTGAGCTTTGGGCGTGGGGCGATTCGAACTTGAGGTGGGTTGCCCAGTAGGTACACCCTTGGATGCGTATCGCCCGTACACCCACGCGTGCACCGACGTCTTTGGTGGCGGGGCGGGGTGGCTCGTGTGCCCGCCTCGGGTCGGCCAGCCCTCCGGGGTCTCACGGACCTCTTCTAGGGTGAGCCTTGGGCTCGGCCTTGGGTGTGGCGGCGCGATGACGCCCTCTTTCTGCAGCTGTTGTACCCGCAGGATGAGTCGGGCTCGGGCGTCGTCTAACCGGCGGAGCACGGTGTCCTGTGCGACGCCCTCCCGGATCTGGTTGGTGATCTGGTCGAAGATACGGGCGAACTGTGCATCCCTCTTCTCTCCGCCCTCTAATTCAAGGGCCTCGACGCGCATCCGCTCAAAAGTCTTGCGGGCGCCGAAGAGGGCCCTCTTTTCCGACCGCTCGAGATCCTCGTGACGGGCGTGGCCGAAGAACCAAGCGGCAATTTCCACGACTGCGTCTTCCATCTGTAATGGGATGACAATGGATGGTATGAGGTGAATGAATGATCATGATTGACGGGGGTAATGATAGCGAATGGTGCGGGTGTGACCGCTAAGCCCTTCTCGGTCTTCCAGGCTTTCGCTTATTCGTTTCGGCGGCTCGGCTCGGATTCGGTATGGTCCGCGTCGCTGTGCGAAGTACCAGGCGTGCCGTTTTTCGAGGCCGGCCCCGTGGCTTTTTCGCGACCGTGGGCTGTGGGCTTGTCGCTTGGACTTTGCGCGGCCGCCCTGGTCCCCGCTTCGCTGGCGCCAGCGCGGGTGTCGGATCCGAAAGCTCGCCCGGTTCCTCGGACTCGCGCTCGCTCGCTTGGTCGCACGCTTCGGGCGGGTCGCCTTTCGCCTTTATATTCCTCGGCGGTCGAGCCGCGTCTTCCCCGTCTTCCGGCTGGGTTTGGCCCTCGTACTCGGCCGAGTTGTAGAACTGGCGGAGGTCTTTGGCATGGACGAGGGTATCTAATTCTTCTTGATGGTTAGCCAGTTCGAACGCGTTGTTGCCGCAAACTTTCGTGATGACGTATGGCCCGGTATATTTCGGCGCTAGTTTTGCCGTCACGCCTTGGGCCGCCGAGGAGAGGATCCGATTCCTCTTCCACACCCAGTCTCCGACCTTGAACTTATGCGGCCGGTGTTTTTTGTCATAATGGGGCGCCTGGCGCTCTTGCTCGTCCTTCGTGCGTGCTGCGGCCTCTTCATAGCAGTCACTCAGTAGCCCTAAGTGTTCGACCCATTCTGCCCTGGCTTGTTCTTCTTCGTTCTCAGCGCTCGCCGAATCCTGTTGGCGGCGCTGAGTGCCGGGCGGAACTGGTTGTCGGCCATAATTCAAAAGGGCTGGGCTGACCTTGGTGGTGCTATGTATGGCCGTGTTCAGGGCGAAGGACAATTCGACGAGCTTTTCGTCCCAATTTTTATGGTGGTCTTCGAGATAGGTGACGATCATTGTTTTGAGAGTTCGGTTGTATCTCTCTGTCGGGTTGGCATGAGGGCTATACACGGGGGTTAGCCCGGACTTTATGCCTTGCTTAGCCAAGTAGTCTTCGACGAGTTGGTTTTTAAACTCCGTCCCGTTGTCCGAGAGGAATTGTTCCGGCGCTCCGAACCTCATTACAATTTTGTCGTTAAATTCTTTAACGATGGTCTTGGCGTTGGCTCGGCGGATTGGTACGCACTCCACCCAACGCGTAAACAAATCGACAAAAACTAGAAGATATTCGTGACCCCGGGGGCTGCGCGGGAACGAACCGGTAACGTCGCCGGCCACTACCTGCCATGGGCGCTCAACCTTGTGCCGCCCCATAAGCCCATATGTGCGTCGCTGCTCCACTTTGCACTGCTGGCAAATTTGGCAGCCGCGTACGTATTCTTCTACGTCGCGCTTAAGTGCCGGCCAAAAGTAAAGGCGGCGCACGCGGGCGAGGGTTTTGTCTCGTCCCAGGTGCCCTGCTGTCACTGCATCGTGACACTCAGCCAAAACTTTCCCCTTCTGCTCTTGGGGCACTACTAACTTCCATGCCTCGTCGTCCTCAAGCAGTTCGGAGAAAGCTCGGTCGGGGCGGTAAGTGTACAGGTTACCGCCCGTGATTTTCCAAATCGGATGGGCACCGGGTTCATTTTTGACCTCTTCGATTTTGGAGAGGTACCACTCGTCTTTCGTTTCTTTGGACCACGTGAGAGCACTTATCGTGGGCCCATCTTCGTCGTCCTCCTCGAACGCGCGTGACAGTGCGTCGGGAACCGCGTGCAGGGCTCCTTTACGGTGCTCGACCTCGAATTGATATCCTTGAAGTCTTAGAGCCCACCTCGCTAGACGGTTCGTCGGGTTTCTCATGCGTCTTAGCCAGCGCAGAGAGCTATGGTCCGTTATCACTTTGAACTTGTAGCCCTCTATGTAGTGTCGGAATTTTTCAATTCCGTACAGCACTGCTAGGCATTCACGCTCCGAGACCGAATAGTTGCGTTCTGCTTTCGACAAGGTGCGGCTCGCGAATTCAATTACGCGCTCCTCACCGCCAACCGACTGGACCAGGACAACTCCGAGTTCCGAGTCGCTGGCGTCCGTGTGTAGCGCGTAGTCTCCCTTGAGGTCTGGTGGCTGTAGGATTGGGGCTGTCATCATCAAGTTCTTGATGGTCTCGAACGCCTCTTGCTGTGCGGTTCCCCACACGAATGGTTCGGCTTTTCTGGTCAGCTTGACGAGGGGCTCAGAGATCGTGGCAAAGTCTTCGATGAATCGCCGGTACCACGAGGCCATGCCCATGAAGCGTCTTAGCTTCCGAACATTGCTGGGCCTCGGGTATTCTGCAATCGGCCGGACTTTTTCTGGATCCGGCCTGATTCCGTCGCGATTGACGAGTAGTCCGAGGTATCGGACCTCCGACCTACAAAACACGCTCTTGTCCGGGCTCACTGTGAGCCCTGCCTCTGTCAAGCGGTTCAGAACTTTCGCCAAGTGGAGCTTGTGCTCTTCAAATGACGAAGAGACGATGATGATGTCGTCTAAGTACGCGAACGCAAAAGGGTCCATGTCTGGGCCGATGACGCTGTCTATCAGGCGTTGGAATGTCGCCCCCGCATATGCAAGGCCGAAGGGCATTCTCACGTATTGAAAATGCCCCAAGCCCGGTACGGTGAAGGCTGTATATGGGCGGCATTCCTTTTTTAACGGGATCTGATGGTAGGCGAGGCTCAAATCCACCGTTGATATATACCTGGCGTTACGCAGCCGCCTCAGTATATCCTGCATAAAGGGAATTGGGTAAGCATCTGGCTCTGTAATCGCGTTCACCTCGCGGAAGTCGATGCACATCCGGTATTCTCCTTTATTGCCTCGCGGTACCATCACGATGGGGCTTGACCAACCGCTTTTCGATCTTTCTATTACGCCGGCCTCAAGCAACTTTGCGACCTGCTTGTGCATCTCCTGCTCGATCTTGGGTGAGACCGGGTAATATCTCTGCTTGATCGGTCTGGTGGACGTCAGCTTGATGTCATGCTCGACGTCTTTCGCCGCCCCTAGAAGTTTGCTGGGCGGTGGCAGCATACTTTTCACCAAGCTTTCTACCTCCGCACGCTGCTCTTCTGTCGTGTCAGCGATACCGATCGAGGCCATTTCGGCGGCTCCCTTTAAGCCAGCCATCTCCATTGGTACCGTCACGTTATCGTCTCGCAGAAAAATGGTATTATCAGTGTGGTCAGTCACTGCCTTGAACTTTTTCATGAAGTTGACCCCCACATAGCATTGATCTGCGAGCTCTGGGATGATAGAGACGCGGACTTCTTTGGTCACGCCTCCGGTTGTGAAAGGCATCTCTAGATGGCCTATCACAGGCACTGATCGGCCGTCCGGCAACTTGCACGAACCAGCCTTGGCTACTTTCAATTTAAATCCGAGTTCAGCGGCAATTAGCAGACCTAACGCTCCCATCTACGTGCAGGAGGCTCCTGAATCGTATAGGGCACGAATTCGGAAAGTCCCGATCTGCACGTTGAGCCACCATCTTGACTCGTCCTCCGGCGCGTATTCTTTTTCACGGCTTACCGTATGGCGTTCCTTTACGACCGCGGCAGTCGCCGAAGACTCGCCGCCCAAATCACAACCTCCATTAGCTGCAGTGAGCCCCTCGCTCGCTGCCTGCCCCGTTTGGGCTTGCGTAGATGCGCGGGATCCTGAGATCTCCGGGTTTTCTAGTGCCGAGGCCGATACTTTGCCATTGCTGTGGAAAGAATGTCCGTCGCGCTCATCTGTGAGGACTAAGTCGGCGCTGCTGGGTCCGCTGACTCTCGTTTCCTGTGTTGTAGCTAAATCTACGCTACTTGCCGTGGTCCCACAGCCGATGTTACCGTCGTCACCGCTTCCTCGCCCTTGTGTCGGCTGGGCGCTCGCTGGCTTCAGCGAGTGGTCGTTGCCCGCCGATTGCGGGTTTATTTTGGTGACCGGCATCGGGGGCATCGGGCGATCCCTATCGTCCGGAGCTTGCCCTGCCTGTGGGATCTGGGGTTTGGGGGGAGCGGTAGTGATCCCTTCTAACCGCTTCCCGTCCCGTTTCCCGCCGGCACTGGCGGGTTACAATCTGGACAATACTTAACGCTGAAACCGAGCCTGCCGCACTTGGAGCAGCTCAACGGTTTCGAATAGTCTATGGCCCTTCGCTGACCTCTTGGCCTGGGTGCCGTCTCGCCCTGGGCCTGCGGCTTGGGAGATGCTCTTGTCACGGAAGGAATCTGGGCGAGCTTTTCGCTGAGCTTATCCATTATGGATTTTTCTAGCTTCTCCATCCAATGGCTCAGTGTCCCCTTCTGAGCGACCGCCGCGATCTCTGCCTCAGCCGGCTCCTCTTCTTCCTCGGGCTGTTCGGCGCTCAGTGCTGACACTTTTGCCTTTCTTGCCCCCGCCCCCGGTGGGGTATAAGTCCATTCCGGAAACAGGGCGGCTTTCGGCTCTAGCATCACCCTCTTCTGGCTGGCGTGGATTAGGTCGTTCTGGACTTCTGTGGCCAGACGGCATAACTCACGCACCGAGGTTACTTCCGTGCGTCTGATATGGCGCTGGATTTCTGGCAGCAAGTTGGCGTATTGCAGTTCAAGTTCTTCTGACGCGGGCATGGGTGGCTGCACTTTTCTCACCATGGCTTGGAGCTTGGTAATATAATCCCTTACCGGCTCATCTTGCCCCTGGTAGCGCGCATGCACCTCCCTCTTCAGCCTCTGTTGCTGCACGATGCTGGTGCCAAACCATTGGCGTGCGTCCTCGAGGAAGTCTTGATAGCTGATTCAATCCTGGTGGTTGTTTAAGTACCAGGTTTGGGCCGTCCCCGTTAGGACGTCGGGTAAGCCCATCAGCATCTCTTCCTCGGAAATTCCGGCGACCGTCCGTTGCGCTTCCAGCTTATCTATGAAGACGTCCACACTTTGGCCTTCACTTCCAGCGAACCTAACCTTCCATCCTCTCACCATTTTCCCTACATCTCGGGTCGTGGAAAACCCGCCGGTCGTATTTTGGTGCGACCCCGCCGACGGGCCCATGCTGTACCTGGGCAGATAGGTGCTGTTGAACCTGTTCTGCCCTGCACTGCGTCCCAGTCTGTCGGTAGTGGTCGGTTCTACCTGCCCAAAATTCCGTCCGACCGCGGTACTATGGTGAATCCTCGGCTGTCCTCCTGGGTTCGGTACAGTGGAATTCGAATGGGCATTCCGCTGTCCGCCCCCTCCTGAGGGCTGCGCTAGGGGTGGTTGGTGCGGCCATCGCGCTCCGGGCGTTTGATTGCCCCTCAATGGCGTGCTGCCGCCCGTGTCGCTTGGATAGTGAAGCGTGAACGTATCCTGGAAGCGCGCGCCTGGGCGCGGATTGTCTGGTGGCGGGGCGTCTTGTTCAGCATGTGCCTGCGCTTCTTGCGCGTCCTGCAGGTCATCCATGTCGTTCTCTAGCATTCCGACTCTGTGCTGGAGTGTCTCGATTTGGCTGACGATTCTGGCTTGTGCTGCGCACACTCCTTGCATCAGCTGCGTCGCTTCTCGGACCCTCTGGTTGTTTAGGGCCACGGACTTTTCTACAGCTCGGAGTTGCTTCAGCCAAACTCCTATTGCTTTTATGAATTCCCGTGAGACCTGCACTGGGTCTCCTCCGGTTGGCAGCAATTCGTCGGCCTCATCTTCTGGGTGCTCTGGCCTTGGGGGCGATGTTAGTGCTTCGCCCGTGTGCATCGACTCCTCCAGAATCAGCCTCGTTAGCTGCATATCCATTTTTGATATGAGCATGTCATCGGTCAATGCTATTTGCAGTGGATGTTCTGCGACGCCCGTCGCCTCCGCTAACGCTTCTTGCTCTTGCAGGATAAACGTTGTCCTCCGTTCCATCCTGGCTCGCATGGCCGACGCTGGTGACGCTTGCGACGTCTGCTGAAAATCTGACGCGGTGTAGTCGCCCAGCATCCATTTCTGCAGCCGGCTCTTCTTTACTGCTATGTCGCCATCTACTTTCAGATCTAGGGCTGCCAGTGTTCTATGTAGCCCATATTCTTGTAACTCGGCGATCCATTGCTGAACGCATACTTCCGGTTCTCTTAGCGTCTCCATTATTGATTGGTTGCGAGCGCTGTTGTAAATGTCAATAATTGCCTAGTACGATTTACAACCTCGCTCTAACAACCTAGCGCACGTGAGTGTGTTCTTGACTATATGGTGGCCGACCAAAAACAAATTAATTAATCGCGTCTTAAATTCCAACGAATTCCATGCTCCAACGCGAGCTTTTATTTTAATGGCCTCTCAACACACGGCTTAGGGCGCGCCGCTCTACGCAAAAAAAAACAATATTCCTACCTATCAGCGGTACTAACTGTTTGTTAGTGCCGCTGTGTTATTTTTCTTTTGGGCACGCCTGGTGTTGTAGTTCGTTGGGGTTATTTTGTGACGATAGCTAGAATCTGAGAAAAGTTCGATTCGCTTCGTCTGTTATAAGTTCGGCGTAGCAAGGCGGCTTACGACGAGTCAAAACAAAATATTGAGAAGAAAAGAAAATTTTCAAAGCAAAAGCAAAAACAGAAAAAAAAATATATCGACCGCTGCGAGGAGTCACACACTACTACTCAAAAAAAAATCAACGGAGAAAATCAGAGAAAAAGAGACAAGTAAAGTCCAAAAAAAAACAATGATAGAGAAAAAAAAAAACTTCTCGCAACTGTCGGTCGCCTTGCTCGCGCAGGCGGCGGCACAATTTTCGCTGTCCGCGCGACTGCCGTCGAACCTATCTAGCGGCGTTGACGACTAGGAATTTTAGTAATCGCGATACTCGGCTACAATAATAAAATTTTAAACTACATAAAAGTCGTCAAGGCCGCTGTTTTCCCCACGAACTCCAACTCAAGCCGCGTGTTTGTAAACACTCACGCGCGCCTGACACAAAGACTCTCTCTCTCTCTCGCGCCGGTTTCAACTTGTCGAAGGTTGCCGCGCGCCGGTCAACCGTTGTTGCCCGTGATTATAGCTAGTTGGGCGCCACTGTAACGGTCCGTAAAATAATTAGATTATTTTCACAGCCCGTTAAAGATTTTATTTTCACTGGTCGGTGCGGGGCTCACCGCCGCCCCGATCAGCTAGCCGCTTCCTGGCGTTCCGCCGAATACGGGCGGGCACGCGCTGCCCTGAAATGGGATCGCGAAAGCATGGCTAAATGCACGAGAGCGTGCGTGAGTTCCAATCACGGGCGTGGGAAGGGACAGAGATGCCTTCCTGGGTACGACCAACACAACGTCAACCCTTAATCAAATCAAATCAAGCTTTATTCATTCGTATGGGCTTTTTCTTCATACAACGTCGCATGCCGAGATTTCGCTTCGCGTATTAATCCGGAGGGAGAGAGAGGCGCTCGCTCGCGTAACTAAACGCACGCCGAGTTATCACTTGTCAAAAGAAAGGAACTCACCGGGAAGTAGCTGCTGCAGACAGACTACCCTTTTCTCGTCGCCCGCGTTATCGCCCTCGTTCGGGCGGGCAAGTTCTGCCCCTGGTGATCGCCCACTCCAGACGACAGCGCACAAGTTACGGCGATCTTTGAGGATAGTCCCTGATCTGCTCTCGCACTCGCACTTTTTCCTAAGTCAGGTCACTTTCCTTTTTTCTTCTTCTTTGTCCACGTACGCACGTGGCGATCCCTTTAGCTCGCCGGTCTCAGTACAAGTGTCGAAAATCGTCTCCCCACCCTAGTCCGTCGCTGCGGCACGCGCCTGCCCTAGTCTCGCTCTCTCTCTCTCTCTTCCTTCTTCGCTCGCTTGCCCGCTCGGCCATGCTCGGCCTCGCGCGCGGACAATCTTCCGCGAAAACGGTCCCGGCCGTTATATATTAAATAATTTTTTAGGATTATTTCCATATATTTTTACTAGAACAAGTCATTTAACTATATCACTAACATTATCCTTAATTTTATGAATTTCTTATATATGTTTCGGTTGATTTAATTATATAAACCATATATTTATTCATTTAGTCCCTATAGGAACACCTAATATTTTAATACCATTTATAGTATTAATTGAAAGAATTAGTAATATTATTCGACCAGGTGCCTTAGCAGTACGATTAAGAGCAAATATAATTGCTGGACATTTATTAATAACTTTAATTTCTTCAACTGGTAATAATTTAAATTATACTTTATTAAGACTAATATTAATTAGTCAAAGTTGTTTAATTATTTTAGAATTAAGTGTATCATTTATTCAAGCTTATGTATTTACTGTATTAAGAACTTTATATAGAACTGAAACAAATTATGGAAAAAAAATTAATTCAACCTTTTCATTTAGTTACTATTAGACCTTGACCAATTTTAACATCAGGGAGAATTATAATTTTATTAGTAGGAGTAATAAATTTATTTAATAATCATCAATATATATTATTAATTTTGGGAATAATTAATTTAATTATTTGTTTAATTCAATGATGACGTGATATTATTCATGAATCAACATATCAAGGGTTTCATACTATTAAAGTTGTTAATGGATTAAAATTAGGAATAATTTTATTTATTATTTCAGAAATTTTTTTTTTCTTTAGTATTTTTTGATGTTATTTTCATATATATTTGGCTACATGCGCGTCGTTCGCGCATGCTTGAATGCATACGAGGAGTCTCGAGAAAAGGTTGGTCGCAGTGTGAGGTAGCCAGGCTCACACTCGGCGGTCGGTAAGGAAGAAAGCGTTTCGTCCCGATGCTACCGGCTGGACTCGTCAGTGAGGCTTGACGGCCGGTAACATCTGCCTCATACGCTCGAAGTGCGTGAGTCGCTATGCAGACTTGTATATTCAACGAGCGTATGTCGAACCGTGGGGACGCCACATATATTTGTCTCCTAGTATTGAAATTGGATCAATTTGACCTCCTAAAAATATTATAACTTTTAATCCATATAATATTCCTTTATTAAATACAATTATTTTATTATCATCAGGAATTACTATTACTTGAACTCATTATTCTTTAATTAATAGAAATAAAATTAATAGAATTATTAGTTTATTAAATACTATTGTTTTAGAAATAATTTTTATATATTTTCAATATGTAGAATATTATAATAGTAGATTTACTATAACTGATTCAGTATATGGATCTATTTTTTTTATAGCTACTGGATTCCATGGATTACATGTTTTAATTGGAACTTTATTTTTAATTGTAAATTTTTTCCGTATTATATTTAAGGGGACCAGAGGGTGTTTCGTAGTGAAAAATTAACACTTTGTTTATTGCCGCGTAGAAATCATTCTACTGAAGATATCGATGTAGGACTTTTTTCAGCTGAAAGTATTCTATATAAGCTTTCATTTTCTTTGTTATAAGTTCCAGAATAATCATTGTACACCTAATATGGACACAACAAAGATCAAGCTCTATTTTTCAAAAAATGGGGCTTTGCCACGCCTTTCTGAACGCCAGAGTGGACAAAAATCGTTTTGTGAGAGCTCATTTTTTTTGTTATGAACCGGACTACAGAATGAGCGGAGCACTTTTCTAAAAAAGATAATTCTTCCTATTTTTTGAGGATAATTTGCAAAAAAAATTTTTTTGAAAAATTAAAATTTCATATATTGGCTCAAAAAAATAGGAAGAATTATCTTTTTTATAAAAGTGCTCCGCTCATTCTGTAGTCCGGTTCATAACAAAAAAAATGAGCTCTCACAAAACGATTTTTGTCCACTCTGGCGTTCAGAAAGGCGTGGCAAAGCCCCATTTTTTGAAAAATAGAGCTTGGTCTTTGTTGTGTCCATATTAGGTGTACAATGATTATTCTGGAACTTATAACAAAGAAAATGAAAGCTTATATAGAATACTTTCAGCTGAAAAAAGTCCTACATCGATATCTTCAGTAGAATGATTTCTACGCGGCAATAAACAAAGTGTTAATTTTTCACTACGAAACACCCTCTGGTCCCCTTAATAATTATTCTTCAATTCATCATTTTGGATTTGAAGCAGGTGTTTGATATTGACATTTTGTAGACATTGTATGGTTATTTTTATATCTAAGAATCTATTTATAATTAATAAACATATATACTTATTCACTTTATATATATATATATACTTATTAATTTATATTTATATAGTATAATTAATACAGTTAATTTCCAATTAATAAATTTATTATTAAAATAATATAAATAATAATTTCTTTTATTTATTATTAATTTTTAATTAATTTTAATTATTTTTATTTTTATTATTATTTTTATTTTTATTTTACTTTAATTTTAATTATTTTATTTATTATAATATTTATAAATTTTATTTTATCAAAAAAAATAAATAAAAATCGAGATAAAATATCACCTTTTGAATGTGGACTTGATCCAATAAGAAGTAATCGATTACCATTTTCATTACAATTTTATTTAATTTCAATTAATTTTTTAATTTTTGATGTTGAAATTGCATTAATTTTACCTATAATTAACTCATGATCATATATAAATTATTATATTTATTTTAATATTATTATTATTATAATAATTTTATTATTAGGTTTATATATAGAATTGTATGAAGGTGCATTAACTTGATTTAAATAATAGAAAATAGACTAAATTAAGTCATTAGACTCATAATCTAAAAATATATTAAATATTTTTCTAAATATTAATTGAAACCAATATGAGGTAAATTATTGTTAATAATTATATAGAATTTAATTAATTCCAATTAAAATTTATATAATATATATATATATATATATATTGCAACGGTAGTCGATTCAATTAATCGAACCGTTCGCGATTCTGAATTTCGCGCGTTAGTTCTAAGTATTGAGAGAGAGAGGGGGCGCGCGATCTTTCAAATTAGCAGTTACGCTTCAGCTGTATTCGAACGAGCATCGCCGATTTTTATTTGCACAGTTTTTCTCGCCGAGTAATAGTTACTGGTCCATAATAATTACGCGCGTGAGTGCAACAACGAGACCTACAGATTGCAGCGTTTTGGTAGCAGCAGATTTGCAGCTGATAGGTGGTACGAGGCAGCACAGCTGATAACCTAGGACCGGAGGCAGTTGATATTTTGCTGACATCAACAATGACGGCTGATCACCGTAATTGCACCGCAGGGTAGGTGCACCTCCCTTTATTATCGCGTGTCTAAATATATTTATTATTTTGTTCAGCCGCGTTAGCGTTGATAATAATTTTGTATTCGCGCCGAGCGTTAGATCGCGCCAATTTTCGTATCTTCTCTCTCTCTCTCTTTCTCACCGAAAGTTAATTAATTGTAAATCCTGTTCGCGTGCGTCAGTCTTTCGGCCCGATAAAGACTGTAGATATTTTTATTAATAAAATCTATTAAAATTATTCGCCGATTTCGTCATATGATTTCTCCCAATAGTTTAAACAATTGAAATAGGCTTAAGTTTTAATCCGATCATAGCTAGGGGATTAAGTGTATTAGGAGCAAAGTCGATTACACTTGAAACTCATCGTGTGTCACAAGGCACGTGACTTAAGGTGAGTTCAACTCTGCTTGATCGAAGACAACCAAGTTAAGTCAGCTGACGTTAAGGCGAATACACGTACTAACATACGTGTTAACGGAGCGGCGGTTTGCTCTGCATCGTGGGAGTTTGCTCTTAAATAAATTTCTCATTTTGCAGGTTATCCCCCCGTTATTATATATATATATATATATATATATATATATATATATATATATATATATATATATTAAACTTTGAAGGTTTAAAGTTTATTTAACTTAAAATTTTTTGAAATATTATAAATTTAAATTTCTAATTTAAAAAAAAATATTAATATATTTATATTTCTAATGATATGCCTGATAAAAGGGTTATTTTGATAGAATAAATTATATCATTTTTATTATTATCATTAAAAAAAATGAAAAATTTAATTTCGACTTAAATAAAGATAAATATATTATCCATTTTTATATTTAATTAAATTATTAAAATTAAATTATTAAAATATCAATAAAGTAATTAATTATCTATGTACATATAATTTACTTTGATATCCCACCTCGACTGTATGTTAGTGATTTTTAGCCGCGAGCGGTCATAATCGGGTATCACTAATTCGCTATATTTTCGGGTCACTCGATAGGTAACATACGCGCGATTTCGAACGTATTCACGACCTGAATCAAGGAGCCATCAACTGAGCTGCCGGTATACCCTAATTAAGGAGGAAAATTGGAATCGAGAGTTGGACACCAAGGCCTGAAGTGAGGATACAACGCGTATCCCCGTTTGCCCACTCTGCGCAGTCGCCGTTAGGCAGACCGGGATACGCGACAACCCTACTGGCCTTACCCCCGACGATCGCCGTAATCAGCCGACGGTCTGGCGCCCTAAATAATCGAGGGTAGAGCCAAACAGGCCTTGGGGCGGAAGAAACTCGGAGCGCGGTCAACACCCCCGAAATTCCCCGCCACAAAACATTAATTAAATATTGGAAAGTTGGAAGAACTATTAATGTTTTGCAACGATTACCGAAAATCGTCAGACTCGCGCGAGGTTAATGAGCGGCTAAACGAGAGGAGCCGCGTTCGGTTCGCGAGAGAGAGAGAGCGCGTAGGGGCCATGACCGGGAGGGGAGGCTCCGACCGGCAGTATGACTGTGTCACTCAGTCCGCTTATATCGTGCGTCTAACCTGTTCCCGAGCACTTCGAAGTTTTCGTGCGTTTTCCTGGTGACATTGCGAACTTTGGTGCGGTGTGCTGAGTGCAGCAGCAGCAGCAGGGGTAGCAGCAGTAAGTACAGCAGCAGCAGCAGCAAAAACAGTAGTAGCAGCGACAGCAGCAACAACTACAGCAGCAACAGTAATCGCGGCGGTGCGGCGAGCAGCGAAGCGGCGTTTCAGCGATTTGCTATTCGGATACGGTTGGCCACCGTATCCTCATCGTTCTCGCGGTAGGTGCACCTTCCCCTCTTTACCGTTGTAATTTGCGTGCGATCCCGCGCAGCATGCGCGAGGAAAATTAGTTGTTGCGTGCGAGCGGTTAGTTCGCGGTAATCGCGGTTTTCTCTCTCTCTCAATCTGCGTGTGTTGTCATTCGCGCAAGCGTGCGTAAGTCTCTCGGCAAAACCCTCGTGTAACTAAGTTGCATAAATAAAGTGAATATTAATCGTCATTTTCAAGTTAAATAGTCGTTATTGTGTCATTCCTTTGTCCGGAGGTCGCGTCAGTATTTGTTTACAGTAGATTCGAATTCGCCGGCAGCGTAGCACGAATCACGAAAATAGCGATAGGCGGGAATCTTCAACTTGGGTTCCAGCGGCGGCCGCACTAGCGCTACTAGTAAGGGCGACAGCGCCGCCAAGCGGCGAGTTGGGGGAACCCAACTCGGAATAGTGAGGATACTATGCGCAGGCGCACTCCGAGACAAGGTAGGTTGCTGTGCTTTGAGCACAGAGATAACAAGGCGTCGTCTAGTCGTAATAAAGGTACTTTCAAGAGATTGTCGACTGAACGGCGGCCTGTTACAGTTTTAATTAAATATAGCTTATATAAATAAGTATTAGATTCATAGTTGTTTAAATATAGGACAAGTATTTGATTTAGCTGAATGACTTTGCATTGTTCGATGTAGAAATTATTTTTTACATAGATACTAGAATGGTTGACTCATTTTTCAACGCAGTGGAAAATGTATAGTATCTGGTATAAGTTGATTCTCAAAACTTATTTATATATTCGATTTTCCAAGCTTTACATGGAGTCATTATTTTGAATTTGATTCTCCAAGCCTAACTAATATATAACTAATTTTTGTTTCAATATCTTAAAAGTGTTACTTTATTTAATAAACATTAATTAAATATTGGAAAGTGGGAAGAACTATTAATATTTTAATTAAATATAGCTTATATAAATAAGTATTAGATTCATATTTGTTTAAATATAGGACAAGTATTTGATTTAGCTGAATGACTTTGCATTGTTCGATGTAGAAATTATCTTTTACATAAATACTAAAATGTATGACTCTTTTTTCAACGCACTGGAAAATGTATAGTATCTGGTATAAGTTGATTCTCAAAACTTATTTATATATTCTATTTTCCAAGCTTTACATGGAGTCATTATTTTGAATTTGATCCTCCAAGCCTCAAATTTAGCAATATTTAACAATAATGTATACAAATCATCTATTTTTTTAAATATATTTACACTTGAACCTTACCTACAGTAATAGATGATTATCTTAATGTTAAATGTTTCAATAAAATCAATTTTTATTTATTTGATACATTTACCAGCATAATGAAAAATTCTAAGATTATTGGCTTAGATCTTCTAGTAATGAACTATAATAGAAGGAAGAAATGAGCTACCTTTGATTGAATGGAAACCTGAGAAAATGGATTTATAACTAATATATAACTGATTTTTATTTCAATGTCTTAAAGTGTTTTGTTTCTTTATTTTAGTAAAAATTAATCAAACCTAGCTTATAATAATTAGTATTAGTTTGATATTTATTCAAATATAAGACAAGTATTTAAGCTAGCTGTAAGATTTTGCTTTGTTCGAAGTGGAAATATTTTATGCATAGATACCAGAATGTTTGACTAATTTTTCAACACAGTGGAAAATTTATTGTATCTGGTATAAGTTGATTTTCTTAAAACCTATTTATATATTTGATTCTCCAAACTTGACTAATAGTCATTATATTAAATTTGATTCTCCAAGCCTCAAATTTAGCAATATTTAACAATAATGTATAGAAATCATCTATTTTGAAAATATATTTAAACTTGAACCTCGCCTACAGTAATAGATGATGAAAATATGAGTAGCCTATTTATAATCAATAATCTATTCCATAGTATTGGCAGTATGAAAGGTACAGCTTTATGCCTGTTTTATTTAGGAGAGTGTTCTCTCATTGACCAAAGGTGCTCCTTGAGAACGACTACTGGAGAATATGCTAATTTAAATTATAGAGTACAAACTTATACGACACAATTTACAATAGTCATCGCATCTTACCGAGCGATCGGAAAATTTATAGGCTCGCTCATTTAGTCGTTGAAAATCAGCCATCCTAAGTCGTCTTACTCGGTTGCGTTTCAATTATAATTTCATTTTTTCCTAGATTTTCCCAGTTGCAAGGTAATTCACAACAGTATGGATAACGTCTGAATTCGACGTTGGAACTATTATATAGTAAGATTATCGATAGAAAAAACTCGTTATCAAGTCGTCGGTACCGGCCTTACACTCATTATATTTTCGAGTTTGTTGTATGACGTATCGACGAACTGAAGGAACTTTCAGCACTTTATATCAGCAAATGGCTAGAAAATAAGTGTTGCTTTTTGATAGACTGTAGACTAGTTCATCGTATTCGCAATATGACAGGTACCTTTATAAGCCTGTTTCATTCGTGAGAGTATTCCCTTATTGAAATCGTACAGTACAAACTTATATGACCCAATTTACGATAGTTATAGTATCTTACCGAGTGATCGGAAAAGTCATAGACTCTCAGATTTCCAACAAATATTGCAGAAATATTTCACGAAAGATGGTAAAAAGGTTTCTTGTGAAATATCAATGAAAGATGCAGACGATATTTCCGGGAAACATTTCTGAAAGATTTTCGAAATATTTCAATGAAAGATTTCATTACCTTCCCAAGCAATGTTTCACGCAATGTTTAAAAAATATTTCTGCATCACAATGTAAAAGATTTCAACAAAACTTGAAGAAGTATTTCACGAAAGATGGCAAAAAGGTTTTTTGTAATATATGAATGAAAACTGCCTATAACTTTTAGTACTTAGCAAAGCTTGAGGTTTACTACTTGGTTATTTCTACTTGTGATACATTATTAAACGCTAAACCATGAAAAACCCTCCATCGGTTCTTACTCTAATATTTTTGAAATATTTTTATTTATTTGATACATTTACCAGCATAATGAAAAATTCTAAGATTATTGGCTTAGATCTTCTAGTAATGAACTATAATAGAAGGAAGAAATGAGCTACCTTTGATTGAATGGAAACCTGAGAAAATGGATTTATAACTAATATATAACTGATTTTTATTTCAATGTCTTAAAGTGTTTTGTTTCTTTATTTTAGTAAAAATTAATCAAATCTAGCTTATAATAATTAGTATTAGTTTGATATTTATTCAAATATAAGACAAGTATTTAAGCTAGCTGTAAGACTTTGCATTGTTCGATGTGGAAGTATTTTATGCATAGATACTAGAATGTTTGACTCATTTTTCAAAAGAGTGGAAAATTTATTGTATCTGGTATAAGTTGATTTTCTTAAAACCTATTTATATATTTAATTCTCCAAACTTGACTAATAGTCATTATATTAAATTTGATTCTCCAAGCCTCACATTTATCAATATTTAACTATAATGTATACAAATCATCTATTTTTTTAAATATATTTATATTTGAACCTCACCTACAGTAAAAGATGATTATCTTAATGTTAAATGAAACAATTATAATGTAAGATTATCTATAGAAAAAACTTTTTATCAAGTCGTCGGTACCGGCCTTACACTCCTAATATTTTTGAGTATGTTGTATGACGTATCGACTGACTGAAGGAACTTTTAGTACTGTATATACACCATTGCTTAGAAAATATGTGTAGCCTATTTATAATCGATAATGTATTTCATAGTATTGGCAGAATGACAGGTTTATCTTTATGCCTGTTTTATTTGTGAAAGTGTTCCTTCATTGACCAAAGGTGCTCCTTGAGAACGACCACTGGAGCATATGATATTCTAAATTAAACAGTACAAACTTATACGACACAAATTACGATAGTCATCGCATCTTACCGAGTGATCGGAAAATTTAGACTCGCTCATTTGATCGTCGAAAATCAGCCATCCAAAGTCGTCTTACTCGGTTGCGTTTCAATTATATTTTCATTTTTCCTTAGATTTTCCCAATTGCAAGATAATTCACAACAGTATGGATAACGCCTGAATTTGACGTTGAAACTATTATATAGTAAGATTATCGATAGAAACAACTTTTTATCAAGTCGTCGGTAACGGCCTTACACTCCTAATATTTTTGAGTATTTTGTATGACGTATCGACTGATTGAAGGAACTTTCAGCACTTTATATCCGCGAATGGCTAGAAAATATGTGTAGCCTATTTATAATCGATAATCTATTTCATAGTATTGGCAGTATGACAGGGACAGCTTTAAGCCTGTTTTATTTGTGAGAGTGTTCCCTCATTGACCAAAGGTGCTCCTTGAGAACGACCACTGGAGCATATGCTAATTTAAATTATACAGTACAAACTTATACGACACAAATTACGATAGTCGTCGCATCTTACCGAGTAATAGAGACAGTCACAGGCTCGGTCATTTAGTCGTTGAAAATCAGCCATCCTAAGTCGTCTTACTCGGTTGCGTTTCAATTATATTTTCATTTTTTCCTAGATTTTCCTAGTTGCAAGGTAATTCACAACAGTATGGATAACGTCTGAAATCGACGTTGGAACTATTATATAGTAAGATTATCGATAAAAAAAACTTTTTATCAAGTCGTCGGTACCGGCCTTACACTCCTAATATTTTTAAGTATTTTGTATGACGTATCGACTGACTGAAGGAACTTTCAGCACTTTATATCCGCCAATGGCTAGAAAATATGTGCAGCCTTTTGATAGACAATTGACCAATTCATCGTATTGGCAGTATGATAGGGACAGCTTTATGCCTGTTTTATTTGTGAGAGTGTTCTCTCATTGACCAAAGGTGCTCCTTGAGAACGACTACTGGAGCATATGCTAATTTAATTTATAGGGTACAAACTTATACGACACAAATTACAATAGTCATCGTATCTTAACGAGTAATAGAGAACAGTCACAGGCTCGCTCATTTAGTCGTTGAAAATCAGCCATCCGAAGCTCATTATATTTTTGAGTTTGTTGTATGACGTATCGACGAACTTCAGGAATATAACTTATATAACTTATATAACTTCCTTATATCCGCAAATGGCTAGAAAATATGTGTAGCCTTTTGATAGACTGTAGACTAGTTCATCGTATTCGCAGTATGACAGGTACCGTTATAAGCCTGTTTCATTCGTGAGAGTATTCCCTTATTGAAATCGTACAGTACAAATTTATATGACCCAATTTACGATAGTTATAGTATCTTACCGAGTGATCGGAAAAGTCATAGACTCTCAGATTTCCAACAAATATTACAGAAATATTTCACGAAAGATGGCAAAAAGGTTTCTTGTGAAATATCAATGAAAGATGCCAGACGATATTTCCGGGAAACGTTTCTGAAAGATTTTCGAAATATTTCAATGAAAGATTTCATTATCTTCCCAAGCAATGTTTCACGCAATGTTTAAAAAATATTTCTGCATCACAATGTAAAAGATTTCAACAAAACTTGGAGAAGTATTTCACGAAAGATGGCAAAAAGGTTTTTTGTAATATATGAATGAAAACTGCCTATAACTTTTAGTACTTAGCAAAGCTTGAGGTTTACTACTTGGTTATTTCTACTTGTGATACATTATTAAACGCTAAACCATGTAAAAACCCTCCATCGGTTCTTACTCTAATATTTTTGAAATATTTTTATTTATTGGATACATTTACCAGCATAATGAAAAATTCTAAGATTATTGGCTTAGATCTTTTAGTAATGAACTACAATAGAAGGAAGAAATGAGCTCCTTTGATTGAGTGGAAACCTGAGAAAATTGATTCATAACTAATATATAACTGATCTTTTTTTTTCAATATCTTAAAGTGTTACTTTCCTTTTTTTAATAAACATTAATCAAATATAGCTTTTAATAATGAGTATTAGTTTGATATTTGTTTGAACTTAAGACAAGTATTTAAGTTAGCTGTAAGACTTTGCATTGTTCGATGTGGAAGTATTTTATGCATAGATACTAGAATGTTTGACTCATTTTTCAAAAGAGTGGAAAATTTATTGTATCTGGTATAAGTTGATTTTCTTAAAACCTATTTATATATTTAATTCTCCAAACTTGACTAATAGTCATTATATTAAATTTGATTCTCCAAGCCTCACATTTATCAATATTTAACGATAATGTATACAAATCATCTATTTTTTTAAATATATTTATATTTGAACCTCACCTACAGCAATAGATGATTATCTTATAGTTAAATGATTCAATAAAATCATTTTATACCAGATACTAATGAATTATGATTACGTACAAAAAATAAAATTAATTTTTATCGTCCATCTTCCCGACCCCGGGGCCCTTCCGGCCAAGATACAGGCTCCATGCAGCAACTTCATTGATGCGTTTTTCGCATTCGCTTATCACTATGAAGTTTACCATTGAACTCGAAATTATATAGATGGTATTCGCATACAAAATCTCGGACAGAACGGCCTCGGGGTCGGGAAGATGGACGGATCACGTGTGGAAAGTTCCTTATATTCCATTTCTGTCGTAGTAATAACGTCGGAAGATATTCCCGTAACTAACGATTCTGAAAACTTTGCACGAGCTATTGAGGTAACTCGATTTTTTTTACCAATCTAAATATTTCGCTTCATATTTTTGCATTCTTAAATGACTCGACGAACTGTCAATTAAAAAATGATTGGGAGTAAGAGCTTCCTCATCTTGCGGGTCCAACGATACAAACCGGGTTAACCATGTGTTCTACTTTGGTTATTACCTCGTGAGAACTTCTTCCGTTGGTATTTACACATTCAAAGCATGACTCAAGGTAACTTTAATCGAGCAAATAAGTCGTTCCTATTCTCCTTCCCCCCATGTGAGCTGCATCCGGCACATTAAAATGCCACGAGCAAACGATTTGTTGCTGTGAAATTTTCTTGTTTTTTTATATGGATGTTCGTTACCGCGTCTTTCAAGTCTTTATTTGATTATAAAATTTATACCGTTGTCACTATACATGACGTGGACATTCTCGTCTTGCCGCGATTTGTTGAATTGCCATGATTGTTGTACTAACGTGTAACGAAGGTGCTACTTTTAAATATATCGTCCGCGTGGGTGGTCATATACGTGAAAAATACACCCAATAGTTTACGTCGGCTACATCCGAATTCACAATGTATAAACAGTCGTTGTAAGTATACTTTACGACTTACTTATTGGTCATTCTGCCACCAGCGGATTGCAAGGCTTAGCTCGACATAGTTGACAGATAATACAACTTTGTTCACGAGCCACCGCAAACGTGTGCGAAGACCAACTTCATAGAATTTTAATGAGTCGTGTCCAGAATTACTGGCTGATTTTGGAAAAGCGTGGAGAAGAATTTTTCCACTCACTCTTTCGCTTTCAGTAGATTTTGCTTATCTATATATGGTTATATGTCTTGTAGCTTGCTCCTTTTGGAAATTTTAATGTTTTTTCGTAATATCTTGAGTTCTTGCGAAAAACACGCAACTTTGGCAATATGGTACCAGCCTTTAGAGCTGCGACAATTTTTTCTGTCGTGATTCCTCTTGCGTTCTTCGCGGTGTGAGTACTTTCATCACCTCTCCTCTCTCTCTCTTTCTGCCCCATAATCGAATATTTTGACGATCGATTTTATCTATGAATGTCCGGTGGTACCGCCATAAAAAACAAATTCTTAGGTGGTCCATTACGTGGCTGCGTTCATACTCGATGGTACCCAATGCCATTTTACACCGTTTTCGTTGTTTCACCAATTTCACTTATACTATTTACTACAAATATTTATTTTTTACGTGGCTTCCTTCGTATCAAAGGTATGACAGTTGTTGAATCAGACCAGAAAACACGTTTATCAATTTTTATATCAAATTCAGTGACTGTTGTTTTTGCTACTCTTGTTACAAGTACGGACGTTTGTAATTTCAAAAGCGGAATGGACATTGCTTTTTTGTGTAGATTCGCGATTTAGACATAGTAAGGGATAAGTGAACAGTTCCCTTTAGTGTTTCTTATCTTAAATATGAAACCGCAGCGAATGCTTTTTTACTTGCATCTACCAAAAGCGTTCTCACGTATTTGGACCTTCCGAATAAATAACAGCATGTTATTTTTATGTTTTGTATCGTTTCTAGATTATTTAACGATAAGTGCCAAGCTTCGAATTCTGTGACTTGTAGTTGCGCTTCCAAACCTATTCCACTGCCTAGTGGATCATACACGAACACAGCTACTCTATAAAAATTCACGTTTTGTCGGTTTCATTTTTCCGTAAAATAAATTAGCGTGTAATTTTTTAAGCCAACATGCATTCTAAAGATATCTTCTTTTCGGTCCCAATAAAGTCCCCAAACTCTTCGCTACCCATTGTTATTTTGCTCTGATTTCCGAGTTCGTATTCTTGTTTAACTTTTTTAACGAGTCGTGATTAATAAGACGCCCAACCGTGGAAATGGAAATTTGCCTCCGCGTTGATTTCGATAACATGACCGCATATACGCATTTCATCCTCTGAAATATCTAACGATAGATAATCATCCATGTTTTTTATCATGCTCCGTACTGCTTCAGATCTCGTACTCGCAGATCTCATATAGCATTTTTATGTTTCACCTATATCGCACTACAAGAAGACGATTTTGAGTCGAAAATTAAAGTCGTATTCTCGTAAATGTCAGATTATCGATTCCGATCTTTGCCTTGCCAAAGAAAACGCGATCTCGTTCAATAATTTTGACACGTTATAACGAATTTAATTCATTCGTTATGTCTCTCTCTTCCCACGCATGCATATACATAATTTATATACTTATACTATATTTGGATCTACATTATATTATACAGCAGCCTGCAGCAGCCGACAACGTCGAAGTATAAGGTAAGAGAGAGAGCGCGGCACGTCTTTTAACGAGCCTATAAGCAGGGAGAGTCGCGTCCGCGTGTATACGTGTATGCGTGTGGTCGCGCTGCCGAAAAGCGCGATGAAAGAGTGGGGACGCCTCCCGCGGTAATTGACTGGCGGACGTAACACGGGCGACACGTGTTTGAGCGCGCGCTAAAGAGTCTGCCTTTTTTTTTGCGGATCCGGACTTTCGATCTGGCGTTGCCTGGACTTGTTCGCGAGTGCGGTGGTGGTGCAGTACCTCGACACGACGGTGTGGGTACGCAAGGGCATAGCGTTAGGTAGCCCACGTTTAGTCACCACTGCAACCGGCGTCCGGGAACGCCGTTCAGCGAGCGAGCGTTTACAGTACGGAGGGCCCGGCCATTGTCGCCTCATTGTAAGTACCGACTCGATTAGCTCTCTCTTGCTTGCCCGCTCGCTTCTCTCTCTCTTTGCCGATTTACTACTCTGTACGCTTTCTCTATGACACTTTATATAAATTATTTTTATCCTTCTTGTTCTCTGCGTTTCTTTGACTTTGCGGCCGACTCTCACTCCCAATCCTTGGCGAATTCTCTGCGCTCGTCACTACTTTTCGCGCTTTTCAGCCACTGCTACCTGCGACGCTCTACTCGAGCCACGAGGCTGCTTGATGTCGGGGCTGGCTAAAAAGGCTTGACCACACAGGTGCCAGTGCACCAGCCTCGTGGCATTAGCTGTTAATTAAGCCGAGCTGTCAACTAATCCATCCTCTCGATTATAACGGCGGGTTAGCCAAAACCCCGTTCCAACGTCAAATCATATCTTTAATGTCAGCTTTTGCTGCGACAGGATACTAACGAAATCGCAATAAAACATCGAGAAAAGACTCGAGAGAGTCTGGTCCTGTTTAAAGTAAGTCATTCATCGAAATTCTATCAGTTTTTGCGGCTGCGTCAAAAACCAGACACACTTTAACGGGCTTATTAACGTCTCCGACGCCAAAATGTGGTATATACCACTCTGTTGATCTTATACTTATAGGTAAACCTGAATCTAAAATCGCATTAAAAGAGATGTTACAATATCGCTTGTTTTCGTCACAAAATACGCAATTAATAGCTATAACGTACGGAAACATTTGTTACTACGAGTAATTTAAGAGGATATATATCTTATCCAAATTAATTATAGGAGTTTTTATAAAATATAATTCCCTAATCATTTTCTTTCTTTCTTTATGTTTTCGCTCAAGTATCTGCCATCTTTGCTTTCACTGTTAATGTCGATACTTATTGTTGCTTTTTATCGTACATATATTTACAAAGTCTCAAATATTTTGTTTTGAAAATATACTCGTATTTATAGAACTCTTGAGTAGTTAGTTATAAATTGAACAAAATATTGAACAAGCATACTAACAATTGTAGGTTTGGAAGCATATAATAAAACGAATACTTACGTTTAAACAAATGTATTATAAAAATAGAATGATGGTTCGGTATGATCACGACTCTCGCCACTCCAAATTAGACGTTAGCTCACTTCGAATGACTGGAACTGACTCCTTTAACTATGCGCACGCACCGAATCGTCCTAATGGGCAGTGACATGAGTAGGGGAAAGACAAAACAAAACAAAACAAAACAAAGGCAAAACAACTACACATCCTCAAATATGATTAGCCAATCTGCCGTGCTATATTCCTTAGTACCTATTCCTATTTTATGCATACACTACCTAAATAAATAATCTAATAAATTGTACCTGACAATAACTATATATTGTTAAAAATTAGAAACAATTTTTTTGTCATCATCTGAGGTCAAAGATTTTAAACGATTGATTTTGCATGATTTGAAATATTGTTATAAGAATACCAAAAATAAAGAATCTTATTTAAACATTTTTATATAATATATTTTGTAACATGGGACAAGATCAGGCAGCGGTAGGCTAATTGACCGCTGCTGACTCTCTCATGCGCAATGAGTAATATTGGTTCTCGCGACGTATTTGACAAAGTACAGGTCACACGATATTTTCATATTTTGTATTTATTTCATGTTTCCCTGAGTCAAGGCCATATGACGTCACACCACACTTACAACACACTTACCAAGTACACACAAACAATTACCAAGCCCACTTTCGGAAGCTAAGTACAACGAGATGAGGGGCAATGCTAGCAAAGACGGAGAAGAAAAGGAATTCGGCAGAGAGTTCTAGGCTGCGGTCAACGCCGGACGTTCTAAACCCGCGTTCATCATACTGCGCCGAGATAACGCTTTCTCCGGCATTCGAAATTGTATTGCAAATTCATTCTTTGATTGGCTAAAGTGTGCCTCATTCAATCATAAGTGATCACAATGCATTGTTTGCCGTTATTTTGCCTAAATAATCACCTACCGTCAAAGGTCTTGTTCCGTGTTAATCAGCGAGCATGTATCAGTAAGTGAATTATCATAGCTTTGTAAGCAATTAAGGTAACAGTCATTTCATGCTTATTAAATTGCTTCAATCATACATGTGTGTGACTCAAATCTTGCTCTAAATGGAAATTTGACTATCGGCGAATCAACTATATCATTAGCGATTGTAAGTGACCTCGCGTTATTAGACTCTTTTTGTTTTCCTCTATGCCTGGCTTGACTATCGTACGGTCAAGCCGAAGAGAGCCAAAGTTCTGAAATTATAACTTTGAAATCTTTTGTTTAATTAGCCGTCGAATTAAACGAGTAAGTCGAAGCTCATTATCATGTTATTACTTGTTCAAATACCATCACGATTAATTGCCTAGTTTAATTAACGAGTATTTGTTTGTTCAATCTATAATAAATCTCACATTTATCATTTACTTTAATTTTTATTATAGACATTTATTTGTATGCAATCTCCAGTTCCTTATCCCATTTTCTCTAGGTAAATTCACAGGAACCTGCTCCCGCTCTTCAATATTAGAGTTAGCCATATCTAAAGGAGAGGCACTGCTCCCTCACTTCCCCTCAGTGCCTGGCGCCCTTGCGCTAATCGCGTGAATCGTCGTACATTTCTTGCCTTACCGTAACCACGCTGTTACAATTGGCACCCATTGTGCGGCCGCGTGAATAGCCTAATCAAAATTTTTTTTTTTTCTTTCCCTCCCTTCCCCCGCTTCGCGTGTGTAACTGCCTTGACGAAAAATTTTTTTTTACACATAGCTTTGCCTTGGCAGGATAAATTTTTTTTTTAAGTACATTGCGCCTCCCCTTTGCGCGCAAAAAAAAGAAAAAAAAAGGGGAAGTAAAACGCTAAATTAGAGCGAAAAGAGATTAGAAGAGATAGAGAGATTGAGAAAGAAAGAGAGAAAGAGAGAGAGACACCGTTGACGTGACGTCACGGCTCGGTACGCTACCGCGCAGCTAATTGTTCGGCCGCCTTCGTGAGTCGTCGGCTGCTCTCGGCGCCGCCATCTTGCCAGACGCCGACGCGCGCAGGCAGCAGCCGGCACATTACTGCGCACTAACAATCCAGCAACCGACTAGTCCACGTCTGCTACAAGAAAAAAAAAAAAAAAAAAAAAAGTGCAAAGATGCCAAACTTCGGTAACCGCAGTGCGAGAAAAGTGTCGGCGGAAGTTTCAAAGACGGCACATGCAAATACCTGCCTCCAGGAGTAAGTACCCTCGTTCGCTTACACATTTAATTACGCTTTTGGCGCAGAGACACGCTGCATGCGCGACGCCGCTGACAGGCTTTGCTAGCTGCCTGCATGATTTTTTTCTCTCTCTCTGCACGCTCGCTCCGCTATCTCGCTACTGTGCGCCGTGCTACACCCGCTCGCGAAAAGTTTTTTTTTTCCTCTCTGGTCGTTGTTGCCTTCTCTCTCCTCTCAGCATACCTAACCCAGCAGTTGACAGCTGAGGTTAGGTTGTTGGTGGCTGCTACAAGTGTGATAACACACTACAACACTCTGTGTGCAAAGAATAGCACAACAGAGTGTTGCACCAACTCACCTGCCACCGGAAGATTACACAAAAGTATCTCAGGTAGCTGTCCCGGTTAAAAGACTAACCGAGGCAGCTTGACAGGTGAGCGTAGCCAGCACACCAACACAATTTTGCCTTCACCAAGAAGAATAGTGGAGCACACAGGGGACCTACGCATGGGTCCAAAGCCCCATAGCACCTGTGATGCAAAATATTAATTTTTTTATTGCCTTGAGTGCTCGCTTAGTAATTTTGTTCAGTGGTGCTTGGAGTTAGCACACATGCAGCTGACAGCTACTAATCATTAGCCGGACAGCAACTGAGTGCCCTCCAATTTTTTTTATTATACTCACCTGTAAGTAATAGAGACCCAGCGCACCTGTAATTTTTGCTTTCTTTTCAATTTGCTTGCCTTTTCTTGCTTTTTCCTGCCTTCTCTTATTTTATGAGATGTTGTGGTATAGCTGGCTATCTTGCTAACTGCTATTTTCTCTGTGCTGCTTTGCGTTGCATTGATGTTGTGCCATGCTTGAGTGGCCACGATTCTGCCTCTTACTACAATCCAACTGCTGTTTGTTGCAAATAGCACCTGCCGCTATACAGTGAGTGACCGCCTGGAACCAAAGCATCACTGGACCGGGTACATAGGATAGGCAACCGAAGAAACAACTCAAGAGGTACAGGATTAGATAATGCAAGGGTAAATGAAGCTGCTGCTGAGTATATAGCGACAAGTGAGCTGTTTGAGAGCAATAAGTCTCTCTAGTGAGTGCCAAGTTGACGGCATCAATGATATTGCCTTCTAAGGACAAGGCAAAGGAAGACATAGCTACGCCTGGTCTTGTAACCTCACCCAAAGCCTATATAATTAGCGAGTGACTCCAAGAAGACTCCATGCCTTAGTATAGGGACTTGTTTTCTTTCTTTTTTTTCAGATTTAATTGCCTTTTAGGTACAGCACTGACTGAATACCCTCAGCCCTTAGCAATTAAGCAATAAATTTGAAATATCTATTAATAATTTAACTATCATTATTTCATTTATTATTTATGATATTTTTATATATATATACAATTAATTTTTTTTATATATTACCCTAGCATAGTGCCTTCTGCTCCCTTAACGGACAACAGCATAGTAGTGCTCCCCTCTTTTGATTTTCTTTTGCTTTAGGTACCACCCGAGCAGCTGATGCCCCTCAAACATAAGAGGGTGAAATAAATAAGCAACCCTACCCGCAAACCCCATTCTCTCTCTCCACTTGTAAACACTTTAGCTTAGGACAAACGATAGGATTAGCTAGGGAAACAAGTACAAGAGGCAAATCTGAGAATTTATAGGAAACCACAACAAGCCAGAAGATTTTTTCTTTAAAGTTATTTTACTTCTTTGCCTGCTTAGTGCACCTTGCACTTGTGGTCTCCAGGTCTTGCCTTCCAAGTGCTTGTCGCACTTCCAGTCTTTTGTGCCCCTTTAGCAAGCAAGTCTGCCCTGTGCTGCAGCCCCTGTTAGCACAGCCCAAGCCACACTAAGCCGAACAAAACGGAGGCTCTGTGACCAGTGCATCAAAAGTATATCAGATTTTTGAAAGTAACAGAAGGACTGACAGCTATTATACTAGGAGAGATGGACCAAGCAGCGTTAATGGAGTGGGTCCACAGGTTGGAAACAAGAGAACTACCTATAGCATTGGAGAGTCTACGTCTAGATGCATCAGGGTCAGAAGCGGACCAAAGGTATAGGCTGTTAAGAGTCTGCCTGCAACAGACTAATGCCAATGGAACCACATGGCATCCTAGTCATAATACAACAGGTATAAGCACAGCTGCACCCAGCATTGGCATGTTGGTAACCACATGCACAGTGTCGGCCCCCATAACTACTCCAGTGTGTAGCCTGGTGAGCACCACGGCATGGGCAAGGCATTTGGGAGCAGCGACGCAACCATCGCAGCATAGGTTCAATTTGCCAACAACATCCATGGCACGACCACTTGCTTCAATACCTGAATTTGTGCCTCGCAACTGGTCCCTGCCTTTAAATAGTAATATTAGCGTTAGTAGAGATAGTGATATGAGCCTACCAAATCAACAGTATTTGAACTACCCAGCACAAGGTGCTACTTTGCCTTATGCGCCTGCCGGAATGGCAGACGCCAACAGCACCTTGATCTCTGGTAATGAGACATCACCCCCGCGTTCGGGGTATGCTCAATACTCACGGACTCCATTGCCTTACCTTCAAGAGCTCTCGGTCATTAGAGATGACCCAGCTCCTACACAGATTGGACCCAATGCACATAACTCCCAGACATTGATGAACCGATCACAACAGTCGGTATTTACAGACGACTCGTCATTAGCAGCCTACCAATCGATGTTGCGTCAAGGACCAACTCCAGTGGAAACTCAATCGGCTTCAGCAAATAAACCGAAGATCACGGAAGCTGCAATGCCTTATATGTCGTCTACGGGATGGAACCCAGCTGTGTCATCGGTCCAAATCACTTTGCCTAGCACTACATATCAACCGTCGATGCCGATGTTCGGTTCGACGGACAATCAAGTGCCCCCACGCTTAACTTTATCCCCAGTCTTAGCAGCACCACCACATACCTACGTCTCCAAAAATGCAGGAGACATGGTACGCAAGTGGCAACTGAAGTTCGATGGTAGAAGGGATCATAGTGTGGAAGAATTCCTGTATCGTGTTGAGGAATGCAGACGTGGCTCAGCATTATCCTCAGCAGATGTGCTGAATGCAATGCCTATAATGTTGCGAGGAGTTGCACTCCAGTGGTACCGTCTTCACCTCCAAGACTGGTCATCTTGGACCGATTTTGTCACGCAATTCCGCAGGAGATTTGCTGGTCCAAATTTCCAGTTGCGAGTGCGAGAAGAGGTGAGACGAAGGACGCAAGGCGCGTCAGAGCCAATTGCCGACTATTTGGTGAGCTTAACGCACATCATGAGATACGCAGTCCCAGCGTATACGGCAGCGGAGGAGCTCGACATTGCCTATGCGAATATGCACCCTAACTATAGGTGCCGCATAAACAAGATGAAGATCCGGTCGCTGGCAGATCTTGAGCGATACGGCGAGGAACACGAGCTAGCGCTCATCCTCAACAAAACTTGGCACCCACCACCATCTAAGGGTGAGTCTTTCTTCCCTGAACATGCGTTCGAGGAAGCAAAGGCAACCAAGTTGCCGATCGCCGCAGCGACCGAGGTCAAGATCGAGCCAGCCCCTCCCGCAGCTCCAGCCACTACCCCGGACCACAACTCTCGTCGCGGTAAGGCCAAAAGGCCTACACCGCAAATAAATGCAACAAAACCTACTGAGTCGGTAGCCGCAACCGCCCCTTCTACACCGGTAGCACAGACTCCGCCAACTACTCCTCCAGCCACAGCTGAACGGCACTGCTACTGGTGCAAGGCGAAAGACGTAACTGTCCGGACCTGCACCAACCCGTCCTGCGTAGAACGTAAACAGCAACGGGGAAACGCACGCCGGGGACGACGGTCAGGGTCGACATCGTCCCCTACCCCGACGACTCAGTAGATTTACCTGAGATCGCGTGCGCGTGCTCTTTTTGTGCCTCTAGTAGCAGCCGCGCTCGCGACTCTAGATTTTATTTGCCGTTAAAAATAGGTGCTCACAAGTATCAAGCACTTGTGGACTCAGGCTCAATGCACACCTATTTTGGACAAAGGACTTTTAATGATCTTCCCGCAGAGCAACGAAATACAGTCGTGTCTTTGGTACGACTAGCTGATGGATCGACAACAACCACTGGAGGCGAAATCTCTTTAGATATTGCCTTGGGTAAGATATGCCGACCCCTCAAAGCTCGCCTACTTCCATGCCTGGCCTATGACTGTGTGCTAGGAATCGACTTCCTGAAAGATTTTGAATTAAGGATCGATTTCGGCACCAAAGTATGGTCACTGCCTGGCTCTCAGCCCGGTGAATTTAATACCGAGCAGAACCCTGTGGAGCAAGATTCTGTATCCGCCTTAGCCGCTATTAAAGAGGTCTCTATAGTCGAGGAAACTCGAATATATGAGTTACTTGACCGGTTTAAGAAACCTCCAGCGGCTGGTTTTGGCGTGACAAATCTTGTAGAGCACTCCATTGATGTGCAGGGTCATGAGCCGATAAAGCAGCGATACCATCTAGTCTCCAAGCCAGTCGAGGAAGCGCTACACCAACAGCTAGACGAACTTGTTGCCTCAGGAAAGGTGGTAAAATCCAACAGCCCCTGGTCCAGTCCAGTAGTTATGGTACGCAAGCCCAACGGCACTTGGCGATTCTGCATTGATTTTCGTAAAGTCAATGCAGTAACTAAAAAGGATGCCTATCCCTTGCCTTATATGGAGGATATTCTCCGTAAGCTTAGTACAGCAAAATACATAAGCACTATAGATCTGAAGAATGCCTATCACCAGATACCCTTAGCCAAAGAAAGTCAGGAAATCACTGCTTTCACAGTCCCTGGTAGAGGTCTACATCATTATGTAGTAATGCCTTATGGGTTGGTCAATGCTCCAGCAGCATTCCAACGGTTGATGGACACACTGGTAACTACAGACATAGACCAGTGCGTCTTTGCCTACTTAGATGACCTGGTGATAGTGACAAGCACATTCGAACAGCACTTAACAGTGCTAGAAAAAGTGCTTTTGCGAATACAGGATGCCAACTTGGAAATAAATTGGGACAAGTGTGAGTTTTGCCGACCATCGGTGAAGTACTTAGGATATAGACTAAGTACTGAAGGGTTAGCCCCAGACACCGATAAGATCGCACCAATTTTAAACTACCCAGCCCCTAAGAACTTAAAAGAACTTAGAAGGCTAATCGGTATGGCGTCTTGGTACCGCAGATTTATCAGCAATTTCTCAGATATAGTTGAACCATGGTTACGTCTGATGAAGAACAACGTCCGATTTAAATGGGGAGAAGAACAAGAACGGTCTCTTAATATTATAAAATAAGTTCTAACGACCGCTCCCACCCTTGCCTTCCCTGACATGAAGCTCCCTTTTTGCCTACAAACGGACGCATCGAATGTCGGCCTAGGAGCAGTCCTAACCCAAACTCGAGAAGGGGTAGAACAAGTCTTGGCTTATGCATCACGTGCCCTTACTCCAACGGAACGCAACTACACAGTGACTGGACGAGAATGTCTAGCGATACTATGGGGAGTAGAAAAGTATCGCCATTACCTTGAAGGCACTCACTTTACTGTAATCACAGACCACAGTTCACTGCGTTGGTTGCAGTCGCTTAAGGACCCAAAAGGTAGATTGACACGTTGGGCAATGCAGTTAGCGCAATACGATATGGAAATAACCTACCGTAAAGGCGCTCTACACCACGTCCCCGATGCCTTATCAAGAATGTTCCCGTATGAAGGGGAAATAGCTTCCATAGAGACGATAACAGACCCATGGTACACTAAGCGACTAGCGGAAATAGGAACAAACCCACAAAAGTTCCCCAACTGGCGAGTAGAAGATGACAAGATGTTCAAACATTTGCCTAACACAGTAATGGAGGATATGCTGGAAGACCTCCAACCATGGAAACTAGTATTGCCTGCAGAACTCAGGGAGAAAGCCCTGATGGATGCACATAACACTCCGACCGCAGGACATTTAGGAATTGAGAAAACGTTCCGTCGTATCAGTGCAACGTTCTATTGGCCAGGGTACTCCAAGATAGATACATCCAAGATGTTAAAGCCTGCCTTACCTGCCAAGCCAATAAAGTTCTCCAGCAATCGCCAGCAGGATACATGGGCCACAGGTATGTGGAACAACCATGGCTGACGGTGGCAGTGGACACAATGGGCCCCTTGCCTCGCTCAAAGGCGGGAAATGTGTATCTTCTGGTATTCCAAGATTGGTTTACTAAGTGGGTGGAATTGGTGCCGGTTCGCGAGGCGAACGCACAGACTGTGTCGAAAGCCTTAATGGACAGTGTCATCTGCCGCTATGGAGCACCTCAAACTCTCCATACGGATAACGGCACAGAGTTTACGAACAAGGCGGTAAAAAGCTTGCTGGAAAAGTATGGGATAAAGCATTCCACCAGCCCGGCGTACCACCCCCAAGCCAATATCGTAGAACGTGCCAATCGCGTGGTCAAAACTATGATCAGGTCGTTTATAGACGACAACCATCGCGATTGGGACGTTCACTTGCCTGAATTCCGATTGGCAGTCAACTCAGCGGTGCATAGCTCCCTCAAAGTGTCTCCTGCGTTCCTTAATTTCGGCCGAGAACCGAGATTGCCAGATGCCTCATTGCTCCACAACCCAGATGCGGAAATCTTGCCTTTAGACATTGCCTCGTGGAAAAAGCGTATGGAAGGCCTCGCGGCGGTACGGGATTCAGTTACGCGAAACTTGCAGGCAGCAGCAGAGCGTCAGAGGCCGTATTATGACGCCAGACGGAGGCACGCTTCGTATAGCGTCGGCGACAGGGTGTGGCGGAAACTACATACCTTATCTGCCGCTAATGCAGGGGTTAGTGCCGCCCTGGCGCCTAAGTTTGCCTCCGACTGGTACGTCTCCGCGGTACTGTCACCAACGGTCGTACTTCTAACTAATGCAGCGGGTCGTAAGACCACCAAAGTCCACATCAAGGATCTCAAACCTTATGTTCGTCCACAGGTGGATACCTAGGGAATCACCCCGTTTGCCTCAACCTCAGCAACCTCCTCAAGTGCCTCATCAACAACAAGGCGAACCAGCCCCGAGAGCGGTAATAAACCCGCCAAGAGCGCCTGTCGCTTTAAAGGATATCAGATTGGTAAAAACAACTAAATGCTGGAATTGCCATGCATTGGGGCATGGGTATTCTGAGTGTACCCAGAACAGAAGAATGTTCTGCTTCGGCTGTGGCAAACCTTATGCCACCCTTAAGACCTGCAATAATTGCCAAGAGAAGTATAGGAATGGTACAGGGGTGAGAGGTCCTTGCAACCCGTTGAAAGAGAAGAACCAATGGCGCATCACGCAACAGATTAGGAGACGCTAAGCGTGGAAAACGGCTAACGATTTTTTTTGTTTCTTTTGTTTTTATAAAGTGCCTTTATGTTCGCCACTACCTTTTTTTTTCCTTTTTTCTTTTTTTTCTTTCTTTCCTTTTTCCTTCTTTTTTTTCTTCACGATTCGCCATAAATCTAATAATCAGAATAAACCAATCTTAAAACATACATTTACACGTCCGTTTAATTAAATAAAAGCATTATCGCGGCTCGAGTCGTTAATTTCCCCCCTCGCCGCCACATATATATTTTTGCCTTTTCCTTATTTAAAACGTGGCATGGCTTGCGTCCTCGCCAAATGCCTGCTACCGTTTACCCATCCTATGCACTCCCTTCCTAATCCGGAAACTGGTTGCATACAGTCTGATGGGAATCTTGTTTTTTTTAATTTTCTTTTTTTTTGCCTTTATACAACATCATGATGTGATTCCGTTATATATACATTTTTTTTCTCTTTCATTATCATTATCTTTTTATGATTTTTTTTTTAAATGCCTGCCTACTTTGTCAAAGGTCCGCATGAGTTACAAAGCACACAAACGGACCGAAATAAGGGTCATGTAGTTTCTTTTTTCTTCACGTTTGCCTTTGGCTGTGCTTCCTTTTTGCTTATACGAGCCCTGGTGATTCGCTTCCACCCCCAGGTCTCCGTCTGGCGGGGGGGAGTGTAACATGGGACAAGATCAGGCAGCGGTAGGCTAATTGACCGCTGCTGACTCTCTCATGCGCAATGAGTAATATTGGCTCTCGCGACGTATTTGACAAAGTACAGGTCACACGATATTTTCATATTTTGTATTTATTTCATGTTTCCCTGAGTCAAGGCCATATGACGTCACACCACACTTACAACACACTTACCAAGTACACACAAACAATTACCAAGCCCACTTTCGGAAGCTAAGTACAACGAGATGAGGGGCAATGCTAGCAAAGACGGAGAAGAAAAGGAATTCGGCAGAGAGTTCTAGGCTGCGGTCAACGCCGGACGTTCTAAACCCGCGTTCATCATACTGCGCCGAGATAACGCTTTCTCCGGCATTCGAAATTGTATTGCAAATTCATTCTTTGATTGGCTAAAGTGTGCCTCATTCAATCATAAGTGATCACAATGCATTGTTTGCCGTTATTTTGTCTAAATAATCACCTACCGTCAAAGGTCTTGTTCCGTGTTAATCAGCGAGCATGTATCAGTAAGTGAATTATCATAGCTTTGTAAGCAATTAAGGTAACAGTCATTTCATGCTTATTAAATTGCTTCAATCATACATGTGTGTGACTCAAATCTTGCTCTAAATGGAAATTTGACTATCGGCGAATCAACTATATCATTAGCGATTGTAAGTGACCTCGCGTTATTAGACTCTTTTTGTTTTCCTCTATGCCTGGCTTGACTATCGTACGGTCAAGCCGAAGAGAGCCAAAGTTCTAAAATTATAACTTTGAAATCTTTTGTTTAATTAGCCGTCGAAGTAAGTAAGTCGAAGTTTAATTAGTAAGTCGAAGCTCATTATCATGTTATTACTTGTTCAAATACCATCACGATTAATTGCCTAGTTTAATTAACGAGTATTTGTTTGTTCAATCTATAATAAATCTCACATTTATCATTTACTTTAATTTTTATTATAGACATTTATTTGTATGCAATCTCCAGTTCCTTATCCCATTTTCTCTAGGTAAATTCACAGGAACCTGCTCCCGCTCTTCAATATTAGAGTTAGCCATATCTAAAGGAGAGGCACTGCTCCCTCACTTCCCCTCAGTGCCTGGCGCCCTTGCGCTAATCGCGTGAATCGTCGTACATTTCTTGCCTTACCGTAACCACGCTGTTACAATTTATAGCTCGAATTTTGAATCCATTTCTGTACCTGGTATACGTTGAAGATACAGTGCACATTGTAACTGACTTGATCAGTATGGAGTTGCCATCGAAGGAATCAAAGGAGTTAAAAATAAGGACCGAGAGATTTGAGGGTACGGTTTCATTTTTAAATTGAACTATTTAATAACATTTCAAATGAAATTATAATTATATATTGTGTACTTGAATAAGTTTTGACCCTTTTTTGCTATTTTAAAAACTTGAACAGTATTTTATTTAAAGTATTCTTCATAGTCAGCTATCACGTACTACCATTGTTTCAGACAATAAATAAATACCGTAATAAAAAATTCTTTTGAAGCTATCCATTTACAAGCCATTTTTGTCGACCTCGGCAAGAAGGAAAGTACTTTTTCTACCGTTGTCAATCCAATTATTCAATGGAGCAAGATCTAGTGAATACATTAGTGATTTTACCGCTGTTTAACCGACTTCGCTATTTGCGTCCGGTATTGTCATGTTATATAACGTGATTATGATAAGATAATAGTTATGCGGGAACTATAATTTGCTAGAGAGGAAAAAAAGAAGGGAAAATGATTGTAACTGACTTCTCTCGAAACTAATTAAATTTGTGAGTGTTGGCTACCGCGCGCTGTGAGTCAACCTCTGCTGATTATTTTACACGGGTGACCCTGATTTGGACAATTCCGGCACTGACTCTTGGCGCTGACTGACGAGGAACTAGTCGCGGTGGCTAGGAAGATTAGAGATACAGGTAACAAAGGAATAACCGAATTATATGATAAAATAGCGATCTCAACCAATATGCCATTTTTTAAACATTGATAGAATAAATCTACGCAACTTTAGGAACAGATTAAGCTTTATTAATTCCAGTTGCTTTCGTTCTGAGAGTCTCGTTTCATCTTATCCGCGATGTAAAGAAAAGCCATGAGAAACTGATCCAGCGGTTCGTTTTCGCCCTGTGCCGCTCTCACGTCGCGGTTAATACTATGGGTGAAACTACTCTTCAACTTACGGAGGGTAACCCATTAATGGGTGGTTTGTTTGGAACCATAACATCATCTACGTGCTTGTAAGAGAGATCATTAGTGCCGGCAATATTTCCTCGTCACTTAACCGATAATTTTATTGTACCATGTGCAACCATTCTAAAAGTTGCTCCGTCGTTAGCCTGCCCTTTTTAAGATTAAACGGGCGAACTACTTAGCTCCATCACCGCATTAGTCGATCATCCGCCAATATACTGCACCTTAGGTTATCATTCCACCGTCTTACTCCGAGGAGTCGTCGTGCCACGAATCGTCATCGTTGAGCGCTGAGTCGTAATCTGCATCGTCCGTTTACGACTTCTCATGCTCCTCTTCAATATCGTACTTGTATTTGCGTGCTCTCTCTGCAACGTTTTTCTCCATCAGTACGTATTCTCGTATATATGCTCCCGCGGTTGATACTTCGTCTCAGGAATCGCCTCATCGTTTCCACGCCCCGGCATGCTGGTGTTTCTAGGACTGCGTATCATCGCGTTTTCTAGAACATTAACTTGTTCGCCGTGTGCATCTGCATTTTTTTCTTAAGCGCAGCTGGAGCCAACCACGTCGGTTAAATCATTCTTACCGCTCGTTGCCATTGCCGGGGAGAAGTCCAAAGACATCGTACGGTATCACTTTGCTTTCTCACTGACATCTCGCTGTTCTTGATATGTCGCTGCAAACTCGCATTTCCGACAACAATGCATTTCTACGGTCGTTTCGGCGATCTTGCCAGTGATATTGTGTCCCTCTTATGCTACGCGTAAACAAAACAAAGCCAACAACCTTCCTTTATTTGATTAGCGGCTCAACCTTTTCCGCGCTGAATACTTATTAGTTGTAACTTTGGTGCGATATACGCAGCACAAAGCCTTCAACGTTACATTTAAACACGACGTCGATTCTTTGAAACGGAAATTTTGGTATAGCTAGGAGTAAATATTGCAATTATAGCCATTCGCTCAATTATCAATCAACAATAAAAAACTATTATTTACACAAATTAGACGAAATTCCAGGCTCCTGCATTTATAGTACAAAAATAATGTACTTGGAACAGATGTGCTAATGGAATGATATCAACATTACTTTCACCTCTGTCCATTTCATTACACAGGCTAACAAATCTCAGAACCAGAGACCAGACATAATGTACTCAAAGGATTTTGATGCGCTGAATTAGAATCCCAGCTCAGAATTTTCCGTATACGTCAGGTTTCCGATATATCCCAATTTGAAAGTGCTAAAAACACGATTTTTGGCTATATTTGAGACCTTACTACATCAAGATAAAATTTTTTTTCTAAAAATGACACAGCCCATCTAAAAGTGCAACTCTTACCCTTCAAAACACCTTTTTAATATTTGGAATCTCTTTTTTTCATCCAGATATCAACAGTTTTTTATTATATTCATTCGCCATATTAAATTTTAGGAAATAGATCAAGGGTTCGTAATCAGCGATCAAAAAAATACCGCTACATGAGTTTTAATGAGATTCTAATGAAACAAGTTGTTTCGATTCAAATTCTTCAAAATAGCAAAAGATTTAAGTATTTCGTCCACCATATTAAATTTTGAAAATAAGATGAACGTTTCAAAGTTTCAGGGTGTAGTATGCGAGAGGGGTTCAAGAGGTTATTTAGAAAGTAAGAAGTGGTTTTAGTCAGGGGGTATCATGTCGCTGATTACGAACCCTTAATCTATTTCCTAAAATTCAATAAAGCAGCTAGTATGGCGGATGAAAATAATGAAAAACTAATGATATCTCGATGAAAAAAAAAGATATTCCAAATATGAAAAATCGGTTATGAAGGGAAAGAGTTACACTTTTAGATGGGCTGTGTCGTTTTTAGAAAAAAAATGTTATCTTGATGTTGTAAGGTCTCAAATATTAGGTAAAGATCTCACTTTTAGGTTAGGATATCTCGGAGACCTGATGTATACGGAAAATTCTGTGTTCGGATTCTAATTCAGTGCATCAAAATCCTTTGATTACTCTATGTCTGGTCTCTGGTTCTGGACTTTAAGAAAATTTTGTCGACCTGTATTATTTCCGGACTTCGGCGTAAGACGAGCCGTACGTGTCGACGACCTAAACAAAGAAAAAATAAAATTAAAGAATAAGTTGCTTAAATTGAGAGCCACAATTTCGCTCCATAGCTCGGTAAGATAAGTGAAACATAAACAGAATTAGAATAAACTGGCCAAGTCGTAATCGCACATTGTTCTTATGAGCCTAGGTACATTAATGGAGAGAGAGACCAGCGGTGGTCAACGACCAACTTTTACCTGGTCGAACCACTAGATACACTTCCCCTTGCCAGACGGAGGCCTGGCTCAGTTACTAACTGATAAAATGTTATGCTTTGGATCATGAAGGCGCATAGTGATGCTGCCTAATAATAAAAATATTAAAAATTAGTAAAACAAGAATAGTAAGCAAAGGCATACAAAAAAATAAATAAATGAAATGGTATAAAATGAAGTGAAGCTTAAGATTGTAGCTCCGAGAACTGTACTACAACCTTGTATTATCTTCGATCACCTATAAAGGGGAAAGACATTTACGTCATGGACATGAATTTAAGGGATCGAGGAAGGGCTAAATTTGAGGGGATAAGGCAATTTATAAAAAAAAAAAAAGAGACGTGGTATCACCTTCATGCAAAAGTACAATAAGTATATTAAATAAATGAGAAAATAAAATGAACATAGAAGAAAAGAGAAAGTGAATGAAACTAGTGATAAATGGAAAAAGGAAACTTAAATTTCATTTTTTCATAAATCACAAAGTTAAAAATAACTAAAGAAAATTACGCTGTTACTAAAGACAGGATATTGTAAATAAAATTGAAAAAAAAATTATAAAGAAAAGCGAGCTCAATCCTCCTACCCTCCACATCCCTTCTTTACGACGGTCCAGATACGCCACTGGTCCTGTGGATCGAGTAAACGTCCGGCCCGCGCAAACCTTAGCTGTGGTCGTAGCTCCATTCATAATTTGGGCAGCGCACGACGGTCAGGTCCGGTTCGCCGCAGCTGTAGCAGAATTCGTAGCAGTGAGCTATTCGTTCACCGGGTGTACGAATGGTCCATCGCCCGGCAGTTCCGAAACGTGGGTGCTGGCACACACCAGGACAATGTCCTCCATTTGGATCGCCCTAGGTGGAGTCGGCGATCTGGTGTGTGACGTCGAAGGCGGTGACGGGCTCCGTCCCGGACTAGCGGATTACGAGATTTCCACCTATGGACGGATATAGGGCTTTAGGTCTTGTAAGTAGACCTTTGTTAACTTACGACTCGAGGTATTTGTAATGAGGACAACCATGGGGAATAAAATAGCAGTGATATACTAGTTTGCAGTGAATTTTGGAATTAGACCTGTACTGACCAGAATGCTTGTTGTTGAGAGGGTGTGCAATTTGCGTCAGTCCTTGTCACTGATATTAAAGAAAGCTGACCGACGTTTAACGTCAAAGTACGGCCATTGGCGCTTTGTTGCACCCTCGAGGTCGTGCACTACCTAGTCGTTGGCCACCGCAAGACTTTTCATGCGCTGCTTCTATGTCAACGTGTCGAAAAATACGATGTCGGCATTGGTATTACGTAGCAGGGTCATTTCAGGTAATCTAGATTCACGGCCGAAATTAAGGAAGACAGGCAAAACTTTGAGGGAGCTGTTGACTGCTGAATTTATTGGCAAGCGTATTTGAAGAAGGTGAATATCTTAGTCGCGTTGGATATTGATAATAAACGGCCTTATGATAGTTTCCCCCAGGCGATTAGCTTACTACACGATATTGATTTCTGGGTGGTAGACAGGGTTGGTAGAATGTTTTATCTTATATTTTTCCGGGAGCGAGATGCATACACTTGGACCTTTTCGATGCTAACGTGGTTTTGCGTGAGAACAGCCCTAAACCAACATTAGAGGCGCCTGTTTGCAGAAAATCGTTAGTTTTATATCAGGGAAGCAAGGATTGGTGTTGTTGTCAGTATCTACTCAATGATTGTAGGTGCGTGTTCCTGGTCTTCAAGGCATTTGAAGCGTACATATTCTTTCATCAGCCTCAGCCAAGGTTCAATGATGTCCGAAAAGTGACTAATGAAACGACGATACCATGATGCCATACCTATCAGCCGTCTCAATTCATTGACATTTTCAAGGGCTGGTTAGTTGAGAATAGGAGCGATTTTATCGTCATCGGAGGATAAGTCTTCCGTACTCAGCTTATAGCTAAGATGTTTGACGGATGGTCGACAAAACTCGCATTTGTCTCAACCAATTTCGAAGTTGGCATCATGGATCCTGGTGAGTACCTTGTAAGCACTGAAAAGTGTTTGTATCACCAGGTTGTCGAGATATGCAAAGACAAACTGGTCGATGTCTCCGGTGATCAGCGTGTCCATGAGCCGTTGAAATGTGGCTAGAGGGTTGACCAACTTGTAAGGCATCACTATGTAGTGGTGTAGACCTTGATCAGGTATCATGAAGGCTGTAACTTTTTGACTGTCCTTGACTAAGGGTATTCAATGGTAAACATTCTTTAGGTCAATGGTGCGTGTACGCCTGACAGCGCTCAACGTACGCAAGATATCCTTCGTGTAGGGCGAAGGATGTGCGTCCTTTTGGATCACTGCATTGACTTTACAAAAGCCAATGCAGAAGCAACATGTGCCGTTTAATTTGATGACCATTACGACCGGACTGAACCAAGAGCTGTTGGAACTGTCGACTTTGGCGCTGACAAGGAGTTAGTCCAGTTGTAGTTGGAGGGCTACCTCAACTGGTGTAGAGACCAAATAGTATCGGAGTTTTATGGGCTTATGGCCTTGCATGTCTATGGAGTCTTCCACAAGGTTTGTCACGTCAGAACCAGTCACTGGAAATCTCTAAAAGCGGACGAAGATTTCGTTAATTTGAGTTTCCTCTGCTATTGAGACCTTAGTAAGAGCAGTTAAAAGCCGGATACGAAACCTTGCTCCACAGGGTTTGGTTCTGTATTAAATTCACCAAACATTGAGCCAGAAAGCGTCCATACCTTTGTTCTGAAATCGAACCTGATCTCAAAATCCTTCCAAATCGATTTCAAACACGCAGTCATAAGCCAAACATGGGAAGAGGCGTGCTTTAAGGGGTTGGCAGATATCACCAAGGGCGAGATTTAGTGAAATCTCACCTCCAGTGGTTGCAGTGGATCCGTCCGCTAGTCGTACCATTGATACAACTGCGTTTTTTTGTGCAGCTGATAAATCATCAAAAATCCTCTGAATAAAGTACGTGTGCATCGATCTAGAGTCTACAACAACCTGATATCGATGTGTATCCACTTGCAACGGCAGTTAGAATGAGAATCGTATGCGCGGCTGCTACTAGAAGCGCTAAAGAAATACGCACACACAATCTCGCCAGAAGTTACTTAGTCGTCGGCGTAGGGGACGATGTCGACCCTGACCGTCATCTCCGCCAAGCGTTTCCCCATTGCTGCTTTCGCTCCACAAAAGATGGGTTATCGTACGTCTTGATGGTCACGTCCTTACACTTGCACCAATACCAATGGCGTTCGGACATTGACGGAGCTAGAGTAGATGAGGTATTACTCCCCGAGGCAAGCGGAGTAGTCGTGACAGCAGTCCTAGACGACTCCTAAGCCGTTTATAACGGGAAATGTCCGTTATTGAGCGCATTCCGCCGTTTGACTCTCCTCATCCGTCCGTCGGCTCAAGGTCGAGAGAATGTGTGAGCGTGTTACTCATACATGTTTTCTCGTCTTCGAGGTACGACGTGGCAGCATGGTGGACGCGGCAGTGGTAACGGCGACGGCAACGGCGTGAGCAGCATCGGAGAGCATGAGAGAGAGAGATTGATTGATTGATTGATTGATATCATTTTATTTGCAGATTAGCAAAACAACAATTACATATAAAATATAATACAAGGTAAATTTGTATATATATATTAACATATGACAAGCATAAAATTCTACGTTTATAGTCAGGTATCACAGATGAATTATTAATATCACAGTGTATTATTATAAATTACTTAGTGTAAATTTTTGGATATGATAGCAGACTTCCTGCGTCAAGTCTAAAGCATCAAACAGTACATAACTTATATTTATCATTTATCAACTTGACTAGGTCAGACTAGAATAGACAACGTACAGGATAATCTTACATATACAATACACCTAATACACTTATAAGTTAATGAGGAGGGGAATAATTCCTGCTTAGGTCTAGCAAAACAGTCAGATAGATTTTGTATAATTATCAAGGAATAAATGAATTAATTTTAAATTGCTCCAGCAGCACTACTGTTAGTCTACGCGTCCAACTTAAAAAACTCGAAAAAGAGATAGAGAGAGAAAGCATGTCTGCGCGCATTAGGCCCCGCAACTGAGTGACGAGTGGTGCATGCCGCTCCTCAGTAGAAGACCGGCTAGAGGAAAGGCTAGCCGCATTTGTATAGTTTGGCAACGACACCGCTCTACCCTGAAAGAAAGGACTGTGGTACGAGGAAAATACGTCGGACAACCCAGCCGCGGAGAAGCCCTGGACGCGTTTGGACGGGTTTCATCGACCCAATCATCTTCGACAACAGCGGAGGAAGCGACAGTGAGCTCTCGGGTGCTTACTCTCTCTCTCGCGCAATTTTGGCTTCGTCGTCGCGAACCTCGACAACACGCTCGTGTGAAATTTTTGCGACGTATGTCGGCGAGGAGTTTCAGTCGATCATCAGGTGTGTTCGCTGCCACGGTGCATTCGTGCACGCTGCAGTGAATTCTCTCACTCGTGTCGATCCGACCAGTGTTGAAATCTAAGTTCCGCGCATTCGTAAGTGTAAAAGTAATAAATAGCGTAATAATAATGAAATGTACATTCGTATTTATTTGTTTTCCGTCTGTCTCCTATCCTACGAACGACGATTTACTCGCCCGGATAAACGGTAATAGGAGTATTCGTGCCTCCCGATTTCCACGACTGAAACAATAATAAAAAAATATTGGCACAGAGAAAATCACGGGCATCTGAGTCTAGCATTAAGTAAATATAATTTTCCCTTTGGCACGTTATACAGAAAAATGATAAAACTAATAGCCCCATCGTATTCTACGCGAAAAAATACACCAAAAATATTATGTATGTTATTCTAGAAATAATTGTTGTCTACCCTGATTGGCCTTATTTGCTGAATTATTTAGGGGTTGATAATATAATTATTTCCGAGAATAAGATATATGTTTTCGATGAATTTATCCTCTTACATACGATGGTCTACTGTTTCATCGTTTCATCGTGGAATTAATCTAAAATATGCTAAAAGACCGAAAAATAGCTAAAAACGTTTTTTTAGAATTTTGAGCATGGAAATTACTGGCTATGACGGCTTAGAAAGTAATCTAGGAAGGTCCGGTTGGCGGCAAACTTCTTATTTTCAGATGTAGAATAGACTTACAAACCTTAGTTTCCTATTTCGGAATAGGGGCATTTGGACTATCTTAACGAAAGAGAAAAGGAAAGGAGGAAAGATGATCGTAACGACCCATTGGAAAACCAATTGAATTATGAACTTAATTTATCCAAAATTAACGCTACTAAGAGACAGAGTTTTATCTCTCTCGAGATGCTCAATAAAAAATGAAAATAAGTATAAAACAAATACATAAATTAAGTGTAATTCAATACTAATTGGTAGGCAATATAATTTGTTGAAGTAAAAACAAAAATTAAATTATCACTATTTAACGGGGATTCGGACCATTATCATAAAAAAAAGAGACAACAAGAGGTTAAGCTGGTGTTGGTTCAGATGACTTCCACTCTTAGGACTTCTGGCCTCTTGGTCCGTCTAGGCGTCGTCATGATCAATACCAAATAAGAGCGTGCAAATTCGTGCGTCTTATGGTCGCGAGGTAAAAGAAATCGCTGAGACAAGGCGCAAAATAAATGTGGTCGCAAGGTAAAAGAAAAGGTGGAAATTTATATAAAACAAAAAGAATACAAAGTAAGTAGCGTAGCAGAAGTGAAATAAAGAAAGAGAGCAGAAAACAAGCGAGCAAGTAGAGAAAGAGAGGTATATCGCGGCCGGTACATAAAGGTTGCAGCCCTATCGGTCGCAGTTCCTCGCAGAAGGCATTCCAAATCCGGGTGAAGTTCACTCGCCGGTATTGGGTGTGGGCGGCAGTAAGCCAACATACAGACCGCACAAGTCCATGGCTCGCACACAAACACTCACAGCACGAAAGTCTAGTGGAAAACCGGAGGAAAGGGCGATCCAGTGCAGCGAAAGAATGTCCTCGCGGTCGATTTATCAAACGCGTCTCTCTCTCTCTCTCTCTATCTAACCATTCCTCTTTTACTTACCTCGTGCCAGCTACTGGAGGCTATACAAAAGAAAGTGGTACATAAAAAATATGAATAAATATAATATACAGTAACTGAAGCGGGAGAGAGAGACATAACGGGTGTCATTCGCACATGTTATAATTTATTCAATACAAAGTAAACGCACGAGGTGTGTAGCTTAAATTGAGAACTGCGATGTGACTATCTAAGCCGATTTTCACAGTGAGCCGATCGTGAGCAGCATACTCGTTAAGATAATAAATGATACTGACATCTCCTGGAGTAAACGTGGCGTTGAACTTTGATTACAGGAATTCAGATTTTCACTTTTGTTCCAACAATTACGAACATATGGCTGGACCATTCAAATTCGCCTTCAAATTGCTACTTATTAGGTCTCAAAAATTACAGGCATACTTTAGCCTTGTGCAAAGGGGGATTTATCCTTGAAACATAGCGAAGTGCGCCACTGCTATGCCCCCTGCAAGTTATTAAGGGTCCTTTTCCGGTGAAGGAAGCCGGCGCTGACTTCCACAGGAGCAAACCTACCGCGATGACGGGAAAGGTGAACAGACAGAATCGAAATGAGTACAAAGAGGCGATCCCTTTTATTTACGCCAATAAAAGTTACAGCTACGGTTTCTTACAAACGCAATGGTGAGCGCGCTCGCTCAATCCCCAGAACGCGACAACAAACAGCGATTAGGAGCGTGATCGCTCAACTATTATACGCGACAAATGTACAATGATTAGGAGCGGATTCGCTCAACTAATAATCGCGACAACTCAATTCGCGGCGTTGTACCGGGCGAGAGCTGGTACGTGAGAGAGAGATCCGCAAAATAGTGAGGGAACAAACCCACCGGGTGACTCCTCCCGCGGCTCGCTGGTGGAAAACCGACGACGGCGAAATCGCAGTCCGGCTGGCAGCGGGGCTCGCTGGATCACCGGCGGCGGCTGGTTGGTAGCTAGCGGCCGGGATCGGCGTCTCGATCGCCTTATGATGATCGCCGGGGGCTGCCCAAACAGCAGCCGGAGACTTGCCTCACAGAGCCTTCTCTCGTCCTCGGGATTCCTCTCCCCTGGCGCGTCGTCTCTGACTTCTCTCGCGCCGTGACCTCCTTAACGTACGGTCACTCTCCAACTGTCCTCAATCTCTCCCGCTCTCATAATTCCGCGATTTCCGCGTTCTCGCCTATTCTTCTTCCTCTCTCGCTCTCTCTCACGCTCTTCGCGCTCTCGCTTCTTCTCGCACCGTCTTCTCCGCCAGTTGCGCTCTCCCCTCTCCAGGCCCTGCAACGACACGAGCGCGTGAATGCTATGTCAACCATAGCCACGCTCGGCCGCTACATCCGTGCGAGGAGAGTGCCGCACACAGGGTTAGCGAGCATCGCTATCAGCCCTGTCACACTTGAGTAAAATTAATTAACCGATAATTTGATTATAAAATTGACGTATTATTATTAGTATTATTAGTATTATTAGTTAGAGTTTAACATAGCTCAAAATTAATAGCGTAGGTAAAGGACTTCCGCAGCTGACCACGGCCCTTATCTCTTTGATCGATAGGAGTGGGTCCGACAGGTGCATGTATAGATGTGTGATTGAACACTCTTGCGAGCGGGGAAGGCAGTAGCGACCTTGATTACATTCGAGTTAGCCGTGTTGACATCGTAACATGGCGGCTCTAATTATTTTTTTTATTCGCTCTATCGTTCGGTAAGATAAGTGAATCATAAACAAAATTAGAATAAATGGGCCAATGATTTTTTCCCTGGTCGAACCACCCCTAGTAGTTAACTGATGATTTTGTTATGCTTTTTTTGCATATTACGAAATTGTTTCTCTGATAAGTTACTAAAATGAATGATTCTGTTTCCATAGCGATTAGCAGTTATAATTTCATTCATTTTCAGCAACTCGCAATATACCTTTTTTATCCTAAATATACAACATCACTTACTTCCATACAAATTCCACTATGACGTTTCAGTTCATGGTTGGCCTGGTTAAAATAACCTTCTCGATTTTTAATTACCGCCATAAATCTAACTTGTCATCGACAATAACGATTCTTTGCACAGCTGATTTCATTATCTATTTTTGAAGCAATATTCATATATCGATATCATGCGGTGGTGGAAACTTATTCAATTAACGAGTAATATTACTTTCTTCATATATTTACTAAATATATTATGTATTGCTTATTCTAGAGTCAACCATTTTAAAAAGAAATGATATCAATATTATTAAAAAATTTTTCTAAAGAAAAACATCCAAAAAATCAAAAACGAGTGCCAAGATGGCTTAAAAGTTGTTTAATATCCTGTCAAGGGTAGAGGAATTGAAACAACAAAATTTTTTAGGAAAGGTGATTTTGTTGTTGAATATAAAGGAACTTTACTGGATGCAAAAGATGCTATTTTAAAAGGAGAATCCGAATATCAGTTCTTCTTCCATTATAAAAATAAAAAGAAATGGTAAGTATATATTTTACTTTACAGTCGAACCTCTGCTACTGCACCCTCCGCAACTACCCGACCTCTGCCACTACCCGTTACCTAGCCTCTCTAACTACCCGATTTATGACTCGAGCGCAGTATCGTACGCTCTCGGTCGCTTACCTGGCACCTGCCGGCGGCACACTTTTATGAGTCTGGCGTCGACGCGTCGCTCTTATATCTTGCATATCTCCAAGTACAAGATGACTCCTTGTAATTTGTGACTTATGATTTACACTCCTTGTAATTTATGACTCTTGTAATTTGTAGGGGGATATGTACCTAAATTTGTAACATTTTCTCCGGGCCCCCCCACTCGAGACCAGCACGGCACGCCACTCAATGCCCGTACCTGACGGAGCGCTCTTATTGGCCAGAGAGCCCGTAGTGGGCAGTGGCGGAGGGCACCAACTCCCGAGAGCGTGCAGTAGCAGAGGTCCGACTGTACTTATATATATATATATATATATAAAATACTTATTTTAAAAAGCTATATAATATGTGGAAAAAATAATTTTTTTTACATTTCTTTGAAAAGGAATGACCCAGTAAGTCTTAAGAAACGATACGGGCAAAATACCAAGATTTGTTCACCAATCTTGAAAATTACATTTCACGCAGTTCATTTTTAATTTTTTTGTAAATATTCATACCATCTACTATTCGTAATTAGTAAAGTAATGGTTGAGGCTATTGATATTTCCAAGAGGTTTAAACATAACCGTTAGGAGCCTTTAATTTTTCTTAATTGACAAATAGATGAGATTAATATACTTTTGTAATCATTCGGATCACAATATAATGTTTGGTTTCGTAATGTTTGTTTTTTCATACTTTATAAGATCTTATATAAGTTTCTTTGAATCTATATAGAAAAAAGGTTTTTTTCTTTCGTAAAGAATTGCCTAGTTAGTCTTCAGTGTAGTCTACTCGCTAATGTGTAGTCTTTTTTTTTATTGAGATGTTAATCTAATTTTCTTTTATATATTTTGACCTGCTAAACTAGTTATTCTCCGCTAGTAGTGCTCCGCTTTTTGCCTCGACCTTTATTATCTGGTGCAACAAACAACTTCTTCATATTGTATTAGCGCTTAGTTTGAAAAATATTATAATCTTGGCAAAAGCGTATTTGAGTTACATGCAAATTGTAATATATTGGTAAATAGATGGTGTACGATGTAACTATATGCATTCGACTGCATACAGTTTAGCAGTCTTCCCCTCCACGGCTTCTCGAACTGTATAATTCTTTAATTTAGTTGGAAGAGGACTAGATAAATGTTCGTCTTGGATTGGAACCTTTCTAATATATCTACATTTTCTAATTCCAATACATTCTTCGATTCTTAAACATTCATAGATAACTTACGACTTAGACTAAAAATTAAGAATGTGAATGAAAGATAAGACAAATTAAACCATGCGAAATGAAAGAAATTTATTAAATAAAACATAATGTTGGTTTAAGACAGTAAGATTTGACTGTAACATCAAAGATAACACTTATAACTAGCGAAATTAACGTATAGGGTCCAAAAAGATATAATTTAAAAGCAAAAATCAAACACTAACCAATTTATACAATGAAATTAACTATATAACAGACTTAAAAAACAAAACTAAATACTTTAAAAATACGATGCCATCAATTTTGCAAGTGTATTGTTAAAGTATACATGAAAATGTGAGATAAAGCTCGCGAAAACGCACGGGAAAGAAAAGAGAGAGAGTTCGGGTGATACAAAGAAATTCATGTATTACATTGAAGTTAATTCTTTACTTGTCTCGCTATCGAAAATTACATATAAAATGGCTCAGCGGTCGGAGACTCCTCGTGATCCAATGGCTGAATGCGCAGATATCGTGGTGTGCACTAATGCACCAGCACGACAAATTGCCTCAACCGCGTCGGCAACGACGGCAGCTGTGCAACGAAGCAATATTCTGTGCGCAACGAAACAACCGAAACTTTTTTTGCGTAAAACGGTGCGCTTGAGAGAGATTAGATTAGATTAGATTAATTTTATTAACACCTTGGGGTAGTACCCTATATGGTGGATTGTTATGTACATAGTTTATTTACAATAATAGTTGAATATGATTAGAAGCATTGATACATGTTATAGCTAGATTCATGAAACATTAGAGTAAAAATAATAATAAGTAGATACGCAATAGATTTTATATTACATTTTCGCAAATTAAGTTAGACTAAAACATTTTAAATGGTGTTTTGTTTAAGTTGGAAATTAATATGCGTAGTATTTGTGTAATATACATGATTTAATATATACAAAGTAATTTAAATGTGATATAAAGTTGTAGATAACACTCGGAATAAATATAGTAATTTGCTGTTGATTGCGAATAGAATTAGAGAGAAATATGAGAAAGAATCCAGACTATTTATGTTTATGTGAGCTGCTTTGAATGTGCCGGTGGACATAAGTTCATCAATGTAGGATGTTTGTTATTACTGATTTGGGATTGAAGATGCAGGATGAGTAGGGCTATTTTCAGACTCCAACGACAAATTGTCGGCATGAAACTTTCGTAATTGTTCAAGAGATAATATTGGTGTGAGCTCGGATATGAGGTTTTTTCTCAAGCAGACGCGCAAGTTCCTTACAATTAGCCTTGAGAAGTTGTGAGATTTGCTGATTTTTAAAGCCTTAACAAACAGTTCATGTATAGGTTTGGGTCATAAGGCCCTTATAAATACGGAGGTATTGCCACCGCATTTAAAAATAGATGAGGCACGCAAGTTTTGGAGTTGAACTGCCCTTTACAGAACCTTATCGCGAATCAGGGGACCACCAACTTGGAAAACGAAAGCAGACATAATTGGTTGCTCTGAACCCTCAGGAAGAGGCCTATCAGATGTCCATAGGCGAGTGTCAATTATTAATGGACAATCATGTCATCTAATAGCTCGCAAAATACAGCTAGAAGCCTCAGGCAAACCGCCATCAAATTGCTTCGGTAAGCCGTGAACCAGGAGCTCGCAAGAATCGGACATAACAGAGTATTTGTCACGTAGCAGGTCATCAGCAGATTTGTTGTTTAAATCTGATCGAAGAGACTCCACAAGGGCCTGCGTACGTTCACACATACCACTCATGCACTGGTTCATTTCTACACTTCTCTGTGTATCTGCTGTATAGCGATCCAAAAATGAAAAACCAGGCTCGAGGCGCGGCCATAATGTCAACTGAATTTAATGCTGGAGAAGGGTATGAAGACAATGAAGCGCAGGAGGCAAATCGTGAGTACTTGGTAGAAGCAAGAGGTGAGGTCGCTTGCCCTTTTTGGGAGAGGTGGCTAGATCAGTAGAAGCTGATGTGCCGCAGTTTGGATTCGCTAGTTGTGAGCTTGGTTGCAAGTAGGACACACAGAGAAAAGCAGAAGGATGAGAAGAGGTGCTATGGCCTAAGCAGTCACTGTGCAGTAATTGTTTGCACGAGGAGCAGTGTATTGAGCGACTCGATTTGCGGTCAATTTTTCGCGAACAAATTGAACAGTAATAAGCTACCATTAAAGCAATAAACAGTAAAAACTGACAGAAAGAACATAATTTAAGCGAGAAAACAGGGGAGAGCGATTTAAATAAAGGTAAATAGAATATAATGCTAGTGTGAACTAAACTTTTAAATTAGCATACACAAAACAGGTGTGTTTACTATATGAGATGGCCAATGTCAGGCGGAGCAAGTCACAATAATAACAATACGGGTGATTGATTCGTGTGATCACACTCTATTCAAATTTGGTACAATCAATGCTACAAGAGTGTCGCAAAGAAACGCAATTAGAGAACGAAGTAATAATCACAAACTTGTATTGTCGGTTAATTTTGTTGTCGTAAGTTGAAGTCTCGATGTGGGTGGGTGGATGGATTCTTGTAGCTGGTGTGACGAGTGTGTAGAGTTTGGTGTGCAGAGTTTGATGTCGAAATTTGCGTTGAAATGTATGCTCTCTTAGGTTAATTTTTTCAGAAATTAGCGAAAATTCAACCAGTGGCAGTTTAATTACAAATAAAAGTTGAACGAAGAGCTAATATTAATTGAAATTCAGGAGCGATAAAATTTTGCGTGTGTTTACTCACCGAGAGAGAGAGAGAGAGAGAGAGAGAGGAGAGCTCACTGCAGATGACGTTGCTGGGAGTTGGATGACCTGCTGTTGCTGCTGTCCAGGTCCTCGTGTAGGTCGTAGATAACGACACCGCTGATTCCTTGGCACGGTCTCTCTGCTGCGTGGATCTGCTGCCGCTAGACCCTTTGTTCGGAAATCTCTTTTCGATGCGTAGCACGCGTCGTAAGAATTACTTCCTCATCCCACGGATGATCCAAAGAGAGAGACTGAGCCGGTTCATCGCTGCTGCGACGGTTCGCGGATCCTTACTGCACGGACCCACTTGCACACGCAACTCTTCTCTGTTCTATCTCGCTCTCTCACGCGCTATCTTCTCGGCGCTGCTCGTGACCTAACCACCTATACGTTTTTATGATCTTAAGTCTTAAATCGTTTCAACACTGGCAAAAATAATTATATAAATGAACAACTTGATAGCGCTCCAAATGTCAGGGCTAAATGGCCGGGTCTTTGCTCCCTAGGTTTTTGTTTTATATAATCGCTTTCTTCTCTATACTCGTAAACTCCCTAGTAGATACCAACAATCTTCTCACATAAAAAAGTGTCTGAGGTTAAAGTACTCAAATCATTAAAGTGCTCCCTCTCATTTAGTCAAGGGTTGAGATCTCTGAAAAAATGTTAAAACTTATTCTGGACGCTATTCTCCCATATATCCTCACTATCCTCTTTAATGAATCTATTAAAATAGGTGTGTTCCCTAAATAGTGGAAAAAATCTTCATTTCGCCCATTATTAGAAACTAATTCTCCAACCACTCCTGCAGATACTCGCCCCATTTCTCTTCTGAGTAATTTTTCTCAAATCCTTGAACGTCTTGTGTTTAACCAATTATCAAAACACCTCGAACAGTTCCGTGACTCTTGCCAGGTCGGTTTTCGCCGAAGCCATGACACAAAAATCGCCCTCCTCGTTGTCACTAATGATATCCGCCTTTCAACTAAAAATAAAAAGTTGACTTTGCTATTGATCTTTGACTTCTCTAAAGTATTTAATTCTACTACTTCACACGCCTCACTGGTAAGAAAAGCTTTGCTTCCTAAATTTCGATGACACTACTTTTTCTTGGTTTAACTCTTACCTCTCAAACCGACTTGAAATGGTTATCGATGATGAAGGTAACATGTCTGACTGGCTAGATACTTCTTCTGGAGTGCCTCAGGACAGTGTCTTTGGACTCCTCCTTTTTTCAGTTTTTATAAATGACCTTCCAAAAGTTCTAAACTATATGATCTATGCCGATGACCTACAAATTTATTTCAACTGTAAATTTGACGATCTACATTCTATTTTAACTTTAAATTGTTTCTGCTTGAGTTCATACAAATGGCCTTCGTTTAAATCCAAATTAAATTTCGTTTAAATTTCGGTAATGAACTTTACATCTCAAGAATGAGCTTGAATTTACTCCCATCTTTACAACTAAACGGCGTTGCAATCGCTCACTCTCTAATAGTAAAGAATCTTGGAGTTATACTGTCAAACAAGCATGATTGGAAGCTTTACTACAATTTTGTTATTCGTAGGGTTCGCGATTCCTTAGACTCCTTATGATTCTATAAAAAGTTCTTATCAATTTGAAAAAGCAAGTTGTCGAACAATTAATCTTCCCTCACTTTGATTGCTCATTACTTCTCATTGACCTTGATAAACGGCGAACTGTTCACCTACAAACCGCTCAAAACGCCTGCGTTCGATTCTTAATTGGTTTTATCGCTATTATATCTGGTCCTCTTGTTACATCACACATAACCTATCATAGGTTCTCTCTAGGTTAGCTAAATATTTCTGACAAATGCCTACTTTCTCTAGGCTCCATATTTTTCAAGTTATATGCTAATGCTTCTCCCTTCCATCTTTCTAAGTTACTTTTGTCTTCCACGACTCAACGTAAGATTCCAAAGGGCACTAGAAACCCCCCGTCATCTATTACCTACCATATGCCCAGAACAGAAGCTTGGAATAATTCATTTACCATAACCGGTTCGCGCCTTCTAAATAAATTATCATTGACAGACTCGACGAATTCAAATTTTGGCTCCGGTCTTTGCTATATAATATGAAAAGATTAAATTGACGCTCTAGAATCTGCAACGATAACGATAACTGAAATTCCACCTCACTTAATCCTTCCGTTTCATACCTCGTCCTTCACCTGCAACTCCGACTATCTGCTTGTCCCTGGTCGCTACCTAAATTCAAATCGTTTGGTCTCCATTCTTCCATCCAGCCCACCATCCCTCTAAACTTCAACATTATACATTTTTCCTTTCAAATTTCTTCTTCTCCTCCATGTTTCTTTCTTTTTATCAGTAAATTTTTATGGTGATTTTACCTCTTACAATGGTGAGGACGAAAATGTTATCATTTAAATTGCGACATTAAAAACAATATTTAGATTTCTCGTAGTGAAACAAATTGTTTTTCTAGTGAATCTTATTTTTTATTTCTCGTTATGTATATTTTACTATTATACTTTAAACGCTTCCCTATTATCATGCAAAACCTATTGTTTTATTATTATGCGTTTCTATTGTCTTACTAGTTATTACTATTCACATTGTACAACTTTTCTTATTATTTCATTCTGCGTTCTATAATTAATGTAACACATAACATGTATATTTCTTATCACCATTGTAACAGAGAATATCGCTTTAGAGCGCGTTTTGCCGTTTGCTCTCGCCTAATCCGTTTGTTACCGCGAGGTCGAGAGCTTGTGCGACTGATATATACTTATACATGTTCTTTTTCTTCTCCAAGGTGCGAGGAGCAGGGACGTTGAAATTTTATATGCATGGTTTTTCTACTTGACATTAAAGTACGAACGTTAGGTGTTATACGTGGGTTACGCTTGAATGAGAGATTGATGATACGTGTAGGGGCTGTTTGATCGAATGTAGAATTGAATAGTGAGGTTATGGATGATTTATATGAATTGAGGTTTGAAGGAACAATTGACTGAGATGCGGCGATTAAGGATTGTAAGAAGAGGGGCGACAAATTATTGAAGCTATGATAAAGTGTGTTAAGAAGATTGTTAGGATCTATTTAACTAAGTTGACGAGTATGAATAATTTTTGTAAAGTGTTTGACCCGACCGCAGAGAATTGAATTGCTAATGAAATCATGGCCAGCTATGAAAGGGCTAGGGGATTTATACAAATCGACAATTTCATCAAAATCTTTAACAATGAACAGGTCTAAAGTGGTATGAGAAGGAGTCTTCATCGATGCAATTGTGGGTGTTGAAGCAAGAGGGACTACAGAGAGAGCATGGTTGTTTAGTAGGGTATTGAGAATTTAAGTATTATTTAGGTTTGGAGAGAGATCAGCGTTAAAATTGATAGTTATTATGACATTCTTATAGTGGGGGAGAAAAGAGGATGTACAGTTAAAAAAGAAAGAGGCAAAGAAAACAACAGGGCGTCGATAAATCACTCTAAATAATATTTTTACACTATTGAAGCTAATCTGAGCGATAATAAGTTCCGGAGTGTTATCAAACTGCTGGTCAAAGGTGAGAAGAGTATTGAAACGATAATGATTATGAATGTAGATGGCAACGTCACCACCCTGTTTGTCCACACGATCATGACGAACGAAATTGAATCCATCAAGCTGTAGATAATTGTCAGGAATATCGGGTGATAAGAAGGTTTCAGTGACAGCGATAACGTGGTAGTAAGTAGTTACGGCCTGAGCTTGGAGAAGAAAGAAATGCGAGTACGAGTCCAGTCTATTTATATTGATGTGAGCAAAGATGACTTGACCAGGAGAATAAGTTAAGACTGTGTCAGGTAGTCAAAGAGGGTTTGCGTTTGCTGACACAGGTAGAGTGGAGGTGGAGTAAGACGAAACACTATGCGAATTATCCAATAAAATTTTATTCAGCTTATTCCACAGACAAACAATTTTTTAATCATAGGTTTTAAAAATCAAGTTTTTAATGATAGGTCTTTTATAATTCAGCGACTTACCAAATTTTAATGGCCTCCACGAATATTTCGTGTACCAGTTTAGGCTAGAGAGTTCTGATAAAGAAAGTAGTATTTACCCCTCAGTTGAATATTTCAGAAGCGCTTGTTGTGGAACTGAAGGGCTCTCTGCAAAACTTTATCACGCAACAAGGAAATGTCCACTTCCAATACGAAGGCCGTCGTGATGTGGTGCTGCGAGTCATCCGAAACATTCCTGTCAAAGGTCCAGATTTGAGTGTCGATGATGGCGGGGCAGTTATGGCTATCCCCGTAACCTATGGCGTGCAGTAAGGCATGAGCAGCGTCAGGCAGATTACCAGTGTACTCTTTGGGAAAATCGTGCACGAGGAGCTCGTAAGCATCTGCTATGACCGCGTATTTATCTTGCAAGAGATCATCTGTCGATTTCATATTCAAGTCTGAGTGGAGAGATTCAACGAGAGCTGTGTACGCTCTCCCATCTCACTTATTGCTTGACCCATCTCCATGCTCCTCCGAGTATCTTCCGTGTGACGGTAAAAAAATGGCTCAAACCACGCAGGCGGATCAGTCATTATGGCAGAAAAATCAACAGAAGGTCGAGGACAGCAAAATGTCTCGTCAAGTTGTCCTCGATTGTTTAATCTAGGACAATAGTGGCGAAGACGCCTGTCTCTTATTCGATTGCCTGAACATGCTCGCTTCCACTGAGGAACCGTGAGAAACTTCAAAACACGGCTGCGACCAAATTACGCAAACGAAAAAGTCGGGAGGGCCGGTCAATCCACCTGCGCCCAAGCATTCGCTGAGGATCAATTTGTTACAAAGGGAGCACTGAATAGAGCGATCTGCCTTATGGTTAATAACACTTGAACAAGAGGAGTAATAGTATCCAACCACCAAGGCAACAACAACAGGAACGAAAAACAAACCAACGCTAATGAAAATAACTTTAATATTGAAATAAATGTAACTAGCAAATATGCAGAATTAAGATGGAAATTTAAATAGATGTAAAGAAAGAGATTGAACGAAACTGCTCTTTGAACCGGAAAACGAACAATTAAGTATATGACGCAGCAAGGGTGATATGAGTGCCATGACCGACAGAGTCGATCAAAACAAATAAGCAAACCGAACAGAGCAGCTGTCCGGTCGTTTGCAAAACATAAGCTGTTTAAATAATCCGGCGCACATAAAAATCGAATCGAAGTAAAGAACATACAACCAGAGGACTCAATAGCATCACCAACTATAGCGCTTTTAGATGCGCATGAAAAGCACCCCGGTTCGGACATCACGAATCCTTTTGCAGAGAATAACAAGAACATAAAACAGGCAACAAAAAAGCCGCAGCAATCAGCAGCTGATAAACAACCATGAAAAAGTCCAATCAACAGGAAACAGTTCCTGTGACTTGAAAACCACTCAAAATAACAGAATAAAAATCGGATATTAATTAATCTGGATGAATCTATGACGGCGATGGAATAGAGAGCTTCTTTTCAGAACACCTAAATAAATTTTTCCATTTTCCTTTCGAAAAAACTGGCAGGATCTCTTAAAACAAGCAGAAAACAGTCCAGAACACAGGTGATCATAGTCATGTCAATACATACTCGCCGTAACTCATTAGAACATATTTTTCTTAACATAACTCTTAACCTTCAATTTAATCATAGTAACATCTGTTATAGTTTAAAATGAAGGACCCTTTTTATTTTCAAGTTGATGGAGAACGTTCCAAACTTTGTATGCTCTTTTATGCGGTTGGACTGTTCTAATTACTAAACGGAAAATGTTGTTACCGATTTTAAGGTACGCCTAGTGAATGACGGACTCTATGTAGTTAGCAAATATAATACATTTATGAAGTTGAAATGATGATGCTATGCGTAAAATGAAATGTTTTTAGCTTTGGAAATTTCACATCTAACATTTAGATAAAATTGTAATTTGTGGTACTTATTACTTCCCGGTAGAAACACTTAGAATTATCAGTGTACGAAGATTTACAAGACGGTCACAAGAAAAAAATAAGCTCATTCCAACATGCATTGTATATAGATCACCTTCAGGAGCCACATAAAGTTCTGAAATCTGTATAACTATACATATTCAAACAAAAAATTTTTGAAATTGTTACAGACTAAAACATTTGAAATGACACTGCAAATTAAAATCAGTTTCCTTCATTGCATCAAACATCATGATAAAGAATCCTGTCTACACAATAAATTAAAAATAAATCTAACGTGACTCAATTATCCCGTAAGCTATAGTTAGCTGCAGTTAAGAAATACCCCCCGAAAGTAGCAGGATAAAACAGAATAAATTTAGGAGGCCAAATACCCGAAAGTTATATAGGATTAAATCTCATGAAGCCGATTATAGCATTCTGATCATGACACGGTCTTGTGATGAAATTTTAAAATTGTCAATTATGTCTCGTAAAGGCCTGCGTCTAGAATGATCGGTCAAGTCGAATGAAGACTTTGCACATTTCTCTTTCTCTGAATTTTCATCATTTGCTTTTTCGCGTGTTTCAAACCTTCGTCAATTTAGGACTCTAATCCAAATAATATACTACCCACTTTTAAAAGCTTACTCTCATGAGGAAGAAATGTCGACTAAATATCGCGATATCGGGCTTCTAACACTTTCTGTTGGCGATTTGTCATTGACACAGACTAACAGCTGTACTATATGATCTCCATCCCGCGCCAGAACTTCTTGCGAATATTTTTGTGTTTTGCTACCAAATAAAAAACATATTTCACACGCTCATGGTTATTTTTCTAAGATTGTTCTACTTTATTATTTCTCATGGTCGTCCATAAAAATTGCTTCGATAAACTCTTTTTGTGCTTCTAACTAATCAATCCCACTCTTTCCGTCTGTTTTCAATGTTTTTTCGTTTTGGCCACGAATTGCAATCCTTGAAAAGATGGCATAGTTCAGCCAGCCACCAATCAGTTGAATGTATTAGCATGTCCGATAGCGCGTCCATGGGATTTAAACTCCTATGTATCTAACATTATTTTGCAGACAATCCGTTAATTTCAACAAACGATTTGCTATGAATATGAGTTTCTTATTGTAAAAAAGCAGTAGAGTCGGACCAAACAATTCGTTCGTATACCGTGATCTTTAATTCATTCCAAATAGTGTCCGCTCTGATTTTACTGATAGATAAATTGCCAGGGATCATATTAATTCGCAAGTAAAGCACTGTAGCGGACGACATCAAACTCACACTGCAGAAAATATAAAGCTGTATATTGACGATTTTAAGTCTGGCTCTGAAATAACAGCACGATATTTTTTAGTACTTCATCGCAATAAAATTCTGTAGCCAAACTACCCGAAGCTTAAACTCTTTCTGGCGAATTTTGTTATTTTATTTGACCTCGCTACGCCAGAAATCTGGAATAATGAGCTTTGATTGAAGTGTGGCTGGAAATAGAATTTCGAAAAAATCGTATACTGATATAATCTTACTATACTCGTAAATTACACGTTTCGTCGGTGCTACTTCATCGCGCATTAATTCTATTAATAAAACTGAGCAAATCTTTATTCTTATCTCAATATAAACCTGATTTGTGCTCATCTTCATTACGAAGACTCGCTTTATCTCCCTTATCCATTTTTATTTTGGCGCTTACACCTTGAATAATTCATGGAGATCGTTAAATACTCATCCATGCATCTTGAAGTTTGCTTCACTGTTGATCGAGATTACGTCCTGAATCCTCTTTGAGCTTTGGGCTTCTCTTCAATAAACTGATCAGCAGTTTTATTAGATTTCTAATTCAGAGATTTGTTCCCCACCAAGGATGAGAGTGAAAGAATTGGAATTGATTGTGCCTTGAGCTAGATTCATTTGGGAAAACCCTAACTCTTATTTACTTAAATTAAATGAATTATTCTAAAAAATTTTTTGTATATTTTTGTAGGTAATATATTTTTTACCTAAATATCACCGTACTAGGAAGATATCGAATTCTAAATTAAGCTAGTATTTTAATAATCGTCCCGTTTGCTATCACGATCAGGTTTTCGACAAAGAAATCTTGCGATCCATCATCCCTTTAAATGTTTTTAATTATCAAGTACATATCTTTAATGTCAACATTTACGAAGATAGTTAACTGAACGAAAACGTAGACGAACTTCGAGTAGCGACTCCAACAAATGTGGATCCGTTTCAAGTAAATCATTGAGCGACAGTTTCCCCGTTTTAGTAGCTGTATCAAACACTAACCTAATTTTATTCGGCTTATTTACATTCTCAAATCTAGAGTGAGGTATATCCATACTCGTGGCGTCGGTAAGCCCTTTGAAATTGTTATACCATATCTGTTTCCAATTAGTAGATACATTTTGGGATAGTAACGTGTAGTAAACTTGAAATTTTAATCTAATTCCTTCTTTACTAAATTTTTAGCATCAAGACTGGTTTCGAAAGTAATTTTATTTCCTAACCTTTACCCTTCTTGCGCGTATTTGCATCTGGATTTAAAAATGCCTTTTTATTGCACTATTATTACAATCACCGCGACGCAAAGATTTTCAATGTCAAAATCCTGCTGCATCTGTTTATTTAAATTTGCGAGGTTTCATTGTTCAATACCTTTTGACTTTTCTACTGAACAATACATTGGGTATATATTTTTATTATTAGCTGAATCGCAACATTTTCTCGTTTACCCATGAATCACGCAACCTAAAACGGAAAACAGAATCGCAAGGTTGCTGTTATTTAGCTGGAACTTCATCGTAATCGATGAGAGATCAGTTATTTTAACCTACTAAGGTGGCTTTTAACGATAAAGCTCCTTTTTTCATATTTAGCTTTTATAGTGCTTTTACATAGAGATGTCTGATGATTATTCCAAATAAACCCAACTCTTGCAAAAATATCTTATAAATAACATCATGCAAAGCGTTAGTATTAGCCTCTTTTTTCAGCCCTATAACTTATTTCTATTTTGACTAGGTCCTATATCGTCGAGTCGAATGCATTCTTGATATCCATTTCTTTTTCTCTTCTTTCTACTTTCAATCGGAAATGGCTTCCTTGACGATACCCGTGACAAAGTCGATCGCGTCACGGACTGAGCGACCCTCAGGCAAGTCTTATTGTTTTTCAGACAAGTGTATCTCTAAGATTTCTTCAATCCTACTGTAGATTATGTGGTCAAGGATCTTCCATGTTGTGTATGTCTGTATATGTGTTTGCGTACGTGCGTGTCTCTATTATCGACTCTATAGTTTTCGTGAATAATAAATGAATAATATTTCTGTATGTTACATTGCTATTTCACGATGCTGTGTTATGTTTTTTCTGAGTTATTCAATAGGTAGCCTTATAATATACTTATCCTTGAATTATATTTTGTAACAAAACTCATGTGGACTTTATTACTTTTATTATAGTATTGATGCGACAGAAGAAACGCTTTATTTTGGAAGACTGATCAACCACAATTTAAATGGAAATTTAAATGTCAAGTTGATGGTGGTTGAATCAGAGCCAAAATTGGTATTTTTTGCGGCAAAAAATATAAATCCAGGAGAGGAACTGACTTTTGATTATAAATACCGCAGGAAGGAAGTTATGGATAATAACCCATGGTTGTATGAGTCACGTGAGTATCAAAAATCTAGACTGTTCTCAATATATTGTCTTGAATATACTGTCTTAATCTATGTATATTGTGTGAGGGTATTTGATCGTAAATAAATTCTGAGATACTTGATTTTTTTTTAACGAGATTGTTACGCCGTTGAGTTACCAGAGCGAAGTTGAATGTCCGTTAATGGGACGCTTACAATATTTCTTATTTACGTATTGTTAAATCCAAAAACTACTGCCTGAATCATTAAGTATAATTATGCCTGCTCTCACACGCAAGAAAACGTCAAATATCATTGATATTATAAATTTTGGCTGTGTAATATGTCTCATGATTACGGTAAAGTTTTTCTAAATGGATAATAATATGATAGTATTTTTTATATAGATGCTGTTTTGTCAAATACTTCATTGACTATACCACAAGCCGGAGAGTCTAGTGACGCGAATAGTTTGCCTATCGAACTGCAGCCTGATCTTGATCTTAATGAAGATGTACTAGATTCTTTTGAACCGTGGAATGATAGTAAGGGCTTCATTTTTACCTATTGTTAAAAAAATTTCGGCAACAATGTCAGATATAATAAACTAAATGAACTGTATTTTAGATGAACTTGACGATTATGTTTGCAATACCACTGATCACTTCACAGGACAATCAAACGAATTAGAAGTCATTGGTAGTTCTATCAATGAGTCTGGGCTTTTCAGGTTTTCTGATCAAGAAAACATTTGTAGTTCCACGCCTCTTACTAGTGGTAAGATACATAATTTTGTAGTTTTATTGTTTAAAAATTTGGTATGTATATATTGTAATGGAAAACAACTAAATGTCTATATTTACGTCTATATTTGTACTCTTACATACATGTAAACGTTATATCGGAATCTACTGATTCTAGTAACTCGGGACGCGAATTGACCTAATTTGATCGGGAGTTATAAAACTCATGGCTTTACCGCTGAAAGACCAAGTTTTCGCCGATCGAACGCACGCATGAAAGAATTTGAACGTCGGTGGGTAAGGATCGTCAAGGAATCAAACGCTGAAATTTACTATAAATAATATGTATATTTTATCCATTATTTCATCACTCAAAGCCTTAATGCCCGATAATAACACCAACGGATATCCGAAGAAGCAAACTATTAGTGCTAAGGCACACGTGTTTTGCAGACCAGACAGTGACAATGACCCCGACGTAATTCATAGGATGACCGTGACGTAATTAGAGTCTACATTAATTAGTGGTTGCCTCTCTTCAGCAAGCATGCTATCATAGTTATGACCATTGATGTAAACGCACCGACGCCTGTAAAATGCTACTATTCCTTCAGGTATAGCAACGGTATATCTCCTAAGAAGCTAACAGAATAGCAAAGTGCATTGCAAACGACTGTAGCGATTTTTTTTTTCAATTTGGACATAGTTCCATTTTAGGATCTTGACGTTTTTATTTTTTTGTAAACGACTTGTATGCATTGACGAATCTAACATTTGCCATATTTTCTACGTTGATGACCTGCAGATATCCTTACGCGAAGACAAAAAGCAGCTTTTAGAACGTATAGCGCGAATGTCTGAGTGGGACGGTTGACGTTCGATTGAGCTGCTGCTCAATGCTGGCAAAATAAAAGCAATTATATTTAAATGATTGTCGAATATTAACTCTATTATTAGGTAAAAAATACCGAAATTGGAGGTGCGGGGTAGAATCCTCATTATGCTTTGCAATAAGGTGGTCAGTTTCGGTGTTGCGTTGGACAGCAAGCTAACATGGAGGCCCGTATGATTAGGGCCGTAAAAAATTAACAAAAAGCTTTATAGTCTGCACTTCATCAGACATTGTACCTCTTATTGACTTCGACAGGGGTCGGTCGAGTCATTTCAGCCGTAATTGGATTACTGTGCGGTTGCATATTTAGATAAATGCAAAGACTAAGTAAATCCTGTATCAAGTATATTTTTAGTATCAAAAACTATGTTGACTGCTATCGAACTCGGGCATAAATTACTTCATAGCCATATTCTTGTACAAAATCCTTCAAATGTGTGAGCCAAAATATTTAGTTATCCATTTTGCTTTCGATAAACCAAAGTATCTAGGCAGGATGCGACAGTGATAGGATTCAATTAACGATTCTGTCAAAAAGCACTGAGACTGGTTCTAGGTTTTTCCAAGTAGCAGACACTATTATACACCCATACGTGCATGCGTATATGTCTGTGAAAATTAACAGTGTTTTTTACTGTAGTCTAGAAAATACATGTCTGTATCAAAATCGACATGTACATATATACTCGTGTATTTTTACAAGTTGAATCCGGATCTACACATAGCTTGACTTCAACAATTAAATTCAAATCACTTGAAAGTAAAATTCAAGAAAAAGTTGTTTGAAATTTTCAGGAAATTTTACTTTCGGGGGCAATTTAATGGAAATAAAAATAAATCGAATATTGAGCCTGTGCATTTATACCTGTTCGCACAGCTTTCTTGCCGACGGCCTTTACGATATGTATACGGCAGAGTCTTCATCGTTAAATCACTGAACCAAGCATCTACTCCTCTATCGCGCTGATAACTTGAACCAACAAAATCATTTTTAAGTTCACCACCTGCTTTTTCATCGTAGTTACGCTTGTAGTGCGACTGTTCGATAGCGACACGACAATGCGTCTGCCTTAGCATATTCTCTGAAAGTATAACGTCGCTGTAAAGGTCCCGTATTCAAATGGCTTAGCGCTAACTTGTGAATTCCTTGTATCAATCACAATAGCTTAAAAAGAATAATTCAACAAAGGTAGTACGTTGCAAATGTAGTACTTTGGTGCAATATTTTTAGTTATGTTATTATCAAATTTATAATTGGAATTTTTAAACGAGGGGATGCGCAAGAGTGCACCTTGAGAGTATCGCCGACCGTATACGGGGTGCCGATATCCGTATAAATAAATATACATCTGGTCAGTTATGGCACGTGCCATTGATATTGGACGATCCGCGGTAACAACTCTATCGTATTTCTTATGTGTCACAATATTCCTTGATTAACGTTACCCATCAAAATAGCGACAAATTATTTGATTAAAAGAGTGAAAATCCGAGGGCTCTGCTGCTTCACGAGGGCACGAAAGAGTAATATTTCTCACGCGCGCGAAAAGAGAACAAACGAGAGTAGGCGTAGTCAATTAATACAATTAGAGCTCGTTTTTGCTCTTTGTGCAACCGGCGACGGACCGCCATTACAATATTCATATACCTTTCGCTGCGATTCACGTAGCCAGAGAGTTCTAGCAAAGGACCGCTTAAACTCTCAGCAACGGCATATACGAATGTTCTTGATTACCGTCGATGCTCCGCTGCTCAGGCGAAAGAACACCGAGCCTCTCCGAACACTTCGCACGTTGCCGGCGACATTGATAGCTAATGTGCCCGCATGAACGAGCTCACTATTCTTCGTCTTTCTCTCTCACTCTCTCTCTCTTTCTATTGTTGTCGTACGTATTTGCTACGTTGACTCTGCCTTTTAGCTGCAAACACAAAAATCAAGCTTGTAATATGACTTGCACACATAGTCGACTATGACACGGCAGCGCCGCAGACTTAGAGGGAAAGAGAAAGATATAGATTAGGCCGGCTACTAAAAGCCGTGGCTCTCATCAGATGAGTGCGTGAAAAATTGTATTTATATCCCGTCAAGTCTCCGATATAAAAAATCTATCAATTTCTTCGTCATTGAAATTCTGGAAAATGTACTATATACACTGTCTCCTTTCACAAAAAATATCTTTCTGCTAAAATTTTTTCGTATCCGCGCTCAAAATTACTTTTTGTACAACTGATGCGCACTTATAAGTTAACTCAGTATCTAGTACCTTTAAATTGCCTTTATTGTTACTGCTGTCAACAACGTTACCATTGCTCGCTGCACGTTATCATACATTTTCAAGCACCTCACTGGCATTATCAAGATTCACCTTGCTATATCGCATTCTTGTATTGCTATGTACACTACGATCTTATGCGTACGCGGTACAACGCCTACATACTTTTTGGTGTTTCTGTACGTAAAGTATCCGGCAATGTGCTTACGCAAAGTTCTGGTCAATCTATCTACGACAGCTGCCTTGATATCTGGATTACGTTCCTAAACTCGGAAGTTATTTTTCTTCAAAATTGCTTGGAAGAATGCACTCTTGAATTCTGTTAGGTAAGCATTACCGAGCATCTGTTGTTAGAGCGTTTCAGTATTTTTTCTAATGTTTGCGCGACGTTACGCGCCCCGTTTTATCCTCCAATGGTTTGGTCAATGCGTGTTTCAATAAGGAATCCAGGACAACCAGTATATACGAGCAAATTCTCGTTATACTCTTTGACATCTGCATGAGATTGCAATCCAAACCGTCGTTAATATGTGTTATATCATATGTGAATCTTGAAAATTAAGTTTCATTTGGTTGAATTTTGATTCCCACATCACGTGTATTAATATTCCAAATATGAACATTCTTTTCGCTTTTTAATTTTTTTAAGTAATGTAGAAAGTGCAACCAAAGTGCAAGTTGCAATCACGATTTTCGGATAAACAATTGGAACACCCAGACACGTAGGAACCTTCGAATCTGAATACTTCTTTTAAAGAGCTGTCTGCGTTGGGTATCAGCCTTTCATAATGAAACCTTCTGGGAGTACATACTTGTGCGTTAATGAACGGCCACCCAAAGGCTATTTGAGAATGTTTGTCGTCTTCTCGGGCAAGTAGACCGCCGCAGATAGAGCAATTGCAGCAAGAAAATTCTAGGATCGTTGAGCATGACTTCGGGAGTAACTCTGTACGCTTACTCAGTTCAGCGATTATAAATTTCGCGTGTTGTGTGTAGTAGCGATGAGTTTGACGAAATCTTTTTTTTCATGTACGTAAAAATCGATCAATTGTTTGACTGGCTTCTCGTGGAAAACATTCGCGAACGCCACACGCTCCAATACACCACGTCAATTCGTCTGATCTCAGTCAAATCGTGCACACGTGCTACGCCACGCACAAATTAGAAACATAAACCGTGGACATTGTCTCTTGTCGTCGTCTCGAAAACCGAACTCTTGTTAAGTCTAAAACTGGTGACGTTACTGGCACGGCGATGGTTCGCCACATATTCGTCGTTTCACTCGTGTATACTCGATGCTTCGTTGAATGATGACGATTTCGATGAACTTTCATCGCTATTTACGGTTGCACACCAATCCAGTTCATCGTCGCCCTTGTTATCATCGTTCGTCGTACATTCATTATTTTCATCGTCGTTGCTCTCATCCGTTTCACTTTCTTCTTTAATAGCTGTGCAAAACAAAAATATATCGATAAGACGCTATTGTTGTAAAGTTTCTCCCCTTCAAAGACAAACATTCACAATACAAAGAACAATTAACGTGGTTCAGAAATTGGTAACCTGTAATCAACGTGCTTAGTAGTCAGATATTTTCCAATCCTGAGCCTTTAACGTATTCACCTGCATAATTGTGGCCAGTAACGAACGGCGGAAAAATTGTATATGAAGTCGCTCTAATCGACATATATATATATAAATTAACTGACTCATAATATTCATTTTCCGTTTCATGACAGCATAGGACATTCGATGCACTTGGTCGCGTTATACTAGTCGCACTAGCATAGTACGACCAAGTACGTCGAATGCCCTATATTCAAAAGCATAATAATACACTTGAATTTTATCTTGGCTATAAAATATTCAGTGGAGTTGGGTTGGCGAACGGTGGTGATATTACTGCACTACCGTAGAAGTGTCAAAAAAAGTACCTTTTTTTACCTTTTACCGTGTTGCCTTACCGGTGCATAAACTTGTAATGCTATGAGAAACATGTTATGAGTAATGATTTCGTCAGCAACATTCATCAGCACAATGAGCACATGCATGAGCACATGAGGACATCCCCCATGGGATGGTCGCGAAAGCTCTTTCTGTAATAGACGAGAACATGGTATCCATATTTAACTTCGTACTTTCGTTCTATTGCTTTTCTCTTGCGCGTCCGCATTGTACGACCAGCGTGCATAAAGGCCGTGAAGGCACGTGATTCAGCTGCTAAGAGAATCTGCCAGAAAGATTTAGTGAGATCGAAAGAAGAAATTACCTTACCACCTGAGCATTTTCGCTGCACATCTTCTATGTCTTCAGGTCCATCATGGTCATCCTGTAAGTTGTTGTTCAGCATCCTTCCATCGAGACAAGAACGTATAGTGCTATTTCTTTATGACTATTACTACTAGATTAATGTATGGACTTGTTGAATAATCGATCACTCCCATTTTTAACATCCTATTAATCTCTTCACTGAAAGCATCTTGGTAATTGAACTGTACAGGATAAGATTTGTAGAAATAAGGATCTTTATTTTTCAAAAGGAGTTTATGCTCGTATGATTTGAATCATCCGGGCTTTTTACGAAAAATATGTTTGTACTTCCGGACAAGAGAACATGAATGATTTTTATGTTGTGGATCTAAACTTTCGATTTCGTCTAATTTTACGTTTAATTCATGATCAGACAATTCAATCGAAGGCCGATCATAACTTGGGAAGAATCTATCTTGACTATCTTCATAGAGGTGCGATACAGTGAACTCAAGATTTATTTCATTTACTCTTTTTATTTATCATGAAAGATTCTAACGGTAAACGAGTCAAAAATTATCCCTACTAAAAATTATTCACACAATGTAACACACTGTAAGTCACTTTACTCGTTTTGTTTACGAGTCTTAAAGCAAGATTTTTTCAAAAAGGCGTTTCGTCCAAAACTGTTAGATTGGATTCCTCAGTAAGGATCCAACAGTTTGTTAAAGTGAGTTACAGTGTGTTCTATTGTGGGAATAATTTTTAGTAGGGATAATTTTTGACTCGTTTACCGTTAGAATCTTTCATGATAAATAACATCAACGCGAGTATTTCAGTCGTTCTTAAACAAATTTATGCATTTGGTTGAAAATTTTGCTAGTAGACGGCTTACATCTCTTCGTAAGAGAAGTAAGAGCGTCGCTAATCTATAAGGCCACTGCATACCACCTTGCAGCAAGGCGTCTGAGGAGAACTGTTGGATCCTTACTAAGGAGTCCAATCCAACAGTTTTGGACGAAACGCCTTTTTTGAAAAAATCTTGCTTTAACCCTTTGCGGCATAGTGGTAAGTATACTTACCACCTTTTTGAAATGAGATTTTCATGTATGAAGAGCTCTAATAAATCATTGCTCACGGGGATTTTTAATATTTTATCCTTCTAATATGTTAATGAATGTATAACTATATCAAATTATCGATTTTTAGTCGCCATTTTTTAAAAAATGGCTGAAAAGTGCACCAAAATGACGATTTTTTAGAAAAAAAATCATTATTGAAAGCAAATGTTACTATAATCGTGCAAAAAAAATTACTTGTAGGTTTTCAGGGTCACTGAATACGAATCTGCAGTCAGAATTTGAAAATTTTAATTTCCAAGATGGCGGATCCAATATGGCGGATCCATTTTTCAGCTAAATTTTATTTTTTCATTTATTTTGAGTCAATTTCGGTACTAAGGGGTTTTTGGGGTCGCTGATTACGAATCTGAATTCAGAATTTGAAAATTTTAATTTCCAAGATGGCGGATCCAATGTGGTGGATGAATTTTTCAGCTAGGTTTGCTTTTTTCATATATTTTAGATCAAACTCGTTACTTTGGGGTTTTGAGGGTCGTTGATTACGATTTTTAAGTCAAAGTTTGAAAATATTTAATTCCAAGTTGGCAGATTTAATATGGCGGATCCATTGTTTAGGTGATTTTCTTTATAAAATACATTTCATGTATCGTAAAAAGAAATTTTACCTAAAAATCGGATTTCAATATTTCGACTTTATAATATAAATTGAGAGATAGAGTAAATTTTTTTAATTTTAAGTTTCGGTGTACATTGATTATCCCATGTGTGTTCATAAATTATTTATCATTTTTTTATGACGAAATTATTATTTGAGTGTTTTGCATGTTGTGCCTAAAGTCAGAAACAATTTTAAATATCTATTTTTTTTGTTAAAATTGGGGTAAGTTGATTTGTTGTTTGGTGATAGAACCTGCTGTTCAAAATTCAGAAATTGGAATTTTACAATTCAAAATAACGGGCTATTTTTCATTTAAATTTTTTTCAATTCCAAATTTTCCATGTATAAAAATTACAAGTAAATTTTTCATAAATTTTAAAATACTTTATTTTACCATTTTCGCAGCTACAAAAATTTAGTCGTTTTTCAAATATATAGCTAATATATTTTTTATGTTCATTATCTTTGGTATTTGTTTGGTAATATTTTTCCTGTTATAATTAATTTGATACACATCAAAATATGACTAGAGCACGTAGGGTTCTTGTGACAGTTATTCCTAGTGATTCGGAATCTATTGACGGATTATGCAATTCTGATATAGAACGAAATGAAAATGAGATAGAAGAAGAAGATGAAGATGCACAAGAGGAAGAAGATGATGAAGATGAGGAAGTAGAAGATGAAGTTTTAACTGAAGATGAAGAGGTGGAAGATGAAGTGGTGGAAATATTGGAAAAAGATGCAAAAAGTAAAGAAAACTGTGTCAATAAAGCCAGATCGAAGGATGACATCCCTTTTACTAAAAATTTTGGCCCTAATATACCAGAAGATATTAGAACTCCATTGGATTTGTTTTCGTGTTTATTTTCAGAAGATATTTTAGACCTCATAGTTCTGCAAACAAATAATTATGCTCATCAAAATAATAGAAAACAAATACCTATAACGAAAAATGAACTGATCATCTTTTTAGGCATTAATATTCTTATGGGAATCAAAAAAATGCCATCGTATCGTGATTATTGGTCTTCTGACCCTAAACTGAATGATCCTTACATAAGTTCATTGATGACCGTAAATCGTTTCGGATTTTTTCTTGGTAACATTCACATGACTGATAACAGCAAGGAACCAAAAAGAACAGAACCAAATTATGACAAATTATATAAATTGCGACCTATGATAGATAAGCTGAATGAAAATTTTAAAAAATATATGACTCCAAGTAAATACCAATCCATAGACGAATCAATGATAAAATTCAAAGGCTGCAGTAGCTTGAAACAATACATGCCTCAAAAACCAATCAAACGTGGGTACAAATGTTGGGTTTGTGCAGATGAATCGGGTTACATATGTGAATTTCAGATATACACGGGTAAAAAGGAAAGTACTGAAAAAGATCTTGGGCCACGAGTTGTAAAAGAACTTACACGAGAACTTGTTGGTGATAATCATCACGTATATTTTGACAACTACTTTACAAGCGTTAAATTAATGATTGATCTGAAACGAGACAATATTTTTGCTTGCGGGACAGTTTGTAAAGATCGAAAAAGACTACCTAAGAGTGATATACCTGACAAGAATTTAGAACCTGGTAAATTTGAATATAAATGCTCGAATACAGGCGTTCGGTGGATAAAATGGATGGATAAAAAACCAGTTAATTTTTTATCGAACTATCATAATCCTTCTGAAGTAACTACAGTCATGCGTAAACAAAAATATGGCTCGTCAAAAAATGTTAGTTGTCCTGTAATGTGTTCAGACTATAATAAATACATGAGTTTTGTTGATAAATCAGATCAACTAATATCTACTTACAAAATTGACCGAAAATCAAAAAAATGATGGCATCGAATATTTTGGCATCTCTTGGATACAACTATTCTTAATTCGTTCATTTTATATAGCAAAAAAGATTTCAAACCTTGCATGAGTTCTAAACAATTTCGCTTGACTTTAGTGGACCAACTGGTTGAGGGTAAATTCCCAACTTCTAAAGGTAGAAAACGTTTGAGAACAATTGTAACAACCACAGCCAAGCCTCAGGTTTCAATTGAAAAAAGACGATGTGAATCGTCTCATTTACCCATTTACACTGACAAATCGAGGCGTTGTGCTCATTGTAGCACAAAAAAGGATCAAAAACGTTCATCATGGATATGTAAGATTTGTGAAGTACCATTGTGTATAACACCTTCAAGAAACTGTTTTCATTTGTATCATAACTAAATAAAATATAATTTTTAACAGAAATTAAAATAAAATATATAAAAAAATGAAAAAATGAAAAATTAAAAAAAAATAAAATAAAATAAAGAAAAAATAAGAAAAAAAAAATAAATAAATAAAAAAATAAAAAATAAACAAAAATACAAAAATGGAGACTTACCACCACGTCCTCGCTCGTGTCTCTGGGTTCGGCTAAGAGAGGTAATATTATCAAAAATGTAAAAATTATAGCAGAATATAGTATGGAATGGCGAGTGTAAAAAAAACACTGAACAAACACATGGGTCTGTCATATATCGGCTTTCTACTTCCATTCAGGATACTTCAATCTAGCTGAAAAATGGATCCGCCATATTTGATCCGCCATCTTGGAAATTAAAATTTTCAAATTCTGACTTCAGATTCGTAATCAGTGACCCCAAAAACCTACCGGGTAACAGTTTTCATATTTATATTATTGTTTCAAAAATGTGTGCCGCAAAGGGTTAAGACTCGTAAACAAAACGAGTAAAGTGAGTTACAGTGTGTTCCATTGTGTGAATAATTTTTAGTAGGGATAATTTTTGACTCGTTTACCGTTAGAATCTTTCGTGATAAATAACATCAACGCGAGTATTTCAGTCGTTCTAAAACAAATTTACTCTTTTTCTTTCATCGGAAGACAGTTTCGTTTTATTATAAGTTAGCGTTACGAATTTATCATTAAATGTGAAATATATTAATTCATTACGCACTTCTATATTTGTGTTTAGGATATATTGACTATCTATCCCTAACGAACAAGGCTTCACTAATTTCGGAATTATTAGACAATTCAATTCTAACAATATACTACCTATCTTAACTTTAGCTTGTAACTGTTTTTCGATTCACGCCGATCTTTCACCTGTGAAACAGGTTGCTTGCAAGATTATGGCTTGAAAAGTAGGACGTGAACTGAAATTTGAAAAGTTACTTAAGAATATAGATTCGGCAAGACAGGTAATGCTGCTGCCGGTATCGATTAACGCATTTACTTCTACGCCTTCTATCATAATAGGAATGGAAGGACACTCACGCAGCGGTCGTTCTTCGGAGTCATTAGCTTCCTCTGACAACAGATTTTCGGAAATGTCTCCAAATATTGTGTTACTCGACACAGTATTGATATTTTTTATGTTGCGGTACTTTCAGTCATAGTATAATCCGATTTTAATGCCGGAACCTTACCTAGTTTCCGTGGTATTTATAATTTTGGAGAGAAAAGTCTAGTTGTTCTTTCATAACCTGCTTTCTTTCCTGTATGTTCAACTAATCATCAGGTATAATGTTCACGTATTTCGTGAATCATTGCTGATAGTTGCGAATTGAGTTCTGGTTACCGCTAGTGGGACCAGAGTTTTGATTTTTGGGTTGCCATGATTTATTTTCAGGCGATTCATGGACTTGAAATTGGTTAAATTGGCGCTTATTTCCCCCTTGATTCTGTGGATTTTCACGCAATGGTGTCGAATTTCGCTCATCCACTGTGTGAAAGAACTGAGTTGTTCCAACTCATCAAGCAAGTTGGCTAATGCCTCAATTGTGGTAACTTACGGTACTAAATTCCGACGGAGCATTGTCAGTACTAATTACATCATTGAAAATCTGAAATGCATAATCACTCATGCTAATATTTTCGTTAGCCTGGTAAATACCGTGGGATAGTTCGTGTCTGACCTTGTCTTGAGCGGCATCATTCCAGTAACGTTTCGTAAATCTCTGACGGAAATCTGCGAAGGTTTGGATTCTAGTTTCAATCCCCTCCCATCAATCATAGGCTGAACCTTGCAACGCTGGGTTTAAAATGTTGATAAGATGTTCTTCATCCGGATCCATAGTCAGAATGTACTGCTGCAGGGCCTTAATGAACTGAAGAGGCCTATCAGTCGTTTTTGCTGAGAAAATCGGCAATTTAAGGTTCATTGGAAGGCAATTATCTCAATTAAAAGAAGCAGTTCTTCGATTCGCAAGGACTCTTATATCTCATCTTATGTCTTGCATTTGACGAACGGTCTCGCGCTTCACTCAGTTGGAAGTTCCCCAATAGCACATCCACTCTACGGCTTATCTCTCGATATTCCGTTTGTAAGGATCTACCTATCTTTTGGTATGTGCCATATCGATCTCAAGTGTCTCTATAGACTCTTGGTTTGCGACTATACGCTCATTTTGTCAGATACAATTATTTGGGTATGTATCCTCGAAATTTGCTCACATAACTTATTTAATTCTCTTAGCTTAACTTCCTGATTTTCAGCTTTCCTTTGAATCGGTTGGTCTGACTTATCAGATCATCGTTTCTCGGAGGTAAAACTAGTGACCCAGCTGCATCAGGATGGCTTGAAGATAGTGCTCTTCTGAGGTGAGACTCTCCCTCAATTTTCTGAGTTCTTACGAATGGTAGAGTTTTGTTCTAAATCTCACCCGATTCGTCAGAATTTTTAGCACGATTTTGCAGGGGATACCTATTCTTGGATATTGCATCTTGAGTCTTCTCCTGTCTATTTTGGTCATTCTCAGCCATTTTACACATATTTCTTAGCTTTTATATAACACAGATCAAATAAATCTATACGGCAGACTTGTATTCTATGAAGTAAATAAAGTCCAACTTGATCAAATTAAAATGATTTATATTTAATACTACCCTGAGAGATTAACTTAATCCTTTATTTACTTTCCTGTCGAAATAGCTAGGCGCATTTCACAGGTGGATCAATTGAATTTCGTTATTCAGACCTCAGACATCACAGCCATGGATGATTTCTGTGTATCAACGGATATATTTATTAGTTACAAATCCCAGTAGTCAACCCTGGCAGGATAACCATTTTGCGGTGGTGTGAATTATATTTTTTAGGAATCAAGCAAGGGAAGCTTGATGGTTAGGAACGTCAGGAACTTGGATTCTTTTTTGTGGTCGTAGGGTTGACTACTGTGGAGGTTCTATGTGCAACTTAATAAATAAATCAAAACTCAAAGCGTGTATAAGAAAAATATATATATATATATAAAAAAGGTTTTGTATAATATTTGGTGTATAAAGATACATTAAGTGTGGAAAGAACATAAAAGGAGAGAAAATTCTGTTTGAACTTAGGTTGACACTGATATCACCCACAAGACGCAATGGCTGAACTCTGTAAAGCAAAATCTGACATCAACAAAGTAAACTTCCAAATTCGAATCATTACAAAATTCCAAAAATGACTTTATCTTACACGTTTTTTAAATTGAATCTTATTCAACACGTCGAGTTGAATAAATATAAAGCAAAAATAAAGTAAAAAAAAAATGTTATCGTGAGAAATTAATCGTTAATTTTATTGAGCAAATTTGGGTAAACAACACCAAATTCAGATTTAAATGTCCAATCAGTAAAGTGACTTGATGACGAGTTAAGTTCGAATATGAAAATATATTAGCTCTAATCTGCTTTAGTATGTAAATATCGTTACTCGAATTATATTTTTGAATAAGATTTTGTTATCCACTCAACATTTTATTAAATCGCGGGAAAAATTATGTTGATTTATCAACCTTATTTTGATACAATCGGTCAAATGAGTTGTTAATTGATTCTTTAGTGAATCTTACTAGAACAATTCGTCTGTTCAATGCAATTGCCGTTCAATCACATATAATTTCAAATCTAGTGCCTCACAAATGGAAACCAAGAAGTAATGAGAACTCACCAGGCTGATTTTTGGTCCACACTCTGTTTATTTCGTTCCTTTTCTTTTATATAATAAACGCGTATGATTTAGACTGTTGAACGTGGCGTGAAACACAACTCACCACCGGCGACGTGAATTGTAGTTTCCCACGTTCAATTCAAATTTGCGACGCGCCTGTCTCAGACGAAGGGTGACAGAAGCACGGCACAAATTTTTTATCAAAGCTCGAAGGAGTTTCTCGCGAGTCTTTCGTTTAATAATAAAGAAGACGTAACTGAACTTTCACTAGTAATGTGAATAAATCACTTTTGGTCTGCGCAAAGGCAGCTCAAAAGGCGTACTGACTGTATTCGATATATTAATCGTATGAGAGAGCGTCAAAATTGAAAGAGGGGAAATAATCGGCTTGGCGCTACCCTAAACTCGGCCTTGACGACTCGATGTTCACAGCTGTAGGCCGTCGAACCATCGCACTCTGCTTCTTGTCAAAGGTCCTCAAGAAGCTTGACCGGATCACGGAGTATTTAGATAGAGAAAAACTTCTTGATCCTCTCTAGAGTAGCTTCAAATTTTTGTTTTGTTTGTATGTCAATAACTTGAGACGTACTAAAAGGACATGAGGTTTCTTACTTCTTTTGCCCTGAAGAGTTGCAAATTTATCTATATATATATATATATATATCTCAAAGAATGACCTTAAACAGGGAATAAAAAGGCTCATACTGAGATGGCTAAACTGGTGGCGGACTGGGCTGGCGACTCGAACTTGCGCCTCATTGCTAGCGAATGAAGGAGCCTAACTACCTAACAGTATTCTTCGAGGAACATAAGACATCCGGGCAAGGAGGATCAAGCAGAGTTGAGAGTTGCTAAGCCGAGGACGGAGATGAGATGGCCAGAAGGTCCTTCCAGATTATGAGTGCCCATCTCTGAAACTCTCTGTTCCGGTTTCTGAGACATATAATGTCGCTTATTTTTCGAGCTCGACGCATCGGGCGGTGATGAGTGCTACTAGAGTTTAGTTATTAACTTATTAATTGGTATAAATGTCTTTAACGCTTCTTCCTGTAGTACTATTAGACTTAAGAAAAATCTTATCTAGTCGTGCGAATATCTCGTTTCAAAAACGTATTATTGTATACGTATGTTTGTTTTAAACAGTTGACTTGAATTTTGACTGAGGACATCTTTATTTATATATGTATAATTACACAGGCACATGAAACAAAAAGTGGATTCAGGCCCATTAACCAGACCTAGCAGACTTTGTTTTTTGGGTCGTTAAATCCGAATCCGACGTCAGTTTTTCTGTATCAGATCATTTTCCAGGTCATTTGAAGGTCAGATTAAGAAAAAATGATAAAAAATCTGAAAATTTTATATGTAGGTTTTTGAGGATGCTGAATTCCAATCCGAGATCAGATAACTTCTATCAACTCACCTTCAAGGTCATTTGAAGGTCAAACTTAGAGAATTCAATATAAAAATCCGAAAAAAAATCACATATATGTTTTGAAGGTTCGTAAATCTGAATCGAAGATCATTTTGACTATATCTGGCCATCTCAAGGTTATTCAAAGGTCAAATCTAGGAAATACGATAAAATAATGGAAAAAGTTCTCGTACAGGTTTTTTGGGCTGCAGAATCTAAATTTTGTATCGCGTGACCTCTAAAAAGTCAAGATCAAGGTCATTTGAAAGTCAAATCAAGAAAAGAGGGCAACAAATTTAAAAAAGATTCTTCATTTTGCACGCATTTTTACTTTTTCGTTTGTACCGTACCCTGTTTTCTTCAAACGATCGGTGTATTGGATTCAGTTTACGTTTTATTCTTTCATGTTGGCTCTCTCTTTTTAACATCCAGCAGTAATCAGCCATCATTGCAACATCCCATCTACCTTGATAGCGCTGCTCCATCAAATAACCTTGATCTTGACTTTCTAGAGGTCACACGATAAAGAATTTGGATTCTCCAGCCCAAAAAACCTGTACGAGAACTTATTCCATCATTATTATTTTATCGCATTATTTTATCGCATTTCCTAGATTTGACCTTCGAATAACCTGGAAATGGCCAGATATAACTTTAAAACATATACAGGGTGTCAATTAAGTCCCGGGACGCCTGAATATTTTCTGAAGTACTTCAGTTCTGAAAAAGGTCAAGGTCATTCCTTTAGGAACTTTCAACGCGGAATCCGATGGTGACCTTGGATTTGACCTTGAGATTGACCTACAATGTTATTTCAAGGTCAACTTTGTTTTTTCAAATAGGAACCCCCCATTTTTGACCCCGGATTCGGAAAGAGCGGGAAATTTTACGTCCAAAACGGTATTTTTAAATTTTTTTTCATGGCCTTGAGAAGGACGATTTAAGGTCAAATGTTTGAAAAACTGCCTAAAAGCGTTTTTTTAATTTTTAAGATATCGAAAAATGACCTCTACAAAATTTGTTCAGACTAGAGTAGGCCACCCAATGCACCAAAAACCTTTGACCTTTAACCTCATTTTGAAGGTCATTTCAAGGTCGAAGTGTTTTTTGTAATGGAAACCCCTCTTTTTGACCCCGGATTCGCACATAGCGCGAAACTCAACACAATACCTTATCCAAACGTCGGATTTCGCGCTATGTGCGTATCCGGGGTTAAAAAGAGGGATTTCCATTACAAAAAACACTTCGACCTTGAAATGACCTTCAAAATAAGGTTAAAGATCAAAGGTTTTTGGTGCATTGGGTGGCCTACTCTGTTCTGAACAAATTTTGTAGAGGTCATTTTTCGATATCTTAAAAATTAAAAAAACGCTTTTAGGCAGTTTTTCAAACATTTGACCTTAAATCGTCCTTCTCAAGGCCATGAAAAAAAATTTAAAAATACCGTTTTGGACGTAAAATTTCCCGCTCTTTCCGAATCCGGGGTCAAAAATGGGGGTTCCTATTTGAAAAAACAAAGTTGACCTTGAAATAACATTGTAGGTCAATCTCAAGGTCAAATCCAAGGTCACCATCGGATTCCGCGTTGAAAGTTCCTAAAGGAATGACCTTGACCTTTTTCAGAACTGAAGTACTTCAGAAAATATTCAGGCGTCCCGGGACTTAATTGACACCCTGTATGTGATTTTTTCGGATTTTTATATTGAATTCTCTAAGTTTGACCTTCAAATGACCTTGAAGGTGATCTGATACAGAAAAACTGATGTCGGATTTGGATTCAACAACCCAAAAAACATAAAGTTTACTAGGTCTGGTCAATGAACGTTTTTTTTGTTTTGTGTGCCTGTGTTATTCGTGTATTATATCTTTGTGATAGTACTGTAATACGTGATATTGTTCTGTGATACTTGATCAAATTGAGAATGTTATAATTACAATTACTGTATTTTACTATTTTACCGAAAGTGAATAATCAATTATCAATTGATCGATCTCTCTTCTCTCGTATAGTAGGTTCTCGCTGCATTTTACAGTATCCCTTCTTCTTGCACGCTATACTAGTTTTGTTCTCTCTCTCTCTCTCTCTCTCTCTCTCTCTCTCTCTCTCTCTCTCTCTGATACACTCATCATGGGAAGCTGCCTATATTCGCGCTGTAGAGCTTTAATTTTCGTAATTGTCGTTAACTGATAATTATTTAAAGTAAAATAAAAATAGAGATTTTCCTTTTCAATATTGGAATTGCAAATGATATCTATAATAATGACTCACGCAATTGCAAAGAAGATACTCACCTGAAACATATAAAAAGTTCTGATTAGTACATATTCAGATACACAAGATCATGTTCACTTAAATGAAGTAATTAATGAAATTCTATATAAAATGGTTAATAGACTTGATGTCAATAAATAAAAAATTACAGTCATAGATCGCCTTTTATTGCAAAACTCTTTTCTTTTTTTCAACGGATTCTTATTAGATCAATCTATAGATATCATATTATAGTACTTTTTCGATGTTTTCCATTCAATATAAAAAATTACACGCCAAACTGATAATATCATGATCGATTAATATATTTTCAGGTTCAACAAATCCAAATTACATTCCGAGTAACAATTGTGAAACTCTGAATAAATCTTATACCTATAATATTTCATACAAAGATGGTTAGTATAATTGACTATGTTAAGTTTTATGTCTACATTTTATATAAATTTATTACGTGTTAATAATCCATCGATGATATCACTTCATCCCCCATTCTAGTCAAACTCACTAATTATAATTATATAAATATTCTGCCGCTGAATTATAAAAATAACATGGAATTCCTACATAATATATTACAACCGATAGACAAGGATATATTGTGCTCTTCATGATGTTTATTAGATTTCCCTCGGAATTCGTGGAATTTTTGTATTTTTCGGTTTTTGTCTCTTCTATCTTTAAACATTCAAATTTATAATCCAAAGTGTTGGAGATTTTGTTAGATACATATAGAAATGAAACTTTTATTCCATTACAAATTCGTATCTGCTTATTATTTCTTAGTAAATATATCTATTACTTATGTTTATATTAGTAATTAATTCTGTTACCCGTCTATTGTTTCAGTTTCGTTTCCAGACAGTGATGACGAAGATTATAATAACGATGGTAAGAAATATATAATTACGGCTTCTTGGTCAATAAGTACCGGTGCTGTGCCCGAATTTCTTAATATTCATAACACGTTAACTCTATTTTCAAACTGTTTTTACGTTTTCACTGTGATGTACTCATGCTCAGAAACAAGTAGTGTTGAAGTCGTTTAATCATGAATATCAAATTATAGTATTTGTTAAATGTTTTTCGTTCAGTATCAACATTTTCAAACTTAACAAACATCATGTTTAATAAACATATTTTCAGGTCCCGGAAATCCAAATTTGACTGAGTCTAACAATTGTAGAACTCGGGGTGATTCGTTTAATAACGATATGCTTTCGTCTATTCCAGACCAAGATGGTTAGTATGAGTGACTATGATAAGTTTTATAGATTTTTCACATATTAATTTATTTCATGTTAATAATCCATCGGTAATAGATTACTTCATTCCATACCAGTCAAACTCCCTAATTATAATTTTATAATATTCTGCCGCTAAATTATGAAAATATATCGGTCTCTAACGACAGAAGAGTATTTGTAAATGTATAAAAAACCAAACGTGTTATCTATTTATATAAACTATACTCATTCTTTAGCATCGCATTTCCAATAGTATATAAAAATATTGGAGAATGCTCATACAAAGAAATCTCACATTCGCTTAAAAAATTAATATACGAGGTGTGATCAAAAAGTAAGGTGAATTTTTATTTTTATCAAAAAATATTTATTTATTCATCAATTTTTATTTTATCTCCTTGAAAGTAATCCCCCTCGGATATAATGCACTTTTGCCAACGCTTTTTCCAATCCTCAAAGCATTTCAAATAATCATTTTTTGTGATCTTGTTTAGTTCATCCTTCGATGCCGTCTTTATCTCCTCAATACTTACTGTGTTGGTTTTAGCCAAAAATTCGCGCACAAGCAACGATGTGTGAGCAGGGGCGTTATCATGATGCAAAAGCCAATTTTTATTTTTCCACAAATTCGGACGTTTCTGGCGGATTGCTTCGCGCAAATTGCGCATAACTTGCAGGTAATATTCCTTATTTACTGTTCTATCCTGTGGCAAGAACTCATGATGCACCACGCCCCTGCAGTCAAAGAAAACTGTAAGCAAAACCTTTACATTTGATCGAACTTCGCGTGCTTTTTTTGGTCTTGGTGATCCAGAATGCCTCCACTGGGACGATTGAGTCTTAGTCTCGACGTCATAACCGTATACCCATGTTTCGTCACCTGTTATAACCCTGTTGAGTAAATCTGGATCATCGTTGACGTCATTCAGTAGCTCTTGGGCGATGTTCATGCGACGTTTCTTTTGGTCGAAATTGAGCAATTTCGGAACAAACTTCGCTGACACACGTCTCATGTCTAAAACACTCGTCAAAATTGATTGGCACGAACCAAATGAGATGCCAATATCATCAGCAATTTCTCTAATGGTAATTCGACGATTTCCCAACACTATTTTCTTCACTTCTTCAACATTCTCATCAGTTGTTGATGTGCTGGGGCGTCCAGAACGAGGTTCGTCGTCGGTGTCTTCTCGGCCTTCTTGGAAGAGTTTATACCACTTGTAAACATTTTTTTGGCTTAAAGTAGACTCACCGTATGCCACTTTCAGCATTTCAAGTGTTTTGGAACATTTGATTCCATTTTTCACACAAAATTTAATGCAAACTCTTTGATCCATGTTTTCAGACAGCAGCAAATCGTGGAGCACGCAAAACACTTCTAACCTTGATGCCTCTCACAAACAAACCAAACATACTACAAAGCTGAAATTTGGAACGTATGTTCTAGACGAGTGTACCGACATAACCAAATAAAAAAGTCGAAGATCGAACGGACGTAGCCCACTAAATTTCAAAATTCACCTTACTTTTTGATCACACCTCGTATACTGAATGTAGTCCATGTATTCTGAAGAAAACGTTTGGTATAAAATAACTTTTCCAACTCTAAACAATAGTTTTTCTAAAAACCTATGAGTAATAATTTTTTTTACTTGGGGTTTGGCTCGTATGACTGTTAATATTATTGTCATAAATTTCGGTATGTCATAAAAATTTTTTTGGTTGGCATAAAATAGTGCTGCTCTGCTATATATGTGAATTGATAAATTCGTCAAGTACTCCATTTTATTAGGATAGGACCAATCTTGTGCATTGATATATTGTAACAGGCTGCCGTTTAGTCTAAAATCACGCAAACGTACCTTTAAATGCGACTAAACGACGCCTTGTTATCTATGTGCTCAAAGCACAGTAACCTACCTTGCCCCGAAGTGCGCCTGCGCAGAGTCTTTTACTTCTCCGAGTTGGGTTCCCCCAACTCGCCACTTGGCGGCGCTATCGCTCTTACTAGTAGCGCTCGTGCAGCCACCACTGGAACCTAAGTGATTGACTCGCGTCTATCGATAATCGCACGATTCGTGCTTCGCAACCGGCGAATTCGAATCCCCTGAAAATAAACACTGGCGCGACCTCCGGACAAAGGAAAGACACAATAACGTCTATCTAACTCGAAAATAATGACAAAGATGCACTTTATTTGACTAATTAATTTACACGGTGAATCGGCCGAGAGACTTACGCACGCACGCGTGAATGACAACACACGCTAATCGAGAGAGAGAGAAAAAACCGCGATTACCGCGAACTACCTGCTCGCACGCAATAAACAAACTCTTCGCGCTCGCTGCGCGGATTCGCACGCAAAATTAATACAATGATTAACAACGGGAATTAAGGTGCACCTACCGCGATATCGATGAGGATACGGTGGCCAACCGTATCCGAACAACAAGTCGTTACACGCCGTCTCGATGCTCGCTGTGCTGCCTCTTAACTGTTGCCGCTGTTGTTGTCGCTGCTACTGGTGCTGCTGCTATTTCTGTTGCTGCTGCTGCTGCTACTGCAGTTATCGCTGCTGCTACTGCTGCTGCTGCTGTTGCTAGCACTCACCCACGCAAATCGCAATGTCAATGGCAAACAAACTCACGAGAAAGCTCGGGAAGGATGGAGGTTAGATCGGCCGGCGAACAGACTGAGTGGCACCGTCATACTGCCGGTCGGAGCCTCCCCTCCCGGTCATTGCCCCTTACGCGCTCTCTCTCTCTCGCGAACCGAACGCGGCTCCCCTCGCTTAGCCGCTCGTTAACCTTGCGCGAGTCTACGATTTTCGGTAATCGTTGCAGCCCCCTCCTAGCTTCGAACTACCGGATCGAACTACCCTATTGACTCGCGACCCCAAGAACAGGATTGGGAAAGGAGAGAAATCAGCACAATCCATCCTCTTCAACATCCTGCTTTATTCGCCCATCCCGGGCCACCAATGCCCCACGTCACCTGCCGGAGCCCCCTGGCGCCTTGTGCCTGGGGTAGCGCCAGTGCTCCGCCTTGTTGGGGCATTTGGAAGTCGTGGTGATTCCGGGATGGCCGCAAATATAGCAGCCCTTGCCCGGTCTTATGGTGAGGCTGGGCTCCGCCCCACGGCCCTGGCTCCCAGCTGGTGGTTGGGGCGGCGTGGCTGCTGCTGCCGGGGCGGCGATAAATGTTACGCCGCCCACCGTGGCGGATGTGCGTCCCCCCATGGTACGCACCACCACGGTAGGGTCGGAAACCGACCCGTCCACGCGGACCGTAAACTCCTGTCCGGCGCCGGGGGCCCCCGAGACTCTCTTGGGCTGAGTCTTGGTCGGGGGCTTGGCCGGAGTCCTGGCCGCTTCTCTACCCGTCGGGGCCGCCGGTGGTAACACCGCCGGCGGGCCCGCGGCCTCTGGGGACTCCAGCCCCCGGTCAACGCGCAGGAGGGCCTCACCGTAGGCCCTCTGCCGCCGGACTACCGGAGCCCACTCCCCCAGCATTTCCTGGGCGCCTCGGAAGTCGAGAAACTCCCCCAGGTGGGCATGTACCTGGCGCTGGAGTTCCCCGACAAACTCCCAGGCATTTTCCAACTCCTGGAGGCCCAACCTCACGTGCCTCCAGGAGTTTACAAGGCCCTCTTGCTGGGGGACCCGTGGGTGGTTGCAGACCCATTGTAGCTGGCCGCAGGCCTCCCTTGGCCCGGGGCACTGGGTCGAGCTCTCCGTCGTTGACGCGCTCGACCCTTGGGTCTGCATACCCTGGTCCCGCGTGGACTGAGACCGACGGCCCTCTTCGGATGGACCGTCGGTCTGGGTGGACGCTTCCCTGGTCTCTGGTCTCCTGACCGGGGGCCTCATGGCTTCCCGAAGGAAGTCGTCCACCCGCTGGCGCGAGCGGCCCTCGCGAGCGGCCACCTCGACCTGGGCCCGGACGAACCTTCGAAGGTCGCCGATCAGCCGATCGGCGGCCGGACCCAATCCCAGGTCGAGCAGCAGCTGGGTGGCCGTCTCGAGGGCCTCTTCACTGATGACCAGCTTCCTCTCCATCTGTAAAAGAGAAGAAGTGGGGTCAAGGGATTTCTCAGGCTCAGCCCTTAACCTACCCGTCGCCGTGTGACGCTCGACGCTATTGTTTACGAGGACGTCCCGGCCCCCGGCGCTTTCCTCGCGAACATGGCCCATTTGCGGGGGTAGCTGGCAGTACCACCTTCCGCACGTGCTGAGCGGTTCTACGTGGTCTGCCCCTTCCCCTTACCGCATTGCCATCCAGGTCGTCTCCACCTGGTTCCTGAGGTTCGCACGCGGGGTTTTTGCGCGGCCTACCTCGACCTCGCTTAACCGGCGCCTCGATCGGTACCTCTGGAGCCGCCGCGGGTTTCTCACACTCGTTCGCGGGGGCTGCAATCGCGACGCGCTCGCATATCGGATCCTCGCTGGATTCCCCGATCTTCGCTGGCGGGTCGCCTACGCCCTCCTCTTCCTCCAACGGTGCTGAGTCCCCGCCTCCTGGTACCTCGTTGTCCTCATCTGAGAATGGGCCGAAATAGGGCTTGAGGTCCTTGGCGTGGATCAGCTCGGGCAACTCTTCCTGCTGGTTACCTAGGCGGTAGGTATTCGTCCCACATACCTCCTGAATCACGTAGGGACCAGCATACTTCGGTGCCAACTTCGCCGAAACGCCCTGAGCTGCGGAAGACAAGATGCGGTTCCGCTTCCACACCCAGTCCCCAACCCTAAAGTCGGCCTGACGTCTCCTCCGGTTGTAGTAGACCGCCTGACGAGCCGCCTCCTCCCTGGACTTAGAGCCAGCGCGTTCCCACAAATTTGGTAACTGGCGCATGTGCTCGCCCCATTCGGTCAGTTCTTGGCCCTCGGAAGCTTCCCGAGCCAACTGATCCTGGGCCCTCCTAAAGGTCGAGGGGGGAGTGGGCTGTCTACCGAAGACCAGCATGGCCGGGCTGTAACCTGTCGCGCTGTGAGTTGCCGAGTTCAACGCAAAGTTGAACTCAGGCAGGTGCTCGTCCCAGCTCTTATGGTCCCGCTCCACATACGATATGAGCATGGCCTTGAGGGTTTTGTTCACTCGCTCCGTGGGGTTTGCCTGTGGGTGGTAAACTGGGGTAAGGGCGCGCCGGATGCCGTTCCTCGACAGGTAGGCATCGACCTCTTGATTTTTAAATTCGGTCCCGTTGTCCGAAAGAAAAATCTCTGGCGCCCCAAACCTGGTGACCACCCTCTCGTGCAATTCCCGCACGATGGTCCTTCCATTGGCCTTACGTACGGGTACGCACTCCACCCACCGAGTGAACAGGTCTAAAAAGACCAAAATATACTCGAACCCTCTCGAGCTCTTTGGGAAGGGGCCAGTGATGTCACTGGCCACCACCGCCAGGGTCGCGAGACCTCTCGACGACCCATCAGCCCGCAAGGCGGCCTTTGCTCCGCAAAAGCGAAAGGATCTAAATCCGGGCCAATCACTCTGTCCATCAACCTCTGGAAGGTCGCGCCGGCGTAAGACAATCCGAAGGGCATTCTCTTAAACTGAAAATGCCCCAGGCCAGGGACTGTGAACGCCGTAATGGGGCGCGACTCCTTTTTAAGAGGTATCTGGTGGTACGCGCTACTCAAGTCCAGTGTCGAGATGAACTTCGCATCCCTGATCCTTCGCAGGATGTCGCTCATGAAGGGTAATGGGTAGGCGTCCGGCTTGGTTACTGCGTTTACCTTCTGGTAATTCACGCAGAACCGGTATTTGCCGTCTGCCTTCTTAACCATCACCACTGGACTTGACCACCCGCTGGTTGCTGGTTCAATGACGTCGTTGTCCAGCATGGCCTTGACCAGCGCGTGCATTTCGTCTCGCACCCTGTCGGAGACCGGGTAGTATTTCTGTTCACAGGGTCGAGCGTCTCCGATGTCTATCTCATGCTCGACCCCCACAGCACAGCCTAAACACTCGCCTCCGTCTGGAATTAATCCATCGACGAGGCTAGCCACTTCTTGACGCTGTGCTTCCGTGGCTTCTACCAGGCCTACGGGTGCGAGGCACGACGTACCAGTGACGCTTGCCACTTCCAACGGTACCGCCACTTTGGCTTTCGCCAAGTACAGCTGGTCCGTGTCAGGGTTCAGGTTGGCGCTGAATTCCCTCACGAAATTCGCGCCGACGTAGCAGTCATCAGACAGCAGTGGCGTTATGGCGACCCTTACGTCTTTTGTGATTCCCCCTACCGTGAAGGGGAAAATCACATGACCCAAGATGGGACATGGGCGACCGTCGGCGAGCTTCGCTTCTCCCGCTCGCGTGACGTCCAGGCCCAGTCCCATGTCCGATGCCAGCCTAAGCCCGAGTTGACCCATTACCGTCGATGAGGCCCCGGTGTCGTAGAGTGCCCTTAACTTATAGGCACCTATCCCTACCTGAAGCCACCATCTGGTCTCATCCTCGGGTCTGTACCTGCGGGGAGCTTTCGCCGTCTCTCTCCCCTCTGTGGACGGGAGGCTTTCACGGCTCTTCTTGCCTTGGGCAGCCGCTACTCGCATCGACGTGCTCTCACCCGCAGGTGTCTGGGTCGCCGGCGTATCCTCCGGAGCGTCAGGTGGTCTCCTGGAGCTTTTGGGTCTGGTGGTCTCCTCTCCGGCCCATTCAAACCCCTGCTCCACCACCTGAATCCGGCCTCCGTACTCTTCGAGGATACAAAATGCCCGGTTACCCAGATCAGGCATTTGTTCGGTCGCTGTCGCTTCCAACGCCACCGCACTGCCGGGTCTCGTGGGGTCCGATACCCCTGTCGAGACCTCCCTGAACCCTGAGGTCGCTGACGGGCCCCTGCCACGTTCAAACGACCCGCGACGAGAGGTCACCTTTACTGGGGACGCGGAGGGGACCTCCGTCCTCCGCTTCCCTGCCCGTTTCCCTTATTGCAATCCGGGCAGTACCTTCTGGTAAAGCCTAGCTTGCCACAAGACGAGCACTTGATCGGTTGGGAGTAATCTATTTTCCTCCGCTGACCCTCTCGTCGCTGGCCAGGAGACCCTGGGGGGGTTCTATTCCTCCCCTTTTCTTGCGGCCGACCCCTCGGCCGCCTGGGAGAGTTCGCCTTCCTCTCCTTAAAGTACCGGTCCATATCGCGCCGCAGGGTCGCAATCTGCGACGACAGATCCTCGATGGGGTCTGTTGCCTGCGTTGCAGCGATTGTGGGCCGGTCCTCGGGTCTCTTGGCCGGGGTTTTAACCGGCGACTCGGGTTGCCGCTGATCCCTACCCCGAGTCTTGTTGGACATGGCCGCCGTACGGGGTCCTGCCCGGGGCGGTGGTGCCTTAGCTGACACCCCCATGTGCTCGGGGTACAACGTGGACGTTGGCTCCAACCTGGTCCTCGGGCGCTCGTCGTCCCGCAAGGCGGTCTCGATTTCGGTCGCCCGGGCGTGGAATTCGTCCACGTTGGAGAACGTATTCCTCCGTAGCTGCATCCGGATGGCGGGTAGGAGATTTGCATACAGCAAATCTAACTGCCTCTGCTCTGGTAACGGCGGACGTAGCTGGGCCAACATGAATAGAAGGTGGCAGGCATATTCTCGTACCAGCTCTCCCTTCTCCTGGTACCGGGCTTGGGCCTCTTGTAGCAATCTTTGTTGCTGAAGTTCACTCGACCCAAACCAACGTCGAGCGCCTGCCACGAAGTCGGCGTAATTTCTCCACTTAAGCTTGTTGAGCTCGTACCAGGTCCTCGCAACGCCTTCGAGGAGCTCTGATACCGAGCACAAGATTTCGCCGTCTGTTAGCCCAGAACCCGCGCGTAGATCTTCTAGTCTCGACAAGAAGGTGTCTACGCACTCTGAAGCCGTGCCAGAGTATCGCAGCTTCCATCCTCTCACAATCCTACCCGCGTTCCGAGTCGCGTAGTACCCCGACGCCGCATTGGCGTCGTACCAGGCGGATCCTTCCGGGATCGTCTGCCCTTCATCAATGTCGGAGTCTCTTGGTCCTCTTCTCGGTGGCTGTTCCGTCCTTGAAGGCACCTGGCTTTGGGGAGCTTCTCGAGGTTCGCCAGGGGTCGGTCGCTGGGGTTCCGGGGTACTACCTGGTACCCTTGGGTCGTAGTGGCACGTATACGTGGACTGGAAGTCCACGGTCCTCCGGGGCCGCTCTGGTATGACCGTTCGTCGATTGGTGGGGTCCCTGTTTCTAAACTGCTGGAACTCCACCTGCAGAGCGGTCACCTGGTCGCTCCACCGCGCGCATACCTGGTCGTGTTTTTCCAGCATCTCCAATATGCGGTTTATCCCGACCCGGTTGCACTCGATCTCTTCCTTTAGTCGCTCGGTCACGCACCGCTCTTCCTCTTCCTCTGGAGGTTGTAGCTCCGCGTTCTCGAAGCGACGGGCTCTTCGCCTATCCGGCGATCCGGTGGAGCCCTTGTGCTCACCACTGACCCCCTCCGTGGGCCCCTTGACCTCGCCGGTCCCCCCTTCCTCTGCGGGCTCTCGCTCCCCCGTCTCGCTCTGGCTCTCCTCTTCGAAGTTGTCGTAGACCGCGAGAGTCCGCGTCAGGTTCGCCTCCACCACCTCATCCCTGTATAGCAGCATGAGTGGGTGGGCGACAAGATCCTCAGCATCAGCTGCTTCTAACTCTTGTCGCCTGGACTCCAGCCACCTCTCTCGGCTCCGTCGCCTGCGTTGTGTGGCCTCCCTATCCAACGCCGCTCCTTGGAAGTCTAGGTCGATGTACTCGCCTAGCAACCAATATGCTAATCGAACTGCCTGCATCAGCTTGAGACCATCTGTGCGCAACTCCAGTTGCGTCAGGTACCTGTCCAGCTGTGTCGAAGGCAGTTCCGAAGCCCACCGGGTTATCGCGTCGGCGGTATCCTCCATGACGCTTATGTTGGGGCGTAGGTGACGGTTGAGGTTAATTTTCCTATTCGACCACTACCGCCTCCTATCGCCCAAGGCGCGAGCGGGGTGTTACGATTTTTATCGCCAACTACCCAATTACGCCTTTATTTACAAGGCAGCAATACGCGTGGCTTGTGGGCGTGTGCAGGTATCGCGTACTCTAAGGAAGTACGAACTTCCGCTTCGCAACTACCTGCCTATAGGTGGAGGCTAACTGTTTGTTAGCTCCACCGGGTTAGTTAATCTAACCCTACACACGCCCCAATTGCGCGCTCTGCTGGTACTGTCGCTCGGTGACTAACCCCCACTTAATTACTTTAATGTGTAATAAAACACTTAAAAAAGTAAAAAGTTAACCCAAATACAATTAGTCACCTCTTATATTCGCGTTTGAGCGACTACGGACGTCTCTTCGACCCCTGGGGTTAGTGTGCTCTCGGCTCACAAAAGCAGTTGTTATTGGGTCGGAGAGGCGTCTTTCCCCTACCGCAGAGCACGTACCGAACGAGCCACGCGTTACTTTACCCGCTCGCACCTTATTACGCACGCGCGCAAACGTCTCTCTCTCGCGCGCGTTGCTCTCTCTTTTCGTGTAATTTCCCTCGTGTGTGAGTCCTAATTTAGTTGGGCGCCATGTAACAGGCTGCCGTTTAGTCTAAAATCACGCAAACGTACCTTTAAATGCGACTAAACGACGCCTTGTTATCTATGTGCTCAAAGCACAGTAACCTACCTTGCCCCGAAGTGCGCCTGCGCAGAGTCTTCTACTTCTCCGAGTTGGGTTCCCCCAACTCGCCACTTGGCGGCGCTGTCGCTCTTACTAGTAGCGCTCGTGCAGCCACCACTGGAACCTAAGTGATTGACTCGCGTCTATCGATAATCGCACGATTCGTGCTTCGCAACCGGCGAATTCGAATCCCCTGAAAATAAACACTGGCGCGACCTCCGGACAAAGGAAAGACACAATAACGTCTATCTAACTCGAAAATAATGACAAAGATGCACTTTATTTGACTAATTAATTTACACGGTGAATCGGCCGAGAGACTTACGCACGCACGCGTGAATGACAACACACGCTAATCGAGAGAGAGAGAAAAAACCGCGATTACCGCGAACTACCTGCTCGCACGCAATAAACAAACTCTTCGCGCTCGCTGCGCGGATTCGCACGCAAAATTAATACAATGATTAACAACGGGAATTAAGGTGCACCTACCGCGATATCGATGAGAATACGGTGGCCAACCGTATCCGAACAACAAGTCGTTACACGCCGCCTCGATGCTCGCTGTGCTGCCTCTTAACTGTTGCCGCTGTTGTTGTCGCTGCTACTGGTGCTGCTGCTATTTCTGTTGCTGCTGCTGCTGCTACTGCAGTTATCGCTGCTGCTACTGCTGCTGCTGCTGTTGCTAGCACTCACCCACGCAAATCGCAATGTCAATGGCAAACAAACTCACGAGAAAGCTCGGGAAGGATGGAGGTTAGATCGGCCGGCGAACAGACTGAGTGGCACCGTCATACTGCCGGTCGGAGCCTCCCCTCCCGGTCATTGCCCCTTACGCGCTCTCTCTCTCTCGCGAACCGAATGCGGCTCCCCTCGCTTAGCCGCTCGTTAACCTTGCGCGAGTCTACGATTTTCGGTAATCGTTGCAATATATATATACAATTTAGATGATAAATATACTTATAATATAAACTACATCAGTTTCTAGTTCATTAAAAGACAAAAAAAGAGCCAGATAGAAGTGATTCAGTTGAAAAAACGCCTTGAATATTTTCTGTTATAGATATAGTAAGTTTGGAAATTCCACCAAACAAAGAAGCCTCACTTCAAACTAATGCACCAGCCGAATCAAATGGCACATCTGATGCTGTCAATGAAGAAAAGAATTATGTTTCCACGCGACGAATGAAACGGAAACGGATTTGTATGACATTTCAATATATAATTTATCCTTGCAATTGTGATATATAATCTCATCCAAAGAAGCCATACAGTCATTATCGGTTTCGGAGATAACGCATCTCGAGCTCGTTCACGGAGATTGCAGATCCAATGAGGATTCTCTTTTCTCAGATTCGTAGCGCTAATTTGGCACCCTCCTCGGGACCTGTGCCGCATTGATACATTAAAAGGGTGTACAAACTTACAACTGATTTCTATTTAAATTATTTATCATCCGTTGGAAATTATGTATTATAAGATGAATGTTAAAAATCTATTTGAATTTGAAAAGCAACGGGACTGTATCTGGTTTCTTGATGGGTTCTCTGAATGGTTATACATTTTTCAGACAGAAATTCGTATTTATTTTTCTTAGGTTTCTGGTTTTTTTATCAGGTTCCGAACTACTTAACTATTGGGATCTTATAAAATGCTAAAGATTATAATAAATTTTCTGCTATCCACAATGTTCGTTATACTTTCCTCGCGATTCTCTCGTCGAGATTTTATATTTCTCTAATTCGTCTCATCTACTTCCATACGTTCAAATTTATCATCTGAACAATTGAGTATCTTTTTCTTACAGACATATAAAAATGAAATTGCTTTTCTGTACGAATTTGTATCTGCTTATAAATTCTTAGCGAGTATATTTATTACTTATGTTTATATTAGTAATTAATTCTGTTACCCGTCTATTGTTGCAGTTGAGTGTCCAGACAGTGATGACGATGACAATAATAACGATGGTAAGAAATATATAATTACGGCTTTTTGGTCAATAATTAACAGTGTTGTGCTCTGCTTGTAGAATATATGAATATTATGCTTATATTTTTGATGCGTTTGTTCGTCTGTAACTAGATAAAATGTTCGATTACTGTTTCCTAATGCATAGTGACATTGCTTGTCGACAAAAAGGCCCTAGTCAGTTAACTGTATTACTGTAGCGACGTTTTTTTTTTTACTTCCTAATTTCAACGCATATAATAACCAAAATACGCACAACGAGCAAATTACTTTTCGAGAAAATGATGTTATTTTATTTAGTTACTTATTCCATGTTTCCTTACAATAGCATATGATTAAGATTTTTTAATATTTATAACGCGTTAACTCTACTTTCAAAATATACGGTTTTTGCATTATGGTATACATATGACTAATCCTATCTCAAAAACAAGTAGTTTTGAAATGTTTTAATTATAATCAGTCAAGTATATTATTTAATTTTTTTCAATATAATGAAAAATAATTGGGAATCAATTTTGCATTTGCAGAGGAAGCAGATGCATCCTACGTACCATCAGGTATTCTTATTTAGTTTCAATGCATTGATATATTACTTTTATATAAAGCTGAATTTATTAATGCTTTTCTATTATTTTTGTGTTCTAGAAAATGAACATTCAGAGCGTCGTACCGAAATGATATCTTCTGATCAAGGTTGGCTGTATTTCTTTATCTTGAATCTGTTTACAAATAAACACTGCAAATGTACATTGATCAAATGTGATATCCAATCTTATTCTTTTTCAGAAAATGGAGATTTGAACTCCGTAAACGTTGTTCGAAAGAAAACGCCAGTAAAATCAAGTAAATGTTCAAGTATACAGAAAAGTTAGTCCAAATTTTTTTATTTCTCTTTTCTTTTTCAACATGTTGAACAATATCAATATGTATACTTACCATATTCATTTATTGATCAACTCAATTCAGTAGCTGTTGTTTTAAACATTTATTCTTATCTTTATTGTTATATGTTTCTATGACTTTTTATTTGTGTGTTAATAGTATACGAATATGGTTGTGGAAAAAAGTATATTTTAGGTATCCTTAAAAAGTGGTTTTACATCATTTTTATTAATTATGGAATACATTTTTAGTACAAATACGTAAATTATTTAATACAATTGATGATAATAACGCAAAATGTATTTACTTTACATACGTATAAATATGACATTTCTAATGTTATTCAACTAAGTATTTTTACATTGTTTCATTTTTCACTTTTATTTCAAACTACTAAATTGAGTTCAGGTCAATTTTTGATTGAATAGATTTTATTACACAGTTTTGATGAACTAATATATATTTTTCAGCAACAAAATTGAACTTGTCCAAAGTTATTTGCAGAAAAAGTTTTAGTTCTTAGAGTATAGAAAAAAACGGGATTATAAAAACCTCTAATAAGACTTATAGATACTCTATATGTAATAAATCATTCGTGAAATTACCACCGCACCTATTCAGCGTTCATGGTGATGATGAAGAAATCGAGAGAATTTCAAAAATGAATTCACGTTCGAGTGAACGACGTTGGGCTCTGAAAAGATTATTGAATCAAGGGAGAGCACAGCGTAATAAGAGTTCGGAAGATTTGGAGGTATGCAAAATCCCTACAGTAGGGAAGAAATTGAAAAATAACAAAAATGCACAAGTCAAAAAAGATATAGACTTCAGTTTATATAAGCAATGCCCAAACTGTAAGGGCTCGTATATTCGAAAACGCTTACCGGAGCATTTGAAAAAATGCGCTGGCATTAAAAAAATTATAGGAGAATTTAAATTGAGAGCTTTAGTGAATGGTAGCCAGCTCACCATTCACAGTCGAGCTTCTGATGATACAGCGAAACTATTATGTTCGTTAAATAAAGATTCAATATCGGATATTATCTTACGAGATAGGCTAATTATTCAATTCGTGAACGGGAGAGTCAAGAAATATCAATGCAGTGATCGACCGCCAGATGACCAACTTAGAGCTGAAGCTCGTATACTAGGACGTTTTACTGAAGAAATTTTTTTCATGAAAGATGAAATCAAAGAGTTGGCTGATGCATTTTGCTTATCATTTGCCGATAGGTTTGAATCTGCTGTTGACGCGTTGGCAGGATTGAATAATTTAGGTTACTACGATCATCCCACCAACGCTCGGACCTTAGTTTTGCACATTAAAAGTCTGATAAAATATAATATCGACTATTACAACGAAAAAGTCGAAGACTTAGAAAAAGATGCGGAAAAAGAAGCTGACGCTATTAAAGCGCTCGAAAGGAAAATTAAACGTTGCCAAAGATTTGAAAACAAGTTCGAAACCGACATTAGACCTTCGCTTGTTAAAAAAGCTTCACAATCTGAGTCAAGACTAGCTGCCCAAAAATGTACGAAAGACGCTACAGTTGAAGACATAACTTTTCTATATAAATATTGCCTTGGAAACCGGAAAGAGGCCTTGACTTCGTTGGAGCAATCTTACTCACAGAAAATGTGGTACCAGTTGTTCGAGAGTCAATTGTTGATAAGTATTATTTTTAACAGAAAAAGAATTGGCGATATAAAGCATTTTAGAATTTTTTCTTACAAAAACAGAACTGGTATAGAACAAACCATGCCAGATGTATACGAGAAACTTGATCCGAAATCAAAAAAGTTAGCTGAAGAATATAAATTTACAAAAACCGTTGGTAAAAAGTCTAGAGTTGTTCCGATGTTGCTGCATGCACTAGATGAACAAGCATACAATAAACTTCTCTCACTACGAGAAGAAGCTGGTGTAACGTCTGAAAATCCCTACGTTTTTGGATTACCATCAGCTGGAGGTGCAAACCGAATCAAACTCCCAGATCCATGCGCCATTATTAGGAACTATTCGATCCAATGTGGTGCCAAAAATCCAGAAAATCTACGGGGCACTAATTTACGAAAACATATAGCGACAATGTGTGCAATCTTAAATTTACCTGAACGACAATATGAGGAGCTTGCTAACTTTATGGGACATAGGCTTGATATACATAAACAATTCTATCGGCAATCACAAGTCGTGCACATTGTAACTCAAGTATCAAAGCTTCTCCAGATGGGCATTAGTACTAAAGAAGGTAATGAAATATTTCGTACATATTATATATTATACATTTTGATATCCTAATATTCTTAAATCATTAAACTATATCTATTAATATATCTATGAGAATTCTTTTGCTATTTCGTATGAATATGATAGAATTAATTTGTACTATAATCTAAACAATGAAATCTAATTGATATTGAAGGCGTGGAGTAATATACGTGTATTCCTATTGATGAACTCGGCCAATATGGATCCATGACGATTAAATCAACTAAATTCCTTGATTCTTCTTTGATAGGTTCGGCAATGGTTGATCCATTCGAATGACTAATGATTTTATAAGCGGCGTCTAGCGACAACTGTCACGGACCGATTGTTCTGATTTTTCAGCTAGACACGAGAGGCACGGAGTCATGTTCGTATATCCATGTTGATAAATCCTGTAGTGATTGATGCAATTGGATGAAATCTGGATCTGCGAACTCTTCTGGAAGTTACTACAAACGACTAAATGAGATGTTATCAAAGGTTTTCATCAAGCGAGCAATGAATAGTAGCGGATTAGACTAATTTACATATTTTCGGGATGTTAAACGGCTTATCGTGGATGCAATTGAATGGCAAATGATTATATGAGCGATATCTAGAGATAAATGTTACGGACACACTGTTCTTATTTACCAGGTAGATATCAGAAGCGCGGAGTCACGTTCGTTTATCGTAATTAATGAATTCTACCGAGATTGATGCAATTAAATAGAATCTGGATCTGCGAACTCTTCTGGAAGTTACTACAAACGACTAAATGAGATGTTATCAAAGGTTTTCATCAAGCGAACAATGAATAGTAGCGGATTTGACTATATTACATATTTTCGGGATGATAAAACGGCTTATCGTGGATGCAATTGAATGGCAAATGATTATATGAGCGATATCTAGAGATGAATGTTACGGACACACTGTTCTTATTTACCTGGTAGATATCAGAGGCGCGGAGTCACGTTCGTATATCGTAATTAATGAATTCTGCCGAGATTGATGCAATTAAATAGAATCTGGATCTACGAACTCTAATGGAAGGTGCTACAAACGATTGAATAAGAATTTATCAAAGGTCTTTATCGAGCGAACAATGAATAATAGCGGTATCGACTATATTACATATTTATGGGATGATAAAACGGGTTATCGTGGATCCAATCGAATGGCAAATGATTATATGAGCGATATCTATAATTAAATGTTACGGACACACTGTTCTCATATACCTGGTAGAAGTCAGAGGCGTGGAGTCACGTTCGTATATCCCGTTCATATGTTACGTTCGTATATCGTTGATATATCCTGCAAAGATCGATGAAATTGGACGGAGTCTTGATCTGCGTACTTTACTGGAAGGGGTTTCAATCTATTAAATCAGAAAGTATCATAGGTCATGAGTGAGTGAACCATGAATATTTGCGTAATCGATTAAGTACTTTATTTCCTGAAAGACAAGACGGGTAATGGTGGATGCAACCGAATAGCAAAACATTGAATAAGCGATATCTACAGATAAATTCTATATATATACAGGGTGTTCCAGACCACCCGTACACCCCCTCTAGAATCCAAAATAATAGATTAATCAAAAACTGCTTCAGACAAAAGTTGCTGGGCTTCGAGGGGGACATATCCGTACGACCTTGGCTTTGACCTTGGAGGTCATGTTCAAACTCAACACAATACCTTATCCAAACGTCGGATTTCGCGCTATGTGCGTATCCGGGGTTAAAAAGAGGGATTTCCATTACAAATAACACTTCGACCTTGAAATGACCTTCAAAATGAGGTTAAAGGTCAAAGGTTTTTGGTGCATTGGGTGGCCCACTCTGTTCTGAACAAATTTTGTAGAGGTCATTTTTCGATATCTTAAAAATTAAAAAAACGCTTTTAGGCAGTTTTTCAAGCATTTGACCTTAAATCGACCTTCTCAAGGCCATGAAAAAAAATTTTAAAATACCGTTTTGGACGTAAAATTTCCCGCTCTTTCCGAATCCGGGGTCAAAAATGGGGGTTCCTATTTAAAAAAACAAAGTTGACCTTGAAATGACCTTGAACATGACATCCAAGGTCAAAGCCAAGGTCGTACGGATATGTCCCCCTCGAAGCCCAGCAACTTTTGTCTGAAGCAGTTTTTGATTAATCTATTATTTTGGATTCTAGAGGGGGTGTACGGGTGGTCTGGAACACCCTGTATATATATCTATAAAACGATTTTAAAGGTCAACCTAGTACAAATTATAATCTAAACTTTAATATTCTTCATTCCGACGTTTCGCTGATATATTTTCCAGACTCATCAGGTACTGCATTAACTAAATATATTAATCATTGAAAACAAAAAGTACACTTTGTCAAAATTAATACGGTACATAAATATTTTTCTACTTACAAATTATGTCGCATCAAATACAAATAAATTGTCATAACGCATGAAATCACAAAACTCGTCGACTTTCACTATCCAATAAAAACATTTTTGAATTTAAAACGACAAAATTTTTCAAGTTTCTAATTTAATAATTGCCTTTCACTTATTATACCAAAATCGTCATCACATATAGACAATAATCTTCGATTGAAAGGAAAATGACTAAGTATTGTGGTTCCACAGGATTTTATTTTAGTATCTCTAGATGTAAAATTTCTATTTACATACATGCCCTATGAATTGGTGGTTAAGAGCTTATATAAATGATTTTCATTGATTCACACAGCATCAAAATATCCGTTTGTACACATAATCGAACTAGATACATTTTTGTTTGACAATACTTCATTTCAGTTCGATGGAAAATTTTATACACAAATATTGGGAACGCCTATGAGTTCACCGGTTTTGCCACTGTTTGCTAATATTGTCATGGACGATTTAGAAACTAATTTTCTATTTATATTAAAAGAAAAATTTATTTGCACTCCGTTGTCTTACTTCAGATATGCGGGTGATACTATACATTGCACAGAAAACATATTTTTAATGGATACTATAGATATTTTCAATGATTAATGTTCTTACTTGAAATTCACACATAAAATTCAAAATGATAATAAAACTAATTTTTTAGATTTGATATTAATTATAAAAATTAATAGATTACTTACAAATTCGCTTCTAAATGTAATGTCCTCAGGCGGATTATTAAATTTGACTTCCAATCGTACAATTCAACATAAACGTGTCATAGTATCAAATCTATATGACAGAGCTATCGTACTTTCACATGAAACTTTCCACAGTGATAATTTAAAAATTATTTGTAAAATTTTATTTGGCAATGATTACTCACCGAAATTCGTAGATGATGTTATTTTGCAAAGAATGCGTTATGACAAATATAACAATAATGACATAAGCACACTAATAATTTGACACTTCGAATTTGTACAATATCGTTATCGTTCATAGAAAAATTATTTTATTCATGTTCTCGTTACTTGCAAAAGTATAAATACGGATTTTGCCTTCGATTGATCATAATATGAATAATATTGTTAGATTGGGTAAAGACAAAAATACTAAGTGGAATGAGGCGGGGATTGTTTAACACTTTAAATGTAATAACTGTGAGAATAAATACATAGGTGAAAGTAAGAGATCATTAAAATTTCGGATAAACGAATATAAAAAATCTGTTGAAAAAACTAAAGAGTTTGATCTTTCAAGTAGCAATAATTTAATGTCTGTTCCAAAACATATACTGGAAAATTCGGATCATTCTTCTAATTTCAAGGATACTATTAATTTAAACCGAGAACCTAATTCCTATAAGAGACGTACATCAGGAGTGCTATATATGAAATCAAATATTAACACTATTGATAGACAAAAAGATACTGAATTATTAAGCAACCAATATAACAGATCATTATCACGTGTAAAAGATGATGAATTACAGTATATTTAAATTTTGGATAATTATAGTGAAAGGTTCTATTAGTATTACAGTTGTTTTTGGTTTATATACTTGCACTTGTAGAAGTTGGATAATTTTCAGTACAACGATCAGTTAAAAATTTCTTGCAATTGAGAATATAAAAATATTAATTCATTAAATTATTGGAATGGAAAATATTAAAGTTAAATTTATATTTTTTACTGGGTTGACCTTAAAAACCGTTATATATATATATATATATATATATATATGATTACTAAAGATGAAATGTGCAAATAATACATATATCTAGAGATAGATGTAACGGACGTACTGTTCTGACTTATTTGGTGGATATCAGAAACGCGGAGTCATGTTCGTGAATCCTAATTAATAAATTCTGCCGAGATTGATGCAATTAGATAGAATCTGGATCTACGAAATCTTTTAGAAGGTACTAGAAGCGAATAAGCGAGGGAAAATGATGGAACTCGGTCGAGCGAGCCAAAAGAAGTGGGTGATTCTACTAAATTCTATATTTCCTGAATGATATGATGGGTAATGGTGGATCCAATCGAATGGCAAATGATTATATGAGCGATATCTATAATTAAATGTTACGGACACACTGTTCTTACTTACCTGGTAGTCAGAGGCGTGGAGTCATGTTCGTATACCCTTGTGAATAAATCCAGCAATTATGTTTTCAATAACAATTCTTCAACCTTTTTCAAAGGCAATCTGAAGATAGAGGATCCACATTTTTAATCGGTCTGTCCATAAAGGGTTTCGAAATCGACTCATTTCTGTATTTGCTCGTTGTGAAATCCACAATGGTTGATTCAATCTTAATCTATAATGAAGTAGTGTAGCTGATTGAATTGTATTCTCTCAACTCAGCAAGAACGAGTTCTTTATATATTTTGCAGCACATTGAGCTTTGCGCATATTACTCCCACGCTGGCCTTACCTACTGTCACAGACTTCACTTCACGTCTTTTCAACTAACAAGATAACAAATATTATGTCTTTTCTTGCCAACCTATCAATTTTTTAATTTACTAGATATTTTCACTCTGTTTCATCTGTATCCTTTTCTTATTTATTTATTTGGTGTCGTGAGATAATTTTAATTAATTTTGTTGATCCTTTTTTAGAACTTGATAATGAAGACACCACTGGCAAGGTTGCTGAACTTGTTTCTAATAACGATGTTACTGATGAAACAAATATTATTGATATGGTAATTACAGAAGTACGTGATTCTAATGTAAGTAATGTACCAGATTCTGAGGTAACCACAACAGTTACACCTGATAGTTCCTCAGTGGCACATATCAGTTCGACATCGAAGTCGTCTGATACTGTTTCTAGAAAGTGTGGTAGGTATAGCTTTATTAACTGATTATCTTTTGTTGCTTTATATTTTTACGCTTTGTTTAACGCTTTCGCATATATGTCTTGCTTATGTTTCTTGCCTTTGATTTAACTAATAAAAAGTCGATTACATTGGAGTGAGATCAACCTCAATTTCAACAGGGTGCCACCAGGTCTCAGCAACATGCGCTTAGCAGTAAATAAACTTTTCAAAATTTCAATTCCTTCTTGATGCGGAACAAATTATTGAGTTCGAGAAATAAAAAAATTTTCATCAATCATAGACCAGACTTAGTATACCTAACGAAATTTGGTGCGCTGAATTCAAATTAGAGCTCTAAGATTCGAAATATCTTAAGACAAAAGTGAAAAAACGTTGTATTTTTCTATAAGTATGAGATTAAATGCATCGCGAATAATTTTTCAAAATAAACGATATCGGCTTGAAATGTAACTTTTACTTTTCAAAACCTACTTTTCAAATTCGTAATATTTGTTTTTCTTAAAAATATGATAGTTTAAATTTTTATATTTTAGCGCTTTTGTGACCAACTCAAAATAGAATCAAATTTCAAAACAAAAAAATTTTCTTATAGTTGCCGAGATTATACCCCATTTTCCTTGATTTCCGAACCCTATAATTTGCTATTTTATTAAAGTCATACACCCAAGTATCTTAAAAAATCTTTTAACGTTTTCAATCTGATTTGGTATTGGTAATTCATGACCTACGTTATTATTTAATGCGTTGATATTTATATTGTAACGGAGAGTTCCGGCCGTACCCGTCTGGGTTGCTCGCGACCGTCCACATAAATTATTTATTCGGGGATTCGGGAAGCAAAAGACGTTCCCACGACTGAATAACGCGTCGAGCATAAACACGTTAAACGCACAGATTCGAAGTCGGGATGAGGAGTAATACAGCGGCGAATAAACACAACAGCGGATTAATACGCTAGTCTTTTAATTGTCAACAAACGATTACAATACGGCGACCCCGGACTTACACACTACGAGCGGTACAATAACAAACGCGAATGCGAAGGTGAATCAGTGGCTGGTCAGCCTGCCGATTCCTTTATAAAAACTAAATATTACAACAAATGCCCGACAAACACTTCTCGCCGATAGACTATCAACGGGTAGCCAGTAGGTCTGCTGTGCTACCAACCATAAGCTGGCGCCCAAACATGCAAGAGAGAGAGAATCAAGAATATGTAATATAATAATCTATTATTGCACTATTTTCAGAATAAACAATAATTAAATATGTTTTTAGATTCTAGTAATCTACAGATCAGACAAAGATTCTTTATTTCTGTGCAAGATACTATACTGCCATACTTTATATAATGTAATGTAAACGCTTTATTGTCTTACTAACTTTCAGCTGTCAACTGTATCAAGTATTTTATTAAAATATGCTTTATAAACCGTTTTATTATTTAATTCCAGAAAATATTAGGTGTACAAATAAGTTTCCGCGGTTTGTCAAAAGATGGCTCCACCAGATGGTTATGGAGAAATTGTCAGATGTAAAACGTAATATCCCAAGTTTTGTCATCCGGCAACACCATAACCTGATTCTAGAGTCGGATTGGAGTTTTGCACGTGCTCAATTGCACAGGTTTCTATGATACTTCGTAATAGTCACAAGTCCATCATGATTATTTTTATTATTAATTATTAATGTCATACAGTGCCGCTCAGCCACTTTTACCCCCTCACGGGCAAAATCAGTCTAACTTCAAAGTTTTATATCTCTGGTAGAAATTAACGTACAGAGACGCGCGTGGGTGCGTTTGAAAGGTCTTTCGGAGAGCTTTCAAATGATATGACTCACGGTTGCCATCGATTGTTTTTTTAAATTTTGCAACAATTATGCAAAATTGAAAATTCTGAAATTTTTTTATTATTTTTGACAATTAGCCAATTTTGGAAAAAAAATCGTACGAAAATTTGAAGTACACCATTTTTTAGCTATTACCAAGCTCTATCTGAATCACTCATCAAAAATTTATTTTCGTCAAATATGACGCGCGCACGGGCATTTTTTCCTGGAAGTGACAATTTTTTTCAACATTTTTTATCTCCGTCAAATTGTAACAATCGAAAAAAATTTATAGGAAAAAAAATGTTTGTTTTTTCACGTAAAATACTGCAATAATTTTTTTTTTGGTTTTTCGAAAAATTTTTTTTTTCGGTTTAAATTATTTTTCAAGAGGCCTGCAATGGCTCGGTCGGTAGGGCGACGGACTCGCACCCGGTAGGCCCGGGTTCGATTCCCAGTTCCTGCTGATTGATACAAGCACCACTGAAAAAAGTTTCATGTGCTTTGTTCTCAAACACATTGCAAGCCTCCGTCGCTGATTAGCACTGATGAAGCATAAATAGAGCGACGTTAAAATAAAAAAAAAAAAAAAAAAAAAAAAAAATTATTTTTCAAGGTCGAAAAAAAAAAGATTTTTTTTTTTATTTAATTTACGATACTTGTTATGTAGTATTATTGAATGGGTGGAAAAAAATTTTTTTTTGTGGTTTCTCATCTTTTTAGCGTACCGACTGTGAGAAAAAAAAATTGAAAAAAAACCGAAAAAAAAAATTTTTCGAAAAACCAAAAAAAAAAATTATTGCAGTATTCTACGTGAAAAAACAAACATTTTTTCTCCTATAAATTTTTTTCGATTGTTACAATTTGACGGAGATAAAAAATGTTGAAAAAAATTGTCACTTCCAGGAAAAAATGCCCGTGCGCGCGTCATATTTGACGAAAATAAATTTTTGATGAGTGATTCAGATAGGGCTTGGTAATAGCTAAAAAATGGTGTACTTCAAATTTTCGTACGATTTTTTTTCCAAAATTGGCTAATTGTCAAAAATAATAAAAAAATTTCAGAATTTTCAATTTTGAATAATTGTTGCAAAATTTAAAAAAACAATCGATGGCAACCGTGAGTCATATCATTTGAAAGCTCTCCGAAAGACCTTTCAAAGGCACCCACGCGCGTCTCTGTACGTTAATTTCTACCAGAGATATAAAACTTTGAAGTTAGACTGATTTTGCCCGTGGGGGGGTAAAAGTGGCTGAGCGGCACTGTATATAAAACTGTTAATAATGTAATTACATACATATTGAATTAAGAAACATTTATAATCGTGAAATCTTTTTTAGTTTTATTTTTATTTTTGGTAAAAATCTACTGTCAACAACCCGTAAATTTCTGTATAAATATAAATTTTATTCATTTTCATATTTAGTAATTTTCAAATTTTCAAATTCCAATAACACAATTTTACATTTATAACAAAAACAATGAAATTTCTGTTTATAAAATGAACAGGAGTACCATTTAAGATTCATAGAAAGATAGAGAATAATTAATCAGTATTTTAACACAGTGCATCAACAAGAAATTGACATTTGTATCAATAATTGCATATTTTTAATTTAAAAAAATGTACTGAATTTTTTAAATGGTGATGTTTCGTTATTTCACATTGTATGAAAAAAGCAACAGTTAAAAATCATTAATTAATATATAAAATTAGCTGGAGAGCAATAATTCTCCCCTAGATTAATCACGAAAAATATTTTTAATAAATAAAGAAAACTTATTTTCCATCAAAATGGATTTGCGATTAAAAGACTGTTTTATGTGCATAAACCAATATAGAGTTTACAAAAAATTACAAATTACAAAATACTAAATAAAATAATAATAGAAACTTACCGTGATTCATGAAATTGCACTCAGAACTTTATTTCGTCATGATCAATCATAAAAACACCGTTGCTGAAGTTCTAACATTCCTATTTTTGTAACAATTTAATGTTAAGAAATGGTATAATAATATGGTAGGACTTTCGATTAATACCTTTTCAGTATTTCGATGTTCGAGTTTGAAGCGGCTCCCCATAGTTAGATGCCATAAGTCCAGACTGGCTTGAGTACTGCTTTGTACAACAAGAGTTTATTTTCGATTGTTAGCTCGAATTTTGCTCCAATAAGCCAGTACATTTTTCTCCATTTTAATCTTAGTTGTTTTCTTTTTGTGAATATATGTTGTTTCCATTTCAACCTTCTATTCAAGTGAATGCCTAAGTATTTGACATGGTCTTTTTGCAGTATGTATTTGTCATTTAGTGTAATAGATGGACATGTATTTTTACGGAGGATTAATGTGGTGTGAACTGATTTACTTTCGTTAACTATTATTCTCCACGAGTTAAGCCAATTTTGGAGGTGATTAATTATGTAATTTTGAAATGTTTTGGATGCTGTTGTTGCCTCTGGTTGTACTGATAGATTTGCTGTGTCATCTGCATATGTTGCTGTCACAATGTTATTTGATATTGGTAGGTCTGAGGTGTACAACAAATATAGCGTAGGGCCAAGAATATTGCCTTGTGGTATTCCTGCTTTTAGTAGATGGCTTTTTGATTTACATTTATTTATTTTGACTTGAAAAGTTCTATTTTGTAGGTCTGACTGAAGTAGCTCGTAGTGGCGCACAGGGAGAAATCTCTTGAGCTTGCATAACAAATAACATAACATCTTTACTTACATATATATATATATATATAATGCGGTACATTACAAGGCCTTTCCTGAGCGCTGCATTATTTGCAACACCTCAGGAAAGTCATTCCCGTCCCTTGCCGCCCCGTAACCAGTTGCGTAAAATAAAAACAAACGCGCCCTATAAAAAACGATTACCTTTTTTTATGTTCGACAAATACACCGGAGATAATGGCGAAACAAACTTTATGAACGTGATCCGACGGACACTCAAAAGAAAAGAAAAAAAGGAGCGCACCACGAAATAAGAGAGCGCACACACACACTCACTCCCGACCACGTGTTGCCGACCGGCAAAAGAAAAACGGGAAACTTCACTGGGAAATGCAACGGAAATGCATGTTGATGACACCTGCAGATCCGTTACACTCCCAGGCACCAACACCAACATTCACAGGACACTGACACTCCTGGGGCAAGTAGAAAATCGCCGATGAAGTGGCAGCCGACAATCAGCTGGGTCGGGCTGCCGAACACCATCGGCGACATCCTGAGTGCCACTCATAACTACAACGATAACCACACACACAAACACCCGGGAGAACGTCACTTAACCGACACAGGAGCGCCTCAGGAGGCGCTCCAACAACCGATACGAGAACACGAAGCGTACACGCGAGAGACCGAGTGGCCATTTTGAAACGCCGAGACAGACTGAGAGCGAGCGAGCGAAATAGACTAAACAAGAGCGAGCGAGACAGATGATATGAAATGATGAATAGAATAATATGTAAATGCGAGGATGGGGGCGCTACAATTGAAAAGACGTATATTATATATGCATTCACAACGAATTAAAATTAAAATTATAATGAACATGGAATAAATATCGAATTATAAAATTCGCATGCAACCGACGCACCCCCTATTATAATAGCGAGCGACAACTACCCCATTAAATTGAATTAATAAATTAACCGATAGAATTCGAACCTCTGACGAAATTCGCTAGTGACGTCACGACCAATAAGCGAATTAGAATAAAATTTGATTTCTGTCCGGATAAAAAAAAAGATAAGAGTAGGGGTAGATCTTTTCCGTCAATTAATGATAGCTACCTTAGTGGGGAGTGAGAGAGGGTAAATGACGAAAGTAGAAGAGTTAAGGAGGGCGCTGGTTCCTTCTAATTTACATACGGACCAATGATAAAATATTTGGAGGGCGCTACCGATATCCGAACTAGCATACCGACCAATAATAACATTTCTTCTCGGAAAAAGGAGAAGAAAAGCGATCTTTGACCGCGAAAAGCCGATTCTCGTCCATTTTACCACTGGTCTTCTAGCGAGAAGGAGAAATCACGCCAGATAATCTTGTCGCAGGACCAATTGCGTTAGACGCCTTCTGTTCTCGCTAATTTCTTCGCCGAAACAGCAAGGAAAATCGTAAGTAGGCAAAGTGCCACTCACTTATATTAATCGCGGAGTACGGGAGTGAAATTTTCACTGTCGTAGGTCGTCGCGACGCGTGGATCCGTCGATGCCGGTGCCTATCGAATCGCGCTGACCTTTCCGCCATTTCGTAGATTGAACGTTAGTGTTAGGATTAAACGGATTACGAGCAGTGGTTAATTTAGTCGCGCTGGCCTTTCGCCGTATACTAACTGATTGCGCATGCAGAAGTAGATGAATAAAATTATTGATTAGTTTAATTGTGCTGACCTTTCCGCCATTTCGTAAATCGAACGCGAGTGTTAGGATCAGACAAAGAAAACTCGAGATTTAGGATATTCGTGCTGACCTTTCGCTAACAATATTTATTGCGAACGTAGAATTAGCCGAATAAAATTATCGTGCTTACTGAATTGTGCTGACCTTTCCGCCATTTTATAAAATCAAACGTGAGCGTTAGGATCAGACAAAGAAGGCTCGTGAATTAATTTATTCGTGCTGATCTTTCACCGATAAAATGATCCACTGCGAATATTGAAGGTGTACGAATACGAACTCGTGATTCAATTATTCGCACTGACTTTCCGCCATATAATACTTTATTGCGGAAATTGGGAATAGGTGAATTAGAATTCGTGATTTATTTATTTGCGCTGACCATTCCACCATCTTTGTCAATCGAAGACCGACCGGAAAATTATTAATATTTCGATTAATTTGTATCCTTGCTATTTCATAATTATTCAGAGTTATACTGACCCTAATCACTCCGACTTTTTGCTTATGAATTAATAAATACGTCAATAAAGTGATTAATTGTTCTTTATATAAAATTTACTTTGTTACCCTGCTTTAATTGCATGCTGGTGATTTTCAGCCGCGAGCGGTTATAATCGGGTATCGCTGATTCGCTATATTTTCGGGTCCCACGATAGGTAACATACGCGCGAGTTCGAACGGACTTTCGACCTGAATTAAGGAATCATCATCTGAGCTGCCGGCATACCATAACCAAGGAGACAAATAGGGACCGAGTAGTTGGACATCGAGGCTTGAAAGAGAGAAGATCGCGAGTACTCACCCGTTTGCCCACCCTGCGCAGTCGCCGTTAAGGCAAACCGGGATACACCCGACAAACTCCATTTTGGCCCTACCCTCGACGATCGCCTTAATTAGCCGGCGGTCTGGCGCCCTAAATAATCGGGGGTAAAGAGTCAAACAGGCCTTGTGGTGGAAGAAATTCGTAGCGCGGTTAAAACCCCTGAAATTCCCCGCCACACCTGCTTAATCGTAGAGTGACTCTTCCAGAATCCGAATTGATGCTTGGGGATAAGTTTCCTGTTTGCTATTGTTCGAGTGATTCTGGCTATTATTAGTTTCTCAAAAATTTTTGATAGTGAAGGTAGAAGGCTGATCGGTCTACAAGACGTTATCAGTTCTGGTTGTTTTCCAGGTTTAGGTATTCATACAATCTTAGCTACTTTCCACTGGGAAGAAAAATAGCAGAGACGCAAGCATGCATCTCATAAAAACAATCGTTATGTATCTTATCGCAATTTTGGGTAGCATTTTAATCATTTTTCCCGTAATATTATCAAATCCGGGAGCTTTTCTGTTATATCTTGTACATCAGATACTTCTAGTAAAATTCTTTCTTCCCGTGCGGTAATTATTCTTCGTTGTTGCTGGAATACAGTGCTAAGGTGGTTTGCGAAGGTTTCAACTTTTTCCTCGTCCGATCTCGCCCAGTCATCATCCGGTTTTATGATAGGCGGTATATATGTTGTTCGTCTTTTAAAGCGGTTGCAATCACGACGCTCTCAGGAAGCTCGATTACGATCCGCTGAGTAAAAACATAGATGATGCACATAGTGCACCATATGGCCAGCCGCGAGGCTGACCAGGTCACTTTGTGCAAAAATTTTTTTGTCAAAGCGGCGGATTATGATTGTCTTCCTCAACAGAGAATGAAGACTTCTCAAACAAATAATTCGTTCTTTTGGGAGAGAAAATCATAAACTTCTCTTTTCTGTACGGGCATATGCAAATGCAAATGCTGATGTACAAAATGCGCCACCTATTGACCTCGACAAGTAGTAAATGCATGTCGACCCGAAATGAATGCAAGGTATATTTGAAAGAAGACTTGCAGTCACAAGTGCGGATGTGTGTACCTTCACGTGGTGGGGCTGTCTCTGTAAAAAGACAGTAGGCAAAACACACAACGCTTGCCCCTAGGGCAATAGGTCGACTAGCCAAACAAATCATTACCAACACGGACCATGACAACACGTGGTGAGGTGCGGCCTGTAAACGCCCAAAAATTCAACACAGAGTCTACCATACCCCAATAGCTCAACTCGAGCCCAGACAAGCTGAAATCCGGGAGTCACTTGAAGGGAAATCTCTCGGGATTGTGGTACCGCGCGCCCTCTTTAGAAGACGGGAGACCACTCCAGGAGTTAGTTGCAGATGACCAATGGTCCCGGCAATCCCAATTTAATTCGGGTAGATAAGAAATTATTTCCTGCTGACTGGCAATTAGTAGGTGGTATTACTGTGGGTAAAAAATCGTTGCCATGGTCATAGCAGCCACCCAAAGTTCTTTGCCTTGAGCTCCTGGGTGTCCGACACCATTGTGCGAGAGAACATATAGTACATTGGGCTAGGTAACTCTCGATGATTAGAACGCACTACGGATGCCAAAACCCTCAGGAGAATTATTTCCACAGAAGGGCAGCGTCCTTCCTGCTTAAGAATTGTTCAAGCCCTGATAGCTAAAACAGTTTTTATAATTGAAAGCGAAATTAGTGATAGTCAGCTCTCTTTGAATGCGAAAACCATGCACTAAATGCCCATCAAATCCAGTGCTGCTATACATAAACACAGGCTAAGACGAAAGAAAAGGCAGAACCCCGATAAGTTAACTCAAGTGCTACTTTGGTTGCAATCCGTCGAAACACCTAACCCTGACCAAGACCAGGTTTGATTAATCTCAAACCTAGCGTGAAAACAAACACGCCGGTATATTCGTAAGTAGTTTTAAGTTATATGTTCCAATTCAAATTAGTTTTAAGCAGTTAATAGCAGTTAATAAGCAGTTAATGAGCAGTAGTAATAATAGTTACCAATTAAAATTAAGAAAAAAATTTAGAAATAAGTAGGAATAAATAATCAAATTAATCAAATTAAAAATAAAAATCATAAATCAAAATCAAATAAAAAATCAAAAATCAAATAAAATGAAATCAATCAATATAAATTAACAATAAGTTAGTAAAAGCTAGGAAAATAGCTAGCTAAATTAACGTAATTAATAGAGCCATGGAAAACCATGGAGAAACACGAAAAGTAACTAAGCTCAAGTCAACTCGCACAAACTCATGCACTCACTGCTCGCACGCTCGCACGCTACTCGCTTACTTTGAACGCACACGTTAACACGCTGAAATTAATAGTCGAACGCCCCACTCCAGAAACACTACAAGCGATTGCAAGGAGATCAAATATAACTAGACATTGCGTTGTACTTCGAAAGCGAAATGGTCAACCATTCTACGTATAGAAAGGCGAGGAAACGTAAGCAGGAGGCTACCCTTGAAAAATCAGAGCACTGCTCTAACACTCAGGTGTCAACTCAGTTTCTTTCGCAATCAACCAATTCAGATGAAATCAAAGACGATTGCCCACCAGTTAAGAGGTTTAATTCGAACGCACAACAAAACCCCGAACTGGGCCAAAAATTGAGGATCATACAATTGAATCTAAACAAAAGGCAAGTAGCTAACGATGAGTTTGGAGAGATCGTGACAGACAGAAATCTTGACATACAGGTAGCACTAGTACAAGAATCATACCACTGGAATAACGCGATTTCAGGCATGGGCAGTATCACGGCCATTCACGGAGCCGAAAAAGGCGAAGTGATTCAAGCCGCGATATTCTATAACCCGCATAGGGTCACAGCTACCAAGATTTCTAATCTGTATGACTCCTACTGTGTCTGTACACAGGTAGTCGGAGCCTGGTGAAATTTATTTCATAAGCGTCTATTGGCAGTTCAGCCACAGTAGGAAGACCTATCTTGACAAACTAGCTTAGACTCTGAAGTAATTGAAAGGCAAAAAAGTCTTAGTTGGAATGGATGCAAACGTCAAGTCAAAGATCTGGTCTAATACACAGGATAAGAATGGAATAGTCATTGAAGATTTCATAGACCGATACGGGCTAATAGTGGCCAACAGGAAGGGCCAACTTCCAACGTACGAGGAGAGAGATGGATATCGATGTAACTTTGCATACATCAAATCTGTAAACCTCTTGGCTAGCTGGACGGTGAAAGAATGGACCATCAGTGACCACAGGCCCATAGTGATCGAACTGGATTTTGCCTCATAACCAGCCAGACTTATACGAACTATAGAAACAATAGAACCAAGGTTAAATATGAGAAAAGCTGATTGGGAGAAATTTGGGAGACTTTGCAAATTCGAGAAAGAGAACCTATCTGAGCTCCCTTTAGAAACCTCTGAAGACATCGAAACATATGTTTCAAAATTTGAAGGCGCGTGCGAAGAAGGAGGGAGATCCGCAGCGCGGACAGGGCGTGGAGAACCCTGCCAGGAGGCCTATCGAACAAGCATCGGTATCGGCTACGCAAGCTTCCACTTCTGATAAGATTGATAAGATGATGGAAGAGCGTCTGGAGGGCATCGAGCGGATGTTGCGCAAGTTGGCCAATGAGAAGCAAGGCAGCCGTCCAGAACAGCGTAAGAGCCGATGGCGTGGGGGAAGGAAAAATTCTTCTTCCTCCAGGTCTCCTGGCGAGCGGCGAGAAGGACAGAGGCGGAAGATCGACTTCACCAAGCCTCTCCAGTGTTCCGCTTGTGGCAAACTGGGATTTAGTCGTAAATTCTGCCCAGACTACAACAAGGGAAACGGCAAGGAGAGCGAAGAGAATAGGTTATCTTCGCGCCTCCAGTAGATTCGACCTCTCGCTGCGGGTTGCCGATGGGAAACAGCAAGTTGTCGGCGACCCAGGGATCCAAACAGGTCCTGGAAGGGCATCAAGAGAGCCCGAGGCCTAGCGGTATGTTGGAGTAGAAGACGATCGAACCTGATGCCAGCCCTCGGCAGAATAGAGGAGTGGTCATTCTGGAAGGACCAGATGGCCACACACATACAGGTTGTGGAGGAGGGGGAAGACTCCAGGGAGAGCCTCTCCACACAAAAAGCCTCTCTGCCGATTGGATGGATGAGTAGAAGCAAGTCTACCGCAGCAGCAGAAGAGAAGAAGCCGCTGAAAAGCACGACGAAGGGAGGTAAAGATGAGACTCGTGGATATGACCCTGAGGATGAGACCAGGTGGTGGTTGCGGGTAGACATAGGTGACTTTAAAATTAGAGCACTCCATGATACCGGCGCCTCATCCACGGTCATGGGTCAATTAGGGCTGAGATTGGCATCGGAGATGGGACTCGGATTGAATGTGATCAGAGCGGGCGATGCAAGGCTCGCTGATGGGCGCCCATGCCCTATAATTGGTCACGTGATGTTCCCCTTTAATGTAGGAGAAATCACGAAGGAAATCAGAGTCGCCATTACGCCACTGCTCACGGATGTCTGCTACGTAGACGCGAACTTTATAAGAGAGTTCCGCGCAGTTTTGGATCCCGACGAGGATCAATTATGGCTTAAAGACGCCCAGGTGAAAGTACCAATGGAAGTGGCTGGAATTGATGGTACAGCATTTCTCGCACCGGTAGGACTGTGGGAGGCCACGGAGACACAGCTGGAGGAAATAGAAGACCTCGTTAATGGATTGATTCCTGACGGAGGTCAGGCTTTAGGCTGTGCCGTGGGGGTTGAGCACGAAATAGATGTTGGAAATGCTCGACCCATCAAACAGAAATACTACTCAGTGTCTGATAGAGTGCGAGACGAATACACGCGCTGGTTAAAGATATGCTGGAATAAGATGTAATCGAACCAGCGACCAGCGGATGGTCAAGTCCAATAGTATTGGTAAAGGAGGCTGATGGAAAATATAGGTTTTGTGTGAATTACCAAAAGGTAAATGCTATTACCAAACCTGATGCCTACCTTTTACCATATATGAACGACGTCCTAAGACGGATAAGGGATGCAAAGTTTATATCTACTCTGGACTTGAGCAGTGCGAACCATCAAATTCCCCTAAAGGAAGAACCGCGTCCGATATCAGCGTTTACAGTACCTGAATTAGGACACTTTCAATTCAAGAGAATGTCCTTCGGACTGTCATACGCAGGAGCGACATTCCAGAGGTTGATAGACAAGGTGATAAGCCCTGATATGGATCCATTCGCTTTTGCTTACCTTAACTACGTAATTGTTGTTTCGTCGTCCTTTGAGGAGCATAAGCGGCACCTAGAAATGGTATTAAAGAGAATTCTAGGTGCGAGCAAACTATCAAAAAAGCCAAAAGTCACTTCTGCAAGACGGAAGTCAAGTACTTGGGAGTTCTTGTGAACCAGGACGGAGGAAGACCAGATCCAGAGAAAATACGTCAAACAGGTGAAGCGATTCATGCGAATGACCTCATGGTATAGACGTTTTATAACAAACTTTGCCATGATTGCTGAACCTATAAACCTCCTGACAAAGAAGAATGTACCTTTCTCTTGGGAGGAGGAGCAAGAGCGAGCTTTCACGAGGTTGCAGGAGGCGATGACTTCCGTCCCAATACTGCAATCTCGCGATCCTAACGGTCAGTTTATACTGCAAAATGATGCCAGTGACAGTGGGATCGGGGCGGTCCTCACGCAGGATGTCGATGGAGAAGAGCGTGTGATAGAATACGCAAGCCGATCACTCAACAGCGCTGAGAGAAATTATACGGTCTCCGAAAAAGAGTGCTTGGCAGTGGTATGGATTATTGGAAAGTTCCGGTCGTACATTGAAGGGCATCACGGATCATAGTTGCCTGAAATGGCTTCACAATATGAGAAATCCCACGGGAAGATTAACGCGATAGGCGCTAGCATTGCAAGGCAATGTCTTCGATATTGAATATCGAAGGGAGGATCTCAATGTGGTGCCAGACGGTGACCTAGACAATGGGGCCTATGAGGAGGAAGGGATTGAAGTTAGTGCCATAAATAGTCGGCCGGAGACCACTGACGCCTGGTATTTGCAACAATACCAGGAAGTATGCCAAGACCCACACTCTTACCCTACTTGGAAGGTAGTGGGAGGGAGGCTGTATCATTATCAGCCTGATGAGGACGGTGAAGGGTCCATCGACAACGACGAAGCGTGGAAACTTGCGGTGCCTAGGGATTCATCGTGGGTCGCCCCGAAGAAGGCTTTCCGGGACACTTCGACACAGACGGAGGACCAGGACAGTGTCGAGCGTCCCAAGTCCACAGTTGACCAGGGGGTGCAGACCCTCAAGTCCGGCGTAACCCAGACGTCGGACAGTGCGAGCCAGTGCCCAGGACCCAGGGAAATCTGTGGGGCATCGCACTGGGTATGCAACAACCCTCGCATCCCGGAGCAGCCTACTCTCCTCCTCAACTTCAGACACGTACGTCTGGGGATTAACGAGGTGGAGAGTGCCTGGCGGTACGCTCAAGAGCTCCAGTCTCAGGTGCAGGAGCACCTGAGACGCTTCATAAGTCGCTAGGGCGCAGAAGAACTGCTCGGGGAGTGGACAGAGATGGGTCAGCGTCAGAGAGCATACGGAGAGGCCCTGCTGCGGTTGGACAAGGGACAGGAGTTCCCCGTAGCGTTCCCGGCGTTGGCTCAGGAGAAGAGAGCCCCGGGAGCTACTGGCGCTGGACCAATACTCACGTTCCATGTGAACGGGCGTATGGCTCCAGATACCACAATCGTGGTCAGGTCACAAGATGGTCATGCGACCGCCACGGTGGGAGGCGTCACTATTACCGCCTCCCAAGGAGCCAACGTACAACAGCCTCCTCTGACTGCTAAGCAGCCTACACAATATCGGGAGGCTGTTCAATCTCGATCGCAGCTGAGGGGCTATTATATCTGTGGGGAGCCTGGGGTCACCAACTCCCAGCGGTGCCCGAAGAAGGCTACACACTGGCGCTACCCGAAACATCGAGCGCCAGGTGTAGCCAAACGATGATGTAGGCCCTGGAGGGCAATAAAATTAGCTAAAATAAAGAAGGGAGTTTGTTATTTGGTCCCTTTCCTTCTTTATTTTTTCTGGTTCCTGATGGCGGCGAATCGCGAGTATTCGTCCTGCCCGGCCAGTCAGGACTTGGAGGGAGCTGCAACGGTAGTCGATTTAATTAATCGATCCGTTCGTGATTCTGCATCTTGCGCGTTAGTTTTAATAATTAAGAGAGAGAGAGAGGGGGGGCGCGCGATCTTTTAAATAAGCAGTTACGCCTCAGCTGTGAACGCGAATTTACCGCCGATTTGTGTTTCGCACTTAGTTTCGCCAAAATAAAGTTTCCTTGTGATAATTACGTGCATGAGTGCAACGGTATTCCCGAGGTAAAAGGCAGCAGCAGTTCAGAAGAAGTATCGTAGCTAATTGGAGGCAGTACAAGGTAGCGCAACTGATTAATCGAGGGGCAGCGGCAGTTGATATTTTGCATCAACAATTACGGCTGATCACCGTAATTGCACCGCATGGTAGGTACACCTTCCGTCATTATATGTGATACCAAATACATTCGGTATTTTGTCTAATCGTGTTAGCATTATTTTTTGTATTCGCGTCAAGCGTTAGTTCGCGGTAGAATTCGAATCTTCTCTCTCTCTCTCTCTCTCTTTCTCACCGAACATAGTTAATTGTAAAATTCTATTCGTGTGCGTTAGTCTTTCGGCCCTACAAAGACTGTAGTGATTTTTATTAATTGAAGTCTGTTAAATTTATTCGCCGTTTTCGTCATTTAATTTTCCTAGTAGCTTAAGTAATTGAAAAAGGCTTAGGTTTTAATCTGATTACCTCTAGGGGATTAAGAAGATTAGGAGTAAAGTCGCTCACACTTAAAACTCATCGAGTGTCACAAGACACGTGACTTAAGGTGAGTTCAACTTCGTTTGATAGAAGACAACTAGGATAAATCATCTGACGTTAAGGCGAATACACGTACTATCATACGTGTTTAACGTAGCGGCGGTTTGCTCTGCATCGTGGGAGTTTGTTCTTAAATAAATTTCCCATTTTTCAGATAACCTCCCCCGTTACAATATATATACATATATAAAATAGAATCAAATAGATAAGAAGAAAAATAATTAGAGCGAAGATTTATATATGGGATCAGCTACAAATAACAAAGAAAGAAATGCATTACAGACTATATTGGACATGCTCGAAACATTTGGATCGAATGGGAGTGGTCTCAATAGTAACGTTGTTACAGATGACTTCGATTTGCTGTCATATAATAGCTCAGAAATTGTGTTGAATGGAGAAGAAAAATTTAGAATAAACAGAATAGTTGGTGATAGTGCTTATTTAGATCATTCTCCAAAATTCTTTTTAATGCACAGACACATCATAAACTTTGAAGAGAATGTGCTGTTGACGACACGTTAAAACATTGGAATGAAGAATTTTCAGCAGTAATGTATTCGCATCCTGCCCATCAGTACAAAAGTTCCAATGACTACAAAAAATTAATGAATTTTAATTTTAATAAATTAGTGAATGGGAAAATTAGGCCTCTTACGTAAATTATTCAAAGTAAATTTAGAAGCATTTACTAGAACAAGCAATGAGAACAAAACATTAAAAAAGAAGATAACTGTAGAACTCATTCACAGAATCAGTCGTGCTCCTATACATTATTTACTGGATCACGTACTAGCGGTCAGTGGAAAGTTTTACAAAAGTTATCTAACAATCCTACAGCTACAGTAGTAAATGCCGTCTCATTAGATATTTTAAATGAAGAAAAAACACTTTGAAGATAGAAGTACACAAAAAAGTCTTATACCAGAAGATGTTAGCGGATTAATAGATACTTTAGAACAAAATAACAATTATTCAACAAAAAAATCTAGTAATCATATAAAAGCAGGCATTGAACAATTTAAGACAAAGAATGTAACTGGACAAGAAACTTTTATGCTATAGGTAAAAATTGATAACCGAAGAGAATAAAGATATTTATTCATTTACATACTCAAATGATAAGGGTGTAATTGATGATGTTGTCAAGTATCCTGCTAGAACGAATGAAGTGAGCAAGATAGATGATGGCGACGTTATAAAATACGATATTAAAACGAAAGAAAAATGCAAGACACAAAAATTAACGTCTTTCAAACATTTCAGTAGCATAAATGATACAAGTAATGAATCTGATTTATCGGAATCTGATGTAGAAATTACAGATGATTATGACTTCCAAGAAAAGCGTGAGAGAAAAGAGGATAGCAAAAAAATGAAAAATGTACAGAGAATTACATTTGATCACGATATTGGTACAATTATGGTACCGTCAACGATTTTGAAAGATAACTTAGGTTTTACTGACGACGATAAATACGAGTTGTGCTAGAAACCATTCTGTTACATGAATTTAAATGCACTTGTTCGTTGAACTTTGGTACAATTCGTCATAATGCTAGAGACACGGTGGTTTATGTAAAGTGTAGACATACCATTTGTATGAAAATGAAAATTAAATTGAAATTCAGTATCCATAATATAAAAGTTACTTTAGCAGTATTGCACTTATATTCTACGGAAAAAATAAAAGTTATGCATGAAAAAACTGAAGTCCGAAAGAAGAACGTAGAAAATGGGTAGATGAAGCACAACGTGTAGCGTTCAGAATCATATTAATTTAGTAATACGGAACTCTGATGCTGGCTTTGAAGCAGATGACCATATGCAAAATATAAGAAGGAATGCAAGCTGTTTCAGAGCGAAAAACTGCTAATCGATTGAATCTAAAGTCTGGCGATTTGTTGAATCTTTTCGAAATGTGGATACAGTATCAAAAATTCAAAGATCCTTTCTTAAGAAGAGTGCAGCTTCCATTAACAGTTGTAATGTACGCTGAGCAAGAGTTAAGATTAGAGTCATCGCTTAAAAAAAATTTAATACTTCATATCGATGCAACTGGTTCTAATGTGCGTAAACCTCAAGATATTACTTGGAATAGAATATATTATTATAGTATCTTATTCAGACATGATGTCGCAATAGTTAAACTGATACACATGATCACGTCAGAACATGGAATTTTATCGATTAGTGCAAGGCTAAAAGAATACAAATACTTTGTAATGAAATGTCACCCCAACGACCATTCTTTAAATGTACAGTTTCTGATTGGTCTTGGGTGTTTATACATTCTCTAATACAGGAATGGGACAGTATGACGCTAGTACAATACAAAATGTGTTATATAAGTTTTGTAGTAAAGGTACAAAGGTACAGAGTTGCCTAAAGAATTAATACATATTGAAATATGTTGTTCTCATTTCGTCCATTTAGTATCTCGTTCAAGTAAAGAGAATTATAAAAACTTTGTACATAATAAAACCGACGACAAATAAGTCCAAACAGATGTCCGAAATATCTTTCTCGATTGTATTGGATTGGTTATAGAAAACTTATAGATGTTGATGAATTATTCGAAAATATGTGTAATTTATTATTGAGTACAGAAAAAAAAAACGCCAGTGAATTTCTCAGAAGAATAAATTTACTCCGAAGTAAAAGTATGCTAAAAAATAAAAATAAAGCATGCTAAATCACTGGAAAATAACTTTGCAGAAAAAGACGAAAGTCAAAATGAAAATGTTACAGAAGACCTTGAAATTATCAGTAAAGAAAATCACTCGACTGCTATGTACAAAAAATATTCGTTTTATCGTCGTTTCTACAACAAATACATCATTATTTATGTAAATAGACATGATCCTCAAGTTCCAGTTCCAAAGAAAGTGTCAAATGAATATTACGTTCCTGAGTTTTTTCTTGTACATATGTGTGAATATTGGATGCCGTATATAGTTTTGTGGAGTGGACTAGATTTGGATGTCATCGATAAGGAAATAAGCAGGATAAGTAATGCATACATCGAAAGTTCAACAATAGTGACAAAAGAAAAGCTATTTAAAGGAAATACTAGGTCATGCATTGGCGATGTAGTTCGCATTTCAGATACAGATAGGCAACATACTGTAGCTGTGGTAGAGATTGGCATAAATACAAAAGGAACGAAGTCATCCAGTCGAAAATCTATGTATCCAGACGCTCATCTCAATGCAGGCTTGGCTAAAAAATTGGATAGGCAACAGACTGCCGCTCTAGTAAAGAATGGTGTAAATACCAAACGAATAAAGACATCCAGTTGTAATGCGGTACATTACAAAGCTTTGCCTGAGAGTGTTGCATTATTTGCAACACCTAAGGAAAGCCATCTCTGTCCATTGCCGCCCCGTAACCAGCCGTATAAAGCGAACCCAGACGCGCCCTAACACAAACACTTATCTCTTTTTATGACCGAACACCAACACCGGAGAAATTAACGAAGCAAGCCGACGAACACGATCCGACGGATACTCGGACTACTGAGCGAGAGCGAGCGAGACTGAGCAAGCGAGACAGACTGAACGAGAGCGAGCGAGACAGACTAATCGAGAGCGAGAGAGATAGACTAAATAAGAGCGAGCAAGATAGACTATATGAAGCGAGCGAAATGATAAATAGAATTAAATGTAAATGCGAAGATGAGAGCGCTACGAATGAAACGACTTTAATTATTATTATTCACAATTAATTAAAGTTGAATTTTTAATATGAAAAATGGAAAAATACAGAAGTAGGAAAATTCGTATGCGACTGAGACACCCCTTTATTGTAATGATAAGCGACAAACATTCCGACAAATGAAATTGATAATTGACTGACGAAATTCGAACTTCTGACGAAATTCGATGGTGACGTCACGACCAATAAGCGAAATAGAACAAAATTTGATTTCCGTCCGCATCGAAAAATAGATAAGAGTAGGGGTAGATCTTTCTGATCGATCAATGCTAACCGACTTAGTGGGGAGAGAGAGATGGTAAATAGCGGCAAAAGTAGGAGATAAAATGAGGGCGCTGTATCTCTCTCATTTACATGCTCACCAATGATGAAATATTCGGAGGGCGCTACCGATATCCGAATTAGCATATCGGCCAATAATAGGTTTTCTTCTCCGAAAGAGGAAAGGAAGGGTGATCTTTTACCGCGAAAAGCCGATTCTCGTCCATTTTGCCGCTATCTCTTGAGCTGGAACGAGTGACCTGTGTCAAACAGCCTAATCTTCCAATTTCGCTCACAGAATCTTCTACCGAAATCGTAAGTAGGCAAAGTGCGACTCATGATTAGTAACTGCGAAATGCGGGCGTGAATTTCTCGGCCTAACAGGTCGCCGCGACGCGTGGATCCATCGACGCCGATCTCTCTGGTACGTAAAGTGATTTGCGCTGACCATTCCACCCCCCCCCCCCCCCCCAGGGGACATGTGCGTTATCGCATATGTTCAGGTCTGGCGCACCCGGGGTCCCCGAGCTGGGAGCAGATGATCGCCATCTGCTTCCTAATTCCGCAATCCCTTCGGTCGCTTCAAAGACCTTAGTAAGGCGTAGCTGGGAGATGTTGCGGCTGAAAGGGACTGGAGACTTGGCTTCACCGCCCGGTCACGCGGACGAGGGGACCGCTATAAAAACCCCCCGAATCCCAAATTTTGGTGTGTGGCGAAGAGATGTATGGCCCGACGGTATTCGGGTCCCTAGCACACCATCCTCTGGTACTTGTGGCGAGTTCTGGGGTGTAAATTTCCTTACCGGATACGACGCACTGCCCGGCGGACCTTCTAAGTCGTTCAGAAAGAAGATCCCCCTCCTAAGGGAGTATAGGTCCTTGACTCGTTCTCTTGATAAAGAGGGGGAAAGAACCAGATGATGACACACACCAATAAAAAAGATAAAAACAAAAATAAGAAAAATAAAAATGAAACAATAAGTCTCCCGCTTGCGGGTGAAGATAATACTGGGACCACCACCTCCCACACTACTTCCCACTCTGACTAGAATGGAAGTTCGGACGAGAGGTCGAGATCTCGATCTCCCGTTGGTCGTAAAGATAAAGGAGGCAGTCATCCGACTGCTACTCTTATGGTTGCTTCGGGAAAAAAACAAAAGGAAAATAGGAAAAAGAGGGAAGAGAAGATAGCGATGGCCAGGATGAAACAAAGGAATGAGAATGTGGTAGAAACGGAAGGTGAGATGGATGACGATATGGAGATTGAAATGGTTGCGAGTGAGATACGGAAGAGGAATGCGGAGCGGATGGAATGAGAAAGGAAAGATCTGTCTGTGGTCTGCGAAAAGATAGGCGATGGCCCAAAGAAAGTAAAAGTAGAACCAACCGGGAATGAAGTTGGCGATAAGACGAATTAAGTGGGTGAAGGGGTTGGTGGACGGGAGAACGTGAAGAAAGGATGAAAGAGTGCACGTCTGCAGGAAGCAGAATGGAGAAGGATGACTGAGGCGATTGCTGTCGCCCCAAGAAGCGAGCTGAATGAGATGCGGTCTGTCGCCCACGACCTTAGACGCGTTGTCCTTAGCGACGCAAATAAGGTCACCAAGTGGGTTGCTGACTCCGTCTTCCAGCAAGCTGCCAGTTACGAAGATATAATCAAGCGATTCGTTGTTGAGAATGCACGTTTGACGGGTAAAATGGAAGCTTGCGAAGTCATGGAAAAATGTATAGAACGTATGTGTGGTGGTGTGACGAATGTTGTGAAAGTTATGGGTGAGAAAATGGATGCGAGTATCAGACGTATGAATGAAGTTTGTACGAATGTATCGAACGTGATTGAAGGTGCAAATGCTGACGGAGTGAACGAGCGAGGAAATATGCGTGGGAAGCCAATAATTAAAAGCTATGCTGTTGTTTTGAAGGGAGCGAATGAGGATCTGACGAGTAAGGAAGTGCAGCAGCGAGTGAATGAGGCAATAAGGCCTGATGTAAATGTGCGGGTGAATACGGTGCGTCCTGCGAAGAGCGGGGGTCTAGTGGTCCAAACCGCTAGTAAGGAAGACAGAGATAAACTTGTTCGATTTTCCGGTTTGGCTGATGCTGGTCTCACAGCTAGTGAACCTAAGACGCTGAACCCCCGTCTGATGCTCTACGACGTACCGTGTGGAATGAGTGAGGGTGTGATAATAAAAGGTATGTATGAGAAAAACTGTATGGACCTTATGAATGCAGATGAATTTAGAGCGAATCTGAGAATCGTTAGGAGAATGGAAAAGACAGATGCGCATGTAGGAAATGTAGTGGTGGAATGCCCGGCGAATTGTTGGGACAGAATGGTGAGTCATGGACGGGTGTATGTGGAATGGTCGAGTTTTAAGTGTGTGAGCATGTAAGTGTGCTCAGGTGTTTCAAATGTATGCAGTATGATCATAAGGCGAGTGAATGTAAAAATGAAAGGGTGTACTTAAAGTGTGGAAAGACGGGGCACTTGGCCCGAAACTGTGGAAGGGCGGAGGACTGCCGGAACTGCATATAGTGGGGGCAGCCCTCCGATCACTCCGTGGGCTCGTGGCTCTGCCCCGAGTATGAACGGAGGGTGAGAATGTTGGAAAATCGACTAAATCATGGCTAGTACGGTTGGAAACTGTGAGAATGCGAACTTAAGGATCCTGCAGGTGAACTGCCAGCGTTCTTACGCTGCTATATGCGACCTAAGTGAGACGACCATCAAGGAAAGAGTACAGGTCCTGCTACTGCAGGAACTGTACTTGCGTGGAAGCGCCCGCGGTTTATCTTCGGGATCCAGTATATTTCTGAGCACGAGTGGGAAAGCATGGGTAAGCTTTATGTATGTTCTGCATACTTCAGGCCCTTTGGTAGAGTGGAAGTTGGTCTGGAGTATGTGGATAAAGTGATTGAGACTGTGAATGCTGCGAGACTGATTGTGGGAATGGATACCAATGCTAGCTCCGTGTTATGGCATAGTAAGAACATGACTCGGGGCAGCAATGCATGTAAGAGAGGTGACTGTATCAAGGATTGGGTGCTAAGGAGGGATATATGGATATTGAATGCGCCCGGGGACAAGTACAGTTTCACCGGGGCCAGGGGGCAGAGTGACATTGATGTCATTTGTAGTGCCTTGGTTGTACAAATGACTGTGTATTTGAATGGAGCATCAGGGAGGATTGGGGACTGAGTGATCACAATCCAATCCTCCTTAACATGTGTGTAACCGGAACACAACCAGCACATAAGAGTGATAGGATAATAAAATGGAATACTAGAAAGTGTAATTGGGAAGTGTATGTTCAAAGGGTGGAAGAGCTTGCGAACGAAACGGGATATGACCTATGCGACTATGACTGTGAATGAACGTGTTGATACTATGCATGAATGGATTCTACGGGCTAATGATGAAAGTATAAAAAGAGTGAAGTCCGATAATACGAAGGAGGGAATAGTATGGTGGAATGATAGATTAAGTGATCTCAAGAAGAAAGCGAGAAAAGCAAGGAAAAAATATCAGAGAGAGAGCGAAAAAGAAATGGTGATGTCGGGCGCGTCAAATGGAAAGAATGGAAAGTGTGTGCGAGAGAATACAAATGCGGCTTGAGAGAATCCAAGGAAGAGGAATGGAAGATATTTATCAAAAGAGAAGGATCGAAAGACCCTTGGGGTAAGGTGTACAAGCTGTGTATGGGAAAAATGGAACGAAATGGTGTGATTGAACTGAGAACTAGGGATGGATGGACGAAGAACTGAGTGGAGAGTGCGAATGTGTTGATGAACGAGTTTTTCCCTCTAGATGACGGTATTTCCATCCCGGAGATGAAAGGGAACGAATGCACGGATGATTGCTTCAGTGAGAATGAGCTCTTATGCGCGATTGGAAAGATGCGAATGGCTAAAGCGCCTGGAATGGATGGGATTACCAACAGTATGATTAAACATGTGTATATAGCAATCCCGAAGTTTGTGAAATGCATGTATGATGGTTGTCTGAACGAAGGGATATTCCCCACTAAATGGAAGGAGGCCAGAGTTGTTACGCTGCTGAAGGCCGGCGATAAGGATCGGGCTAACCCCGCTCCTACCGACCCATCAGTCTACTTAGCGGCTTAGGCAAAATCCTCGAGCGAATGCTATTAGAAAGAATGAACGTGAAAATGACTGAGCGATGGAATGAACGACAATATGGATTTAGAGAGGGTAAATGCACGGAGGATGCATGGACAAAGATGAAGGATGTTGTGAATGAATCTAAATGTAAGTATGTATTAGGACTGTTCGTAGACTTTAAAGGTGCGTTTGATAATCTATTGTGGCGAGTGATAATGGATTAATTGAAAAAGAACGAATGTGCAAACAATGAGTTGAATGTTTGGCGTGACTATTTCCGAGAGAGAAAGGTATGGATGATCAACGGAATGGATGAGATATGCAAGAATCTGAAAGAGGGGCTCCACAGGGTTCCATCGCAGGACCGTTCCTGTGGAACTTATGTATGAATGTGCTGCTGAATGACTTGTACCGAGCGAATCAGGAAAGAATAGGAAATGAGTTAGAAGAAATCAATATGGAGAATAAAGAGAGACGCACGAAAGTTGAGAATGAACTGGTGCCGCGCTTCTTCGTGGAGGAGGACTTGGCTTATGCCGACGATCTCCTCCAGATCGTGGAGGGCGATACCAGGAGAGAAGTGGAAAGTGTGGCTGCGAGGAGAATGAAAATTGTATACGAATGGGGTAGAATGGTCGGAGTGGATGTATCCGATACAAAAACAGTGGGAATGGTTTTGAAAGGAGGACTCGAAATGAAGAATACATGTTGAGTTGAATGAAAATGATGTGAGAAAAATTAAGTTTGCAGAAGAAATACGATATTTGGGGGTAAAAGTAGGTACGAACATTAACTTTAGTATGCATGTCGACGGAATGAATGAGAGAGTAACTGGGATAGTGGGAAAACTAAAAAGAGTGCTTAGGAAAGACTGGGGCTTAAATAAACGGACATTGAGTGTGCTCGTGAAAGGCTTGGTAATACCTGCTGTGATGTATGGTGCGAGTGTGTGGCATGAATGCTTGAGCTTAGTCAAGAAGCGTTAATTGTTGGTTAGATGCCAGAGGAAAGTCTTGTATGCGTGCACGAGAGTGTGTAGAACGGTATCTACGGATGCGATGCAGATAATCTTTGGATCGCTTCCGTGGGACCTAGAATGTATGAAACACGTGTGCATGTATAGAGCAAGGAAAGGCTTGAGTATGGGTGTGAATGGACTGGTTACGGATGAGGATGTGAAAGATATGTGTGTATCTAATGTGAAAAAGCTAGTGAATGACAGAGCGAATGAAGTGTGGCAGAGAAGATGGGATGTGAGCAGTAATGGACGTGTCACGTATGAATGGATAAAAAATGGCACCTTTCCAGGCGGGGCGGAGAAATTCGACCCTGGCCTGCGGGTGGCGTACATTTTGACGGGGCACGGGAGTCTTAATTCGTTCCTCTACTCGAGGGGCCTAGCAGACTCTCCGGAGTGCATGTGTGGATGGGGTAATGAAGACTGGGTACATGTTCTGTGTGATTGTGAGATGTATAAAAGATTCAGAGATTTAGATGGTATGAATATAAGAAAGGAAGGTAACAAATGGGATGTGTCTGGTGCGCTGTGCAAGCGTGAATACTATGAACGTATGTGTATGTTTGTGAATAGAGCCTATAAGATGAGAGCGAGTGTAATTGAAAGAGTGATGCGTGATGAGGAATGAATGGAAAACCTACCGCAGGAGGGTCCTAGCTCCCTGGTCTCTCGGGAGAGAGACTATGGAGAGTTATGACCTTCGGGCACAGCGAACCCGCGGATCCGAGCTAGCTGACCGGTGCCGGGGGTGGTAAGACCCCCAACCGGGACTCATACCAGAGTATATAGACGGTACCACGGGAGATCGGGAGCCCGCGGGGAACTGATGTCTCCCGTCCCGGTCGCTGGGTTGGATTCGTGGTGGCAGTGGTTGAAACCCTATATCACGGGGTAGTAGTCGGGAGGAGTTGAAAGCTGCTTAGGGTGTTAGCGTGAGAGCTGGAAACTCTCTCTGACTACGACGTGTGAGTTGCGGTCTCAACTCGGGGAGCGACCTGTATAGCCGTTAGGATTTTAGATGGGTCCCGAGGACCCCCACCGTGGGTCCTCCGGAGACTTACTCTCTCCGAAGGTAACGGTAGACTCTGAGGCCTACTGACCTCGGGGTCGCGATGGCCGGGCGTATCCCGGCCCCGTTACGCACGTAGGCGTGTGGTGTGGTTAGAGCCTTCGAGGCAGGTACCGCACCTAAAACAATAAGGGAGCTGACCATTCCACCATTTCCCTGAACTGACGGGATTAGAAGAAGGTGATCGAAGAAGAAATCAGCGATCTATATAATTCGCGTTAACCTTCGTTATCTCCCCGAATCAGAACGTGAGTGTTATAATCGAAGATATAGAAATTCAGTGTCTAGTTTATTCGTGTTGACCTTTCGCCGTTATTCGAATTTAACGCGCGTGTTAGAGTTAGGCACGAAGAAGATTAGTGTTTAGCTCATTCGCGCTGACCTTTCGCCTTTAATGCGAGTGTTAGATTAATCGGAAGTCAGTTAGTGTTTGAGTTTGGTCGCGTTAACCAATTGCTCGGTTATTAAGGTGTAGCTTGAATATCAAACCTAATCAAACCAGGTATTAATTATTCGATTACGTGGCGCTGACCATTCCGCTATTTTCGTTTAATCGAAGACCGAATGAAAAGACTGTTAGTCTATTAATTCGCGTCCTTACTGTTGCGTAGAATCGTGCTGAGTTATACTGACCTTTCGCTAATCAGACCATTTGTATATGTAGGGTGAAATAAAATTAATAAAGAGTTGTCAATTTTTTTATAATTTTTACGACTTGTTATCCTACCTTTTTTGCATGCTGATTATTTTCAGCTGCGGACGGTTGTAATCGGGAAACACTGGTACGTCATTTTTTGGTTCCCACGATAGGTAACATACGCGTGAATTCGAACATACTTCCGACCCGAGATAGAGTGTCACAACCTAAGCTGCCGGTATATTACGGATGAGAGGACGGAAGGAAACCAAATTGTTGGACATCAAAGGCCTGAAATAGAGGAGATCGCGGGTCCACGTACGTTTGCCCACACTGCGCAGTCGCCTTGGAAGCAAACCGGAATACGTCGCGATTCTACGCCCTATCCCCGACGATCGCCCTAATCACACGGCGGTCTGGCGCTATAAAATAATCGGGGATGAAGAGCCAATCAGACCTTATGGTGGAAGAGCTTCGAGAGCGCGGCTAAGACCCCCCGAAATTCCCCGCCACACAGTCTAAAGCTGACGTATCCAGATGCGGTTCCAAATCCAAACTTGGCTGAGAAATGGGACAGAAAATTTTCAGCAGATGTGAAAATAAATATAAAAATTAAAGAGAAAAAAACTCACTTAGGAACTTCAACAATTTCCCATAAAATACAACAAATAGATGCCGCCGTTCAAGATGACAAATCGAAAAACAATTTACAAGAAAATCTTGCATCTTTATTGGAAAGTCATTCATATACAAAAGAAAAATTGACGAATGATAATAACATAATATCAACAGAATTTAAAAAAAACTATACAAAAAAGAGAAAATCAACAGAAGATAAAGAAATTATTATTAAAAAAAGAGAGTTACATGGAAAGATCAACAAGTAGACGAATTCACAAAAAACACTGATAACAACAAAGACTTGTTATTATCAGAAGCTCCCATGATGAGTATTGGCGAACCCGATAACAAAATGATTGACTTGAATAATGATATAACAGCAAGATCAGCGGTATCGATTACAGGTATGAGTCTTCCTACAATAGATTACCAAGAAAATTTATAAAATTTAAAAGAAAATGATAATTTTGTATGTATTATGCTTGAAAGTATCACCTGTACTAATGATATAAAAAAGAACTATGGAACAAGGCAACGTAAGCAAAAAATTAATGAAACAACAGATAATCTTCTGAAGATTAGAAAAGATCCGATAAATAGACAGTTAATAGATAAATATCATAACTTTTCTCATATGTAGCTAGAGAGATTTTCAAATAACATTATTAAAGAACAAATGTATTATTTTAAGCCAAATTCGTCTACAATTACAGTCGCCAAATTCAAATCGTCAGCATCTTATGATGAAATTGAAATAACGGTAAAACAATTTTCATCTCTAAATGGAGACAATTGGATCAATGGTTTAATTATTGATGCTTACAGGGCTATTACTATTGGTTCGACTATCAAAAATTGGAAACAATGTACTTACATATCCACTGACGACACTTACATGATTCTGGGAGGTGGTTCCGACAGTAGAATCAATAAAAAACGTAAAATTTGTAATACGCAAAGTCTTCTGGGAAAAGAAATTTTGCTGCCTTACATATCTTCATCATTGGCGTTTATAAGTGGCAAACGTAGGAAAAGAAACTTTAGCCATATTACATCCATATGAAAATGGTAATGATGAAGAAAGAGTTATCCAAGCAAGAATTTCGTGAAAGTTTGCAGTCCTTCTTCAAGTTTTTCTAAGCTGAGTAAGATTGAATAGGCTATTGCAAAAGGTGATAGAAAACCATATCAACCTATCAGTGATCCAAACAGTAGTGGACTTTATGTAATGTTCTAACTCAAATTTTTAATACGTGGAGATGATATATGTATGAAATTTTATCCTAAAGATTTTGCTGAGGAAGTGGCTCATGAACTATTGTTACTATCCGAGAATATAGCATCAATTTGTACAAATTGTTTTAATACAGATTTTTAAAAACGGTGCTTCTATAAAATGTGGAATATGTCAACGATTTTGTCACGTAGACTGTCTGGACAAGTCATATGTTGATACAGACAATGAAGAAAAATTATTAAGAACAAAATATAAAAGCAAAAGAGCAAAAACTGTAAAAACAAGCATATCGGATAAATTTATTTGTAAATTATACCTTAAACATTTAAAAAATTATGTTCGAATAAATTATATTGGAAATAACGCAGTACCGTTACTAAATCCAATTGGCTATGAAAATTGAATTACAAATATAACGATGTTATCCTCCAAAAATTAAACATAATGTGGAAATATATATGGAATAACTTAAAAAATTATATTATTTTTTTATTAAACTGTATTACAGAAAAGGATATGCAGTAGCGTACATAAAGGGGAAAAACTGTTTCTTTTATCAGAATTCAAAAGAACGTGGAAATATATACCGAATAATTTAACAAATTATATTATTTGTTATTTAACTGTACCACAAAAAACGATATGCAGTAGCGTAGGTAAAGTGGAGAAAAAGCTGTTTCTTATATTAGAATTCAAAATAACGGGAAAATATGTACCGAATAATTAAAAAATTAAATTATTTCGATATTCAACTCTACCATAAAGATGATACGCAGTAGCGTACGTAAAATGGAAGTCCATAATTATCAGTCACTTCAAGTAGAATCAAATATAACGTAGAAATATAAACCAAATAATTAAAACATTATATAATATCCATATTTCACTGTACCACAAAAAAGATACACAGTAGCGTCTGTAAATTGGAAAAAAAAATTAACAGAAAATTGAAGTGGATACCGCTTTTAAAGCAGCTAAGATATGGAAAATTATCTCTAAATGGAAATATAATCATAATGTACAGGTCTCAAGCCCTGAACAATGCTGAGATAAAGTTGTCTTTAAATCTAAAACTTTATATGTAAGAAATAATTAAGAATTTTTAATAAGGAAGTGCAGGTTACAAAAAAGGATAATGGTCAATTATATGATTACACTGAAAAATATTTATACATTATTAAACATACAACAATGGAATATGGGGACAATTAAATAAGAATCGGATGATAATAAACGGAATATTTAGACAAATTTCAGTAATAAAAAATATAACTATACTTATATTAAACTCGCAATGAGCAGGAATTTTAAAGGACTGTAGGGGTGATTATTCAGGGCGCGACAAACGAAACTTGGCACGCACATAGACCTTACTTATATCTAGTAGGGAAACCAAATATTATAAAAAAATATTGTGTTGCGGGGGAAAGCTGACATAAATTACTTGGAAATTCACTGGGAGCGGGCATTTCTGAGGGCTGTAGGGGTAGTTAATAGGGAGCGCGACAAACGTAACTTTGTACGCATATTGAACTTATATCTAGTAGAAAAACTACATTTTATAAGAACATATTGTTTTGCTGGGGTATGCTGATATAAATATCTTTGAAATTCGCTATAAGCGGCATTTCTAAGTGCTGTAATGGTAATTAATAGGGAGCGTGACAAACGTAACTTTGTACATATATAGATCATACTTGTATCTGGTAGGAAAACTATTTTGTAAGAAAATATTGTGTTGCTAGGGTATACTGTGTGACGGTAAACGTCAAATTAGCGCTGATTATTTAGCTTAATTGCTGCCTGTGAGGGCAGCATCTGCCGGGGGGACGAAATAGGTAACGAAGGAATTCGGTACGCGAGCAGACGGAACGCGCGCAATAGAATTTGAACCAGTGAAGCTTAGACCATCCTAGTGTCCGCCCGCCTTCATTTTGAGCCACCGATTTACGTGCCGCAAAACCTCGAAAGCCATAACGAGAACAAGTGTCAGCTAGCTGTGACCGCTGTTCACGAGGAGCCGCTTGACTGCAGAGGAAAGAGAGTACGAGCTATCGGAAGTGTGTGTGAGGTTTCGTCATCGAGGGCGAAACCATAAACGCGTGCGCGCGTTCGCGACCAGCAACAGAGACAATAATAAACAGTTTCATGCAGTGCGACTGCTCTTCGTTTTCTCCGATCGCCTGCAAGTATAAGGTAAGCTGGCCAGCTTAATTTCGCGATCGCGATCGTATGAACAATAATTTAATTCTAATATTTGATGCGTGCATGTAACGGCTCTAATAACAAAGAGCAGCGAGCGTACCGGCAAAGCGTGTTGTCGATGAGCGAGCGTGAACGTAAACAAACGCGCGGGCCGACCTTCTGTAGAGTATGAGGGATAATAAAAGATCCAATTTATATTACTAACAAGTGTTTTCTTTGATTCTCTCATATCTTATAGCTTCCACTTACTCCCGATTGATTATAGGTTATTTACACTCTCCTTAGATTAGACAATTTACTGGTTGACTGACGCCCGTCCTCACATGCTCTCCGTTTCGTATACTGAGCATAATTAATTACGCGCGTCCTTTTAGTGTAATTGCGCGCATAAAATAATTAAACGATTTTACCCCGTTACATGGCGCCCAACGTTAAAGAACCTACGGTGTTTTTGATAGTGCAAAACACCGGTTCTCAATAGTAAACTCGCGCCCAGTCAACCAACGACCCAGGTGGCAATCAAGTGTTGTTGTGCGCACTTGACACCGAAGGCCACATTAGTAAACAAAACCTATTAGCTAGCTTGCGAAGGCCCGCCGCGGCGAAAAATTGTAAATATTAGCTGTGAACGCGTGCGAGTGCGACCGAAAGATTCTTGAACGTAAACACCAACGAATTTTGAAAGTTGCCGCAAATAATATTATACCCGTTGGCCCGGGGAAAACTAACACCGGCAATTTTCAAACAAAATTAATTTAATTGAATAATTTTATTTGACATCGTATTGTCGTAACGTAAATGTGTTTTTTTTAATATTATTAACTGCGGTTATTGGTGATTACGCGCAACGCTCGTTACAATATTTTAAATACTAACTCACACAGTCGTACTAACAAATAGTTAGTGCGTCTGATAGGTAGGATAATTATATTGCGTACTAACGAGCGAAGAATCTTTCGGCAAATAATTCGTAAAACGCCGTTGATCAAGCCCAGTGTTGGCTAATAAAATTTTATTATTTTTTCATTCGGCGTACGAATTATAATACAACACTCGCACGCGCGTAACATAACTGTAAATTTTACAAAGAAGGCAAACGCAAGCGAACAATCAGACAATTATGGACCGCACTCAGACTGAAGTAGAAAATTAGGTATGGACGCTCCAGGATGAGGAAATCGAAGAATACCTCGACCAGCTGGAGCTCAAAACTAGCGGGAGCAAGCTCTCGAGAGCTGCACGACTGTACAACTGGCTACTCGGCGACTATTCCGCAGCAGATTTCGCGGAAGTCGAACACCAACACAGCAGTCCAGCCAAAAGAGCCGCCCTACGCTCGGAGCTAATTGTGTCTCTATGCCAGGAACACACAGCATCCGAGCAGGAAGGAGAACTCCCGCTAGCCCAACTATTACAGAGCGCGAACGTAATATCGCGAGTTCAAAAAACCGCGATAAACATCGCGAATGCCCTGGACAGCGGAGAAAAATCAAATAGTAAGAAGGAAATTACTATAACAACTGACGAAGGCAGCCAGTTTAAACTCCCGCCGGCATTCGCGGTGATGATACAAGACCTCATCTTCCGGTCTAGGGAACATGAGAGGAAGTGGGAGGTACAAGACTCACGAAATTCAAATGCGTCTAACCTAACCCATATAGTAGAACAAATCGTCAGTACCAACATCAAGGTGCAGGAACAAATCGACAACCTGTCAACCAGGATGAAGGAACTGGAAGATGCCGTACACCGGAATATGCGGCAAGATGAGTCAATCAGTTCCAGTGAGGAACCACAACCGGAAAACACGCGTAGGAGCGTCGCATTCCAGGATACATTTACATGCCATTACGACGCCAGGCTACCCCAGAGCACTCCAGCCGGACCCGGACTGAGGCCCACGGGGGCCGCCGGCAGGACCCCCCGCCGGACGCCCCCTTTCGGAGAGGGTGGACAGCATCAACTCGGTGGAGTTAATGCTGAAGTGAACAACCACCCGCCGAGCATGTGGTCATCCCAACAGACGTCAAGCCCGTTGTCGACAACAAGGGACGTCGGACGCATCGTCCGGGGATGGAAACTCAGGTTCTCCGGAGAAGGCAACGCGAGTATCGACACCTTCTTATCAAGGTTGGACAACTCGAGGAGCAGCGCTGGACTTACCGAAGACGAGATGCTCACGGCCGTATCCGAGCTACTCGCCGGTCCTGCCCTCGTCTGGTTCGAAGCGATGCGGAATGAATGGTTCTCCTACGCGGATTTCGAGGCAGACGCCAGAGCATGGTTTGGGACCAGCAGGCAACAGCAGCAGCGTCTAACCAAAGAGGTCCAAGGCCGATACCAGGGCCCAGACGAACCCGCGAATGTATACATCGCGAACTTGATGGGCCTAATGAGCCGGCTAAGCCCCAGAATGACGCACGAGAGCCAGCTGGACCTGCTACATGCCAACCTCCTGCCGGAAATCCAAAGCCAATACGGAGATCAGAAGTGGACTCCGTACGGACCCTAAACGACCTGGCCACGACGGCCCAGAACAACTTGCATCAGCGGAGGATGGAGCGGACGATACCGGACCCTCAGTCGACGTTGTATCCTGAGATGGCGTATCACCCCCGCACCGACGCGAGCAAGGGTCGTAAAGGGAAAGTGGCATCAATGTTCGGTGACAAACCGGAAGTCAGCGATAGATTGGACCGCATGGAAAAGGTACTCGAGAAGGTGACGCACCAGGTCGTCTATACACCGACGCCCTCGGGGGCGACACCTAATCCGAGCCTGGAATCCGTCGATGACGAGAAAAAGGTTCTGCCCATCGACGTGTTTAACCAGTTGCTGTTGTCTATCAAGGAAATGACGGCGGAAATGAAGAATAACCGCGTCGACAAAAGCTTGACTTCCGAGGACCGAACTAAAAGGCCGGAGACTCCCCGTAAACGAGGAAGAGAGTTCTCAGGGCCGATCAAATGTGCCGAGTGCGGCCTACTGGGTTACTATAGGAAGTTCTGTCCCCAGTGCAATAAGGGAAACAAGCAAAGGAGTGGATAGGTGGAGTTGATCCCACTCCTCGATCCGGTAACCCAAACCCCGTCAAAGAGATCTCGCAGCCTCCGCCAACACAGTCCACGCCATTAGTAGCGAGCGTGTTGAGCGTCGAGAAAGAGAACTCCCTTAGTGACGCCAAAGATAAGCGTGGCGGTAGAGTGCACTTGGAGAAGAAGGGTGACGACGCTAGTAAAGCCAGAGACCCTAGACCAGCCGAGGCGGTGACGTATGGATCGCGCACGCCCTCGGAGGCACGGGCTAAGGCAGATAAATCGTCAAAGAAGAACCCCACGGGAACTCCGATCGTCCGAACCAAAGGGGCTCGGACGACAAGTAACGTCACTCGACCACGCAAGAGCACAATGGTTAGCGCTATGAGGAATAAAGAGCAAAGCTGTGGAGCCGTCGAAGCTGTCTCCCGATATTCCCCGGAACAGGAGACGCGTTGGTGGCTACCGGTGAAGATAGGGGACTTCCAAATACGGGCCCTCTATGATCCGGGAGCTTCCACCACAGCCATGGGTAGTAATGCTCTACAAATAGCGTCTGTGCTGGGCGTCAGATTGGACACCACCCACGCGGGAACAGCAGGATTACCAGACGGTCGTAAGTTAACGATCGTCGGTCACGCCATGCTACCTTTCACCGTGGGAGGGTTGACGATGCCGACGAGAGTAGCCATCCTCCCTACCCTCATCGAAGAATGTATTTTAGGAGTGAACTTCATCAGGTTGTTCAGAGCGGTACTTGATCCAGACGATAACACGTTGCTGTTCAAGGGATCGCAGGCCAAAATGGAGCTAGAAGTAGCTAGCTTGGAGGCTGGTCCGAGATTAGCCACAATCGGACTGGCCGAGGTTACGGCTACACAACAGACCATGCTGCAGAAGACCATCGACGAGGCCCTATCCCGAGCCCCGACGGGCTTGGGATGTGCGGCAGCCATCGAGCACGAGATTCGGGTCGGTGATACGAAGCCAATTAAACAGCGTTACTACCCGGTATCGCACACGGTCGAGCAGGAAATGCATAAACTGGTAAGGGAAATGTTAACCCAAGGGGTAATCGAACCAGCAGACAGTGCTGGTCGAGCCCAGTGGTTATGATACGCAAGAAGGACGGTTCGTACAGATTTTGTATTGACTTCAGAAAGGTCAACAAAGTCACTGAGCCGAATGCGTATCCCTTGCCGTTTATGCAAGATATATTAAGGCGTTTGCGAAACGCGCGCTATATATCCACGCTCGACCTCAGTAGCGCGTATCACCAGATCCCACTCAAGATCGAATCTCGGCCGATTACGGCCTTTACCGTACCCGGACTGGGACATTACCAGTTCGAACGAATGCCGTTCGGTCTCTCGTACGCCGGTGCCACCTTCCAGCGGTTGATCGATAGTGTGATCGGTCCCGAATTAGGCGAATTCGCCTTCGCCTATTTGGACGATATCATAGTGGTATCGTCCAGTTTCGAGGATCACCTACGACATCTAAAAACCGTATTGGACAGGGTGTGCGAAGCTGGCCTCTCGATCAATCGAGAGAAAAGCGTCTTCTGCAAGTCTGAAGCCTGTTGATTAACCGCGAGGGGATCAGGCCAGACCCTGAAAAGGTGCGCTCTATCATGGAGTACCCACGACTAGGAAACGTGCGACAGCTGCGCACCTTCCTGGGGGTTGCTTCATGGTACCGCAGATTCTTGACCGACTTCGCCACGCACGCTCAACCGTTAACGAGGTTAACAGGAAAAAAGAGCGAATATGTGTGGGGAGAGGAACAGGAACAAGCCTTCGCCAAAATTAAGGCACTCATGATGTCCGCACCATGCCTGGGATTACCAGAACCTGATGGGCAGTACGTGCTGGAGACAGATGCTAGCGCTACCGGAATCGGGGCCGTCCTGATACAAAAAGCAGGAGACGGCGACCGAATCATAGAGTACGCTAGCAGAGTCCTTAATCCGGCTGAGCAAAACTACTCAGCTACGGAGCGCGAATGCTTGGCGGTCGTGTGGGCCATCCAAAAACTTCGCCCATACATAGAAGCGTACCCGTTCAGGGTGGTAACTGACCACAATAGCCTGAAATGGTTATACAACCTGAAGAACCCGATTGGACGTCACGCTCGATGGGCCTTACAACTTCAAGGCCATACTTTCGAGATCGAATATCGAAAGGGGGCAGACAATGTGTTGCCCGACGCCTTATCACGCGCTTTTGAGCCCACGAAGGCAGAGGTTAGCGCAATGGACTAACCGAAGTCAAGGGACAGCGCCTGGTACACGGATCAATTCCGACGCGTCGAGAGCCAACCAGAGAGATACCTGAATTGGAAGGTCGTCGGCCGGGTGATGTATCACCGAAAGCCGAGCTACGATCACCAAGGAGGAGACGGATATGGTGACGAATGGAAACTCGTCGTGCCCCCGGAAGAACACAAAGCGGTGTTGTTCAAAAATCATGACCTAGAGACGGCAGGACACTTAGGACGCGAGAAGACCTTCGCCCGTGTCACCTAGTCCTATTACTGGCCGGGAATGTACACGGATGTGAAGGGATACGTCCGAAAGTGCCAGGTCTGCCAACAGTGCAAGGTCGAGCAGCGACCGCCGCGCGGGCTCATGCAGGACCGAACATGGTCTATGCCTTGGCAAGTGGTCGCGGGCGATATCGCCGGACCCTTTCCGAAGAGCCCACGAGGGCACGAATACGTCCTGGTATTCATCGACGTATTCACACGATGGGTCGAATGTATACCCATACGTAGTGCTAACGGCAAGACGATCGTGAAGGAACTTCGGGAACGAATAATCCTACGTTTCGGCACGCCATAGATCTTCTTGTCCGACAACGGCACCGAGTTTCGTAATCAGTTGGTGGACGGGTACTTGAGAGATCAGGGGATAAAACAGACCTTCACCCCAACCTATACCCCGCAGGCTAACCCTACGGAAAGGGTTAACCGTACCTTGAAGACGATGATAACGTCGTATCTGCAGGGGAATCATAGGGAATGGGCCGAGCGCTACCCGAACTCATGTTCGCGTTGAATACGGCCGTCCATAGTTCCACCGGGGTTAGTCCGGCCATGCTCAATTACGGCAGACAACCGGGAGCCCCGAATACTCTCCGGAAACGGATGGACGAGCTCGCCGCACAAGAGGAGAGTTTGCTTCGAATCGGGCAATGGAACGAGCACATGCAGAATAGCCGTTCCGCCGTTCAGCGAGCTCACGAGAGCGCTTCGGATGAGTCCCTGAGGCAGTCCAAGTACTATAACGCCAAACACAGGGACCACAGGTTTAAAGAAGGTGATTGGGTGTGGAAAAAGAATCGCATACTGTCCTGCGCGGCGCAGGGCATTTCCGCGAAACTAGCACCCAAGTTCATCGGCTCCTTTATCGTCACGAAGGTACTTGGTGCCAACTCATATCGCCTCGCCAACCAACAGGAGGAGGTCACGGAGCTAATACACGCTAAGGACCTCAAACCCTATTATGGACGAGATGACGACATACCGGAAAATGGGACCCGAACCCGAGATGACGACGAGACCTCTACCACCGAGGGAACCGAGGCGATAAGCGTCCCGCCCAATACGAGCGACACATCGATGCACGGAAACGGGAGCGCCGACACTTCAGATAATACACTCCGAAATCACTTCGCCGTCCTCGCCGTAATCCCCCCAGCCGAGTCCCACTAGATATCCCTCCTACTAACCCGACGAAGCGCCCACGAGGAAGACCTCGTAAGTCCGCGCAAACTACACACACTATACAACATCGACAAACAACACGAGCCCCTCCTTCCATCATCGGGAAGAGGAAGAGGGGCAGACCACCGAAAGCGACAACCATGGATGCATGAAACACGGCGAACGAAGGACCTGGGAGACCGACGCCAAGGACCCCACCTTCGACTCCGGCGACGAAGGCCCTGGGCAGCCGAACAGGCGCCCACCTTCGATATCCAAAATTATTTCAGGATACTAACTCGCTGGACATTTACAGGATGCAGATTACGCTCGAACAATTCGAGCAAGCGGCAGCAGCCCTCATCGGCTTGGACTTAGGTCCCGCCGTCGAGGGGGTGGTGCATGCCGCCCTCCACCTGCTCGCCGCAAAGAAGGAGGAAGAGGAGCGAGCACGGGTGCGAGCTCACGAGAGCTCGTCATCCGTGCTCATAGAAGAGCTCCCGGTAGAAGAGCCGACCGCGGTGCCGTCGACAAGCCCCGGCATCGCGCGTGGTGACGCCGCACCGCTGCCCGGGCCCCCATCGGGACCAATCCCCAGGAAGGCCCCAACCTCGACCATCGGCACCCAGACGGAGGAGGGTGCCGCCGACGCGACCTGGCGCCCCAGGTTCACCAGTCAGACACCCCCGTCTGGCGGGCGGACCTGGGGAGACATCGTCGAGGGGTTGAGGGAAGTCGAGCACGGCTGAGCGACCCTCAACACCCTCCAACGGGCTGTGTACGCCGAATACGACGCGTACACAGCCGCGGGACACCACCCGGAAGATTTAGATTATTGGGATAAGGTGGTGTCCCGCCGTCGTCAGTTCGCGTCGGCGATTAGAGAGGTTCAGCAGCGTCACCGCCAGGCCATCGAGGGCCCGGCGGGTGGCGATCCCACGGTAAACGTCAAATTAGCGCTGATTATTTAGCTGAATTGCTGCCTGTGAGGGCAGCACCTGCCGGGGGGACGAAATAGGTAACGAAGGAATTCGGCACGCGAGCAGACGGAACGCGCGCAATAGAATTTGAACCAGTGAAGCTTAGACCATCCTAGTGTCCGCCCGCCTTCATTTTGAGCCACCGATTTACGTGCCGCAAAACCTCGAAAGCCATAACGAGAACGACAAGTGTCAGCTAGCTGTGACCGCTGTTCACGAGGAGCCGCTTGACTGCAGAGGAAGGAGAGTACGAGCTATCGGAAGTGTGTGTGAGGTTTCGCCATCGAGGGCGAAACCATAACCGCGTGCGCGCGTTCGCGACCAGCAACAGAGACAATAATAAACAGTTTCGTGCAGTGCGACTGCTCTTCGTTTTCTCCGATCGCCTGCAAGTATAAGGTAAGCTGGCCAGCTTAATTTCGCGATCGCGATCGTATGAACAATAATTTAATTCTAATATTTGATGCGTGCATGTAACGGCTCTAATAACAAAGAGCAGCGAGTGTACCGGCAAAGCGTGTTGTCGATGAGCGAGCGTGAACGTAAACAAACGCGCGGGCCGACCTTCTGTAGAGTATGAGGGATAATAAAAGATCCAATTTATATTACTAACAAGTGTTTTCTTTGATTCTCTCATATCTTATAGCTTCCACTTACTCCCGATTGATTATAGGTTATTTACACTCTCCTTAGATTAGACAATTTACTGGTTGACTGACGCCCGTCCTCACATGCTCTCCGTTTCGTATACTGAGCATAATTAATTACGCGCGTCCTTTTAGTGTAATTGCGCGCATAAAATAATTAAACGGTTTTACCCCGTTACAACTGATATAAATATCTTTAGAATTCGCTAGGAGCGGGCATTTCTAGGGGCTGTAGGGGTAGTTAATAGGGATCGCGACAAACGAAACTTTGCACGCATATAGAACATACTTATATCTAGTAGGAAAACTACATTTTATAAGAAAATATTGTGTTGCTGGTAAATACTGCAATAATTATCTTCGAAATTTACTGGGAGTGGGCATTACGGGGCGCGACATGCAATACTTGGCACACAGATAAACCTTACCTATATCTAGAAGGAAAACCAAATTTTATAAAAAAATATTCTGTTGCTGGAGAAAGCTGACATAAATTACTTGGAAATTAACTGGGAGCGGGCAGTTCTAAAGACTGCAGGGGTGGTCATTACGGGGCGCGACATGCGATACTTGGCACACAGATAAACCATACCTATATCTAGAAGGAAAACCAAATTTTATAAAAAAATATTCTGTTGCTGGGGAAAGCTGACATAAATTACTTGGAAATTAACTGGGAGCGGGCATTTCTAAAGGCTGCTGGTGTGATTATTAGAGAGCGCGACAAACGTAACTTTGTACGCATATAAAACTTACTTATATCTAGTAAGAAAACCACATTTTATATAAAAATATTGTGTTGCTGGTGAATACTGCAATAATTGTCTTCGAAATTCGCTGGGAGCGGACATTTCTAAAGGCTGCAGGGGTGGTTATTAGGGAACGCGACAAACGTAACTTTGTACTGTAACGGTTCAGTCTGATTTGTCCCTTTTTTCCCTCTGCAAAATAGCAACCTTTCATGCACGTGACAATCAAAGAAAAGCGGTAATTGAGCGAAGGCACTTTTTTGCACATACGAGTATATGCAAATGTGTTAGGGCAACTCTGCGAAAACATTATTATATAAGGAGCGTGACGTCACGACCGTGGGAAATATATTGTTTACAATGCAAAATCGACAATTATAAAGTTATTCGAATGAACAAAAGCACTTTTTTAGTCAATTTTGATGCGCTGATCCTGAATTTCATGTCGTTATAATTCTCAAGTCGGTATTTATTAGTTTAATTTAATTTACAAGTTAATATTGTCAGTTATTTTCCAATAAATAATCGTATTGTTAATTCGACTATGCGATTATGTCCACGACATATTGAAACAGAGAAGCAAGAATTTGACACTTTGGTAATTAATTATCCACTAAGTTATCGATAAATGAAAAATTTATAATTTTTTTAAACAATTAAAATTGCATTGTTAGATAGCGAGTCGATTGTACATATCTGTAAAATTAATGATTATGATTGTCACTAATTTGCTGATTTTTAAATTGTTAAAAAAGAAATTTGCAAATTCGTTTTTTAATTATTATTCAAAACTAGATAGCTATATTAATCTGTAACGGTCCTATATATGAGCTATTTATTAAATCACTGAATGTCTGCAACTAGTCTAACGTATTTATCTGTTTAGTCAAAACAATATATTAAGCGGCGCTACCTCACTGTTTACGCGACTGTATACAAATAAGAGTCGAATCAAAATAAACAGCGTGACGTTACAAAATAATAGACATAGATATAACGATTCATGATATTAAGAAAAATATGTTAATTATAGATAATTTTAATATAACAAAGTATCGATTATATAGATTTTAACATGTAGATTCAGAATATCTCATTCAATTATAAATTAATAATGAAAATCAATATGCAAAGTTGATTTATTTATTAACATATGAAATATTAGAAAAATATAAATAATTTATATGCAAAATGAATAAGCATAGAACATGAGTAAGAATTGGTTTCATTAATAACAGCTGTATAACAACTGTTATTAATAAATAAACAATTAATAATTTATTTAAACAATAAGCCATATATAGAACGAAAATAATACTTAATAATGATAAGTTAATACTTGATAATGATAACTTTATGATTTAGAAATCTTAGATAATTAATCTAATAATTGCATATTAAGATTAGAAAAAACCGTTACAAATATGAAAAATTAGTTATAATTCAAATGTTATTAATTAATTTAAATAATTAATTTTGGAAAATACTTCCAAAATTAATCAACTATAAAGTTTGTAACGGGGTAAAACCGTTTAATTATTATGTTCGCGCGACTATATTAAAAGGACACGCGTAAATTGTCAATGCTCACTACTTATCCGGGAGAGCACGAGAAAGTATGCGTCAGTCAACCAATAATCGTTATTAACCTATACTAAATTAAGTGGAAGCTATGTGAGATGAGAGAATCAATGAAAATACTTGTTAGTAATGTAAATTGGATCTTTTATTATCCCTCAAAATTCACAAAAGGTCGGCCCGCGCGTTTGTTTACATGCACGCTCGCTCGTCGACAACACGCTTTGCCGGTACGCTCGCTGCTCTTTGTTATTAGAGCCGTTACATGCACGCATCGAATGTTAGTATCAAATTATTATTTTATGCTCGCGATCGCGAAATTAAGCTGGCCAGCTTACCTTCTACTTGCAGGCGATCGGAGAAATCTACGACGAGTCGCACAGCACGGAACAGTTGTTTATTGTTTTTATTGTTCGCGGGTCGCGAATGCGCGCACACACTGGTTTCGCCCTCGATGGCGAAACCTCACACACTCTCTCTCGTTCTGGCCTCGAGCTCGTAGCTGGACAGCACCTTGGCGGCTGCAATCCTGGATCACTGGCTGTTGCTTTTTCGATGCGTGTAGACGTCAAGGGCACGTGAATCGTAAATTGCGGTAGCGTAAGCGGACGGACACTATGATAGTCTAGGCTTCACTGGTTCAAATCTTGTCGCGCGCGTTCCGTCTGCTCGCGTGCCGAATTCTTTCGTTACCTATTCTGTCCCCCCGGCAGATGCTGCCCTCACAGGCAGCAATTAAGCTAAATAGTCAGCGCTAATTTGACGTTTACCGTCACAAGTTATATGAAATTTGAATAATTTTCTATTGTAAATAATGTAATATCACGTTAATTAACTTTATTAGTTAATAACTTTTGACGACACTATTGGCGATAATTGTATATTGTATAAAATCAACAAATAACAAATTCTGTAAAATTTACATGTGTTAAAAACTTAATATTAATGGTTATTTACTTGTAAATTAAGAAAACTTATTTCTCAAAATTCGCGAATCTCTTTCGAATTTTCGATGAAATCTCTCCTGCAATAATAAGCGGGAAAATCTATGTATAAATAGGCCTACCTTTGCACAGGCTAGCATTCACTTCTAGCCTTGCAAGATGACCGCATGAGTCTTAATAAACTTGGATTAATACCTAAGTTCTTTCTCTCATTGTGATTAACTAAGCAAGACTATCCTTTCCTTATAATTTGAGTTCGACTTATAGAACATCTCGCGCTATAAGAAACTTAGGCCGAATTATATCCTATCAAAGAAAGACTTTAGCTCTGCTTATGGGACAATTCGCACCATAAGAAACTAGGGCATTGTCTGACTTTCCTCGATATATTGCACTTACTTATGTATATTTGATTTACTTATTTATTATATTTGATTCATTTATCTATTTTCTTGACAATTAGAGTAAAATCATTGGAAACAAATTCTTACTCATTAGCTAGATTACGAGAGTTCGAATTATTTTATTTATAAGTGATACGAACATCACAAATCGTTTTTAATTTGAATAACGGTCCGCTAATTACAAGCGATTTTTTTATGAAAAAATTTTCCGTAAACTTATTGTAAAATTGGCGTAAATTGATTAATGAATTGTATAACTTATAACTCTAAAAGGCGATTTTTCCTTGAGAAGCAATTTATTTCAAAAAATTCGTTATTTCATATTTAATTTTTTAAATCATAAAATTGCAATTTAGATCGAGCCATTTTGCAACAAAATATATGCAAAGTTTGTATCAATTTCAAATATAGCGTTGTAGGGGCTACCAAGCGTAGAAAGGAGCCCATTTTGCAAGTGTAAATTCGCTCGTCGCTGCGGCAAGAGGATTCACTATCCTATCTTGCTTAGCAGCTCGAGCACTGTTTAGAAATTTAGAATAGCCTCAGCAATTTCCTGAGATAAATTTCTTTATTCAGTGGTTAGCCTGCTAATTCCTCTCCTTTCGATATCTAAGTGCTCAACTCATAAGACTATCTCTCTTATGAGAAAAAAGAAGCCTTAGATATCTCCTTACCTCAAATATAATAATTGTTGAGAAATTCAATTGAGTAGTGGTTGCGGCGCTGTCGGGCCTCTCCCTGATAGATGCAATCACGCTCAATTGCATTTCAAGATGATTCATCGAGTTAGAAAACTTTGGGTTTACTACTCGAAAAATTTTCATATTTCATTTAGAATGTACACGTGTCAACTTCTTGCTACTCTCGGAAATGCGATTACGAATACAACAGAAAGAGTCAGAACTATTGAGAAAAGAAGTACAGGAATTAAGAGAGAGAATTAATCTGTTAGAATCGTGATTCGAGACGGTATGCCACGTAACAGCAACCAACATTCGCACCTTACACGAGGACTTGTTGTTTGTACACAATATGTGCACGTTCATGGTAGATTCGTTGGCCGTTCCAGCAGCATAATCACTCAAAGTTAGCGTAAACGCTTACAATAAGCTTTACTTCTTAATCTGTTAATTAAATATACTCATAAAGTCATGAAAAATAGCATAGTCTTTCATTAGTTTATTGTTAACTGAATTTTAGTAATTATTGTACGTTCTCATATGTATTGACTCTCCCAATATTTCTCTGATCGAGATGACGATTTAAGCTAACTTCCAAAATGTCCGGAAATAAACGACGTTCTATTTTTACTTCAACTGAGATCACTTCAGAAGCGATCTTAAATGAATTGAATAATGATGTTCTTGATGATGATTTGAATGATCACGATAAGAAAACTCGAGAATGGGAAAAAGCAGTCGTAGGGGAGTTGAAACAATTAGATTGTGAACAAACGAAATTATTTCACGATTTTGCATTCATGTCAGAAACGATTAACAAACTTTGCAATAAAGTCGAAAGACTAACATGCAAAATAAGTGAACAAGAGGCATTGATCTCTACTTTAAAATCCAATTTGAATGACTTAAATGTAGTTATTGAATAATTGAAAGAACGTTGCGATGAAAATTTAAATGATATTATCCGCGCTAAGAATAATAATATTAACGAAATGAAAGATAACATTTCGGAGCTCCGAGTAGAAATCAATAGTTAATGAAAATAGTAAACATATGTTTAATGAGACGATAGTAGAGACTTTCAAACAACCTACGTTGACTTGTCCAAAGTTTGATGACAACTACAAATATCATTCCATTAAATATTTGAATGATTTTAATAGATATTTACAAGCGAGCAATTGCAACACGGCTCAGTTGCTCTGTCTAATTTCCCAGTCAATAGCCGGTGTGAATTCTGCATGGTATGATCTCGTACAACGAGAAATCAATAATTTCAATGATTTTGAGCGTTTTTTTAAAGAGAAATTTTGGAATGCCGAAATCCGTAGAAACATTAAGCGGGAGATTGAATTTGGGAAGTATTATCCGAGTGGTAAAATTTCGAGGTATAATTATGCAATTCGCAAAATAAATTTAGCTTATGATATTAATGAGAGTTTAGATGAGGAAGAACTCATTGATAAACTATCACGTCATTTCGATAAGGATGTACGCTTACTAGTGCAAGCTAAAAGTGTACGCAAAGTATCGGAATTTATTAGAGTACTTTCTTCACTTGATAATGATGATTATGTGAGTAATCGTAACTTATCTAAAGAACATACGAGTGAACACCAAGTCAATAGTATCTCGATCAATCCCTCGACTCAAAAACCGCAAAATAAACGGCGAGAACGCAAGTCCAAAGCTTCCCTTGAGGAAGTCAATGAAGACACAGTGAAACAACTTGAAAACACTGCATCCTCGGGAAACGAGTAAGCGTTGCTTCTCGTAACTCGGATAAAAAGAAAAAATTTCAGCGAGTAGCAACGGTAAAAAATTACAATTTGAGTAAAGATTCGATGAAAGGATCACTATGTACTATATTTGATAATCCTCGGGATGAGATTAAGAATGAACTCGAAAATAACAAAGACAACACATATGTCAGGAAATGTCTAGAAATTAAAATAATTGTAGAGGGTATTTCGGTTGACGCATTGATTGATTCGGGTAGCGAGATTTCAGCAATTTCCGACGAATTTTACAATCAAAGTGCATCTGTCTTTAAGCAAAAACCAACCTTGCCTATTAATGGACATGTAATTTAAGTGGCTACTGGACAAAAAACGGTTAAGTTGAAAAAACAAAGTTATTTAAACGTAAGATTAGGTGACCTTTACGTAGACCTAACCTTTCTCATTATTCCCCATTTGGTAAAAGATTGCATCATTGGTTATGATACTATGAAAAGTATAAGGATGAAACTTGATACTGAGCAGGAGAGTGTAACTTTTTAAATAAATAATGTAGTGGGTTATTTGAAATATAATGAATCTTCTTTGGATGAGAAAACATATCAGAGCTTGTCGATTTGACATGAGTATGACCAGAATTTTGGCGAAGAAGCATCCTTGTTCGGAAATCTAACCCAAAACCACCTAGACGTAGGCGCCGCAAAAGATGACGATACGAATCTAACGTGGACGGAGATTAACGAAAAAATTAGCATATGCTCAAGCCTAACTGAGAGTCAGAAAAACGAATTGGCAGCATTGATATGTGAATTCAAAGATGTGTTTCGCAAAAAGCACGGACTATTGAAGATTTACACTCATAAGTTAGTACTCCAGGATGAAAAACCTTACTTTTTGAAACAGTATCCGGTTCTTTTGAAACATCGCGAAAACGTGAGAACTGCAATCAAAGAAATATTGAGAGATGGAATTATACGTAGGTCAAAAAGCAATTTTATAAATCCAGTTGTCATCAGCGTAAAGAAAGATGGATCTGTTCGATTCTGTCTAGACGCTAGCCAACTGAACAAGAAACTGGTGAAAGATTATGAAACTCCATTACGTATGGAAGACATTTTTCAGCAATGCTTTGGGATTAACTATATGTCGAGTTTTGAATTAACGAGTAGTTTTTGGCAAGTGCCACTAGACGAAAAGAGTAAGAAGTATACAGCCTTTATGATTGAAGGAAATACATATGAATTTAACGTCGTACTTTTTGGAACTTGTACAGCTGCCTTAGTAAGGGCTTTGAATCTATCCATTGGCGATTTAAAACAATTTGTAATCCCGTTTGTAGACGACATTGTTTGTATCTCGAAAACATTCGAGGAACATATCTATCATCTTCGAGCGTTATTCACTTGTTGCCGTAGAGACAATTATACTTTAAAATGTTCAAAATTGAAGCTAGTTCAAAACGAGATGGAATTTTTAGGTCATGTTATTACACCCTCGGGTATCAAGCCCCAAAGGGAAAAACTACAGCTTCTAAAAGACTTTAAAGCTCCTAAAAATCTTAAAAGCTTGCAAAGCTTTCTCGGTTTTGTCAACTTTTATACAAAATTCGCTAAGAATTATGCGGCCGTCTGTCGACCTGTAATGGATTTGTTGCGGAAAAGTAGTAGCTACCAATGGTTACCTGAGCACTAAGTGGATTTTGAGGAAATTAAAAAATTATTTATTGAAAATATCACTCTGATATATCCAGATCCTGAGAAACCATATATCCTAACCACTGATGCCAGTTACCATACGGTGGCTGCAGCTCTCTCGCAACTAAATCAGGAAGGTGAAGAAGAAGTCATAACCTTCATTTCGCGAACATTAAAAGGTACTGACCTAAATTATTTTACCACCGAGAAGGAGCTTTTAGCTATCGCATGGTCTTGTTCAAAATTAGATACATATTTAAGAGGCGCGAAGAAAATTGTCGTTCGTACTGATCACGAAGCGCTTAAATTTTTGTCGACTTGTAAATTTACTAACTCGCGATTAATGCGTTGGTGTCTATTCCTACAAGATTACAACTTGACGTGCGAGTATTTGCCAGGAAGTCAGAATAAAGCAGCAGACTTTTTATCCAGATATTTATTAAACGATCGCAACAATGAAGAAGGCGTAATTAGCATAGCAAGTTTGATGAAAAAACCATCACCAGCTCTTATAAAAAATTTTGTTAACCTTCCACATCTCCAAGAATGGGACGCTTTTATTAATAGGATTAAAACGAGAAAGTTTTAACAACCGATTCGTGGTCCAGGGAAAATTGGTGTTCAAAAGGGAAAAAAGTAAAACCAAACTTGTGCTCCCAGGGCATATGATTAATGATTTGATAACTGAACTACATGAAATGTACGGGCATGTAGGATGTCGGAAAATCTTCAAAATGATACAAGAAGACTTCTACATCCCAAAAGTACGGAAAAAAGTTAGCAGCATAATTCAACACTGTGATTTGTGCCAACGTACCAAGTACTACAATCAGAAAATAGATACAGTAATGCAACCAATTCTAGTGAATCAACCTAGAGAACTATTGTCGATTGATTTTTATGGTCCTCTGCCAACTTCAATCGGAGGAGTCACGTATATTTTGACTACCATCGATGTCTTTAGTAAATACGTCGTAATGTATCCAATGAGACGTACTACTACCCACCCAACCATTAAAAAGATTTTTGAAGACTATGTGCCCAAATATGGAAAGCCAAGATCAATCATTAGCGACCATGGTACTCAATTCACATCAAAGAATTGGAGAGAAAAGCTGGCGTCTATGAACATACATTTGATATTCTCTAGCATACGCCATCCGCAAAGTAACTCAGTAGAGCGTATACATAGAGAGTTGGAACGTTTTTTACGAGCGTATGCCCATGAAAATCCAAAAGGTTGGGCCTCGTTAATACCAAAGATACAAAATATAATGAATTCTATTTATCACGACACAATCGAATATTCACCTATGGAAGCCAGATCGCTTTTGGCATTGCTGGTTTTCCCCAAACGCTTCGACTATATCTTACAAAATTACTGATCTTCGCAAAAAGGTCCACGAAAAGCTAAGCAAGAGAGCTCTAGCGCATAACATAAATTCAAAGCATAAACCATACAAGATAAGCGACATTGTGTTACTAAAAAGCCACAATGCAACAGATAAATCGGAAGAACGTTTTAAAAAATTTATGAAACTGTACGAAGGACCATACATAGTACAATCAATCATAAGTATGGATACATATTTGCTCCGTTATAAGAATAGAAAAATTCGAGGAAAATTTCACACCTCGTTATAGTCGCCAGAGGTCGATTCACTATACGTAAATGAATTCTCAGAACTCGTGCCTATATACTGGCCTTCTTTGAGAAGAAATCTAGACAATTTTTGGCTATGGCCTTTCCAATGAAAAATAAAAGTACCCAGATCGATCTCTCGGATTTGAGGGATTTTATCCCTCATCCGCAGGGTCGGTCTTTCGTGCCATCTTATAACCTGGTACCTTGGCTGGAGTGCAAAAGAACTCAGACCCCAGCCAGGTTTCCCCAGGTTGATTCCCCACTGGCCAAGCATCCAAAACCAATGGTGAGGGAAGCTCCCATCCCCTTCCTACCCTCCAGCGTCCCTCGACCTGCTAACCCTGAGCCTGTTACGGAAGAGAAAAAAATTTCTGGGGTTGTTATTAGGGAGCGCGACAAACGTAACTTTGTACTGTAACGGTCCAGTCTGATTTGTCCCTTTTTTCCCTCTGCAAAATAGCAACCCGTCGTGCACGTGACAATCAAAGAAAAACGGTAATTGAGCGAAGGCGCTTTTCTCACACATATGCAAATGTGTTAGGGCAACTCTGCGAAAACATTACCATGTAAGGAGCGTAACGTCACGACCGTGGGAAATATATTGTTTACAGTGCAAAATCGACAATAATAAAGTTATTCGAATGAACAAAAACACCTTTTTAGTCAATTTTGATGCGCTGATCCTGAATTTCATGTCGTTATAATTCTCAAGTCGGTATTTATTAGTTTAATTTAATTTACAAGTTAATATTGTCAGTTATTTTGCAATAAATAATCATATTGTTAATTCGACTATGCGATTACGTCCGCGACATATTGAAACAGAAAAGCAAGAATTTGACACTTTGGTAACTAATTATTCACTAAGTTATCGATAAATAAAAAATTTATAATTTTTTTGAACAATTAAAATTGCATTGTTAGATAGCGAGTCGATTGTACATATCTGTAAAATTAATGATTATGATTGTCGCTAATTTGCTGATTTTTAAATGGTTAAAAAAGAAATTTGCAAATTCATTTTTTAATTATTATTCAAAATTAGATAGCTATATTAATCGTTTTTAATTTGAATAACGTTCCGCTAATTACAAGCGATTTTTTTATGTAAAAATTTTCCGTAAACTTATTGTAAAATTGGCGTAAATTGATTATTGAATTGTATAACTTATAACTCTAAAAGGCGATTTTTCCTCGAGAAGCAATTTATTTCAAAAAATTCGTTATTTCATATTTAATTTTTTAAATCATAAAATTGCAATTTAGATCGAGCCATTTTTCAACAAAATATATGCAAAGTTTGTATCAATTTCAAATATAGCGTTGTAGGGACTACCAAGCGTAGAAAGGAGCCCATTTCGCAAGTATAAATTCGCTCGTCGCTGCGGCAAAAGGATTCACTATCCTATCTTGCTTAGCAGCGCGAGCACTGTTTAGAAATAAAGCCTCAGCAATTTCCTGCGATAAATTTCTTTATTCAGTGGTTAGCCTGCTAATTCCTCTCTTTTCGATATCATGTGCTCAACTCATAAGACTATCTCTCTAATGTGAAAAAAGTAGCCTTAGATATCTCCCTACCTCAAATATAATAATTGTTGAGAAATTAAATTGAGTAGTGGTTGCGGCGCCGTCGGGCCTCTCTCTGATAGATGCAATCACGCTGAATTGCATTTCAAGACGATTTATCTAGTTAGAAAACTTTGGGTTTACTACTCGAAATATTTTCATATTTTATTTAGAACATACACGTGTCAACTTCTTGCTACTCTCGGAAACGCGATTACGAATAAAACAGAAAGAGTCCGAACTATTGTTTTGATAACGTGGGAAAGATTCAAACGTTACAGTACGCATATAGAATTTACTTATATTTAGTAGGAAAACTACATTTTATATAAAAATATTGTGTTGCTGGTGAATACTGACATAAATATCTTTGAAATTCGCTGGGAGCGGGCATTTCTAGGGTCTGTAGGGGTAGTTTATAAGGAGCGCGACAAACGTAGCTTTGTACATATATAGATCATACTTATATTTAGTAGGAAAATTACATTTTATAAAAAAATTTTCTGTTGCTGGTGAATACTGTGTGACAGGGTTGATAGCGATGTTCGCTAACCCTGTGCGCGACACTCTCCTCGAACAGATGTAGCGGCCGAGCGTGGCTATGGTTAACATAGCATTCATGCGCTCGTGTCGTTGCAGGGCCTGGAGAGGGGAGAGCGCGGCTGGCGGAGAAGACGGCGTGAGAAGGAGCGAGAGCGCGAAGAGCGTGAGAGAGAGAGAGCGAGAGAGGAAGAGGAATGGGCGAGAACGCGGAAAGCGCGGCTCGCGCCGCGAGAATTAGGAGAGCGGAAGAGATTGAGGACAGTTGGAGAGTGACCGTACGCTAATGAGGTCACGGCGCGAGAGAAGCTAGACGACGCGCCAAGAGAGAGAAACCCCAGGACGAGAGAAAGTCTTTGTGTGTCGAGTCTCCGGATGCTGTTTGAGCAGCCCCTCCGGCGATCATCATCAGACGATCGAGGAGCCGATCCCGGCCGCCAGCTGCCAACCAGCCGCCGCCGGTGATCCGACGAGCTCCACTGACGGCTGGACTGCGATTCCACCACCGAGCCGCGGGAGGAGCTACTCGGTGGTTTTATTTCTGCTTGATTTCGCGGATCTCTCTCTCACGTACCAGCTCTCGTCCGGAACAACGCCGCGAATTGAATTGTCGCGGTTGATAGTCGAGCGAATCCGGTCCTATGTATTCTAGACTCGTTGCGTATGATAGTTGAGCGACTACGCTCCTATTCGCCGCCTGCTGTCACGTTCTGTGGATTGAGCGAACGTGCTCACCATTGTATTTGTAAAAACCGTAGATGTAATTTCCGTTGGCGTAAATAAAGGGATCGCCTCTTTGTATCTATTTCGACTCCTTCTATTCACCTTTCCCGTTATCGCGGTAGATTCATGCCCGTGGAAGTCAGCGCCGGCTTCCTCCACCGAAGTAGGACCCTTTAATAAATCGCAGGGGGCATAGCAGTGGCGCATTTGGCTGTGTCTTTGAGGATATATTTTTCCCTTCTTTGCATGGCATCCCTTGTGTTCCTTCGGCGGGAGAATCTTCTGCATCGCTTTGTTTGACGGGAGGTAAAGGTGATCGCGAGTGCGGCTTGTCGAAAACGCGTTTTCTTTGTGTCAGAGGTGGTGCGGTACTTTGGTTGACTTGTGCATTTTCGGCGAGTTCGCTGAGCTGCGGGTAAGTACTGGCGGTTGCGATCACGACGTTCTCAGGATGCTCGATTATAATCCGCTTAGCAAAAACATAGATGATGCACATAGTGCACCATATGGCCAGCCGCGAGGCTGTCCAGGTCACTTTGTGCAAAAATCTTTTGTCAAAGCGGCGGACAGTAATTGTCTTCCTCAACAAAGAACGGAGACTCCTCAAACAAACAACTCGTTGTTTTAGGAGAGGACGTCGAAAACTTCTCTCTTTTATGTACGGGCATATGCAAATGCTGAAGTACAAAATCCGTCACCGATTGCCCTCGACAAGCAACTAACGCTTGTCGACCCGAAGTGAATGCAATGTATATTTGACCGAGGACTTGCAATCACAAGTGCGGATGTGTGTACCTTCACGCGGTGGGGTTGAAAACGCTGTCTCTGTAAAGAAATAGTAGGCAAAACACACAACGCTTGCCCCCAGGGCAATAGGCCAACCGGCCAAACAAAACAAACAACACGGACCATGACAATACGTGGTGAGGTGCGGCCCGTAAACGCCCAAACATTCAACGCGGAGTCTACCACACCCTAAGAGCTCAACTCGAGCCCAGAAAAGCCAAAATCCGGGAGTCACTTGAGGGGAAATCTCTTAGGATTGTGGTACCGCGCGCCCTCTTAGAGGACGGGAGACCGCTCCGGGAGCTAGTTGCAGAGGACCAATGGTCCCGGCAATCCGAATTTAATTCGGGTAGATAACAAATTACTTCCTATCGACTGGCAATCGGTAGGTGCCACTACTGTGGGTAAAGAGTCGCGGCCGTGGTCATAGCAGCCACCCAAAGTTCTTTGCCTCGAGCTCCCGGAGTAAGGCCCGACACCAATTGTGCGAGAGAACAGTCCATTGGGCCGAGTAACTCTCGATGACTAGAACGCACTACGGATGCCAAAACCCTTCGGAAAAATATTTCCACAGAAGGGCAGCATCCTTCCTGCTAAGGAATTGTTTAAGCCCTAATAGCTAAAGCAATTTTGCAATTGAAAGCGAAATTAGTGGCTGTCAGCTCCCTTTGAAAGCGAAAACCATGCACTAAATGTCCATCAGATCCAGTGCTGCTAATGGCGAACACAAGCTAAGATGATAGTAAAGGCGGAAACCCGACATGCTCACTCAAATACTACTTTGGTTGCAATTCGTCTAACACCTAACCCGGACTTGACCAAACGAGGTTTGATTAATATCAAACCCAGCGTGAAAGATAAACAATCTGGTACACTCGTAATTAGTTTTAAGTTATATTATAATCAAATTAGTTCTTAAGTAGTTAACAATAATTTAAGCAGTAATATAAGCAGTAGTGTAGTAAATAGTATTAAGAAAGTTACCAAATCAAAGTTCAATTAAAACTAAATAAGAAAGAATTAAAAAATTACAAATTAAAAAATTACAGATTAAAAATTAAAAATTACAGATTGAAACCTATAGATTTAAAATCATTAAATCAAAACAAAAAAAAAAGAAAATCAAAAGAAACAAAACAAAATCAAAATAATAATCTAATAACAGATTAAAAAGCTAGAAAAATAACTAGCTCAATCAATTGTAAATAAAAGAGCCATGGGAAACCATGGAGAAACCCGCCAAGGTAGCTAACGAAGCTCACGTATACACACACAAGTACTCACTGCTCGCACTCGAACGCCACTCGCTTAATTGAACGCGCACGTTAACGCCAGAACTAGAATTGAAAGCCACCGTCTAGAATCGCCAGCAGCGATTCCAAAGGAAGAAATATATAACTAGACATTGCGTTGTACCTTGAAAGCGATATGGTCAACCATTCTAGGTATAATAAGGCGAGGAAACGTAAGCAGGAGGCGACCGTTGAGAAACCAGAGCACTGCTCCAATACTCCGGCGTCAACACAGTTTCCTTCGCAACCAAACAATCTTGACAGGGAAAGGAAACAAGCATGGCTCTAGAAGGACTAATGCCTGATGACGACCCAAGCTGCGAAAACGTTTTACACACAAAGATTCGCAGAGATATGCGGGAGGTTCCAGTAACCGGCGACGCAACGCCTTTCCTAATAAGGGAAGTTGAAATGGCCCTTAAAGCGAACAAGGCAGGGAAATCACCAGGCAAAGATAAAATAGAGTCAGAAATGCTTGTTAACGCAAAACCACTCCAGGAACTGACGCGAATTTTCAATGCCTGCTTAGAATGCGGAGTGTTCCCCAGAAGATAGAAAAGTGGAATGCTAATCACGTTGCTCAAAGGGGTTGAAAAACCCGAGAACGAGATTAAATCATATAGACCCGTATGTCTACTCCCCATAGCTGGGAAGACACTCGAGAGGCTTGTGATTCAGAGAATATCCAACATTCTTAACAGCTCGGACTGGTCTTCGGAGGATCAATTTGGCTTTAAGGCAAACAGATCCACAGAGGATGCCATCAGAAGACTATATGAAATAGTAAAAGAGGCAGAATCTGATCCGTCGACAAAGTACGTAGCCGCTATTCCACTGGACGTCTCAGGAGCATTCGATGCCTTATGGTGGCCAAGCCTGCTCTCCCAATTGAAAGAAAGAAACTGCCCGAGGAACATCTACAAACTCCTCCAGAGTTACTTCAGTGATCGAGAAGTAGGCATATATGCTCACTTCGAAGAAACACTGAAAACAGTAACGAAGGGATGCCCTCAGGGTTCAGTATTTGGACCGGTAGGCTGGAACGTCATCTTTGACAAACCACTCCGGGCAATCAGGGACGCAGGATACGAAGTACTAGCCTATGCAGACGATGTGCTTCCTATCATTAAGGCGAAGACATGCATTGATTTTGAAAGACAAGCCCAAGAAATCATTAATATAATGACGGACTGGTGCAAGTCTTACATAATGAATTTGGCAGTACAAAAGTCAGCACTAATAGGCCAACTAAGCGAGAATAGGAACCCTACAGTCAAAATTGTGAAAGACAACATTGTGAAAATTGTGAAAGAACGCACAAAACAGTCAAGTACCTAGGAATCACAATCTCGAAGGGCTTACGATTAGAAGAACATATTCGAAACGTGATTCAAGACTGCAATAATACCTATTTCGAGCTAAGTAAAATAGCAGAAGTAAACTGGGGCCTAAAATTCAATTCTATGAAAGAGATATATAATGGCTTCCTACTATCGAAAGTTACATATGCCGCTGCGGGCTGGTGGCAAAGGACCAACATCAAACAGCAATCTGCTTTAGAGAGATTGTAGCGATCAGTTCTTTGCAAAACACTGAAAGCCTACAAATCGATCTCTCATGAAGCGGCGCACGTGCTTGCAGCCTCCCGACCGATAGCTCTCGAGTTTGACGCGAGAGTTGCAAAGTACTACGTCAGGAAAGGAAAATCGATTAAAATGCACGGTATCCGAATAAAATCGGAGGAACTTCGATTGGGCAGACTAAAAATCTCAAAAGCCATACAACTCATCGAAGATGAAATCGAAAGGGTATGGCAGGAGAGATGGCAGTCAGCCACAAATGGCAGGAGAACGTACTGCTATTTCCCAGTAATCAGGGATAGATTAAAGAAGAGCTGGCTAAATCCCAATCATTACACAGTACAGTTTATGACTGGACATGGTGCTTTTAAGTCATACCTCCATAAAAGAGGATTATGCGAAGACCAACTGTGTAGCTGTGGAGAAATAGAAAGCGAAAGTCATATTCTCTTTAACTGCAAAGAATTAAGGGAATTAAGAAAGCCATTAATAGAAGCCGTTGAAGAAGAGGGCCAGATATGGCCCTGCCCGGAAACGGACCTTGTATCCAGAAGGAAAATCTACAAAGTCTTTGAAAACTTTGCTAGAAAAGTCATAGAGCCCAGGGAAGGAGCACCTATAACAAAGAGAAAGCGCAGAAAAGTAGTTATAAACTACGGTAGAAAGACGCCGCCTCTTACGAGGTCCCTAACCAAAGATCAAAACTCGCACAATAATTTAAATTTTTGAATGATTTTGAACTTAGACAAGCTTATAAAGCTTGAAATTTTAACAATAATTTTTGAACATCGAGCTTCAGAATCGAACTCTGGAGTTCAATAATTCGAACGCGAACTATAATACCTGATCTAGCCTAACTGTCGGAGTTTGATTCGAATGCGTGGCATGACCGGTACAAATACTGAGAAATGCCTGGGGAATCGCCTTGTCGGCTAGACGAGACCCCGCCCTCACCTAAAAGTCAAAACATAAAATCGAAAGAGCAAACATCAGTATCAACCGGTCATAAAAGCCATTCCTCAGAAAGCGAGGCCCGAGTTAGAGCGAAAATTGGGAAACAACCTTTCGAATGACGGATACTCACCAGCGTGAGCGGGGATGACCGAAATGCAATGGGAAGACGTGCCCCGGCACGTCGAAGCGATGGACCTGTGAGTCGTGGGAGCAATCCCTTAATACAGGTACGCAGGGTAGGATGTTTTTCGAACGCGAGCCCAGGAGGGGAGGTTTAGCTGGTTGATCGTCTTAGGAATCTCCTCTGGCTGTCCTAGCTGAGTCTCTTTTCTGACATCCCAATTTGGGTTAGCCTCTGCGGGGTAGTGGTACCAGGTCAAGCAAATCTCATAAGATTTGTATACTACGTGCTTCCGACGTAGCAGACGTTGGGGCAACTAGAGTCCCGTCGCACCCAAACCGAGGGTCAAGCCTTTAGTTCCGCTCTCCCTGAGCGTCGAACCGTGAAAAGATCGGTACTCCTTCCGAGGAGGTCACCGCCTTAGATCAAAAAGGCTCCGACTCGCTGTGTGCGTCAGGGATGTTGTAGCAAACTTGACTTCCGGATCTTCAAAATGTTTGAAAGCGAAGGAGTGAAAGACAGTGGGCTATGCCAACCTATTGGCGACCAGAGAGAGGGGTGGTAATGTTTCATTACGCTATGCCACCCTCAAAACGGAAAAATGTGAACCAACGCATACACTAGCTCGGAGGTGACATTTTTGGGATACCGTTTAGATAGCCAGGGGTTGCGACCTGATGCAGACCGGATCCAGCCGGTAGTTGAGTTTTCTCAGCCCAGGAATGTCAAATAACTGCGACGCTTCCTCGGCATGTGCGGATGGTATGCGCGATTTATCGAGCACGAGAGCGAAAGGAAGGTGCCGCTAACGAAGCTCACGCGCAAAAGTGAACGCTGGTATTGGGGACCGGAGCAGGCCGAAGCATTTGAGAACCTTAAGAAGGCGCTAACGGAAGCGCCGGTGCTGGCGAGACCCGACTTTGCGAAAACGTTCTATATCCATTGCGATGCGTCGTCATATGCGCTGGGAGCGTGTTTGATGCAGAAGGACGCGGACGGTTTCGAGCACCCGATCTGTTACGTGAGCAGGATGCTCAACACACATGAGCGAAATTACTCGGTATCAGAACTGGAATGCGCGGCAGTAATAATGGGTATTAAGAAATTCCGCTCGTACGTTGAGGGAACGCATTTCGTGGTGGTTACTGATCACACAGCGATCACGTGGTTGCGGAATAAGAAAGAGCCCGCAGGTAGACTCGCGAGATGGATTCTTGAGCTTCAACAATACGATTTTGTGATCGTGTATAGGAAATGTCACCTGCACCATACACCGGACGCGTTATCGCGCGCGTATGAAGATGGCGAGGAGGTAGCGTCATTCGCAACCATCACGGACCCAGACTACTTACAGCGCATGAGAGATGTGCTTGCGAGACCGGATAAATTTTAGAATTGGCGAGTGAAGGACGGAATATTGTATATATTAGTCTATCTCGTCTCCTGCCCGACATGGGGACCGAGGTAGAGGTCGTCGCGGATATGCGAATCGCGGTGGGGCAGTCGAATTCGGATAGCGCTGTCTGTGTGCCGGGTCGTAGTGCCGCTGTCGCTGCTGCCGCCGCGGCCGCCGATGCAAGGGCGAGAAATGCGGAGGTTGCGCTTCTTGCATGCTTGTGTTATCATTGTAAAGCCGTCGGTGAGGCGCGGATCTAATAACGAAGTCTCAATGGCGGAGCCACAGGGTCAGATCCTGCCAGTGGATGCGCGACCACTTATCACGGAGGCGAGTTCGCTGAGTGTGTGGGAGGGTCGCGAGACAATTTCGCCGTCGCCGCGAGATGCGTGAGGCGAGGGAAACTGAGGCAGTAGCAGCGAGATCGCAGCCGCGGCCTCGGAGCCTCGATCGTCGCGCAGTTGAGCCAACGCATCAGCAGCGTCAGGTTGAGGGTAACGTTCAAGAACGCGATCCTGTCGCGGCAATCCTGGCTGAGTTGGCGAGACTCACACCACCCCAGCGCGAAGAAGTTGCGAGGGCGGAACGCCAGGCGCGCGAGCTCGCCGCCTGGGCGTTAAGCCGTAACGCAGCTCAGGAAGATGCGCGGGACGGCTAAGGTACCAGCATGGATGACACTTATAATTATACGAGGTGTGATCAAAAAGTAAGGTGAATTTTTATTTTTCTCAAAAAATACTTATTTATTCATCAATTTTTATTTTATCTCCTTCAAAGTAATCCCCCTCGGATATAATGCACTTGTGCCAACGCTTTTTCCAATCCTCAAAGCATTTCAAAAAATCATTTTTTGTGATCTTGTTTAGTTCATCCTTCGATGCCGTCTTTATCTCCTCAATCGTGGCAAAACGCCGTCCTTTCATGGGCCTCTTCAGTTTTGGGAACAAGAAGAAGTCACAGGAGGCCAGATCTGGGGAATACGATGCCTGTGGCATCGTTACTGTGTTGGTTTTAGCCAAAAATTCGCGCACAAGCAACGATGTGTGAGCAGGGGCGTTATCATGGTGAAAAAGCCAATTTTTATTTTTCCACAAATTCGGACGTTTCTGGCGGATTGCTTCGCGCAAATTGCGCATAACTTGCAGGTAATATTCCTTATTTACTGTTCTACCCTGTGGCAAGAACTCATGATGCACCACGCCCCTGCAGTTAAAGAAAACTGTAAGCAAAACCTTTACATTTGATCGAACTTGGCGTGCTTTTTTTGGTCTTGGTGATCCAGAATGCCTCCACTGGGACGATTGAGTCTTAGTCTCGACGTTATAATCGTATACCCATGTTTCGTCACCTGTTATAACCCTGTTGAGTAAATCTGGATCATCGTTGACGTCATTCAGTAGCTCTTGGGCGATGCTCATGCGAGGTTTCTTTTGGTCGAAATTGAGCAATTTCGGAACAAACTTCGCTGACACACGTCTCATGTCTAAAACACTCGTCAAAATTGATTGGCACGAACCAAATGAGATGCCAATATCATCAGCAATTTCTCTAATGGTAATTCGACGATTTCCCAACACTATTTTCTTCACTTCTTCAACATTCTCATCAGTTGTTGATGTGCTGGGGCGTCCAGAACGAGGTTCGTCGTCGGTGTCTTTTTGGCCTTCTTGGAAGAGTTTATACCACTTGTAAACATTTTTTTGGCTTAAAGTAGACTCACCGTATGCCACTTTCAGTATTTCAAGTGTTTTGGAACATTTGATTCCATTTTTCACACAAATTTAATGCAAACTCTTTGATCCATGTTTTTAGACAGCAGCAAATCGTGGAGCACGCAAAACACTTCTAACCTTGATGCCTCTCACAAACAAACCAAACATACTACAAAGCTGAAATTTGGAACGTATGTTCGAGACGAGTGTACCGACATAACCAAATAAAAAAGTCGAAGATCGAACGGACGTAGCCCGCTAAATTTCAAAATTCACCTTACTTTTTGATCACATCTCGTATTTATTTTATTTTATCAACTATCTTGATTTTATTCGCGATTGTGTTATATTTGGTTTCTTTTCTTTTAGCATTGGCGAACCGATGTTTGTTTTATTTTGTTTTATATTTATTAGTGTACTTATATTTATATATGTGTTTTGATCAAAACCTCGGCCTTCTGTCCGGGCGAGGGGAGTTGCGTGGGGTAACCCTCGGGTGCCTCCGGCTCCCGTGGCTTAGCGGGAGGCTGTGACAGGGCTCATAGTGATGTTCGCTAACCCTGTGCGCGGCACTCTCCTCGCACGGATGTAGCGGCCGAGCGTGGCTATGGTTAACATAGCATTCATGCGCTCGTGTTGTTGCAGGGTCTGGAGAGGGGAGAGCGCGGCTGGCGGAGAAGACGGCGCGAGAAGGAGCGAGAGCGCGAAGAGCGTGAGAGAGAGCGAGAGAGGAAGAGGAATGGGCGAGAACGCGGAAAGCGCGGCTCGCGTCGCGAGAATTAGGACAACGGGAGAGATTGAGGACAGTTAGAGAGCGACCGTTCGCTAATGAGGTCACGGTGCGAGAGAATCTAGACGACGCGCTAAGAGGGAGAAACCCCAGGACGAGAGAAAGTCTTTGTGTGTCGAGTCTCCGGCTGCTGTTTGAGCAGCTCCCCCCCCGGCGATCATCATCAGACGATCAAGGAGCCGATCCCGGCCGCCAGCTGCCAACCAGCCACCGCCGGTGATCCGACGAGCTCCACTGCCGGCTGGACTGCGATTCCGCCGAAGCCGGCTCTCCACCAGTGAGCCGCGGGAGGAGCTACCCAGTGGGTTTGTTTCTGCTTGATTTCGCGGATCTCTCTCTCATGTACCAGCTCTCGCCCGGTACAACGCCGCGAATTGAATTGTCGCAGTTGATAGTCGAGCGAATCCGCTCCTATGTATTCTAGACTCGTCGCGTATGATAGTTGAGCGACTACGCTCCTATTCGCCGCCTGCTGTCGCGTTCTGTAGATTGAGCGAACGCGCTCACCATTGTATTTGTAAAAACCGTAGATGTAATTTCCGTTGGCGTAAATAAAGGGATCGCCTCTTCGTATCTATTTCGACTCCTTCTATTCACCTTTCCCGTCATCGCGGTAGATTCATGCCCGTTATTTATTTATTTATTTTGCCGTAATTCATGCGCCGGCTTCCTTCACCGAAGTAGGACCCTTTAATAAATCGCAGGGGGCATAGCAGTGGCGCATTTGGCTGTGTCTTTGAGGATATATTTCCCCCCCCCCCCCCCCCCCCCTTTGCAACTGCAATAATTATCTTCGTAATCCGCTGGGAGTGGGGATTTCTAAGGGCTGCAGGGGTGGTCATTACGGGACGCGTCTTGCGATACTTGGCACACCGATAAACCTTACCTATATCTAGAAGGAAAACCAAATTTTATAAAAAAATATTCTGTTGCTGGGGAAAACTGACATAAATTACTTGGAAAATAACTCGGAGCGGGCATTTCTAAAGGCGGCTGGGATAGTTGTTAGAGAGCGCGACAAACGTAACTATGTACGCATATAGAACTTACTTATATCTAGTAGGAAAATTACATTTTATATGAAAATATTGTGTTGCTGGTGAATACTGCAATAATTATCTTTGAAATTCGCTTGGAGCGGGCATTTCTAGGGTCTGTAGGGATAGTTAATAGGGATCGCGACAAACGAAACTTTGCAGGCATATAGAACATACTTATATTTAGTAGGAAAACTACATTTTATATGAAAATATTGTGTTACTGGTGAATACTGCAATAATTATCTTAGAAATTCGCTGGTAGCGGGCATTTCTAAAGGCTGCAGAGGTGGTTATTAGTGAGCGCGACAAACGTAACTTTGTATACATATAGAACATACTTATATCTACTAGGAAAATTACATTTTATATGAAAATATTATGTTGTTGGTGAATACTGCAATATTTATCTTCGAAATTCACAGATAAACCTTACCTTTATCTAGTAGGAAAATCGTATTTTATAAAAAAATATTGTGTTGCGGGGGAAAGCTGACATAAATTACTTGGAAATTAACTGGGAGCTGGCATTTCTAAGGGCTGTGGAGGTAGTTAATAGGGGCCATTTTAATTTTAGTTTTTTGCATCAGGTCAATATACTTTAATGTCTCTTTACTCGGTTTTAAACATTTTGGGAAATAATTCGTAAGAGTGGGTTCTTGAGGGATTTAGATTAAATTTGAAACAGGATTTGGCAATTTCAATTTTTTTTCCAATTCATTTTTTTCCAATTAATAGCCCTTTAAATCCTAGACCTGTAAATCAGTTTTAATTGTAGTTTTCTGCGATAAGTCAATAAACATTAACGTATTTTTATCCTATTGAATACAATTTGAGAAGCAATGTCCGATTGAATAGGGTATAGTATGGATTTAGGTTTAGTTTAAAATAGGATTGACAATCGATTTCAATTCAATTCAATTCAATTTTTGTACATTCAAGTTTTATGTATATAGGCATTTAATAGCTTTCTATTAATATTTATAAAAAAATAGCGATATTATTAATTAACAGATATCTTTGATTATTGTGATAGAAAGAAATGTGTTTAACTTGAATAGAAAGAGATAGCAAAGAACATTAACAAATACAAGCATTACACAATGCAAATAAAAATCTTGAATAATCCTTTAGATTTTCAAGTCTTCCCGAAGCGTTAATTAGTTCTATTATCACAATTCTGAGAATTATGATCGTGCAATTTGTATTTTCTACATCGAAATAACAAACCGTATTTTACGAAGCTCGAAATAATTAACGAAGGCATACGCTTAGAATTAGATCAAGTTAAGACAAAAATCTACTATTCAATAGGAAATTAGAAATTTATAATAGATAAAGATTTATTATAAGAACTATAAAAATCATAAATATTGTAAAAACACTTATTTAATACATAACATGTAATATGTACATAAAATTATACATCATAAATTTTAGTATAAGAATTGTCTGTATTTTCCATATAATTAAATGGTAGTATTTGTATTAACATTACTGGAGAGTCGTGGAATGAGTCCCTCAACAGCCGGATTCTTTGAATGCATGCTAGGAGATAAAACAACATCCTAGAAAAGCATTAATTAGCTATGACATTCATAACAAAAATGATTTTATTAAATCAAAAAGACAATTTATTCGTAACTGTAATTTACCATTTCACTATCTAAATTCCTTTTCTTTTTGATCCTATCACTCAAGACAATTCGGAAAATAGCGGATGGTCAGCGCGACTCGATCGGAGCACTAAATTCACAGCCCACTGTCGCGAGAAAGCCACGAGGCCGGCCTAGAAAGACGGCACGCCTGGTACTTCGCACAGCGACGCGGATTATGCCGAATCCGAGCCGAGCCGTCGAAGCGAACAAGCGAAAGCCTGGGAGACCGAGGAAGGCTTAGCAGTCACCCTCGCGCCATTCGCAATCATTACCCCCATCAGCCATGATCATTCATTCACCACATACCATCCATTGTCACCCCATTACAGATGGAAGACGCAGTCGTCGAAGTCGCCGCCTGGTTCTTCAGCTACGCCCGACACGAGGACCTCGAGCGGCTGGAGAAAAGAACCCTCTTCGGCGCTCGCAAGACCGTCGAGCGGATGCGTTTCGAGGCCCTCGAGTTGGAGGGCGAAGAGAAGAGGGATGCGTAGTTCGCCCGCATCTTTGACCGGGTTCCCAACCAGATTCGGAAGGGCATCACACAAGACACCGTGCTCTGCCGGCTCGATGACGCCCGAGCTCGACTTATCCTGCGGGTGCAACAGCTGCAGGAAGAGGGCGTCATCGCGCCGCCACGCCCAGGGCCGAATCCAGGGCTTACCCTGGAAGAGGTCCGTGAGGTCCCGGAAGGCTGGCCGACCCGCGGCGGGCACATAAGCCACCCCGCCCCGCCGCCGAAGACGTCGGCACACGCGTGGCTGTACGGGCGATACGCGCCCAAGGGCGTACCCACTGGAAGACCCGCCTCAAGTCCGGATCGCCCCACGCCCAAAACCCAGGATGCCTCCTCACAGACCACCGGCGAGAAGAGGGACGCGACCACCCAGACCCCCCGCTCAACGGTGCACTGCGGAGTCCAGGTCAGGCCGTTTCGCTGGGCGGTGTCAACCCAGGCGACACTGACCCGGCTAGACCAATCGACCCAGGCCTACCCTGACCAGCAGGAGGTGGCCTCGCAGACCTGGCCATCCACGGGCGCGCCAGGAGCCGCGACGGGCCGAGAAGAGGCCCCGAGCCGAAGAGGCGCGCCCTTTGAGTGCGGCCGCAGGACACGTGACGTGGGCAGCAACCCGGAACACATTCCGTGGCCTGCCCGCGCATCCGTGTATACCCCCACATCGACCGGCCGTACGAGAGCGTGGATTGGCCCAGCATCGGGCGAGCGCTGACCGAACTCGGAAACGCTTGGAAGTTCGTCATGAGCTTCCAACGCCGAGTCCTGACCAAGTCGGCGCAGTTCTTAGAACTACCCGGTGCGGTAACCCTCCTTGGCCCGAGGCTGGAGAAACTCGAGCGGTGGCAGCGCTACGAGTTGGCGGTCCGGGCAATACAGCAGGGGCAGTCGCCTGTATTTACGGCGCCCCCTCCAGTATTGCCCTACCCGGAATTCCGCCGGGTGCCCAGCATGGAAGACAAGCGCCCCCAAGGGCCCAGGGCTACTAGGCCCACAGCCCAGGTAACGCCCGACCAGGACGTCGAGGACGCGGCTACCCCCGAGTCAGCCCATCACGGCCGCATGAGCGTGGACGCCAACTCCTCGGGGGGAAGCACGGTGACGATTAACATCAGTCAGCGTCACGGGCGCTGGTCAGAGCATCATCGCCAACGGAGCGCCCATCCCCTGGGGCGAAGAGAGCGGAGCCGCGTGAGGAGCGCGAGCCGGACCCCCAACCCCAACGTCGTCGACCCGGAGGGTCGCCGAGAGGGCCACTCGCGCCGAGACGCCGAGGGATGCTACATCTGCGGACATCCCGGCGTCTCCAAGTCATCGCGCTGCCCGAACCTCGCCCGCCACGGCGAATTCCGTCGCGGCTGCAGCCATCGGCGCCGCTGACAGTTGCCCACGATTACCTCGGGTATCATCCGACTAGGAGGGGGCTATAACGGCAGGGGCCGTTTTCGCGGAAAATTGCCCGCGCACGAGGCCGAGCATGGCCAAGCGGGCAAGCGAGCGCGAAGCGAAGCAGAGAGAGAGAGAGGGCGAGACTCGAGGAGGCGCGTGCCGCGGCGGTAGAGTAGGGAGAAGAGACGATTTTCGGGCACTGAGACCTGGGAGCTCGAGTTGTTGTCACGTGCGCGCGCAAACAAAAGGAAAGAAGAGAAGAGGAAAACGATCGGGGAAAAAAAAAGTGAAAGTGCGCAAGAGAGTTTGACGCCATCCCCGAGGATCGCCAGAGCCCGTGGACCGTCATCTCCAGTGGGCGATTCGCAGGAGCAGAGCTTGTCCGCCCGAGCAAGGGCGATAACGAGGGCGATTAGCGAGAAGGAGTAGTCTGTCTGCAGCAGCTACTTCCCGGTGAGTTTCTTTGTGTTCGTAAGCGACAACTTTGCGTGCGTTAGTTGCGCGAGCGAGCGTCTCTCTCTCTCGAAAGTAGAATTCGAAGCGAAATCTCGGCATGCGGTATTGTGTGAAAAATCTGACTAAGTAAATAAAGCCCGATTTGACCTACTCAAGTGTTGCCGTTGTGTTAGGCGTACCCAGGAAGGCACCTTTGTCCCTTCCCACGCCCGTGATTAAAATCCACGCACGCTCTCGTGCTTGGCCGCGCTTTCGCGATACCTTTTCAGGGCAGCACGTGTCCGCCCGTGCGCGGCGGAACATCAGGAAGCGGCTAGCTGATCGGGGCGGCGGTGAGCCCCGCACCGAGCAGCGAAGATGAAATTGTTGACAGGCCGCGAGAATAATTTAATTATTTTCCGGGCCGTTACATAATATGTTCCACGTATAAGTCGCATCGCTAAATAATTTGTAGTGACATTATAATTGTAAGTCGGTCTTATTTTCGTATCGCCCTTATCATCGCATTTACATTTAAATCTGTATAATATTTTAGTTCACTCGCTTCGTATGATCTGTCTGTCTCGCTCGCTCTCATTTAGTCTGTACCGCTCTTCAAGATGACCGCCTTTGCTCCCGCGTGTCAACCTCGTGCTCTGCAGCCGGTCTCCGAAACGCCTCCTGGAGCGCTCCCCTTCAGTATGTGATATACGTGTGTATCCGGGTGTTGTGTGTGTGTATGTGTTTCCGGGTGTTGTCAGTGATCGGCAGCAGTGTCAGTGTGTGTGGCACTCAGGGTATCATCGATGGTGCGCAGCAGCTTGACACAGCTGATTGCCGGCTGCCGCTTCATCAACGATTTTCTTTTCGCCCCAGGTGTGCCAGCATCTCCAGAGTGTTTGTGTCAGTGTTGGAAAGTGTAACAGATTTGCATATACCGCTATCATGCATTTTCGCTGCACTTCCCAGTCAAGTTTTAGTGTTTTTCTTTCTAGCCGGCAACACGTGGTCGGGAGTGTACGAGGTGTGTTCAAAAAATAACGAGAATTTTCGTTTTATGAAAAAAATATTTATTTATTCATCTACATTAATGTTGTCGCCTTCAAAGTAGTCCCCTTCGGATACAATACACTTATGCCAACGCTTTTTCCAATCCTCGAAACACTTTTGAAACTCGATCTTTGTAATATCTTTTAGCTCTTTCAGCGAGTCGCTTTTAATGTCATCTATGCTTGTAAAACGACGGCCTTTTAATGTTCTCTTTATTTTTGGAAATAGAAAAAAGTCACATGGAGCCATATCTGACGAATATGGAGGCTGAGGCATCGTTACAGTTTCGTTTTTGGCCAAAAATTCACGAACAAGCAATGAAGTGTGAGCAGGCGCATTATCGTGGTGCAAAAGCCATGAATTATTTTGCCACAAATCCGGGCGTTTTTTTCGGATTGCTTCACGCAAACGACGTTGAACTTGTAGGTAGTACTGCTTATTGATTGTTTGACCTTGTGGCAAGAATTCATAATGCACTATGCCATTAAAATCGAAGAACACAGTGAGCATAACCTTCACATTCGACCGCACTTGTCGAGCCTTTTTCGGTCTTGGCGATCCAGAATGCCTCCACTGGGACGATTGAGCCTTAGTTTCGACATCATATCCGTAAACTCATGTTTCGTCACCTGTTATAACACGTTTTAGTAGTTCTGCATCGTTATTGGCTTCATTTAGCGACTCCTGAGCAACTTCCATTCGCCGCTGTTTTTGTTCGAAATTCAACAATTTTGGAACGAATTTTGCTGCCACACGTTTCATACCCAAAACATTCGAAAAAATTTGATGGCATGAGCCAACTGATATGCCAACATCATCAGCGACTTCTCTGATTGTGATTCGGCGATCGTTCATAACCATTTCTTTCACTTTTTTCACGTTTTCATCGGTTGTTGATGTGCTTGGGCGTCCGGGTCGTTCGTCATCTTCAACGTTTTCGTGGCCATCTTGGAAACGCTTATACCACTCATAAATCCTTGCTTTACTCATAGCAGACTCACTATATGCCTTTGTTAACATTTGACAAACTTTACTACACTTTATTTCATTTTTTACGCAAAATTTAATACAAATTCTTTGATCCATTTTTTTTCACAAACGAAAATCGCCGAGCTCGAAAAACACGTCTAACGTTAGCGGCTGCCACTTAAAAAGTAAGCAATGAATATTGCTGAAAATTTTATCGTACTCCAGGGGCATGTGTACCAACATAATAAAAAAAAATTTATACAAGCGGACTCTCCAAACCCGCGAAATTTAAAAATTCTCGATACTTTTTTAACACACCTCGTATGTGAGCGTGCGTTCTCTTTTTCCTTTTTGTGCGCTCCATTTTTAAGTCATCCATCGGATCGCGTTTTCCAACTTGTTACGTCGTTTTCTCGAGTTTGTGTCGACGTATATGAAAAAGAATTAGTGTATTTTTTTGGACGTGTAATTAATCATCACCTAACTTATGTTTCAATTCGTCGTTCTTTTCTTATCATGTTTATTGCAAAATTTACCTTTATGTAATCAAACTATTTCTTCTTTTTTTCATTATTTCCCATATATATTAGAAACTGATAAAATGTAATTATTATTACCAATACTTACATAAATACATAACTTATCAATATTTTTAGTTTCTACTATGTCAATATCCAAATTTGTTTTAATAACTCATTTCAAACAGTGTAATTCATCAATTAATAAGTCATCATTGTTAACTTCAACTTTCTTAGATATTGTATACTCTTTTGCATCTTGAATATCAACGAGAAATTGCTCAATTTGTATGTCAATTCCATTTTTCAACACTGCATATGAATTATCTGATCTAAATGATGACTTTTCAAATCACTTAAATAAGCATCCATCTTTAACCATTTTTCTGTATGCTCTTATTTATACTATCGAAAGTTACAAGTTTTCAATAATTCTTTGATTAACTAGTGCTCTTCCAAAATATCTGAATGATACTTTTAATGTTTTTCCAACAAAGCCATTTCTAAGTACTTGACTACTTGACATGGTGAATCATCTTTGAGTTCTACATATCTTTGTAAAATTTCAACAGCTTCCTAAAAACATAAATGACGGCACACTTGGTTCAAGACATCTTTGGCAGCATAGATAGTTTTTTTATTTTTCCATTACCCGATTCGAAGACGTAACCACTATGTACATATAACGGACCCCAGTCAGCAACACTTTGTGCTAAGTGTAATAATTGGTGTACGTTATACGTCATTGCATCGTTTGAGTCAAGAAGTTCCGTTTTGAATTCAAATTTTTTTAAAAGAACATCTGCTCTTTGTAACTCTGCTAGAGATATTTCAGATTGCAGTAATATATAATATGCCTCTACTAATAAATACCAGTGATTTATATATTCTTTAAATTTCGGCAATTCTTGCGATAATAATTTCATTATTGGTATATTGTAAAATAGGATCCAGTTTGACCATTTTGCCGCTTTCCAATACGCTCGATCACTTCTATATCGAGACAGCCGTACAAGTTGTGTAGGCACTTTGAAGTTTGCTATAAATTTATCAATCATCTTTATTCTATTTTTCGGAACCGAATAAAGCTCATTTGATGAAGAAAACCAGTAGTTGCAAAATTATTTCGTTACGCCTAAATCAACGCAGTACATTGGACATGGAACGAAACCATCAACTATATTGAAGCTATTCAAAAGGATCAAAGGACAAAAAAACAAACATTTCAAAATAACAAACATTTCTTATACCAAAAACAGGTGTATATAATTCAATTGCTCTTTCCATGTGTTAAAGTATGACATCTGCAGTTCGTCTTTCAGGATATTCGTCAAGTATAGGATATTTAATAGAATATGCTGTATCATGAGGACCGTGCACACCTGGATGTAGGCATCAAATTCACCCATAATAACCATTGAATTGGACAATACCCTGCATAGGTGCATGAGCAACAGAATCCACGCAACAGCAGAATACACACAAATGCAAATTGTGCAGTTTATTTTTTAGTTTGCAGGGTATTCCATTTTTTGACAGTTCATTCATTTTTTCAACGAAAGGACGTAGAAAATACGTCATATTCGGTTTATCACGCCCAAACTACAGCGCACAAGTAATAGTTTTCTTCGATCTAACATTTTGTGGAAGTTCATTTATAATAAGCTGTATTGGCCAAATGGAATATTTCGAACTTTTGAAAGTTGGTGACCCATCGCTATTTAATGTTACACTAAAATAACTTTCTTTACGATCGTCCGGCAATGATGTCACAATTTGTTTATATTTTTGACCATCGAAAAAATCTGGAAAATTGAAATTGACTTCTTTATTTCGTCGCGAAACAACATCAATATAGAAGTCCTCATTTTTTTCGATAATATTTTTGATTTGGCTAACAGGATCAATTATCACAGAATAATTATTATATGAAGGATCTTTTAAGTTTATGTTATTATTACATATTTTACAAAATATTCGGCGTTGTTTCTTACAAAACTTTCCACAGTAGACATTACACACTGGACATATAGCGTGATACTCATGACCCTTCTCTGGATTAAATAGGTTATCGAGTTGATAATGATTCTCTGGGAAAATTTTTTTATTAAGAAATATATTTAACATTTCAAACATGTCTATTATTCCAATAATTGATATATGATATTTGTTGGAATATTTCATGACAGCTAATATTATTTCTGTTTTGCTAACATTCATCTGTATATTTAAAGGCTCATTATAATCTTCATCATCTATAATTTCATTAAGTTTTTTAAATTTACTTTCAGCAATTTCATTACCCTCAATTGACAAGTCATTGAAGTCTTATTCATCGCAACTATCCGTCAAATAATCCTAGGTATTGTTTAAAATTTTAAAAAGCCCCTATAATAAACAAATTATATCACTATTATATAATTATAAATTGAAAAGTACATATATAAATATGAAGAGGTAAAAATTTATCAAATTAAATTTAACATTGGTTGGAACAATGAATTGAAATGACTTTCGTAACGAGCGAATTATGCGAACCGAACAGCACCCCGAACTATGGGTAGCGTTCGATTATAACTGTGCGATCACTCGTTATGGTATAAACAAATGCTAAAATGGACCAAACGAATGTAAAAACGGACCGAGTGCTCGATCCATTTTAGCATTGGTTTTTATAGATCTTTTTCTTATATGACGTCACACGTAAAGATAGAGGATAACAGGGGTAAAACTTTGAATTCTGATTTTAGTTTGCTTTATGAATAAAAATGTTAGACGATACAATTTACTCATGAAAATAATTTTAATAATTACTTTATTTCAAAAGCTATCAAAAGATATTTAGTTCTAAGCGCAGAAAGCTGTAAAATTATTAATTATCTCCAGCCAAACATTAGGTGCCCGTTCTCGCGCAATAGAAATTAATTTTTATTTCAATAGTAATTGACATGCCGTTTATGAACATTTATTTTTCGTATTTCACTAATTTTTATACATCATATTGTTTTAACAGTTGATTTATTTACTGACTGATATTTTTGTAATTAATTAATAATCATCCATTTTTTGGGTTATGTTGCAAGCACTTTTGTATAATTTAATTCAAAATCATTTCGTTTTACATAGAATAGGCTTAAATAATTAAATAGCGAGTGTAGAACAATGTTAATGTGGATATAAGCAGTAAATAAATTCGGCAGAGATACACTAAATAAGCCGACATATTTATTCGCTAACCCCGATTATCCTCTGCGTCCCCTTTTCCTTCGCACCGTTTTCTAGGAATCTTCAACCATCGCTTTCCTTTATTATTTCGTGCTTTCGCGCTCGTTTTCAGGTTGCGCGACAAGCACAGAGCTAGCCAGAAGAGGGAAAACAACGAACGACGGTAGTTCATAGATCTTGTTAACGGACGACGAATTAATACACTTAATAAATCAACAACCGTTACAACTGATTAAATTAATAATGTTTACCCCAATTACCAAGATCACTAATTGTTACGTCTCGTGCATAAACTACGAATAGCGAATGTGCGAAACGTACCAATATGATACAAGTGGCTGGTTGAGGCTCACAAGTAATGAGTAATATATGATATATGGATAGAAATGAATGTGGTTTATTATTTTGTTGTACTTATAGTCTCTGGAGTACTTTCAGTATTGTAGATCTCGGTATTTGGTTAGGTTGAATAATGAAGTTGCACGTTCTCACTTATAATGGATTGCGTATTTATTAAGATCAAATAGTATAGTTTGACAAGTAGTAATTGAATAGTTAGCCAAATTGTCGAACAGGCTTGCACGTGACTGTAGCGTCGATACGTAAAGTTTATTCGTCAATTGTCGAACTGACGTATACGGAGTAACAATAATGACTGCCCGACTCTTTACGGGTGGTTCGTCTTATATACATGAATTTGTGCTTAATTAATCGCTGATGTTTCTGTGTAGTTGGGTCATTTTCCTTTCGAGTTCAATGTGAGTTGTGTAATGCTAAGTATGGTCTTTGTGTTTTGCTGCCGTATAGTTTTCCGGTGGACGTGTACATAGTTTTGATTTTACCAAATTCGGAATTGCACTTTTTAGAGAGTGTAAATGAATAAAGATACGTCTTGAGACGTAACACCTCGGGGCATAAGATATTGCAATTAATATGTATTGATTGCAATTGTTGGTTTTCGGTGGAAAAGATTATTTTATTAAGTGCATTTCCGAGTTTCGGAAGTTTTGGGATTTGCTTGCGTCGGTAGGATCATTTTTCTGCAAGGTGTACAAATTATTTGATATATAAAGGCTGCGTCGCTTCGATAGTTTACAAAGTGTTTTCTGCGCTTGTGACGAGAATATAGAATTTAGCATGTACGGTTTCCCGCGAAGACGTTGTTCGATGGTTTGCGTAAGTATTTTGCTTATTTACGGCGTGTATATGTGTATGTAAATGCTGTATGTAGGTGTCTTTAATGTTTATATAATTTTGGTTTTTCTTTCCTTTAGTTTGAAGACTAGAAGTATACTCGTGCTGTCAAGCGTGCCAGGAGGGAGAGCCTGCCTATGCCCGTTGCGCCGAAGCCTGGAGCGAGGAACTATCGTAGGATAGATTTTTTTTTTTTTTTGTCTTAGGCCTATAGCGAATATTTCGCTTCCCTACCCGCTTAAAATTAGGCTACATTTGAGGAGTGTCATGTTTATATTAGTTTAACTCTAGTGAAAACAAATGTTTATTTTTAGTTGAAAGAGTGGTTTGATTATTGAGGGTAAAAGGTGGTCTGTTTGGTAGAGGAGGTGGTGTTGTGCGTCTAGGTGTCGAGATAGGTATTGTAGGGATAATCTTGATTTCTTGCAGTTCCATGGGTGATGAGGAGGTGTGTAATAGAGCTGAAGGTGGCTCCGAGTAGGTGGAGCGACCAGCCGTAGATTGTGTGTAGTGTATATCCTCTAATTATTGTATCTATTATTAATTTTATTGTGTTTATTAAGATCAATATCATAATCATAACTGAAGAGATTGATCCGCAAGTGATCATTTTGTTTATGATCATATTCCAGGTGCTGACTGCGATGTTTTTTTATAGCATTTTCTGAGAAGATGCTTCCGCTTGTTGTGACGTCTCCCGCTATCTCTCTTGCTATATCGTTGAGTATTGATGTTCTCTCCATAGGGAACATTATTTGTTGTTGTAGTTCGTCTAGTTCATCTTGGGAATATACTCCACTTGTTGCTAATGAATTTATTGATTTGAAGTTCCATCCTATTTTTGTGTTAGGTCTCAGTTTGTTTGGTGCTGCGCATGGTTGAGGTTTGGGTGTGAGTCTTACCCATTCTTCTTCGAGCCTGTAGTACGTTGGGACGACTGCGTTGCAGTTTGTCTGTTCCCCTTTCTTTTTAAGGATGTGTGTTTTTGATGTCAGGAACCATGTTTCGTTTCCCGAAGTTACTGGGAGTTCGTTGTAACATTCTTCTAATTTGACTATTTTTACTGTTTTTGGTACACATTTTATTAAGTGTACTACTTCTCCTGCAACTCTTGCGATGTATCCCGGTTTTTTCATGATGTCGTATGCAAATTCGTCGGGGGAGAGGGTGGCAATGGATAGGGCATTTTGTATTACCTTTCTTTCAACTTCGCATCTTTCTATTATTAGATTCAAATATAATTTGTTCAATTGACTCCTTAAATGTTTTTCAACGTATACGAATTTTGAATTGACGTATGTAAATAGGTCTAGGTTTACGTTGCTTCTTGTGCCTACTAAGTCGTTTTCTAGTTGATATGCGTTTATATAATTGTCTTTTTCTACAATAAATAATTTCGGGTGTTCCGTTCTTACAAGTTCTCTGTTGCAGCGTTGTATTTTGTTTCTGGCGCTTAGAGCAAACGTTATTTCGCTAGAATTTAATGCGTAAATTATTTCGTGATCGTAATCACTAGAATATTTCGTTGCCATGCCTTTAAATAGCACATCGAATTCGTTTTTGAAGCATTCTCCTCCTGGTAAAATATCCCAGAAGGTATAGCCCGCTTCCATGTCTATACATGTTTTGTCAGAGAACTTGCATACGGTCCCTGTGTTTAGTCTTAATTTATCGTTATCTAGGTTTACTTTAGCTCTACTTTGTATTAGTGTTATTTCGATAAAGCCATGAACAAATACCTTATTCCATGATCCGAAGCTATCAGGTAGGCTGCTCCGTAGCAGGAGTTTCCTTCTGCGCTACCCGCGAAATCGATACTTTTTGAAGTGGTTGCGTTTATTTTTAGATCAACAATTTTATGAATATTGTCATATACGAAAGTTCCCGTTTCATGGGTAAATTTACATTGTTCATGACTTATTTCGTAAATGTATTCCTGTTCTCCAGTTGGTGTGGGTATTAAGTGCCCGAATATTCCGCAAGTGGAGACAGTCCTATGTATTTCTATTTTACATTGTAATACGGAAATTTCGCGGAATTCCACGGTTTGTATTAATTCTATATATACATTCGATTTATTTACAGGAATGTTGTGAAAGTCGCATTCTCATGGGAGAAAGTAGGTCTACTAGGAAGTACGTCGTGATGTTTGGCGTTGTTGTCCCGCAGTCGTATCCGATGATGGCTGATGTTGTTTTGATAATTGTAATTAGTAATAAGAATTGTTGATACATTTTGGAATGGTCCTAAAACATAAATTATTGTTAGATTTTCTTTTTATGCATAATTAATTTATTTGCATGGACTGTATTTGCTTTTCCACCTTTATTTATGATGACATTATTTTTGTCTGTAACCTTTAAGATTTCAAATGGTCCCAGGTTTTGGTTCTTTTCGAGTTTGCCTGGTTTAGGTTCTTTTATGAGCCAGACTTGGTCTCCAATTTTGAAATCTGTTGGGTTTATGAAGCGATCGTAATACTTTTTTGATCTTTCTTTAGTAGTTATTAGGTTTTCTCTTGCAAAATTTGCAATATCTTTCATATTTGTGATTAAATGTGACAGGTAATTATTGAAAGTGGGTAATTGTTCTGAAGCTTTTAAAGCTTCGCTTGAAGGTAATCGTGGTGGATAAGCAAAAACTAGTTCATGTGGTGTAAATCTGTGGGCGCTGTGTACGCTTGTGTTATAATGTAATTGTGCTAGTTCTAGTAATTCGTCCCATTCGATTTTTTTGGTTGAAAAATTTTTTAAGTATTCGCACAATGGGTGATGGGCTCTTTCTAATGAACCGTTTGATTGTGGCGAAAAGGCTGTTGTTTCTATTTTCAGGAATTTAAATCTGCGCGCTATGCATTTCAAGAGTTTGCTTGTAAAGTTTGCCCCTCTATCTGTGAGCACGATTTTTGGTGAACTGAAAATGCATATAAATTTTTTTATGAACGCGTCTGCGATTGATTCGGCAGTTTCATCGGGTAGAGGTATCACTATTAGAAATTTTGATAATAAATCTTGAATGGAAAGGATGTATTTATTTTGATTTTTGGTAATATTTAGTGGACCTACTATATCCATAGCAATTTTGTCGAAAGTTTTAAACGGTGTTTCCGTTATAACCATTGGTTGTCTTGTCTTTACTCTTTTTAATTTATTTCTCTGGCAGTCTTCGCAATTTTTTATTCTTTGTTCTATGTCTGTTTTTAAATTTTCCCAATAATACTTGTGTTTGATGCGACTTAATGTTCTATTTACTCCTGAGTGTCCTCCTAAGGCGGATGAGTGGTTCAGATTGAATATTCTATCTCGGTCTTTGATTTCGATATATTCGATATAGTTTAAGCAAATAACTATGTTAATACCTGAGTTCTGAAAGGTTTTTGTGATTATTTCTTCTATTTCTTGCCAATGAATATTGTTTATCTGTAGGTCTTTTGAAATGCTGAATCTATTTTCTTTTTGTTGTGCCATAATTTCTTTCAGGGTTCCTAGGATGTGAGTGATAATTTGTTTTATTCTTATTGCTGATTGACCTCAGTCTATGCATAGAATAAATAATTTTTTTGAATTTATTTTTATAATTTCGATTTCATTTGTGCGAAGGTCTTTATTGATATTGATTTTCTTTGACTTTATAAATTGTTCCATTTTTTTGTCTAATATTTGTCGTGATTGGTTTACAAATATTGCAACGTTGTCATTCCGTGACTCTATGGATTTTTTTGTGAAGACTACATGTTTCTGTTTTTTTTAGATATGCTATGCTTGTCGTGATTTCTGGTGGGTAATCTTGAATGTTTTCTTCTGTTTTTTTATCCTTTGGGCTTGTTTTTTGTTTTCTTTTCTTCTTAATTGTTCTTTTTATTTTTGTATTGTTATTTTGTATGTCTGTTGTTTGTATTTTTCCTGTTTCTTTAGCTTTTTGCGCTCTGGTTACGACTGTTACCATGGTATTTTCTACAGGGTTTCTTGATAGTGCGTCTGCGTTTGTATTTATCTTCCCGGGTTTGTAGATAATATCATAGTCGTAATCCAGTAGGTTGAGTCTCCATTTTTGTACTCTGGAGTTCTTGTTGGCAGATTTGAGAAATAGTAGTGGTTTGTGGTCACTTACTATTGTGAATTTATTTCCGTATATGTAATTTCTGAATGTTTTTACAGCAAATACAATTCCTAATGCTTCGCGCTCGTATGTGTGATACTTTTTTTCTGCTGGTTTTAGCACTCTTGATGCAAATGCAATTGGTTTGTCCTCGCCTATTTTGCCTTGTGAGAGTACGCACCCTAATGCGAAATTTGATGCGTCTGTTGTTATTATGAAGGGTTTTGTCATGTCTGGATATTACAGTATTGGTGCAGAGCATAGAGCTTTCTTTAAGTTTTCGAATGATTTGTGTCTCTGTATTCCAGACAAATTCTATGTCTTTTTGTAATAGCTGTATTAAGGGTTTGGCTATATCTGAAAAGTTGTCTATAAAGCGTCTGTAATAGCTAGTAAGTCCCAAGAATTCTCTAATATTTTTAACTGTTTTAGGGATAGGGAATTTCTGTATTGCTTCGATTTTCTTTGGATCAGTTTTTACGCCTTCTTCGCTTATGATATGTCCTAGAAATTCTACTTCTTTTTGAAAAAATTTACATTTGCTGGTTTCTAATTTGAGTCCTGCTTCCCTTAGCTTTTGTGCTATGAGCTTGAATCTTGCGTTGTGTTCTTCTACTGTATTTGCTACAATGATTACGTCATCGATGTATACATAGCAGAAGCCTTTTTCTCTTAAATCTCCGAGTGCTGTTGTTAGTGCTCTTTGGAAAATTTTTGGCGAGTTGATTAATCCAAAAGGTAGCACTTTGAATTCGAAGCGTCCTAAGCCAGGTATGCTGAAGGCGGTTTTGTGAATGTCTGATTCTTTCATTTTTATTTGATGGAATTCAGAAACCATGTCGATAGTTGTAAAAAATTTGTTTTTTCCTATACAATCAAAGATTTTCAATATGTTAGGTATCAGGTAAGGGTCTGGTATTGTTTTAGCGATTAATTTTCTGTAATCTATGACTAATCTCCATTTTTTTTCCCTCTTTGGTGAGTCCTTTTTTTGGAACGACCCATACTGGTGCATTAAATGCACTTGTTGAAGGTCTAACTAATTTGTTTGCGATTAGTTTTCTTGTTTCGTCCAATGCCACTCGTGTCAGTGTGTAGGGCAAAGGAAATTGTTTGATATATACTGGTTTTTCGTCTGTTAAATTGATCTCGTGTTCTTCGATATTTCACATGCCGAGTTCGTCTCCTTCTAGCCAGCATATGTCTTCGAATGATATAATCAAGTTCTCTATCGCTTGTTTTTTTTTTGTGGGTTAAGTGGTCTAGCTTTACTGTCTCGATCAGTCGGTTTCGTCTTTCTTTCGTGTCTTGAGTTTCCGGGGCTTTTTCTTGTATGATTTCCCTTTGTATTTCTTTTTGTGTATCTATAGTTTCGTTACCTGATAATTCTGCTTCTTGTATTTGTATATTTTGTTTTGTATTGTCCTCTATTTTTATTTTTTGTTCTAATGTCAAACAAAAAGTATAATAGTTGTCCATGATGTATTCTTCTTCTGTTTGCTCTTTTTTATTTTCGAGAGCTTCGTTTATATTTTCCATGAATTTTGCTAAATTTGCTTGATACGTTTGTTCGTCGCATTCCTCTTGTGCTTGCTCTGCTTTTTCTTTTTCTTGCGTGTTTATTTCGTTTACTGTCGTTAATACTTTTTCTAGATCTTGATATAATGATATGTCCTCATTTTTTTATGTATGTCGTATTTTCCTGTAATTTCTTCTGTAGTGTTGGCTTCTTGATTTGAGATAACAATCGATTTTTCTTGTAGTGTAGTAATTGTGGGAGTTGTATGTTTATCTTTTGTATATTTTACGAGTATTTTTTCTCCATTGATTTCTAGGTATCCTTCGTCTAGTCTCACCTTGTAGTCTAAGAAAATGTTTATTCCTAGAATTCCATCGTATGGGATAGAGAAAGTGTCCGGGGCTACATGGAAATCAAAGTATGTATTTTGTATTGGTATCTTTGTAGATCCTAGGGTTTTGATAGACTTGTCGGTTATTCCGGAGATCAGTATCCGTTCATTGCTATTTATGTCTCGTTTTGAAATACTATTATTTTGTATGATGTTTAGTTGAGCTCCGCTATCGATTAACAATTTGAGTTTTTGTTTGAATATGGATCATCGACTTTAATATATTGCAGTAAATTTTCCATTTTCAATACGTATGTTTTTGCTTCTATGTTGGCTGTGTTTTTGACTTGTTGTATTTTTGTATCTTTTTGTTGTGGGAGCGCTTTTTTATTGTGTTCCCTTTCTACGCGTTCCCTCCAGAAAGGGCCTCGAAGTTTCCCGCTCATTCTTTATTTCTGAAGCAATTCTGTGTTGTGTGACCGGCTATTTTACATTTTCCGCAGAATTCGCTGGCTTGTTTTTGTCGTGACAAGATTATGCTGCATTCATCGATTACGTGGCCGTGTTTCTTGCAGAATTCGCATATCTTTTGTTGATTTGTTGGTGTGTTGTTCACTAATGCGCTTAGTTTTCTACAGTCGTTTATATTATGTCCTGGACTTTTGCAGTAGGCACAGCCTTTCCTTTGGAATCCATTATGATTTGAGTTATATGACAGTTGTTGAGTTTGTTGAACTTGCTGCGGTTGCGTTTTTAGAAGTGGGCAATACTTAGCTGTGTGGCCTGTGTCTTCGCAATACTGGCACTTAAATTTCTGTTTAGCTTTGAATTCTGTGAACATGATTTTTACTTGGTCGCAGGTGTCTTGTTCGTGGCCTACTTCTTCACAGATAGCACATATTTTGTATAGAGACTTTTTTATTTCTCCTGCTTTACAATCTTTTACGAGGTGGCCCATATTATTGCACTTTCTGCATATTACTTCCGGGCACTGCTGCATTGTATGTCCAATCTTGTCACAATTTTCGCATTTGTTTTGTTTTGAAATTTGGTCATTCTTACAATTTATTGGGTTGTGTCCTGTTTTGTTGCATTTCCAGCATGCTTCGTAGTCGCTGATGTGTGGGCATTGATCTACTTCATGTCCCATTTCTTGGCAATATTGGCAGTGGATATTTTGTCTTTTGTTTAAGCGACAAGCACTTATTGAATGACTCGGTTGGCTACAGAATTTGCATATTAAATTAATTTTCTTTGGCACTTTCCTGCAACTATTCGAGAAATGATCTGTTCCTTTACAGTATACGCAGGCTGATGTGCGACAAAATAGAGCTTCATGTGAATATTCTCTGCATATTTGACATGTGAGAATTTTTGCTTCTTGAAACTCTTCTTTATCGTTTGAATATGTATAGTTTCTACTTGGTTTTGTTTTGTATTTCCTTTTTTCTATATTGCTTTCAATATCTATTGCCCTTGTCGACATTCCTTGTACTGTAGTTCCTGGGCCTATTTCGTATCTGATTTCTGCTTTTAGTCCTTTCCTATAGCTTTTAGCTGCTTCTTTGTCTAGTGTAGCTTCGAATTGTGTTCGTTCTATTGCTGTGATGTCCTCCCATTTATTTAGTTCCTTTATTCTTAATACTAGTTGTCGTATTCTGTTAGTATAGTGTACAACTGATTCGTCTTCCTCTTGTGATATCTGACGAACTTTTGCATATAGTGCGTGTATGTCTTCTTTGATGGGGTATAGAGTTCTAATTGCATTGATTAGGTCTGTTATATTTTCCACTTTACTTCCTCTTATTGCCTCTTTTACTTCACCTTTAATTTTTATTTTTAATAATTTTGTAAGGTTTCTCTCATCAATGTCATCTATAATATCTTTTACTTCCTTTAACATGGAGATGTATTCCATAGGTGGTATGTTTTTGCCATCGAACTCCGCGACGAAGGCTGCTACATCTTTCAATTGTAATTTCATTGGTTTTTCCTGATTATCCATATTTGTAGGCATTTTGTTAATTGATGGTGTAGGATTTTCTCTAATGATTTTTGTTTCTTGCTTTGTGGTAGACGGGTCTTCGATGAGTGTGTCGATGTTTACTGCTGCTAGAAAATCACTTTTCCGTGAGTCTTCCTTCTGTAGATTATTTTCAAAATTTTTCGGAATTGTGAGTTCTTGTTTATCTTCTTCGGCAAGTGTTTTTCCTTCTTCTTGACTTTGTAGTTCGAGATTTAAAAATATATCTTTTGAAGTTCCTAAGATCAGGCTTTGTTCGTTGTAAATTCCTCCAAAGTCTGAGTATCGTTGATTTTTATCGAGGTCTATTGTGGTATTTACTGTTGAAAAGTTGTTTTCTTGTATAATTGAATCTTGTTCTTCTGTTTGAGTTGCTGGTGAATCTTCGGTTCTTGTAATTTCTGTTTGTGTTTTCTTGGCTTTTTTTGTAGGTGAGTATTGTATCTTGCTGCTTCTTCTGAATGCGCTTTTTTCTAACTCTTTATGTAGGAGGCTTTTCAATTGGGGATTGCTACGCGTTTGGGATCGCGTAAGCTTCGAGTCGCTTGAAATTACTCTGCTAGTTGGGATAATTTTTCCACTCATTTGGGCATTTTATTCGAGAAAAGAAAAGGAACAGTAAATGTATTGAATTTAGATTGTATTGAATAATTATAAGAAAGTTCAAAAGGAAATAATGTGAACTTAAAAAAAACTAAAAATCGATAGTTAAAATTTGTTCGGTTATTGGGAGGGAGTCACGTAAAATGATTCGTATATTGTTCGATTAATAATATTGTAGCATTCATATAAGTATAATTATATAAGCATGTATATATACAAGGTGTCAAATAAGTAACGGAACAAGGCTGTAGCTTTTTAGGTACAGATTATTAGACCAAGGTCAAGGTCATTCCTTTAGTAACTTTCAACGCGGAATCCCATGGTGACCTTGGATTTGACCTTGAGATTGACCTTCAAGGTTATTTCAAGGTCAACTTTGTTTTTTTAAATGGGAACCCCTATTTTTGACAACGGCAATCGAAAGAGCGGAAAATTTTACGTCCATATATGTACTCAGGTTGAAGGTCAATGATGAACTTGAAGTTAAGTTCAAGGTCATTGTAATTTCATGACTGCCTGATCTGTTGTAAAGTTTACACCATTCTGGAAAAGCTCATTCCTTTAGTAGCCTTCAACGACGAATCCGTCGGTGACTTTCGGTTTGATCTTGAGCTTCACCTTCAAGGTTATTTCAAGGTTAACTTTTTCACATTTAGCGTTACCCAGGAAGAACGACGTGATTTTTTTATCTTCTTTGTCACACTTAAGTTTCGCAAATAATAAAAATATTGCAGTAATCTTTATTATTTGAGTATCGTTAGAATGTAAATTGTTTCAAAAAGTATTGATCATTTGCGCTTCATAATTTTGACACTTTTTCTTTTTAGAGAGAAACAAAAATTTAAAAAGACTAAAATATACTTTTTTATTTTGTATTTTTCAGTGTACTTATTTAATACATTATATGGCACAATAAAATTTGTTACTTTTGAATATTTCAATTATAATTTAACTGGTTTTGCATTGTTTGTATCTCTTTTAAATAAATACAATACGATAATTTTATTTTCTTCCTGAAGCTTTTTACATTTTCTGGTTTCATTTTCTTGAAAAATCATGGCATATAATCGACTTTCTAAGCAGGAAAGAGTGAGTTTGTTAATGATGCGTGGTTGGGGAGATCGTATGCGAACTTTAGATGAGGTTCGGATCTTATTCAATGAAACCTTCCGTAATGGAGACGGCTTAACGCCAATATCTAAATCGACAGTCTCTAGAATTGTTCAACGCTTTAATGAACATGGCAGTATTGAAGATGCTGAAAGACCCGGTCGTCCAAAGTCTGCTACTGCTGAAGAAAAACAAATCGAAATTTCACAAGCTTTCATTGAAAATCCACATCATACATTGCGTAAAGCAGCTGCTAAGTACGAAATATCTCATGAATCAGTGCGACGTATACGAAAATTTATACAATTTCACCCCTTTAAGATTCGTTTAGTACAAGAACTTAATGAAGATGATCCAGATCACCGAGTTGAATTCTGTGAATTCATGATGACTAGAATTGACGAAGATCCTAATTTTTTGTATAATATTGTTTTTTCTGACGAAGCTACTTTCCAATTGAACGGTGAAGTAAACAGGCACAATTGTAGGTACTGGTCCGACACTAATCCTTTTTGGATGCTAGAGAGCCACACACAATATCCGCAAAAGGTTAATGTTTGGGCTGGAATATTAAATGATACGTTGATAGGACCATTTTTCATCGAAGGCAATCTCACTGCAGTAAGATATGAAGAGCTTCTTAGGAATGAAATTGTACCAAGAATAAAAGAAGTAGCGGGTGATAATTGTGATGAAAAATGGTTTCAACAGGATGGAGCTGCGCCTCACTTTGGAAGGAACGTTAGAGAATACCTGGACAATCAATTCCCAGCTAAATGGATTGGAAGAAGGGGTAGAATTGAGTGGCCGGCTAGATCGCCTGATATGACGCCTCTGGATTACTTTCTTTGGGGTTACTTCAAAAGTAAAGTTTACGCAACACAACCACAAACTTTAGAAGAACTGCGAAATAGGATTTTACGGGAAGCTGCTGTCATAGATAGGGAAATGATTCGCAGAGCTGTCACTGCTTTCTATGATCGCATAGCTGCTTGCCAAGAAGTTGGTGGTAGGCAATTTGAACATATGAAGTAGATTTCAGCAAAACGTGAGAGGCAAGGGGACTCACGGTAATCAAGCACCCCATCGTGAGAGGCAAGGGAACTCACGCTAATCAAGCACCCCATCGTGAGAGGTAAGGGGACTCACGGTAATCAAGCACCCCAAAGGGAACATATTTTACTACGTCCACGTCGTTGTTCCTGGGTAACGCTAAATGTAAAAAAGTTGACCTTGAAATAATCTTCAAGGTCAATCTCAAGGTCAAATTCAAGGTCACCATCGGATTCCGCGTTGAAAGTTACTAAAGGAATGACCTTGACCTTGGTCTAATAATCTGTACCTAAAAAGCTACAGCCTTGTTCCGTTACTTATTTGACACCTTGTATATGTATATAAGTAACAAATTCGAATATGAGTAAGTAAGGAATTGGTGTTTTGACCTACTTTTTCTCTACTCTTTCCTTATTTCGACTCAAGTTCCAAAATTTTTGCTGAGTTTTAGATTCTACCAGGTTATTTAGTCGCGGCGCGCGATGGTCAAGTTACTACGCCAAAGCACGGTTCGTGCTTATGAAATGACACAATTTACGAATTTGATATTGTGTGTTTTCAGTTCGAAAGAAATCGGTTGAAATGTAATTTGTTGTAAAAAAAAATTTCTTTCAAAATTAGAAATTATTAATTTGTTGTTAATTGATGCCTTGAAGATAGTATTGAAAAGTTCGAATTGGTAGGATAAAGTAATTTATTCCGATTTTGCACTCTGAATTGATAAAATAAAATGATTTTTCTAATTTCGTACCGGAACCAATTTGTTACGTCTCGTGCATAAACTACGAATAGCGAATGTGCGAAACGTACCAATATGATACAAGTGGTTGGTTGAGGCTCACAAGTAATGAGTAATATATGATATGTGGATAGAAATGAATGTGTTTTATTATTTTGTTGTACTTACAGTCTCTGGAGTACTTTCAGTATTGTAGATCTCGGTATTTGGTTAGGTTGAATAATGAAGTTGCACGTTCTCACTTTTAATGGATCGCGTATTTATTAAGATCAAATAGTATAGTTTGACAAGTAGTAATTGAATAGTTAGCCAAATTGTCGAACAGGCTTGCACGTGACTGTAGCGTCGATACGTAAAGTTTATTCGTCAATTGTCGAACTGACGTGTACGGAGTAACAATAATGACTGCCCGACTCTTTACGGGTGGTTCGTCTTATATACATGAATTTGTGCTTAATTAATCGCTGATGTTTCTGTGTAGTTGGGTAATTTTCCTTTCGAGTTCAATGTGCGTTGTGTAATGCTGAGTATGGTCTTTGTGTTTTGCTGCCGTATAGTTTTCCGGTGGACGTGTACATAGTTTTGATTTTACGAAATTCGGAATTGCACTTTTTAGAGAGTGTAAATGAATAAAGATACGTCTTGATACGTAACACTAATATGTTATAATTTTCAGTTTTATATATTTAAGTCGTATTTTTATTTGTGAAACGGCTATTGTTATTAATTTCAAATATTTTACGAACTCCTAAACCAAGTAATTATGCATAATTATAAAAAATATTGTAGGAGTAACTTAAAAAAATGGTGATTATTAATTATTTGAAAAATAACTAGTAAGTGTATAAATAAACTGTTAAGACAATATTATGCGGAATAATTAGTATAACACGAGAAAAATAATTGTTAATGAACGACGTGTCAATTATTATTAAAATAAAAATTAATTTATGCTGCGCTCGAACAGGAACCCACTTTTTGACTAGAAATAATTAATAATTGAACAGATTTTTGTATTTGAAACTACTTGTCTTTTGATAGCTTAAGAAATAAGGTAATCATGAAAATTGGTTTCACGGCAAGCAGTATTCAAATCTTGTAACTCGGCCATCCTCCATCTTTGCGTATGACACCATATACAAAAAAGATCTATATGAACGAGCGAACGCACCCCCCCCCCCCCTCCGTTCCGGCCTGCATAATTACTGTAAAATAAAATTAAAATATATTAGCCGATAGATTTTTAATTGCCGAATTCGATTGTGTCCTTAGATTTTTTAGTTTCACCGTAATAAATTAATAATAATCAGTTTACCATCTGCGAATTCAAACTTCAATATCACTCAATATTTTTAACTTCCTGAAGTACTAAAAAATTGCCCCGCAGCCGATTTAATTTGCCCAGCTAATGACAATTTCAGATACTTAATAATTTATTTATTTATTCATTTATTTATATACTTATGGTGCTTATAGTCTGCGCGATTTTTGCACCGCGCATGCGCAGCTCCATAAAGGTGCTATCGCAATTCGCAAATCGCCTGAAGTTTGCTTGATTAAGACTTTCCAATAAAACTTAGCTTAATTAAAAACATCGCCGCAGTTCCAAATGTTAAGTTACATTGAGTGCTTTGACAATCCACTGTTCATTGTACTTGGTGAAAAATAAATTGTTTTATTTAGTGATGCCTTGTATAGTCTACAATATTCGATAATAGATATAATTTGTTTATGGGTCAGCTTTGGATTTCTATTCATGAATTTTCATTGCTGAAAGGTACAATAGTTTTAAAATATTTAATTTAATGACTCTACCACTGTATTGCTAAATTTCAACATAATAACTAATTTTAGATTTAATTTGTCAAAATATATATATCTAGTGGTTTTAGTTAATAACTTTGTATTTATCTTCAAAAGTACTCTTTATGTCGAGGCAATATAAAATCACATGTTGAACAAGATGTGAGATTTTCTGAGATGGACTATCGTTACTCTGAAAATACCATTCACATGTTACCTGGATACAAATACTTCACAAATATATCTTTACAAACAGAGACAAGTAAAGCTGTTCGTACAGTTTCTGTACACACTCCTCAAGTCAGAACTTGTGCAACGAGGCCAACATGTGGACCTTTTGAAGTAAGCTTTGTACATTAAAGTTAAAGAGAAAATATTATTTCTATGTCCACTGACTACTTTATTTCTATTTCAGATTGTAGATATAATATATTGCAATACAGAACAATCATGAGCAAAATGGACAAGCAGAGTGATGTGTTGAAAGATATCATTCATCATTATGACTTGAAAATAATTGTGAAAAATTACCAATTTAAAGGACGTCCTATGAAAGTTTTTCCTCTTGCTAGATACGTTGAGGTATTATTTTCATTCCGTTTCAGTAGAAGGAAACTTCATTTATTATTCCAATATTTACGCGAAATTGATATATTATTTCAGAGAAAATACAAACGAGTAAAATAAACAATAAGAAGCCCAATGGTAGGGTATAAGCTGGCTGTATCACCCAATAAAATAAAAGAAAAAATAGTAGATTACGACATTTATAACGAAAATACTATTTTGAAAAATAGAAATGATAATGTATAGAAAGAGATATGCGGAAGTTTTAATAATAAAATTAATCCTCTCAATCTATTCAAGATGATTGAGAAAGATAGGCATAACATCAGAACACACTATAATAATTTGAAAGGTTTTGACGTCGTTATTGATACAACAGATTCAATTCTGTAAGATATTGAGAATACGGATTTTACCCTCAGTGAGATAAATATAAATGATTATAAGAAAAACAACAGAATTAAACTGTAACTTTGTAACATCTGTGCCAGGACTAATGCATGCCCGAATACTGGCGATGGCCCATTGCACATCGCATGCGGTACGGGACGCCACTCAACATCTTTATAACGTTAAGATGGTCTAATGGGCTAAGGGGCTGCTCACATATAATGGGCAGTCACTCACGAGTCCAGAAGATCGGCGACGTTATTAGGCGTCCCGGCTCCATCAGTGCAACGATGGAAGAGAGTTGCGTGAGGCTGCTAATGTCACCGCGAGCAGCTATTGGGTAGACGCAGGTAGTGCGAGAGTCCCTGGTCGGGATTATATCCAGTACCACAGGACACGAATAAACGCTCTGCCCTCCAGAATTAGAACATCTAGAGGACGCCGTGACGGAGGTGTTCCTGTGCTTTGTCGTGCCGGATGTCACGTGGCGGAGACTGCGGCGCACATCGTGCAGGGATACCATCGGACTCACGGCGGCCGGATTCTGAGGCATGATGCCATCTGTCACATAGCTGCGATAGGGCTCAGGTAAAGGGGGTGGCGCGTGTTCGAAAATCCGCACTACTATCTTCCATCAGGGTTACAGAAACCCGATGTCGTCGCAGTAAAGGATGAGAGCGTCAAAATCATCGATGCACAGGTGGTTAGCAGAGCAGCATCACTCGACGACGCACATACACCAAGTGCAGGAAATATGATACCCTTCCGCTTAAACATCACATAGCTCGTGAGTTGGGGGTTGTGGTCGAGAATATCTCGGTCACATCCATTACCCTCTCATGGAAGGGTATCTGGTCGTTGAAGTCGGCTAGTGACCTGACCTCCTTAGGGCTCCAAAAACTCTTGCCAGGCATTACAACAAGAGCCTTGCAGGGTTCGCACATGAACTGGACACGGTGGAACAGGATGACTGGTGTCACCGGCCGTCCTGTCCCACGAGAAGGGGTAGGATAGGGCGATTGCGGTCAACACGCTTATGCGTTTGGGTAACCCAGACCCCACCACCTTAAGTCGGCACTGGGAAATAAAGCCGCGGCCTGCACTATCAACATCTTCAGTGCGGGTGACAGATGGAGTTTTAGTGGGTATTCCTCCATGGAGGTGAGCCCCACATACCAGCGCCAACATCTGCTGAGATGCGTAAAGGCATTTCTCCATCTATAAAAAAAAAAAAAAAAAAAATAGGTCATTGTAAGGAGTGCAAATCTAAAATTAATTTGATGTGTGAAGAGAAGCCTACAAAAGTTGTTCCTGCTAAGTTTATAGTTGATACGATAGATACAAAACACATACCACACTATCAGAAACTAAGGCTGCAAAAAGTAGCTAAATTAGTAGTTGAGAAGGAGCTTTTACGCATGAAACCAAAACAATGGAGACGAGATACAGCAAGAAAGCAAATGATAAATGGTGATCCGGAACCTCCTCATTTATATAAACTTTCTCAGTTGCAGAATGCTCACCAACATGCTAAAAACAAAGAATTAGGCATTGAACCAAGAGCTCAGCTGTTTGACTCACTCGCTCAATTGAAAAATAATGTTGAATTCGATAGATTTTTTAAGGATACAGGTTATGATCTTTTTTTTTACTATATTGGTCGCCTGAATAGACAGATGTCTACAATGACATTTTACAATTATTAAATAATATAGTATCTTTAGATGCTACATCGTTTATTACTTTAAAACTCAATAGACCTGATGGAAATTCCAGTGACATCTTTTTATCAGTTCTATGTGCATATATTAATAAGTTGATAGTTCCTATAACTGAAGCACTGTCAGAATGAAACAATAGTTGTTTTTATCGTAATTGGCTAGAAAAGTGGCTACAGTCTGGAGGTCATATACCAAAATTTATTGTTACAGACATGGGAAAAGCCATTCAAAATGGTGCATGCTCAGCTTTTAATTCAATAACTTTTAAAGCTTACAAAGATACATGCCTGATGATTTTATTTGGCGAAAAAAGTACCATTAAACTGCACACAGAATTGAGAACAGACATAGCTCATGTCATTCATGCAGTTAGTAGGTTGCCTTGCTTCTCAAAAGCCAATAACAATGTGAAGCTGCTTTTTATCAAATGTATTGGATTTGCAACCACTATAAATGAGCTCAAAGTTTTTGAAAAAGTATTAAACTACATTTTCACTGTTGCGTACTCGAAATATTATGATAAACGCTGTCACACAGCTATGACGTATTTACTTCAGTCGATACAAACCTATGAGATTGATTTAAATGAATCATCTACCATCCAATGCAGTGAAATCACTTCCAAAAATGAAGAATCTAAAAAAGTAAAGAAACAGACATTAACATTAATTCACACATACTCGTATATTGACATCATTAAGAATAATGTTACCTCTAAAATAAGAAATAACATTAACGATATTGGGATACAAACCAACGACTATTACCTAACTAATTTTTAAGACAGGCTGGCCGATTTTTCGAAAGACTTTGTTTGTTGGACCGATGTCATAGCAGCATTCTTCAAAAACCCTCACAAAGTTGCAACATCAGCTCGGTCGAAGGCACATTTTGGAGATTTGAAAGCTTCATTAGATAAAATAATAGTGAGAGTAGATAAATTTGCAGTGAAGCATATGCGCATCTTTAATGCTGATATGAAATTGGCCAGAGCAGCAATTATTGAAGTTTGAAGTCGCAGATGGTAAACTGATTATTATTAATTGATTACGGTGAAACTAGAGTTGGGCCAAAAAAATCTAAGGACATAATCGAATTCGGCAATTAAAAATCTATCGGCTTGTATATTTTAATTTTATTTTACAGTAATTATGCAGGCCGGAACAGGGGGGGGGTAGCAAACGCACAGAACTATAATCAAACGCGATCATAGGTCTTAAAAATTAGCACTCAGATTCAATTTTTTTGGGATATTCAATAAACAAAAAATAGCATTAGATAGTTCATCGAAAAAGTTACAACCTTTTTATCTACCATTTGTTAGTTCGTCCTCGTAAAAGCGTTTTAAAAAAATAAAATAAGTCTTGGATGCTGGGCTCTAGCACCCAGATAAGGTCTGCGACAAAACCTACAAAAATCCGTTAAAAAACAATTAACTTATGCACCAACCGTTAGTTAATGAGACGAACTAACGGCACACAGGGTAAAATGGTTGATAAGTTGTACTGCCTATCTTACCTATTTTGACGAAGTTAAATCAAGCAAGTATGCCTTCGGATATTGAAGACTATAACTGTCGGAAAACCTTGATGTTAAAAAAAAAATTTTGGAATGTATTGGGAGTACAAATAGAAAATCGCCGTTTTTTCTAATAATTGGAGGTTTTATTGTAAAAAACTCGTTACAATCTCATTCTTCAAAATAATTTCCATCCTTAGTCACAACTTTTTCCCATCTTTCTGGCAGGTTCTGAATTCCTCTTCGAAAAAACTGTTCGTCTTTTGATGCGATCCACGAATCGATCCAATTTTTGGTTTCTTCGTAAGAACGAAAGTGCTGTTCGGCCAGGTCATGCGTCATCAATCGGAACAAGTAGAAATCAGAAGGGGCGATGTCAGGAGAGTACGGCGGGTGCGATAGGATGTCTCATTTCAAAGTTTCCAGGTATCTTTTCACGACCTTGGAAACATGTGGCCGAGCGTTGTCATGCAGAAATATGACCTTGTCGTGCCTTTCCGCGTACTTTGGGCGTTTTTCCTTTAACGCTCAACTCAAACGAATCAATTGCGTCCGATAGAGGGCTCCTGTGATGGTTTCGCGTGGTTGCAGGAGTTCATAGTAAATTACGCCAAGCTGGTCCCACCAAATACACAGCATCAGCTTCGAACCATGAATGTTTGGTTTCGCTGTCGAAGTTGATGCATGGCCGGGAAGACCCCACGATTTTCTCCGCTTTGGATTCTCATAGTGTATCCACTTTTCATCGCCGATCACAATGCGATGCAAAAAACCCTTCCTCTTTTGCCGTTGGAGGAGTTGTTCGCACGTGACAAGACGCCGTTCGATGTCCCTCGGCTTCAGCTCGTACGGCACCCAACATCCCACTTTCTGGATCATTCCTAAGCATTTCAAGCGATGGGAAACGGCTTGCTGAGTTACGCCCAATAAATCCGCAAGTTCCTGTTGCGTTCTGCAAGAATCTTCATCCAGCAAAGCCTCCAATTTCGCATCCTCGAACTTTTTTACGGGTCCGGGACGATCCTTGTCATCTACGTCATACTCGCCATTTCTAAACTTTTGGAACCATTCCCGACACGTTCTTTCACTAATACAGCTGTTACCATAAGTTTCTACAATCATTCGACGCGCCTCAGCTGCGTTTTTTCCCGAATGAAATGCAAAAAGCAACATTTCCCGCAAATGTCTCCTGTTCGGCTCGAATTTTGCCATTTTTGCGCACGAATAAAACAAAGCACAGTAAAAATAGACAAGCGAGGTGATGAAGAGTTGTTGACAAATGCCTCAGCTGGCTATGTAACGTTCCTGTTAACAATTTTTTACCGACGTGCAATACTGACGCCACCTATGGGAAAACGGCGGTTTTCTATTTGTACTCCCAATATTTAATAAGTTTATTTTCAGCATATTTTCTGACCATCAGTATACAATACTGATAATTAGCTCATTTCTGGCCATCAGTATACAATACTGATAGTTAGTATTTCTGACCATCAGTACAAGTTACTGATAATTAGTATTTCTGACCATCAGTACAAGTTACTGATAATTAGTATTTCTGACCATCAGTATAAGATACTGATAATTAGTATTTTTGAATAACAGTATTATTGAAGACAACCAGTATGTTATCAGAAATAAATCAGGATAGTACATGAAATCTGACCGATCCTGCATAATGGTGAGAGTCAAATCCGAAACTCCAAAACCCTGACTATAAATTACGAATTCACAGCGAACTGAACTCGACTGTTTTAAGCACTGAAAGTTCAGACTTAGACAGTACGAATACATTGCCACAGACTTTGACAGTTTGAAGTCCGACGTGAAATATTATTTCAAATTGCAACGGTTCAAGTTCGTTTAGGGTTCGTATATAGCTTGGATTTGGCACCAGATTCTGATAGGTCAGATTCTGGGAAGGTATCGGATTTCGACTACTTCCAAACGAATATTGACTGATTCAACAATTTGAAATTAGCTTAGAAACTGATAACAGATAAACAAAGTTGGTAAAAATGGTTGTTACTCACGATGACATTCCAGCCAGAGCAACAATTAAACCGCCACTATCAAATGCTGACTTGCTGCACATTTTAAAGAAAAACAAAACAGCCCGAGATGTAGTAAATAGAATAGCTGATAACACGGAGGAGGAAGTTCGTAATGAATTACGCCAAGGAGGATAGTGCTATTGACCGCACCCCCACAATCGATAGAAGAATTGAGCTCAGGCAGTAGGTGTTTCATACCGATTATTATTGGTAATGTAGCATATGACGCCTTAGTTGACTCAGGAGTGAAACTCTCACAGGGAGGACCGGAAATAACAGACAGATTCAAAGAAAGACTAACTCCTAATTCCACTACGATACAAGGAATTACGGGGAAAATCGAGAAAACTATAGGCGAGTTTCCCCTACAAATTAATTTTGACGGACATACACAGAAATTCAGATTTAAGGCAATGAAAAACCTACCTGGATCGTCAATTATCTTAGGTCTAGACTTTCTGACACAATGGAATATGCTCATACTTTTCCGAGAAAGGAAATGGAGAGTACATAATGATAAATGACATCACCTACTACCTAGACAACTGACACAACGAGAAGCTTTCAATGCAGAATGCGCTGCCCTCACAGAAATTACACCTGACCAAACTAAAAGAATCAAAGAAATAACAGATCGTTTAATACCACCCACGACTGACTAACTAGGAAGAACACCGATAGTAAAACACATAATAGATGTAGGTGATAGCCAACCAATAATACAAGGATTACGACTAATGTCACCCGCAATACAGAAGATAGTACGAACTGAAATACAGAAAATGTACGAAATGGGCATTATCCGACCGTCCAAAAGTGCATGGCGTAATGCTCCAGTGATGATAAGAAAACCTGACGGTTCCTGAAGATTTTGCATTGATTTTTGCGACTTAAATAAGGCCACAAGGAAAGATGCATATCCGCTACCTAACATGGATTCAATACTGGACAAATTACGAAACGCCAAATATATTAGTAAAATTAACCTTAAACAGGCCTACATCCAAGTAGCCCTAGATGAAAACAGCTGCGAATATACAGCTTTTGCAAGCCCAAGAGAAGGATTGTGAGAGTTCATACGTAGTTATGCCATTCGGACTTGTCAATGCCCCAGCGACCTTTCAACGATTAGCTGACGTATAATTTAGTCCTGACTGGGAACGTCAAGTATTTCCCTACCTTGACGACATAATCATAGCAACTGAGACCTTCGATGAACATACAAAATATTTAGAGTTAGTACTACGCCGAATTAATGAAGCTGGACTGCAGATAAATGGAAAGAAATGCAAATTCGGCTGTACTCGTCTAAACTATTTAGGTTTTCTGCTAGACCAAGAAGGATTACGACCAGACCCAGACCGGACTAAAACAGTACTAGAATTTCCAGTACCTAAAACGGTAAAACAACTACGTAGCTTTCTGCCAATGGTCGAATGGTACTCTAGATTCATAAAGAATTGTTCGGAAATAAAGATACCGTTACAAAAACTTCTAAAGAAACATCAAGTATTTAACTGGGAAGCTAACCAACAAGAAGCATTTGACAATTTGAAACGAGCATTAAAAGAAGCCCCAGTATTAGCAAGACCAGATTTTGCCTGGCCATTTACGGTTCAGATAGACGCAAGCGATTTTGCAATTGGTGCCGTATTGACTCAAACTTTGATGACGGCGAATACCCAATAGCATACATTAGCAGAACACTGACCGGACCAGAAAGAAATTACTCTGTGACAGAAATAGAATTGTTGTCAATAGTATATGCCATCAAGAAACTAAGACCGTACCTTGAAGAATATGACTATACAGTTATTACTAACCACTCAGCACTGATATACCTGTTTAACATTAAAGGACCAAAAGGTAGATTAGGAAGATGGATATGCGACCTGATGCAAGAACGCGTGACCTTTAAACACCGTAAAGGCACGATGCATAAAGTACCAGATGCCCTGTCACGAATAGACGAAGAGACTAACAAAATCGCAGCCTTCAGAACAGTATAAGACAACTGGTACCTGGAAAAACGTAAAGACGTAAAAGAAAAACCAGACAAATACCCTGACTAGAAAATCGAAGACGACATACTATATTACAATAGAGAAGATCCAATTATGGACCAGTTAGCAAATGGAGAAACTCATGAAAAATGCACACTGTCTTCCTGTAGCCGCACATCTAGGTATAGAAAAGACGTATATGAGAATCAGTACCGAATATTATTGGCGAGAAATGTATACTGACACCTATAACTTCGTCACAAGATGTCCGCTATGTCAAATATATAAAACCAACCAACTAGGCCTTATGGGACGACGAAAAATAGACCGACCATGGGCAATAGTAGCGGTTGACACTATGGAAATTCCTCGAAGCAAAACACAGAATAAATACCTCTTAGTTTTACCAAGATCTCTTCACACGTTGGATAGAAATGAAACCAGTACGCTCTGCAGACGGAAAGACCGTTGCGAGAGCATTAGAGAAACTTATCATATTCAGATGGGAAACGCCTGACTCTTTACTGACCGATAATGGGAAAGAGAATAAACACATAAGGACCGATAATAAACACTTAAACAGCATGTTTCAGGAATATGGCATCAAACATAACACGACGGTACCATATCATCCACAAGTCAATTTCGTTGAGAGAAGTAATAGAACGATAAAAACTATGATAGCAATGGTTGTTGAAAATGACCACTGAAATTGGGATAAACACATTAATGAGTTCCGACACGCTATGAACACGGCAGTACAATCAGCCACACAGACGTCCCCAGCATTCCTAAATTACGGCAGACAACCGAAATTAATAAGAAGCTTACGGAGAAAAGTAGAATCAACCGAACTAGAACTGATACTGAAACCAGAGGATTGGACTGAAAGGTTGAAAAGATCAAAAGACCTACATGAAATGATTAAAAGGAAACTAGAGAAAACACATGAGAAAATGGCTGACCTATTCAATATAGGGAGAAAATTGACCGAATATAAGACCGGTGACCTAGTATTGGTAAAAACGCATCACCTATCGAATCCAGCAAATAAATTCTCGACCAAATTAGGTGAAAAATATGAAGGACCTTTCAAATTACTAGATAAACTCTCAAACACAGTATTCACCATCGAGACACTAACGAAGAAAAAAGTTGGTAAAGTTCATGTTGAAGAGCTAAAACCATTTAAGAGCTCTGACAAAAATAACTATGACCTTAGATCGAACAAAGACCAAACTAAAGGAAAAGAAGATAGATAATCTGACCAATCTAACCATACCCTGTGTTGTCCGACTCATGGCGTTTAACTCGCGTACTAATATGGTTACGGCGTGGGGAATAATTACGCGGATATCGATGACTGACCTCCATATGTGCTGTCCTAAGCCTGGACAGGCTAGCTTCTCCAGGCTAAGTGGGGGGGGGGGGTGTAGTCGTTGACTAAGCTACACCCCGCGCCCTGCCAGCAGATAAGTGCATGCACTGTTCTGTCCCGACACCGATCAAAAGACCTTCGCACTAACTTGACTTATTTTCAGATCTACCATGGCCCCAAGGATCCTCGTCGCAAACAAGAAGGGCCTGAGCCTGAAGGGGAAAATCCCGCTGTCCACAGTCCCCAAGACCATCACGGGGACCAGGATGCTGGACCATCAACTCCACCTCCAACACTCCGTCGCTCAGGGACAATAACATCATTCGCCTCCACCATCTCCGCCACCACTGCCCAGCCTTCTACCACAAGGAGTCGAGGTCATCCAGGCTGGTTACCTGTGATCTCGACACCAATTGGCCAACCCACCACTGCCCAGCCACTAACCACCCCCAGGGGCGATTGCAATCACGACGCTCTCAGGAAGCTCGATTATATGATCCGCTTAGCAAAAATATAGATGATGCACATAGTGCACTATATGGCCAGCCTCGCGGCTGGCCAGGTCACTTTGTGTAAAAATCTTTTTGTTAAAGCGGCGGATTATGATTGTCTGCCTCAACAGAGAATTGAGACTTCTGAAACAAACAATTCGTTGCTTTGAAGAGAACGTCATAAACTTCACTTTTCTGTACGGGCATATGCAAATACAAATGCTGATGTACAAAATACGCCACCGATTGCCCTCGACAAGCAGTTAATACAAGTCGACCCGAAGTGAATGCAATATGTCTTTGAAAGACGACTTGCAGTCACAAGTGCGAATGTGTGAACCTTCACGTGGTGGGACTGAAAACGCTGTCTCTGTAAAGAGAGAGTAGGCAAAACACACAACGCTTGCCCCTGTGACAGTAGGCCGATTGGTCAAACAAAGTAACACCAACACGGACCATGAAAACATGTGGTGAGGTGCGGCCTGTAAACACCCAAAAATTCAACGCGGATTCTACTATATCCCAATAGCTCAACTCGAGCCCAGACAAACCGAAATCCGGGAGTCACTTGAAGGAAAATCTCTCAGAATTGTGGTACCGCGCGCCCTCTTAAGAAGATGGGAGACCACTCCAGGAGCTAGTTGCAGATGACCAATGGTCCCGGCAATCCGAATTTAATTCGGGTAGATAAGAAATTACTCCCTTCTGACTGGCAATCGGTAGGTGGCATGACTGTGGATAAAGAGTCGCGGCCGTGGTTATAGCAGCCACCTAAAGTTCTTTACCTTGTAACGGTCCTATTTATGAGCTGTTTATTAAATGACTGCAACTAGTCTAACGTATTTATCTGTTAGTCAAAACAATACATTAAGCGGCGCTACCTCACTGTTTACGCGACTATATACAAATAAGAGTCGAGTCAAAACAAATAGCGTGACGTCACAAATAATAGACATAGATATAATGAATCATAATATTGAGAAAAATATGTTAATTATAGATAATTTGAATATAACAAAGTATCAATTATATAGATTTTAACATACTGATTCACAATATCTTATTCAATCATAAATTTATAACGAATATCGATATGTAAAGTTAATTTATTTATTAACATATGAAATATTAGAAAAATATAAATAATTTATATGTAAAATGAATAAGCATAGAACATGAGTAAGAATTGGTTTCATTAATAACAGCTAAATAACAACTGTTATTAATAAATAAACAACTAATAATTTATTTAAACAATAAGCGATATATAGAACGAAAATATTAAGTTAATACTTGATAATGACAATTTTATGATTTAGAAATCTTAGATAATTAACCTAATAATCGCATATTAAGATTAAAAGAAAACCGTTACAAATATGAAAAATTAGTCATAATTCAAATGTTATTAATTAATTTAAATAATTAATTTTGGAAAATACTTCCAAAATTAATTAACTATAAAGTTATATGAAATTTTAATAATTTTCTATTGTAAATAATGTAATATCACGTTAATTAACTTTATTAGTTAATAACTTTTGACGACACTATTGGCGAAAATTATATATTGTATAAAATCAACAAATAACTAGTTCTGTAAAATTTACATGTGTTAAAAACTTAATATTAATGGTTATTTACTTATAAATGAAGAAAAATCATTTCTCAAAATTCGCGAATGTCTCTCGAATTTTCGATGAAATCTCTCCTGCAATAATAAGCGGGAAAATCTGTGTATAAATAGGCCCACCTTTGCACAGGCTAGATTCATTCACTTCTAGCCTTGCAAAGTGAGCGCATGAGTTTGAATAAACTTGGATCAACACCTAAGTTCTTTCTCTCATTGTGATTTACTAAGCAAGACTAACCTTTCCTTATAATTTGAGCTCGACTTATAGAACATCTCGCGCTATAAGAAACTTGGGCCGAATTATATCCTATCCAAGAAAGACTTTAGCTCTGCTTATGGGACAACTCGCACCATAAGAAACTAGGGCATTGTCTGACTTTCCTCGATATTTTGCAATTACTTATATATATTTGATTTACTTGATTATCATATTTGTTTCATTTATCTACTTTCCTGAAATTAGAGTAAAATCATCGGAAACAAATTCTTACTCATTAGCTAAATTACGAGAGTTCGAATTATTTTTATTTATAAGTGATACGAACATCACAACCTCGAGCTCCTGGAGTAAGGCCCGACACCATTGTGCGAGTGAACATAGTCCATTGGGCTAAATAACTCTCGATGACTAGAAAGCAATACGGATGCCAAAACCCTCAAGAAAATTATTTCCACAGAAGGTCAGCATCCTTTCTGCTAAAGAATTGTTTAAACCCTGATAGCTAAAGCAGTTTTACAATTGAAAGCGAAATTAGTGAAAGTCAGCTACCTTTGAAAGCCGTGCACTAAATGCCCATCAAATCCATTGCTGCTATACATGAACACAGGCTAAGACGAAAGAAAAGGCAGAAAGCCGATAAGCTCATTCAAGCGCTACTTTGGTTGTAATCCATCGAAATACCTAACCCCTGACTAATCTCAAACCTAGCGTGAAAACAAACACGCCGGTACATTCGTAAGTAGTTTTAAATTATATGTTACAATTCAAATTAGTTTTAAGCAGTTAATATAAGCAGAAGTAGTAGTAGTTACCAGTTAAGATTAAGAAACAAATTTAGAAATAAGAAAGAATATACAATCAATTTGAAAATTAAAAATTAAAAATCAAAAATCAAAAATCACAAATCAAAAATCAAATCAGAAATTCGAAATCAAATCAAATAAAATCAAAGAGTATAAATCAACTATCAATAAGTTAGTAAAAGCTAAGAAAATAGCTAGCTAAATCAATGTAATTAATAGAGCCATGAGAAACCATGGAGAAACACGAAAAGGTATCTAAACTCGTAAGTCAACTCACACAAACTCACTCGTTCACTGCTCGCACGCTCGCACGCTACTCGCTTATTTTAAACGCATACGTTAACGCAAGCTAAAACTAATAGTTGAACGCCCTACTCCAGAAACGCTACAAGCGATACCAAGGAGATCAAAGTATAATAGACATTGCGTTGTACCTCGAAAGCGAAATGGTCAACCATTCTAGGTACGGAAAGGCGAGGAAACGTAAGCAGGAGACGACCGTTGAGAAATCAGAACATTGCTCGAACACTCCGGTCTCAACTCAGTTTCCATCGCAATTAATCAATTCAGACGAAATCAAAGAGGATTGCCAGAGATCAGACCAGCTCAGGCCCCGAAACCCGACGCTGCAAGGAGAGCCTTTGCCTGCAAGCACTCGCTACCATGCCTCGATACCAGGAAAGGGTAGGGGCTCACCCATCATCGAGCCCCACCCGATAGAAGATCCGTCAGCCTGGTATATCCAGGACATGGTGGAGGAAATAGAGCACGAGAAGGCTCGCCTGGAGGCCATGGAAGTGGGAACAAGGACCACCACAACCCCTCCTGGTGGGCCAAGAACGGGAGCGCCTCCTTCGCTGGGCTCTCACGTTCCAGACCCGCGTTCCGGAGGCGGGCTGGAGACGTGAGGAACGCCAGCGGATGGAGGTAGTCCGTGCCATCCGGGAGAAGATGACCGCAGCGGCTGACCAGACGGACGGCGGAACAGCAGAGACTCTGTCCGAACATGGGACCTCCAAATCCCATTGTTCGGACACCTCAAAAGAGTCCCAGCTGTCCCTAGACGGGCAAGCGGAGAAAGAGCTGGAGGATTACCTGGGCAGGGGTGCAGAGTCGGTATTAGCTGGGAAGGGGGAGACCACCAACCCCGGCTGGACCTTCAACTCCGCCTCCCACACTCCGTCGCCCAGGGACAGCAAAACCATCCACCTCCACCATCTCCGCCACCACCGCCCAGCCGTCCGTCAGACGTCCCACCACCACCTTCACCCAGTCAACCACCGCTACCATCGCTCGACCACCAACTGCCGCCACCATCGCACCGCCAACCGCCACCAACACTAGACCACCATCCGCAGCCACCGCCCAGCCTAGACATCTTCTTTTCACGTTAATTTCGTACGCCGAATCTCAGCAAGGAAAACCGTAAGTAGGCAAAGTGCCACTCATTAGTATTAATCGCGGAGTGCGGGAGTGGATTTTTCGGTGCAATAGGTCGTCGCGACGCGTGGATCCGTTGATACCGGTGCCTATTGAATTGCGCTGACCTTTCCGCCATTTTGTAGAATCGAACGCGTGAGTGTTAGGATCAGACAAAGAAAACTTGTGATTTAAGATATTTGCGCTGACCTTTCGCCAAATTAATAATCTATTGCGAATATTGAAAGTAGACAAATTAAGACTCGTGATTTACTTATTCGCGCTTACCTTTCGCCCGTATAGTAATTTATTGCGAATATTGGAAGTAGATGAATTAAAATTCGTGATTTAATTATTTGCGCTGACCATTCCACTATTTTTGTCAATCAAAGACCGACCGGAAGAATATTAGTATTTCAATTATTTCATGTTCTTGCTATTTCATATTTATGCAGAGTCATACTGACTCTAATCAATCCGACCACCTGCTTATGCATTATAAAATAAGTCAATAAAAGTGATTAATTGTTCTTTATTTAAAATTTACTTTTGTTACCCTGCCTCATTTGCATGCTGATGATTTTCAGCCGCGAGCGGTTATAATCGGGTAACGCTGATTCGCTATATTTTCGAACTCCACGATAGGTAACATACGCGCGAATTTGAACGGACTTTCGACCTGAAATAAGGAGTCATCATCTGAGCTGCCGGTATATCATAAGCGAGAAGACAAATAGGAAACGAATTGTTGGACACCGAGGCCTCGAGAAGAGGAGATCGCGAGTACTCACCCGTTTGCCCACCCTGCACAGTCGCCGTAAAAGCAAATTGGAATACGCGATCCCATTAGGCCCTATCCCCGACGATCGCCCTAGTCAAACGGCGGTCTAGTGCCCTAAATAATCGGGGATAAGGAGTCAAACATGCGTTGTGGCGGAAGAGCTTCGGTAACGCGGTTAAGGCCCCCGAAATCCCCCGCCACAAAACAATAAGTTGTATATAGAACGAAAGCGATAATTTTATACTTAATAATGATAACTTTATAATTTATAAATCTTAGATATCTAATCCAATAATTGCGTTATAAGATTATAGATAAAACCGTTAAAACTATGAAAATTTATTATAATTCAAATGTTATTAACTAATTTGAATATTTCTTTTTAAAAAATACTTCTCTAATTAATAAACTATAAGGTTATGCAAAAATTTAATAATTTTCCATTGTAAATATGGTAACATTACATTCATTAACTTTATTAGTTAATAACTTTTGACGACACTATTTTCGATAATTGTAAATTACACTAAATCAACAAATAACTAATTCTGTAAAGTTCACATGTGTTGAAAGCTCATTATTAATGTTTATTTACTTGTAAATTAAGAAAACTCATTTCTTAAAATTCGCGAATGTTTCTCGAATTTTCGAAAACTTCTTAAAGAAAACGCTCCTGCGAAAATAAGCGGGAAAATTTGTGTATAAATACGCCCACTATTGCACAGGCTGACATTCACTTCTAGCCTTGCAAAGTGAGCGCGTGAGTCTGAATAAACTTGGCTAATACCTAAGTTCTTTCTCTCATTGTGATTAACTGAGCAAGACCATTCCTTTTCTATAATTCGAGCTCAACTTATAGAACACCTCGCGTTATAAGAAACTTGGGCCTAATTATATCCTCTACAAGGAAGATTTTAGCTCTGCTTATAGGACAATTCGTACCATAAGAAACTAGGACATAATCTGACTTTCCTTGAAATCTTATTCATATTCGCATATATTTGATTTATCAATTTATTTTATTGACAAGTAGAGTAGATTTATTAGAAACGAATCCTTACTCATTAACGCAACTAGATACGGGAGTACGAATTATTATTTATAAGTGATACAAACATCACATTTGGCGACCGTAACACGACTCTTGTTACATTAGTTAGCGTTAAGTATTTATTATTAATTTGTTATTAGTTTGTAATTGTATTATACGTTTTCTATTAATTATGCCAAAGAGAAACAAACAAATGCGAGCAATATTATGTAAAAATGCGTCACTAGAGAAAGAATTGAGTGAATTACGTACTTTATATATGGAACTTGCGAATTCGTTTGTCAACTTAGGCAATAATTATAAGAAAAATATGAGATTATTTGATGCTAGCTTAAGAAATATAAGTTCAGATTGAAATCATTTAGCTGATACAGTGGAATATATATTGGCATCTAGGCCAGCTCCAGGCGCTTAATTTGTATTATTGTTTATGAAATAAATTTGTTATTTAGAATACACAATTTGAATTTGTTTAATTATTTGTCAAATTCTATATATTGTTAAAATTAATTAATATCATCCATATATTATTTATCATTAGTTTTGAATTAGTTATATGCTTTGGATTTTTTTTGAGTTGTTATTGTAATGTCGAACGAAAAATGTCCAATGTATAACTCTACTGAGTGTGCTCCCGAAACAATTTTAAACGAACTTAGTGAATCACTAATTGGTGAGGAATTGACTGAGCAGCAAAAAAGAACGCACGAATGGGAAAGAGCTGTAGTGGATGAATTAAAGACATTTCATACTGATCAGTTGCAAAATGATTTTAAAACGATTTGTGAAACTATTAATAATTTAAGTAATAAGGTTGATAGATTGACAAATAAAATAATTGAACAAGATATACTTAAGAATTTAGAATCAAATTTAGAAAAGTCAAATGAGATTATTTCTATTTTAAAAGATAGATGTGAAAATAATTTCAATGATATTATTTTAGCGAAAAATAATGTTACTTGCAACGGTGTAACGGTCCTATTTATGAGCTATTTATTAAATCACTGAATTACTGCAATTAGTCTAACGTATCTATCTGTTTATTCAAATCAATACATTAAGCGGCGCTACCTCACTGTTTACGCGACTGTATACAAATAAGAATCGAATCAAAATAAACAGCGTGACGTCACAAAATAATAGACATATAGTAGATATAATGATTTTGGATATTAAGAAAAATATGTTAATTAGCGATAAATTTAATATAACAAAGCATTGATTATATAGATTTTAGCATGTAGATTCATAATATTATAACAAAAATTACATTCAATTGTGACGGAGAATCACGGCTCGACCGTTGCTCTCCGCCGGGCTCTCACCGATTCCCCGTGTGCCTCGCCGAGCTGGGAGAGTGCGCCAGTTGAGCACACTCTAATTACTCCGTCTTGCTCTTTTCTTTCGAGGTGCGACGGCAACGGCGGTGATTGGAGGGAGCCAACGTGGAGAGCGTAGCGAGAGAGAGAGAGACAGAAGAGAAAGCCGGCGAGTCGCTGGCAGACCTGCGCGCGCATCTCGCCGGCTTGAAGAGAGAAGATCGGCAGTATCTGCTAGAGAGTCGCACGGTCCGCCGCGCGCACACAATTTTTCCTAATCATCTTGTGTTGTTCGTGAGTTCCCGCGCCCTCGCCGAAGACTTGAGTTACATGTGATACGTGCCCGGTGCACGGAGTGTTCGTTTAAAGTTTGGTATAAATTGCGAAGCCGGCACCGGTGCACGTGGGCGACCGGCGAGGTGACGCGGGCGTGTGCGCGCGTGCGGCCATCTTGGTGAGCCGGTGAGTGTGAGTTTCGTACCGATCTGCTTCCCTGGGCGGAACGAGGCACGGCACGATACATATATACACACACACACACTCCTCGTAACAACAGCAGACGAATACACCCGAAACATATTAACAACAACCACAACAACAGAAATAACAGTAGCAGTAACAACAGCAATAACAACAACAGTATTTAATCGCAACATTCACAACAACACCAACATAACAACCGACAACAACACCGCAGCAAGGGACGAGAGAGAAACGAGGATACGAAAGAGAGTGATCACCTAGACATCCCGCCTTTTATTTTGCAGTGTATTTTGGAGGTCGACGAGTATAGGAGTACCGAGGCGGACAACGGAGTTGACGCGAGGCAAGGTCGGTGTGGTGTTTTCTCTTTCTCTCTCTCTCTCTCTGTCCGAGGCGTCGAATAAACACCTCGCAGTTCGGCAGCTCTGCCGATTGCGAGGTCGTTCATTATTGTATCTCGGGTCGTTTTATTTTTATTGTAACCTTTCCTTTTTGTATTTCGATTTTCTTTGATTTGTAGTTTCGTTTTATTTTATGATTTTCTCCTTATTTGTATTTCTTTATTTATTCACCTTGATTATTTTGTAATTTCTTTTTCTTTCGCATTTTCCTTATTTCATATTTTGTTAGCCAATTATTTGATTTGATTTAGTTGTTTAATTTTGCGTTGGCTTTATTTACTCTTTTGTTCTTATCATTAATACAGTTATTATTAAAACTTGTTGTTACACCTACTCCCGCCCCCCTTTTTTCTTCACCTATATCGTCACTCCCATCCTGAATATAACGGTTCGCGTACGATTAACGCGTGTGCTCGGCGCGTTATTTAGCCGCGGGAACGACCTTTGCTTCCCGAATCCCCGAAAATAATTTGTACGGACAGTCACGAGCCATCCATCGAAGGACGACTGGATTTCACCGTTACACAATTATGAAATAATAATGAATATCAATATGCAAAGTTGATTTATTTATTACGTTAACATATGAAATATTAGAAATATGTAAATAATTCATATGCAAAGTGAATAAGCATAGAACATGAGTAAGAATTGGTTTCATTAACAACAGCTGAATAATAACTGTTATTAGTAAATAAACAATTAACAATTAATTTAAATAATAAGCTATATATAGAACGAAAATATTAAGTTTATACTTGATAATGATAACTTTATGATTTAGAAATCTTAGATAATTAATCTAATAATTGCATAATAAGATTAGAAAAAACCGTTACAAATATGAAAAATTAGTTATAATTCAAATGTTATTAATTAATTTAAATAATTAATTTTGGAAAATACTTCCAAAATTAATCAACTATAAAGTTATATGAAAATTTAATAATTTACTATTGTAAATATTGTAATATCACGTTAATTAACTTTAATAGTTAATAACTTTTGACGACACTATTGGCGATAATTGTATATTGTATAAAATCAACAGATAACAAATTCTGTAAAGTTTACATGTGTTAAAAACTTAATATTAATGGTTAGTTACTTGTAAATTAAGAAAATTCATTTCTCAAAATTCGCGAATGTCTCTCGAATTTTCGATGAAATCTCTCCTGCAAAAATAAGCGGGAAAATCTATGTATAAATAGGCCTACCTCTGCTCAGGCTAGCATTCACTTCTAGCCTTGCAAGGTGAGCGCATGAGTCTGAATAAACTTGGATTAGACCTAAGTTCTTTCTCTCATTATGATTAACTGAGCAAGACCGTCCCTTCCTTATAATTTGAGCTCGACTTATAGAACATCTCGCGCTATAAGAAATTTAGGCCGAATTATATCCTATCAAAGAAAGACTTTAGCTCTGCTTGTGGGACAATTCGCACCATAAGAAACTAGGGCATTGTCTAACTTTCCTCGAAATATTGTACTCATTTATGTATATTTGATTTACTTATTGATTACATTTGATTTATTTATCTATTTTATTGATAATTAGAGTAAAATCATTGGAAACAAATTCTTACTTATTAGCTAGATACGAGAGTTCGAATTATTTTATTTATAAGTGATACGAACATCACAACGGTAGTCGATTTAATTAATCGATCCGTACGCGATTCTGCTTCTCGCGCGTTAGTTCGGATAATTAAGAGAGAGAGGGGGCGCGTGATCTTTTAAATAAGGAGTTACGCCTCAGCTGTGTTCGTATCGATACCACTGATTTTGTGTTGCACTTAGTTTCCGCCGATAATAAGTTTTCTGGGACTATTACGTGCGTGTGTGCAACAACGGCATTGCAGCAGCAAGCAGCAGGACAATACAGCATCAGATTGCGTAAATCAGACGCAGTGTAAGGTAGCGTAGCTGATTAATCGAGGGGCAGCGGCAGTTGATATTTTGCATCAACAATTACGGCTGATCACCGTAATTGCACCGCATGGTGCACCTTCCGTCATTATATGCGATACAAAATACATTCGGTATTTTATCTAATCGTGTTAGCGTTATTTTTTTGTATTCGCGTCGAGCGTTAGTTCGCGGTAGAATTCGAATCTTCTCTCTCTCTCTCTTTCTCACCAAACATAGTTAATTGTAAAATCCTATTCGCGTGCGTTAGTCTTTCGGCCCTACAAAGACTGTAGTGATTTTTATTAAAGTCTGTTAAATTTATACGCCGTTTTTGTCATTTAATTTTCCTAGTAGCTTAAGTAATTGAAATAGGCTTAGGTTTCAATCCGATTACATCTAGGGGATTAAGAAGATTAGGAGTAAAGTCGCTCACACTTAAAACTCATCGAGTTTCACAAAACACGTGACTTAAGGTGAGTTCAACTCCGTTTGATAGAAGACAACTAAAATAAATCATCTGACGTTAAGGCGAATACACGTGCTATCATACTTGTTTAACGGAGCGGCGGTTTGCTCTGCATCGAGGGAGTTTGTTCTTAAATAAATTTCCCATTTTTCAGATAACCTCCCCGGTACTTACTATGGAAATAAATGATACATTTCCAGTACTTCGTGAGAATATTGATAACATTAAGAATAATGATCAAAATAGATCTATTGTTAATGAAACTATTATTGAAACAATTAAGCAACCTGATACCTGATTAACGATAATTATAAATATCGACCAGTAAAATATTTAAATGATTTCAAACGTTATTTGCAAGCAAGTAATTATTATACTGCTCAATTGTTATGTTTATTGTCTCAATCTATGACGGGGGTAAATTCTTCTTGGTATGACTTAGTACAGCGTGAAATTAAAAATTTTGAAGATTTTGAAATATTTAAAGAAAAATTTTGGAACGCTGAAATACGTAGAAATATTACTCGTGAAATAGAATTTGGAAAATATTTTGGTGGAAAATTATCACGTTATAATTATGCTATACGTAAAATTAATTTAGCATTGATATAAATGAAAATCTAGATGAAGAAGAATTTATAGATAAATTATCTCGACATTTTGATAGAGATGTACGTTTATTAGCTTAAACTAGACATAAAAAAAGATATCAGAATTTATTAAGGTTTTATCTTCTTTGGATAATGATGATTATATTAGTTCACGTCATACTCAAAAAGATAGCGGCGGAGAACAACAAATTAACAGCATAACAATTGAAAATAGTAAGTAGAATAATAAGAATAATGAAGTAAATAAAAATAGAAATATTTTAAAACCGATTTTACAAGATGTACCAAGTACTTCCTCGGGAAACGAGTAAATGTTGCTTCTCGGAAATCGGATAAACGTAAAAGCTTGCAACGAGTTGCAACAATAAAATCAAATAACAATTTAGTATTGAAAGAATTTGTGACGGAGAATCACGGCTCGACCGTTGCTCTCCGTCGGGCTCTCACTGATTCCCCGTGCATTTTGACGAGCTGGGAGTGTGCACTAGTTGAGCACACTCTAATCGCTCCGTTTCTTTCTTGTTTTTGTTCTTTCTTGAGGTGCGACGTCGACGGCAGCGAGTCGGAGAGAGCTGACGTAGGGAGCACAGCGAAAGAGGGAGAGAGAGAGAGACGGAAGATAGGCGAAAGCCAGCGAGGCGTCGGCAGACCTGCGCGCGCATCTCGCTGGCTTGGTGGAACGGGCAGTACCTGTTGAGCAGCCGCACGGTCCGCCGCGCGCACACGAGTTTTCAGTTGGTTTTGTTCGCCTACTCGAATTGTGATTGACGAGTTCCCGCGCCCTCGCCGACGATTTGTGACTTTGGAAGTACGTGGTCGGTGTACGGAGCTTCGTGTAGTCGAAGAGCAGTGTGGAAGTAGCGGAACCGGCACCGGTGCACGTGGGCAACCGGCGAGGTGACGCGGGAGTGTGCGCGCGTGCGGCCATCTTAGAAGTGGTGAGCGGAATTTGTTTGCCGATCTTGAGCGTGAGGCGAGATACGGGCCAACACGGATACACATACACATACACATACAGTCACGTCCAAGAGTCACCAACTCACCAACTCACAAACACGCCAACCAACACGTTGACAACAATAACAGTAACAACAACAATAACAACGATAGCGAGTGTAACAACGTTAACAGGGATACAACAATAACATCACTAACAACGAAGACCGGGACAACAACAAAAACTTCACTAACAACGCCAACCGGGAGTAACAAGAACAGCAACAATAACACCAGCCACGCCGAGAGAACATTCGAGGAGCCGAAGGAGACCTACCGCCTAGCTGCTTGCTTTTGTTTTCTTTTCCAGAGTATTCCGCCTTTGACAGGGGCAAGGACGCCAGCAGAGAGTCGAAGTCGACTCGAGACAAGGTCGGTGCAGTGTTTCTCTTTTTTTCTCTCTCTCTCTCTCTCTCTATATCTAAGGCGCCGGATAGACACCTCGCAGTTCGGCAGCTCTGCCGATTGCGAGGTCGCGCTTGTTGTGTTCGGGCGGTTATTGTTTGTACGCGGTGCAATCTTCTTTTATTTTATAGTTTCTGTTATTTTGTATTTTCTACTGATTTTGTTTATTTCGATTATTTTGTAATTTACTTATTTATACTTTCTACCGATCTACTTACCTTTTTTATTATTTTGTAGTTTAGTTCATTTTATAGTTTTCTTTAGTTTGTATTCGCCGATTATTTAGGTTTTATTTAAGTTCCTTTTGTTCAATCAGTTTCTTTTCCGCGTTTAAGTTTTGTTTATTGTTATTTCATTGCCGCTATCATTAAATATTATCATTTCGTTCAAGTTCAGCCTTATTTATTTACCCTCACAGTCACTCCTGTTCCCGTGCAATAGTCCGCGTACGATTAACGCGTGTGCTCGACGTGTTATTTAACCGTGGGAACGATTCTTGCTTCCCGAATCCCTGATAAATAATTTGTACGGGCAGTCGCGAGCCATCCGAGGAAGGACGACTGAGATTCTCCGTTACAAATTATTAACTATTTTTGTAGATCTAAGACGTGAAATTAACGGTGAATTATCAATTGTGAATCTAACTCGAGGGGAAATTGATGAGAAAGTAGATGAAAGTTCTAACCTTACCGATGCTCAAAAAAATGAGATAGCTTCGCTTGTGTACGAATTTAGAGATGTATTTCGTAAAAAATTAAGTTTATTAAAAGTATATACTCATAAATTGATTTTAAAAGATAAAGAGCCATATTTTTCAAAACAGTATCCTATACCGTTAAATTATCGAGAAAATGTTTGAATTGCAATCAAAGAAATGCTAAGGGATGGCGTTATTCGTCGATTAATTAGTAATTATATTAATCCAATTGTTATAAGCATTAAAAAAGTCGGATTAGTACGATTTTGTTTAGATGCTCGAAAATTAAATAAAAAATTAGTTAAAGATTATGAAGCCCCACTACATATGGATGATATTTTTCAACATTGTTTCGGAGTAAAATTCATTTCTAGTTTTAATTTGACAAGTAGTTTTTGGCAAATTCCTCTTGAAGAAGAAAGTAAAAAATATACAGTATTTATTATCGAAGGTAATACCTACGAATTTAATGTAGTGCCTTTCGGTACATGTACTAGTACAGCAGCGTTAGTAAGAGCTTTAAATTTGTCAATTGGCGATTTAAAACAATTTATTATACTGTTTGTGGATGACATACTATGCATTTCTAAAACATTCAATGAACATATACATCACTTACGAACATTATTTGCATGTTGTCGTAGAGATACCTTGAAATTTTCAAAGTCTAAATTGGTTCAAGAAGAAATTGAATTTTTAGGACATATTATTACTCCATACGGTATAAAAGCTCAAAAAAGTAAATTAGAAATAATTCAAAATTATAAAGCTCCAAAAAATTTGAAAATCTTGCAAAGCTTTCTTGGATTTGTTAACTTTGTGACGGGCGAATCGATCGTTGAGTTCGATCGCCCTGTTCGCCTCTCTCTCTCTCTTCCGCGTGCCTTCCCCTGAGCCGCTGCCACATCGGTCTCGGTCGATAAAAACCGAGTATCGACGCACGATGTGGCTTTGTTGCAGGTTTGATTCCTGATCGGCGGAGATGCCTGGCGTTGGAGGGATGGAGCGAGAGCGGGGAGCAGGGGAGGAGAGAGAGAAGTAGTGTCGCCGGCATGAGTCGCACGTGTGTGCGTAGCCGGCAGCGCTCGGCCGTTTTGGGTACCTATAGGGAGGGGCGCGTAAGACGTCGCGGAAAGCGCGAGATCGCGGGAGTAGTAGGGCTTTGACCAGCAACGAATTTCGAGCTAGTTGAGCCTCGTTACTGAAAAGTGCGTGAATAGTTGATTGCCATCGAGTGAACAGCATCGAAGAGGAAGACCAGCTGCATCCACCTAGAGATCCACCGTTTGAGGACTACATAGTGGGCCCAGCAGACGTGGACTTCCACAGCAGCGCTCCCTCCTAAGGTCAGGTACCCTTTTTCGTTTCTCGGTGCGCGCCTCGATTTCTCTTTCTCCGAGCATCGTATTGGCCGGACGCGGACGAGTGGCTGCATGCGTAAATTCGCATCGCACTCGCGGGAATTTGCGGAACAGTTGTAAGACGATGTTCTGTTTCCTGTGCGTTGGCGACGCACACGTCAACGCCGTATGTAAATTGCTGTTTTTAATAAAGTGTAAATATATCCGAAATAATGAGTTTATTTGTGCAACCTGTCTCTCTCGTAACTAGATAAATCGCGATCATCGACACTACCGGACGAAATAAGCCCTCGTTAATTTTCCGCGACGAAGCGAATGTGCCTTCCGAGCCTTCCCCCTTAAAATAATTTGTGACGCGATGTTGTTCGGGCTTATTTGCCATACGGAATTCAAATTTATTAACGTACGTGTTACAACTTTTATACAAAATTGGCAAAAAATTATGCTGAAATATGTAGACCTTTAATGAATTTATTGCAACAAGGTAGAGGCTATCAATGGTTACTTGAGCATGAAAAAGCTTTTAATAATGTGAAAAAAATATTTATTGATACAATTACTTTTAAATTTCCTGATCCCAATAAACCTTACATATTAACAACTGATGCCAGTTATCATACTACAGCCGCTGCTTTGTCATAATTAAATAATGAAGGTGATGAAGAAGTTATAACATTTATATCTAGAACTCTAAAAGGAGCAGAATTGAATTATTTTACAACTGAAAAAGAACTTTTAGCAGTAGCTTGGTCATGTTTAAAATTAAAAACGTATCTAAGAGGTGTAAAAAAAATAATTATTCGTACAGATCATGAAGCGTTGAAATTCTTAACTACTTGTAAATTTACGAATGTGAGATTAGTGAGGTGGTGCTTGTTTTTTCAAGACTAACATTACGTACGAGTATTTACCAGGTAATAAGAATAAAGCCGCTGATTTTTTATCAAGACATATAATGGACTGCAGCAACGACTACACCGATAAAATTCGGTACTAGCCCGGACTTGGCCGACGCACACTCAACGCCGTATGTAAATTGCTGTTTTTAATAAAGTGTAAATATATCCGAAATGATGAGTTTATTTGTGCAACCTGTCTCTCGTAACTAGGTAAATCGCGATCATCGACACTACCGGACAATATAAGCCCTCGTTAATTTTCCGCGACAAAGCGAATGTGCCTTCCGAGCCTTTCCCCTTAAAATAATTTGTGACGCGACGTTGTTCGGGCTTATTTCCCATACGGAATTCAAAATTATTAACGAACGTGTTACATGGCATCCCTTGTGGGGACCTCGCGGAAATCGGGATTGAGATAGTCGCGAGAAAGAGAGACAAGACGCGAAATTATAAACTAGAAAAGCAATTCGCGGAAACAAAGGAATTTGAAAAGGTCGGTTGAGGCCGAGAGGAGAGGTGACCGAACGATCGGTCGAGCTGCGTTGAGTCGCGGCTCGAGCGGTGTTTGTTTACATTCCCCATCTCGGGTTCATAGAGAGTACCGATCGAGAGAGAGATACGAGGTCGAAATTGTAACATGGTTGTGTTGTCGTCGCTACACTCAGGCACCGGCGAGTGAGTCATCGACCTAACGTGTCGAAGGCCACTACTCACCATACCTATAGTATACGGCCGGTAAAAGGACGGATAGACGAGTCCATTTAAGAAGCGGTTATTGTCAGCGCGGTTAGTTAGATGCTTGAACGGTACGGCCGTTGGGTACTAAGCTGTTTTGATTAGCGAATTATCTAAAGGTGCGCCCTTGCCTGAGAGCCGCGGCGAGAGTGAGTAGTTAGTATCTGTGTTTTTATTTTGAGATTAAGGATGCAGAGCAGTGCGTATAATTCGCACTGCCTGAAATATTATTTTATATTATTGATCGAGTGTAACGGACGAACGAGAGAAAGCGAATGCGTAGAAGTCGCATCCGCCGTTGATGAGAGTAGGCCGGACTATAATTTAGAACAAGTTAGTGTTGGTTATTAGTGTTTCTTTTTGTTTAATTTCGTTTTTATATAATTGGACAGTTGCGCGACGCGGTCGTCGGTTGTGCCCACATCGCGAGCGTGATAGTGGATTGGGTGTTCGGGCGGTGCGAGAAGCAAGTGGCTTGTCAGGATGCCGCTGAGCGGGACGGCGGGCGCGATTATGCGCGAAATATTAAAGGATAGATCGGTACGGGCCCTTAAGCGGCGAATCAATGAGAACTTCAGGAGCGCATACTGCGCTACATGATCTCGCGTGAGTGGCCGGAGTTTAATCCGCCCCTGAGTCCTAGTGACTTTGAGTGGGACGTTATGCCGGGCCCACCGGAGGGTGAACATGGACCTGCAGCCGGATAGAAGCGAAGGGAGTAACGGACATCTGGAAGGCAGGACCGAGCCTGCGTCAATTCGCAGGCGAGAGAGCCTGGCATCCTCGGACGAGCGGCCGCAACCGGTGGCGGTGCAGAGAAGCGGGCCAGAGTATAGGAGCGAGGACGGGCAGGATAATGCCCAAAGTGCGTCAAATGATAGGGCGACAGCTCTCGCCGATGCGAGGAAAGAGTTGGCGCCTCACGGAGAGGTGGCGTTCCAGGGTGTAGCGGGAGGGTCTAACGTTTTTGGACATTCATGGAACATCGTCGCGAGCCTGCCTGGATTAGTTATGCGAAGGGAAGTGCGAGTAGCGTTATCTGAGAATGCGAATAATTTATTTCGCGTAGAAGAGGCCGCGTTGGGGATGCAGGCGGGTAGGCGAGATGCGCCGTGCGCTGAGGGTCTGACTGCGACTCGGACGCCGCGTAGACGGACGCGAGAGGAGCGACGGTCTCTCTCTGCGTCGCGCCGACGGCATGAAAGTAGCTCGCGTGAGCCGATTTTGGAGGAAGAATTTTTCTCCGAGGAGGAAAGCGACGCCACCGGGGAGGAAGTATTGGGGTCGTTCGATAGGAGAACGAGCACCCACACATTACCACGCGAGGTTGGGGAGGCCATGAAGAATTGGGAAGACTTAGTGAAGGAATTGTTGAAGGGCGGCGCTCGAGAAAATCACGCTGTGAAAACCGAGAGAACGTCGCCGCGGGCCAGACCATGGTTTGCCGATCCGAGGGGATATAGGGAGAAGTACAGGCCGAGGTGCCCATCGGCAAGCGAATGGGAGGATAGTTGGAGCGAGTCCCCGAGTTCGGATGAGGATGGGCCGGATGAGGCGGGGCTGGCCAGTCGCAGACCGAAGCGCTAGAGTACTTGCAGGCGCTCAGGTCTGCGTCAGCCCCAACGTTATAAAACGGTGGACGCGGTGAAGGCCTTTCGCTCTTGGTCGCTGAAGTTTTCGGGCGACGGGGGAGCAGATGTGGACGGTTTCGCAAGCGATATTGGGAAATGTCAGGATTTTTACAGGTTGAAAGATGATGAAGTACTCCGGGCGGTGGGCATAATATTAACGGAAAAAGCGGCGCTCTGATACCGGAATAATAAAAATACTTGGCGAACTCTCAGGGAGTTCCTCGCAAATTTAAAAGAGGAATTCGGAAGGTATTATAAAAGGGAGGATTTATACCAGGAGTTACGGTTACGGACACAGGCTGAAGGAGAGACGCTGGGTGATTACCTGACCTCTTTCCAATGTATCGTTCGTCGTTTTGATAGGCCTCCGTCGGAGAAAAGGCAGGTGGCGATTTGCAAAGAAGGTTTGCATCCCACCTTCGCGAGGTATTTGTACGGGAAACCGTTTGCTACGCTCAAGGAGCTGAAAAGGGTAGGTTGCGAATTCGAGCGTCAACGGGCAAGGGAGAAGAGGTGGCGGCCGCCTCCGGCGGCCGACAGTATGCTGGTTCAGGACGCGAGGACGCGGCGTTTCGAAACTCGGCGGGACCAGCGAGGAAGGTGGCAAGGAACATTGTGATAGAGGTGGAAAAGAGCGTAGAGGTGACACTGGAGGACGGATCGGGTGCGCGACGTTCAAGGAGGCGGTTAAAGGGAAAGAGCAGCGACACGTCAAAGAACGAGGTGCTCACGGCTGCAGCACAGCCCGGCGAAAATGGAAGGTCAACCTCGGATGCTGGAGCCGGCGGGGGGATCAGTGCGAATAATTCCGCACCCTCGGCCGTTCCGGCAGATACGAGTGCGGCGCGGATACAGACCTCGATTCCGCCGAGTTTGGTTCCCCAGCAGAGGGGCGCGCAGCGAGGCGGTGAGGGCGCGGGCGTGAGTTCGCGCGCGTTCGGAGGGAATTGTTTCTCGTGTGGAGGAAGAGGACATAGGAGTTCGCAGTGTCCGAATCGCTTTAATCGCGAGGGAGGTAGGCCGCCTCCCACCGGTTATCGGTGTAGGCAGGCCGGACACTTTGCTAATGTGTGTCCGGGGGCCGTGGTTAGCTACCAGGTTTGCGGGACCGCGGGGGTGGTCTTCCAGAACTGCCCCACGTGTGCGGATAGTCTAGCACCACAGGGAAATTCGCAGGCGGTGGCCGAAACTCGCTCGTCGACCCCTGCTTGAATCTGCTAGGGCGAGCGCGGTTGGCGCTTGAGTTGCACCGGAACATGGTGGCTCGCCCAACGAGAACCGGTAACGGGGAAATTAATGGTAGTGAAGAGGTCGATCCCGGCGAGACTGCGTTGTTAGTCGCAGTCGAACCGCCCGACCAGAATAAGAATGGCGCGATTGATAGGCCGGCGCGCGGAACTGGAGGCGCACATCCAGAAATAGCTAAGGATGGGTCAGAGGGATTTTGGGATAGTCTGTCGCGCCGTTATGAGCGTTTGAACGAGGACGTTCAGTTCAACAAAACGGTAGGAATCGAAATAGGGGAAGATCGCACTGTCGGAGAAGGGAAGTCCGGAGTAGTGAGTGAGCGATCCGATCGAGCGCTGGTTGAGCGCGTGGCTGAGGAGTCGCCACGACGATCCCAGCTGCTCTCGGATGCGCTAAAAGTGAGAGAGCGATCCGATCGAGCGCCGGAGAGCGTGGCTGAGGAGTCGCCACGACGTATATTGGAGCTATAGAGGCGAGTTGGTTCAAAACCACCTAGATGAAACAATATTTGATGGAATTAAAAATTTCTTGAACGAGATTATTGGTAATTCAATTCGTCAGAGATCTACGAAGCGTTATTTTTGTAAATCATAAACCTTAAGCCCTGAAACCATGAATTCTAAACCCCAAATCCATAACCCCTTAGCTATATAGTCGAACATATATATGTCCACTTCATATCCGTTCGTAAGCATGGTTCCAGAACATGTTTTAGGCAAAATAAATTTAGGATAATCAGAGTCATCTGCCTGTGCAAATATATTTGACTTTAGAATAATTGTCAAGGTAATTTGAAGGTCAGAGTTTTTTAATAGAAAACCTCTATTTTGATACCGAATTCGAAAAGAGCGAGAAATTTTAAGTCTGAAATTGTACTTTAAAATTTCATTTTTCACAAGTGCTCAGAAGCTGTTGCTTTAAATGAGCTAATCTTACTTTTAGCGCTACCCAGAAACAACGACGTGGACGTAGTAAGGACTGTTTCCTTAGGGGTGCTTGATTAAAACTAAAAAGGTTCTTCTTGTAATCATAATTTACCATTATTCCAATATTAACATATTTTTTGCAGCCTTATCTATTTCAAGTTTAGTGTTTTTCATTTTGTATCTCAAACTAGAGATGTATGGATCAGATGAAATAAGTAATTTATGAATCAAATCGGTATTAGTAGCGATTCTACTACACTTTCTTGTATTGAACTTTCGGTAATGCTTCACGTCCTCGTTTCGAGATTCCTGAGATTCTTCAGATAATAAACCTATTGGAATTAGTGCAAAATGGTCAATGATTTTATCTCCATGACAAAGTATCTTATGCACAGATGCTGGCATATAGTACCAATTATTAAATTTATATATAATTGTAAAGTTTCTTTTGCATAAAACTTGAATTTCATGATGTCAATTTTTATACCACATGCAATAGTTTGTAATATGATTCCAAATCTGACGATTAATTGTTTGTCGACACCTGTTATTTGGGATGCCAAGTCAGGATCACGAAAAAATCTTCTTGCAGTATTACCGTCATTGGAAGATCCTGTCCCTTGTTTTGGGTAATCTATAAGTAAACCTCTTTTATCTTTAAACATTTTTTGGATCCTAGTTTTAGCTAATTTCATTTGTTCTTTTTCTTCAATCGATTTTGCAGCCCACTTGCAGAAATCTAATCTATATGCTATATGAAAAATACATTCTATAAATCGTATCCATGCATGCAAACTTGATAAGCCATATTTAAAATTATAAAGTATCTCAGTTTTGTTCGATAACTCATTCAAATTATTCATTTGTGATGGTGTTGCTTTACATATTACACAAGATGCGGATGAAGGTGTATCTGTTAATGTCTGTACGACTTTTCCATCTATCATAGTTAGATGCAGCGAGTGCTTTACATGAATTTTTATACCAGCAATCTCTAGTGACGTTGGTGATAGAGCGTTGATTTCAGATTTTATTCGAGCTACTTTATCACGAGTGTTCTCTGGTGTTTCTTTGATATATTCGAAACTGATAACTCGGCAATATCTAGTCGGGCCAGACTGTGGATTAGACCAAATTTTTTTTTTTAAATTTGATATATTTTCTTCTAATGTAAGCGGTACCATAGAGATAATAAAAATACTACTGTCTGATGTAGTGCCATCAGTAAATTTTTGCTTATATTCACTCTGATCAGAAGCACCATCACATCCCCATTTACAAGTCATTATAAGATATACTTCAGTTACATTTTTAGGTATGAGAGAAATAACAGTAGGTATTTGTAGTAACCGCTTATATGTATGATCTAATAAAGCTTGCAAATCAATGGAAACGTGTTTCTCAATTATTAATATACTTGAAGGTACAGGATAGCATTCTGCTTTTGCTTCCGCAAGCTTTTTATAAGGTATAAAAATATCTGCATTCTTTTCTTTAGATCGTTTTCGAATCGTATCATACTGCCACCGAGATAACTTTGTATCCTCAATAAGAGCTAATGATTCAGTTTCGGTAAATGTAAGTAAGTTGCATTCTTCATTGTTTAAAAGGCATTCAATAACATGTATCAAATGTTTCTTCAGAATCTCTTAAGTTTTTATAAAAAGCCTGTTTTATTTCTTCTTCTGAATAACTTTCAGACAGAAGTAGTATTTTTCTGCGCTTAGTAGATGTAGAACTACCTTCGTAATTATCTAATGATGGTCTGCCACCACTTGGGGCATCCTCTTTAAGATCAATAATAACATTTTCTGATAACCACTGGCAATTTTTATTTCTAAATACATTTTCTTTGTAAAATGCAGAAGATAATTTAATTTCGAAGATGCGCAGAAAACTAATACTAAGTTTTTTTTTCACGCGCGATAACTGTTCTTCGTCTAAGTCAGGATAAATCGTATTAACATCGTATTAACATAACTAATTAAGCAATCAACATTTTGTTCATTTTTATCGACTTTGAACAATACGTCACATAAGTTTAAGTGGGGTAGAGTAAGATATTCCATTTTAAAATATTAAGTGTGATGTAAGAATACTAATAATACTGCAAGTATGCACAAGTCTTTATTTTTTTTAAATACACTAAAATTAAAAAAAATGGGCTCTCGAATGATTGTGATGAATGAATGTGATGTGAATGATTATAAATAATACAATACAAATATGACTTATAAGTATTACTAATGAATATTACTAATATTAAAGGAAATTATTTAGCAAATTTTAACTTAAACGTTATATGTGGTTAAATTTTTTATACATCTTATTCTTATTGATAACGACTACTGTTATTCCATTTCATTTACAATTTGAGTTACTTGAATTTGACATATTCAATTTTGCTTGTTCTAATTATAAAAATATTATTTTATCTATAGTTTTTTCTTGTAACATAACTGATTTAGGTTTGTAAATCGATCTACTAGCAATACATTATAATAAGTTGCATACTATAGAAAGGAAAATAGATAGTTATATATAGTTATTTTAGATTTTCACCATAAACATAAAACAGTAACTTTCAAACTTTCACCATTATAAGCTTTCAATGATGTAGAATAAATTGGGATTACAATTTACTGTATAAGTATTTGAAATTACACGATTAAGAAATTTAAATTTATAATTGACACAGAGCTTACATATTGAAATCTGTTATTTAAAAAAAAAATGATGAAGTCAGGATAAAAAGACATAATGAAGTGCAATGTGTTAAATGAATTCTACGAGAGAGAGAGAGGTTTGTGGGTTTGGTGTATTGGGTTTGTGGGTTTGGAGTATTGGGTTTAGGGTTTTGGGTTTGGTAGTTTGGGGTTTGGGGTTTTGGGCTTGCGGGTTTGGAGTATTGGGTTTGTGGGATTTGGGTTTGTGGGTTTTATTGAGTTTATGGGTTTTGGGTTTGTGGATTTGTAGGTTTGGGGGTTTGGGTTTGTGGGTTTGGGTTTGTGGGTTTGGGGTTTGGTGTTTGTGGGTTTGGGGTTTTGGGTTTATGTGTTTGGGGTTTGTGGGTTTGAGAGTTTGGGGTATTGGGTTTGTGGGTTTTATTGGGTTTGTGGGTTTGGGGTTTGGTGTTTGTGGGTTTGGGGTTTCGGGTTTGTGAGTTTGGAGAATGGGCTTCGTAGCTCTCTTACATATAGTATAAAAAAGATCCTCACCAAAAATTATAAAGTTTGAACAAGATTTCTGGCCTCTAAGTGGTTTTGAACCTAATGACCACAATGTGCGACGCTCCCAGCTGCTCTCGGACGTGCTAAAGATGAGTGAGCAATCCGAACGAGCGCAGGTTGAGCGCGTGGCCAAAGAGTCGCCGCTACGCTCCCTGGTGCCCTCGGGTGCGCCTCAAGTAAAAGAGAGGTCCGATGGAGCGCGCGGGGGCGCGGGGCGATGGAATTACCGCGAGCCTCGCCGCGGCTCTCGGACACCCGTGAGCATGGCAGTGAAGTAATGCGACAGGGATTGGTGGTCGGGGATCCGGCGAGCTGTGTGAGGGTGACGGAGACGCCTTCCGTCGTAGCAGAGGGAAGAGCCGAGGCAGGCTCGGATGATCAGTTCGCTAGCCCGCGTGAAGACAATAACGCAGCCCAGGTGGCTGTTGGGGAGAATAGATTTTTTCTAGCCATCAAGATAAATGGAAACAATTATCTAGCGTTGTTGGATTCGGGTGCGCAGGATACGGTCGTGGGCCCAGGATTGGCGAGTTGGTTTAGGTCGCGGTTGAGGCCGCCCACGATATTTGTAAGGGGAGTGACGGGTGAGGAACCGGACCCTTTGGGCGATCTGAAATTATACCTCGAGATAAGGGAAAAGAGCGGGACGTTGATCGCATGTGCCGTGGTGCAGTGCGCGCATGACCTAATCTTGGGCGCGGATTTTTGGAATGCGTGGATGCAGGATATCAACATCGAGAGACGGGAATGGCGACCTAGGGGCTCGCGAGAATGGATCCCCTTCGCGAGTAATGCGGGCAGGATGGTGCATGTATTCGCTGAGTGTGCGGGACTCGTGAGTTATGTAAGGGCGCAACGTGAACGGGTGTTGGCGTTGGTGCACCACATCGTGCCGGAACCCGGAGTTGCTCTGGCTGTAACGAATTTGATCAAACACGTGATAGATGTGGGGGATGCGAGACCGATTAAAACGCCTATACGCCGGATGTCGCAACCGATCTAAAGTTTACCCAGGAAGAGACGACAAGAATGTGGCGTACAAGGATAATCAGGCCGTCAGATAGTCACTGGAGTAGCGCGCCGGTCGTGGTGAAAAAGGCAGACGGGACGTATCAATTTTGTCTGGACTTCCGTCCGGTGAATAAAGTGACAAAGATCGATGCATACCCGATGTCTAGTCTCGACTCAATTCTGGATCGATTGTGCAGCGCCGTATTTTTGTCAAAGGTTGATCTTAGGTCGGCGTTTTGGCAGATCCCTTTGGACGAGAAAAGTAAACAATTTACGGCATTTGCGGTTCCTGGGTTGGGGCTGTGGGAGTTCGAAAGAATGCCCTTCGGCCTGGTAAACGCGCCCGCGACGTTCATGTGCTTCATGGACGCTCTATTCGGACCAGAGTTTACGCATAACGTTTTCTGGTATATGGATGACTTATTGGTAGTGAGCGTGAATTTCGAGGACCACATGCAGTGGTTAGAAAGAGTACTGCGGCGTTTAGTTGAGGTAGGTTTGGAGATCAACCTCGAAAAGTCGGACTTCTTTTGTACGCAGGTGACCTATCTTGGCTATAGGTTGGACGGTGAGGGCCTGCGCCCAGACCCGGATCGGATTCAGCCGATTATGGACTACCCGGCGCCTCGATCGATAGAACAGCTTCGTAGATTCCTGGGTATGGTGGGTTGGTACGCGAGATTTATCGAAAACAAAAGCGATATAAAAGTACCGCTCACGAAATTATGGAGGAAAGATCAGCCGTGGGTTTGGAACGAGGAGCAACGGGAGGGCTTTGAGCGACTGAAAAGAGCGCTCATTGAGGCTCCTGTGCTTGCGAGACCGGACTTTGAGCGGACATTTTATCTGCATTGCGACGGTTCGTCATACGCGGTGGGAGCGTGTTTAGTGCAGATTTTCGAGGACGGGGAGCACCCGATTTGCTATGCAAGTCGTATGTTAAACGCGCATGTGAAACGATATACGGTAAGCGAAATTAAATTCTTGGCGGTTCGATTCGTAGTTAAGAAGTTTAGGCCGTATATCGAGGGATTTCACTTTGTAGTAGTAACGGATCATAGCGCGTTGACGACGCTTTTAAGCAAGCGAGATCTGACCGGCCGACTCGAGCGTTGGGTGCTAGATTTTTAACAGCTCGATTGCGAGATAGTGCATAGGAAGGGTGCCTTGCACCATGTCCCGGATGCACTCTCGCGCGAGTTTGAGGGCGAGGCAGAGATCGGCGAATTTACGACAATCAAGGACTCTTGGTACCAGCGAAGATGCCAAGAAGCCCAAGAGCGGCCGGAGAAATATAAAAATTGGAAGGTAGAGGACGGCCTGTTGTATCGTTATATGACCGACTATCTGCTTGAACCAGTTACCAATCGTGAGGAGTGCTGGCGAATGGTTGTTCCGCTCGAGTATCGGGAAAGGGTTTTGCAGGATGCCTATTGTGCGCCTTCGGCCGGACATTTTGGACAGGACAAGACGTGCGATCGGGTAATAAGAGAATATTATTGGCCAGGGGTACGATATGACTTGCAGACTTTCGTAAATCAATGTCAGGTTTGCCAAAGATATAAGGTCGAGCAGAAAGTACCGAAGGGGTTGATGGAAAGACAGACGATTGAGCGCCCTTAGATGGTGGTTGCGACGGACGTAATAGAGTTGCCGCGAAGTAAGAACCGATTTCGGTATATCGTAGTATTCTAGGATCTCTTTACTAAGTGGGTCGAGCTCAAACCGTTGAGCTCTGCGGATAGAAAATCGCTCTCGCACGCGTTTGAAGAGATGATCCTGTTCCGATGGGAAACGCCCGAGCGATAACGCGAAAGCTTATCAGAGCAAGGCGTTTCCGGATACACTCCGAGAATACGGCGTTGAGCATGTATTCTGCCCCTTTTACCATCAGCAGAGTGATCCAGTAGAGAGAGTTAATCGGACGTTGAAGACTATGATAGCTATGTTCGTGGACAACGATCACCGGGCTTGGGACCGCTACCTACACGAATTCAGGCACGCGATTAACACCGCGACCCAGTCTTCTACAAAGGTTACGCCGGCGTTCCTGAATTTCGGTCGGAATCCTCGGCCAGTGAAAAGCTTAAGGAGGGAAGTAGAGCGGCATTCTCCTGTGATAAGGATCAAACCCGAGATTTGGCAGAACCGATTGGAATGACTTAATGCTTTGCGAGACTTGGTGGGATGTCATATCGAGAAAGCGCAGGAAAGGCAGAAGAGAGAGTATGACAAGAGGCGAAGGGACGTAGTATTTCGCGTAGGTGATTTAATTTGGCGGAGGAACTACTCGTTGTCGTGTGCTGCGATGGGAAGGAACGCGAAGCTAGACCCCGAATATACAGGACCGTATAAAATAGTAAAGAAAATCTTGAACGTAATATATGAGTTGGAGACTGATAACAATTATCGGATACCGACGGTCCATGTGAAGGACTTGAAGCGTTACGTTCCGCCACGCGGTGTGGGCAGCGAACAGCAACCGACCGCCGTTGGGTAATGAAGTGGACGGGTTGGATTGTATTTTCTTTTTTTTTATTATTTTGATATTTTGACGGGAGAAGACCAAATAACTAATGAGCCTTAAATTTACAGATGGAGAATGAAATCACGGAGTTGGCTGCTCTGACTGCCGAGATAGGCGTCGGAAGCGGGCCTTCCCCGAGACGGGATGAGACAGCGATCCCGAAACCCAAGAATACGGAGGCCAGCGTGGCCGAGCCTTCGTTGTCTTTGACCCGACCCGAGCAGCCGCTTGCCGGTCCCACGGAGGGAGACGGAGAAGGAGTGCTCCCGGATTCGTGCGACTTGGAGCGCACGACCGGAGTGGTAGCTCCCAGGACCCGAGAAACTCGAGGTACGCGAGCGCTGAAGCGAGCCGTGGCCATGGTCGCGGAGCTCTCGGCCTATCGCGTCCTGAGCGTGGGTCCGGGATTGCCTGAGGAGAAACCGGGTACCGAGGGAGGAGAGGCGACCGGCCTGGTTGTCGACAGTAACGCGGCGGAAATGGAGCTGGAGGAGCTTAAGGAGTCCTCCGGCGCAGCCGCAGGAGCTGAGGGGCGAGACGCCTGTGCGTGAATTCGCACGTCCGTCGAGCTCCGGAGGCTCTCCGGACCTGCCTGGCCTACCATCGGTAGCAGCGGTGGACCGGCCCCAAGAGCTGGGTTTTACCAACGGGCGGCTGTAGTTGGCGGGAGAGCCGGCTCCGGGGATTGGAGCGAGCTCGGCAACGGCGACGGCGGTGGTGTGGCCGGAGAGGCACGTCCATGAACCCATGGAGTGGGTGCCCGTGCGCCAGCAGGAGCTGGACCCTAGATTTGACTTCCGCTGGCAGGGGCCACTGTCGAACATCCCGCCTGCCGGATACCTGGAGGACGAGCGGAGGAGGACCGCGGAGGAGCAGCGAGGCAGTAGCAGGCGGAAGAAGAAGAAGAGTAAGGGTCCGGATTTCTCGGCGAACAACTGGGTCTCGCCTCTGACTGAAGCCGACGCGGAGGAACCGGCGCGGCCCTTAACAAGTAACATGGAGGCTAGGATCGGTTGCCACCGTACCGAGGACGCTAGACCAGGGGATGTGTGCGTAAATTCGCACCGTTTCCATGGCCAGGCGTCCGCGGAGGCGATGGCGTTGGGGAGGCGCCCGCGTCGGCTAGAGATAGGACGACCCCGTGGACTGCCCTGCCCCGTCGCTCCAGGGAGGTGTGTGTTTCGCCTCCGCGTCCTGTTGAGACGCCGGTATCGGGTGGCCAGGGTGGCCGTGATGGAGGGGTCTCCGTGGAGCCTGCCCCGGAGCCTCGCAGATTGACTGGCCAGATGTCGATGGCCGAGCCGCCACGTCTGGTGTTTCGGGCTGGGCGGTGGGTCCGAGAAACGGATGGGGCCTAGCCGATTCCGGGAGTTTTTCCCCATCATCGCCGATTGACGTAGGAGACGCCTGAAGAGAGATCGCCTCCATCGGGGATTTCACGCCTGCCCGCTGCTGTCCGGCCCGAACCTGGGCGAGGCGAAGAGGGGGTGCCGATTGCTTCGGGGGAGGATTCACGGCCCCCATTGCGGGACATCTTTCCCGTCGGAACTCCGGCTGCGGGGGCCAGGGAAGAAGACGTGATGGTTTGCCGCGTGACGGTCGCCCACTGCGTGCGATGCGCTGCCGCTTACGCCAGGTATTTGCGGACTCAGGCGGGGGCCGATGGTGTGGCGAGGGCATCTGGAGGGCAACAGCCCCAGGAGATGGATGGATCCCGACCGCCGAGTGAGGAGAGGAGAGGGACTCAAGGGGAAAAGGCTGAAGACGGGACTACAGCCGAGCCGCGTAATAAGAAGCAGCGGCGTGGTGGCCGTCGACGACGAGAGCGGATAGAGAGAAAACGAGCTCTCGAAGCTGAGAAGGCCGGCCCAGACGCCGCAATTTTAAGGCTCCGAGAGGATGCGCGGCAGGAACACCTGGCTGCAAGTTCCCGTCAGCGAGACGCCGAGGTCACCCTCCGACGCACTCCGCCGGGGTCCGGCGATGACGCGGAGAGGGCTGATCCTGCCCCTAGTCCCTCGGAGGAATCTCTTCACTCCCGAGCGGAGGTGGTGGGATCGACGTTTTTGGAACCGTGGACGGACGAGCAGGCCGAGGAATTGGGTAGATTGGCTGGGGCGGTTGATCCTAACCACCCCACCACGGCCGAGTACATCAGGATGGTGAGGCTGTGCCGCTTTGCGTTGCACGCCAGCACACCTGATTTCTAGGGTACGGACTAAGGCCATTGGGTGAATAGTGGTGAAGGTTGATTTTAATTAGAGTAAATGTTGAGTCTGGATGTTGACGTGTGCGAGTGTTACCCTTTTGTTATGTTTCCCTTTGCTGTCCCTCGGAGTTCCCGGGACCGATGGCGGCGGTGCTGGAGAGGTCGAGGTGGCCATCCACCGATGATCGGGGGTATCGTTGGACTTGGGAGGGGGTGTGACGGGCGAATCGATCGTTGAGATCGATCGCCCTGTTCGCCTCTCTCTCTCTTCCGCGTGCCTTCCCCTGAGCCGCTGCCACATCGGTCTCGGTTGATTACAACCGAGTATCGACGCACGATATGGCTTTGTTGCAGGTTTGATTCCTGATCGGCGGAGATGCCTGGCGTTGAAGGGATGGAGCGAGAGCGGGGAGCAGGGGAGGAGAGAGAGAAGTAGTGTCGCCGGCATGAGTCGCACGTGTGTGCGTAGCCGGCGGCGCTCGGCCGTTTTGGGTACCTATAGGGAGGGGCGCGTAAGACGTCGCGGAAAGCGCGAGATCGCGGGAGTAGTAGGGCTTTGACCAGCAACGAATTTCGAGCTAGTTGAGCCTCGTGACTGAAAAGTGCGTGAATAGTTGATTGCCATCGAGTGAACAGCATCGAAGAGGAAGACCAGCTGCATCCACCTAGAGATGCACCGTTTGAGGACTACATAGTGGGCCCAGCAGACGTGGACTTCCACAGCAGCGCTCCCTCCTAAGGTCAGGTACCCTTTTTCGTTTCTCGGTGCGCGCCTCGATTTCTCTTTCTCCGAGCATCGTATTGGCCGGACGCGGACGAGTGGCTGCATGCGTAAATTCGCATCGCACTCGCGGAAATTTGCGGAACAGTTGTAAGACGATGTTCTGTTTCCTGTGCGTTGGCGACGCATACGTCAACGCCGTATGTAAATTGCTGTTTTTAATAAAGTGTAAATATATCCGAAATAATGAGTTTATTTGTGCAACCTGTCTCTCTCGTAACTAGGTAAATCGCGATCATCGACACTACCGGACGAAATAAGCCCTCGTTAATTTTCCGCGACGAAGCGAGTGTGCCTTCCGAGCCTTCCCCCTTAAAATAATTTGTGACGCGATGTTGTTCGGGCTTATTTGCCATACGGAATTCAAATTTATTAACGTACGTGTTACAACTTTTATACAAAATTGGCAAAAAATTATGCTGAAATATGTAGACCTTTAATGAATTTATTGCAACAAGGTAGAGGCTATCAATGGTTACTTGAGCATGAAAAAGCTTTTAATAATGTGAAAAAAATATTTATTGATACAATTACTTTTAAATTTTCTGATCCCAATAAACCTTACATATTAACAACTGATGCCAGTTATCATACTACAGCCGCTGCTCTGTCATAATTAAATAATGAAGGTGATGAAGAAGTTATAACATTTATATCTAGAACTCTAAAAGGAGCAGAATTGAATTATTTTACAACTGAAAAAGAACTTTTAGCAGTAGCTTGGTCATGTTTAAAATTAAAAACGTATCTAAGAGGTGTAAAAAAAATAATTATTCGTACAGATCATGAAGCGTTGAAATTCTTAACTACTTGTAAATTTACGAATGCGAGATTAGTGAGGTGGTGCTTGTTTTTTCAAGACTAACATTACGTACGAGTATTTACCAGGTAATAAGAATAAAGCCGCTGATTTTTTATCAAGACATATAACGGACTGCAGCAACGACTACACCGATAAAATTCAAATTGCTATGTTGATGAAAAATCCTTCTCGAGATTTAATTAAATATTTCAAAAATATGGAGTTATTACAACAGAAAGATGACTTTATACAAAACCTAAGAAATAAAGAAAATTTTGATCATAGATATATAGTTTATAACAATTTAGTACATAAAAAAGATAAAATCAACAATAAATTATTATTCCAGAATTGATCAAAGAAATACATGAAGTTTATGGTCATATTGGATCTAGAAAAATTACGAAGATGTTACTAGAAAACTTTTATATTTACAAGCTTCGTAAGAAAGTTACTAAAATAATAAATCGCTGTGACTTATGTCAACGTACAAAATATTATACAAAAAAGATATCATCAATAATGCAGCCTATACAAGTTGAAAAACCAAATGATCTATTATCTATAGATTTCTACAGTCCATTACCTACTTCACGAGGTGGAGTCAAATACATGTTAACAACAATAGATTGTTTTAGTAAATTTGTAGTTATGTATCCTATAAAAAGATCAACTACGTATACAACTATAAAAAAGATTTTTGAACATTACATACCAGATTGTGGAAAACCATGTGTTTGTGGAAAACCACCAACTGTGTTCCATGATCGCAATTATATGCGATCATGGAACACAGTTCACAGCTAAAGCATGGAAAGAGATGCTTTTATCTAACAATACGGGGGTCGTTTGAACAGTCCGTGCAAAGTCAGAGAGATGGCGCTACTAGTGGGTATCAAGGTTATTTTTAGTTAGCCGCATATCTTATAAGAGCACACACCAAGTTTCAGCCAGATCGGCCAATTACTTTTCGGGTTTACATTCGCTTCAATCAAAGAAATCAAGTGGTTATAAAAAAATGGACGAAAAAGAATTTCGTGTATTGATTAAACATTACTTTTTCAAAGGCAAAATGCCTCAGGAGATTAAACAGAAGCTTGATAAACATTATGGTGATTGTGCACCTTCGATTAGAATGGTTTATAAGTGGTTTCAAAATTTTCGGAGTGGCTATATGAGCACAAAAGACGCTGAACGTTCTGGACGCCCTGTTGAGGTTACCACTTCAGAAATCATTGATAAAATCCATGATATGGTGATGGCTGACAGAAGAGCGAAGGTGCGTGAGATTGCTAGTACTGTAGGCATCTCGAGCGAACGGGTACATAATATTTTGCACCAACATCTGTACATGAAAAAGCTATCCGCTAGATGGGTGCCGCGATTGCTCACGATTGACCAAAAACAAGATCGTGTGAAGTGTTGCAAGAATGGTTTGCAGCTGTTCCAGCATAATCCGCAAGACTTTAAGCGTCGTTTCATCACTGTAGATGAAATATGGATATATTACTACATGCCTGAGACCAAAGAACAGTCTAAACAATGGGTTACCAAGGGGGAATCTGCTCCGAAAAAGGTGAAGACAATTCCTTCGGCCGGGAAGGTTATGGCGACTGTCTTTTGGGATTTGCAAGGAATAATCTTCATCGACTATCTGGAAAAGGGTAAAACCATTAAAGGCGAATATTATTCATCGTTATTGGATCGTTTGAAAACCGAGTTGCTAGAGAAACATCAACGATTGGCCCACAAAAAAGTCCTCTTCCACCACGACAATGCGCCAGCTCACGCCTCAGCAGTTACGGCCGCAAAACTGATGGAGATAGGATTCCAACTCGTTTGACATCCCCCCTATTCTCCAGTCTTAGCTCCATCGGATTACTATTTGTTCCCTAATATGAAAAAATGGCTGGCGGGGAAAGGATTTTATTCAAACGAGGAGGTGTTTGCAGAAACGAATGCCTATTTTACAGACTTGGACAAATCCTATTATTTGGAAGGGATCAACAAACTAGAGCAGCGTTGGACGAAGTGTATAAGCCTAAAAGGAAACTATGTTGTGTGACAGTAAACGTCGTATTAGCGCTGACAGCCTAACTATGCGGATGCCTGCGGGGGCAGCACCTATCGGTTGGGGAAAGATGTGACGAGGAAATTCGGCACGCGACGAGACGGAACGCACGCGTATGAAAATGAACTAGTCGAGGATTAGCTATCGACATCGCCAGACAGAGTCGAGGATTAGCTATCGATATAGCCTGATAGAGTCGAGGATTAGCTGTCGATATCTCCAGCCAGAGTTGAAACTCAGAACTTGAGCACGCCGCTACAGCTAGTGAAAAAGAGAGTTTTTCCCTAGTTTTCCTGAGTGTCGAGACGAGATAAATAGGAGAGAGAGAAGCTGTGCCTTCGCCTGATAGAGCTGAGTGTGTGTGAGCGTGTGTGGGTGAGGGGTTTCGCTATCGAGGGCGAAGCCGAATAGGTGAGCTACCTCGACGTAAAAAGATAGACTTTCCCGCAACTAGAGTGCGAACTTTTACTCTCGTACTACCGTCCAACTGCTAATAAAGTAAGCTAGCCAACTTAATTTTGCGATTGCAATAGAATTGATAATAACTAATCTCTCGTACTCAATAAGAATCGTGCATGTAATAACTCGGCGAACAAAGAGCAGCGAGCGATCCGACACTGCATGTTATTGTCACGCACGCGTCTTGTAAACATAAACACGCGGGCCGAATACATTGTAGACTTTAGAGGCGGTTGCAATCACGACGCTCTCAGGAAGCTCGATTATAATCCGCTTAGCAAAAACATGGATGATGCATATAGTGCACCATATAGCCTCGCGGCTGGCCAGGTCACTTTATGCAAAAATCTTTTGTCAAAGCGGCGGACAGTAATTGTTTTCCTTAACAGAGAACGGAGACTCCTCAAACAAACAACCCGTTGTTTTAGGAGAGGACGTCGAAAACTTCTCTCTTTTGTGTACGGGCATATACAAATGCTGAAGTACAAAATGCGTCACCGATTGCCCTCGACAAGCAGCTAATGCTAGTCGACCCGAAGTGAATGCAATGTATATTTGAACGAAGACTTACAATCACAAGTGCGGATGTGTGTACCTTCACGCGGTGGGGCTGAAAACGCTGTCTCTGTAAAGAAACAGTAGGCTAAACACACAACGCTTGCCCCCAGGGCAATAGGCCAACCGGCCAAACAAAAGAAACAACACGGACCATGAAAACACATGGTGAGGTGCGGCCTGTAAACGCCCAAACATTCAACGCGGAGTCTACCACACCCCAAGAGCTCAACTCGAGCCCAGAAAAGCCAAAATCCGGGAGTCACTTGAGGGGAAATCTCTTAGGATTGTGGTACCGCGCGCCCTCTTAAGAAGATGGGAGACCACTCCAGGAGCTAGTTGAAGATGACCAATGGTCCCGGCAATCCGAATTTAATTCGGGTAGATAATAAATTACTCCCTATCGACTGGCAATCGGTAGGTGCCACTACTGTGGGTAAAGAGTCGCGGCCGTGGTCATAGCAGCCACCCAAAGTTCTTTGCCTCGAGTTCCCGGAGTAAGGCCTGACACCAATTGTGCGAGAGAACAGTCCATTGGGACGAGTAACTCTCGATGACTAGAACGCACTACGGATGCCAAAACCCTTAGGAAAAATATTTCCACAGAAGGGCAGCATCCTTCCTGCTAAGGAATTGTTTAAGCCCTAATAGCTAAAGCAATTTTGCAATTGAAAGCGAAATTAGTGGCTGTCAGCTCCCTTTGAAAGCGACAACCATGCACTAAATGTCCATCAGATCCAGTGCTGCTAATGGCGAACACAGGCTAAGATGATAGTAAAGGCGGAAACCCGACATGCTCACTCAAATGCTACTTTGGTTGCAATTCGTCTAACACCTAACCGGGACTTGACCAAACGAGGTTTGATTAAAAATCAAACCCAGCGTGAAATGAAAACACGCTGGTACACTCGTAATTAGTTTTAAGTTATATTATAATTATATTAGTTCTTAAGTAGTTAACAATAATTTAAGCAATAGTATAAGCAGTAGTGTAGTAAATAGAAAATAGTAAGAAAGTTACCAATCAAAGTAAAATAAATAAGAAAGAATCAAAAATTACAGAAATTACAGATTTAAGCCCAGATTCAAAATCTCTAAATCAAATCAAAAAGAAATAAAATAAAATAAACAAAATTAAAATAAATAATCTAATAATAAATTAAAACGCTAGGAAAATAACTAGCTTAATCAAATTGTAAATAAAAGAGCCATGGAAAACCATGGAGAAACCCGCATAGGTAACTAAAGAAGCTCACGTCAACACACAAGCACTCACTACTCGCACTCGAACGCCACTTGCTTAATTGAACGCGCACGTTAACGCCAGGACTAAAATCGAAAGCTACCCTCCAGAATCGCCAGCAGCGAACCCAAAGGAGGAAAAATATAACTAGACATTGCGTTATACCTTGAAAGCGATATGGTCAACCACTCTAGGTATAACAAAGCGAGGAAACGTAAGCAGGAGACGACCGTTGAGAAACCAGAGCACTGCTCTAACACTCCGGTGTCAACTCAGTTTCCCTCGCAACCAAACAATGACGAAAGCAAAGACGATTGCCCACCAGTTAAAAGGTTTAAATTGAACGCACAACAAAACCCCGAACTGGGCCCGAAATTGAGGATCATACAATTGAACCTCAACAAAAGGCAAGTAGCCAATGATGAGCTGGGAGAAATCATGACAGACAGAAATCTTGACATACAGGTGGCACTGGTGCAAGAACCATATCACTGGAATAACGCGATTTCAGGTATGGGCAGCATCGCAGCTATTCATGGAACCAAAAAGGGCGAAAAGATTCAAGCTGCGATACTTTACAATCCGCACAAAGTCACCGCTACCAAGATTTCTAATCTGTGTGACTCCCATTGTGTTTGCGCACAAATAGTCGGAGCCTTTGGTGAAATTTATTTCATAAGCATCTACTGCCAGTTCAGCCACAGCAGGAAGACCTATCTTGACAAACTAGCTGAGACTCTAAAGCAATTGAAAGGCAAAAGAGTCTTAGTTGGAATGGATGCAAATGCCAAGTCAAAGATCTGGTCTAACACACAGGACAAGAATGGAATAGTCCTTGAAGAATTCATAGACCAATTCGGGCTAATAGTGGCCAACAGGAGAGACCAACTTCCAACGTGCCGTAGTGCGAGGGGTGAGACGGACATCGATGTAACCTTACACACATCTAACCTGTCAAACCTCTTGACTAGCTAGGCGGTGAAAGAATGGACCACCAGTGACCACAGGCCCATAGTGATTGAATTGGATTTTGCCTCACAACCAGCCAGACTTATACGAACCGAAGAAAGATTAGAATCAAGGTTTAACATGAGAAAAGCTGATTGGGAGAAATTCGGGAGACTTTGTAAATTCGAGAAAGAGAAACTTTCTAAACTCCCCTTAGAAACCCCTAAAGACATTGAAATATATGTTTCAAAATTTGAAGAGGTTCTGATAAGGGTAGCAAAGGACTCTATTCCATCAAAAATGAGAAGAACGCGCTCTCAACCCTGGTGGAATCCTGATTTGCGAAGTAAGAAGCGAGCAATACAAAGACAACAAAAAATCGCTGCTCTGAAAAACAAGGAAGGACCGAATATAAAACAAAGGAAAAACCTCAAGAGATCACTTGGAAAATTGAGTCAAATGAATTCCCAATATGCAACGGCTATTAAAAGAGCCAAAAGCAATAGCTGGCGAGACTTCTGCACCATTGAAAGCGAAAAGAATGCTTGGGCGTACCCATACAATCGAGCATCCAAAAAAGTCAGAATCTCAAAAGCGATGTGCACGGTTAACCGTAATGGTTCAGTTACAAAAGACTGGAAAGAAACAAGCATGGCTTTACTAGAAGGATTAATGCCTGATGACGACCCAAGCTGCGAAAACGATGCACATGCAAAAATTCGCAGATATATGCGGGAGGTTCCAACAACCGGCGACGCAATGCCTTTCCTAACAAGGGAAGTCGAAATGGCCCTTAGAGCGAACAAGGCAGGGAAATCACCAGGCAAAGATAAAATAGAGTCAGAGATGCTTGTTAACGCAAAACCATTACACCAGGAACTGACGCGACTTTTCAAGTCCTGCTTAAAATGCGGAGTGTTCCCCAGAAGATGGAAAAGTGGAATGCTAATCACGTTACTCAAAGGGGTTGAAAAACCCGAGAACGAGATTAAGTCATATAGACCCGTATGTCTACTCCCTATAGCGGGGAAGATACTCGAGAGGCTTGTGATTCAAAGAATATCCAACATTCTTAATAGCTCGGACTGGTCTTCGGAAGATCAATTTGGCTTTAAGGCAAATAGATCTACAGAAGACGCCATTAGAAGACTACATGAAATAGTAGAAGAGGCAGAATCTGATCCGTCGACCAAGTACGTAGCCGCTATTCCACTGGACGTCTCAGGAGCATTCGACGCCTTATGGTGGCCAAGCCTGCTTTCCCAATTGAAAGAAAGAAATTGCCCGAAGAACATCTACAAGCTTCTCCAGAGCTACTTCAGTGATCGCGAGGTGGGCATATATGCTCACTTCGAAGAAACACTGAAAACAGTGACGAAGGGGTGCCCACAGGGTTCAGTATTTGGATCGGTAGGCTGGAATGTCATCTTTGACAAACCACTTCGGGCAATCAGGGACGCAGGATACGAAGTACTAGCCTACGCAGACGATGTACTTCCTATCATTAAGGCGAAGACACGCATTGATCTTGAAAGACAAGCCCAAGAAATCATTAATATAATGATGAACTGGTGCAAGTCTGACAAAATGAAGTTGGCAGTGGAAAAGTCAGCACTAATATTGCTTAAAGGCCAGCTAAGCGAGAATAGGAACCCTACAGTCAAAATTGGGAAAGACAACATTAGAACGCACAAAACAGTCAAGTACCTAGGAATCACGATCTCGAAGGGCTTCCGATTGGAAGAACATATTCGAAACGTAGTTCAAGTCTGTAATAACACCTACTTTAAGCTAAGTAAAATAGCAAAAGCGAACTGGGGCCTAAAATTCAATTCCATGAAAAAGATATATAATGGCTTCCTATTATCGAAAGTTACATATGCCGCTGCGGGCTGGTGGCAAAGAACTAACATCAAACAACAGTCTGCTTTAGAAAGATTGCAGCGATCAGTTCTTTGCAGAACACTCAAAGCCTACAAATCGATCTCTCATGAAGGGGCGCATGTGCTAGCAGCCTCTCGACCAATAGCTCTAGAGCTCGACGCGAGAGTTGCAAAGTACTGCGTCAGGAAAGGGAAATCGATTAAAATGCAAGGCATCCAAATTAAAACCGAAGAACTTCGATCGGGCAGACTAAAAATCTCGAAAGCCATACAACTCATCAACGATGAAATCGAAAGGGTATGGCAGGAGAGATGGCAGTTAGCCACAAATGGCAGGAGAACGTACTGCTACTTCCTAGTAATCAAGGATAGATTAAAGAAGAGGTGGTTAAATCCCAATCACTACACAGTCCAGTTTATGACTGGGCATGGCGCTTTTAAGTCATACCTCCACAAAAGAGAACTATGCGAAGACCAACTGTGTAGTTGTGGTGAAATAGAAAACGAAAGTCATATTCTCTTTAACTGCGAAGATATAAAGGAACTAAGGAAGCCATTAATAGAGGCTGTCGAAAAGGAGGGCCATACATGCCCTTGCCCGGAAACGGCCCTAGTATCTAGCAGGAAAATCTACAAAGCCTTTGAAGACTTTGCTAGAAAAGTCATAGAGCCCAGAGAGGGAGCACCTATAACAAAGAGAAAGCGCAGAAAAATAGTCACGCACTATGGTAGAAAGACGCCGCCTCTTACAAGGTCCCTGACCAAAGGACAAAAACTCCCACAATAACCTAATTTTTGAATTTTTGAAATCTTGAACCCAGACAAGCTTATAAAGCTTGAAATTTTTGAACGATAATTTTTGAACGTCAACTTCAGAACTAAATTCTGAAGCTTGAATACTCGAACGCAAATTGCCCCATTTGACCCAACGACGGAGTTTTGAACCGAATGCGTAGCATGACCGGCAAGAATACTGAAAACTGCCTGGGGAATCGCCTTGTCGGCTAGACGAGACCCCGCCCTGACATAAAAAGTCAAAAACCAAATCGAAAGAGCAAATATCAGTATCAGCCAAGTCATAAAACCATTCTTTAGAAAGCGAGATCTGACTTTGGGACAAACGGCGTAAAAACAACCTTTCGAATGACGGATACCCACCAGCGTGAGCGGGGATGACCGAAACGCAATGGGAAGATGTGCTTCGGCACGTCGAAACGATGGACCTGTGAGTCGTGGGAGAAATCCCTTAATACAGGTACGCAGGGTGGGATGTTTTTCGAACGCGAGCCCAGGAGGGGAGGCTTAGTTGGTTGATCGTCTTAGGAATATTCCTCTGGCTGTCCTGGCTGAGTCTCTCTTCTGACATCCCAACTTGGGTTGGCCTCTGCGGGGTAGTGGTACCAGGTCAAGCAAATCTCGTAAGATTTTTATGCTGCGTGCTTCCGACGCAGTAGATGTTGGCGCAACTAGAGTCCCGTCGCGCCCAAACCGAGGGTCGAGCCTTTAGTTCCGCTCTCCTTGAGCGTTGAACCTTGAAAAGATCGGTACTCCTCTCGAGGAGTTCGCCGCCTTAGATGAAAAAGGTTGCGACTCGCTGTGTGCGTCAGGGATGTCGCAGCAAACTTGACTTCCGGATCTCCAAAAATGTTTGAAAGCGAAGGAGTGAAAGACAGTGGGCTATGTCAACCTGTTGGTGCCCAGTGAGAAGGGTGGTAATGTTTGATTACGCTGTGCCTCCCTCAAATCGGAAAAGTATGACAACACACAAACACTAACTGTAGACTTCAGAGGAAATGAACGATCTCGCATGTGATATTAACTGTAATTCTGATATTGTTATTTTGTGTTAGTAGAAAGTTGGTTGACTGACACCCGTTCCCTATTCCTCTCCGATTTTTGAATTTAAACGTATAGATAATCCCGCGCGCTCTTCGATGCGATCGCGCACATAATTAAATAAACGGATAGCTACCCCGTTACAGTTGAAAAATAAAAAAGATTTATTAAAAAAAATCAGTAGTTTTTATATTTGCACGGACTTTTCAAACGACCCTCATATAAAATTAATATTTTCTAGTATTCGTCATCCACAAAGTAATATTGTGGAGAGAATTCATAGAGAACTGGGAAGATTTTTAAGAGCATATGCCAACAATAACCATAAAGGTTAGGCTCCATTAATTCCCAAAATATAACAAATAATGAACTATGTATATCATGAAACGATTGAAATAATTCCTATGGAGGCTCACCTCCATATAAAACCAGAGAGGTTTTGGCATCGATGGATACCTGATACCAAAACGAATGTACCAATTCATCACAATCAAATAGAAGATATAAAGAAAAAAATGCACGTAAAACTTATAAAACGTGCAAATAACATTAATAAAAATATACGCCATTATCAATATAAAGTTAATGACAACGTATTATTGCGGAGTCAGAACATAAGTAATAAAGAAGAAGAAATTATTAAGAAATTCTTAAACTTATATAAAGGCCCATATATAATTAAAGCTATAATCGGCTTAGATACATACTTGTTGAGATATAAGAACGGTAAGGATAGAGGCGTATTTCATACTTCTCTACTAAAGCCGTACCAAATTTAGCCAGTAGGGTATACATTCTCTCTCCAAGCAAATTTACATGTTAATCTGATATATGTGAATACTGGAGAAAATAGGCTAGTAATTTGGAAAGATGGTGGGAAAGAGTCAAAGCACTCAGACCAATACGTCTGACTTCAGACACTATATCCCAGCGCCATCAGCCAAATTTTTTGGACCATCACAGAATTTGGTGCCTTGGTCTTTGTGCAAAAGCATACAGACACCATCCAAGCCTTCTTGGGTGGCAAAAGTGGAAAAGAAAAGACAAGCCACGATTACCTTTCTGCCTTCTAGTATGTGCCTAGTACTGCTGCACCGGTACCTTCAACACCCTTGCCTACTACCTCAAGAAAGCGGAAGCGTAGGATCCAGAAGAAAATTAAAAAGCTAGCTGCAAGGATCACCCGGACGGAGGAAAAAATTGTAGAAATAAAGAAAAAGATGACCTCGAAACAAGCAGAACGACCTCCAACTCCTGGAAAATTTTTATTGTAATAATATAATAATAAATAAATAAAAAAGAAACCAAAAAACAAACAAACTAACAAAAAGAATATTAATAAAAGCTCATAGAGAACTGATTCATGAGAATTCTTTCTCATAGATTATTCAGTCTCAAGAGGGGGCTATGTAACGGTCCTATCTATGAGCTATTTATTAGATTACTGAATTACCGCAACACGTCAAACGCATACATCTGTTTATTTAAATCAGTACATTAAGCGGCGTCACTTCACTGTCTACTCCATTGTATTAGTACAAGAGTTAAATTTCATAATCAGAATAATGAGTCACAATAATGATGTCACAAAGTAATATATATAGATATAATGATTTTTGTTATTAAGAAAAATATGTTAATTAGAGATAATTTTGATATAACAAAGCATTTATTATATAGAATTTAGTACGTAGATTCAGAATATAATAATAAAAATTATGTTTAATTATTGAATAATAATGAATTTCAATATGCAAAATTAATTTATTTATTACGTTAAAAATATGAATTATTAGAAAAATGTAAATAGTCCAAATGCAAAATGAATAAGAAATGAACATGAGTAAGAATTGATAACAGCTTAATAATAACTGTTATTAATAAATAAACAATTAATAATTTATTTAAACAATAAGTTGTATATAGAACGAAAGCGTTAATTTTATACTTAATAATGACAACTTTATAATTTATAAATCTTAGATAACTAATCCAATAATTGCGTTATAAGATTATAGAAAAAACCGTTAAAAATATGAAAATTTATTATGATTCAAATGTTATTAACTAATTTGTATATTTCTTTTCAAAAAATACTTCTAAAATTAATAAACCATAAGGTTATGTAAAAATTTAATAATTGTCCATTGTAAATATGGTAATATTACATTAATTAACTTTATTGGTTAATAACTTTTGACGACACTATTTTCGATAATTGTTAATTACACTAAATCAACAAATAACTAATTCTGTAAAGTTCACATGTGTTGAAAGCTCATTATTAATGTTTATTTACTTGTAAATTAAGAAAACTCTTTTCTTAAAATTCGCGAATGTTTCTCGAATATTCGAAAAATTCTCAAAGAAAACGCTCCTGCGAAAATAGGCGGGAAAATTTGTGTATAAATACGCCCACTATGCACAGGCTGACATTCACTTCTAGCCTTGCAAAGTGACCGCGTGAGTCTGAATCAACTTGGCTAATACCTAAGTTCTTTCTCTCATTATAATTAACTGAGCAAGACCTTTCCTTTCCTATAATTCGAGCTCAACTTATAGAACACCTCGCGGTATAAGAATCTTGGGCCGAATTATATCCTCTACAAGGAAGATTTTAGCTCTGCTTATGGGACAATTCGTACCATAAGAAACTAGGGTATAGTTTGACTTTCCTTGAAATCTTATTCATATTCGCATATATTTGATTTATCAATTTATTTTATTGACAAGTAGAGTAGATTTATTAGAAACGAATCTTTACTCATTAACGCATCTAGATAGGGGAGTACGAATTATTATTTATAAGTGATACAAACATCATAAATTCGACTAATTCATTCAGTAAGCTAAAACACATAAATTGAAAAAAATACGAAATCAACAATCGTTCATATCAATCAGAAAATGATGGTTATAGTTACGGAATATATGTATTATATTATATACATTATTTGGGATATAATAAATATTTTGGTTCATCGTTCGATCTAGAAAAGTTCAAACTAGAATAGCAAATGATTTATTTTTATTCTCTAAAAACATGGAAAACAGTTGTATGTATTGTTTGTCAATAATTAAAAGTAATGCTATCGCATTAAATTTTATTAAATGTCACTGCTGTAATAGAAAAAGTGAAGTCAGCTGTTTAAAATATACTAATATTGATTGTAACGGGGGATTTCGTTCTGGGAGCGAACAGAATTCTTACCCGTTAAGGAATGGTTGTTCCCTGCGTCGCGAGGCTGACCGCCGCCTCGATCAACTCGTTCGAACGGCGTCGATCTTTCCACGTTCCGCCCCAGAGCCCGTGAAAACCTACACGTGCAAGGCACGTGTGGAAATCCGGGTTGCCCAGTGACTCGTGGTCGGGCAGGTTCTGTCGTGGGCGTTGAGAGTGAACAACCAAGGGGATTTAAAAGAAATAACTGCAGGTCGATTATCGAAAGAATCGGTGTTTTTATTTAGGCCCGTCACTTCAAATTTACAATTGTAATACCGCGGCCGAGAGGTTTTGCCGAGTGTTCCACGCACGCGGCGAGAGAGAGAAAGAAGACGCACTATCTAATCGCGCTTCCCGCTCGCACGCATTTGCAATTAAAGTCGGGGACTTACGTTGCGGGAACCTGTCGCTGAAAGTCGAGTAACACTGGCGACGTACACAGATCGCGTTGGCTCCTGTCGCTTCTCAATGGGGGACCTCTCAGTCGGAACTTTCGCCGCCCGGATCTGCAGTTGCCCGCGACCCTCGACTATTGCCTCAGATCGCTCTGGGCAACTGATAGTGGGCAGCGAATGATCTTTGTCTGAGAGATACTCCCTAGGCGAGCTCTGTGCTATCGGATCTTCGTACCCTGTCGACTGGGCTGTCTCTCGAACCTCGCTGGTCTAATCGCTTCGTACTTCCGTTCTCGCTGTCCGCAGGTCCGGACTTGACTAATTCCTCATACCTTCTTTTTCGTTGACGCGCGCGCGCCGGCCGGCGGCCCGATCGCTCTCTTTCCCCTTCCTATTATTTCAAATGTTCCGCGGTACGCGCGCCTGACTCGTGCTAGTCGGCGCTCTAATCTCTCTCCTCTCTCTCGCTCCTTCGCTCATTCGCCTCGCGGGCGTTTCTCCTCCTCGGGTTTGTTTCCGCGGCCCGGCTTTTACGCAGCTCCACACGATAGGGGCGCTTAGGTTGCACCTTTAACGAGCGACACTCGTTACATGATACAGATAATGAAGAAAATGCACCTGTTGCAAAGCAACTAAAAAGAAAAAACATGAAGATAACATTGAAAAAGCTCAAACTGATGTGTTCATATGCAGACTCTGTAAAAGATATAATGCACTATATAGAAGCATTTAACCTTCAAATATGACCAATAATGAATTCTTTATCAAAAGAAATGTAAATTAATAAGTTATAGTAAAATATACTAAAATTCAATTACAAAATTTCTAAATTATACAGGGTGTCCTAAAACTATGGGATCAAACTTCTAGGAGATATTCAGTGCACTAATAGAAGACATTTGAGTATAAGTATTTGGTTCTTACCCATGTCTGGAAATATCTCCTTAAGGCGCTGCGGCCCTTTAACGCTTCAAAACAGTAATATGTTTTTTCGAATTTTATTTTCAGTTTTTGTACATAATAGCTACAGTAATTATTCAAAATGTCGAAACATTTGAGGAATTTTTGTATGCCTTATCTTAGGTACATTTTGCCATTGTTTACTTCAGTCAAGAAAGAACGAAGAAATTCTTTATTGTTAGTTTAGTGCATTTAGTAGTTAATTTTGCAAATTCTGTAAAATTCGCATAGTTAAGAAAAATTACACTAATCAAGAACTTGCAGATATACATCTGGCATATGAAACGACAAATTGTAACGGAAAAACTGCTGCACGGCTGTATCAAGAGCGCTATCCTGCAAGGCAACATCCTGGGTACAAAAAGTTTATTGCTATTCATCGACGACTTAGTAAGACTGGCACTTTAAAACCTAACATGTACGATACTGGTGCAGAGAGGACAGTAAGAACGATCCATTTTGAGGAAGAAGTTCTTCAGGGAGTTGAAGATGAACCTTCAACTAGTACTCGTCAACTTGCGCGTGGAATGGGTACGACTTGAAATTCCGTTTGGCGAGTGTTACATGAGCAACAGCTTTATCCATACCATTTACAAAAAGTTCAAGGTTTAACTACAATTGATTATCAGCCAAGAGTTCACTTTTGCCAGTGGCTACTTCATCAGATTGTTGAGCAACCCAATTTTTTACGTTTTGTTTTATGGACGGATGAAGCCAGTTTTACACGAGATGGCATATTCAATAGTAGAAATAGCCATGTTTGGGACGAAAAAAATCCACACGCGATAATTGCCAGAAGTCATCAGCAGCGTTGGTTTGTTAACGTGTGGGCCGGTATAGTTGATGACCATTTGGTTGGACCATACTTGTTACCTAATCGTTTAAGAGGATTTATCTACGAGCGTTTTCTACAAGACGTCCTGCCAGAACTTCTTGAAAATATCCCATTAAACGTTCGACAGCAAATGTGGCTGCAACATGATGGTGCGCCTGTCCATTTTTCTGTTGGAGTCCGTCAGTATTTGAATCATCAATTCAGAGAACATTGGATTGGCAGAGGTGGTCCAGTTCCGTGGCCCCCCGGTCACCCGATCTAACACCTTTAGATTTCTTTTTGTGGGGGCATGTAAAATCTCTAGTATACGAAACGCCTGTGGAAACAGAGTAGGACCTGCTTGCAAGAATTACGAGGGTGGATTGATAAGTTTCCGGCCTGACCAAGAGAAACAACGTTTATAAGAATTTTTTTTTAATTTCTCAACATAATCTTCTCCTAGGCTGATACATTTCTCATAACAGTGTTCTAGTCTAGTAATGCCATCTCTATAGACGGATTCATCAAGCTCCTCAAAATACCCATTTACAGCTTCGATTACTTCTTTATTGTCCGCAAATCTCTTACCGCCAAGCCATTTTTTGAGGTTAGGAAACAGATAATAGCCACTCGGGGCTAGGTCTGGAGAGTAGGGAGGGTGCGGCATCAATTCAAACTTCAGATCGTTGATTTTAGCCATCGCAGCGATTGACTTGTGCGCTGGTGCGTTATCGTGATGAAACTATTCTTTTCTTCGCCAGATGATGTCGTTTAATTTTCACCTCGTGGCTCAAACGTTGCAATAAGTTTACGTAGTATTGACCAGCGATAGTTTTACTCTTTTCAAAGTAATCAATGTATATAATACCTCTTGCATCCCAAAAAACAGTATCCATAACCTTGTTCACCGAAAAAATTGTTTTTGCCTTCTTTAGAGTTGGTTTCCCTGGTCCAATCCACTGTTTAGACTATTCTTTGGTTTTAGGAGTGTAGTAGTGGACCCAAGTTTCGTCAACGGTTACGAATCGACGCAAAAATTCGCTTGGATTATGCTTATACAAAGCCAAATTGGCGGTAGAAATGTTTTTCGAATCAATTTTTCGACTGTTAGCAAATGCGGCACCCATCTTGCACAGAGCTTTTTCATATGCAAATGTTGGTACAAAATATTTTGCACACGTTCATATGACATCTTACAGGCCTCAGCTATCTCACGCACTTTGAATCTGCGGTCTTCCAGCACTATTTGATGGATTTTTTCGATCATATCTGGAGTTGTGACCTCAACAGAGCGTCGTGAGCGAGGCTCATCAGAGGTGCTTACACGACCCTTCTGAAAATCGGAAACCTACTGCTTAATTGTTGAATATGATGGGGAGGATGTCCCCGGTGTTGAGTCCATCTCTTTTTTGATTTCCTTCGGCTTTAACCCCTTCAAATAGAAGTATTTCATGACAGCACGATTTTCCAGCTTTTCCATTTTTAGAAAAAACACAGAGGCGTGTCTTTCTTGTCCAGTGTGCTTTCAAACCTAAGTTAACATGGCAATCGGGCTGAAACTATAGCTACAAACTATCTAAGGATGGTACTATAGAACGCCACCTCAAGGGGTAGTCGGCGGGAGTAACTATGACTCTCTTAAGTCATGCGCATGGTTGGAAGTCATGCGTGTGGCCGAAAGCAATGCGTATGGCTGGAATTCATGCGCGTGGCTGAAAGCAATGCGTATGGTGATGGAGTTTATAGTTGCTCAATGGACTGGGCGGAGAGGTGTCCCCTCTAACTCAGTCAAGTCTTGGAGCTACCTCTTCGTGGTACCGCTAGTAATACACTTGACAAGGCACAAGTGTAGCTAAAGGCTCCAAGGCGGAGGGATACCGTGAGAGAGCAGCCCTCTCACATGACCAGCCTTCCCACTAGTTAGTGGCGGTATCCTTTCAGGAAGGTGGTATCATTTGGGGTATCGGGTTGCCTTCCCTATACTCTATAAGAAGCAGGCACGAGTCAAAATAACAATTCTCGTGAGTCACGTGATTCACCGCCGGTAGCCCCACTGGGGTCTCGGATTGCCGGCCCTGCTTCGGCAACTGACCGTGACCGTCCGGTCTTGCCCACAAGTGATGGCAACAACAACAGCCGTCACAAGTGTCCAATTTAGAAACCTGATATCGTCGCAGTAAAGGATGAGAGCGTCAAAGTCATCGATGCACAGGTGGTTAGTGGAGCAGCATCACTTGACGACGCACATAACACCAAGTGCAGAAAGTATGATACTCTTCCGCTTAAACATCACATAGCAAATGAGTTGGGGGTTGTGTTCGAGAATATCTCGGTCATATCCATTACCCTCTCATGGAAAGGTATTTGGTCGTTGAGGTCTGCTAATGACCTGACCTCCTTAGGGCTCCAAAAACTCTTGCCAGGTATAACAACAAGAGCTTTACAGGGTTCGCACACGAATTGGACACGATGGAACAGGATGACTGGTGTCTCCGGTCGTCATGTCCCACGAAAAGGGATAGGATAGGGCGATGCGGTCAACACGCTTATGCGTTTAGGTAACCCAGACCCTATCATCTTAAGTCGGCACTGGGAAATAAAGCCGTGGCCTGCACGACCAACATCTTCAGTGCAGGTAACCGATAGAGTTTTAGTGGGTATTCCTCTATTGAGGTGAGTCCCACATACCAGCACCAACATCTGCTGAGATGCGTAAACGCATTTCTCCATCTATAAAAAAAAAAAATAGGTCGAGTGGCGCCATCTCTTGGTCAGGCCGGAAACTTATCAATCCACCTCGTACTGCGGCATTTGAAGTGATTCAAAATGATTATTACATTTTCAGCCGGATCCGCAGAAATCATGTACGCCGTTTAAACAGTTGTATTCAACTTCAAGAACAATATTTTGAACAATTACTGTAGCTATTATATACAAAAACTGAAAATAAAATTCGAAAAAACACATTACTCTCTTAAAGCGTTAAAGGACCGCAGCGCCTTAAAGAGACATTTCCGGACATGGGTTCTTATACTCAAATGTCTTCTATTAGTGCACTGAATATCCCCTAGAAGTTTGATCCCATAATTCTGGGACACCCTGTATAAATAACGTAGTAGCGTTGAGTAAGACAGTAGACTAATACGAGGGTGGTCCAATAAGTACTTAGCCTACAAAAGAAAAACGAAAATTTTGGAAAAATGGCGTTTTATTTTTCAACATAGTCTCCTTTTAGTTCGATACACTTGGCCCAGCGATGCTCCAACTTCTTTAACCCGTCTGAAAAATACGTTTCCTCGAGGTATGAAAAGTAGGCTTCCGTGGCAGCGATTACCTCCTCATTCTACTCAAATTTCTGCCCGGCGAGTGACTTTTTCAAGTTTGGAAACAAAAAGAAGTCGCACGGGGTTAAATCTGGAGAATACGGTGGATGCTATCGGGCGGTGGGGCTAAGTACTTATCGAACCACCCTCGTACATCAACAAAATAATTCATTTAACAACACGAAAATGTCGAAGAAGTAAGTATGATAACATACAAATTATTAAATGATATAAACAACGCAGTAGCTTTAAGTAAGTCAGTAGATTGTAATATAACATAAAATCCCATAAATAACGCAGTAGTGTTGAGTAAGTTAGTAGACTATAATATATCATAAAATCCCATAAACAACGCAGTAGGATTAAGTAAATCAATAGACTAATATAGCAACAAAAAATGTATACGATTGAAAACGCATACCTTTTCATTATCATATCAAATTAAATATTTTCATTCCAAAATTTCCATACACTGATTGTTTATTGTTTCTTTTTGAGCTTTTGTGTATCTGAAATATTCAAAAGTGGAGAATCATTTTATACAGAAAAATGGAAAATACAAGGTCTGTCCGGAAAGTATCGAAGAGAATCGAGTGCAGTTTAGTAGTGTTTTCTTGATACCTACCTTCAACTCAAAAATGGTATGTGCACTCGATTCTCCCAAAGCTAAAATTCGAAATTCTCAAGAGAATCGAGTGCAGTTTAGTAGTGTCTTCCAGATTCCATCCTCCAACTGAACAATGGTCTGTGCACTCGATTCTCCCAAACCTAAAATTCGATAATCTCAAGAGAATCGAGTGCAGTTTAGCAGGGTTCACTAAATATCTACCTCCAACTGAAGAATGGTCTGTGCACTCGATTCTCCCAAACCTAAAATTCCATATTTTCAAGAGAATCGAGTGCAGTTTAGTAGTGTCTTCGAGATTCCATCCTTCAACTGAACAATGGTCTGTGCATTCGATTCTCCCAAAGCTAAAATTCGATAATCTCAAGAGAATCGAGTGCAGTTTAGTGGTGTCTTCTTGATACCTACCTCCAACTGAACAATGGTCAGTGTACTCGATTCTCCCAAAGCTAAAATTCTATATCCTCAAGAGAATCGAGTGCAGTTTAGCAGGGTTCACTAAGTACCTACCTCCAACTCAAAAATGGTCAGTGTACTCGATTCTCCCAAAGCTAAAATTCTATATTCTCAAGAGAATCGAGTGCAGTTTAGCAGGGTTCACTAAGTACCTACCTCCAACTCAAAAATGGTCTGTGCACTCGATTCTTCCAAACCTAAAATTCTATATGTTCAAGAGAATCGAGTGCAGTTTAGCAGGGTTCACTAAGTACTTACCTCCTACTGAACAATGGTCAGTGTACTCGATTCTCCCAAAGCTAAAATTCTATATTCTCAAGAGAATCGAGTGCAGTTTAGCAGGGTTCACTAAGTACCTACCTCCAACTCAAAAATGGTCTGTGCACTCGATTCTGCCAAAGCTAAAATTCGAAATTCTCAAGAGAATCGAGTGCAGTTTAGTAGTGTCTTCCAGATTCCATCCTTCAACTGAACAATGGTCTGTGCACTCGATTGTCCCAAAGCTAAAATTCGATAATCTCAAGAGAATCGAGTGCAGTTTAGTAGTGTCTTCTTGATACCTACCTTCAACACAAAAATGGTCAGTGTACTCGATTCTCCCAAAGCTAAAATTCTATATTCTCAAGAGAATCGAGTGCAGTTTAGTAGTGTCTTCTTGATACCTACCTCCAACTGAACAATGGTCAGTGTACTCGATTCTCCCAAAGCTAAAATTCTATATTCTCAAGAGAATCGAGTGCAGTTTAGCAGGGTTCACTAAGTACCTACCTCCAACTCAAAAATGGTCAGTGTACTCGATTCTCCCAAAGCTAAAATTCTATATTCTCAAGAGAATCGAGTGCAGTTTAGCAGGGATCACTAAGTACCTACCTCCAACTCAAAAATGGTCTGTGCACTCGATTCTTCCAAACCTAAAATTCTATATGTTCAAGAGAATCGAGTGCAGTTTAGCAGGGTTCACTAAGTACCTACCTCCTACTGAACAATGGTCAGTGTACTCGATTCTCCCAAAGCTAAAATTCTATATTCTCAAGAGAATCGAGTGCAGTTTAGCAGGGTTCACTAAGTACCTACCTCCAACTCAAAAATGGTCTGTGCACTCGATTCTCCCAAAGCTAAATTTCGATAATCTCAAGAGAATCGAGTGCATTTTAGCAGGGTTTACTAAGTATCTACCTCCAACTGAAAACTAGTCTGTGCACTCGATTCTTTCAAACCTAAAATTCTATATTCTCAAGAGAATCGAGTGCAGTTTAGCAGGGTTCACTAAATATCTACCTCCGACTGAAGAATGGTCTGTGCACTCGATTCTCCCAAACCTAAAATTCTATATTTTCAAGAGAATCGAGTGCAGTTTAGCAGGGTTCACTAAGTACCTACCTCCTACTGAACAATGGTCAGTGTACTCGATTCTCCCAAAGCTAAAATTCTATATTCTCAAGAGAATCGAGTGCATTTTAGCAGGGTTTACTAAGTATCTACCTCCAACTGAAAACTAGTCTGTGCACTCGATTCTCCCAAACCTAAAATTCTATATTCTCAAGAGAATCGAGTGCAGTTTAGCAGGGTTTACTAAGTACCTACCTCCAACTGAACAATGGTCAGTGTACTCGATTCTCCCAAAGCTAAAATTCTATATCCTCAAGAGAATCGAGTGCAGTTTAGCAGGGTTCACTAAGTACCTACCTCCAACTCAAAAATGGTCAGTGTACTCGATTCTCCCAAAGCTAAAATTCTATATTCTCAAGAGAATCGAGTGCAGTTTAGCAGGGTTCACTAAGTACCTACCTCCAACTCAAAAATGGTCTGTGCACTCGATTCTTCCAAACCTAAAATTCTATATGTTCAAGAGAATCGAGTGCAGTTTAGCAGGGTTCACTAAGTACTTACCTCCTACTGAACAATGGTCAGTGTACTCGATTCTCCCAAAGCTAAAATTCTATATTCTCAAGAGAATCGAGTGCAGTTTAGCAGGGTTCACTAAGTACCTACCTCCAACTCAAAAATGGTCTGTGCACTCGATTCTGCCAAAGCTAAAATTCGAAATTCTCAAGAGAATCGAGTGCAGTTTAGTAGTGTCTTCCAGATTCCATCCTTCAACTGAACAATGGTCTGTGCACTCGATTGTCCCAAAGCTAAAATTCGATAATCTCAAGAGAATCGAGTGCAGTTTAGTAGTGTCTTCTTGATACCTACCTTCAACACAAAAATGGTCAGTGTACTCGATTCTCCCAAAGCTAAAATTCTATATTCTCAAGAGAATCGAGTGCAGTTTAGTAGTGTCTTCTTGATACCTACCTCCAACTGAACAATGGTCAGTGTACTCGATTCTCCCAAAGCTAAAATTCTATATTCTCAAGAGAATCGAGTGCAGTTTAGCAGGGTTCACTAAGTACCTACCTCCAACTCAAAAATGGTCAGTGTACTCGATTCTCCCAAAGCTAAAATTCTATATTCTCAAGAGAATCGAGTGCAGTTTAGCAGGGTTCACTAAGTACCTACCTCCAACTCAAAAATGGTCTGTGCACTCGATTCTTCCAAACCTAAAATTCTATATGTTCAAGAGAATCGAGTGCAGTTTAGCAGGGTTCACTAAGTACCTACCTCCTACTGAACAATGGTCAGTGTACTCGATTCTCCCAAAGCTAAAATTCTATATTCTCAAGAGAATCGAGTGCAGTTTAGCAGGGTTCACTAAGTACCTACCTCCAACTCAAAAATGGTCTGTGCACTCGATTCTCCCAAAGCTAAATTTCGATAATCTCAAGAGAATCGAGTGCATTTTAGCAGGGTTTACTAAGTATCTACCTCCAACTGAAAACTAGTCTGTGCACTCGATTCTTTCAAACCTAAAATTCTATATTCTCAAGAGAATCGAGTGCAGCTTAGTAGTGTCCTCCAGATTCCATCCTCCAACTGAACAATAGTCAGTGCACTCGATTCTCCCAAACCTAAAATTCTATATTTTGAAGAGAATCGAGTGCAGTTTAGCAGGGTTCACTAAGAACCTACCTCCAACTCAAAAATGGTCTGTGCACTCGATTCTCCCAAAGCTAAAATTCTATATTCTCAAGAGAATCGAGTGCAGTTTAGTAGTGTCTTCCAGATTCCATCCTTCAACTGAACAATGGTCTGTGCACTCGATTCTCCCAAAGCTAAAATTCTATATTCTCAAGAGAATCGAGTGCAGTTTAGTAGTGTCTTCCAGATTCCATCCTTCAACTGAACAATGGTCTGTGCACTCGATTCTCCCAAAGCTGAAATTCGAAATTCTCAAGAGAATCGAGTGCATTTTACCAGGATTTACTAAGTATCTACCTCCAACTGAAAACTAGTCTGTGCACTCGATTCTCCCAAACCTAAAATTCTATATTCTCAAGAGAATCGAGTGCAGTTTAGCAGGGTTCACTAAGTATCTACCTCCAACTGAAAAATGGTCTGTGCACTCGATTCTCCCAAAGCTAAAATTCGATAATCTCAAGAGAATCGAGTGCAGTTTAGCAGGGTTCACTAAATATCTACCTCCAACTGAAGAATGGTCTGTGCACTCGATTCTCCCAAACCTAAAGTTCTATATTTTCAAGAGAATTGAGTGCTGTTTAGCAGGGTTCACTAAGTACCTACCTCCTACTGAACAATGGTCAGTGTACTCGATTCTCCCAAAGCTAAAATTCTATATTCTCAAGAGAATCGAGTGCAGTTTAGTAGTGTCTTTTTGATACCTACCTCCAACTGAACAATGGTCAGTGTACTCGATTCTCCCAAAGCTAAAATTCTATATTCTCAAGAGAATCGAGTGCAGTTTAGCAGGGTTCACTAAGTACCTACCTCCAACTCAAAAATGGTCTGTGCACCCGATTCTGCCAAAGCTAAAATTCGAAATTCTCAAGAGAATCGAGTGCAGTTTAGTAGTGTCTTCCAGATTCCATCCTTCAACTGAACAATGGTCTGTGCACTCGATTGTCCCAAAGCTAAAATTCGATAATCTCAAGAGAATCGAGTGCAGTTTAGTAGTGTCTTCCAGATTCCATCCTTCAACTGAACAATGGTCTGTGCACTCGATTGTCCCAAAGCTAAAATTCGATAATCTCAAGAGAATCGAGTGCAGTTTAGTAGTGTCTTCTTGATACCTACCTTCAACACAAAAATGGTCAGTGTACTCGATTCTCCCAAAGCTAAAATTCTATATTCTCAAGAGAATCGAGTGCAGTTTAGCAGGGTTCACTAAATATCTAAGTACCTACCTCCAACTCAAAAATGGTCTGTGCACTCGATTCTCCCAAACCTAAAATTCTATATTTTCAAGAGAATCGAGTGCAGTTTAGCAGGGTTCACTAAGTACCTACCTCCAACTCAAAAATGGTCTGTGCACTCGATTCTTCCAAACCTGAAATTCTATATGTTCAAGAGAATCGAGTGCAGTTTAGCAGGGTTCACTAAGTACCTACCTCCTACTGAACAATGGTCAGTGCACTCGATTCTCCCAAAGCTAAAATTCGATAATCTCAAGAGAATCGAGTGCAGTTTAGTGGTGTCTTCTTGATACCTACCTCCAACTGAACAATGGTCAGTGTACTCGATTCTCCCAAAGCTAAAATTCTATATCCTCAAGAGAATCGAGTGCAGTTTAGCAGGGTTTCACTAAGTACCTACCTCCAACTCAAAAATGGTCAGTGTACTCGATTCTCCCAAAGCTAAAATTCTATATTCTCAAGAGAATCGAGTGCAGTTTAGCAGGGTTCACTAAGTACCTACCTCCAACTCAAAAATGGTCTGTGCACTCGATTCTTCCAAACCTAAAATTCTATATGTTCAAGAGAATCGAGTGCAGTTTAGCAGGGTTCACTAAGTACTTACCTCCTACTGAACAATGGTCAGTGTACTCGATTCTCCCAAAGCTAAAATTCTATATTCTCAAGAGAATCGAGTGCAGTTTAGCAGGGTTCACTAAGTACCTACCTCCAACTCAAAAATGGTCTGTGCACTCGATTCTGCCAAAGCTAAAATTCGAAATTCTCAAGAGAATCGAGTGCAGTTTAGTAGTGTCTTCTTGATACCTACCTTCAACACAAAAATGGTCAGTGTACTCGATTCTCCCCAAAGCTAAAATTCTATATTCTCAAGAGAATCGAGTGCAGTTTAGTAGTGTCTTCTTGATACCTACCTCCAACTGAACAATGGTCAGTGTACTCGATTCTCCCAAAGCTAAAATTCTATATTCTCAAGAGAATCGAGTGCAGTTTAGCAGGGTTCACTAAGTACCTACCTCCAACTCAAAAATGGTCAGTGTACTCGATTCTCCCAAAGCTAAAATTCTATATTCTCAAGAGAATCGAGTGCAGTTTAGCAGGGTTCACTAAGTACCTACCTCCAACTCAAAAGTGGTCTGTGCACTCGATTCTTCCAAACCTAAAATTCTATATGTTCAAGAGAATCGAGTGCAGTTTAGCAGGGTTCACTAAGTACCTACCTCCTACTGAACTATGGTCAGTGTACTCGATTCTCCCAAAGCTAAAATTCTATATTCTCAAGAGAATCGAGTGCAGTTTAGCAGGGTTCACTAAGTACCTACCTCCAACTCAAAAATGGTCTGTGCACTCGATTCTCCCAAAGCTAAATTTCGATAATCTCAAGAGAATCGAGTGCATTTTAGCAGGGTTTACTAAGTATCTACCTCCAACTGAAAACTAGTCTGTGCACTCGATTCTTTCAAACCTAAAATTCTATATTCTCAAGAGAATCGAGTGCAGTTTAGCAGGGTTCACTAAATATCTACCTCCGACTGAAGAATGGTCTGTGCACTCGATTCTCCCAAACCTAAAATTCTATATTTTCAAGAGAATCGAGTGCAGTTTAGCAGGGTTCACTAAGTACCTACCTCCTACTGAACAATGGTCAGTGTACTCGATTCTCCCAAAGCTAAAATTCTATATTCTCAAGAGAATCGAGTGCATTTTAGCAGGGTTTACTAAGTATCTACCTCCAACTGAAAACTAGTCTGTGCACTCGATTCTCCCAAACCTAAAATTCTATATTCTCAAGAGAATCGAGTGCAGTTTAGCAGGGTTTACTAAGTACCTACCTCCAACTGAACGATGGTCTGTGCACTCGATTCTCCCAAAGCTAAAATTCTATATTCTCAAGAGAATCGAGTGCAGCTTAGTAGTGTCCTCCAGATTCCATCCTCCAACTGAACAATAGTCAGTGCACTCGATTCTCCCAAACCTAAAATTCTATATTTTGAAGAGAATCGAGTGCAGTTTAGCAGGGTTCACTAAGAACCTACCTCCAACTCAAAAATGGTCTGTGCACTCGATTCTCCCAAAGCTAAAATTCTATATTCTCAAGAGAATCGAGTGCAGTTTAGTAGTGTCTTCCAGATTCCATCCTTCAACTGAACAATGGTCTGTGCACTCGATTCTCCCAAAGCTAAAATTCTATATTCTCAAGAGAATCGAGTGCAGTTTAGTAGTGTCTTCCAGATTCCATCCTTCAACTGAACAATGGTCTGTGCACTCGATTCTCCCAAAGCTGAAATTCGAAATTCTCAAGAGAATCGAGTGCATTTTACCAGGATTTACTAAGTATCTACCTCCAACTGAAAACTAGTCTGTGCACTCGATTCTCCCAAACCTAAAATTCTATATTCTCAAGAGAATCGAGTGCAGTTTAGCAGGGTTCACTAAGTATCTACCTCCAACTGAAAAATGGTCTGTGCACTCGATTCTCCCAAAGCTAAAATTCGATAATCTCAAGAGAATCGAGCGCAGTTTAGCAGGGTTCACTAAATATCTACCTCCAACTGAAGAATGGTCTGTGCACTCGATTCTCCCAAACCTAAAGTTCTATATTTTCAAGAGAATTGAGTGCTGTTTAGCAGGGTTCACTAAGTACCTACCTCCTACTGAACAATGGTCAGTGTACTCGATTCTCCCAAAGCTAAAATTCTATATTCTCAAGAGAATCGAGTGCAGTTTAGTAGTGTCTTTTTGATACCTACCTCCAACTGAACAATGGTCAGTGTACTCGATTCTCCCAAAGCTAAAATTCTATATTCTCAAGAGAATCGAGTGCAGTTTAGCAGGGTTCACTAAGTACCTACCTCCAACTCAAAAATGGTCTGTGCACCCGATTCTGCCAAAGCTAAAATTCGAAATTCTCAAGAGAATCGAGTGCAGTTTAGTAGTGTCTTCCAGATTCCATCCTTCAACTGAACAATGGTCTGTGCACTCGATTGTCCCAAAGCTAAAATTCGATAATCTCAAGAGAATCGAGTGCAGTTTAGTAGTGTCTTCTTGATACCTACCTTCAACACAAAAATGGTCAGTGTACTCGATTCTCCCAAAGCTAAAATTCTATATTCTCAAGAGAATCGAGTGCAGTTTAGCAGGGTTCACTAAATATCTAAGTACCTACCTCCAACTCAAAAATGGTCTGTGCACTCGATTCTCCCAAACCTAAAATTCTATATTTTCAAGAGAATCGAGTGCAGTTTAGCAGGGTTCACTAAGTACCTACCTCCAACTCAAAAATGGTCTGTGCACTCGATTCTTCCAAACCTAAAATTCTATATGTTCAAGAGAATCGAGTGCAGTTTAGCAGGGTTCACTAAGTACCTACCTCCTACTGAACAATGGTCAGTGCACTCGATTCTCCCAAAGCTAAAATTCGATAATCTCAAGAGAATCGAGTGCAGTTTAGTGGTGTCTTCTTGATACCTACCTCCAACTGAACAATGGTCAGTGTACTCGATTCTCCCAAAGCTAAAATTCTATATCCTCAAGAGAATCGAGTGCAGTTTAGCAGGGTTCACTAAGTACCTACCTCCAACTCAAAAATGGTCAGTGTACTCGATTCTCCCAAAGCTAAAATTCTATATTCTCAAGAGAATCGAGTGCAGTTTAGCAGGGTTCACTAAGTACCTACCTCCAACTCAAAAATGGTCTGTGCACTCGATTCTTCCAAACCTAAAATTCTATATGTTCAAGAGAATCGAGTGCAGTTTAGCAGGGTTCACTAAGTACTTACCTCCTACTGAACAATGGTCAGTGTACTCGATTCTCCCAAAGCTAAAATTCTATATTCTCAAGAGAATCGAGTGCAGTTTAGCAGGGTTCACTAAGTACCTACCTCCAACTCAAAAATGGTCTGTGCACTCGATTCTGCCAAAGCTAAAATTCGAAATTCTCAAGAGAATCGAGTGCAGTTTAGTAGTGTCTTCCAGATTCCATCCTTCAACTGAACAATGGTCTGTGCACTCGATTGTCCCAAAGCTAAAATTCGATAATCTCAAGAGAATCGAGTGCAGTTTAGTAGTGTCTTCTTGATACCTACCTTCAACACAAAAATGGTCAGTGTACTCGATTCTCCCAAAGCTAAAATTCTATATTCTCAAGAGAATCGAGTGCAGTTTAGTAGTGTCTTCTTGATACCTACCTCCAACTGAACAATGGTCAGTGTACTCGATTCTCCCAAAGCTAAAATTCTATATTCTCAAGAGAATCGAGTGCAGTTTAGCAGGGTTCACTAAGTACCTACCTCCAACTCAAAAATGGTCAGTGTACTCGATTCTCCCAAAGCTAAAATTCTATATTCTCAAGAGAATCGAGTGCAGTTTAGCAGGGTTCACTAAGTACCTACCTCCAACTCAAAAATGGTCTGTGCACTCGATTCTTCCAAACCTAAAATTCTATATGTTCAAGAGAATCGAGTGCAGTTTAGCAGGGTTCACTAAGTACCTACCTCCTACTGAACAATGGTCAGTGTACTCGATTCTCCCAAAGCTAAAATTCTATATTCTCAAGAGAATCGAGTGCATTTTAGCAGGGTTTACTAAGTATCTACCTCCAACTGAAAACTAGTCTGTGCACTCGATTCTCCCAAACCTAAAATTCTATATTCTCAAGAGAATCGAGTGCAGTTTAGCAGGGTTTACTAAGTACCTACCTCCAACTGAACGATGGTCTGTGCACTCGATTCTCCCAAAGCTAAAATTCTATATTCTCAAGAGAATCGAGTGCAGCTTAGTAGTGTCCTCCAGATTCCATCCTCCAACTGAACAATAGTCAGTGCACTCGATTCTCCCAAACCTAAAATTCTATATTTTGAAGAGAATCGAGTGCAGTTTAGCAGGGTTCACTAAGAACCTACCTCCAACTCAAAAATGGTCTGTGCACTCGATTCTCCCAAAGCTAAAATTCTATATTCTCAAGAGAATCGAGTGCAGTTTAGTAGTGTCTTCCAGATTCCATCCTTCAACTGAACAATGGTCTGTGCACTCGATTCTCCCAAAGCTGAAATTCGAAATTCTCAAGAGAATCGAGTGCATTTTACCAGGATTTACTAAGTATCTACCTCCAACTGAAAACTAGTCTGTGCACTCGATTCTCCCAAACCTAAAATTCTATATTCTCAAGAGAATCGAGTGCAGTTTAGCAGGGTTCACTAAGTACCTACCTCCAACTCAAAAATGGTCAGTGTACTCGATTCTCCCAAAGCTAAAATTCTATATTCTCAAGAGAATCGAGTGCAGTTTAGCAGGGTTCACTAAGTACCTACCTCCAACTCAAAAATGGTCTGTGCACTCGATTCTTCGAAACCTAAAATTCTATATGTTCAAGAGAATCGAGTGCAGTTTAGCAGGGTTCACTAAGTACCTACCTCCTACTGAACTATGGTCAGTGTACTCGATTCTCCCAAAGCTAAAATTCTATATTCTCAAGAGAATCGAGTGCAGTTTAGCAGGGTTCACTAAGTACCTACCTCCAACTCAAAAATGGTCTGTGCACTCGATTCTCCCAAAGCTAAAATTCTATATGTTCAAGAGAATCGAGTGCAGTTTAGCAGGGTTCACTAAGTACCTACCTCCTACTGAACAATGGTCAGTGTACTCGATTCTCCCAAAGCTAAAATTCTATATTCTCAAGAGAATCGAGTGCATTTTAGCAGGGTTTACTAAGTATCTACCTCCAACTGAAAACTAGTCTGTGCACTCGATTCTCCCAAACCTAAAATTCTATATTCTCAAGAGAATCGAGTGCAGTTTAGCAGGGTTCACTAAGTACCTACCTCCAACTCAAAAATGGTCAGTGTACTCGATTCTCCCAAAGCTAAAATTCTATATTCTCAAGAGAATCGAGTGCAGTTTAGCAGGGTTCACTAAGTACCTACCTCCTACTGAACAATGGTCAGTGTACTCGATTCTCCCAAAGCTAAAATTCTATATTCTCAAGAGAATCGAGTGCATTTTAGCAGGGTTTACTAAGTATCTACCTCCAACTGAAAACTAGTCTGTGCACTCGATTCTCCCAAACCTAAAATTCTATATTCTCAAGAGAATCGAGTGCAGTTTAGCAGGGTTTACTAAGTACCTACCTCCAACTGAACAATAGTCAGTGCACTCGATTCTCCCAAACCTAAAATTCTATATTTTGAAGAGAATCGAGTGCAGTTTAGCAGGGTTCACTAAGAACCTACCTCCAACTCAAAAATGGTCTGTGCACTCGATTCTCCCAAAGCTAAAATTCTATATTCTCAAGAGAATCGAGTGCAGTTTAGTAGTGTCTTCCAGATTCCATCCTTCAACTGAACAATGGTCTGTGCACTCGATTCTCCCAAAGCTAAAATTCTATATTCTCAAGAGAATCGAGTGCAGTTTAGTAGTGTCTTCCAGATTCCATCCTTCAACTGAACAATGGTCTGTGCACTCGATTCTCCCAAAGCTGAAATTCGAAATTCTCAAGAGAATCGAGTGCATTTTACCAGGATTTACTAAGTACCTACCTCCAACTCAAAAATGGTCAGTGTACTCGATTCTCCCAAAGCTAAAATTCTATATTCTCAAGAGAATCGAGTGCAGTTTAGCAGGGTTCACTAAGTACCTACCTCCAACTCAAAAATGGTCTGTGCACTCGATTCTTCCAAACCTAAAATTCTATATGTTCAAGAGAATCGAGTGCAGTTTAGCAGGGTTCACTAAGTACCTACCTCCTACTGAACTATGCTCAGTGTACTCGATTCTCCCAAAGCTAAAATTCTATATTCTCAAGAGAATCGAGTGCAGTTTAGCAGGGTTCACTAAGTACCTACCTCCAACTCAAAAATGGTCTGTGCACTCGATTCTCCCAAAGCTAAATTTCGATAATCTCAAGAGAATCGAGTGCATTTTAGCAGGGTTTACTAAGTATCTACCTCCAACTGAAAACTAGTCTGTGCACTCGATTCTTTCAAACCTAAAATTCTATATTCTCAAGAGAATCGAGTGCAGTTTAGCAGGGTTCACTAAATATCTACCTCCGACTGAAGAATGGTCTGTGCACTCGATTCTCCCAAACCTAAAATTCTATATTTTCAAGAGAATCGAGTGCAGTTTAGCAGGGTTCACTAAGTACCTACCTCCTACTGAACAATGGTCAGTGTACTCGATTCTCCCAAAGCTAAAATTCTATATTCACAAGAGAATCGAGTGCATTTTAGCAGGGTTTACTAAGTATCTACCTCCAACTGAAAACTAGTCTGTGCACTCGATTCTCCCAAACCTAAAATTCTATATTCTCAAGAGAATCGAGTGCAGTTTAGCAGGGTTCACTAAGTACCTACCTCCTACTGAACTATGGTCAGTGTACTCGATTCTCCCAAAGCTAAAATTCTATATTCTCAAGAGAATCGAGTGCAGTTTAGCAGGGTTCACTAAGTACCTACCTCCAACTCAAAAATGGTCTGTGCACTCGATTCTCCCAAAGCTAAATTTCGATAATCTCAAGAGAATCGAGTGCATTTTAGCAGGGTTTACTAAGTATCTACCTCCAACTGAAAACTAGTCTGTGCACTCGATTCTTTCAAACCTAAAATTCTATATTCTCAAGAGAATCGAGTGCAGTTTAGCAGGGTACACTAAATATCTACCTCCGACTGAAGAATGGTCTGTGCACTCGATTCTCCCAAACCTAAAATTCTATATTTTCAAGAGAATCGAGTGCAGTTTAGCAGGGTTCACTAAGTACCTACCTCCTACTGAACAATGGTCAGTGTACTCGATTCTCCCAAAGCTAAAATTCTATATTCTCAAGAGAATCGAGTGCATTTTAGCAGGGTTTACTAAGTATCTACCTCCAACTGAAAACTAGTCTGTGCACTCGATTCTCCCAAACCTAAAATTCTATATTCTCAAGAGAATCGAGTGCAGTTTAGCAGGGTTTACTAAGTACCTACCTCCAACTGAACGATGGTCTGTGCACTCGATTCTCCCAAAGCTAAAATTCTATATTCTCAAGAGAATCGAGTGCAGCTTAGTAGTGTCCTCCAGATTCCATCCTCCAACTGAACAATAGTCAGTGCACTCGATTCTCCCAAACCTAAAATTCTATATTTTGAAGAGAATCGAGTGCAGTTTAGCAGGGTTCACTAAGAACCTACCTCCAACTCAAAAATGGTCTGTGCACTCGATTCTCCCAAAGCTAAAATTCTATATTCTCAAGAGAATCGAGTGCAGTTTAGTAGTGTCTTCCAGATTCCATCCTTCAACTGAACAATGGTCTGTGCACTCGATTCTCCCAAAGCTAAAATTCTATATTCTCAAGAGAATCGAGTGCAGTTTAGTAGTGTCTTCCAGATTCCATCCTTCAACTGAACAATGGTCTGTGCACTCGATTCTCCCAAAGCTGAAATTCGAAATTCTCAAGAGAATCGAGTGCATTTTACCAGGATTTACTAAGTACCTACCTCCAACTCAAAAATGGTCAGTGTACTCGATTCTCCCAAAGCTAAAATTCTATATTCTCAAGAGAATCGAGTGCAGTTTAGCAGGGTTCACTAAGTACCTACCTCCAACTCAAAAATGGTCTGTGCACTCGATTCTTCCAAACCTAAAATTCTATATGTTCAAGAGAATCGAGTGCAGTTTAGCAGGGTTCACTAAGTACCTACCTCCTACTGAACTATGGTCAGTGTACTCGATTCTCCCAAAGCTAAAATTCTATATTCTCAAGAGAATCGAGTGCAGTTTAGCAGGGTTCACTAAGTACCTACCTCCAACTCAAAAATGGTCTGTGCACTCGATTCTCCCAAAGCTAAATTTCGATAATCTCAAGAGAATCGAGTGCATTTTAGCAGGGTTTACTAAGTATCTACCTCCAACTGAAAACTAGTCTGTGCACTCGATTCTTTCAAACCTAAAATTCTATATTCTCAAGAGAATCGAGTGCAGTTTAGCAGGGTTCACTAAATATCTACCTCCGACTGAAGAATGGTCTGTGCACTCGATTCTCCCAAACCTAAAATTCTATATTTTCAAGAGAATCGAGTGCAGTTTAGCAGGGTTCACTAAGTACCTACCTCCTACTGAACAATGGTCAGTGTACTCGATTCTCCCAAAGCTAAAATTCTATATTCTCAAGAGAATCGAGTGCATTTTAGCAGGGTTTACTAAGTATCTACCTCCAACTGAAAACTAGTCTGTGCACTCGATTCTCCCAAACCTAAAATTCTATATTCTCAAGAGAATCGAGTGCAGTTTAGCAGGGTTTACTAAGTACCTACCTCCAACTGAACGATGGTCTGTGCACTCGATTCTCCCAAAGCTAAAATTCTATATTCTCAAGAGAATCGAGTGCAGCTTAGTAGTGTCCTCCAGATTCCATCCTCCAACTGAACAATAGTCAGTGCACTCGATTCTCCCAAACCTAAAATTCTATATTTTGAAGAGAATCGAGTGCAGTTTAGCAGGGTTCACTAAGAACCTACCTCCAACTCAAAAATGGTCTGTGCACTCGATTCTCCCAAAGCTAAAATTCTATATTCTCAAGAGAATCGAGTGCAGTTTAGTAGTGTCTTCCAGATTCCATCCTTCAACTGAACAATGGTCTGTGCATTCGATTCTCCCAAAGCTAAAATTCTATATTCTCAAGAGAATCGAGTGCAGTTTAGTAGTGTCTTCCAGATTCCATCCTTCAACTGAACAATGGTCTGTGCACTCGATTCTCCCAAAGCTGAAATTCGAAATTCTCAAGAGAATCGAGTGCATTTTACCAGGATTTACTAAGTATCTACCTCCAACTGAAAACTAGTCTGTGCACTCGATTCTCCCAAACCTAAAATTCTATATTCTCAAGAGAATCGAGTGCAGTTTAGCAGGGTTCACTAAGTACCTACCTCCAACTCAAAAATGGTCAGTGTACTCGATTCTCCCAAAGCTAAAATTCTATATTCTCAAGAGAATCGAGTGCAGTTTAGCAGGGTTCACTAAGTACCTACCTCCAACTCAAAAATGGTCTGTGCACTCGATTCTTCGAAACCTAAAATTCTATATGTTCAAGAGAATCGAGTGCAGTTTAGCAGGGTTCACTAAGTACCTACCTCCTACTGAACTATGGTCAGTGTACTCGATTCTCCCAAAGCTAAAATTCTATATTCTCAAGAGAATCGAGTGCAGTTTAACAGGGTTCACTAAGTACCTACCTCCAACTCAAAAATGGTCTGTGCACTCGATTCTCCCAAAGCTAAATTTCGATAATCTCAAGAGAATCGAGTGCATTTTAGCAGGGTTTACTAAGTATCTACCTCCAACTGAAAACTAGTCTGTGCACTCGATTCTTTCAAACCTAAAATTCTATATTCTCAAGAGAATCGAGTGCAGTTTAGCAGGGTTCACTAAATATCTACCTCCGACTGAAGAATGGTCTGTGCACTCGATTCTCCCAAACCTAAAATTCTATATTTTCAAGAGAATCGAGTGCAGTTTAGCAGGGTTCACTAAGTACCTACCTCCTACTGAACAATGGTCAGTGTACTCGATTCTCCCAAAGCTAAAATTCTATATTCTCAAGAGAATCGAGTGCATTTTAGCAGGGTTTACTAAGTATCTACCTCCAACTGAAAACTAGTCTGTGCACTCGATTCTCCCAAACCTAAAATTCTATATTCTCAAGAGAATCGAGTGCAGTTTAGCAGGGTTTACTAAGTACCTACCTCCAACTGAACGATGGTCTGTGCACTCGATTCTCCCAAAGCTAAAATTCTATATTCTCAAGAGAATCGAGTGCAGCTTAGTAGTGTCCTCCAGATTCCATCCTCCAACTGAACAATAGTCAGTGCACTCGATTCTCCCAAACCTAAAATTCTATATTTTGAAGAGAATCGAGTGCAGTTTAGCAGGGTTCACTAAGAACCTACCTCCAACTCAAAAATGGTCTGTGCACTCGATTCTCCCAAAGCTAAAATTCTATATTCTCAAGAGAATCGAGTGCAGTTTAGTAGTGTCTTCCAGATTCCATCCTTCAACTGAACAATGGTCTGTGCACTCGATTCTCCCAAAGCTAAAATTCTATATTCTCAAGAGAATCGAGTGCAGTTTAGTAGTGTCTTCCAGATTCCATCCTTCAACTGAACAATGGTCTGTGCACTCGATTCTCCCAAAGCTGAAATTCGAAATTCTCAAGAGAATCGAGTGCATTTTACCAGGATTTACTAAGTACCTACCTCCAACTCAAAAATGGTCAGTGTACTCGATTCTCCCAAAGCTAAAATTCTATATTCTCAAGAGAATCGAGTGCAGTTTAGCAGGGTTCACTAAGTACCTACCTCCAACTCAAAAATGGTCTGTGCACTCGATTCTTCCAAACCTAAAATTCTATATGTTCAAGAGAATCGAGTGCAGTTTAGCAGGGTTCACTAAGTACCTACCTCCTACTGAACTATGGTCAGTGTACTCGATTCTCCCAAAGCTAAAATTCTATATTCTCAAGAGAATCGAGTGCAGTTTAGCAGGGTTCACTAAGTACCTACCTCCAACTCAAAAATGGTCTGTGCACTCGATTCTCCCAAAGCTAAATTTCGATAATCTCAAGAGAATCGAGTGCATTTTAGCAGGGTTTACTAAGTATCTACCTCCAACTGAAAACTAGTCTGTGCACTCGATTCTTTCAAACCTAAAATTCTATATTCTCAAGAGAATCGAGTGCAGTTTAGCAGGGTTCACTAAATATCTACCTCCGACTGAAGAATGGTCTGTGCACTCGATTCTCCCAAACCTAAAATTCTATATTTTCAAGAGAATCGAGTGCAGTTTAGCAGGGTTCACTAAGTACCTACCTCCTACTGAACAATGGTCAGTGTACTCGATTCTCCCAAAGCTAAAATTCTATATTCTCAATAGAATCGAGTGCATTTTAGCAGGGTTTACTAAGTATCTACCTCCAACTGAAAACTAGTCTGTGCACTCGATTCTCCCAAACCTAAAATTCTATATTCTCAAGAGAATCGAGTGCAGTTTAGCAGGGTTTACTAAGTACCTACCTCCAACTGAACGATGGTCTGTGCACTCGATTCTCCCAAAGCTAAAATTCTATATTCTCAAGAGAATCGAGTGCAGCTTAGTAGTGTCCTCCAGATTCCATCCTCCAACTGAACAATAGTCAGTGCACTCGATTCTCCCAAACCTAAAATTCTATATTTTGAAGAGAATCGAGTGCAGTTTAGCAGGGTTCACTAAGAACCTACCTCCAACTCAAAAATGGTCTGTGCACTCGATTCTCCCAAAGCTAAAATTCTATATTCTCAAGAGAATCGAGTGCAGTTTAGTAGTGTCTTCCAGATTCCATCCTTCAACTGAACAATGGTCTGTGAACTCGATTCTCCCAAAGCTAAAATTCTATATTCTCAAGAGAATCGAGTGCAGTTTAGTAGTGTCTTCCAGATTCCATCCTTCAACTGAACAATGGTCTGTGCACTCGATTCTCCCAAAGCTGAAATTCGAAATTCTCAAGAGAATCGAGTGCATTTTACCAGGATTTACTAAGTATCTACCTCCAACTGAAAACTAGTCTGTTCACTCGATTCTCCCAAACCTAAAATTCTATATTCTCAAGAGAATCGAGTGCAGTTTAGCAGGGTTCACTAAGTACCTACCTCCAACTCAAAAATGGTCAGTGTACTCGATTCTCCCAAAGCTAAAATTCTATATTCTCAAGAGAATCGAGTGCAGTTTAGCAGGGTTCACTAAGTACCTACCTCCAACTCAAAAATGGTCTGTGCACTCGATTCTTCGAAACCTAAAATTCTATATGTTCAAGAGAATCGAGTGCAGTTTAGCAGGGTTCACTAAGTACCTACCTCCTACTGAACTATGGTCAGTGTACTCGATTCTCCCAAAGCTAAAATTCTATATTCTCAAGAGAATCGAGTGCAGTTTAGCAGGGTTCACTAAGTACCTACCTCCAACTCAAAAATGGTCTGTGCACTCGATTCTCCCAAAGCTAAATTTCGATAATCTCAAGAGAATCGAGTGCATTTTAGCAGGGTTTACTAAGTATCTACCTCCAACTGAAAACTAGTCTGTGCACTCGATTCTCCCAAACCTAAAATTCTATATTCTCAAGAGAATCGAGTGCAGTTTAGCAGGGTTCACTAAGTATCTACCTCCAACTGAAAAATGGTCTGTGCACTCGATTCTCCCAAAGCTAAAATTCGATAATCTCAAGAGAATCGAGTGCAGTTTAGCAGGGTTCACTAAATATCTACCTCCAACTGAAGAATGGTCTGTGCACTCGATTCTCCCAAACCTAAAATTCTATATTCTCAAGAGAATCGAGTGCAGTTTAGCAGGGTTCACTAAGTACCTACCTCCAACTCAAAAATGGTCTGTGCACCCGATTCTGCCAAAGCTAAAATTCGAAATTCTCAAGAGAATCGAGTGCAGTTTAGTAGTGTCTTCCAGATTCCATCCTTCAACTGAACAATGGTCTGTGCACTCGATTGTCCCAAAGCTAAAATTCGATAATCTCAAGAGAATCGAGTGCAGCTTAGTAGTGTCCTCCAGATTCCATCCTCCAACTGAACAATGGTCAGTGTACTCGATTCTCCCAAAGCTAAAATTCTATATTCTCAAGAGAGTCGAGTGCAGTTTAGCAGGGTTCACTAAGTACCTACCTCCAACTCAAAAATGGTCTGTGCACCCGATTCTGCCAAAGCTAAAATTCGAAATTCTCAAGAGAATCGAGTGCAGTTTAGTAGTGTCTTCCAGATTCCATCCTTCAACTGAACAATGGTCTGTGCACTCGATTGTCCCAAAGCTAAAATTCGATAATCTCAAGAGAATCGAGTGCAGTTTAGTAGTGTCTTCTTGATACCTACCTTCAACACAAAAATGGTCAGTGTACTCGATTCTCCCAAAGCTAAAATTCTATATTCTCAAGAGAATCGAGTGCAGTTTAGCAGGGTTCACTAAATATCTAAGTACCTACCTCCAACTCAAAAATGGTCTGTGCACTCGATTCTCCCAAACCTAAAATTCTATATTTTCAAGAGAATCGAGTGCAGTTTAGCAGGGTTCACTAAGTACCTAGCTCCAACTCAAAAATGGTCTGTGCACTCGATTCTTCCAAACCTAAAATTCTATATGTTCAAGAGAATCGAGTGCAGTTTAGCAGGGTTCACTAAGTACCTACCTCCTACTGAACAATGGTCAGTGCACTCGATTCTCCCAAAGCTAAAATTCGATAATCTCAAGAGAATCGAGTGCAGTTTAGTGGTGTCTTCTTGATACCTACCTTCAACACAAAAATGGTCAGTGTACTCGATTCTCCCAAAGCTAAAATTCTATATTCTCAAGAGAATCGAGTGCAGTTTAGTAGTGTCTTCTTGATACCTACCTCCAACTGAACAATGGTCAGTGTACTCGATTCTCCCAAAGCTAAAATTCTATATTCTCAAGAGAATCGAGTGCAGTTTAGCAGGGTTCACTAAGTACCTACCTCCAACTCAAAAATGGTCTGTGCACTCGATTCTTCCAAACCTAAAATTCTATATGTTCAAGAGAATCGAGTGCAGTTTAGCAGGGTTCACTAAGTACCTACCTCCTACTGAACAATGGTCAGTGTACTCGATTCTCCCAAAGCTAAAATTCTATATTCTCAAGAGAATCGAGTGCAGTTTAGCAGGGTTCACTAAGTACCTACCTCCAACTCAAAAATGGTCAGTGTACTCGATTCTCCCAAAGCTAAAATTCTATATTCTCAAGAGAATCGAGTGCAGTTTAGTAGTGTCTTCCAGATTCCATCCTTCAACTGAACAATGGTCTGTGCACTCGATTCTCCCAAAGCTGAAATTCGAAATTCTCAAGAGAATCGAGTGCATTTTACCAGGATTTACTAAGTATCTACCTCCAACTGAAAACTAGTCTGTGCACTCGATTCTCCCAAACCTAAAATTCTATATTCTCAAGAGAATCGAGTGCAGTTTAGCAGGGTTCACTAAGTATCTACCTCCAACTGAAAAATGGTCTGTGCACTCGATTCTCCCAAAGCTAAAATTCGATAATCTCAAGAGAATCGAGTGCAGTTTAGCAGGGTTCACTAAATATCTACCTCCAACTGAAGAATGGTCTGTGCACTCGATTCTCCCAAACCTAAAGTTCTATATTTTCAAGAGAATTGAGTGCTGTTTAGCAGGGTTCACTAAGTACCTACCTCCTACTGAACAATGGTCAGTGTACTCGATTATCCAAAGCTAAAATTCTATATTCTCAAGAGATTCGAGTGCAGTTTAGTAGTGTCTTTTTGATACCTACCTCCAACTGAACAATGGTCAGTGTACTCGATTCTCCCAAAGCTAAAATTCTATATTCTCAAGAGAATCGAGTGCAGTTTAGCAGGGTTCACTAAGTACCTACCTCCAACTCAAAAATGGTCTGTGCACCCGATTCTGCCAAAGCTAAAATTCGAAATTCTCAAGAGAATCGAGTGCAGTTTAGTAGTGTCTTCCAGATTCCATCCTTCAACTGTACAATGGTCTGTGCACTCGATTGTCCCAAAGCTAAAATTCGATAATCTCAAGAGAATCGAGTGCAGTTTAGTAGTGTCTTCTTGATACCTACCTTCAACACAAAAATGGTCAGTGTACTCGATTCTCCCAAAGCTAAAATTCTATATTCTCAAGAGAATCGAGTGCAGTTTAGCAGGGTTCACTAAATATCTAAGTACCTACCTCCAACTCAAAAATGGTCTGTGCACTCGATTCTCCCAAACCTAAAATTCTATATTTTCAAGAGAATCGAGTGCAGTTTAGCAGGGTTCACTAAGTACCTACCTCCAACTCAAAAATGGTCTGTGCACTCGATTCTTCCAAACCTAAAATTCTATATGTTCAAGAGAATCGAGTGCAGTTTAGCAGGGTTCACTAAGTACCTACCTCCAACTCAAAAATGGTCTGTGCACTCGATTCTGCCAAAGCTAAAATTCGAAATTCTCAAGAGAATCGAGTGCAGTTTAGTAGTGTCTTCCAGATTCCATCCTTCAACTGAACAATGGTCTGTGCACTCGATTGTCCCAAAGCTAAAATTCGATAATCTCAAGAGAATCGAGTGCAGTTTAGTAGTGTCTTCTTGATACCTACCTTCAACACAAAAATGGTCAGTGTACTCGATTCTCCCAAAGCTAAAATTCTATATTCTCAAGAGAATCGAGTGCAGTTTAGTAGTGTCTTCTTGATACCTACCTCCAACTGAACAATGGTCAGTGTACTCGATTCTCCCAAAGCTAAAATTCTATATTCTCAAGAGAATCGAGTGCAGTTTAGCAGGGTTCACTAAGTACCTACCTCCAACTCAAAAATGGTCAGTGTACTCGATTCTCCCAAAGCTAAAATTCTATATTCTCAAGAGAATCGAGTGCAGTTTAGCAGGGTTCACTAAGTACCTACCTCCAACTCAAAAATGGTCTGTGCACTCGATTCTTCCAAACCTAAAATTCTATATGTTCAAGAGAATCGAGTGCAGTTTAGCAGGGTTCACTAAGTACCTACCTCCTACTGAACAATGGTCAGTGTACTCGATTCTCCCAAAGCTAAAATTCTATATTCTCAAGAGAATCGAGTGCAGTTTAGCAGGGTTCACTAAGTACCTACCTCCAACTCAAAAATGGTCTGTGCACTCGATTCTCCCAAAGCTAAATTTCGATAATCTCAAGAGAATCGAGTGCATTTTAGCAGGGTTTACTAAGTATCTACCTCCAACTGAAAACTAGTCTGTGCACTCGATTCTTTCAAACCTAAAATTCTATATTCTCAAGAGAATCGAGTGCAGTTTAGCAGGGTTCACTAAATATCTACCTCCGACTGAAGAATGGTCTGTGCACTCGATTCTCCCAAACCTAAAATTCTATATTTTCAAGAGATTCGAGTGCAGTTTAGCAGGGTTCACTAAGTACCTACCTCCTACTGAACAATGGTCAGTGTACTCGATTCTCCCAAAGCTAAAATTCTATATTCTCAAGAGAATCGAGTGCATTTTAGCAGGGTTTACTAAGTATCTACCTCCAACTGAAAACTAGTCTGTGCACTCGATTCTCCCAAACCTAAAATTCTATATTCTCAAGAGAATCGAGTGCAGTTTAGCAGGGTTTACTAAGTACCTACCTCCAACTGAACGATGGTCTGTGCACTCGATTCTCCCAAAGCTAAAATTCTATATTCTCAAGAGAATCGAGTGCAGCTTAGTAGTGTCCTCCAGATTCCATCCTCCAACTGAACAATAGTCAGTGCACTCGATTCTTCCAAACCTAAAATTCTATATGTTCAAGAGAATCGAGTGCAGTTTAGCAGGGTTCACTAAGTACTTACCTCCTACTGAACAATGGTCAGTGTACTCGATTCTCCCAAAGCTAAAATTCTATATTCTCAAGAGAATCGAGTGCAGTTTAGTAGTGTCCTCCAGATTCCATCCTCCAACTGAACAATAGTCAGTGCACTCGATTCTCCCAAACCTAAAATTCTATATTTTGAAGAGAATCGAGTGCAGTTTAGCAGGGATCACTAAGAACCTACCTCCAACTCAAAAATGGTCTGTGCACTCGATTCTCCCAAAGCTAAAATTCTATATTCTCAAGAGAATCGAGTGCAGTTTAGTAGTGTCTTCCAGATTCCATCCTTCAACTGAACAATGGTCTGTGCACTCGATTCTCCCAAAGCTAAAATTCTATATTCTCAAGAGAATCGAGTGCAGTTTAGTAGTGTCTTCCAGATTCCATCCTTCAACTGAACAATGGTCTGTGCACTCGATTCTCCCAAAGCTGAAATTCGAAATTCTCAAGAGAATTGAGTGCATTTTACCAGGATTTACTAAGTATCTACCTCCAACTGAAAACTAGTCTGTGCACTCGATTCTCCCAAACCTAAAATTCTATATTCTCAAGAGAATCGAGTGCAGTTTAGCAGGGTTCACTAAGTATCTACCTCCAACTGAAAAATGGTCTGTGCACTCGATTCTCCCAAAGCTAAAATTCGATAATCTCAAGAGAATTGAGTGCTGTTTAGCAGGGTTCACTAAGTACCTACCTCCTACTGAACAATGGTCAGTGTACTCGATTCTCCCAAAGCTAAAATTCTATATTCTCAAGAGATTCGAGTGCAGTTTAGTAGTGTCTTTTTGATACCTACCTCCAACTGAACAATGGTCAGTGTACTCGATTCTCCCAAAGCTAAAATTCTATATTCTCAAGAGAATCGAGTGCAGTTTAGCAGGGTTCACTAAGTACCTACCTCCAACTCAAAAATGGTCTGTGCACCCGATTCTGCCAAAGCTAAAATTCGAAATTCTCAAGAGAATCGAGTGCAGTTTAGTAGTGTCTTCCAGATTCCATCCTTCAACTGAACAATGGTCTGTGCACTCGATTGTCCCAAAGCTAAAATTCGATAATCTCAAGAGAATCGAGTGCAGTTTAGTAGTGTCTTCTTGATACCTACCTTCAACACAAAAATGGTCAGTGTACTCGATTCTCCCAAAGCTAAAATTCTATATTCTCAAGAGAATCGAGTGCAGTTTAGCAGGGTTCACTAAATATCTAAGTACCTACCTCCAACTCAAAAATGGTCTGTGCACTCGATTCTCCCAAACCTAAAATTCTATATTTTCAAGAGAATCGAGTGCAGATTAGCAGGGTTCACTAAGTACCTACCTCCAACTCAAAAATGGTCTGTGCACTCGATTCTTCCAAACCTAAAATTCTATATGTTCAAGAGAATCGAGTGCAGTTTAGCAGGGTTCACTAAGTACCTACCTCCTACTGAACAATGGTCAGTGCACTCGATTCTCCCAAAGCTAAAATTCGATAATCTCAAGAGAATCGAGTGCAGTTTAGTGGTGTCTTCTTGATACCTACCTCCAACTGAACAATGGTCAGTGTACTCGATTCTCCCAAAGCTAAAATTCTATATCCTCAAGAGAATCGAGTGCAGTTTAGCAGGGTTCACTAAGTACCTACCTCCAACTCAAAAATGGTCTGTGCACTCGATTCTTCCAAACCTAAAATTCTATATGTTCAAGAGAATCGAGTGCAGTTTAGCAGGGTTCACTAAGTACTTACCTCCTACTGAACAATGGTCAGTGTACTCGATTCTCCCAAAGCTAAAATTCTATATTCTCAAGAGAATCGAGTGCAGTTTAGCAGGGTTCACTAAGTACCTACCTCCAACTCAAAAATGGTCTGTGCACTCGATTCTGCCAAAGCTAAAATTCGAAATTCTCAAGAGAATCGAGTGCAGTTTAGTAGTGTCTTCCAGATTCCATCCTTCAACTGAACAATGGTCTGTGCACTCGATTGTCCCAAAGCTAAAATTCGATAATCTCAAGAGAATCGAGTGCAGTTTAGTAGTGTCTTCTTGATACCTACCTTCAACACAAAAATGGTCAGTGTACTCGATTCTCCCAAAGCTAAAATTCTATATTCTCAAGAGAATCGAGTGCAGTTTAGTAGTGTCTTCTTGATACCTACCTCCAACTGAACAATGGTCAGTGTACTCGATTCTCCCAAAGCTAAAATTCTATATTCTCAAGAGAATCGAGTGCAGTTTAGCAGGGTTCACTAAGTACCTACCTCCAACTCAAAAATGGTCAGTGTACTCGATTCTCCCAAAGCTAAAATTCTATATTCTCAAGAGAATCGAGTGCAGTTTAGCAGGGTTCACTAAGTACCTACCTCCAACTCAAAAATGGTCTGTGCACTCGATTCTTCCAAACCTAAAATTCTATATGTTCAAGAGAATCGAGTGCAGTTTAGCAGGGTTCACTAAGTACCTACCTCCTACTGAACAATGGTCAGTGTACTCGATTCTCCCAAAGCTAAAATTCTATATTCTCAAGAGAATCGAGTGCAGTTTAGCAGGGTTCACTAAGTACCTACCTCCAACTCAAAAATGGTCTGTGCACTCGATTCTCCCAAAGCTAAATTTCGATAATCTCAAGAGAATCGAGTGCATTTTAGCAGGGTTTACTAAGTATCTACCTCCAACTGAAAACTAGTCTGTGCACTCGATTCTTTCAAACCTAAAATTCTATATTCTCAAGAGAATCGAGTGCAGTTTAGCAGGGTTCACTAAATATCTACCTCCGACTGAAGAATGGTCTGTGCACTCGATTCTCCCAAACCTAAAATTCTATATTTTCAAGAGAATCGAGTGCAGTTTAGCAGGGTTCACTAAGTACCTACCTCCTACTGAACAATGGTCAGTGTACTCGATTCTCCCAAAGCTAAAATTCTATATTCTCAAGAGAATCGAGTGCATTTTAGCAGGGTTTACTAAGTATCTACCTCCAACTGAAAACTAGTCTGTGCACTCGATTCTCCCAAACCTAAAATTCTATATTCTCAAGAGAATCGAGTGCAGTTTAGCAGGGTTTACTAAGTACCTACCTCCAACTGAACGATGGTCTGTGCACTCGATTCTCCCAAAGCTAAAATTCTATATTCTCAAGAGAATCGAGTGCAGCTTAGTAGTGTCCTCCAGATTCCATCCTCCAACTGAACAATAGTCAGTGCACTCGATTCTTCCAAACCTAAAATTCTATATGTTCAAGAGAATCGAGTGCAGTTTAGCAGGGTTCACTAAGTACTTACCTCCTACTGAACAATGGTCAGTGTACTCGATTCTCCCAAAGCTAAAATTCTATATTCTCAAGAGAATCGAGTGCAGTTTAGCAGGGTTCACTAAGTACCTACCTCCAACTCAAAAATGGTCTGTGCACTCGATTCTGCCAAAGCTAAAATTCGAAATTCTCAAGAGAATCGAGTGCAGTTTAGTAGTGTCTTCCAGATTCCATCCTTCAACTGAACAATGGTATGTGCACTCGATTCTCCCAAAGCTAAAATTCTATATTCTCAAGAGAATCGAGTGCAGCTTAGTAGTGTCCTCCAGATTCCATCCTCCAACTGAACAATAGTCAGTGCACTCGATTCTCCCAAACCTAAAATTCTATATTCTCAAGAGAATCGAGTGCAGTTTAGTAGTGTCTTCTTGATACCTACCTCCAACTGAACAATGGTCAGTGTACTCGATTCTCCCAAAGCTAAAATTCTATATTCTCAAGAGAATCGAGTGCAGTTTAGCAGGGTTCACTAAGTACCTACCTCCAACTCAAAAATGGTCAGTGTACTCGATTCTCCCAAAGTTAAAATTCTATATTCTCAAGAGAATCGAGTGCAGTTTAGCAGGGTTCACTAAGTACCTACCTCCTACTGAACAATGGTCAGTGTACTCGATTCTCCCAAAGCTAAAATTCTATATTCTCAAGAGAATCGAGTGCATTTTAGCAGGGTTTACTAAGTATCTACCTCCAACTGAAAACTAGTCTGTGCACTCGATTCTTTCAAACCTAAAATTCTATATTCTCAAGAGAATCGAGTGCAGTTTAGCAGGGTTCACTAAATATCTACCTCCGACTGAAGAATGGTCTGTGCACTCGATTCTCCCAAACCTAAAATTCTATATTTTCAAGAGAATCGAGTGCAGTTTAGCAGGGTTCACTAAGTACCTACCTCCTACTGAACAATGGTCAGTGTACTCGATTCTCCCAAAGCTAAAATTCTATATTCTCAAGAGAATCGAGTGCATTTTAGCAGGGTTTACTAAGTATCTACCTCCAACTGAAAACTAGTCTGTGCACTCGATTCTCCCAAACCTAAAATTCTATATTCTCAAGAGAATCGAGTGCAGTTTAGCAGGGTTTACTAAGTACCTACCTCCAACTGAACGATGGTCTGTGCACTCGATTCTCCCAAAGCTAAAATTCTATATTCTCAAGAGAATCGAGTGCAGCTTAGTAGTGTCCTCCAGATTCCATCCTCCAACTGAACAATAGTCAGTGCACTCGATTCTCCCAAACCTAAAATTCTATATTTTGAAGAGAATCGAGTGCAGTTTAGCAGGGATCACTAAGAACCTACCTCCAACTCAAAAATGGTCTGTGCACTCGATTCTCCCAAAGCTAAAATTCTATATTCTCAAGAGAATCGAGTGCAGTTTAGTAGTGTCTTCCAGATTCCATCCTTCAACTGAACAATGGTCTGTGCACTCGATTCTCCCAAAGCTAAAATTCTATATTCTCAAGAGAATCGAGTGCAGTTTAGTAGTGTCTTCCAGATTCCATCCTTCAACTGAACAATGGTCTGTGCACTCGATTCTCCCAAAGCTGAAATTCGAAATTCTCAAGAGAATCGAGTGCATTTTACCAGGATTTACTAAGTATCTACCTCCAACTGAAAACTAGTCTGTGCACTCGATTCTCCCAAACCTAAAATTCTATATTCTCAAGAGAATCGAGTGCAGTTTAGCAGGGTTCACTAAGTATCTACCTCCAACTGAAAAATGGTCTGTGCACTCGATTCTCCCAAAGCTAAAATTCGATAATCTCAAGAGAATCGAGTGCAGTTTAGCAGGGTTCACTAAATATCTACCTCCAACTGAAGAATGGTCTGTGCACTCGATTCTCCCAAACCTAAAGTTCTATATTTTCAAGAGAATTGAGTGCTGTTTAGCAGGGTTCACTAAGTACCTACCTCCTACTGAACAATGGTCAGTGTACTCGATTCTCCCAAAGCTAAAATTCTATATTCTCAAGAGATTCGAGTGCAGTTTAGTAGTGTCTTTTTGATACCTACCTCCAACTGAACAATGGTCAGTGTACTCGATTCTCCCAAAGCTAAAATTCTATATTCTCAAGAGAATCGAGTGCAGTTTAGCAGGGTTCACTAAGTACCTACCTCCAACTCAAAAATGGTCTGTGCACCCGATTCTGCCAAAGCTAAAATTCGAAATTCTCAAGAGAATCGAGTGCAGTTTAGTAGTGTCTTCCAGATTCCATCCTTCAACTGAACAATGGTCTGTGCACTCGATTGTCCCAAAGCTAAAATTCGATAATCTCAAGAGAATCGAGTGCAGTTTAGTAGTGTCTTCTTGATACCTACCTTCAACACAAAAATGGTCAGTGTACTCGATTCTCCCAAAGCTAAAATTCTATATTCTCAAGAGAATCGAGTGCAGTTTAGCAGGGTTCACTAAATATCTAAGTACCTACCTCCAACTCAAAAATGGTCTGTGCACTCGATTCTCCCAAACCTAAAATTCTATATTTTCAAGAGAATCGAGTGCAGTTTAGCAGGGTTCACTAAGTACCTACCTCCAACTCAAAAATGGTCTGTGCACTCGATTCTTCCAAACCTAAAATTCTATATGTTCAAGAGAATCGAGTGCAGTTTAGCAGGGTTCACTAAGTACCTACCTCCTACTGAACAATGGTCAGTGCACTCGATTCTCCCAAAGCTAAAATTCGATAATCTCAAGAGAATCGAGTGCAGTTTAGCAGGGTTCACTAAATATCTACCTCCAACTGAAGAATGGTCTGTGCACTCGATTCTCCCAAACCTAAAGTTCTATATTTTCAAGAGAATCGAGTGCTGTTTAGCAGGGTTCACTAAGTACCTACCTCCTACTGAACAATGGTCAGTGTACTCGATTCTCCCAAAGCTAAAATTCTATATTCTCAAGAGAATCGAGTGCAGTTTAGTAGTGTCTTTTTGATACCTACCTCCAACTGAACAATGGTCAGTGTACTCGATTCTCCCAAAGCTAAAATTCTATATTCTCAAGAGAATCGAGTGCAGTTTAGCAGGGTTCACTAAGTACCTACCTCCAACTCAAAAATGGTCTGTGCACTCGATTCTGCCAAAGCTAAAATTCGAAATTCTCAAGAGAATCGAGTGCAGTTTAGTAGTGTCTTCCAGATTCCATCCTCCAACTGAACAATTGTCAGTGCACGCGATTCTCCCAAACCTAAAATTCCATATTTTCAAGAGAATCGAGTGCAGTTTAGCAGGGTTCACTAAGTACCTACCTCCAACTGAACAATAGTCAGTGTACTCGATTCTCCCAAAGCTAAAATTCGATAATCTCAAGAGAATCGAGTGCATTTTAGCAGGGTTTACTAAGTATCTACGTCCAACTGAAAAATGGTCTGTGCACTCGATTCTCCCAAAGCTAAAATTCTATATTCTCAAGAGAATCGAGTGCAGCTTAGTAGTGTCTTCTAGAGACCTACCTCCAACTGAACAAAGGTCAGTGCAGTCGATTCTCCCAAACCTAAAATTCTATATTCTCAAGAGAATCGAGTGCAGTTTAGTAGTGTCTTCTAGATACCTACCAGCAACTAAAAAAATGGTTTGTGCACTCGATTCTCCCCAAGCTAAAATTCTATATTCTCAAGAGAATCGAGTGCACAGACCATTTTTGAGTTGGAGGTAGGTACTTAGTGAACCCTGCTAAACTGCACTCGATTCTCTTGAGAATATAGAATTTTAGCTTTGGGAGAATCGAGTACACTGACCATTTTTGAGTTGGAGGTAGGTACTTAGTGAACCCTGCTAAACTGCACTCGATTCTCTTGAGAATATAGAATTTTAGCTTTGGGAGAATCGAGTACACTGACCATTGTTCAGTTGGAGGTAGGTATCAAGAAGACACTACTAAACTGCACTCGATTCTCTTGAGAATATAGAATTTTAGCTTTGGGAGAATCGAGTACACTGACCATTTTTGTGTTGAAGGTAGGTATCAAGAAGACACTACTAAACTGCACTCGATTCTCTTGAGATTATCGAATTTTAGCTTTGGGACAATCGAGTGCACAGACCATTGTTCAGTTGAAGGATGGAATCTGGAAGACACTACTAAACTGCACTCGATTCTCTTGAGAATTTCGAATTTTAGCTTTGGGAGAATCGAGTGCACAGACCATTTTTGAGTTGGAGGTAGGTACTTAGTGAATCCAGCTAAACTGCACTCGATTCTCTTGAGAATATAGAATTTTAGCTTTGGGAGAATCGAGTGCACAGACCATTTTTGAGTTGGAGGTAGATACTTAATGAACCCTGCTAAACTGCACTCGATTCTCTTGAGATTATAGAATTTTAGCTTTGGGAGAATCGAGTGCACAGACCATTTTTCAGTTGGAGGTAGATACGTAGTGAACCCTGCTAAACTGCACTCGATTCTCTTCTTCCAGATTCCATCCTTCAACTGAACAATGGACTGTTCACTCGATTCTCCCACAGCTAAAATTCTATATTCTCAAGAGAATCGAGTGCAGTTTAGTAGTTTCTTCTAGATACCTACCAGCAACTGAAAAATGGTTTGTGCACTCAATTCTCCCAAAGCTAAAATTCGGTATTCTCAAGAGGATCGAGTGCAGTTTAGTCGTGTCTTCTAGATACCTATCTACAAATCAAAAATGGTCTGTGCACTCAATACTCCCAAAGCTAAGATTCGGTATTCTCAAGAGAATCTAGTGCAGTTTAGCAGGGATCACTACGTATCTACCAGCAACTAAAAAAATGGTCTGTGCACTCAATTCTCCCAAAGCTAAAATTCGGTATTCTCAAGAGGATCGATTGCAGTTTAGTAGTGTCTTCTAGATACCTATCTACAAATCAAAAATGATCTGTGCACTCGATTCTCCCAAAGCTAAAATTCGGTATTCTCAAGAGAATCTAGTGCAGTTTAGTAGTGTCTTCTAGATACCTATCTACAAATCAAAAATGGTCTGTGCACTCGATTCTCCTAAAGCTAAGAGAATCTAGTGCAGTTCAGCAGGGTTCACTAAGTATCTACCAGCAACTAAAAAAATGGTCTGTGCACTCGATGCTCCCAGCTAAAATTTTATATTCTCAAGAGAATCGAGTGCAGTTTAGCAGGGTTCACTAAGTACCTACCTCCAACTGAATAATGGTCTATTCTCATTATATATAAAAATGATCTATTCTGATTATATATAAAAATTATATAAAACTGGTATATTCTGATTTTGTCATAAATTCTATTTGAAATGAATTGCGAGGAAAATAATGGCTATTTACAGGGAACTTGGGGTTGGAATTTCGGTTCTAGCTGACGTAGGTTCAGCTTCTCTTGTTCATTGAATTTAAAATAAATTACGAGTAAAATAGTCGCTGGTTATAGGGAACTTGAGTTTTGAATCTCGGTTCTAGCTGACGTAGGTTCTTTTTTTGTCAGAAAATCTATTTAAATTGAATTCCGAGGAAAATAATGGCTTTTTCCAGGGAACTTGGGGTTTGAATTTCGGTTCTAGTTGACGTAGGTTCAGCTTCTGTTGTTTATTGAATTTAAAAATGAATTATGAATCAAATAATCGCCAGTTACAGGGGACTTGGTTTTTGCATCTCAGTTCTAGCTGAGTGGGTTCAGTGTTTGTCATAAATTCTATTTAATATAAATTATGAGTAAAATAATTGCTGGTTCCAGGGAAATTGGGGGTTTGAATTTCGGTTCTAGCTGACGTAGGTTCTGATTTTGTCATAAGCCTTTGCTCGCTGTTCGCGCCAGCCCTATCAAGGATCTCCTTTGAAACGCCCAATGAATATATTCTCTTTTATTTGCATTGACGTTGCAAATATTGTTAATAAATGATTGTATAATTTGAGAGGCGGTTGCAATCACGACGCTCTCAGGAAGCTCGACTATAATCCGCTTAGCAAAAACATGGATGATGCATATAGTGCGCCATATGGCCAGCCTCGCGGCTGGCCAGGTCACTTTGTGCAAAAATCTTTTGTCAAAGCGGCGGACGGCAGTTGTCTTCCTTAGCAGAGAACGGAGACCCCTCAAACAAACAACTCGTTGTTTTGGGCGAGGACGTCGAATCTTCTCTCTTTTGTGTACGGGCATATACAAATGCTGAAGTACAAAATGCGTCACCGATTGCCCTCGACAAGCAACTAATGCTAGTCGACCCGAAGTGAATGCAAAGTATATTTGAACGAAGACTTGCAATCACAAGTGCGGATGTGTGTACCTTCACGTGGTGGGGCTGAAAACGCTGTCTCTACAAAGAAACAGTAGGCAAAGCACACAACGCTTGCCCTCAGGGCCACAGGCCAACCGGCCAAACAAAACATAACAACACGGACCATAACAATACGTGGTGAGGTGCGGCCTGTAAACGCCCAAACATTCAACGCGGAGTCTACCACACCTCAAGAGCTCAACTCGAGCCCAGAAAAGCCAAAATCCGGGAGTTACTTGAGGGGAAATCTCTTGGGATTGTGGTACCGCGCGCCCTCTTAGAGGACGGGAGACCGCTCCGGGAGCTAGTTGCAGAGGGCCAATGGTCCCGGCAATCCGAATTTAATTCGGGTAGATAACAAATTTCCCCCTATCGACTGGCAATCGGTAGGTGCCACTACTGTGGGTAAAGAGTCGCGGCCGTGGTCATAGCAGCCACCCAAAGTTCTTTGCCTCGCGCTCCCGGAGTAAGGCCCGACACCAATTGTGCGAAAGAACAGTCCATTGGGCCGAGTAACTCTCGATGACTAGAACGCACTAGGGATGCCAAAACCCTTAGGAAAAATATTTCCACAGAAGGGCAGCATCCTTCCTGCTAAGGAATTGTTTAAGCCCTAATAGCTAAAGCAATTTTGCAATTGAAAGCGAAATTAGTGGCTGTCAGCTCCCTTTGAAAGCGACAACCATGCACTAAATGTCCATCAGATCCAGTGCTGCTAATGGCGAACACAGGCTAAGATGATAGTAAAGGCAAAAACCCGGCATGCTCATTCAAATGCTACTTTGGCTGCAACTCGTCTAACACCTAACCCGGACTTGACCAAACGAGGTTTGATTGAAAATCAAACTCAGCGTGAAATAAAAAAACACGCTGGTACACTCGTAATTAGATTTAAGTTATATTATAATAAGATTAGTCCTAAGCAATTAACTATAATTTAAGCAATAGCATAAGCAGTAGTACAGTAAGTAAAAAAAAATTAAGTAGTATTAAGATGCGTTAAATAATAAGAAAGTTACCGATTAAAAATTAAGAATTATAAATCAAAATCAAATAAAAGAATAGATTATAAATTGAAAACAAGCAAACCAAAATCAAAACAAAAATCAAAATCAAAATCAAAATTAAAAACAGATCAAAAGCTAGAAAAATAACTAGCAAATAAATCAAAATGTAAATAAAAGAGCCATGGGACCCCGAAACCATGGAGAAACCCGATAAGGTAACAAAACTCAAGCCCAAGTAAACACGCACACGCACAAGTACTCACTGCTCGCACTTGAACGCCACTCGAACGCCACTTGCTTAGTTGAACGCGAAAGTTAACGCCAGGACTAAAGTCGAAAGCCACCCTCCAGATCGCCAGCAGCGATCCCAAAGGAGGAAAAAATATAACTAGAAATTGCGTTGTACCTTGAAAGCGACATGGTCAACCACTCTAGGTATAACAGGGCGAGGAAACGTAAGCAGGAGATGACCGTTGAGAAACCAGAGCACTGCTCTAACACTCCGGTATCAACTCAGTTTCCTTCGCAACTAATCAAAACAGAAGAAAGCAAAGACGATTGCCCACCAGTTAAGAGGGTTAGTTTGAACGCATAACAAAACCCCGAGCTGGGCCAGAAGTTGAGGATCATACAATTGAACCTCAACAAAAGGCAAGTAGCCAACGATGAGTTGGGAGACATCATGACGGACAGAAATCTTGACATATAGGTGGCACTGGTGCAAGAACCATATCACTGGAATAACGCGATTTCAGGTATGGGCAGCATCGCAGCTATTCATGGATCCAAAAAGGGTGAAAAGATTCAAGCTGCGATACTTTACAATCCGCACAAGGTCACCGCTGTCAAGATTTCTAATCTGTGCGACTCCCATTGTGTTTGCGCACAAGTGGTCGGAGCCTTTGGCGAAATATACCTCGTAAGCATCTACTGACAGTTCAGCCACAGCAGGAAGACCTATCTTGACAAACTAGCTGAGACTCTGAAACAATTGAAAGGCAAAAGAGTCTTAGTTGGAATGGATGCAAATGCCAAGTCAAAGATCTGGTCTAACACACAGGACAAGAATGGAACAGTCATTGAAGAATTCATAGACCAATTTGGGCTAATAGTGGCCAATAGAAGGGACCAACTTCCAACGTGCCGTAGCACGAGGGGCGAGACGGATATCGATGTAACCTTACACACGTCAAACCTGTCAAACCTCTTGGCTAGCTGGGCGGTGAAAGAGTGGACCACCAGTGACCACAGGCCCATGGTGATCGAACTGGATTTTGCCTCACAACCAGCCAGACTCATACGAACCGGAGAAACATTAGAACCAAGGTTCAACACGAGAAAAGCTGATTGGGAGAAATTCGGGAGACTTTGTAAATTCGAGAAAGAGAACCTAGCTAAACTCCCTTTAAGAACCGCTGAAGACATTGAAACTTATGTTTCAAAATTCGAAGAGGTTCTGATAAGGGCAGCAAAGGACTCTATTCCATCAAAAACGAGAAGAACGCGCTCTCAACCCTGGTGGAATCCTGACTTGCGAAGTAAGAAGCGGGCGATACAAAAAGAACGCAAAATCGTCGCTCTGAAAGACAAGGAAGGATCGAATAGGAAACAAAGAAAAGCCCTCCAGAGATCACTTGAGAAATTGAGTCAAATGAAATCTGAATATGCAATGGCTGTTAAAAAAGCCAAACGTAACAGCTGGAGAGACTTCTGCACTATCGAAAGCGAAAAGAATGCTTGGGCGTATCCATACAAACGAGCATCCAACAAAGTCAGAATCTCAAAAGCAATGTGCACGGTTAACTGTAATGGTTCTGTCACAAAAGATTGGAAAGAAACAAGCATGACTATACTAGAAAAATTAATGCCTGATGACGACCCAAGCTGCGAAAATGACACACATGCAAAAGTCCGCAGAGATATGCGGGAGGTTCCAGTAACCGGCAACGCAGAGCCTTTCCTAATAAGGGAAGTTGAAATAGCCCTTAAAGCGAACAAGGCAGGGAAATCACCAGGCAAAGATAGAATAGAGTCGGAAATGCTTGTTAATGCAAAACCATTACACCAGGAACTGACACGACTTTTTAATGCCTGCCTAAAATGCGGAGTGTTCCCCAGAAGATGGAAAAGTGGAATTCTAATCACGTTGCTCAAAGGGGTTGAAAAACCCGAGAACGAGATTAAATCATATAGACTCGTATGTCTACTCCCCATAGCTGGGAAGACACTCGAGAGGCTTGTGATTCAAAGAATTTCCAACATTCTAAATAGCTCGGACTGGTCTTCGGAGGATCAATTTGGCTTTAAGGCAAATAGATCCACAGAGGACGCCATCAGAAGACTATATGAAATAGTAGAAGAGGCAGAATCTGATCCGTCGATCAAGTACGTAGCCGCTATTCCACTGGACGTCTCAGGAGCATTCGATGCCTTATGGTGGCCAAGCCTGCTTTCCCAATTGAAAGAAAGAAACTGCCCGAGAAACATCTATAAGCTCCTCCAGAGTTACTTCAGTGATCGAGAAGTGGGCATATATGCCCACTTCGAAAAAACACTGAAAACAGTGACGAAGGGGTGCCCCCAGGGCTCAGTTTTCGGACCGGTAGGCTGGAACGTCATCTTTGACAAATCACTCCGGTCAATCAGGGACGCAGGATACGAAGTACTAGCCTACGCAGACGATGTGCTTCCTATCATTAAGGCAAAAACACGCATTGACTTTGAAAGACAAGCCCAAGAAATCATTAATATAATGACGGACTGGTGCAAGTCTGACAAAATGAACTTGGCAGTACAAAAGTCAGCACTAATATGGCTAAAAGGCCAATTAAGCGAGAATAGGAACCCTACAGTCAAAATTGGGAAAGACAACATTAGAACGCACAAAACAGTCAAGTACCTAGGAATCACAATCTCGAAGGGCTTCCGATTGGAAGAACATATTCGAAACGTGATTCAAGACTGCAACAGTACCTACTTCGAGCTAAGCAAAATAGCAAGAGTAAATTGGGGCCTAAAATTCAATTCTTTGAAAGAGATATATAATGGCTTCTTAGTATCGAAAGTTACATACGCCGCTGCAGGCTGGTGGCAAAGGACCAACATCAAACAGCAATCTGCTTTAGAAGGATTGCAACGATCGGTCCTCTGCAAAACACTCAAAGCTTACAGATCGATCTCTCATGAAGCAGCACACGTGCTTGCAGCTTCCCGACCGATAGCTCTAGAGCTTGACGCGAGAGTTGCAAAGTACTGCGTCAGGAAAGGGAGATCGGTTAAAATGCACGGCATCCGAATTACATCGGAAGAACTTCGATCGGGCAGACTAAAAATCTCAAAAGCCATACAACTCATCAACGATGAAATCGAAAGGGTATGGCAAGAGAGATGGCAGTCAGCCACAAATGGCAGGAGAACGTACTGCTACTTCCCAGTAATCAAGGACAGATTAAAGAAGAGGTGGCTAAATCCCAATCACTACACAGTCCAGTTTATGACTGGACATGGTGCTTTTAAGTCATACCTCCACAAGAGAGGATTATGCGAAGACCAACTGTGTAGCTGCGGAGAAATAGAAAGCGAAAGTCATATTCTCTTTAACTGCGAAGAATTAAGGGAACTAAGAAAGCCATTAATAGAGGCTGTTGAAGAAGAAGGTCACATATGGCCTTGCCCAGAATCAGCCCTAGTATCCAGCAGGAAAATCTACAAAGCCTTTGGAGACTTTGCTAGAAAAGTCATAGAGCCCAGGGAAGGAGCACCCATGAAGAGGAGGAAGCAAAGAAATGTAGTTACAAACTACGGTAGAAAGATACCATCTCTTACAAGGTCCCTAACCAAAGGACAAAAACTCGCACAATAATCTAATTTTTGAACTCAGACAAGCTCATAAAGCTTGAAATTTTTGAACGATAATTTTTGAATATCAACTTCAGAACTAAATTCTGAAGTCTGAATACTTGAACGCGACGAACCCCGTTTTGACCCAACGACAGAATTTTGAACCTAATGCATGGCATAACAGGCAAGAATACTGAAAACTGCCTGGGGAGTCGCCTTGTCGGCTAGACGAGACCCCGCCCTGACATAACAGTCAAAAACCAAATCGAAAGAGCAAGCATCAGTATCAGCCAAGCCATAAAACCACTCTTTAGAAAGCGAGATCTGACTTTGGGACAAAACGGGGTAATAACAACCTTTCGAATGACGGATACCCACAGCGTGAGCGGGGACGACCGAAACGCAATGGGGAGACGTACCCCGGTATGTCGAAGCGATGGACCTGTGAGTCGTGGGAGAAATCCCTCAATACAGGTACGCAGGGTGGGATGTTTTTCGAACGCGAGCCCAAGAGGGGGGACTTAGTTGATCGATCGTCTTAGGAATCTTCCTCTGGCTGTCCTGGCTGAGTCTCCCTTCTGACATCCCAATTTGGGTTGGCCTCTGCGGGGTAGTGTTACCAGGTCAAGCAAATCTCGTAAGATTTGTATGCTGCGCGCTTCCGACGCAGTAGACGTTGGGGCAACTAAAGTCCCGTCGCGCCCAAACCGAGGGTCAAGCCTTTAGTTCCGCTGTCCTTGAGCGTCGAACCGTGAAAAGATCGGTACTCTTTTTAAGGAGGTCGCCGCCTTAGATCAAAAAGGTTCCGACTCGTTGTGTGCGTCAGGGATGTCGTAGCAAACTTGACTTCCGGATCTCCAAGGTATTTGAAAGCGAAAGTGTGAAAGACAGTGGGCTATGCCAACCTATTGGCGCCCAGAGAGAGGAGTTGATGTTTGATTACGCTGCGCCACCCTCAAATCGGAAAAGTGTGAAACAACGCATACACTAGCTGTATAATTTGAGAGCTTGCGTGAAAACTAGAAATCGGTGGGAATTTGCATAGTTGACAAAGTTATGCTTTCATCCCAAGTAGCTCTCTTAAAAGTATGTTTTGAAGGAATTATTCGATTGTAATATTCAAAAGACGCGGCATTTTCCCTCTCGCGCCTCAACCTGTTCTAGAGCGCCGCCATTTTTCGGTAAGATTGCAATGCAGCATGATCGGATCTCTCCCCTTACAGGATCATTACTGACAACAGGTTCTTTGTTTGGCTTGTCTCTGTTATCAATCTTATTTGGTAAGCATAAGTAATAATAATCTTAATTTAATTCGTTTGATGGCAAGAAAGGCGGTGGATCCGTCTAGAGACACTACGAAACAAAAAAATAAAATCATAATCGTCTGAACTAACCTCAAAGCCGCAAGATTTTTATCCATCTCTTACTACTTATTTATATATATATATACGATTTATATACAGTATTACTTATGTAGTTCATAAATGGGCAGTGCATCGCTAGTTTGTGATAGCTTATATGATTTATTTCTTTTTTTTCGATTGTTTAATTCTGTTCCAACTCGCTCTCGTCTCTTCATGACTCGTTGCAGTCATAAAAAGTTTATTCTCCATTCTGAATGTCAGTAGCTTATATTCATTGAGCTTGTGTACATTGTTGATTGGTACGTTGTATTGGAATAATTGTTCAATGAGATCGGTAGTTATTCACCTATTGTCTAATAAAATCAGAAAAGTAGTATACCATGTCAACTTGTCGAACAATAATAATCCTATTTGATGCATGAATCTAAAAGAGAAGCTTATAGCCAATAGATTTTTTATTGAATGATAACTGCAGACCAACATGTGAAAATCGACAATTTATGATTTTTTGAAAACATACAAAGCAATGTAAATTCTTCCCCCATATTCAATGGATTCAATCTCATGCCAGTTTTCTGAATTTCATGTGCAGTTCCACTTTTTGTTCGTGCTGTTGCTGACCGATACATGTGATATCCTTGACAATCCTAGCCTTGGCAAAGATTGTCAAGTTTTGCTTGGACGGGGAGCTCACGCTGGGCAGAGTCTTCTCAAGGTAATCCTCAATTATTATCAATTTTGGTATTATTATTGCTTACATACTCTATGCAATTGGAAGTTTATTTTTACCAAGTTCCTCGTTAACGAAATTCCATAATTGTTTTTGGTTGTACCTTTTTATGTTTCTTTGTTGTACTTTATTTCGGCACCGCGGGTAGTTATCTATAGATTTTGAGTTAATCTATAGATTTTGAGACTAAAATAATTATTTAGGTTGTCCAATACCTGCAAGGTTTGAACTTCACGTTTTAAGCCAATTTTCTGAGTTATTTCACTTTTTAAAAGTTCAATCGATCTACCGCGTGCCAGTACGTCTATGTGAAAATCTTTGGCAAGTATGCCTTCGAAAGTAAATACTCTAATTGTACGTCTAATTTTACTGTATACGATTCAAAAAGTCACAATGTACACCCTGATCTCAACATATTTTCTTAGACTTGCAGAATTCGCTGGGCAGATTTTCAGACAAAACAAGCTTCTTGAATATTGTAAATAATTTATATTTTTTTGTTTGATGTCCCATAGAATGATTATTGTGTCTTGAATATCAAAGTGCACTCTTTGGAACAAAAGGGATGGCTACTCGCAAATTCTTAGACTGCACAAAAGGAAAATATTTTTGGCTTTTCAAATCGCTCCCAGCTTTATCATTCCAAGTTCAAGTGGCCTATTAATTAAATTTGACTTATTCTACGGTATGAAAATTTCTCCTTTCAATTATTGCTCAGATAGCACACAGGAAAAATATTAATGGCTTTTCAAATCGCTCCAGCAGCATTTTCATACCAAATTCAAGCGGCCTACTAATTAAGTTTGTCTTATTTTACGGTCTATTAATTAAATTCGTCTTATTTAACGTTATGAAATTTAGTCCTTTCAATTGTTGGTCAGACTGCACAAAACGAAAATCCCTTTGGCTTTTCAAATCGCTCCAGCAGCTTTATCATTCCAAGTTCAAATGGCCTATTAATTGAATTTGTCTTATTTTCCGCTACGCAATTTAGTCCGTTCAATTGTTGCTCAGGCTGCACAAAACGCAAATAAGGTACGTGTACCTAATATCGGTCTATACCTAATATCGGTCTAGTATCAAATTTCTTATTAACGGGCGTTATGGACTGATTGGAACTATTTAATCAGGTGTATATTGTGAATTAATGAAATTACCAACAGACAGTTATAACGGGGATTTAGCCCGGTTAGCCCCGTAAATATAAAAAAAAGGAAATAACTAAAGTTAAATGAGGAATGTCCGAGCGAAGTCTGGAGCCTCCTGGACTGTCCGTCTTCTCAGGTCCGGTGTTCGTCACGCCGGTGGCAGGACAGCCGGATCCGCGCATATTCGTAGTGTTGGCTGAAGAACGCAAAAGCCGAAGATCCGAAAGCGGGTGTAGGCGCGAAAGGGCGGAGCGTTTGAATAAGGCGTCGGGATACGATTAAATAAAAGAGACTCACGGTAAACAGTATTTTTAATCAGTAGAAGTTAACAAAAGCGGTCGGAAGGAGGGAGAGAGTATGCTGAGAGAACGGGTAGAGAGAGAGTAAACCAACTAGCAGGTACTTACAATGACGGTGCTCGTCCCCTAGATACGCAAACGAGTCGCACAGTTTGCGTCAACGCACACGCACAAATTATCGGGCACCACGTGCACTCCGCGGCTCGTTTCCTCCTGACGAACTCCTGCTCTATCAGCTACAGCACGCGAGCGTAGATCCTCTACTGGACCGGGCGACGTCGCAACTCTTCTCCGGATAAAGGCCCCAACTCCGAGATCGAAGAAGAGGGAAGCACCAGGTCACCACGAAGATGCGAGCAGGGGAAGTCGTTGAGACGAAGGAATCTACCTGCCCGCTGACAAATCTGCACGATCGCAACTCTCTAGCGTGTTGCCTGCTCGGCTCTCGATTTCTTTCTGCTCTGCCTCTCGTCGATTAGTGCCCGCGGTCACTCGCTAAGGCGCGACTATGTCTCTCTCTCTCTCTCCGCGCCTCGCGGTCGCGCGCGGAAGTATCCCTGCGTACTCGCATCTCTCTCTCTCTCTCGTACCTTATATTCGAGCCGAAGGGTAATTACATATACAAATATTAATAATAAATAAATATAAACATAATAAATTCATAAATATATAGGATAAGTTCGGAGAAATATGTTATATTTACTTATCATTACTAGGGAGAGAGAGATATAACGGGTTGGCAATCTCACTCGTTATACAGTCACATTTCGGAAAGTTAACTTGCTTTTTCAGAAACGATTTAATGCATTTTTCGAGCAAATTTCACTTTTGCCAAAGTCTTATATTAGATAAAATCACTTTTTCTTCCAAGTGCGATAACTCGACTTCTATATCATATAACTTATAGTGTGACGGTTTTTTTAGTCGTCCTGATCTTAATAATAATGATCTGAAATAATAAGCATAAGAAAAACATGTTTCACCCTTTTTCAACATCTAAACAATGGAATTTTGAAAAATCAAAAAATCACTTTATAGACTTAATTTTACATATCATTTCAGTGAAAGAACGGAATCGCTAAGTTCATTGTTAGGCGAGAAATCGTAACCATAAGAAAAACAGACTCACCCCTTTTCCACCACTAAATGACCGAAAAATCACTGTCTAGAGTTAATTTTAGTTAACGTTTTAATGAAAGAACGAAATCGCTAAGTCTATTATTTGGCGAGAAATACCAAATATACGATTAAACACGTTTTATCCCATTCCAACCCCTAGATGACGAAATTTCGAAAAATCCAAAGAATGGTTTAATGCTATATTATATCTTTTAAAAAGATTAGCTTATTTTCATGCATAAAATTAACAATAGCTGGCGCAGGTTTAAATCAAATTGTTTTGCTTATGGGCAATCTGACGTTGTTTTCTCTAGAAGTAGTTGAACAATAGATTGATTAATTATTTGACATCTTGAAAACAAGTGGTAATATTTTTTATAATAACGCAATCCTGTGAGACGGTTAGTATAGAAGGCCAGATCGGCCAAAATCTTGAAGCCACTATTCCCCCCCAAGGCACCCCAGCCAAATTGTGAGCTTATTATAAAAGTTATATCAAATATCATAATTTTGTTCGATAGAGCAACTATTTTTCTTTAAGAAAACACTTTTCCGAAGTGAATAAAAATGTGGTTTGAATCTCGGTTCTTGCTGACGTAGGTTCAGCTTCTGTTGTTGATTATATTTGAAAAAAATTGCGAGTAAAATTGTCGCTGGTTACAGGGAACCTGGGGTTTGAATCTCGGTTTTAGTAATAAATTGTATTTAAAATAAATTAAGAGTCAAATAATCGCTGGCCTAAAAGAATCTCGGTTCTAGCAGACGTAGGTTCAGCTTTTGTTATAAATTGTATTTGATATAATTGATGGAAAAACCAAGAAGAAATTCTTTTTGAAAACATTATTCTTGAAACAAGAAAAATTTCTTTTTGCATTATTTATTTCTCTTAAATAATGTCGGCAACCCCCAATTTTTTTATGGCATTTGAAAGTTGGTGCAAAATACTATACATAAAAATAATTGTACTTTTTTGTCATAGATCAATATTTGGTCCATCCACCTTAATGTTCATTTATTCGAACACTCTGTGGATAGGCATGTCTATGCTCATTGAAATATTTCACTTTAGTAAACCATTTCTTACGTATAAAGTAAAATGTATTATTGAACTGAACAATAAATTTGATTTCATTAAAAACTGTATAAAAATCATGAATAAATGTTAATTAATCATCAATAAATGGTACAATGAATAGTCACACCGAGAAAAATCTCACTGTTTGCTTATACTATAATGTATAGATACTTACTATAATATATAAATTTTATGGTAAACGAAGCTATAAAATTGCTGATAGGACTAAACCAGTTTAGTAAAATTAACTGATTAATATAGTTTCCGAAATATAGTAACTTATATTATATTTTTTTTTCTTTTAACTAATTGTCACGTAGAAAATGAAAAACAATTGTAATTAAAATAAAAATAGTTTGAAACTTAAAATCATTTTCTTATAGTTGGGACACTTATGGTAACTGTTACAATTTTTTTTTTCATTGCTTAGAGCAAATCGCATATCAATGCAAACGACACTGTACAGTGGATCAATTACTTATATTTGTGCCTTTCAGCATTAATATTAGCAGTTACTATTTTACAAATTAGCATGTAACATTGAATGTTCAATTGTAATTTTTTTAAAGGTCCAAACTGGAGGGTAAAGATATTAGTATCCGTAATATTCATATATATTTCATTTTGCAATGTGAAAATTAGTTAAAAGAAATAAAAAAATATAGTATAGGTTACTGTATTTTGGAAACTATGTTCAACGGTTAATTTTGCTAAACTGATTTAGTACTTACAACAATATTTTATAGCTTAGTTCACCATAAAATTTATTATGCTTTATTACATTCTATTTTACTATCAATAATAGTATAACCAAGCAGTGAGATTTTTCTCGGTGTACGTGTACAGATTTATACTCTCTACCTACCTATTTTACGTGAATATTAATTGATTTTCAGAAGTGTAACCATGGATTATGACCCAATCGAGACCTGCCCTTACAATTCTTCGCATCGTGTTTACCGATCACGAATGGGTTTGCACAAGATGAAGTGTTCAAAACATTCCCCTATTCAAAACCAAGTTGACTTTGAAGTAAGTTTTACTCATATAAGTATAATATAATTATTGACAAAAATTGTGACGAGAAATACGAAACAATTTACGAACACCGATACTCTCATTACTCTTTACAAATCTCTTGTTCTTCCGTTATTGTTATGTGATAGTATCCTATGGACACCATATACTATCTTTTCACATGAGTGCCATCCTATTGCTTTGAAATTCAATCTGTCTCAATGCATAATTAGAACGACTTGACTTTCTGTTACTAATTAAACTCTGGTACGGTTAATTGCTATGAACTAAGTGATAATTTTGATGAAAGTTTGATAAAAACATAAAAACTAGTAAAGAAGAAATTTCCGCAAAATAAGAAATTGAGTTTTTCGCTTCTTGTGCTTGATGGGTCAATGATAACACAAAAACATTAGCACCATCGTATTTCTGGTGAAAAAATACATCGAAAACATGTATCACATGTCTATAAATAATGTTATGTTGACCTTATATTTGAATGAAACGGAATGAACTGAAATTCCGCGTAGAAATCTGCAAGTCTAAATTAAAAAATAAAATAATTTGCGAGCCGAAGCAAAAATTCGACCGCATCTGAAGCCATGGTATTTGTTGAAGTTTTGACGTTAACCAAATAATTTTTTTCAAACATGTGATACGTGTTTTCGCGAGAAATACGATGGCGCTATTGGATTTATCATAGGACTTATTTCTGCATCTATGCATGGGGAGTAAACCATCGGTAAACTTGAAACACCGCAATAAAACGTGCATTTTTGTGATTTTTTAACTGAAATAAATCGCTCTATCTTGGCCAAAAAAAAAATTTTTTCTGCACAACCACACACACAAAGGCTCTATTTACATCCACATTAATTAGCTAAGTAGATAGGAAATGCCTGCAAAAAGTATAGTAAGCATCGAAGACTTGAAAATCAAAAAAAAAGTGTTGAATGAATGGAGTGGTTTACTCTCCGCACCCTCAGTGGTAAATGTTGTAAAGTAATTCTTATCAAGAAACGCGTTAGGCATGTAGCCGTGCAACGACAACGCTAACCGTCTTTTCTATTACAGCCCAATCCACGACGCGCTTTCTTTGTCTAGCTATATTACCTACGTCAGACATATTTTGTTGCTTTATGCGATTTCTAACCGTCACTTATGGGGGCCAGATGCAGTTTAATAGTAACAATTGAGACTTTTTTTAAATGGCCTGTAAAATCCGTTCACATAATGATATCGACCTGAAACTTTTTTTATCTTGAAGTACACGGAACAAGCTTATATTTTATAAGTCGCAAATCTTGAAATATTTTATAGGGACCGCAACCTTTTATTTGTTGAAAAATCGAGCTTTGCCACGCTTTTTTGTTCGTCTGGGTGAACGAAAGTTAATTTGGGAGAGCTCATTTTCTTCGTTAAGATCGGCGTCATGGATTAAGTGAAGGATTTTAAAAAATGCTATTTTTTTCATATTTTAAAACCATTTTTTCCAAAAATTTTTTTCAGAAAAAAATTTTTTTTTTCGAACAACTGGTTTTAAAATAGGAAAAAATTAGAATTTTCTAAAATCCTTCACTTAATCCATGACGCCGTTTTGAACGAAGAAAGTGAGCTCTCCCAAATTTACTTTCGTTCACCCAGACGAACAAAAAAGCGTGGCAAAGCTCGATTTTTCAACAAATAAAGGGTTGCGGTTACTGGATGATTCTGGCGTCCCTATAAAATATTTCAAGACTTCCGACTTATAAAATATAAGCTTATGCCGAGTACTTCAAGATAAAAAAAGTTTCAGGTCGATATCATTATGTGAACGGATTTTACAGGCCATTTAAAAAGAGTCTCAATAGTTACTATTTAACTACATCTGGCCCCCTTAACACATTAGGTAGACATAATTTCAAATTCACAGTAATAGGTCCAGTAGTTAACTATTTATTAATGTTTGAAATTTCACGATGACGAAATTACTACACTTCGGAAAGTCGCACATAGGGTCAGACAAAGTTTCCGGAACTAGACCATAACTAGACTCGCGCAAGCGCAATGCGTTTCCCTAAAGCATTTCGATGCGCAATAGCAATAGCAGGCGACGCTCTATGCGTGCGATGTAGTATTAGACGCGATTAGTACAGCTCTGTTGCATCTGATTCTGTTTCATGCCCCCCACTACCGACGCACTGAGGTTTACTATGCAACCCCGTATCGTGCACTCCAAGGGGCGCTCCGTGCAAGGTTTTAAATCTTTAAGATGTTCTATGTAAATATAAATTATTTAGATCGTCATAAGCAAATTTTGATTATCGAGTTATTAATAATGATGGTAATTACAAACTAAGTTGAGATAATATAACTTATCCTAATTGCGAATGATTGATTGATTTTAAAATATTATTTTTAAAATCCATGTTTTCTTCAAATAACTTCATATACATTTAAATAATATTTATATGTCAATAAAACGAACAATATGTAGTAGAGCAGAAATGTTTACATCGCCTACTAGTCAATTTAATATTTCAGTTCAATACTTTTAGAGTTTCAGTGTTTAAATTGATTGTTGAAGTAATGAATAAAAAAATTGTTAAATAATAAACTATCATAATTTTACTTATCGAATCCTATTAATATATCAAATTTACTATGATAAGGAAGGACTTAAACTATTCTAGGGATACACAGTTAGTCACCAACTTTATAAACTAAACATAATAGTGTATGCAATACGGGGTGCGCGTTGTACATTGACACGTCCTTGCTTTTTTACCTCGACGCCTCCTACCAAACGCTCTCATTGGCTAAAGCGGTACGACTGATTCTGTTTCATTTCGAGCACTCACTGAAATAGAATCGCACCTCGACTGTATTTCTTGAAATTAAATTCAAGAATGCAAGTGAAATATCATATAGGAGGCACGTATGTATAACTCTGCATGATTAACAAATTTACTCGTGCTATATTTGCTGGGCTTGTCGTCGTCTGACTCAAAAAAGACATGCCCAGCAAGTATCTCACGAGTACAATTTGTTAATCATGCAGAGTTATACATACTTGCCTTCTTATATGATATTTCACTTGCATTCTTGAATTTAATTTCAAGAAATTTGGAAATAAATTATTTAAAAGTATTCGAAACTTTTGTTGTTGTAATTCCAAAGTAGTGAGGCACTGTAGAGATTATGATTGATAAAGGCATGCGTGCCTTACTTAACTTTAGTCAAAGTAGATTAAATGGATATTACTAACTTTCCTATAGTCTATAACGAGTTTTATTTTAACTCGTTATGTCTCTCTCTATCCCTTCTTTTTTTTATTATATATTATTATTACTAATTCTATTTATACACCTACATACATGTATAGCTACACTGTAAGCAGCGGCAGCCGATGCAGACGACAAGGTAAGAGAGAGACGCGCGTATAGGTGACGAACATACGAGCAGAGAGAGTCGCGTCGCGAGGAATGAGAATGCGAGTAGGTATGTGTGTGTCGCGCTTTCGTGTCCGAACAGGATTAGGCACGCGCCGCGAAGAAGAAAGGAGAAGAGTGGGGGACACTCCCCGCGTCAATTAGCTGGCAGCCCGCGCCCCGTTAACACGTGCGTCCAAGCAGCTCGCGTCCCGGGGATTTCTGAGCGATAATTGTAATTGTTCAACCCGGTTCTTCTTTCGGTGCCTTACACGTGACCGAACTACCGAGCGTTGTGAGTGATTGCGAGAGTGCGCAGGCGAAAACTTGCGGCAATTGTAGGCCGAAGTGTGTGCGTACGAGTGTGAGTACTGTACTGAAATAAACAAAAAATTTTTTTTTCAAGGACAAAAGTCACTGCCGTGCAAGAGAGTCCACAATCATGCCCACAATTCATCACACAATCTCACAACATGAACCGAAATTGCTGCAACCTGAAGGAGTACCAGATGAAGACTGGGATAAAGTAAATTTCATTAAAATAAAAACGTTTCTGTAATTACAAGTAATGATATAGTAATTATTATTTTTGGGTGTCCTTTATTTTTATTTAGGTTACCAGTGGAACCTACAAACCTCTCGAGGCTATTAAGGATAGATTTGTGCCACGTATCCCCATTGGCTTATCAAAAGGTCAAAAGAAACAGCATAAAATCATGGAAAGATTAAGACTTGAACAATTGAAAAATGAAAAACAAAACACAAATCTAAATGATATGTAAGCAAACTCATAGTGAAAGCACTGTCAATATTTTATTATTTTGCATGATTTTATGAACATTTATTATTACGGGAACATGCAATTTGGAGAGTGTTCATTGGCAAAGAAAGTTGTTCATAGCATTGGTTACAAAAGCGAGAATATCGATGAAGTATTCAAAATTTCAGTATTGAATTTAATTGTTTTGTTGCCAAATAAAAGTATAAAATGTTGTTGTTGCAATGATATACTATACACGAAATGGCAGCCTACTGAAATAATTGAACACGTAGAAAGTTACCTACATACTAGCAGATTAAAATCATACTGCAACATAAAGGTTGACTTTATAGATGACGAATTAATGCCGGCATCGCTTTATCAATATCAAGTCTTGAAAAACTATGGAATGTTACAAATAGGGGGTACAAGTCATGTTGTTATACATGTTGTACAATAGTGGAAAACTCAAAAATGGGTATAATAATGCACATCAAATCAAAGAAACACTGCACATTTTCGTCACGGAATATGCAACAATTTTGTTATAAGTGTTATACAGTCGTTTCAGAAATGACTTCACATAAGAATAGCGCATTTCACAAGTTTGTCCAAAATGAGTCAGTGTTTTTTGGCCATGTAACTTCTGAATCATACTTGGAAATTGATGAAGACAATGATGAAGAATCACTATTGGAAACTATTCCATCGAATTTCGATAGTCCCCAGCACTACAGAAAGATTTTTAAGCCTTTGATAAATCACGAGAAAAAAAGTCAAAAGAAAATTGTACGATCTCAATTCATCAAAGATGTTACTGTAGAATGGGTTGGTGAAGCTGGTGAAAAGCACCAGCCCAAAGGTTACTTCGAGATTCCACACCAAGACGATACCTCATTTCCATTGAAACTTGGGGATGAGCTCGTCATAACTAGAACTGTTCCACCGTTATGGACAATGACCTGTAGATTAATTGAAGTAGATGACAACAATAAAATGGCCTGCATAAAATTGAAGAATGGAATAGGATTCCGTAAAGATATAGAACATCCATATTCACTACATCCAAAATGGTCTGATACGGCGTATTGGAGGTGAGGTCATTTGTACTTTTGTGCATTAATTGAATCACGTCACCGTATTTTTGTTAATATTAAATCATGTTATTTCCACAAGTTATTGAATAATATCCAGTTAAATTTTTTATATAAATAGAGAACAGTTTGAGTGAAGATAGCTTTTTAATCAAATTGTAGATTTATTTGAATTATATATTGTATACCGATTATCAAACTTTTTACAAAAAAAAAATATAAAATTGACCAAAATAAAAAAACTTTTTGCACTTATAGGAGTGATTGCGTCAGTAGACATTTGATTTAATTATTTGCAATAAAATTGAATAATTTTAACATTTATTTCGTGATGAATATGATATTAAGATGTTTTAGATTATATTAGTTTTGTTTTAATGACATCCAACAGAATAATATAAACAAATTATACATACTAGTGGGTCAGGTTACCCAGGAGAACCCATTTTTAATCTCGAAAACAATACTCCAATCCCTTCACATTGAATAAACTACCGGACAAAGGGTGCAGAAATTTTATCGTTCAAATATCCAATTACTATTTCAATCAATTATTTCATCTTGTTGGAGTGAGCTTGAAGACTATACTGCTCAAATGTATAAATGTATCATTGCTCTTTGGTTTTACAGGATGCAACAAGGTATAAGCAAGATCTGCAAGATCCCAAACCAATATATTACGGATGTGCTGTTGGGATATACAAAATCAGAATATCTTTCAATGATGACTAAATTTGACGTAAACTGCATCGAGTTTGCTCATGATTACTGTCTGAACTCCATCCAGATGGATGCTGTTAAAATGGCATTACAAGAACCAGTGTCAATAATACATGGGCCTCCTGGAACGGGAAAAACATCAGTTTGTATCTCAATTATCTGCACCATGATTCGACATGGGGATAATATAAGGATTTTAGTATGTGCTCCATCAAATTACGTAGTTGACGTTATGGCTGAGAATTTGGAAATGCAAGGTATTGAAATCGTAAGATTATACCCCGAGCGATATAAATACAACGGCAAAATTAAGAAGAAAGTTTCGTTACTTCATATGGCCCTCGCGACAGATAAATACCTTCAAGAGAATTATGAAGCCTACGAAAAAAATGAAATGAAAGATGTAGAATATAACAAGTACAAGTGAGTACTGAACACATTTTTTGACTCATAATAATTTTATTTATTTACTTATTTTCATTTTACAGCTCCATTCTTTACGAGACGATGTCAAAGATATTATCAGTTGCAAAAGTTGTACTAACTACTTGTATTGGTTCGGCGGCTGAAGAATTTAAACATATCCGTTATGACGTAGTTTTGATAGACGAGGCTGCTCAGGCTACAGAACCAGAGTCTGTGGTCCCTTTTGTTCTACATCAGGCAACGAAGGTAATCTTAGCTGGCGATCATTTCCAATTGGGACCAATTGTAATATCGAAGATATCAGAAAAGTGCGGTTTCGGGGTCTCATTATTCGAAAAATTAATGAATCAAGACATTCCAAATACCTTGCTCCAAGTTCAATACCGGATGGCTCCAACAATTTCCAAATTGGCATCCACTGTATTTTATGATAACAAATTAATAGATGGCATCCAACGTTTTCAAAGAATTTTACCTGAAGATGTATCTATATTTAAAGAAGAATCTTTAGTGTTCATCAATCTTGCTACTAAAGAGAAAAATTTTTATAAATCCTATCTCAATTTGATTGAAGCTAGGTGTATAATATACTTACTATCACTATTCATAAATCAAAATGTAATAATAATGCCAGAGCATATCGGAGTAATCAGTTGTTACGAGGGACAGAAAAAAGCCATAATGGAACTGATAGAGACCGAACAAGACGAAGAAATGATAAAAAAAATGAGTGGTGTAAAGATAGAAAATGTTGATGCTTTTCAAGGACGTGAAAAAGATATAATTATTTTTTCTGCAGTTAGAGCGAACAGCGCTTGTAATGTTGGTTAGTATTTATTGTTTTTTATCTATTCGATATCAGAATAAGAGCTCACATTATCGTGCATTCATTTTTTGTTATTACAGGCTTCATGAGCAACAAAAGAAGAACTAATGTAGCTTTGACTAGAGCAAAATTTAAGTGTTTTATCATAGGTAATGTTAGAACTTTACAGAGTGATGAGACCTGGCGTTCAGTGATACAATACTGCCGCACGAACCAATGTCTATATAATGGAGAATATAATGAACAGGATAAAGTGTTCACTTTTACCAAAGAAAGAAATCTAATTGGACATAGTCATATCAACTGATAAATAATAGATCGAGCTCGCAGAAGCCGCGAGAGCCCCGCAATGAACCCGAGTGGACAGTGCCAGAGCTTTCCTGGACCATTTCGATATTGTTCTGGACGTTAAATTAAAAATACAGTTATAATTGTTTTGGAATATATAAATAATTATTGCAACATTATAGGGTGAACACAAAGTGATAGTGAATCTGAACACAAAGTCATACTGAACTTCAGTATTGCTCCGATAGTACGCCAATAGAGTACGTAGAAGGCAAAGGGGGGACATTTTTCTCATTTAAAATTGCTCCAGCGGCTTTGACATCTCAAGTTCAACTGGCTTATTCCCTGAAATTGGCTAATTTTACGATAACTTGATTATGTAATTTAACTATTTATATTATATTATTTATTTCCAGTTATGTATAACTTACATTGTTTTTTACATTGCTACAATTTACATTTTTAATATTTACATTAGATTAAAATATATCTGAAAGTAAAAAGAATGACTATGTTGTTCCTCCTCTCCCGGTATATTCCGCTTCTCTTCTCTTTTTTTTCTTGTCTTCAGGCTTCTTTAATACTTCCCTTCCGTGCTTCCCCGCTCTCTTCCCTCCCTCCATCCTTTCCCTTCTGTTTTCTTTGGCTCTGTCGGCCAATATTTCGAATCCCCTTGCGTATTCGCATGTTCCCTTGTCCAATGGTCCTTCCAATAATTTTTCTAGCTTCCCAGTAATTCTCCCCCATCCGAGTATCCTCTCCATTCGTCTACCGTCTCCCCTAATTCCCTTTTGATTTTCCCCCTCGCCGCAGATTCAGATGTGTTGAAGGTTTTCTTCTTCCTCCCTACATACTCTGCATACCTTACTCTTCAATCCCTTCTCCCCCTCTAGACTGATGTTTCCACGTATTAATCGTAGGCGAGCGGCAAACCCCAAAAACTCGCTTAGAAACACGAAAAAAGTGACCAGATCGTACTAGGGGCTAAAAATAGTCTATTTTTATGTTTTCGAACTGAAACCAGTGATTATTTTACTAGCAATTTATTTTAAATAGAATTTATGACAAAATAAGAAGCTACATCAGCTAGTTCCGACATTCAAACCTCAAGTCCCCTGTAACCAGCGATTATTTTACTCCGAATTATTTTAAATTTAATAAACAACAGAAGTTTAACATACGTCAGCTAGTTTCGACATTCGAACCCAAAGTTCCCTGTAACCAGTGAATATTTTACTCGCAATTTATTTAAATTAGAATCATCAACAGAAGCTGAACCTAGGTCAGCTAGAACCGATATTCAAACTCCAAGTTCCCTGTGACCAGCCACTATTATACTCACAATTTATATTAAATAGAATTTATGACAAAATCAGAACCTACGTCAGCTAGGACCGAGGTTCAAACCACAAGATCCCTGTAAACAGCCACTATTATACTCACAATTTATATTAAATAGAATTTATGACAAAATCAGAGCCTACGTCAGCTAGACCCAAATTCCAACCCCAAGTTCCCTGTAACCAGCGAATATTTTACTCGCAATTTATTTGAAATATAATCAACAACAGAAGCTGAACCTACGTCAGCTAGAACCGAGATTCAAACCCCAAGTTCCCTGTAAACAGCCACTATTATACTTACAATTTATATTAAATAGAATTTATGACAAAATCAGAATCTACGTCAGCTAGAACCGACATTCAAACCCCAAGTTCCCTGTAAACAGCCACTATTATACTCACAATTTATATTAAATAGAATTTATGACAAAATCAGAACCTACGTCAGCTAGAACCGACATTCAAACCCCAAGTTCCCTGTAACCAGCGAATATTTTACTCGCAATTTATTTAAAATATAATCAACAACAGAAGCTGAACCTACGTCAGCTAGAACCGAGATTCAAACCCCAAGTTCCCTGTAAACAGCCACTATTATACTCACAATTTATATTAAATAGAATTTATGACAAAATCAGAATCTACGTCAGCTAGAACCGACATTCAAACCCCAAGTTCCCTGTAAACAGCCACTATTATACTCCCAATTTATTTTAAATAGAATTTATAACAAAAGCTGAACCTACGTCAGCAAGAACCGAGATTCAAACCACATTTTTATTCACTTCGGAAAAGTGTTTTCTTAAAGAAAAATAGTTGCTCTATCGAATAAAATTATGATATTTGATATAACTTTTATAATAAGCTCACAATCTGTCTGGGGTGCCTTGGGGGGAATAATGGCTTCAAGATTTTAGCCAATCTGGCCTTCTATACTAACCTTCTCACAGGATTGCGTTATTATAAAAAATATTACCACTTGTTTCCAAGACGTCAAATATGAAACATTGTTTTCACGCATGCAGGCCTCGAATCCCATTTTGTTATATTGATATTATGCTGGTTGCCTGATTCGTCAATCACATTTATGTGCTTTTATTTTCCTTTATATTTTCGTGCTAGCGTTATTCTTTATCATCTGGTGGCTGGCATCCTTCAAAGTAATCCCCACTTGATTGAATAACACGGTTCCATCGATGTTTCCACTTTTCAAAACAGTCCTGGAACTCATTTTTAGGGATAGCCTTAAGTACACTCGTCGCATTTTTTTCAACCATTGTCTTGTCATCGAATCGGTGTCCTTTGAGTGGTTTTTTTAGTTTTGGATACAGCCAAAAGTCACAAGGGGCTATGTCGGGACTTTATGGAGGTTGTCGAAGCAATGCGATATTGTGTTTGCTCAAAAACTGTTGCACAAGATTGGATGAATGCGCTGGCGCATTACCGTGATGGAGAAGCCAGTCACCGCTTTCCCAAAAGTGCGGCCGTTTTCTTCCTACTGCATCACGCAAACGTTTTAAAATTTGAACGTAGTATTCTTTATTGATTGTCTGATCTGTTGATGCATTTTCGTGATGTACAACACCTTCACAATTAAAAAAAACAATCAACATTGATTTAACATTGCTCCGACTTTGACGTGCTTTTTTTGGTCTTTGCGATTCAGAATGCTTCCACTGTGAAGATTGTTGTTTTGTTTCAGGATCATAACCATAAACCCATGATTCATCACCTGTAATAACTTTTTTAAGCACATTTATCATCATTATTGACCATTTCCAAATTGTCCAGAGCGATTTCTAAGCGAATGTTCTTCTGCTCTGCTGTGAGTAATTTTGGGATGAATTTCACACACAGGCGTTTCATTCCTAAATTTTCGGTTAAAATTTCTGAAATGATAGTGTTTGGTATCCCAAGGTTTTCTTCTAGTTCTCGCACAGTCATACGACGATCTTGTTCGATTGTAAGTCGTACCCGCTCAATATTATCTGTGGTTTTTGTCGTCGAAGATCGGCCGGAACGAGAATCACTATCGACAGAAGTGCGACCATCCTTGAACCGTTTATACCACTCTTTTATTCGTGTTTTGCTCATACACTCGCTTCCGAAGGCCTTTTGCATCATTTCAATAGTTTCCGAACTCGTTTTTCCGAGTTGAAAGCAAAATTTGATGAAAATTCGATGATCTTGTTTTTCAGTCATTTTTGACAATATCCGACGAACGCGAAAAAGGCACTGTAAACAAAGACACGCTGCGCATGAACTATACGTCCGGCAGGTGTCAGTAAGTAATCAATAGATTCGTGAGGCTTTACTGTTGACGTTTCTGTCCAGTAGAGGTCACTCGAACACTATGGTACGAAGATATAAACGTAGGCCCGATACTTTCCGGACAGACCTCGTATTTTATTTTATGATATTATATTATATTAACCCTTTCATACCCGATGTCCCTTGGGATGGATATGGTCTGAAAATGAACTTTTTAAAAAATAAAGCAGCTTTTTGAGAATTTTGGAAAATAAATATATCTGTAATATTTCAAGAAGCTTTACTTGTGTTTGTTATAGGCTATTCGTAAACTTTTAGCCTTTCAAATACTTAAAAACTTGAATAATGAAAAAAAAGTTTCGATTCAATTTTATAGCAAAAATGAATTATTGATAGCTTGAAAATTAGCCTAGAATATTTTCGTATGTGATAGCATGCTCCAAAAAAATTCAGGTAGAAAAGGGTTAAAAATTAAATAAAAAATACTAAATGATGATGTATGCGGTAGCTTATAGACCGAGCTAAGTAATGTGTGTTACGTGACGTACCATTTATTTTATTTTCCGATAAAAATTTCGCTTTTGAGAGTCCCGTTCGTGTTGCGCTAAGGCCAAGGACATAGCGATAAAACACCATAGCCAGCAGTATATTCATGTACGCGGCTCGGTGGGAATAAGCGGGAGAAGCTGATTCATGCTGCTCCAGCATGCTGCATAATAATAAGTAAAGCTAAGTAATATGAGGCGATTAGAAACGCGTAAACGACTAAAGCGTGTGCGCTAGAGAGAGATGGAATGTGAGAGACGAGAGGGAAACAAAGGATATATAACAAACTGGTGAGAACGACCAGAGAGATTAGTCAGTTAGGACTGAGCGCCCGAGTAAGAAGGCTGCGATTTTATCCTACAATATCAAAGTTATCGAATTAGAGTCTATCTGAGTTTATTAAAATGTAAATCATCAGAGTTCATTCAGCATTTTATTCATTAAAATTTGAGTTTATTAAAGTTTAGTTCGTTAGAGTTTGTCCAGTATCTTATTAATTAAAATTTGAGTTTATTAAAATTTAGTACGTCAAGGCTTGAGTGTTTAATAGAAAAATAACGAAAGGGCGTTAGACACAACCGTACAGATAATTTGTCTCCGCCGCTACGAGCAAAAAAATATAGAGATTGCCACTACACCAATTGGATAAATATACAGGGTGTCCCATTTTAATTTACCACCCCCTAAAACAGGTTAATAATTTGCTCTGAGAAAAAAATTTTTGAAATAAAATTTGTTGGGTTCGAAGGGGGGCATCTTTTGGCTATTCCATCTGCGACCTTGAACATGACCTTCAAGGTCATTTGAAAGTCAAGACCAAATTTTCATATGAAATGTGCATATTTTATGGCGGATTCGGATTCTACTAAAAAAGAAAAACACTTTTTGTATGAATCATTTTTTGAAAAAATCCCAAATTTTTGTTGTAAACGGCTTTAAAAAAGTAGAAAAAATCACTAGATATCTCTACCTTAATCTAAGGTTAGAATTTTTCCCACAGTTAAGAATGATTTTGATGAATGTTACTAGATTCAACGAGGGATATACTGTAGTGACCTTCACCACGAACTTGCTTAAGAGCCATCAATGTCATTTGAAGGTCATCAAGATTTTTTGAAGGTCAAATGTTTATTTACAGAATTAGAATATTAGAATTAGAATATTTTTCTCGTAAATGCTTTATTTCTCGCTAAAAGACATTATTTTGCTTCGCTATCGTTCTATTGGTAAGGCTTGTAAATTCTTACAGCTTCTCAAAGCTTCTCATCATTAGGTTTTCATTGACTTTCTGAATTTCAGATTAAATAAAAATTAAATTATTAATTTAAGATTAAATATTCCCTAAAAAATCTACCTACAACAGATAATGGCTGACTACACGCCAGTAGAGATAGTCAACATGATCAAGATTCTGGGAGAATGTCACGACAATTACAAGGCTGCAGCAAGGCTGTACGCTGAAAGGTATCCGAACGCTCGTCATCCTACTAGGAGGAATATTAAACTTCTAACGATAAGAGCTCAAGGAGGTGACTTAAGAAGGAAGAGGCGACGGACGGGCCCAAGAGAGCATATTGCGCTTAGGGTTCGTGCTGTAATTGCCGAGGATCCTTATATTTCGACGCGACAAATTCAGCGAATGCATGGAGTACCCAGATCAATAGTTTCCCGTGTATTGCGTCATTTTAGATTTCATCCATATCACTTGCATCTTACACATGCCATTGAGCCTGTTGATCCTGCCAGGCGACTTAGATTCTGTCAATGGGCGGAAACACGAATGCGCATAGATCCATTTTTCTTTGATCGGACTCTCTTTACAGACGAGGCAAAGTTCGACAATATGGGAGGAGTTAATCTTCATAACGCGCATTATTATGCAGAAGAAAATCAACATTGGCAGCGAGATCACCGTACACAAAGACGGTGGTCAATTAATGTTTGGGCGGGCATAGTTGGGGAATACGTTGTGGGTCCAATTTTTTATGACCGTAATTTAAACGGCAAGCTTTATTTAGATATTCTCGAGAACCAAATTCCACCTCTTCTAGAAAACATTCCGCTAGAAATAAGGCGAGACATGTGGTTCCAGCAAGATGGTGCTCCCGCTCATCGTCGACTACTTGTCAGGAGATTTCTGAACGTGACATACCCAAATAGTTGGATTGGAATTGGTAGTCCAATCTGTGAATTCCCTGCGCGATCGCCAGATTTGACCCCATTGGACTTCTTTCTGTGGGGGGCCGTGAAGCAGAGAGTTTACGCGGAAGCCCCGACGACGGCACAAAATATGATGGAGAGAATTGTTGCAGCATTCCAGGCGTTAACCCCACAAACATTAATAGATGTCCAAAGAAGTTTTCGGCAGAGAATACAAATGTGCATTCAACAAAATGGGCAATTGATAGAGCACTTGAGACATTGAAATTTCCGTGACTAGCTGAACGAAGGGGTCTTGCCTTAAGTGGTTGGACGTGAAGGTCTTGCCTTAAGTGGTTGGACGTGAAGGTCTTGCCTTAAGTGATCCAAAGGATACCTCTGTCTTTGTTTGAAGCTAGTAACATTCACCTAAAACATATTATTTCTAGAACAAATTCTCTTTTCAGTTAAAGGGAGACCTACCTACCTATTGATGATCAAAAAACGATTCAGACAAAAAGTGTTTCTCTTTTTTAGTAGAATCCGAATCTGCCATAAAATATGCACATTTCATATGAAAATTTGGTCTTGACTTTCAAATGACCTTGAAGGTCATGTTCAAGGTCGCAGCTGAAATAGCCAAAAGATGCCCCCTTTCGAACCCAACAAATTTTATTTGAAACATTTTTTTCTCAGAGCAAATTATTAACCTGTTTTAGGGGGTGGTAAATTAAAATGGGACACCCTATATATTAACGGACCATTGAATTTGTTTGAAAAGGAAGGCAGACCACATTCGTAAACTAATAATATTACACCCAGGACCGAATAGCATTAATTTTATCGATACTCGTATATATCTCTTTCTATTTTTGCTTAATTTATTCATGTACTTAAACTTACTAAAATAAATATTATAAATTACTATAAACGCGCTAGAGTGTATCCATATGCTTCCCCGTTATATTAAGGATAATTCTATTACATTATTTTTTATATAATATATATATATATATATATATATTGTGACGGTAAACGTCACATTAGCGCTGATAACCTAACTTAATTGCTACCTAGGAGGGCAGCACCTACCAGGGGGACGAAATACATAAAGAAGGAATTCGGCGCGCGAGCAGACGGAACGTGCGCGATTGAAACCGAACCAGTGAAGCTTTGACCATCATTGTGTTCGCCCGCTTTTCTTTCCGCTATCGCCGATCTTCGTGCCGTTAACGCCAACACGATAAGAGAAGAACATACAGATCAGTGCCAGCTAGCTGTGACCGCTGTTGCCAAGGCGCCACACGTCTGCAGAAGGGAGGGACCCGAGCCGACGAAGGAGAGTGTGTGAGGTTTCGCCATCGAGGGCGAAACTGTGTGCGCGCGAACTCGCGATCCGCGACATAAACAATAGAACAGTTTTCTCGCTGTGCGACTCGTCTGTGTCATCTTCGTACGCCTGCGATATTAAGGTAAGCTGGCCAGCTTAATCTCGCGATCGCGGTTGCATGTTTAATGATTAATTTCCGATATCCGAAGCGTGCACGTAACGGCTCCAATGACAAAGAGCAGCGAGCGTCCCGACAATACGTGTTGTCGATGAGCGAGCGTCGATGTAAACAAACACGCGGGCCGACCTTATGTAGCATTTGAGTGATAATAAAAGGTTCTGTTCGTATTACTAACAAGTGTTTTTCGACTCGCTTACTTCTTTTTGCTTCCACTCACTTTCTTATAGGTTAATTAGAATTACTGGCTGACTGACGCCTGTCCCCGCATGCTCTCCGGACTACATTTTAAGCGTAGATTATTACGTTCGCCCTTTCAACAAAGTCGCGCGAATAAAAATATAATTAAACGGTGTTACCCCGTTACAATATATATATATATATATATATATATATATATATATATATATATATATATATATATATATATATAGGTGCATAGCGGATCACTTATGTAGACGCAGATCACAATGTTCGATCACTTAAGCAGACAGATAGGCCACTTGTGTGGACGTCTGCATAAGTATCGATGAAAGTTTGCTTTCAAACCATCACTTATGCGGACAGTCCACATAATTTTCACTCCCATTCCAGTGTCACTTGTCCAGACGGGGATCATAAGTCTTTTTTCACGTTCTCAATTTCAATAAATTTAAATAAATCTAAATAAATCTAAAAACGTCTACATATATTTCATAATCTTCGGATAATCGGTTATTTTCGGCATTACAGAAATTCTTTGTCTGAACGATCTTAGTATAAAATGTATTCTCTCGTTCAAAATGTGGCAAATAATTGCCATTTAGTTTTGACTACAAAATTTTTAAAGAAAGAAGATAATTTTATATGTGCCTTTAAAGATAAAACCTCTAATGAGGTTATAAATTGCAAGTTTTTAGTATCAAACGGTAAGTACTTAATAATTTTTATGATTCTAAATAAATAAATACGCATTTATTGAGATTCCATATAATATTTTAGCCTTTGGCTATTATTATTAAAATTTTTCAATTTTGTTCAACTGATTTAAATTGATTTTTTCCAACCCTATCCCAAGAGGAATATAGGCAAACTTAATTGATTAGATTTTCTCCCCTAATTTCATGGTATATTTATTTATAATTTTTATTCAATGGCATTCCTGAAAAACTGGGTATTCCTGATTACATATACTCTCCTGAGAGAAATAATATTTATTATAATAATACTAGTTTAACTAAATATAGTTTAAGTTTACTAGTATATTTATAAATGTAAGACTTTTTATTTTCTAATTCAGTAAGGCTAAATTTATACATTAGTCTTTACTTTTTTTTTCAATGCATTGATTCAATTTCAAAATTGAATAAAAAATGTGTACATATCAAATTGTTATCATTTGATGAAAATTTGTACGTATAAAATATGTGATATTAAATCAGATGTAACATATTCATAAGTGTTTGTTGAAAATGTAAGACTTTTTATTTTCTAATTCAATAAGGGTAAATTTATACAATTAGTTAGTCAACACTCTAATAACTTTTATTTTTAATCCATTCATACAATCTGATATTTATACAATTAATTAGTTATAACTCTAATAAGTTTTATTTTCAATGCATTGATTCAATTTCAAAATTGAATAAAAAATGTGTACATATCAAATTGTTATCATTTGATGAAAATTTGTACATATAAAATATGTGATATTAAATCAGATGTAACATATTCATAAGTGTTTGTTGAAAATGTAAGACTTTTTATTTTCTAATTCAATAAGGGTAAATTTATACAATTAGTTAGTCAACACTCTAATAACTTTTATTTTTAATCCATTCATACAATCTGATATTTATACAATTAATTAGTTATAACTCTAATAAGTTTTATTTTCAATGCATTGATTCAATTTCAAAATTGAATAAAAAATGTGTACATATCAAATTGTTATCATTTGATGAAAATTTGTACATATAAAATATGTGATATTAAATCAGATGTAACATATTCATAAGTGTTTGTTGAAAATGTAAGACTTTTTATTTTCTAATTCAATAAGGGTAAATTTATACAATTAGTTAGTCAACACTCTAATAACTTTTATTTTTAATCCATTCATACAATCTGATATTTATACAATTAATTAGTTATAACTCTAATAAGTTTTATTTTCAATGCATTGATTCAATTTCAAAATTGAATAAAAAATGTGTACATATCAAATTGTTATCATTTGATGAAAATTTGTACATATAAAATATGTGATATTAAATCAGACGTAACATATTCATAAGTGTTTGTTGAAAATGTAAGACTTTTTATTTTCTAATTCAATAAGGGTAAATTTATACAATTAGTTAGTCAACACTCTAATAACTTTTATTTTTAATCCATTCATACAATCTGATATTTATACAATTAATTAGTTATAACTCTAATAAGTTTTATTTTCAATGCATTGATTCAATTTCAAAATTGAATAAAAAATGTGTACATATCAAATTGTTATCATTTGATGAAAATTTGTACATATAAAATATGTGATATTAAATCAGATGTAACATATTCATAAGTGTTTGTTGAAAATGTAAGACATTTTATTTTCTAATTCAATAAGGGTAAATTTATACAATTAGTTAGTCAACACTCTAATAACTTTTATTTTTAATCCATTCATACAATCTGATATTTATACAATTAATTAGTTATAACTCTAATAAGTTTTATTTTCAATGCATTGATTCAATTTCAAAATTGAATAAAAAATGTGTACATATCAAATTGTTATCATTTGATGAAAATTTGTACGTATAAAATATGTGATATTAAATCAGATGTAACATATTCATAAGTGTTTGTTGAAAATGTAAGACTTTTTATTTTCTAATTCAATAAGGGTAAATTTATACAATTAGTTAGTCAACACTCTAATAACTTTTATTTTTAATCCATTCATACAATCTGATATTTATACAATTAATTAGTTATAACTCTAATAAGTTTTATTTTCAATGCATTGATTCAATTTCAAAATTGAATAAAAAATGTGTACATATCAAATTGTTATCATTTGATGAAAATTTGTACGTATAAAATATGTGATATTAAATCAGATGTAACATATTCATAAGTGTTTGTTGAAAATGTAAGACTTTTTATTTTCTAATTCAATAAGGGTAAATTTATACAATTAGTTAGTCAACACTCTAATAACTTTTATTTTTAATCCATTCATACAATCTGATATTTATACAATTAATTAGTTATAACTCTAATAAGTTTTATTTTCAATGCATTGATTCAATTTCAAAATTGAATAAAAAATGTGTACATATCAAATTGTTATCATTTGATGAAAATTTGTACATATAAAATATGTGATATTAAATCAGATGTAACATATTCATAAGTGTTTGTTGAAAATGTAAGACTTTTTATTTTCTAATTCAATAAGGGTAAATTTATACAATTAGTTAGTCAACACTCTAATAACTTTTATTTTTAATCCATTCATACAATCTGATATTTATACAATTAATTAGTTATAACTCTAATAAGTTTTATTTTCAATGCATTGATTCAATTTCAAAATTGAATAAAAAATGTGTACATATCAAATTGTTATCATTTGATGAAAATTTGTACATATAAAATATGTGATATTAAATCAGATGTAACATATTCATAAGTGTTTGTTGAAAATGTAAGACTTTTTATTTTCTAATTCAATAAGGGTAAATTTATACAATTAGTTAGTCAACACTCTAATAACTTTTGTTTTTAATCCATTCATACAATCTGATATTTATACAATTAATTAGTTATAACTCTAATAAGTTTTATTTTCAATGCATTGATTCAATTTCAAAATTGAATAAAAAATGTGTACATATCAAATTGTTATCATTTGATGAAAATTTGTACATATAAAATATGTGATATTAAATCAGATGTAACATATTCATAAGTGTTTGTTGAAAATGTAAGACTTTTTATTTTCTAATTCAATAAGGGTAAATTTATACAATTAGTTAGTCAACACTCTAATAACTTTTATTTTTAATCCATTCATACAATCTGATATTTATACAATTAATTAGTTATAACTCTAATAAGTTTTATTTTCAATGCATTGATTCAATTTCAAAATTGAATAAAAAATGTGTACATATCAAATTGTTATCATTTGATGAAAATTTGTACGTATAAAATATGTGATATTAAATCAGATGTAACATATTCATAAGTGTTTGTTGAAAATGTAAGACTTTTTATTTTCTAATTCAATAAGGGTAAATTTATACAATTAGTTAGTCAACACTCTAATAACTTTTATTTTTAATCCATTCATACAATCTGATATTTATACAATTAATTAGTTATAACTCTAATAAGTTTTATTTTCAATGCATTGATTCAATTTCAAAATTGAATAAAAAATGTGTACATATCAAATTGTTATCATTTGATGAAAATTTGTACGTATAAAATATGTGATATTAAATCAGATGTAACATATTCATAAGTGTTTGTTGAAAATGTAAGACTTTTTATTTTCTAATTCAATAAGGGTAAATTTATACAATTAGTTAGTCAACACTCTAATAACTTTTATTTTTAATCCATTCATACAATCTGATATTTATACAATTAATTAGTTATAACTCTAATAAGTTTTATTTTCAATGCATTGATTCAATTTCAAAATTGAATAAAAAATGTGTACATATCAAATTGTTATCATTTGATGAAAATTTGTACATATAAAATATGTGATATTAAATCAGATGTAACATATTCATAAGTGTTTGTTGAAAATGTAAGACTTTTTATTTTCTAATTCAATAAGGGTAAATTTATACAATTAGTTAGTCAACACTCTAATAACTTTTATTTTTAATCCATTCATACAATCTGATATTTATACAATTAATTAGTTATAACTCTAATAAGTTTTATTTTCAATGCATTGATTCAATTTCAAAATTGAATAAAAAATGTGTACATATCAAATTGTTATCATTTGATGAAAATTTGTACGTATAAAATATGTGATATTAAATCAGATGTAACATATTCATAAGTGTTTGTTGAAAAAAATCTAACATCGTCAATAATGCGTATTAACATATAATATTATTTCCAATGAAAAACAATGTCACATTGATATTATTAACTGTATATTATTTTTTCCTAGACGACAAAGCGACACTTCTGTCAATTGCTAGGTCATTGAACCAGAATTTGCCTTTGGTAAATCTCAGTTTTCAAAACGAATCCATCCACTCTGATGTTTTGTCTCTTAGCTACAATAATGAGCATTGTAAGTACTCTTTTAAGTATGATTTTTTTGTCCACCAAGTACAGTTGCGTTCAAAAGGGTCTGACCAAAAATAATTGTATGCTTTAGTAATATATATAATGAGTACATAGTAGCAACACAAATATACCTTCGTAAAGTACATTTATTATGCAATCAAAGTATGGATTAGAAAATTTATTTTAATAATTAATCAAATTTTATAATGAAAATAATATATTTTGCTTATTCATAAGTATCCGGCCTACTATAAATTTAGAATTTATACATAGAAAAAATATTGTAACATGACAAAAACCACTGTAAATGGTGGTAAATGTAACACAGTCATTAATACTTAGTAGCCATGTCTTTAGAAGCTATCGCAGCAGCACATCGGTGGGGTTTCGATTCAATGTTTGCTAATTCTATTTTGAGAGATACTTTTCCACTCTTCTTGAACTTTTTCATATAAAGCAGCTTTATTGGCATAATTTTGAGTTTCTAATCTCAATTTCAACTTACCATTGAATTTCTAAAGGATTCAGGTTCGGAGACGGACTTGACCAATCTAAAACTCTAATTTTTTTCTTATGAAGACTTTCTGAAGGAGCTGTGATCGATGTTTTGAATTGTTATCCTGTTGAAATATCCATCATCTTGACATGTTATGAACAGCATGCGGTAGCATTTGCTGTAATATAATATCCCTATACATAGCAGAGTCCATAGTGCCTTCTATTTTAAAAATTTAACCTACGCCTTTCCAAGAAATGTACCCTATAGCATAACGCTGCTTCTACCGTGTTTCACAGTCGGTATTTGGTATCGGGAATCATACCTTCTGGTCGCCGTACGTACTTTCTGCCATCGTTTCGTTTGAAAACACTTTTATCCAATCTTCGATAGTTCAGCTTTGATGTGCCTTTGCAAATTCTAATCTGGCCTTCTTATTTTTGTTACTAATGAGCGGTTTTTTTTTCTCCAATGCGTTCAAACAATCCCACTTCTCTGAGTCTGCGTGAAACAGTACTTGGCTTATATTTAATCATTTTTCTTCGCGTTATTCACGTGCATTGATGGCAGCATTCCTTTTCATATCTGCAATAGCTTGCCTTTTAATCACTTTATCAATACGATTACTGATTTTTCTCGGTCTCCCAGGGAATTTTTATCTTGTAGAGTGACAGTATTCTTCAATTTATTTATTGGATCATTCACAGTTCATTTTCTTACTGTCAAATTTTTAGCTATTTCACTAGAAACTTTTCCTTCATTGTGTAATTTAATTACAACTTTCCAAATGTTTAAAGACGTGCGTTTTGGCATGGTTACTGATTAATACTGATTGTAGAGTACAGCAAAAACAAAGCGCCCGATTGATAATCTATAATTTCAGTATATAATGGTTGTTATTTATTTATAGGTAATGCACCTCGGTCTACCTTGCATTGCCAGAAGAAAGATAATTTAACCATAATGGATTGCCCAATTGTTATGGATTATGAATTATTACAAGAAGAAAAACAATGGGAAGATGTAAAAATATATAATATTAGCAATGACAACTTGATTGAATGCTATAATGGAAAATTAAGTGCCAGTTATTCTTTGCAGCAATCAAACGACTCCTTAAGAGAAAACTTTAAAGGTAAATAATGTCTTTCATAATTTTTTCTTTTCTCATCTTTCTTTCTAAGCAGCTACTATCAAGGGGAGTTTCGTTTTATCATTTTTTGATTTAAGCTTTCAAATTAATTACAGATTTATTCACCTACCAATGGTGGATAATATGATATGTTATTCCTTAAAATTATAGAACAGTATTTCGGCAATGATTTATCTTTATCTGTCTCGAACTGCGTAGGAACTAAATACCTAATGAACAGCTGTTAAAAAAATTTACAATAATCGAACACGTAACAATGTTAAGCTCTTTAATCAGTACATCTGAGTTCAACGGTGGTCGAAGCTTAATCTCATATTATATTAAAGAGAAACCGCAAAATTCTCCGTCTGTCCGTCCATCCCCTCGGCATAATTTGACTTCCAATTGATGGTTTTCCTATATATGGACAATTTGGATGGCATCGACGGATGTAATAGATTGGATTGTTGGGCATGACGGTTGGGATGGATAGGCATGATGGTTGGGATGGTTTGGCACCACGGTTGTGATGGTTCGGATCGGCATGATGATTCGGATGGTTGGAATGATAGTTCGGATGGCCATGATTATTGGGATGGTCTCAATGATTTTACGATGATGGTTTATATGTAAGCATTTATAAAAAATGCAATGTGCGAAAGTATAAATAAGCGAGCGTTAGCGAGCCAGGTGATTAGCTGCTTGTCTATCAATCAATTCTATCAAATTCACTTCACACGATGTTATGTTTATATTTTTCTCTTACTCAGTTCTGGAAGTCATTCTAAATTTCGAGTAGATTCAAGTCTGTCGATGGGAATGAGTGGAGGCGTCGGTTGAATGAACGAATCAAATATTTTTTGCTAACTACGTCGAATATTAAATATCACGCGATGAACAAATGGGAGAATACAAACGTACGTGCGAGCTTGTTCGCCATCTTGCTCATGACAGAAAGATTCGGATAATCAGAGGCGCGTGCTTGTTGCGACTGCTTCCGGTTGCGGTCATGTCGAGTGGAGACGGTTTAGTCCTCACAAATACAAGCACCGCTGAAAAAATATCACGTGTTTTATTCTGAAACATATTGCAAGCTTCTATCGCTGATTAGCACTAACGGAGTATAAATAAAGCAACGGAAAAAACAAATAAATAAAAAATAAATGGAGCATGAGTAACTTTGGAGATGGAGCTCTCATCGAAATTTTATAACATTTTAAGTGTGTCGGAACGTTAAAAATTAGAAGCTGATAATTTTTATTATTTTAATATCTTCATATTCTCTTTTCATCATCAATCATTATCTCAAATTCTTTTCAAATTCTATCCTTCTATTAACCTTCAAATTAAAAAAAAATAACAAACACTAACGAACTACTATCTATTGAACAGGTCTTACAAATACCAGCTCTCCTCTACCTAGTAGACCGATTGTGGCTGATTATAAATCGTCTCCAGACACATCCACACTGAGTTACTATCACCCCGTTGGTGAACAACTGGATCACATCGATCATTTTGAAAATGATTGTGTAACTAGTAATCAAAGTAACTCTCAGAGGAATAAAATCGTTATCAAAAGTGTAGTAGATTTAAGAAATATCGATGAAACTTCTGAAAAATTAGAAAGCTTTGCAATTACACCTAATAATTTGTATCTTGATGAAGAAGATTTTGAACCTCTTGAGGAGAAAGGTAAGAATTATTTTTTTATTTTTTTTTCATCTATGTATGTTTCTTACTCTATCTTTCTCTTCATCTATCATTTACTTTCATATTTTTAAATAAATACTTATTACCATTTTTACATTGTGTGCTGTTTAGTAAATGTTGTTCATCTTCTTTTATTATTTTATGTTGTGGTGGACTGAATACGTTTTGTAGGTGTTTAGCAAATGCGTTAGCTTTATCAATATTGGTTCTAGCTCATGTCATATCTTCTTTCAAGATAGGAGGATAGAAATTTTGTCGTTGATCTATTTTTTATTGGCTTTCCAAAGTGAATAACGTGTTGCCTTAATTACAGATAGATTTGTTCAGTAGTTATTTATATTCTTATTCTTTTCATCGGAAAGAATTTTTTTTAATTCCTTGATCGACCAGTTATACTTGTTTTATCTATTTGTAATCTAGTCTGCTGCCATATTTTTCTTAATTTTCTTTTTTCTTTGATTTTTTGGTTTATAGTTTTAGAGTTATTAGTTAAATTTGTTTTTTATAGGAGTTGCGCTATTAGTGGCATCATAAATGTTGTTATTTAGACTTTAAATCGCAGTATCGATATCTTGGTTTGTTTTTAACGGTATATTAGACAAAAATTTTGTATTAAGTATTTCTCTGTAGAATCCTGGTTGATTTTTTTTTCAATTCAAGGAAGGATATAGCTGTTAAATGTTCAAAACATAAACCTTTAATGATTGCTAAGTCTTAATAGTCCGGTAGTATATTTGTATCGGAGAGTCAGTAGGTAGGTTCGCCTGTCCAGATTGGTGTTAAATTTTCTGTTTTTATAACTGTGAAATGTTGCTACTTTTGGATTAGTAGTTTTGATTTTGATCCGCATCATGGGGGTTTGGCTTTGTAATCGCCTCCTGTAAGGAGTTGATTTCTCAAGCTATCAAAATATTTTTTGTATTTTTCTTTGGTTATTTTGTATCTTGGAGGGCAGTATAGTGCTGAGAATATAAATTGACCGTTATTATCCCTGATTCCGATGTTTATAGCTTGTAGATAGTCAGTATTGTATGATTCTATTTCATAATGTTCAATAGTATTTTTAATTATAATACTATTTTTAATTATTACAGCCGTTAATCCGTGTGCTTTGCCGTCAGGATGGTTCGTATTTTAAAAAATGTTTATGTGTGGAGTGTGTTTTAGATATTAGCATTGTATCAATATTATTTTCTATTAGAAATAGTTTAAATTTTATACATCTTTGCGCTAAACAATTAGTATTCCAAATTGCTATTTTTATTACAGAATTCATTTATCTAGTTTATGGGTGTAGTAAGTAGATTAAGCATTGTACCCATTTTAATTATCAATTGAGTCATCATATTTACTCGATGACTGTCATTATTGATATTTACTATTGGTGCGGTGTCAGTTTGGATTCTTTTGTTTTGGATGCATTACCATCTACAGCCACATCTGCGCACATGAGATAATTGGTCTAATGGTATTTTCATTTACTTCTAACTATTTTGTCGTTGAAAATAATTTCTGTTGTAAGATTTTTCGTGTCCGTACTCCTGGCATCGCATACATTGTGGGATTTCTAGCTTTTTGCGCGGAGCCTCAAAACTAATTATTTGCTGCATTAAATTTTCTATTTCATAAATTTGTTTATTTTCTTTGGTTTTGATTTCTACGTAGAATATTGGTATTGGTTTTTTGGTAATTCTATCTTTAATGTTTGTTATTCTTATCACTTCGTGATTGAACTGTTCTATTTCATTTTTTAATTGGATTCATGATTTTAGGACCATTTTGTAAGGTATATTTTCTTTTTGTTGAAACGTATAGAAATCAGCATTCTTATTTCCTAGTTCTATTATTGTTTGGGGGAAAAGTTCCGGACTGTTTATTTGAATTTTAATTTAATTATTTTTTGATGATATTTAAAATTCTGTTATAAAATATCGGTGGTAATTTCGCGATTTTTACTGCTTTAGATGTTGTAATTTGGGTGTTTTTTTTTACCTGTGGGTTCGCAGTTTTTTTTTTTTTACTTCATACTGGTTACTTGTTTCTACTGTATTGTTATAATTGCCAAGTTAGTAATCATTTATAAACGTTTGCCTTTTCTTCACTGTGTTATTTTCTTCCGGGTTATTTCTTGTCCTTTAACTAGAACAGTTTTCCATTCTGTTGATTCAATGTTTGTAGGGGTCATTAACTGCACTATTTGTTTTAATGTAGCCATGTCGGCTGACTTTAATGTATCTATTTCTTTAACTATGATTTTATTTTGTTTTGGCTTGTTTTGTCTGTTGTAGCGGTCGCTCGAATTTTGGAGAGCGAATAATCGTACGTGCAAACTGTCTCAGCACTAAAAGACGATTGAATTCATACATGTTTACTTACTTGTAGGTACTGAAACTTTGACCGAAAAGAATTTAACACAAAGCTTTGTAAATGTGCTCAAGCCAATCCAACAAGATGAAACACAAGAGAGTGGCAAATCTTCTTCTGAATCTAAAAATTATAATTTTAAGAAAATACAAAATAGAAGATCCTTTAAGACTGAACAGGCGGTTGAGGCTAACATGGAAAATGGTTAGTATCAAACGACGAGAATGATATTGTATTCAAGTAGAAGTATTCGTAAGAGTATAATTTTTTTAATGCGTTAAATCGATTGAACGTTTCGCTTTTGACTATGTTAATAACATAATATAACAATAATAAAATTTGTAACAAAATAATAATAATAAAATTAATATCGAAATAACAATAATAAAATTAATAACAAAATAATAATATAATTATTATCAAAATAGTAATAATAAAATTAATAACAAAATAACAATAATAAAATTAATAACAAAATAACAATGATAAAATTAATAACAAAATATGAATACCATAATGATTAGATATTTGAATAAAGTAATAAATTACATGAAACACAGTAACATATAAGAATTAACTATAATAGATTAATTAAAAGAATTAAGTGAATAAGTATTTAAACATGATTATAATTTCTTACAGTGAAGGTGACAATAAGTAACAATGGGAACCTCAATTTAGATAATTGTAATGCCAATACACCAGGTCGACCAACTGTTAATCGGAATAAGCAATTTGTTAAAAGAATCAATGTGCCTCCTTCACAAATTAAAAGACAATCGAAACCTCATGTTTGCTATCTTTGTCGTGCAGTTGTCAGAGATAAAATAAAGAGGCACATATTAGATGTTCATTCAAGTCATGAACTTCTAAAACAATTAAAAACATATGGTAAGGAAGTACATGACAACGCAATCACAATTTTAATTCACCTTGGTGACTATAATGAAGACATGAGGCAGGAATCCGAAGGAAAAGAGATTCATGGGGCTCGTAGGCCAAATCGTCGAAAAAAAATTAAAATTTATAAGAATGATGATGATAAGTTAGATGTGTCACTAAATATAAAAGAAGTCTCAACCCAACCAAAATTTGACTCAAATGGTAAAGAATATTACGAAGGTTATGATTATGGTTTGCCTGATCACGTGAATGCTGAAGAATATACCTATTGTGCATATTGTTACAAATGCCTGCGTACAAAAATTATATCCAGACATAAATGTTGTTTTAATCCAATACTGAAAAATGATAAAAGAATATGTGCGGCTTTAATTCCGGACGTGCATCCGAAAGCCAACATAAGACTGAGAACACTTGTTCTTAATGTAATGAAAGAAGGTGAGATCAAAGCTGTAGCTAAAAAGGATGAGCTGATTATTATGTTCGGAAACGCATCTGTTGACTACCATGCAAACGTTCAAGATTGGGCGCTTGTCAGTAATTATTTAAGACAACTATCTGAACTGTTGATTATTTGTCGACGTCGAGACCCAACAATTCTAACTTTGATGGATGTATTCAACGACAGAGATAAAGTTGATTTGGTTAAAGATGCTCTCCTTGAAATGTGTGGCTTTGATGAGTTAACAGCTCAAATTCAAAAAGGAAATAAAATGCGTAAATTAAATATTTTAATTAAAAAGGTATTGGAATTTTATAAGAGATATTGTCTCGCAAACCGTTTACCACAAGGAACGGAGATTGGCATAGTATTAGAATTGATGGTAGGAGAGGGGAGATCTATGAATAGAAAAGCTCGCGATTGCTTAGTTAAGCAAAGGAAAAACAGACCGCGCGAACAAGTCCCGACGTCAGCTGATATAAAAAAATTGTACATCTACTGTGAGTCCAATAGAAAAGCAGCTGATAAGAAGCTTAGAGATTTTCTTCGTAATCAAGAAGGAGCGTTTGACTTTGCAGCTTGGAATATCCTCAATGAAAGTTGTTTAATTTTACTTCAAATTTTCAACCGTCGACGACAAGGAGAATTGTCAAGACTAGAAATTTCAGATTTGGACAGCAAATGTATTTACAGTATAGATCAAAATTGTCCTGGTAAGGAGTATGTTGCTTTGTCGGAAAAAGACAAAAAAGTAGCGCGTAATTATGTACGTGTTGATATAGTAAATAAATTGGGAGCAAAACTAGTAGGACTATTAATTCATAAAAGGCTTTTAAGAAGCTTGTACTTAATATTGGAGTTAAAAACGTTTGCTGGATTATCTGCTAATAATCCATTTGTATTTGGTAAAAGTGGGTCCAGCAAGTCGAATCGACCTCAGTATTTTCAAGCTTACATTATCATGAGAAAATATTCCACGGCGTGCGGAGCTAAACAGCCGGAGCTACTACGTGGAACTTTTCTAAGAAAGCACATTGCCACAATGTTGTACGGCATGGATGCAGGTGTAGGAATTAGTCGAGATTTAGCTAGGTTTTTAGGACATCAGTATGATATTCACGAACAGTATTATCGCCTTCAAATCCCATTTAGGGAAATAGTAAATTTAACACCACTACTAGTCGATGGACTTGGTGGTAATCAGGTTACAGATGAGCAAGAGGCTGATCTTGCATCTGGCTGCATAGCAGATAAAGAAGGTAATGGATAAACATATCAATATTAATGGATTTATTACCACAGGCCGACAAATTTCACACCCAGAACACTTGTGTGCCCGAAAGATTTTTGGTGACCTGAATCATAATCCACCCTCCGAATTAAACCTATACGTCAGGTTTATTCATAATGTAACATAACCTCGGATATAGCAAAATATCCTGTTTTTCGCACTTTTAAAATATAATAACATGATAACCTGAAAGATAGGGGTCATTCAGCGCTCCAAACTGCATCGGCCACACAAGTTTCTGAGTGAGGACTTTCGTTAAATATTGTAATTATTCTTCAGCGATCCCTAACTAACAATCTCTTACATTGCTTCCGTTCACATAAGTACTCAAAGGCTACTTTTTTTTTAAGCAGATCTTAAAGAGAAGTTCTACACATAGTTCAGTCAAGTTCTACCTGAAATCAATTTAAGGTTGTCTAACTAATTTTTTTTCTCATAAACTTTTTTAGGTCTTTCTGATGTAGATTACCAAGATGACATGTTACAATTTGACGAGACACAAGAAGATTTGGATTCTGCAACAGCTACTAATAGTAATGAAAACATGGAGAATGTCTCGTTTGATGCCTTAAATCATATTGATGTAGATGAATATGAAGTACCAATAGACCAAAATGTTCCACTGAAATCGAAACGTAAAAGGTCATCGAAATATGATTCATTGACTGAACATGACCTGAGCGATGATAATAGATCAGTACCTTGTACATCCGATACGGAATCAAAAGATTCAAGACCTAAAAAACGCCAACGGCGCTTGTCAAATGAATCTTACAAACCAGATGAAGCTATTAGTGAATCAGAAGGTAAGATAAAAATATTGTTTTGTGAGATTGTATATGATATTGATATGACATGCAAACGTTTTGAAATTCCTAATGTAGATGCAGAGTCCGACGAAGAGAATTTTTTCGAATCATTAAAAAAGGAGAAATTACTCAAAAAGAAACCAGCGCATTCAAGAAAATTACCACCAGTCGAACGTGTACATACATTAAGTGAGTAGAACTTGCATTGCTAAACAAGTCTTCATGTAACAATGAAATATATTTAAATTTGGTTATGGTAAATCTATGGTGTCAAAAATCTTCAATATATAGTATCAGAAATGCTAATAGGAACACGACAACCCTTTTTATCATAGATTCTATCGATAGCTGCCGTATACCGCGGACTACACCAGTTCATCGTCAGGGTGGGTTATGATTTTAGTTAGGGGAGCCGGCGCGAACCTCCGGAATGATAGGGCGCGTCTAGCTGGGATCGATGAAGTATTCAGGATTAAAAAAAGAAAGATACACTAAGACATATTGATACAGAGTGTCGATCCCTTTACAACGTCAATGGTTAATCAATACAGTTGATTCTTATGCTAACGGGTATCGATTTCGCTGCGCCCAAGAGTTATTCTGTTGAACTCTCGGAAAGTACAAGAGGTGCGAGGAAGTCCCTTTACTCCTGGATCACGTTGTTCCGCTGCGCTGCTGCTGGAAACGCTGATTTTCCTAGCTTAGTGGCTTCCTCATCCTCGGGAAGCTTGCCTAGCGATATTAATTGCCTCGAGGATGTTTTTTTTAATTCATAATATCTAGGTCGCCAAAATGAACTGCCTTCACCCACAAGGTTGGAACAATTCTCGGCACGATTTTGTACCATAAGAAAAGAATAGATGACCAAGACATACCCTCGAAGGGCCTGCCAAGGCATGATTGTTCTCCGCGAAAGTAATGCCTTGCGGTAATTCCCGTGGAGAACTTAAAGTAGTAGACTTAGAGAGCTAGGTTGGAGGAGTAAGAGGTGCGCACCGTGTCAAGTAGTAGCTCCCGAATTATTAAGGATAAGTAAAGTTATAAGTAAAGGAAATTAGTGGAAGCTGGAGAAAAGGAAAGAGAAAAAGTGAAGGATCAACGGCAAGTGAAGACATACATGTAGGTGGTAATGTAGAAAACGATGTACGTTATACAAAACTAGAAATAAATATTATTATATATTTAGTAGTAGACTTAAATGGAGAAGGATTTAATAGGAGTTGCACACTCCTGCTGATACCGACGAGCGCATACATACACACACAAACACATTTTTCAAAACAACGGATTCTGGTTCCTGTCTTTAAATTAAATACACTTCTTTTTAAATTTAAATACACTTCTATACTATTTTTATGAAAAAAAAATTTTTTTTCATCAAACCAAAGTTTCTTCTATGAAAGCAATCGAGTTATATAGAGTTATATAAGTTCTATTCTATTGTTATTATAATTCTTGGCACCATAGATTTTTAATAATTATCAATTTTACAATAATATTAATTTTGAAATAACGAATAAGCAGAAATTCATCAATTTATGTTACAGAAAAGACCGTGGTATCATGGACTTCGGAGGAAAAAATGGCAGTAAAAGAATATGTACGAAATAATCCAGTGTATAAAGTCACAACGATATACATGGAGAATATGAAAACGGAATATCCTGTATTAAAAGACCGAGATAACAAAAAACTAAGATCGTATCTTTTCAACTACGGTTATGTATCTAAAGAATAATTATTTGTTCTCAAGTTCCCTTCAACTCTATAAATATTTTGATTGTATTTATTAATAAATTATTTATCAGAATATCATGAATATTTTTTTTAATTACATTTTAATAATTATTAGTAATTCTAAAATTCCATTTTTCCCATTGTGAGCCTTTTCTTCAAGTAAAATATTAATCCTAATTTTGAGAGCCACCCCACAAGGAAAAAAAAATAAATCAAATTTTTCTATATTACGTTTCGTCACTTCATGCAAAAGAGAGCGAGAGAGAGAGAGAGAAAATGTGAGCTGTATATTAGGTACTTATATGATAGGCTACTATATTCTATTTTATTCCTTATTTTTAACTTTATGAAATATATGATACATATTAATATAATCAAAACTTAAGGTTATGCTTGGTATTAAAAATTTCATCAAATAATTAATACAATAAAAATGAAAAAGGCTTAAGAATTTTAGAAGAATACTTTATTGATAAAATATTTCATGTTTTGTCTTAATTTTAATTTTATCGATAAATCGAACAAAATGAAGCTAGATCATTTACTTAGGAACGTAAGTAAATTAATTAAATGGTATGCTATTTGCTTTCTAGTTGACTACGATAACTGTGAGTGAAAGAGAATATACTATTCAAGACGCAGGTTCATTTTTTCTTTCAGAAGTACTTTTATTTACATTCCTTATTGCATTCAATACTGAAAAAAGTAATAATCGATTATTTCAAAGAAATTTATGAAATAATATATCTGTGCTGTCTCAAAAATGTATTTTTGGATATTTTAAATTATTCATTTTATGCATTCTGTGTTCAAAAAATTCATGATCCAATAGAATTTTCGTTCTTGATTTGAATACATATAGGAAATGAAGTAGTAATAAATGCTTGATCCTATTAGTCTATCTAAGATTAATGCATAACAATGTAATATAGAAAAACGACTTTTTACCAGTCTACATGTATTTATATTAATAACCGATAAAACCACTGAAAAATTGGCATAAAATTTCCTGAATTACAAAAAAATGGAAGTATGAATGCTAATGTAATAAATTACGAAGTATAAAAAGATGTATAATTTTGTTCGGATAATTTCTTACGTTTCATTGTCCATTTTGACTGAAAATTTATATAAAAAGAAATATCACACCACGTCTTATAGGTCTTAATATAACAAATAAAAGTGCATTTTGCAATCAATACGAAAAATACTTGTAATTGGATTTCAACTCCAGTTAGAAAAAATCAAAATAAAGAAGACTGATTTAAAATTTTGCTTCTTCATGCAAGTTGTACGTGAAAATTTTCAAAAATCTAAGTTAAAAAATAAAAATTTCAGATATTCATTATGGGCTCAACTCTAATACAAAATTTTGAACAAGATAGATTAGCATATTCTTACATTCAATCAAATTATCTTTCAAATCAATATATATTTCCGTAAAAATTATTCTGCTATCAATTTTTTGTATGTAATTTTATTGGAGTTAGCTTTTCTAATTTTTGCTACTTTGTTTTTGAACACAGAAAAGTTTAATGCAAGAATTAAGTAGCTGATACATAAAGATATTTAAATACAATACCTTCATAAAACATTATTTCAGAGTCTTCGAAGAAACATACTCCTTCCACAATATTTGCTATGCTTTTATTTTGACTTTTCAGAAGCGTTTCAAAATAATTAACTTTATTTTTTATCAATAACCTATATGGTTTATTTAAATCTAAGAGAGTGATCAGTTCATTGGTGACCTCTCCATATAAAGTCATGATAATGTTTTCTTTAATGTTTCTTTGTAAAATTGAATTACTACCATTCATATATATATGCAAACTTTCATGATTTTCATTGATCAAATTAAGAATAATCAACTTTCTCATCATTATTATCTGTTTGTTGCTATCTGCAAAATTGATGCCATATTATTATTTAGTTACGTTAAACATCGTTTTATGCATTCAATTTTTTTACCATAAGAATATCCCCGAAATATAGCTTTATCTAACTCTGCTTCCACTTGCTCTGCAAAAATTTCATTATATATATAACTCATAATATACAGTCAGACAGTCAACTACATTTTTTTGCAAGAAAATAAATCAACATAGCCTACTAGAATTATAAAGCTGAAAAATAATCACGCGATGAATCATTTATTTTGTCACTTGAAAAGTCATATGACATTTTGACGTAACAAATTAAGTGGCACTTGTTTTTTAGCTAACTCGTAATCTTATTTCCAACCCATTAGATTTATGATTATCACTAAAAACTAAGGAAATAATACTTTCTGAAGCTTATTATCCTGTTTCAATCAGCCCAATAAACGAGTTTTCAATAATTTCTCTCAGATTTAGCTAACTTTTCAATGGCTCTTAGGATTGGCTAACGTAGTTTTTTGTATTAACTCTCCAATCTTAAGAGTTGGGAGCAACTTACGATGAAATTAGGAAAGAAGTGCCACTTTTATGAAAAACACATAAAATTGCACGGAATCACGTAATCAATCATCTTTCGAATAATACCAGAAATACGTAGAAAATATATATGATAGACATCTGATATAACGCGATGAATAAATTTACAATAAAAGTCCAGTTGATTTAAAATAAGAAGTGGAGCTTTTAGTGTGAATCGACTCTACTTTGTGATTTAATTGGAATTCAATGACACGTTTTCAATTCTTTCGATGACAGTATATGAATAGTACTTAAGAAATCCAATAAGATGATATTTTTTTTGCCTTTGTATTGCAACTTGATTGCCGAGTACAGCTCATTGACTTTGCGATTCCATAACTAAAGTTTCAATGCTCAAAAATGAACGGGTAAAGCTTCAAAAGAAATATTTTTCTGAATACTTGAAAGTAGTTTTGTAATATTTTGATTACAGTAAAAACTAGCACTGATATTTCATTTATTTTCGTAAAAAATACAACATATTTTCAAAAAAATCTATAGGTGGTTTAAAATTTTTTAATTATTGAAAAAATTACGACAAATGGTAGTTCAAACATAAGATCTTGAGTGAAGATATCGTGGCAACTGTAAAAATTTTTTTATCTGAAATGTACATCATTGCAAACAAGTGTATCAAATTTATAAAATTTTAATTAACTTATTCGACAACTCAGCAACTAAATAAAATATCTAAATTACATTTTTTGTAATCGATTTGTCAAGATTTGAATTTCAAAATAAACTCATTTGCAATGAAATCCATAAATAGTTTCAATTTGAATTCTCTGTGGGAAATAAAAGTATTTTTTTGTTAACTTTTTTATTATGTTTTCAACCACTACAGCCGCGGCAAATCAAATTTATGAATTTTGAATCATGGACTTTTATTGAAAATTGTACGCCCTACAACTTTATTTCTATACATATTCATCATTAGATTGATATTTAACGAGTAAACCTAGAAAATAAGTCAAAAAATACCTATTTTGCACATTTTAACTATAAACAGTAATTATGCAAAACCCTCGCGGAAATTTGTGACGCTGAGGTTAGTACAACATTCGTTATTTTAAATCAATTTCATCAATAATCTCATCTCTTGCTTTTACATCCGTGTTTCAAGATTTTTTAGTCTAATTCGATTGGTGTGTGCATATGATTGACAAGTATGTGATTTATCATATATTGTATCATTTTGTATTTTGTATGTACTCTGGTAATAAATAATAATAATTATCTAATTATCACGCAAGACTTCGATGATAATTTATCATCAACACGCAACTTTTCAAATGATCAATCATGTGATTCATAACGACGTGATTTTTAAAAAAAAGAGCATATTAAATAAATTCAAAAATTTCAAAAGGTCCACACATAGGTTTCTGATCAACGATCTTAATCGATATGTACACTGTATGAACTGGTCACCTATATCTTATAGGAACGATCCCATATCTAGGGGTCTATACTATTTATAAGCTAAGAGGCATTTTCCGAATTAGAAATTTTTTCTTTATTTTTTTTATTCGTAATTGAGACGTCGCCAAACTTGCCACCTCCACCGCATGGAATTTACTAGTATCATGTTGTATTCGTACAGTGTACTAGTCAACTTAGCACATTATTACTATGACTATAGTGCACTGTACAAGTTGATTTACAGGAATTCACGTCACAAGATTGTTCATAACTTTCGCGATCCTTGTATATGCATCCTACACGTTCGCCTCTGACTTTAAGTAAAATTCAGTTCATAAGACGTCGCCAAGCTTACAACCTCCACCGCATGGAATTTACTAGTATCATGTTGTATTCGTACAGTGTACTAGTCAACTTAGCACATTATTACTATGACTATAGTGCACTGTACAAGTTGATTTACCGTAATTTAAGCCACAAGATTGTTCATAACTTTCGCGCTCCTTGTAAATGCATCCTACACGTTCGCCTCTGACTTTAAGTAAAATTCAGTTCATAAGACGTCGCCAAGCTTGCAACCTCCACCGCAAGGAATTTACAATTATCATGTTGTATTCGTACAGTGTACTTGATTACTGAGCCCTCTACGACAATGCCTTTAGTATGCTGTACAAGTTGATTTACAGGAATTTACGTCACAAGATTTGTCGTAACTTAGGCGACCCTTCTATGTGCTTTCTACACGTTCGCCTCTGACTTTGAGTAAAATTCAGTGCATAAGACGTCGCCAAGCTTGCAACCTCCACCGCAAGGAATTTACAATTATCATGTTGTATTCGTACAGTGTACTAGTCAACTTAGCACATTATTACTATGACTATAGTGCACTGTACAAGATGATTTACAGGAATTCACGTCACAAGATTGTTCATAACTTTCGCGCTCCTTGTATATGCATCCTACACGTTCGCCTCTGACTTTGAGTAAAATTCAGTTCATAAGACGTCGCCAAGCTTGCAACCTCAACCCCAAAGCTTTTACAATTGTCATGGTGTATTCGTACAGTGTACTAGTCAACTTAGCACATTATTATTATGACTATAGTGCACTGTACAAGTTGATTTACCGGAATTTACAATTATCATGTTGTATTCATACAGTGTACTAGTCAACTTAGCACATTATGACTATGACTATAGTACACTGTACAAGTCGATTTACCGGAATTTACAATTATCATGTTGTATTCGTACAGTGTACTAGTCAACTTAGCACATTATTACTATGACTATAGTGCACTGTACAAGATGATTTACAGGAATTCACGTCACAAGATTGTTCATAACTTTCGCGCTCCTTGTATATGCATCCTACACGTTCGCCTCTGACTTTGAGTAAAATTCAGTTCATAAGACGTCGCCAAGCTTGCAACCTCAACCCCAAAGCTTTTACAATTGTCATGGTGTATTCGTACAGTGTACTAGTCAACTTAGCACATTATTACTATGACTATAGTGCACTGTACAAGTTGATTTACCGGAATTTACAATTATCATGTTGTATTCGTACAGTGTACTAGTCAACTTAGCACATTATTACTATGACTATAGTGCACTGTACAAGTTGATTTACAGGAATTCACGTCACAAGATTGTTCATAACATTCGCGCTCCTTGTATATGCATCCTACACGTTCGCCTCTGACTTTAAGTAAAATTGAGTTCATAAGACGTCGCCAAGCTTGCAACCTCCACCGAAGGAATTTATTAGTATCATGTTGTATTCGTACAGTATACTAGTCAACTTAGCACATTATTACTATGACTATAGTGCACTGTACAAGTTGATTTACAGGAATTCACGTCACAAGATTGTTCATAACTTTCGCGCTCCTTGTATATGCATCCTACACGTTCGCCTCTGACTTTGAGTAAAATTCAGTTCATAAGACGTCGCCAAGCTTGCAACCTCAACCCCAAAGCTTTTACAATTGTCATGGTGTATTCGTACAGTGTACTAGTCAACTTAGCACGTTATTACTATGACTATAGTGCACTGTACAAGTTGATTTACCGGAATTTACAATTATCATGTTGTATTCATACAGTGTACTAGTCAACTTAGCACATTATTACTATGACTATAGTGCACTGTACAAGATGATTTACAGGAATTCACGTCACAAGATTGTTCATAATTTTCGCGCTCCTTGTATATGCATCCTACACGTTCGCCTCTGACTTTGAGTAAAATTCAGTTCATAAGACGTCGCCAAGCTTGCAACCTCAACCCCAAAGCTTTTACAATTGTCATGGTGTATTCGTACAGTGTACTAGTCAACTTAGCACGTTATTACTATGACTATAGTGCACTGTACAAGTTGATTTACCGGAATTTACAATTATCATGTTGTATTCATACAGTGTACTAGTCAACTTAGCACATTATGACTATGACTATAGTGCACTGTACAAGTCGATTTACCGGAATTTACAATTATCATGTTGTATTCATACAGTGTACTAGTCAACTTAGCACATTATGACTATGACTATAGTGCACTGTACAAGTCGATTTACGTTAATTTACGTCACAAGATTTGTCGTAACTTAGGCGACCCTTCTATGTGCTTTCTACACGTTCGCCTCTGACTTTGAGTAAAATTCAGTGCACAAGACGTCGCCAAGCTTGCAACCTCCACCGCAAGGAATTTACAATTATCATGTTGTATTCGTACAGTGTACTAGTCAACTTAGCACATTATTACTATTACTATAGTGCACTGTACAAGTTGATTTACCGGAATTTACGTCACAAGATTGTTCATAACTTTCGCTCTCCTTGTATATGCATCCTACACGTTCGCCTCTGACGTTATGTAAAATTCAGCTCATAAGACGTCGCCAAGCTTGCAACCTCCACCACGAGGAATTTACAATTATCATGTTGTATTCGTACAGTGTACTTGATGACTGAGTCCTCTACGACAATGCCTTTAGTATGCTGTACAAGTTGATTTACAGGAATTTACGTCACAAGATTTGTCATAACTTATGCGACCCTGCTATGTGCATCCTACACGTTCGCCTCTGACGTTAAGTAAAATTGAGTTCATAAGACGTCGCCAAGCTAGCAACCTCCACCGCATGGAATTTACTAGTATCATGTTGTATTCGTACAGTGTACTAGTCAACTTAGCACATTATTACTATGACTATAGTGCACTGTACAAGTTGATTTACCGGAATTTACAATTATCATGTTGTATTCGTACAGTGTACTTGTTGACTTACGACATTTTTACTATGACTATAGTGCACTGAACAAGTTGATTTACCGGAATTTACAATTATCATGTTGTATTCGTACAGTGTACTAGTCAACTTAGCACATTATTACTATGACTATAGTGCACTGTACAAGTTGATTTACCGGAATTTACGCCACAAGATTATGCATAACTTTCGCACTCCTACTATGTACATTCTACACGATCGCCTCTGACGTTAAGTAAAATTCAGCTCATAAGACGTCGCCAAGCTTGCAACTTCCACCACGAGGAATTTACAATTATCATGTTGTATTCGTACAGTGTACTTGATGACTGAGCCCTCTACGACAATGCCTTTAGTATGCTGTACAAGTTGAGTTACCGGAATTTACGCCACAAGATTATTCATAACTTTCGCACTCCTACTATGTACATTCTACACGTTCGCCTCTGACGTTAAGTAAAATTGAGTTCATAAGACATCGCCAAGCTTACAACCTCCACCGCATGGAATTTACTAGTATCATGTTGTATTCGTACAGTGTACTAGTCAACTTAGCACATTATTACTATGACTATAGTGCACTGTACAAGTTGATTTACCGGAATTTACAATTATCATGTTGTATTCGTACAGTGTACTTGTTGACTTAGGACATTTTTACTATGACTATAGTGCACTGAACAAGTTGATTTACCGGAATTTACAATTATCATGTTGTATTCGTACAGTGTACTAGCCAACTTAGCACATTATTACTATTACTATAGTGCACTGTACAAGTTGATTTACCGGAATTTACGTCACAAGATTGTTCATAACTTTCGCGCTCCTTGTAAATGCATCCTACACGTTCGCCTCTGACTTTAAGTAAAATTCAGTTCATAAGACGTCGCCAAGCTTGCAACCTCCACCGCAAGGAATTTACAATTATCATGTTGTATTCGTACAGTGTACTTGATTACTGAGCCCTCTACGACAATGCCTTTAGTATGCTGTACAAGTTGATTTACAGGAATTTACGTCACAAGATTTGTCATAACTTATGCGACCCTGCTATGTGCATCCTACACGTTCGCCTCTGACGTTAAGTAAAATTGAGTTCATAAGACGTCGCCAAGCTTGCAACCTCCACCGCATGAAATTTACTAGTATCATGTTGTATTCGTACAGTGTACTAGTCAACTTAGCACATTATTACTATGACTATAGTGCACTGTACAAGTTGATTTACCGGAATTTACAATTATCATGTTGTATTCGTACAGTGTACTTGTTGACTTACGACATTTTTACTATGACTATAGTGCACTGAACAAGTTGATTTACCGGAATTTACAATTATCATGTTGTATTCGTACAGTGTACTAGTCAACTTAGCACATTATTACTATGACTATAGTGCACTGTACAAGTTGATTGACCAGAATTTACGCCACAAGATTATGCATAACTTTCGCACTCCTACTATGTACATTCTACACGATCGCCTCTGACTTTAAGTAAAATTCAGCTCATAAGACGTCGCCAAGCTTGCAACCTCCACCGCGAGGAATTCACAATTATCATGTTGTATTCGTACAGTGTACTTGATGACTGAGCCCTCTACGACAATGCCTTTAGTATGCTGTACAAGTTGATTTACAGGAATTTACGTCACAAGATTTGTCATAACTTATGCGACCCTGCTATGTGCATCCTACACGTTCGCCTCTGACGTTAAGTAAAATTGAGTTCATAAGACGTCGCCAACCTTGCAACCTCCACCGCATGGAATTTACTAGTATCATGTTGTATTCGTACAGTGTACTAGTCAACTTAGCACATTATTACTATGACTATAGTGCACTGTACAAGTTGATTTACCGGAATTTACAATTATCATGTTGTATTCGTACAGTGTACTTGTTGACTTAGGACATTATTACTATGACTATAGTGCACTGTACAAGTTGATTTACCGGAATTTACGTTACAAGATTGTTCATAACTTTCGCTCTCCTTGTATATGCATCCTACACGTTCGCCTCTGACGTTAAGTAAAATTCAGCTCATAAGACGTCGCCAAGCTTGCAACCTCCACCACGAGGAATTTACAATTATCATGTTGTATTCGTACAGTGTACTTGATGACTGAGCCCTCTACGACAATGCCTTTAGTATGCTGTACAAGTTGAGTTACCGGAATTTACGCCACAAGATTATTCATAACTTTCGCACTCCTACTATGTACATTCTACACGATCGCCTCTGACTTTAAGTAAAATTCAGCTCATAAGACGTCGCCAATCTTGCAACCTCCACCACGAGGAATTTACAATTATCATGTTGTATTCGTACAGTGTACTACTCAACTTAGCACATTATTACTATGACTATAGTGCACTGTATAAGTTGATTTACCGGAATTTACGTCACAAGATGGTTCATAACTTTCGCGCTCCTTGAATATTCATCCTATACGTTCGCCTCTGACTTTAATTGACCGCCAATTATTTCATACAACTGAATATGTAGACAGTGATTCAGACAATCATACTAGATTTTCTTCAGAGTTTGATAATAAAAGTCGTTATGACATTGCAACAAGTAAATCTTTTTCACCAGAAATATTGCGTTTCAATTAATTATTATCACCATATCTGAATACAAAGGGGCAAAGTATCTTGAATAGTTTCTCCGATATATGTTTGTTCGATAGCTATGTTTGTCTATGTTTGTCTAATCACCTTGTTATAAAATGTAATAAGAAATGAAATAATATGATTCTGTAATTATTACTTTATTTTAAAATCAAGTCAATCATAAGTAATACTGTTCTTTTATATAATCATATTTTTTTAAGTATATAAGATCTATACATTTATATTATCAAAGTGATTTTCAAAATATGATAAAAATTAGACAATGAATAAATTTAATTGAAATAAAATTAATTGAAATACTATATGTTAGTATAAAAAAGCATAAAATGCTTTTTATACTTTAGAATTCTGATAGTTCAACATCTAGATTTATTTATTTGCTATTTTTATTCGAATAAAAAGTATCCCTTAAGTTACAAATTTCTCTACGTATCAATGAAATTGAAAGTGAATATTTTATCTTAATTTATTATTGTTTGGTATAAAATCATTTAAGGTAAATTATATCATTTGTTCCACTTACCTCAGAACAAGCTAAAAAGTCTTGTTTATTAATTTCACATGACTCACACAAACAATTTTCATTTTTATCTCCAAAAAAATCATCACCATAAAAACAAGTAATTTCTGTGCCTTCTTCAATTGGTCTTATAGTTTTAATATGGACAATATCATTTTGGAGTATGTATATACTGTTGGCTTTACAATCATGATTAACAAATGCTGCTGGACCTATCAGTAACTGTGATGATTTCTTTCGCATGCTGTACATTAGAGAAAAATCCATATTTTTCTCTATTAAAAGGTTTTGTTGCTCTTGAGTGATTGAAATATGAAAGCCAAGTAAATTATCTATTATTGTATTTTTTATCATTTTTTTCTTTGTAATGACTTTTACTTGATTGCTCAAATTGTCATACCGATGAGTTGATGCAATGGATATTAAAGCACTAGGATGAATAATTTTTAAATATAATTGAAAATAAAGTGATATATGATTAATATCAATAACATTCTTGGGATAATTATTCAATATTTTCTCATGATTCACATACTGCATTAGGTCAGATAAAATTTTTGTATAGTTTTCATCACAATATTTGTTTATTATATTAGAGAGTTGTGAAATTTGTAAACAATCATTTTCCCTGATAAGATACTCATCAGTATTCAATAAACAAATTTTTTGTGTTTCAAAATTTAGGAAGTTATCCAAAATAATCTTTTTTGATAAACTGTCTAAAAGAGACAGTTGTTCACTATTTAATTTATTAAGTTTAGATAATGCAGAATTCATTTTAAAATATTTTAGAAATAACAATACCACCAAACTGAATCAGACATTTTATACTAATTGTTCAATGACATCCATGAATTTGAAATTTTAGAGTTTACTAGGATTAAGGGATATTTAATTATGACATAAAAATAATATAGATGGTCAAATTTTGTTATTGTTAACCTTCAAATAATCGTTGTTTTGATTGTCTGCATAAGTGAGTTTGTAATAACCATCCGTCCGCATAAGTACGTTGTTACGGAACAGGTGTCCTCATAAGTCGCGTACAATTATGCAGACGGTCTGCATAATTTTCTTGGACTTGTGCGGACACAGACCGTATAAGTGATGTTTGATAATAACAATGAAAAAACAATGAATTTATTAATATTTTATTCATTAAAAATAATTTTTTTTCTTGTTTATAAGTATAAGAAACTAATTTCTAGCGATGTATCCATAGAAATCTTAAAAATATTACCGTCCGCATAAGTGCAGATTTATGTTGCTATATATATATATATATAGGAAGCAACCCGGTTTAGACGACTTTTTATAGATTCAAAAAAAACATACATAGATGTATATAGATTAACAATTAATCACCATCTATAACTATATAAAGCCCCCGCAAGCAAAAAATGTACTTTGAAGATAACCCTATTGAAACGACATCAATCTATAAATCCATTAAACCGGGTAACTTCCAAAAAAGTTACTATAAATAATATAATTGTATAATGTATCAGTTCCATTTGTACTGTCAAAGAACATAAAACATATTAAAATGATGCAAAATGTATTTTCGATAAAACTTAACGGGTTAAATTTCATCAACGCATACGAAGGTATAACATTGATCTTGAATAGATTAATAGTGGTAAGGGGAAATGTGCGATTCAAATATCCGTGTAGTACTTTAAGTAACTTATAAATTACCAGTAACTAACGCAATTATTAAAAAGCAAATGTAGTCATAATAGGACCAACGTCCAATATAGATCAGGTAGTTATGGATATAAAAACCTCTATGACAATAACAGATAATGACTCACAAGATTATCATATTTTAGAATGTACATAATATTTAAAGAGGGGCAAAAGTGTGATAAAATTATGAAAACTAGAAAGAGAAAAGTCGTCGCACTAGGTTACAAGTATGATATAGATGTTTTTATAATGAAGAATATCCGCGATTGTTATGTCACTATTGATCTGGGTTCTTTGGGCATAATACTTGAATAATGCCTTTGCTTTGAGGGCATGGTACTACAGATTTTTAAATTAGTCGACATTTATTTATTTCTGATAGTATCGAGGTAGTCGAAAAAGTCCTCGGTAAGTGGTATTATGCTGTTATATCGGTTCGTATGACGTTCAGACAGCAATTCATTATGTGCCATGAGTGAGATATAAATACAATGTAAATAGTATTGAAATTGTTCTTGCTAGACACGAAGATAAGTAATCTATATTTGTTCTAACGGGTGGCTGAATCATATTGGAATGTCGTCGCAATCGGACCAGAGTCCAATATAGATCAGGTAGTACTAGGTATTGTAATTGTACTTTCTCAAATCCAACTGCAGACCTTGAAAATAGCTCTGCAGTTCTGTGCAGCTCTGTGAGTACAATCTTGCATGAGTGGGTAGAAAGGGACGGTATATGAAATAATTTAGCAGATACAAATCTATCACTATTACTTTGTCATCTTATTCCGTACATTGTATCAAGGTTTGTTTACTTTACGCTATCGCTACAATCTAAACATCGCTATTTCCTTAATTTGAATACGCGTCTTCACGCAGATCTAACGGATACGTGTTACACTTTCAATCGCATGAGTCTATAAATTAAATTTATTCTATACACTATTAATTTTCGCTATAATTCAACTTATTTCAATCACATGAGTCTGTAAATCAAATTTATTCTATACACTATTAATTTTCGCTATAACTTAACTTATTTCAATCGCATGAGTTCATAAGTTAACTTTACCCTATACGTTGTTAAATTTTCTCACCTCACACTTTATTTACATGACACGAAGGACGCAACGTCGTCCAGTATTGTCTTTCATTCACACACCATGTTGACGTGAATACATACGGGATGATACTCCATCCGACAGGCTCACCGCTCGAGTTTTTCAAATTTCTCCAGATCGGTTGACTCCAGTGTGACGCTCACGAAGTAACTTGTGGTCTCGTTCGCAGAAAGAACAGCCTCCCAGGCAGAATGCCGCACTCGATACCGAGATTGTGCAATAAAAAGTGTTTGTCCGAGGAAGGGAAAACGGCACCGTATGTAGAGAGGGTACGTCCACGCCGAGCGCCGATCGAATTGTGATAATCTGACCGAGCCGTCGGCAAGGGCGTGCAACCAACACCCCACAACGACGACCTCACGAGCATTTCGCCTGACCAAACACCCGGTTCACGAGCGCTACCAGCAGGATTGGTTGTTTTCGTGCTCGATTCAAAGGCACACGTTACAACCCTCTCCCCTTTTTGGTGGTTGGGCTCAAACGCCCTAAAAACAAAAAACTCGGTGGGAAATCCTCGATCACTCTCAGGATATAAGACAACAGTCCACACGGAAATGGAGGCTGCGACCCTGCACACTCCCCGAGCCATGCCAATCGGAACGCCCAACGCGCGCGTCCACGCAAAACACTCACACCACGCCAAAAACATACAGATCGCACCGCTTCACACAATTAAACGCACCGCTTTACACAATTGAACGCATTTACATTCGCATTTTACACTTACTTACACTTAACAATTTAATTAATTCGCAAATCTTCCTCCGCTTACACATATAGGTGCACCTAAATTTTTCGATTCGCTCAGAACCTAAACTAATTCTCATTTAGATTAAGTGTGTCAATGGCTTACACACGCGTCCTTCAAATCTTATTCCGGTTGGTATCACTTCAATTTCAGATTAAAGCATACCCTTCTTGAAGGATTAATCTTAAGTTCACCAACACCAAAACGCCTTAAACTAAGCCTTATAATATTTCCTTAGATTTGCACGATTATAGATACCCCTCTGAACACTAGGATCGTCCGGATCAATTAAATCGTAAGCATTGCGACCCAGGTCCCTCGCGACTCTGAAAGGCCCTTCAAACAAATAGAAAAATTTCTTAGTGACCTTATCTAAGGCGTTAGACAAATGTCTCACCCTCAAAAGTACTAGGTCTCCTTCCTTTATCACAACCTTGGACGGCTTTTGATGCTTGGTACGAGCTGCATAATTTTTTTCAATATTTTTCTTGGCAAAAGTTATAAGGTATTTATGGTTAATGGGATTTGATTGTGGAAACTTTAAAAACGTAGTTATTTTATCTTGAATTTTTTCTCCAAAATGTAATTCATTAGCCCGTACTATGATGAGTCGTTATATTGAATAGTTCTTGCATTTTAGATAAATATAATGGCCAGGAGGTATGTTTATTTTCGCAATATGTTCTGAAAAATCAGCCTATTTCTCTCATTACCTGTTCGGTGGGATTGGATTAGGGATGTCTGACTGAACTATATACTACTTTTATTCCGAGTTTTTCCAACTCGATTTTCCACTTATTGGACGTAAATTGACTACCGTTGTCACTCAAAATTCTCTCGAACTTTCCGCATTCCGGAATGTATTCTTCAATAAGTCTTCTAAGCGCGGCGCCTGTCGTGGCTTTCCTCATGGGGTAAGGACGAATTAACCTCAAAAAGGCGTCCAAAACAACGAATATGTACTCCACTCCTCCCGACCGTGAGGGAGAGGGCCATAAAAATCAACCGTCACCAGATCGGATGGCTTTTCGGCCCCGACGAGCTGATATGGCCCCTCCATCGCGATCGTGAGATATTTAACACGCTGGCAAAGGTCACACTTCAACACGTATGTCTTCACGTCTTTCGTCATAGTACACCAATAATAGTATCTTTTTAAATATGACACTGTTTTGAATACTCCAGGGTGACCTAATTGAAAATGGGTGAGTTTTACGATCTCGTTTTTTATTTCCTTTGGTATCACAATACGCCACGTTTCCGATTTATGTTCTTTCATGAATAATACGTTCTCATAAACTTGTAAATGTTCATGTTTTTTATTTTTATTATTTAATTGTTTAAAAAAATTTTGGCAAGCTAGGTCTTGATTTTGCTTTTCTGCTATATTCTTCATGATTTGTTTTAATGAGCTATCTGCATTAAATAATGCCATTATTATTAATGAAGATACTTCATCACTTTTTATCACTGGTAAACTATAGTTATAAATGGATGAAATTATGAGAGTTTCCTGTGTATATTCTTTGAATTTACTTTCGGGATTACGACTCAAAAAATCAGCCACTGTGTTGTCCCTGCCTCTACAGTGTACTACGGTGTATGAATACTGTTGTAAATACAAAGACCATCTTATCAGCTGTGAATTATGAAATGCGGTCGAATTCAGAAATGTTAACGCTTTGTGATCCGTTACGATTTCAAAAGTCTGGCCCACTAAAAACTCTCTGAATTTCGCAATACTATACACGATGCTTAGAAGCTCTAATTCGGTCGTTGTATATTTTGTTTGAGTTTGTGTTAAACATTTACTGGCAAGAGAAATTATACCATGCTCCTTGTTTTCGTCTATTTGATATAAAATGCCTGCTATACCACTATTGCTTGCATCTGTTTGAACTTTAGATGGGATGTTCGGAATAAAATGACTCAAGCAAACAGTATGAGTAAAATTCCGCTTTAGTGCGTCGAAGGCGCGAGTATGTTCTTCGGTCCATAACCATTCTGAATTATCTTTTAGTAAATCTCGAAACGGTGATATAAAATTGTTGTGTTTTATTGCGAAACGTCGGTAATAATTACATACTCCAAGTATGTGCTGTAATTGCTGTTTGTTTTTAGGATTTTCGAAATTACTTATTATCGCGACACGTTCTGGATCAGGAATTATACCGTTATATGACACGATAAATCCAAAAAATTTTATTTTATCTCATAAAAATTTGCATTTTTTTAAATTTATTGTGAAACCATTTGCCATTAATTTTGAGAAAATGACTTGCAAAACCTGAATATGTTCCTCGAAATGTTTGAGTACCGATTGCGCAATCATCGACATAAGTTGCTGATTATTTTTGTATATTTATTCCGTTTGGAACGATGACTTGATTATTTTCTTTCTCAGTATTGTTTTCTCCCTCTGGTTGTTTCTCGAAAATGTTCATGATGGGAACCTGGCCCGATAACGCCATTGTAAAAGCTCGAATGAAAGCACTACTTGCTGTGCTTATACCGAATGTATGAATTGATACATTCGACCCTTAAAGACGAATGCTGTCAGTGGTCGTGATTCTTTATCAAGTAAAATTTGCCAGTAGCCCATCGTCATGTCTATCTTCGAGAAAAATTTACATTTGAAAAACACTTGCATGATGTCTGTTATTATTGGTGGTGCTTCGTGGTCCTCTTCCAAATATTTGTTTAAGTTTCTCGCATCGAGACATACCCGTATCGCACCGTCGCTTTTACGTACGATTCGAAGGGGATTACAGTACTGACTTACAGCTAGTTCAATGATTCCTGCTTGGCACATTTTCTCTAAACACATCTCTACTTCATCACGTAACGCGTATGGAACGGGATATGATTGATTTATTTTTGGATTTGGAGATTTTAAGCGGAGCCTATGAGTATAATTGTTCACGCAGCCAGGTTTGTCTGAAAATAGTTTTTTAAATTGCATAAGCATCTTCATGAAAATATTCCTTTTTCCCTCATCAATCAAGATTTCTCGTGATTGAATCAAACTCCTCAGTGAAATCAGTATCACTTATGCTCTCGACTGTACATGCATTAACTTCACCATCATTTAATAAATTATCTAGATCGTCCATGTAATCGTCTATACTTGACATTACATTACCTTCGGATATTTCTTTTCTTATATCTTCAATCATATCAATACTACATTTTTTATATGAAATTTTATCATCATTTTCTTCTTGATTTTTTTGTAATTGTGATTCAGTCTCGAACACATCGATAATGTCATTTTTGATCATATTTCGATTTGACGTTAATATATATATATGCATGCTTTGTCTTTTATTTCTGTTAAGACCAATCTCTCCAAAGAGTCCGGTTCGAACAATGTCGATAAGGCCTTTATTACTCTGTTTTTTATTTGTATTATTCTATATCAATAATTGATAATTAATCCAATCCTCAAATAAAAATCATTTCCAAGAATTAATTTACTTGTTAGAGATGGTACTACCAAAAACATAAATTCAAAAGTTTCCCCATCTATACTTATTTTTAACATAGTTTGTTTTTTTATTGTAGTTGGTTTTTTCCAATGGCTACCGACACGACCATATTTGTGACTGGTAATTCTAATAGACTTTGAGAATTCTTTATCTCATTATCAAATTCATCTGAAATTGCACTTAATTGGCTACCCGTATCAACCAGTGACCAAATTTGCTTGTTATCTATTGTACATAATAAATGAGGTGATGGTGGGATTCTTTTCAATAAATTTCTCTCAGGTTCGCGGTCCTCATTATTTATTTCCTTTGATAGTTCCTTTACTACGTCGTCGTGATATTGACGCGCTGACGGACCACAACTCAATGCGCCTATCTGTCGTTTAAATGACTGCTGATGCTGCGTGTTTACATCGGCCCGAGTATTAACGTTATTCATCGTGGGTGGGGAAAGCGCGTATCGGGTTCTAATCTTGGGAATTGCTGTGAACACCGAGGCTGATTATTTTCTAAATTGTTATGTTTCTGGAAGTTTTGAGTAAATGTGCCGTGTGCCGTTCCGCGTCCCCTAAGCTTATAAAAGTTCCCCTTGCCACGATAATTAGAAGTGTGATGTTTATTTTGAATTTTGAATTGGCTAATTTGTATATTCTGTTGATCATTATAATTTTTATTCTTATAGTTTAGATTATTATATTTTGAATTGTGATAACCGGAGTTATTGGAATTTACTTTATTATAACAGTTCTCGTATTCATAACTTTTGGACTTTTCACTGTACAGGCTATCAAGACTAATTATTGCTTTGATTATATTATTTGACTTATTATAATCTATAAGGGCTAAGCTCTTCCTCGTAGAGAGAGGAAATTGTTTAATTATTGTTAGATTTTTTTCATATTGTGTAATTGCAGGTCTCAAATAATTGGCTTGTTTCATTTGCTTATAATAGAATGTTTGTAAATTTATATCATCACTGTTGTTGAACTTTCTATTTGACCATTTATCTTTGAAATTAATCTGAATCGCTAAACTATAAAATTCGTTTTGAAAGTTTTCTTTAAATTGATCAAAAGCCATGAAAGGGGCCTGCAACTCGTAGCAATGTCTAGCCTTACCGTTCAAAGCTATATTCAAAATCCTCAACCTGTCTTCGTCTTTAATATTTTTAATTAAACAAAATCTTTCAAAGTCGTCAAGAAACTGTAAAGGGTTTGACGTATTTTCGTCATGCAATTCCGGCATTTTAACATCGATATGCATACTCGTAACGTTACCCATAATCGTGCAAATCTCCGCCGTATAATCTCTTTCCCGTAGCAACTGTGCTTGTTATCCATTATCGTGGCCGTCATTTTGATCTAAATTCGTAGCGTTCGTTTGGGCTTCTTCTCGCCTGCGAATTTCGGCTTCTCGAGCTTCGAGTTGTTGTCTCAAATCTTGCACATAGCCTTGTTTTTGAAGAGCTGCTCTCATTTCTTGAAGTTGTAAATCCCGTTCCTCTAATTCTTGCCTTTGTTGTTCAGTAAGCTGTTGTAGTTGTTCCATGTTAAGCGGATCGCCGTGTCGTCCACTTGGCTGTGCATCATGCTCGTCACGAGGAAAAACAATATTTGTGGTATTAGAATTGCGCTTAACGGTTGTTCGCCTACGCGAGTAATTGAGGTTGTCTATTTTTTGTTTCGATGGTCGGCCGGACTTTGTTATATATACCCACCTCTATCACTCATACGTATATGTAGGGTTCAAATAATTAAATAACGAATATTTAATTATCCACTTAGTTAGGCGCCAAATTGTAATTGTACTTTCTCAAATCCAACTACAGACCTTGAAAATAGCTCTGCAATGTAAGTACAATCTCGCATGAGTGGATAGAAAGGGACGGTATATGAAATAATTTAGCAGATACAAATCTATCACTATTATTTTGTCATCTTATTCCGTACATTGTATCAAGGTTTGTTTACTTTACGCTATCGCTACAATCTAAACATCGCTATTTTCTTAATTTGAATAAGCGTCTTCACGTAGATCTAACGGATACGTGTTACACTGTCAATCGCATGAGTCTATAAATCAAATTTATTCTATACACTATTAATTTTCGCTATAACTCAACTTATTTCAATCGCATAAGTTTATAAGTTAACTTTACCCTATACGCTGTTAAATTTTCTCACCTCACACTTTATTTACATGACACGAAGGACGCAACGTCGTCCAGTATTGTCTCTCTTTCGCACACCGTGCTGACGTGGATACATACGGGATGATACTCCATCCGACAGGCTCACCGCTCGAGTTTTTCAAATTTCTCCAGATCGGTTGACTCCAGTGTGACGCTCACGAAGTAACTTGTGGTCTCGTTCGCAGAAAGAACAGCCTCCCAGGCAGAATGCCGCACTCGATACCGAGATTGTGCAATAAAAAGTGTTTGTCCGAGGAAGGGAAAACGGCACCGTATGTAGAGAGGGTACGTCCACGCCGAGCGCCGATCGAATTGTGATAATCTGACCGAGCCGTCGGCAAGACCGCGCAACCAACACCCCACAACGACGACCTCACGAGCATTTCGCCCGACCGAACACCCGGTTCACGAGCGCTACCAGCAGGATTGGTTGTTTTCGCGCTCGATTCAAAGGCACACGTTACAGTATAAAAACCTTTATACCGTTGACAGATAACGACTCACAAGATTGTCATATTTTAGAATGTACATAACATTCATAGAGGGGCAAAGATGTGATATAATTATGGAAACTAGAAAACGAAAAGTCGTCGTACTGGGTTTAAAGTACGATATAGATTTTTTTATAACGAAGATCAGATTATCCGCGATTGTCATGTCACTATTGATCCGGGTTCTTTGGTCATAATACTTGATAGTACCTGTAATGTGAGAGCATGGTACTACAGATTTTGAAATTAGTCGATATTTATTCATTACTGACAGGATCGAGGTTAACGCACAATCCCTCGGATAGTGGTATTATGCTGTTATTTCGGTTCGTATGACGCTCAGTGAGTAACTCATTATGTGCCATGAGTGAGATATGAATACAATGTAAATAGTAATGAAAATGTTCTTGCTAGACAGGAAGTTAATTAATTTATATTTATTAATGACGCAGAAACTCCTTCGGATTGCGCTTAAACAGCGTCAGACATTGCTCTGATGTTGTCTCACGGTTGCGCTTGTTGTTCGTAGTGAGCAAACGCGGCACCCATCGCGCCAACAGCTTTCTCATGCCCAAAATTTCATGCAGGACATGACCCACGCGATTTTTTGAGATGCCTACGATCTTAGCTATCTCGCGCACCTTCAATCGTCGATCTGCCAATACGAGATCTTGAATTTTTGTCACGTTATCCTCCGTGGTAGCCGTTTTCGGAGCACCTGGACGTGGCTCATCAAAAATCGACGTGCGACCACGTTGAAACTCGTTAAACCAATTTTTGACAGTCGCCATCGAAGGAGAAGAGTCACCGTACACAGCATCCAAGCGCTTTTTGATTTCGCTGCCCGATTTCCCTTTCAAAAACTAGAATCGAATCACCGACCGATGCTGCTCTTTTTCCATTTTTCAAATATCAACGGACACACTTGCTTTCACACGCTCTGCGGCTGAAATCTTGACAGTAACCATCGAGAAGGTTGTACTACGTGATAGAATATTTCTTTTGCGAGAGTGGCGTCATCGGGCGGTGAGGCTAAGTACTTATCGGACCACCCTCGTAACATTCGGAAAGGGGCAAAGGTGTGATATAATTATGGAAACTAGAAAGCGAAAAGTTGTCGTACTCGGTTAAAAGTACGATATAGATATTTTATAATAAAGATTAGAATATCCGCCATTGACATGTCACTATTGATCTAGGTTCTTTGGGCATAATACTTGATAGTACCTGTGATGTGAGAGCATAGTACTACAGATTTTCAAATTAGTCGACATTTATTTATGTCTGACAGTATCGAGGTAGACGCACAAGTCCTCGTAAAGTGGTATCATGCTGTTATCGATATAAAAACCTCAATGCCTATGACAGATCATCGTTTGTGAGCTTCTTTTTTTTTAGTATAAATATTTTTTGCGTAGAGAATGAAAAGTCAACTACAAGAGCTTCTTGTACTATACATTGGTTGATAAATTCTCTACTTGTTTAAGTTTGTATAATCATTCCCAAGTTAAAAGAGAGTTGTTAGCCTTACATATTGTTAAGCGGAGAAGCTTCTAAAGTTAAATCATAAATTGTCTGGGCGAGCTAAAACGGGCAGTAGAGTCAGGTGCCATAGATAAATAATGTAATTTATAACATAACTCTTCATATCTCTTCGACAATTTTGATATCTGCGACTGCTGTTTTGGTTCACGTATAAAATGGCTGGTTGTTTCTTGGCACCTCGTTGATATCGCTCAGGTGCTGCGACTGCTCTCGTTATGAAGCACAAGGTCTTACCTGCCTTCTTTGGGTGCTGGAGCTTTTAGATCTATACACTTCGGTCATTTTTGGTGGGCTATAGCATACTACATTTTGCCATTGAGACGTTCCGCGAAACAAAAAAGAACGTTATTCATGACTCACCCAAACGTCGGCTCTTGCAATACTTCCCTTCGCGTGACCCGAGGCTACGCACGGGCCCGTGCATCCCATTCTTTTTCTCACATTAATGCTATTCCTTTTTTTTCTCTCCTCAGCGATTATTTTGTCGCACGTTAAGGAATGAAACACATAGATGAGTATATGTGCTCTTGGACAGGCGAATTCGAAATGAGACTGCGGAAAGCGCTCTCAAGCGGTATTTTCTGTTTTACTTATTACAATTTTATTGGACTTAATATAAAAGATAAATATAAATAATTAAAGGTTTTTAATTTTTTTAAACGTGTTTTATGGCTATTATGATATTCAGTAATGCCTAAATATAATTATTGATGCTATACTTTGATACAATGTTTCTATGAAATGCATGCAAAATACAATCGTCACTTTTCATCGACGTTTTTTCAGTAATACATTTATCAATTATTACTTGTATGAATAAATATTACATTTATTCATTATTCGAATACCAAAATTTAGATAATGGTAGGATATATTATTTGCTGCAATTTTATAATTTTTCTTTAATTAACTTTAATTATTTTTCTTTCTTTCTGGTTTAATATGTTTTATTTCTTGTTTTACCATATTTAAATGTAGTTTTTCGATAATTTGTACTTTATACCAGCGCATTAGATCTCTCTTTGTTTCTGTCTTTGTACTATGACCATTTTTTCTTTTTTTTAGCACTTTCCCACTCCCTTATTTCATTTAACGTTTCTTTTCTTCTAACTACTCCATAGTTATGTCTAGTCTACAAATTTGCTATTGTCTTTTATTGTCTACGCTTTTATCATGTTGACGCCAGATGTCGTCGCCTGTTTCACGTTGTTACCATTTCGTTGAACACTCTTTCTTCGCTCACCTCTTCTTTCTTCTTAACCTTATGCTACATATTTATCTTTTGTTTTTCTTTTTTCTATCAATTCTTGTTGTTCTTGTCTTTTTATCTCTGTCTTAGTTTTAGCGCAATAATTATATATCGCGTGCATTTGCCAATTGTTCGCACCCCTTCGCCTATACTTTTTCCAGTTTTTTCTAGTTCGAATTTACACAATTCAAGTTTAATGCTTCCATTGCTATAATTCTTTGTTATTTGTTATTATCTTCACTTTTCAGTTCGTCTAAGTTATTGATATCTAAAAATCATATGGTTTATTTACAAATCACTTATATTTTCAATTCAATCATCCTTATCTAGCTTCAATCGTGAATTGTAATGCACTTGCCATTCATCCGATTCTTAATTTGTCACACAGTATTATATTATTGCAAGTTTTATTAGATATATCTCAATGATAAATCTCTGATTTACTATTTTTTCTATTTAAAAAGCAAAAGAAAATAAATATAAATAAAATATGTAAAAAATAGTTATTACATCTAATATTAATATTTATATATTTTTATTTTAGGTGAGTATCTTCAAATTTGTTGATATTATAATTGTTAACCTATGCTTTGGGTATGTGTTTGCTCACATATCTTTTTTAAAATAATAGTATATTCGTTACGCATTTAAGTTCCAGAGAAAAATTGATATATACTGTAACGGGGTTAATACCGTTTAATTAATTTATGCGCGCATCGTATCGAAGAGCACGCGGGATTACCTATACGTTCAAATTCGAAAATCGGAGAGCAGGAGGGAACGGGTGTCAGTCAACCAACTATCTACTAACGTGAAATAAATACGTCGGAAATATCGTTAGTATCACAAGCGAGAACATTTATTGCCTCTTAATGCTATACAGTATTCGGTCCGCGTGTTTATGTTTACAAGCCGCGCGCGCGGCAACAACAGGCAATGTCGGGTCGCTCGCCGCTCGCAATTCGCAGAGTTATTACATGCACGCTTTTCGTCGAGTCGAGAGATTAGTTGTTTAGCAATTATATCGCGATCGCGAAATTAAGCTGGCCAGCTTACCTTTTTAGCAGTCGTACGAAGAACGAAAGAAACGGTTCGCACTCTCGTTGCGGGAAAGTCTGTCTTTCATACGAGGAAGCTCGCGTTTTCGGTTTCGCCCTCGCTGGCGACACCCCTCACTCACGCGCACTAGCACGCACTCGCTCTGGTCTGTCAAGCACAGCTCCTCTCGATTGTCGTGGTTGATTCGCCTTCTCGCTCCAAAGAAAAACTTGAGAAAACGTCCAAGGTATTGTGGCACGGCTTTGCGATCGGGTTCTAATCCTCGGTTCGCGGCTCTCTATATCGATAGCTAATCCTGCACTGGTTCGTTTTCAATCGCGCGCGTTCCGTCTCGTCGCGTGCCGAATTCCCTCATTACATTTTTCGTCTACCGGTAGGTGCTGCCCCCGTAGGCAGCCACTAGGCTATTAGCGCTAATACGACGTTTACCGTTACAGTACATATTATTACGTCTTGGGCGTTATTCGCTAACACTTAAGACGTACCAATATGAGTGTAGTGTAATACGCTCATCTTTAAGTGTATGTGTTATACCGAATGGTATATTCTCGTATAATTTGAAGTGATTTTTTTGCCTGTAAATTGTTTTTTGAAATGCCTCTGTTGATTATGATAGGTATTGTGTAGAATGAGTTGATAACACAAGTTTCACTTATAATTACTAAATAATATTTACTGTGATTTAAAATATGATAAATAAGCAACAAATATATACACCGAATGATACACCGAATTGTCGAACAGGTGATTCGTTATATATTTATTATCAAAAGGAATCGTGAATACTATAAGACTAATATAAATTACATATGTATATTCGTTATTCATATTCCTACTTCTAAATTCTAATAAAATTCTTATATCAAACATTTATCATTATGTTTTGACAGGTATGCTTACACATCAATTTTATTTATTTAGGTAAATCAGTTGGAACAAGTATAACGAGCGGCTTATTACTCGTTCTCTCTCTCTCTCTCTCTCTCTCTCTCTCTCTCTGGAACCACTAATAAAATAAAAACTATATATTATTTATTCTATATAGTTATTTATAAGATTTTTTATAGCGAAGTGCAAACGTAAGCGAACCGGTAAGTGACGAGCTCTTCGCTCGATATTGAGAAGAGAGAGAGAATAGGCGCGATTTGATCTGTATTCGATCTCTCTAGATTATTTTTCGATGAGTTATCGTGTATCTCACAACACTTTCAGCGGGCCGATTTCCCGGCAACTAGATCCTGACAGCGTCTACGCTGGAAGTAGAATTGCGCAGGGAAGCGACATCGCTCGCTACGATTTTCCATCATCCATTTAGTCCACGAATTAATAATAAAACAAATTTATTTTTATGTAGCGGATTCTGTTTAAATTCGCTTGAACAGAAACCTCGTTACACAAGATAAGGGACCTGTGCAAATAACTTAAGTTAATTTTATGTTGATGTGATTCCTTTGAAAAGGAAAAGAAAAATAGTTAAGTACCTGACAAAGATATAAAAATCCAGTATTATAATAGTAAGTACCGTCAACACGTCAATTTTTGTAACGCTCACAATACTATACGGATAAACTTCCGTAATTGCACTATTAACAATTAAAGGCGCAGAGATCACTAAACTTTCGAGCGCACATTTTATATCTTGCCTCTCTCTTATTTGCTCTTTGCCCTACTACCTCTGCTCTTATTCGGGATACTCACTATCCTTCCTCGATTAAGCCAATTTTTCGAAAATGAATACATAGTTACAGATTGCTCTATTAGGACTCCCTTTTAACATTTCAATCAATTTATTGTTTTTTATCCTTCCTCCACCAGTAATTTCCTGTTCCTCAAGTTCCCTTACCCATTTACCCCCTATTTGCTCTTTTGCACTCCTACATTCTAGCAGATGTTCCAAGCTCTCTTCTATCCTTCCACAGAATCTGCACTCACTTTCTTTAAGCCCTTTTGCCCGTTCTCTGCCTATGTTCCCACATCTTATTCTCGCCTATTGTTCTTTTATCTATCCCGGAGTCATCCTGTTCCTCCAATAAGCCTCTTCCCCCACCGTCTCTTTCAGTTTTTTATAAAGTTCGTTATATGCTGACCCGTCTATTTTGCCCCACAAACTTTGTAGTTCTTGTTCTGCTTTTCTTTCTAACCCACTCTCTAATTTGCCCTTTATTTTTTCTACTTCTTTTTTATCCCGTATCATTTTTAAGGTTTCCCCATCCCCTACCCCTTCCAATACTGTTTGCACCCTCTTTCCCCATTTCGTCGATTTCTTATTTAATATGTTCCTTACTTCCTCCGTCAAACAAATTTTTGGCCATCTCCCTTCTTCCATTTTTTCTATCTCAACTAGATACTCCATTGCCCTCCTAGCTGTCTGCAACTCCATCGACCCTACCTGCTTCCATGGCAACTATATAATTTGGCGTGTTAATATTTAATCCCATGGCCATTTTTATAAACTTCCTTTGTACCTTCTCTATATTTTCTCATTTCTGCCACCCCCAAATCTCTACCCCATATAAACATCCCGCTTTTATTATACTGTCCATCAGATATAGCCTTTTCCTTAGGTTTTCTATTTTTGCCCTTTTTAAAATACTCCACACCGCATTGATTGCTTTATTTGCTTTCTCTGCTATTTAATTTATATGTGTCATATTCATAGATTTTTGAATAAACCAGTACCCCAAGTATTTGAATTACCTAACTACCTCCACCTTTCTGCCTTTGTATGAAAAGATTTTCTCTTTACCTATTTTTCCTTCACAACAAATCATTATCTTAGTTTTCTCTGTATTAACTTCCATTCCTATTCCCTCACTGTAAATCTCCGTTTCTTTTAAGATTTCCATCATTCCTTCCTCAATATCCGCCACAATTACAATGTCGTCCGCGAACTTGAAACAATAGAATTTTTTACCTTCCACAACCGTTCCTCCTATTTCTTACTGTTCCCAAATGTCATCCATATCATCCATGAACAAACAAAATAGGTTAGGACTTAATGGACACCCCTGCTTTACTCCCTTATGTGTTTCGAAACTCTCTGATAGCCCCTCACTAGTTATTACTTCATTCCTTGTTGATTTGTAAATTGTTTTTATCATCTACAACATTTTCCCCCTTATCTCCTTCTTTTGTAGTTTTTCCAACATTTTATCCCTGTCTATTCTATCAAACGCGTTTTTGAAATCAATGAATCCTAAATACAATTTCCCTCCTTTCCTTTTTAGTTTATTGCCTACAATCGAGTTCAATACAAAAATGTGCTCCCTCGTCCCTCTTTTTCCTCTAAATCCTGCTTGACTTTCTCTAAATACCTTATTGCTCTCTACCCAATCACTGATTCATCCGGCCATTATTTTCGCCATTAGTTTATAGCTCACGTCTAGTAGTGATACCCCCTATAATTTCTAGCCTTCTCCTCCTCGCCGTTTTTGAATATTGGGTAAATACTTGCTATTTTCCATCCCTTTAAAATCTCGCTTCTGTCCCATAATTCATTGAAAATTTCTACTATTGTTTTTATCCAACTATCCGAAAGTCCCTTTATAAACTCAATGGGGAGTCCGTCCTGACCCGCTGCTTTTCCGTTTTTCATTTTTTTCACGGCATCTCTAAATTCTTTCAAACTTATTCTCTTATTTAACCTGTCCTCCTTCTATCCCCTCGTTCATTTCTCCCTCCTGGTTCGTGCTTCCTTTCTCATTCTCGCTTCCCCTCCCGTTCATGGTTCTCTCCTTGTTCGGGTTCCTCCTCCCTTCCCCTGTTGCTCCTAGTAAATTCATAAAGTTTTCGGCCCATTCCTCTTTTTTAATTGTTTCCTCCTTTCTGCTTTTCCTCAGCCTTTCTTTATTTACTATCCTCCAAATTCCCCCATGTCCCTGCTCAATGCCATGACTTCGATCTTTTTTTCGTTTTCCTTTCTTACTTTTCTCTCTATCATCTCTTTTAATTTGTTTTTTTCTCTTTTCCATAACTCTCTCTTCTCCACCGTTCTATCTTCTCTCCATACATTCAATTCTTCCCATACTCTCTTTTTTTGCATCCTTATTTCTCTATCATTGTTTCTACTGGACCTTTCCCCTTCCGCTACATTTCATTTTCAATTCATCAGCTGTTACTTTTATTTTCATTACCAAATTATTCCATTTATCCTGCAATGATTTGCTCCTCAGTTCTTCTATCCTCTATTTTTTCCCCATCGAAATCTCATATTCCTCTGCCTTTTCTTTCTTGCATATAGTCTTTCTCTAGCCTCTCCTTTCCCTATCTCCTCCCTTTTTTCATTTTTCCCCAACTCGAAAATTACTGGTAGGTGGTCAGATTCTATCCGTGTTACTATTTCTATCCCCGTCACTATCTTTGTCAGCCCAATTCCTCCTTCTATTACCCAATCGAGGACCGATAAGCCCGCATCCCCAATAAAAGTAATTCTCCCCTTTTCGTCTCCTTTGCTACATCCGTTTTTTATTTCCGCGTTACAATATTTCAGGCTTTCAATTAATTTTAATCCGTCCCGCGTTGTTTTTTTGTCCTCCGTATTCCTCTTACTGCCCTTTTTTATCTGTTCGCTTCAAACCTTTACATTGAAATCTCCTGCTATAATAAATTTCTTCCCTTCAACTAAACTTACCTCTATTACCTCTTTCAGTTTGTTGATCATTCTGCTCGTTTTCGCGTTGTTGTAAATCGTTATAACATCAATTTTTTCTTTCCCCATCCAGACATTTCTTACTATTATTCCGTATTCCCATTCTTCTATCTCCGCGTTTTTACCTATCTCTCTCCTAATCCCTACCATAACCCCCACTAGCTCTCCACCTCGTTTTCACTTTGATTGCCGTCTTCATTTCCCACCTATATTTTTGTTCAGTTTTTTAATTAAATTTATTTCTTTATTTTTTTCTACCCACGTCTTTTATAATAAAATAATGTCAAACTTGTTTAAGAAATCTTTGCATTTTAATATATTTTTACTCCCCGCTACATTACATGATACGCATTAATAACCTACCCCTCGTTGTTCGTCGATCCCTCCGCTCGTCGTTGCTTCTCTCATTGTCCCCCCGTTGATTTGTCCTGGATCTCCAACCTGCCGCTTTCCTCTTCCTCGATTGTTGCTTCTTCACTCGTTCCGAAAGCTATCGTAGAAATATTCCGTGGTTGCCCGCCGTGGTATCCCTCTCCGTTCCCGCTGCTCCTCTTCTTATCTTCTGCCCTGAAAAAAATTCTCTCTTTTGCCTCTACAAGACCCCCTTTTTCGTCCCATAAGTTCATTTTTCCGTTGATTTTTATTTTTAAGTAGCTCACTTGCACTTGTTTTTGTTTTTTCCTTTCTTGCTCTGCTATCATCTCAATCCACTTTTGCACTTCTATTTCTCTGCATGTTCTATCTTCTTTTAAACTTATTCCTATTTTTTCAAAAATCTCCTCTTGTTCTATAAACACCATTTTTTCTCTAAAATCTTCAAATGTCAAAAGTAGTCCTCCTCTCATTGGCCGGATCCTTCTTATTCTGAACTGTCTTCTTGTCATTCCCACTATTATTTCTTCTGCTTCTTCCTTCCATCTTCTTCCCGACGTCCTTACTCCTCTAATAAACACATTATTCTTCCTGTCTCTCCTCTCTCTCATCTCAAACTCGTATTCTGAATTTTTCATCGCGTCTGGCTTATTCATTTCCAGCTCTTTCTCTCCCTTTGTGCCGTTCTTGTCCACGCTCACTTGTTGATCTTCGTCTGCTCATTGTACCGCTTTCTCTTCTTGTCTTTCGCTGCTCTTGTATTCTGCTCTCTTGTTTGCCTGCTCTCCTTCCTCCCTCTTACACTTGCCACATCTAACCATTTTTTTCTATTTCCTCCTCTACCCTCTCTTTTTGTTTTCTCTCCTTTTCTCCTACTTGTTTTATCAATTGTGACATTTTTCTATCTAACTTCTCTACTGCTAATCTTATCGTTTCTTTCACCATTTCTACTGCTTGCGCATCAATTCTTCTTTGCTCTTCCATCTCCTCCATTCTAACCTGTAATTTCTCCAATATCTCTCCTACTCCGTTTCTCTCATTTTCTCTTGTATCCGTGCTCTTGTGTGTGTTTATGTCCGTCCCTCGGTCTTCCGTTCTCCTTGCCTCCTTTTCTTCTTTATCGGCCTCACCTTTTTTACCATTCAGCTCCTGTGCGCCTTTTACCTCCTGCTCCTTCCGTATTTTCTCACCTTTGTCTTTCTTCAGATTCTCTTCTTGCTTTTCCTGATCATCCTTCTCATTCCTCGTTTCATCTTGTTTGATTTCCTTTGTTACCTCGTCGTCGTCGTCCTCTATTTCCTCTATCTGCTCAATTATTTCTAAAAAGGACGGGAGTGAGCAGAAAGGGGTTTGTAGGTTGATTGATCCAAAGAACTTTTTTTTGTTTTAATGATATTTTATTAACAACACTCTGAACAAAATCTGCCTATTTTCTACGCGTGACAAACAAAAATTGAAGATCGGTCTGAGTCGAGTAGCTTCTTTATTCCATCCTCCCTACTCTCGCCCCCGCCGGGGCTGCATCGAGTCGTTGGCCTCATTGGGTCTGATCCATCGCGCCCGCATTAGCCGCACCCTCCTTACGCTCGCTCTGTCTCGCTCACTCTTCCGCTTGGTAGCCTACCGGTCCACGGGTCGGCCTAATAGCCTTCCCTTTCCGTCATAGTGACCTGTATTTTGAAAACCGAAGTTTTCTGGAAAGGTCTACAGCCTTCGCGAGCGAACTCTGCGAATCTGTCAGGGCTTTACGACCACAGAAACGCTTAGGCTCTTGTGCACGTCAATAGAGCGTAGAACTATGAGAGAGGCTCGCGTTCGGATTTGGCAAATTAATCAATTCGCGAGTTAGAAATACCGCATTACAATCTTAAAATTAAACGCATCGTACAAAATAAGCGAGAGCCAAACGCGTGTTTCTATTTTTGGGCCTGGATTTTTCCTTTCGACTGCAAGGGAAATGGGTTTTTCCCTGAACGTGCGAACCCTCATTAGGTTTTCCCCGCCGCCGTCCGTTGCTAACGAGCAACACATGCGGTGCAAGTGTCCCGATTCGAAAGGGAATGATCGAGTTTCCGTTCCCGTTTGTTTCCTATATTTCTACGACCCGGGACGCGTACCTACTATCTTAAATGTTTTTAACAATTTCACTGTGATTTTTCCCTACTTTACCGCATGACCTTTCATCTAGCTTCCTCAGTGGTGTATGCACTAATTTGACCCTTTTTGCGAATCCTATTTCCTTGTTATCTTCCTCCCTTTGCATGAACTTTCTTACATCCTTTTCTTCACTATTTTCCTTCTTCTCATTTCCTACTTTCTTTGGTCTGCCCCGTCCCTTCTTTGTCCACTCTTGCTCTCCGCTCTTCGTCTCTTCCTTCCTGCTCGTTGCCGCCATAACCACACTTTTGCTGATCTTCGTACTTTCACTCATTTTCTTCTCACTCGCCATTATCTTTCACTTCTTTATCCCTCCTTTGCAGCCTACCCTTATACTCTTTCTGCTAGCCCACTATTCAATTGTTTATTCTCTCTTTTATCCTAATATCACTATCTTTATTGCTATCCTACACCGCATACGTCTATCCCGTCTGAACTCTCGACCGGAAGTCGAGATGTTACTATTATTATTATTATATTATAATAATAATACCCTAAATAGAATTAATGTACAGACCATTTAATAAATAATTATAAGCTTTCAATAAATTTATTAAAAAATCACAAATTATAATTTAAATTTACTACAATAAGAAAACGAAAGTTTTTTGTAATAATAGTCAACTTTATTTCGTACTTAACAAATCTCCTATTTCAACGGATAGCCCCCATTTTCCAATTTTCCTCCCACTTGCATGAGTAAAACGTCTATTAAATGGGTTTCGATACAAACAGTATTATCCAGCTGACTGTTTTGATTTCACAGAATTATACAACACAGTATAGATATGAAAAATTATAAAAGGATGTTATTGTGATTGTTGATCTGTGTTTGAAATATTTTTCATTAAAGAGTATGTAATTAATTGCGTATTTTTTATTTACTTGCATCGTGTAATTGGTGTGATTTTTGCTTTCTGTTTTTCAGTGCACAGTTGAATATCAAATGTGATTTTTATTTTGTTTTTTTCGGTCACGATGGTGTGCGAATTATGACTGAATTAATTAACAATTATTTTTGACATTAATAATTTTTTATGAAGAGCTTTTATTGGTGAATTGTGATGTCGAATTTGTTGTGTTGATTAAATAGTTTTTTTTTTTTAACGAAGATTGTACAGTTTGTTATTTGTTAAATGAGTAATGTTTTTTGTTTATAGCCTGAAGAGGGAGACATTAACAAATTCTCCGAAACGTCGAAATAAATAAATGATTATAATCGAATGGTGACTCGTAGTGAATATTTTAATTTGGATTTTCACAGTTATTATAATTCACGAGTATTAGTATTATTCCATCATAATAAATTCAGTAATTAGTCATTTATGGTCATGAACCAAAAGACATAAACAAATAATTGACTAATCACAACTGCTTGGAACATCGAACCAAAAATTCACAATTTAAACAATATAAATTAATTTATAATAAATAAGATTATTAAAATCTGTGATTTTAAATAACGTACTTATCAGTATCAGGGATCTATTATTTTTCAATGTATTCATTTCAATGTAGTCTTTTTAATAATACCTCTAATTAACCACCTCATTTTCAATATTAACACATGAATAGAAACTTGGCGGATTAGCGCTAATGTTATAATAGATAGTGCATGCGTAATGCCTAAATATATATAAATCCGTATACCGGAGTCTCACCTAAGAGTCCCAACACCATCTACTAAACTTAAACTCAGTATATGTCATTTTTATGAGCTTCAGTTGTTTATTATTTCGCATATAAAATAATGATGAACATACTAATTGCAACAAGTTTTTTGTTAATGAAGATTCGCTCAATTCTAATAAATAAAAGCTCGGATAATTATTAATAAATAACTTATTAAAACAACGTGGTGAGTAAACGCTTTTCAAAATTTTGGTAATAATATCCTGAGGTATATTTTACATTAAACTATTAATAGATATAAATTATTTCTTTCAAATGTTTTACGTGTCCACATTTTTCATTTAATTTTTATTAAAGCAAATATTTAATATAACAATGATAAAGTATCACTTAATAAAAGTATTCATTCATAAATGAATATTAATAATTAAAGCCTTGTAATATTTGGCATTTATCCTGAGATGTATTTTTATTATATCCAAAGTTATTAATTGATATGAATTTCATCAAAATCGTATAATAAGAATACTATTTTATTTGTATTCTTGCATTCAGTTATAAAATTTCATTATAATTTACAATAATGACTTTATAAAATTTAATAAAATTTAGTAAATCCCCCCTCATAAATGTGATAAAAATGTGACAATTTTATTAATAAAATTTTTATTAACAATAAGTGAAACACCAGTTACGATTTGTTGTCGAAGAATAAAATTCTCTAATAACATTTTTTTTTCAAATAAGAGGTCTTGTAATATTTGGCATTTATCCTGAGATATATTTTTATTATATCCAAAGTTATTAATTGATATGAATTTCATCAAAATCGTATAATAAGAATACTATTTTATTTGTATTCTTGTGTGACGTCGGGGTCACTCTCAGGTACGCTTGGAGTAAGCGTAAACTCAGGGTTGCTCTGATTTGGCTATCGTGTAACACATAAGCCGGGACGAGCAATATTGTTGCGTTGAGAAAACTGTATGCTAACGCGGAATGTAATAACCAAATGTTATTACGAACACACCAGACTCACGCTTAATGTGTTCTTAAGGGACTTTAATGGAAATTCACCAGACTCACGCTTAATGAATTTCCAAAAGAAAGGCGGATTACTTAAAGAAAGAAAAGGATAGCCAGATTTAAGATTTTACTTACTTTTATTTTATCAAATCACTTATTATTAAAGTTGCGTTTTCTCTGCTCTTTGGCCTCTTTCTCTCTCTATATGCTCTGAATATACTTGGGTGATTTTTCTTCTTTGATGCTTCCTCCGGGACTCTCTCACTGGTAATTACTTCTTATTAGGGACTTCCTGGTGCTTACTCCGCACTTACTCTAACTTACTCTCCATTCTTGTACAGAGCTTTTTATAAGCCGTGGGTGGTTGGGTGGAAATCCCTTTCCTCAGGCCCATGAAGCGATAACGGCCAAATTTTCTAATCATATCCAGAATTTCTTTATTGGTCTGTGGGCGTGAATTTTCAGAGAGAGAAAGGGCGGTCCCTTTTTAACTTGGGCCCTTTTCTCCAGAGATGGCTCTCGGAGTGCCACTTTTAAGAGCAAGAGTAACGCTATAGCTTATAATTACTTATACATAATACTATTAAACTTAATTAATTATGACGATACATAGTGACTATTATAAACATTCAGAAAAATTCTAACCTTTTACGATTTATTATAAAATACATTATTGTTCTATTTATTGGTTATTCGGTGACAAAAAGATGCGCATTATAATGGCTTACAAAATTGATGAAAATCTATTTAATATTACGGATATTTTCTTAAAAATCGGTGGGAAAAAAAAAGATAGATTGCATTTTTATGGTCCCCTTCCATTGTCAGCGTGATAACACTTCACGATGTATACGCGATGATCGTAGGCCCCTGTCAACACATGCGTGTGGGACAAAGCAGGATAGAGCGTTGATTGTTAGCTTGAGTACGCAGGCTCGGGCCACTATCAAAGTTTATATTTCGAATGCGTTTTCATCGTGGGAAATCAGGAAGGTTCCCACTCCGTTCGTCATATTTAATAATTAAAATAAAAAAAAACTAAGTTACGGCTAGCCGTCACACCCCCACACTTAAACGATTGCTAGAGGAGTGCAACGAGGAAGAGCAATCGAAATTTTTATTCTAATTATAAAGATCTTGTCGTATCATGCTGTAATCAAGGTTTTATCATTATTTTTATTATTTTATTAATCTCGAAGATCTTACCCTAACATGGAAGGAACCCAAACGATGGTTTAACTGCTTGAGATTGTGATGCTGGAATCGAATTACTCTGGTTGTGTTGTGTTATTTCATTTTCTGTTGTATGTAGAGTCGGATATAACTCCTGTCCAGGAGCGGTGGCAATATTTGCTGGTGATTCTACATCCCTTTTCGCTTCTGTGGGTTTTGGTGCTAAATGTATCAGAAACGTAGTTAAACTGTTCCATATGGCCCCAATCAGATGAAAAGACCATCCATAAATGCTATGTAGAGTTATTCCATTGATGAGGACTTCTATTAATTTTTTTGTAGTTTGGACAATTAGTATAATTGCAAGTATACCGGCACTGAAATTACCAAAGGTCATAAATTTCATCCACATTTTGTTCCAGGTATTGACTATTAACTGCTCCATTACATTCTCGTTCATTAACCTTCCAATTAGAAGGTTACTGTCTCTTATGGTGTGTCCACGAATTTCTCTGGTTACATCATTTATTACTGCAGGTTGCTCCAAGGATTCTGTTCATTAAATCTTGTAGATCCTTTTCTGTATATATTCCGCTGGTGGCTAGTGAGGGAATATTCTGGTACTTCCAAGTTAATCCAGAAAAAGGCTTAAGAGTGGTGGGAGTTTTTGCTTCTACTGCTCTTGGTAAAAACTTATACCAGTCATCATTAAAGTGAAAAAATGTGGGTAGGAGAGCATTACAATCAACTACTGTCCCATAAGCCTTCAAAATATGTGTTTTTGGAGATAAGAATTTGGTATGGTTGTTATGGATTACTTTTAGTTCAGCATAACATTCGTCTCCTTGCGATACCTTCACATCAACGGGTATACACTTAACGATGTGTACTACCTCTCCTGCTGTTACAGCCATGTACCCGGGTCCTTTCATGAGATTATAGGCAAACTGATCGGGAGATTGACTAGCAATTGCAAGTGCATTTTTCATAATTTCTCTTTCTTGCTTACAGCGATGTACGACAACATCCTTGTACATACGACTTAATTGTACTTTTATGTGACGTTCTACATATACAAACTTAGAATTTACATACGCAAATATATCTAGGTTGTTCATTGATATTTTCTTACTTAGAAAAAATGCATTATTTTCGACAATATAAACAAATAATTTTGGGTGTTCAGTAACTATAATTTCGTAACCACATAGATTACGTTTAGATTTGGATATTAACGCAAAAGCAATGTCTTGTGTTACTAATGAGTATAATGTTTGTTCTATTTCACCTTCAATTTGATTAGCTGTTCCTTCATACAATATTTGATACCGATTAAATTTGCATACATCTTTAGGTACACTTTCCCAAAAAGTGTATCCTCCTTCAGAATCTATACAATGTTCACTACCTAAAATACATCTAACGCCACTACGTAATATTATTTGGTTATTATCTAAATCGACAGAAGCGGTATATTCTTGTAAAGTTACTTTTATTTTAGCTTGGACAACTACGGAATTCTAGCTTCCATAAGCATCGGAATAACTACCACAGGTACATTCTCCATTATGATCTACGCTTCCTGCAAGTATAGCGGGTCTAACTGTGGTTTGATTAACTTTAATATCTCGAAATACATGTGAATTGTCAAAATAAAATGTACCGCTTTTGTGTAAATCATAACACGTTTGTTGGCTTACATTCATTAAATATTCTATTGCGCCATTCTCTATTATAGAATTATGTGAATGCATTCCATAATAATAAACAGTTCGGTCTACTTGGACTTTACATTGAATCACTTGAGCAGTTTCATAGTTATTTAACTGTAATAATTGAATGTACTTTCTTGTTGCGTTTATTTTTGTAGAAGGCATTTCACATTCTTCCACGCTTAATAAAGATATAGTGGTTATATTAAGAGATCTGGCTCCGCAGTCGTATCCTATGATGGCTGTAACTGGATTAGTTATTGTTAAAAATATCAGTGATAACAGAGAAGAATGCATCATGTTTTCGGTTCTGTAATCAGAAAATATTTCATTATATGTTCCTTTTGTTCAATTATCTATTGTTTGTTTCATAATATATATATATATATATATTTTGTTTTATGATTTATCTCATTTTATTTTATATTATATTATATTTTTCCTCTCTACCCCTTTTTCTATTTCGGCTTATTTTCTTTGGTTGATTTGTTTATATGCGAAATTCGGAGTCTATTTGAATGAACTATTTTTGTGCCCTTTTTAGTCTCTATTTTTACATTATGTTTTGGAAGAATACCAACTATTTTATAAGGCCCTGAGTAATGATCCCCGAATTTCCCTGGTTTAGGTCCTGATTTTAAGAAAACGTAATCACCTAAACTAAAGTCTTTTGGATTTATATGTCTATCGTAATATTTTTTTGATTTTTCTTTAGAGCTAACTAAATTTTCGTAAGCTAATTTTCGTATACTACATAAACGCGCAACTAAATCTATTATATATCCTTTATATGTAGGTAACGTATCGCTTTCACGAAGGGGATTATTTGAGGGCATTCGAGCTAAGCGGCCAAATACAACTTCATACGGCGTATGTTTGGTACTTTCTTGTACACAGGTATTGTAGTTTAGGATAGCTAGGTCGAGCCAATCATCCCAATCGTTGTCAAGATCGGTGTATTGCTTTAAGTACTCAATTAATACGTGATGAGATCTTTCTAGGGAACCGTTCGACTGAGGCATGAATGCTGTGGTTTTTAATTTCTTTATTTTGAATCGCTTGGAAATACGCGTCATTAGCGAACTCAAAAAATTTCTGCCTTGATCAGTAAGCACAGCTTTCGGACATCTAAAAACACAAATGAATTTCTTAAGAAATGCGTCCGCTATTGTTGATGATAAGGTGTCTGCTAATGGGACAGCTAGACAAAATTTACTTAATTGATCCTGTAAGGTTAAAATGTATTCGTTTCCTTTTATTGTTCTTTTTATAGGGCCTACAATATCCATAGCAATTTTATCAAACACTGTAGCACATGTATCAGTTATTATCATAGGTTGTTTGGTCTGTAAACGAGTTAATTTCTTCAATTGACATTCTGTTGGATGTCAATTGAAGACTGTTGGATTCGCCTTTGTATATCGTCTTTTAGATTTTCCCAATAATATTCTTGTCTGATCCGGTGGAAGGTTTTTGAAACGCCACGATGTCCTCCAATTGGGGATTTATGGAATTCATAAAAGATTCCGTCGCGTTGTTCTAAGGGTACATACTTTAACTTATCTGTACAAATTATTAATTTTATTCCACTATTTCTAAAGACACTATCTAATAAATACTCTATTTCTAACCAACTTAAATTTTCTACATGTTTACTCTAAGCAATACAGACTTCAGTTTGATTAGTATTAATTAGCAAATCTCTTAATATTTTTAAAGTAATGTGTATATAATCCTTAATATAAGTTAACGATTCTAGGCGGTCTCCTCGTATGCAGAGTCCAAATTGATGATAATTCTTCTTCTTCTTTTCTTTTGAGACTTCACCTACTTGTAAGATTACCTTAGTATTAATTTTCTTATTTTCTATTAATTTTCGAGCGCCTTCATCACAAGGTTGTCCATTGCTGCTTATAAAATAAGCAACATTGTCGTTGCGCACATGTATGGCTTCTTTAACCTTAACTATATTAGCGGTATCGTTGTCGTTATTTACGGACTCATCCGAACTATTATTCATTGAGTCCTCTTCGGAATCGGGATCTTGTATATTGTGAGGTAGATTCTGATTGGGTTGCATAGGTATTTTGGGTATAACTCGTGCTTCAGCTTCAAGTTCACTATCGTCTAGATCACTTTCTACGTAATCAGGTATCTCATTTCGAGTTTTTTCGGGGTAACGTTTTGAAACAACTTCGACAGATTCAGGTATGGGCAACTTCCTTCTCTACAGGAGGTGTTCTTGGGTGTGGGATAATATTTTTATTATCAGGAATTTTCCGGGGTCGTCCGCGTGGACGTTTTATTGGTTTGATTTCTTCAGTTTCCTGTTGAACTACCAAAGGGGCAGATGACTGTTCCATTTGTTGTCTTTGCCTTCTAGTAACTACATTTATTTCAGGAATTTGATGAGTTTTGTCTGCTTCGGTGATTACAGATATGTAACTATTATTTTCTTGTGTTGGTATTTTCCGTCTTCTAAAAGGAATGTAAGTGTCTCCTATTTTTATTGTCTTCGGGTCAAAATTAACACTTGCTTTACTAGAAAAAAGGAAATCAGATCCTATTATGCCTTCGCAATTTACAGGAAAGTCATTTTGTACAATATGGAATTTCATTGGTATCTCAAATAATTTCAATGTTATTGATCCTAAAGTTCTATGGGTTAAACCATTAATATCTATTAGGTCAATTTGATCGGTCTCATCACGAATTCCTAAAGCATACTTTTCCTTTATTAGACTCTGTTCAGATAAACTATTAATCATTATAACGAACGGCATGTAAGTTCGTTATGTCTCTCTCTCCCCAGGAAGCCATCAAATAATAATTATCTATAATAATTAATTATCATGTAAACATGTTTAAATAATTGCAGCGTGGACGTCAGCGAACCGGTAAGTGACGCGATTATAGTTCGATTATCGATATCGACTCGCGGCGCGAACCTCGCGGAGAGGCGAGTCCTCCGAGGAGAGAGAGAGAGTAGGGACAAAAAGTAAGTCTGCTTCCGACCGGCAACGAACAAGCAACCGGCCACGCGAGCTCGCTAATTACTCGAGAGAGCGTATTAGATTTAATAGCCACACACGTGACAACCATCGACGCTACTCCTGAAGAGTCTTGTGAACACTCGGGGATAGCGGCAGAGAGAAAAAGCGTGAACGCGAGGAGCGGTAACGCGACTAACCAATCCTTTGTAAGCGAGCGCGCCGAGAGTTACTCACGAATTAAATATAGAGCGACTCGTCTGTTCCAGCACTGTAAGTACCAGTTTGTTAACTTGGCTTCTCTCTCTATGGCTCTCTCCTCCTGCGTTGCTTAAATTGCGTATCCTTGTTGATACCTTACCGCATAGTTGCTTATTTCTTTTCTGTTTTCGTTCGGCCTACGAACAGGCTTCCGTTATACGCGTATTGTCGCTTCGTCCGATTTACAACGAGCAAGTGCGGTTGCCGCTTTCATCTAAGTCGAGTGACCGAGACATTTCGACCGGCTAAAGAGCCGACACGAGTAAGCGGTGTCGCTTTCTCGTTCGAACGGTGCGCGCCGGCTAGCCGTCGCCATTGTGCCTAACCGTTCTTACAGGGCGTGCGCGTGCAAGTCCTCGCTGCGTAGCGTGTGCGCAGCTCGTCGGCTGCACTGAAATCTGACGCGAGGCTATCCACGCTGCTATTTGTACTGCGCGCGAACTACGCTATTCTATGCTTGTGTTGTGAATAAATGAATTCAATTCACTCCTTTGCTATGTGTCATTTTCCCTTGATTCCTAGTCGTATATGCGATTATGCGCTTTAGCTTCTCCTAGGCTGTCGCGCCTTGTCATACGAAAGCTTACGACACTCTCCGCGGGCCAAGTTCTCGACTCGAGAAGGAGGCAACTGAGCTGCTGGACCCAGGACGTTCGGTGCAGGAGTGCCGATCTGCTCTGGAGAGCCATTCATCTACTTTTCCGCGGTTACTTTTATATAGCGTGTCCCGCTCGAGCGAAGCTGAGCAGGAACCCCGTTATATCATATACTGTGTCCATCCGTATTTTGGATTATATATATTCAATAAAGGAGGTTCTTCGTCAACGAGTGACGTATATAAATTATAAATTTTTCTATATTTTTGCATGTTACTATCACTAACAACAGGTTTTATTGCGTTACTTTCGTTTATGCTATTGTTATTATAGTTTATCTTCGTACTGGTGTTGTATAAGAAATTTTTACCTATGATTCCGTGATATGGCATTTGACAATTTGCAACAACATAAAATATTATTTCATTTCCGGCTATTATTAACTTGACAAATCCGCATTCTTGGTAATCATCTTCACCAAAAATACTCTGCATGGGTAAGATATTGGACATTTGGATAGGTATATCGTCCGGTACACAACAGGATTTAATGATATTGGTAGTGGAAGTAGAATCAATTAAGAATTGAAACTCTTCACCTGTCTGTTTGCTAATACAAGAGTAAACTAGATTTTTAATTTCTCTATCATTCTGACGTATATGTTTTACATTAATTGGTTCTATCGGATTCCGTGATAATGCATCGGCTGTCGCATTGGCTTTACCTGGGCGATAAATTATCTCATATTCAGAAATTTGGAAACGCCATTTCAAAACCCTGGTATTGAGGTCGGCTGACTTGAACCAAACTAAAGGTTGGTGATCAGTAATAATGGTGATTTTCCTTCCGAAGACATATGATTTGAATGCTTTGATACTGTGAATAATTGCGAGCGCTTCTTTTTCGTAAACCTCGTAATTCAACTCCGGACCACGTAGTACTCGAGAGGTGTATGCGATAGGTTGGTCTGATCCAATAGTGCCTTGTGAAAGTATTCCTGCTATTGCAATTCCAGAGGCATCCGGTAGTGGGATAGTCGTGATCGTAAGAATCATTATTCCAAGAAAGTATGGACTCAAAGGACTTCGCTTCAGGTTAATTCGAAGAATGTAATCCGTAAAGCTCTGGTGGACTCTACAAAAGTACTCCTTCCACCCCTACATATTAAATTAGGTCTGACGAAGAAGTTTGTTAAAGTTCTGAATAAGGAAGAGGAAGGAAATTGTTACAAGTACTTAAAACAACAATTCCCAAAAATATCTGATGCAAAACTGAAAGAAGGTGTTTTCGATGAACCACAAATTAGAAAAATGCTCAGAGATGATAGCTTTATTGAACACGTGAATGATAAAGAAAAAGCTGCATTGAATAGTTTCAAAGAAACTGTAACAAATTTCCTCGGTAATAAAAAAAGTTGAAAACTATAAAGAAATAGTAGCCGAAATGGTTACAAATTTTGGGGCATTAGGTTGCAATATGAATTTGAAATTACATTTTCTTGACTCTCACATTGACTACTTCCCGATCAACTTAGGTGCTTACAGTGAAGAACAAGGAGAGAGATTCCATCAAGACATCAAAGAGATGGAAAGACGGTATCAAGGACGATGGAATGTCAATATGATGGCAGATTTCTGTTGGAACTTAAAAAGAGAAACAGAGAAAAGGGGCGCCAAACGCAAAAGAAAACCACTCTTGAGATCGTTTCTTAATAAACGAGTGCGGTATAGCAAAGGAAAATAAATTAGAAAGATGTTTTATGAGAGTATGGATCGAGAAACATGTAAATATATCTTTTACTTTGTTTGGAATGCATTCTCTAAATTTCACATTGATTCAACTTTCAACGAGGGCCAATGGGATCAAACGGACCCCGGAATCAGATTCAGGGACCTCGAAAACATGTAAAGATACCTTGTTCACTTTGAATGTGATGCATTTTATCATTTTGACCTTGACCTGACCTTGACCCTGACCTGACCGGGTTAAACTGACCTCGGATTCGAATTCAGCGACCTCAAAAACATGTAAATATACTGGTATATTTTATTTGCAATGCATTCTCTGAATTTGACCTTCATTTGACCTTGAACGAGAGCCAACCTGGTCAAGCGGACCCCGGAATCAGATTCAGCGACCTCGAAAACGTAAAGGTATCATGGTGTTGTTTTTCGCACAGGCCACTTTTTTTTTCCCGTGGGGCTGTGTAATTGAACTCGCAGTTTAGGGAACAAGCCGATAAACGGCATAAAAAACCCTTTTATTTAAGAAGATACATGAATTGAAAATACGATGAATTAATAATTAAATGTAGAAGAATAAGATGAAATTCTAGATTAAAAGAGTAAAAAAGAGAATTGTATGTAAGAAATTTGATAATTAATACGAGTAAGAGAATTAATGAGCTAAAAGGAAAAAGGTGAAAGATACCGCGATGAACAAGGTCACGCGCACTCACACACGTACAGTCAATGAACATCCATTCACTTTCACACGTTTACAACAACAAGTTATTTCACTTTGACTAGTGCAAGCATGCACGCCGTGCACCGAGGACGGTAAGTTGCGAGGGAGCTCCGCACGCTGGACGAAGTAGTCGATTACTGCCGGCTCGGCCGGAAGAGAGCAACGTGCTCGACGATAGCGTCGAAGTACCGCCGTACGGTGCTGCCATCGCGCCAGGTGTTGTGGGTCCTAGCATCCATTGCGCACACTCATTCTCACATACAACATGGCGCGCGCAGGCGCAAATTTAAATAATTCCGCTGTGATTGCGTACAAACTATAGCGACGCTACATGTTTCATTCATTTCCATGGTAACATTATTTTTCGCTCGAATTATATCATTGAAATTATCTTCACATCTATCTTTTAAAATAGAAATAATCTCATTTGACTTTTCTAAATTTGATTCTAAACTCTTAATTATTTGATCTTGTTCAACTATTTTATTCGTCAATCTATAAACTTTATTACTTAAATTGTTAATAGTTTCACAAATTGTTTTAAAATCATTTTGCAACTTAAACTGATCAGTATGAAATGTCTTTAATTCATCCACTACAGCTTTTTCCCATTCGTGCGTTCTTTTTTGCTGCACGGTCAATTCCTCACCAATTAGTGATTCACTAAGTTCGTTTAGAATTGTTTCGGGAGCACATTCAGTAGAGTTATACATTGGACGTTTTTCGTTTGACATTGTATTATAATATTAACTAAAAAAAATCCAAACTATATAATTAATTCCAAAATAATATATGGATGATATCGATCAATCAATTTCAACAATATATAGGATTTGACGAATAATCAAACAAATTCAAATTGTATATTCAAGTTATCAAATTTATTATATAAATAATGATACAAATTATGCGCCTGGAGCTGGCCTAGATGCCAATATATGCTCTACTGTATCAGCTAAATGATTCAAATCAGAACTTATATTCTTTAAACTAGTATCAAATAATCTCATATTTTTTTTATAATTATTACCTAAATTAACAAACGAATTTGCAAGTTCCATATACAAAGTACGCAGTTCACTCAATTCTTTTTCTAGTGACGCATTTTTACATAGTATTGCTCGCACCTGTTTGTTTTTTTTGGCATAATTCATAAAAACTTATAATATAATTACAAACTAATAACAAATTAATAACAAATACTTAACACTAACTAACGTAACAAGAGTCCTGTCACGGTCGCCAAATGAGATGTTCGTATCACTTATAAATAATAATAATTATCTCTCGTATCTAGCTAATAAGTAAGAATTTGTTTCCAATAATTTTACTCTACTTGTCAATAAAATAAATAGATAAATCAAATGTATTCTAATAATGATAAATAAATCAAATATATATAAGTAAGTACAATGTTTCAAGGAAAGTCAGACAATGCCCTAGTTTCTTATGGTGCGAATTGTCCCATAAGCAGAGCTAAAGTCATCCTTGGATAGGGTATAATTCGGCCCAAGTTTCTTATAGCGCGAGATGTTCTATAAATCGAGCTCGAATTATAAGGAAGGAACAGTCTTGCTCAGTTAATGAGAGAAAGAACTTAGGTATTAGCCAAGTTTATTCAGACTCATGCGCTCACCTTGCAAGGCTAGAAGTGAATGCTAGCCTGTGCAAAGGTGGGCCTATATATACACAGATTTTCCCGCTTATTTTTGCAGGAGAGATGTCATCGAACATTCGAGATACATTCGCGAATTTGGAGTAATGAGTTTTCCTAATTTACAAGTAAATAATCATTGATATTAAGCTTTTTTACATATTGTGACGGTAAACGTCATATTAGCGCTAATATTACCTAGTGGCTGCCCGCGGGGGCAGCACCTACCGGGAGACGAAAAACGTAATGAGGGAATTCGGCACGCGACGAGGCGGAACGCGTGCGAGTGAAAATGAACCAGTAGAGGATTAACTACCGATACGGAGAGCCGCAGGTGAAGGATCGGCCATCGACGCGCCTAGCCAAAAGTGCGTAATCAGCTACCGATACACGAGCCCAAAGTCGAGAGTTAGAACCCGATCGCAGAGCTGTGCTACGTTTCCCCGAGTTTTACCAGAGTGCGGATTCGAGCCGAGTCGGAGCTGCAACAGCGGTGCCTTCGCCTACCTGGAAAGCGTGCGTGAGACTGCGCGTGTGAGAAGTTTCGCCAGCGAGGGCGAAACCGAAAACGCGAGCTTCCGCACATTAAAGACAGACTTTCCCGCAGTGAGAGTGCGAATCGTTTCTTTCGTCTTCGTACGTCTGCAAAATAAAGGTGAGCTGGCCAGCTTAATTTCACGGTCGCGATATAATTGCTACGCGACTCGACAAAAAGCGTGCATGTAACAAAGAGCGGCGAGCGATCCGACACTGCATGTTGTTGTCGTGCGCGCGGCATGTAAACAAACACGCGGGCCGAATGTAATGTAACATTCAGAGGTAATAAAGAGTTTTCGTCTGTGATATTAACCTTATTCACGCCGTATTGATTTCACTCCTGTAGATAGTTGGTTGACTGACACCCGTTCCTTCTTGCTCTCCGACTTCCGTATTAAACATAGGTAATTACGTGCGCTTTTCAATACGATTACGCGGACAAAATTAATTAAACGGTAGCAACCCCATTACAATATGTAAGCTTTACAAAATTTGTTATTCGCTGATTTTATATAATATACAATTATCGCAAATAGTGTCGTCAAAAGTTATTAACTAATAAAGTTAATTAACCTGATATTATAATATTTACAATAGAAAATTAATAAATTTTTATATAACTTTATAGTTGATTCAATTTAGAAGTATTTTCTAAGAATGAATATTTAAATTAGTTAATAACATTTGAATTATAACTAATTTTTCATATTAGTAACGGTTTTTCCTAATCTTATAATGCAATTATTAGATTAATTATCTAAGATTCCTAAATCATAAAGCTATCATTATCAAGTATAAAATTAATACTTTCGTTCTATATACAGCTTATTGTTTAAATAAATTATTAATTGTTTATTTACTAATAACAGTTATTATTCAGCTGTTATTAATGAAACCAATTCTTACTCATGTTCTATACTTATTCATTTTGCATATTTACATTTTTCTAATAATTCATATTGTTAGCGTAAGAAATAAATCAATTTTGCATATTAAAATCTATTATTATTTCATAATTAAATGCAATTTGTGTTATTATATTCTGAATCTATGTACTTAAATTTATATAATAAATACTTTGTTATATTAAAATTATCTCTAATTAACATTGTAACGGGGTTGGTACCGTTTAATTATTTTTATTCGGACGATCGCGTAGATGGGTGCGCGTAATCACCTATATCAAATACGAAAGTCGGAGAGCAAGAGGGATCGGGTGTCAGTCAACCAACAAATCTACAGGAGTGGAATCAATACGGAACAAGCACGTCGAAAGTACTGGTTAATATCACGGACGAAAACTCTTTATTATCCTCTCTAAATGCTACACTAGAATTGGCCCGCGTGTTTATGTTTACAGTAGCGCTCGCACGACGACAACATACAGCGTTGGATCGCTCGCCGCTCTTTGTTAGCAGAGCTATTACATGCAGGCCTCGCTTGGAGTACGGAAAATTAGTTATCATGCATGCAATCGCGGTCGCGAGATTAAGCTGGCCAGCTAACCTTTATTTTGCAGACGTACGAAGGTGAAGGGAACAATTCGTACTCTCACTACGGGAAAGTCTGTCTATTCTATGCCGCGGATCACGAGTTCGCGCGCACACGGTTTCGCCCTCGATGGCGAAACCTCACACACCACACACTCTGGATTCCGCAGGTAACGATCCTGCTTTTTCTGGCTCAGGTCTGCGCTCCGTGTAGCTCTGTAACGACAGCCTCTCGATCTCTCTCGTGCGCACAGGTAATTAGCTCGTCGGTCTCGATTTCCGTGGCCTCCGTATCGGTAGCTGATTCTTCACTGGTTCGTTTTCAATCGCGCGCGTTCCATCTGCTCGCGTGCCGAATTCCGTCGTTACATTTTTCGTCTCCCGGTAAGTGCTGCTCCCGCAGGCAGCCACTAGGTTAATCAATCAGCGCTAATTTGACGTTTACCGTCACAACATATTTTTCTTAATATCCAAAATCATTATATCTATATCTATTACTTTGTGACGTCACGCTATTTATTTTGATTCGACTCTTATTTGTACACAATCGAGTAAACAGTGAGGTAGCGCCGCTTGATGTATTGATTTGAATGAACAGATAGATACGTTAGACTAGTTGCAGTAATTCAGTGATTTAATAAATAGCTCATAAATAGGACCGTCACAGTTATCACTTTTCACTCACTTTTTTCACTTTTCACTCGCTTTTTCCACTTAAAGCACCTCGAAGATCATTAATAAAACACCTTTTATTACAAAAAAACTAGCCCTTGGTATGCGTACATAGGTGCCAGAACGACATTCATAAATTTTCGCGCGAACTGACAGCCGATGCTCAGTCACATTGATAACCGCCAAAACAAAAGAAAAGGGCATTTAAAAGAGGTGGTTAAGATAACAATTTAAATTACAGTGTGATCTGGGAGCTTGAATAATATATGTTATATATTTTATTCTATTTTCACATTTATATACATTTCTGAGTACCTCACTATTATTGCCATTGTAAACTCGCTGTCACCGTCCATACAATACACGCATTTATATAGCTATTTTCTTTATATAGTCAAATGCGTTAATATTTATTCTTGCATCTCTTGTTCTGTCATTTTATAAATGTTGTTATGTTTGATTTGTACATTTCTAAACTGCCAGACGGGGTTCCACCTCATTGGCGCAATAAACGACCTAATCTAATCTAATCTCTAATAGATGCATGCGGTCCTATATCGATGATTGCTCAATTTGAGTTTCATTACTAGGGATGATGCCAATACAATTAAAGTTGTAGTATGCATTTGGGAGATATTTTTTTTAAAAACAAAAAAAAGGCACGCATATTTTAAAGTTATTTAATTTATTATGGCTGACGAGCGTATTTTGCAACGAAGTTTGAAATAATTTGCAAAAATAAAAAAAGACCAATCGTATACTAACATCTTGTTCATAAAACAGGAATTCTAAGCGTAATCGGAATTTCATGTACAAAATACATATAGGATACAGCAAAAAAAAACAAGGGAAAAAAACTTTAGGAGGCGCTACATAGTTGTTAACTGTAATACGCCGTCGCTACCATCTCTCGCCCCTCCATCATCGTCTAAACCTTTGATTGACTCACAGTAGTACCGTTCATTGCATCAATACGGCACGCGCCACGACTTACAGTGACACTCGTTTGGTCTCGCGCCTACTTACCAGACTATATAGTCTCGTTATAGAGACAAGTTGCCACTTTCGAATAGTTTTCGAGGAGCGTTTTAGTTTTGCTGAATACTCCGCTTTCACCGACCGGAAAAAGAAGGGTCTTGCTGAGTATCGTAGCTGTTGTTCCGTGTTCTGCACCGAGGTTACTTGAGTTGAAATCTCTGGGCGTACATAGTTTGGCAATCGCTGCATGAGTTTGAAGTTCGGATCGTTCACGGTGAGCGAAAAAATATAAAATTGAAATTGAAGTTAATTTCGTGGTAAATGGCTTCAGGACAATGCCAAAATAGGGTATACGTAAAAAAGTCACTACAACGATTACCACTCCTTTAAACCACCCTTAATACTGTACTCTTATACTGTACCATAAGTTACATAACTGTTAGCGTATGTTACACAATTCGGACAATATTTTAAAAAGATTTTTGCAAAAGATGATACTGTGGTGACTCCATACAATAACTATCAGCTACCGTAACATCCTTAAACTACCCCTACCAAGCATATTTACGATAATTAATACCCATTATAAGACTTCGTTTGCGGCTTCTTATTCGGAAAAAATTTTTCGTTCATTTAAATTTTATATTAAAATTATTGTTTTAGAACATCCCTAACAAAATTTTCAAAACATCTTCCATCCCTAGCGAGCATTCCTAAATCAAAGCTGTGAACGAAAATATGAACTTTTGAAATAATTGTTCAAACCGAATGTAATGGTTGAATATGAAACAAAATAAACATATTCCATAAAAAACCAAATGCCGAATACTATAACACCTCTATACTACCCTTACATATGAGGTGTGTTCAAAAAGTAAGGTGACTTTGTATTTTTAAGAAAAAATATTTATTTATTTATCAATATTTATGTTCTCACCTTCAAAGTAATCCCCCTCAGATACAATACACTTATGCCAACGGTTTTTCCAATCCTCAAAGCACTTCTCATAAGCACTTTTCGGTAGCCTTGAGCTCTTCCAGCGATGCAGTCTTTATCTCTTCAATCGTTGCAAATCTCCGTCCTTTCATAGTATGGTAACAAGAAGAAGTCACATGGGGCCAAATCCGGTGAATATGGTGGCTGAGGCATGATTGTGGTGTTGTTTTTGGCCAAAAAATCTCTCACAAGCAAAGATGAGTAAGCAGGGGCATTATCGTGATGCAAAAGCCATGAATTGTTTTTCCACAATTCTGGGCGTTTTCTTCGTATTGCTTCTCGCAAACGACGCATAACTTCAAGATAATACTGTTTATTGACCGTACGTCCATATGGTAAGAACTCCTGATGCACCACGCCATGGTAATCGAAGAAAACAATGAGCAAAACTTTGACATTTGATCGAACTTGGCGTGCTTTTTTCGGTCTTGGCTCATCTGGGCTCTTCCATTGGGACGATTGGACTTTGGTTTTGATATCATAACCATATACCCATGATTCGTCACCCTTTTGAGTAAATCTGGGTCGTCGTTGATGTCATTCAACAGTTCTTGAGCGATGCTCATGCGACGGTTCTTTTGGTGAAAATTTAGCAATTTCGGAACAAATTTAGCAACTTCGCTGACACACGTCTCATGCCCAAAACGTTAGAAAAAATTTCATGGCACGAGCCAAGCGATATACCAACATCCTCAGCAACTTCTCTGATAGTGATTCGACGATTTTCCAGAACAATTTTCTTCACTGCTTGAACGTTTTCATCAGTTGTTGACGTGCTTGGGCGTCCAGAGCGAGGCTCGTCATTGGCATCTTCCCGACCATCTTGGAAGAGTTTGTACCACTTGTAAACATTTTTTTTACTCAGAATAGTTTCACCGTATGCCACCGTCAACATTTCAAGTGTTTCGGAGCATTTTATTTTATTTTTTACACAAAATTTGATGCAAATCCTTTGATCCATATTTTTCGATAGCAAGAAATCGCCGAGCACGCAAAACACTTATAACCTTTACGCCTCTCACAACCAAACAAAAAATGCTATAAACTTGATACTTGGTACAGATGTTCGGGATGAGTGTACCAACATAACAAAATAAAAAAATCGATAATCGAAAGTACGTTGCCCGTGAAATTTGAAAAGTCACCTTACTTTTTGAACACACCTCGTATTCTGTTACTTCATTATGCTCTTTATCTAAGACAAGTATGCTCGCAACATCTTATTAGATAATAAATTAAACGAACATAATGATTCACATTACGAATCATGCTGCATAGAGGATAAAAAAAAATTTTAATTTATCGCATGTACCACTAGCTATCTTACATTGATTCAATCATAGATATTTGTAAGAAAATTGAGTTTTTCACTTGACATTTGTAAATACACAAACATTATGAGGCAAACGGTTGATTTCATTGTTAACAACAATATAACTGACCAATATAAAAAGTTTCAGTTGTTGGAATTAATAATTATTACCCGTTAGCTATTTATTTATAAAGAGGGTTGCCCGTAACTCCGCGAATGTATGCAGCAACAACTATGTAATTTGTTATTACGCAAAAATTATGAAGCGAGCGGAGGATTTTATAGCCAATAACAATACCAGTGACTAATATAAAAAGTTTTAGTTTTCGGAATCAATAATTACTACCCCTAAGCTTTATATTTGTAAAGAGCGTTATCTGTAAACCCCTAATTTAATTTAACAACTAATGAATTATAGGGAATGCGCAGTTATTAGGCTGCCATTTGTTATTAGCCACTCCTTTTTTTAATTTTTTTGTATGTAATTGTTAAGAGTCATGTAGAAAAGAGGTGTACAAAGTTTGAGCGAGCGGAACGTTACGCAACTACCCCTAAATCAATTTAATATTATACACAATCAAGAAAATTTGGAGTTTTAATGCTCCCATTTGTTATTAGCCACTTAATATTTAAATTTTTTTGTATAAAATTGTTGATCGTTATGTACAGAATGATGTACACAGTTTGAGTGCGCGGAACGATAAGCAACTACCTCTAAGTTAATTTAAAAACGAAAGAAATGTTGAAAATTCTAAATATTATAAGTTTGCCACGAAATATTCTAATTTTTAGCAGGGAAAATAAATTGACACATGTGTATACAATTAATACATTTATTTTATTCTTAAAAATAATAATTTTTTTTAGGATATGAAAATATTAGTTGAATTTTTATCTGAAACACAAAATGTTTAATATTAAATATTGTCTATCGCAGATGGTATTTAGTTATGTTAATTTTTACTCACAGTGTCATTGTCTTCAACAGATGTAACTGTGCTTTCAATGTTTTATTTTCGTCGAGGAGACTCTTGACTTTGAGACGCTTCGCTGCCAGTTTCTAAAAAAAATTTATATTTATATTTTTATAAAATAGTTTATATTGCTGTCGTTTATATGTTTCGGTAACTTACATATCTCAGTTTCTGAATACGAATATCATTGTACGGTCTTGTTTGCCTGTAAATATTTAGAATTATTTTTATACAAATTTATACTCTCACACTCTCTCTCTCTCTCTCTCTGTTTCGCTTACTCTCTACCTCTCTCTCTCAAGATTTCGGTTACTCTCGGTCGAATTCTGTCAGTCTGTCTGTCTGTCTCTCTCTCTCTCTCTCTCTCTTACACTCTCGCTTGCGCGCTCTTCCTGTCTTATCATTTTTCTGTTTTTTGTTTACTGTTTCTCTCTCTGTTTTTCTCTCTAGATTACTCTCTCTCGCTCTGTCAATCGCGCGCGTGCTCTTCTTCTTCGTTCAACTCACTCTCTCTCTTCTTTCTCTCCACCACTCGCGTACGCCCTCTCTAGAGAGAGAGAGAGAGAGAGAGAGAGTTGACTAAAGAAGAAGAGCGCGCACGCGAGTGATATAGAGAAAGAAGAGAGAGAGAGAGTGAATTAATTACATCCCCCGAACATCCCTTGTTACCGTACGCATAAATCATACAATTGGCCCAATATGTTTTAGACTCCGCAGTATTATTTGGTGAAAATTTTGAATTGAACGATTGTATTTCTTAACGCTACTGCCAGGATTATGATATGAAACAATTTTTATTCATTGAGTCACCTTCAAACTACCCCAACGGAGCACTTATTATAAACTATAACAAATAAAATTTTATAATCGTGTATTTTTATAAGGCAACAATTTTTATATAAAAAACATTTTAAATTAAAGAAATCGGCAATGAAAATAATTTAAAAAATGTTCACCTTCCGGAAAATCTTACAACTACCCAACCCCTATTAAGAAAAGCACATTGTCAATACTCTGCAAGAACTAATCGTGAAATTTCAGTTTGGAAAGAATATTAGGCAAAACATTTCGACTAAATAATTGATTTTGAAAATATAAAATGTGCAAAATACAAAGAATAAATTTCGCTTATCGAAACGCCCTTCATCTACTCCTAACGAGCCTCATTACATCAACACTTCCCGGGCGTTAATTTTATGTTTTACTTTACCGTGAGCTAATTAGGCAAAAATCTTGAGTTCATTGACAGTTAACATTGACGGTATTATTGAAAAGCCTTCAATGATCTCTTAAAAAAGATATTGCTAATCCAAACACCCATCGTCCTCACCTTGCGTGCACGTTTTATTCAATGTTATATATAGTATGAATCAATTAAATTTAATATATATTTCTTATATGTGATACTTGCTTGAATAATAGGTTTTTTAGTTGATTCGTGAAGCTTCGACCAATTAGTCAAGGTAAGCTTTCTTGAACACTTGCGTTCTACTAAGGTATGTATATACATGCTGTTTCTGTATTTAACTAATTTTAATCTGGAAGACTAAAATCGTGTTTTTTTGTAAAGCTTAAAAATCTATATTATATATGTTATTTGTATTATCTAAACTTAATTGCTATATTTACTATATTTACTTGATCGTAATAATCCATTTTTATTTTAATTAATAATATGAAATTAATTATTTTAAATAGTAATATGTATTGCAACGAGGTAAGAAATTATATTACACTCTAAATGTACGATAGGAAATCAGATATTTATTTAAAATATGATATCTAATTATAATTAGATTGTAGACTTTGAAAAGATGTGAATAAAATATATGATTCCCATTGTTATTTAAAATTGTACAATCGGAAAATTTTTTTCTAAATAATAGCGGTTTAATCCTTATATGATGGTATAAATTATATGCCGTCGTTTTAGGGAAAAAATGACCTACAAAAAATTTCAAATGAAAACTATAAAGTAAGGTTTGTTATCAATTTAGATTATTATTCTTAGATTATATATTACCGTCAACTTCCTCTCTGCATTTTATAAGGCTTGAGACTTACACTTCAATGAATTAAAATTCACTGTCGTGGCTGCATTAAAAGTTGAATTGATTAAATTTTTCCGATTATCACATTGATAGGTGACAATTTGCGCAAGGCGGATTTGTCCCGTGTGTAGGCCTTTCAACAGCCGAGAGGCTTTTGACTCGGCAGTCAGGCTCTCGGGCACCCCAGCCTCTTCGCGCGTCAATAATGAAATCTCTGTTAATCTGAATCCAGCGTCCGATACCGCGATCGTAAGATATTCAATCGGACGCGTATATATATATATATATATATATATATATATATATATATATATATATATATATATATATATATATATATATATGTGAGGTTGGTAATGCAACGAGCGATGAGAGTAAGACTGTGTGCACAAGAGAAATCGGTTTGGCATGATTGTTTGCGGCGATCGTTAAGTTTGTGGTGTGAGTTGTGACGGCAATGACCATTGGAATTTTAGATAGCGTGGGCAGTTTTGTCGCCATGTGCTGAATGTCGAAAGCGACTCCGAACTTGCAACGGGAGATCCTCGAAGGTTGAGGGCAAGATCGTCAGTTGTTTGTTAGCCTCTGCTTAGTGCAAAAGCATGTTTCCGAGTTGTAGTTAAAAAATAAATTGCTATTCCTTGTACTTTCATTTCACGCTTATTATTCATTCCTATCTATCACACATACATCCCTTTTACCATCATCCCCACATGGGGGCTCGTCCTAGCCGATAATACGAGTGATAATAGGTGAGAGTGAAGGTTAGTTACGATTAAAGATTTTGCTTTGTGCGGCTTTGTGCGAAAAACTTGCTTGGTGCGGCTTTGTGCGGCTTTGTGCATCGTTTTGGCTTTGTGCAACTTTGCGCGACAATATTTTCGGCTCTGTGCGATAAACTGATTTGTGAGAACATTGGACAATGTTTTTTTTTTTTTCTTCGAAATCGTGGAGTGACGTTTTCTAAATTGTAAAGTGTTGCGCTCGTCATACTGGAGGGTGAAAGTTTAGTAAGAGCAAATTCATCGAATCGAAACGCGGAAAACGGAGCAGCGAGCGCTCCCGTAATAAAGCGACCGACCCTCGTACGGCCATCGCGTTTCCAGCCACCTCGACTCGTTAAATCTACGAATTCAGCAAGGAGTATGTCGGCAGAAGAAGTGCAACGAAGAGAGGCAGCCGAGAGGCAAGTAACAGAGATGCAGAATATGATGCAGCCGAGAGGCAAGTAACAGAGATGCAGAATATGATGCAGCAGATGCGGCGTGACATGGAAGAGATGAAGCGCGCGTATCAGCAACAGTTAGTGTTAGTGTGTTGTCATACTTTTCCGATTTGAGGGAGGCACAGCGTAATCAAACATTACCACCCTTCTCACTGAGCACCAACAGGTTGGCATAGCCCACTGTCTTTCACTTCTTCGCTTTCAAACATTTTTGGAGATCCGGAAGTCAAGTTTGCTGCGACATCCCTGACGCACACAGCGAGTCGGAACCTTTTTCATCTAAGGCGGCGACCTCCTCGAAAGGAGTACCAATCTTTTCAAGGTTCAACGCTCAAGGAGAGCGGAACTAAAGGCTTGACTCTCGGTTTGGGCGCGACGGGACTCTAGTTGCCCCGACGTCTGCCGCGTCGGAAGCACGCAGCATACAAATGTTACGAGATTTGCTTGACCTGGTACTACTACCCCGCAGAGGCCAACCCAAATTGGGATGTCAGAAGAGAGACTCAGCTAGGACAGCCAGAGGAGATTCCTGACGATCAACCATCCAAGCCTCCCCTCTTGGGCTCGCGTTCGAAAACATCCCACCCTGCGTACCTGTATTAAGGGATTTCTCCCACGACTCACAGGTCCATCGTTTCTACGTACCTAGACACGTCTTCCCATTGCGTTTCCGTCATCCCCGCTCACGCTGGTGGGTATCCGTCATTCGAAAAACTTGTTTCCCGATTTCATCCCAACATCGGATTTCTCTTTCAAAAGAGCGGCTCTTATGAATGGCTGATACTGGTGCTTGCTCTTTCGATTTGGTGTTTTGACTTTTAGGTCAGGGCGGGATCTCGTCTAGCCGACAAGCCGAATCCCCAGGCAGTTTTCAGTATTCATGCCGGTCATGCCACATATTTAATTCAAAACTCCGATAAGAGGTTAAGTAGGGGAATTCGCGTTCCAATTGTCGAACTTCAGAGTTTATTTCTGAAGTTCAATGTTCGAATTATCGTTCAAAAATTTTTAAGCTTATACGCTTCTGTAGGTTTAAAAATTAGGTTATTGTGCGAGTTTTGGTCCTTTGGTTAGGGACCTTGTAAGAGGCGGCGTCTTTCTACCATAGTTTGTAACTATTTTTCTACGCTTTCTCTTTGTTATTGATGCTCCTTCCCTGGGCTCTATGACTTTTCAAAGGCTTTGTAGATTTTCCTGCTGGATACTAGGGCCGTTTCCCGGTATGGCCATGTATGGCCCTCCTCTTCAACGGCCTCTATTAATGGCTTTCTTAGTTCCCTTATATCTTCGTAGTTAAAGAGAATATGACTTTCGCTTTCTATTTCTCCACAGCTACACAGTTGGTCTTCGCATAATCCTCTCTTGTGGAGATATGACTTAAAAGCACCATGTCCAGTCATGAACTGGACTGTGTAGTGATTGGGATTTAGCCACCTCTTCTTTAATCTATCCTTGATTACTGGGAAGTAACAGTACGTTCTCCTGCCATTTGTGGCTGACTGCCATCTCTCCTGCCATACCCTTTCGATTTCATCGTTGATGAGTTGTATGGCTTTCGAGATTTTTAGTCTGTCCGATCGAAGTTCTTCCGATTTAATTCGGGTGTCGTGCCTTTTAATCAATTTCCCTTTCCTGACGCAGTACTTTGCAACTCTCGCGTCAAGCTCTAGAGCTATTGGTCGGGAGGCTGCAAGCACGTGCGCCGCTTCATGAGAGATCGATTTGTAGGCTTTGAGTATTCTGCAAAGAACTGATCGCTGCAATCTTTCTAAAGCAGATTGTTGTTTGATGTTAGTTCTTTGCCACCAGCCCGCAGCGGTATATGTAACTTTCGATAATAGGAAGCCATTGTATATCTTTTTCATAGAATTAAATTTTAGGCCCCAGTTCGCTTTTGCTATTTTACTTAGCTTGAAATAGGTGTTATTACAGTCTTGAACCACGTTTCGAATATGTTCTTCCAATCGGAAGCCCTTCGACATCATGATTCCTAGGTACTTGACTGTTTTGTGCGTTCTAATGTTGTCTTTCCCAATTTTGACTGTAGGGTTCCTATTCTCGCTTAGCTGGCCTTTAAGCTATATTAGTGCTGATTTTTCCACTGCCAACTTCATTTTGTCAAATTTGCACCAGTTCGTCATTATATTAATGATTTCTTGGGCTTGTCTTTCAAGATCAATGCGTGTCTTCGCCTTAATGATAGGAAGCACATCGTCTGCGTAGGCTAGTATTTCGTATCCTGCGTCCCTGATTGCCCGGAGTGGTTTGTCAAAGATGACGTTCCAGCCTACCGGTCCAAATACTGAACCCTGTGGGCACCCCTTCGTTACTGTTTTCAATGTTTCTTCGAAGTGAGCATATATGCCCACCTCTCGATCACTGAAGTAGCTCTGGAGGAGCTTATAGATGTTCTTCGGGCAATTTCTTTCTTTCAATTAGGAAAGCAGGCTTGGCCACCATAAGGCATCGAATGCTCCTGAGACGTCTAGTGGAATAGCGGCTACGTACTTGGTCGACGGATCAGATTCTGCCTCTTCTACTATTTCATGTAGTCTTCTAATGGCGTCCTCTGTGGATCTATTTGCCTTAAAGCCAAATTGATCCTCCGAAGACTAGTCCGAGCTGTTTAGAATGTTGGATATTCTTTGAATCACAAGCCTCTAGAGTGTCTTCCCCGCTATAGGGAGTAGACATACGAGTCTATATGATTTAATCTCGTTCTCGGGTTTTTCAACCCCTTTGAGTAACGTGATTAGCATTCCACTTTTCCATCTTCTGGGGAACACTCCGCATTTTAAGCAGGCGTTGAAAAGTCGCGTCAGTTCCTGGTGTAATGGTTTTGCGTTAACAAGCATCTCTGACTCTATTTTATCTTTACCTGGTGATTTCCCTGCCTTGTTCGCTCTAAGGGCCATTTCGACTTTCCTTGTTAGAAAAAGGCATTGCGTCGCAGGTTGCTGGAACCTCCCGCATATATCTGCGAATTTCTGCATGTGCATCGTTTTCGCAGCTTTGGTCGTCATCAGGCATTAATCCTTCTAGTAGAGCCATGCTTGTTTCTTTCCAGTCTTTTGTAACTGAACCATTACGGTTAACCGTGCACATTGCTTTTGAGATTCTGACTTTGTTGGATGCTTGTTTGTATGGATACGCCCAAGCGTTCTTTTCGCTTTCAATAGTGCAGAAGTCTCGCCAGCTATTGCTTTTGGCTCTTTTAATAGCCGTTGCATATTGGGAATTCATTTGACTCAATTTTTCAAGTGATCTCTGGAGGGTTTTCCTTTGTTTTATATTCGGTCCTTCCTTGTTTTTCAGAGCAGCGATTTTTTGTTGTCTTTGTATCGCTCGCTTCTTACTTCGCAAGTCAGGATTCCACCAAGGTTGAGAGCGCGTTCTTCTCATTTTTAATGAAATAGAGTCCTTTGCTGCCCTTATCAGAACCTCTTCAAATTTTGAAAAATACGTTTCAATGTCTTTAGGGGTTTCTAAGGGGAGTTTAGAAAGGTTCTCTTTCTCGAATTTACAAAGTCTCCCGAATTTCTCCCAATCAGCTTTTCTCATATTAAACCTTGGTTTTAATGTTTCTTCGGTTCGTATGAGTCTGGGTGGCTGTGAGGCAAAATCCAGTTCGATCACTATGGGCCTGTGGTCACTGGTGGTCCACTCTTTCACCGCCCAGCTAGCCAAGAGGTTTGACAGGTTTGACGTGTGTAAGGTTACATCGATGTCCGTCTCACCCCCTGTACTACGGCACGTTGGAAGTTGGTCCCTCCTGTTGGCCTCAATTAGCCCGTATTGGTCTATGAATTCTTCAATGACTGTTCCATTCTTGTCCTGTATGTTAGACCAGATCTTTGACTTGGCATTTGCATCCATTCCAACTAAGACTCTTTTGCCTTTCAATTGCTTTAGAGTCTCAGCTAGTTTGTCAAGATAGGTCTTACTGCTGTGGCTGAACTGGTAGTAGATGCTTATGAAGTAAATTTCGCCAAAGGCTCCGACCACTTGTGCGCAAACACAGTGGGAGTCACACAGGTTAGAAATCTTGGTAGCAGTGACCTTGTGCGGATTGTAGAGTATCGCAGCTTGAATCGTTTCGCCTTTTTCGGCTCCATGAATGGCTGCGACACTGCCCATACCTGAAATCGCGTTATTCCAGTGATATGGTTCTTGTACCTGTATGTCAAGATTTCTGTCTGTCATGATTTCTCCCAGCTCATCGTTGGCTACTTGCCTTTTGTTGAGGTTCAATTGTATGATCCTCAGTTTCGGGCCCAGTTCAGGGTTTTGTTGTGCGTTCAATTTAAACCTCTTAACTGGTGCGCTTTGCTTTCGTCAAGATTGTTTGGTTGCGAAAGAAACTGAGTTTACGCCGGAGTATTGGAGCAGTGCTCTGGTTTCTCAACGGTCGCCTCCTGCTTACGTTTCCTCGCCTTTCTGAACCTAGAATGGTTGACCATTTCGCTTTCAAGGTACAACGCAATGTCTAGTTATATATTTCCTCCTTTGAGATCGCTGCTGGCGATTCTGGAGGGTGGCTTTCAATTTTAGTTCTGGCGTTAACGTGCGCGTTCAATTAAGCGAGTGGCGTTCGAGTGCGAGCAGTGAGTACGTGTGTGTGTTGACATGAGCTTCGTTAGTTACCTTGTCGGGTTTCTCCATGGTTTCCCATGGCTCTTTTATTTTTCAATTGATTGGTTAAGCTAGTTATTTTTCTAGATTTTTAATCTGTTAGTAGATTAATTGTTTTGATTTTATTTTATTTCTTTTGATTTGGTTTAGTAATTTTAAATCTATAGTTTTAATTTGTAATCTTTAATCTTTAATCTTTAATCTTTAATTCTTTCTTATTTTTAATTTTATTGATCTTTGATTGGTAACTTTCTTAATACTATTTACTACACTACTGCTTATATTACTGCTTAAATTATTGTTAACTACTTAAGAACTAATTTGATTATAATATAACTTAAAACTACTTACGAGTGTACCAGCGTGTTTATCTTTCACGCTGGGTTTGATATTAATCAAACCTCGTTTTGGTCAAGTCAGGGTTAGGTGTTTGACGAATTGCAACCAAAGTAGCATTTAAATGAGCATGTTGGGTTTCCGCCTTTTCTATCATCTTAGCCTGTGTTCACCATTAGCAGCACTGGATCTGATGGACATTTAGTGCATGGTTTTCGCTTTCAAAGGGAGCTGACAGCCACTAATTTCACTTTCAAATGTAAAATTGTTTTACCTATTAGGGCTTAAGCAATTCCTTAGCAGGAAGGATGCTGCCCTTCTGTGGAAATATTTTTCCTAAGGGTATCGGCATCCGTAGTGCGTTCTAGTCATCGAGAGTTACTCGGCCCAATGGACTGTTCTCTCGCACAAAGGTGTCGGGCATTACTCCAGGAGCTCGAGGCAAAGAACTTTGGGTGGCTGCTATGACCACGGCCGAACTCTTTACCCACAGTAGTGGCACCTACCGATTGCCAGTCGATAGGAAGTAATTTCTTATCTACCCGAATTAAATTCGGATTGCCGGGACCATTGGTCCTCTGCGACTAGCTCCCGGAGCGGTCTCCCGTCCTCTAAGAGGGCGCGCGGTACCACAATCCTACGAGATTTCCCCTCAAGTGACTCCCGGATTTTGGCTTTTCTGGGCTCGAGTTGAGCTCTTGGGGTGTGGTAGACTCCGCGTTGAATGTTTGGGCGTTTACAGGCCGCGCCTCATCACGTGTTGTCATGGTCCGTGTTGTTTCTTTTGTTTGGCCGGTTGGCCTATTGCCCTGGGGGCAAGCGTTGTGTGTTTTGCCTACTGTTTCTTTACAGAGACAGCGTTTTCAGCCCCACCGCGTGAAGGTACACACATCCGCACTTGTGATTGCAAGTCTTCGTTCAAATACACATTGCATTCACTTCGGGTCGACTAGCATTAGTTGCTTGTCGAGGGCAATCGGTGACGCATCTTGTACTTCAGCATTTGTATATGCCCGTACACAAAAGAGAGAAGTTTTCGACGTCCTCTACCAAAGCAACGAGTTGTTTGTTTGAGGAGTCTCCGTTCTCTGTTGAGGAAGACAATTACTTTTCGCCGCTGTGACAAAAGATTTTTGCACAAAGTGACCTGGCCAGCCTTGCGGCTTGCCATATGGTGCACTATGTGTATCATCTGTTTTTGTTAAGTGGACCATAATCGAGCTTCCTGAGAGTATCGTGATTGCATCGTGCCGCGTATCAGCAGCTGCGCTTGGCGGAGATTGAGCGTCTAAGAATTGAAGAAGAAAATAAGAAAAAAATCGCAGATGCACAAGCTCTCGCATGCAACCGGTCGGTGATAGCAGAAGGAGATGAAGATGCGAAAATAGATTTTATAAACACGCAAGTCACAAAGGTACCGTTTAACCTCACAGTAAATATGCTCGAAAAATATAATCCAGACGACATGAAAACGAAAGTCGAGTCGTGGATTGAAACAGTAGAGCTGGAAGCGCAAGTGTACAACTGGAGCGCGCTAGAGAAGTTTTTGGCGACGAAAAAAGCGCTTGAAGGACCAGTGAAGTCATGGCTGGCGATGCAGCGAGGAATCAATAATTGGCAGATTTTGTGCGACGCGCTAAAAGAAGAATTCTCGCGACGTATGTCGTTTGCGGACGTGCATGGAGCATTGCGTAAGAGAAAGAAAAGGAAGAAGAATCGGTGCTGACCTATGTGCAAGAAATGGAGTGCATAGGCAGGCAAGGTGGTATCGCATTCGATACATCCCTTTCACCATCATCCCCACATATATATATATATATATATATATATATATATATATATATATATATATATATATATATATATATATACAGGGTGTCCAAAAAGTAACGATACACCTGAGAAATTTTCTAAGCCGGTTATTTTTTTAACCGGGTGAAGGTTGTTCTTGAAGTAACTTTTTACGAGGAATCCCATGGTAACCTTGGATTTGACCTTGAACCTCATTTTCAAGGTTATTTTGAGGTCAACTTCATTTTTTTTAATGGGTACCCCTATTTTTTATGGCGGAATCGAAAAAAGTGAAGACTCTCATATATGGATGAGTTGAGGTTTGAGGTTAATGTGACCTCTAGGGGTCAGATGAAGGTCAAACTGTGGCTTTGTAATAGTACCGGGATTTTAGTGGTACAAGGAAGCAAATAAAGGTCATGGAAACCCTCATTTTCGACAGCGGCAATCGAAAGAGCGGAAAATTTCACATCCAAATATCTACTTAGATCATAAGTCAAGGGCGAACTTAAAGTTTAAGGTCAGTCGAAGGTCATCCAAACTTAAAGACGCCCTAAAATTTTTTAAAGTTTTTTTCATAATGGAGAAGGGTATTTATTTAGTAATTGCCCATCGGAGATCCGTAACCTTGAATTTAACCTTCAACCTCATTATCAAGGTTTTTTAAGATCAATTTTTTTTACTTTTAGCGTTACCCAGGAACAACGACGTGGACGTAGTAAAATCTGTCCCCTTGGGGTGCTTTATTTTCGTGAGTTCCCCTCGCCTCTCACGATCGGGGTGCTTGATTTTCGTGAGTTCCCCTCGCCTCTCACGATCGGGGTGCTTGATTTTCGTGAGTTCCCCTCGCTTCTCACGATCGGGGTGCTTGATTTTCGTGAGTTCCCCTGGCCTCTCATGTATGATTTATCTTACATCAGCACATCTTATTTTAAGTGCTCGAATTGTTCACCGTTCACTTCTTGACAGTAAGCTAATCGGTGGTAAAAAGCATCAACAGCATTTTGGATCATTTCAGTGGGAATGAGAGCTGATTCGTCTATGATCCTTTGACGTAATTCGTCCAAGTTTTGGGGTTTAGTTTTGTATACCCAATCCTTTAGATAACCCCAATAGAAATAATCTAAAGGCGTCAAATCGGGGGACCTAGCTGGCCATTCAATTGTGCCTCTCCTTCCTATCCACCGATTATCAAACACCTCATCTAAGTAAATTCGAACGTCTCGTCCATAGTGAGCTGCAGCACCATCCTGCTGATACCATGTATTTTCGAAGTTGTCTCCGACTATTTCTCTAATTGCTGGAACTATTTGATTACGAAGCATCTCTTCATAATTTTGAGCGTTTAAGTTACCATCAATAAAGAATGGCCCTACGATTCGATTATTCACTATTCCAGCCTAAACATTCAACTTCTTCGGATATTGCGATTTATCTTCTCGCATCCAGTGTGGATTTTCCGCAGCCCAGTACCTGCAATTATGTCGATTTAATGTTCCGTGAAGTTGAAAAGTTGCTTCATCAGAGAAAACTATGTTTGATAGAAGATTTGGATTTTCAATTATGCGTGCCATCATATCTTCACAAAACTCAACACGACGATCGAAATCGTCTTCATTCAACTTGTGAACCAGGTGTACTTTAAACGGATGGAATTTTGCTGTTTTTAAAATGATATGTACAGACGATGTACTTATGTCATGCTCTTGAGCAACTCTGCGGATGGAATTATGTGGATTTTCAGTGAATGATAATAGAACATTTAATAAATTCTCTTCATTTGTTGCTGAGCGTGGTCTGCCTGACTTAGGTAGATTTCTGACATGGCCAAAATTTACAAACCTTGAAATAGTATTCTGAACAGTAGACACAGCAATTGGAGTTCTATTAACCCGAAATGTCTCATTAAAAAGATTTCTCACTGCCCTGTAAGATCTTTCTACTCCACCCCAGCCTCTCATCATAAGAAGTGATATTCTTTCTCGTTCAGTGAGGCATTCCATTTTAAGTCAGCGAATCGAAATTTACTCAAAAATCAATCAGAATTAAAAACAAAAAGTTTGCAACCCAAATAAATGTTTTCAAAAAATGAAAATTATAATTTGAGTACTTTTACAAAAAAGTTCTACCACAGTCCGACTAATGCACTAATGCTTTATGGAGATTTTCGAATGGTAAAATCTTTTCAAATATGTTGCTTTTTTAAATATTAATTTTTGAAAATGCAATTGTCCCGAAGAATAAGCTCAAAACGATAAAGTTAGGCATAGTACATTTCCTAAGGATAGAACCAAGTGAAATTGTTAGTGGATTTTCAATGAATAGGTATGGGATAGTAACCTTAAAAAGTTTAACCGGCTAATCAAGTTATTAAGAAAATAAGCGTAAAAAATCATTGTTGATAGGCGAGGGGAACTCACGAAAATCAAGCACCCCGATCGTGAGAGGCGAGGGGAACTCACGAAAATAAAGCACCCCAAAGGGACAGATTTTACTACGTCCACGTCGTTGTTCCTGGGTAACGCTAAAAGTAAAAAAAATTGATCTTGAAAAAACCTTGATAATGAGGTTGAAGGTTAAATTCAAGGTCACGGATCTCCGATGGGCAATTACTAAATAAATACCCTTCTCCATTATGAAAAAAATTTAAAAGATTTTAGGGCGTCTTTAAGTTTGGATGACCTTCGACTGACCTTAAACTTTAAGTTCGCCCTTGACTTATGATCTAAGTAGATATTTGGATGTGAAATTTTCCGCTCTTTCGATTGCCGCTGTCGAAAATGGGGGTTTCCATGACCTTTATTTGCTTCCTTGTACCACTAAAATCCCGGTACTATTACAAAGCCACAGTTCGACCTTCATCTGACCCCTAGAGGTCACATTAACCTCAAACCTCAACTCATCCATATATATATATATATATATATATATATATATATATATATATTGTATATATATAGTATATATATAGTATATATATATATAGTATATATATATATATACTGAGGAGTAACTATGACTCTCTTAAGGCGGGAAGTCGACCTACAGATGAGCTCCGCTTAGAAGGCATATTCTGGTGGTGGCGCATGCTGAGTGGCTGTGATAAGTGGTGTATTCCATAAAAGAGAGGTGAAAGGACACATGGAACAATAAGAACATACAAGGAAGTGCACCGATTACAGGATAAAAGTGTTTTTTGTGGAACTAACCTCAAAAGGGGACTAAACACGTGGCTGAGACGAGAAGACGTCACCCTAGTGTGGGGAACAGTCGCGCCACATTAAATTATAGATCGGGAAGATCCTTACAGTACGGGGAGGAAGCAGAGACACTCCGTTAAGAGATATAGATAGGAATAAACCCTTCAGGGTGAGTTATAATAGTGACTACAGAAACCTAACCTATTGCCGCCAGTGCGATTGAGGCGCCCTCTACGTGGGTGGCTCCCTCTGGTCTGGTGGAGAGTGCGCAGTGCCGTTAGGCTAAGTGCGGGCAGTTTGAAAGGGACCGAAACCGAACAATATCCCGACCCCTAGAAAGGAACTAGATTAAGTGATAGGCAAAGTGCGCGAGAGTTAACCGAGTTTGAAAAGAAAGGACAAAGGATAATTAAAGATAGTTGCTCTCCATACGTCGGATCTGGGTCCTATATTCGATTACGCGATTGGGCAAACCAGGAGCGAAACGAAGGGTCGTCATTATACCAGCTAGTACAAAAAGCACGTAAACGGGAGCAGTCCCAAAAGTGCCGGACCACTGTCGGTAAGATAGGGAACTGCCGTGTCGACGGACGTTAACTAGAAAGGAACAACAGTCTATCCCAAAGTGCCTTCTACTGCTAGAAAGGAAGAACACTGTGATATCGACGGGTGACAACTAGGGACAGAAAGAGTAGGTAAATATCAGTCCCAAAAGTGCCGGACCAATGTCGGTAAGGTAGGGAACTGTTGTGCCGACTTACGACAGCTAGAAAAGAACAATCTATCCCAAAGTGTCTGCTACTGTTGGTAAGGAAGAACACTGTGGTATCGACGGGTGATAACTAAGGACATAAATAGTGTAGTGTGCCCTGCCACTGTCGGTAAATTAGGGAACGGGTGTGCCGACAGAGGATAATTGGTGATTGTACAAGTTCCACAAGCAAGCCGTCGGCGACGTAGGAAACTTGCGATACCGTTCGACGGTAACTGACCCCAATCAGTACGACTAACACCGCTGAAACCGCTATTGCCGGAAGGTGGTCAAAACCAAAAAGGACTATGAGTAGTAAGAGTCATGGAAGGCTTAAACACCTGGAGACCCTAAGTCCTGGGGAACCCCCAGATCTGGGATTATCACCGATGAATATTGGGAACAAAGGAAAAGGCAGCGTAAGAAAGGAAGGTGAAAGGACTATCACTCAAGACATCGAAGAAGTCTTCTCCCAGGGCATTGATGAGGAAAAGGTCAACGAAGTAGAGGAAACACTGAAGGGTGAATTCTATTATTTAGATACTATTGATACATCCAGGATGAATAAAGACCATGCTGCGGGATACGAGAAAGCGATAGCAAATATTAAGATGACCACTCAGGCGTTAATCGAACAAGCGAGACATATTGCCAAAGAAAAGTCTATAGGTAAAGTTTTGGCCACTTATGTGAAAGAGACCAACAGAAAGCTGGTTGGGAGAGAAAGAGAGCAGCATCTGCAGACCATCAAACAGACTATGCGGGTATGGGAGGAAAAGGCTGAAAACCTAATAAAGGAAGTCAGAGACGAGGCGCAAGAAAGAAAAGAGAAATATATACTAAGGATTGCAGATATTGTCTCATAAAAGGTTATTAAAGAACAGATGGCACGTTTGGAACGGCAGGAGGGAATGATAAAGGAATTGAAAAATACAATGAAGAATAAGGATACCCCTGTAGAAATCGTAGAGAAAACAATAAAGAGAATTGAGGAAGGGCAAGCAGCGAGAGCGGAAAAACAAAAGGAAGACATTATATTATCAATGGCGTCGATGGTCAAGAAAGGTTCGTCAGTATTGCAAAGGGAAGGAAAAGATAAGGAAGGAAACATACCGGAAGGATCGTGGTCAGAAGTGGTTAAAGCGAAAAGGAAAATTAAGACTACACGAGGACAAGAGATTACAATAGCGGAAACGGAAGACATCATCATAAAGCCTTCGAATGGAAATCCACAGAAATACGCGAATGCAGAGGAAATAAAGAAAAAGATCCAAGATAACATCGATCCTGACAACTTTGGAATGGCAGAGAACTGCTGTTACGAACAAATGCAGTTGTAGTACGGACAAGGAAAGAAGAAGCGCAGAAAGTAATGGAGAAAATGTAACTCGACAAGTATGGACTATCGGTATGGAAGAAGCCAAAACTTTTCCCCAGGATAACGATATATGGAGTACCGGAGGAGCTGCAAGAAGAACAACTAATTAAAAGGATAGGTGGGATGGTAATTGATCCAGAAAGAAGGAAATTGGTCAAGGTCGTGAAAAGAGATAGAATTAGGAACGGTGCAGGTATGATGGTGGTAGAGGTGCCTGGTGAAGACTATGAAAGGATTATGGAAAATAACAGAATCCGCCTCGGTTGGACCATGTGCCATATGGCAACTTACATCAGACCGGACCAATGCTACAATTGCCAAGGATATAGACATGCTGTAAGATGTGCACTTGACCTGGTTTGCGGGAAATGTGCGGGGAAACATGAAACTAGATCATGTAAGTCCCAAGCAAGGAACATGTGCATAAATTGCAAGGAAGGAGGACTTAAAGAATACAGCCATGCGGCGTTTGACACCACCAAATGCCCATTGCTCAGGAAAGAGATCGAGAGGTGCGCGAACCACGTGTGCTTTTCGTAGTGAGAGAAGTTGTAGTTGCGACTAGAGGGGTGACTCCCTGCCGCTTTGGCGGCCGCAATAAACATCTGCGATAACCAATTAAAACGTCAAATTTTAATACCCGCCTGTCAATACTAAAAAATATGAGAAATTCTGGGGACAAATTTCCAGATGCAGGTGGGTCGCACACGCCTAACAGAGACTATGAAGCGATGTCCCCTATGTATGTCTGCGCTATATGTAATAGAGCATTCACGACGACAAATGGTAGAGGCCTGCATATGAAAAGGGCACACATCACCCAGGCGAATGAAGAAATAAATATTAATAGAAGAAAAGCGAGATGGACAGAGGAAGAGATCATGCAGGTGGCTGAAGCTGAACTGGACATTGAGGGCGAGGCAGGAATCAATGGTAAAATAATAGATAAAATAGGGAGCGAGAGGACAATCGAAGCAATCAAAGGACTCCGGAAGCAGGAGAGATATAAGCTTATTCTTGGGAGCAGACGAGAACTCAGAACAACTACAGGAAATGTGACCGAAGTACAAATACCGCAGCCTGGAACAGGTGCTCAAGGATCAAATAAGTCCAAGCAACTCTCAGAATGGATAGCAAGAGTCATTAATGATAAAAACCTGGCGCTGGAAGCGGAACTGAAACAAGCAGCGGAAAGGGTCCTACGCAGCGAGTCTTCGAATAAAGAACTGACGGAATGGATTCGAAAGATGGTAAAAAAGGATAAGGAGGAGAGAACTAGACCGGAGGTTCCCCATAACAGCAGGCAAGATAGGATAGGGATATCTGAACCACATCAGATTTCAAATAAAAGGAGGAAACGGCACGAATATGCCAGGTTACAGAATCTCTGGAGGAAAAACATGTCTAAAGCTGCCCACATAGTCCTGGATGGGGATGCCGAGACGACGGATCAACCCACGCTGGAAGCCCAGGAGGCCTTCTGCCGTCCAATTATGGAAAAGATTGGAGAGGATGGAATTATCTCTGGCGAAACGGTAAATGGTAGTAAGGACGATTCGGAGGAACATCAGGATTTGTGGAGACCTATTACTGAAGAGGAAGTTCGGTTGGGTAAACCACAGTCAGGAACGGCGCCGGGTACAGACGGAATTACTACAGCAATATGGACATCAGTATCAGCAAAAAGCAAAGCGCTTTGCTTTAACATAATTATGTTAAGGGAAGAATGCCCAGAAATCTTGAGCAACTCTAGAATGGTCTTCATCCCAAAGGAGAGTGCTACGATGGACCCTGCCCTGTTCCGGCCGCTGTCGATAGCCTCAGTAGTGATTAGGCACATGCACAAGATACTTGCAATGCGAGTGGGGAAAGCAAACATACTGGACAACAGGCAAAGAGCATTTATAGTAGCAGATGGAGTGGCGGAAAATACATCATTACTATCTGCCATCCTCAAGGATGCAAGGAAAAATCTTAAACCATTATGTTTGGTTATCCTGAATGTGAAAAAGGCCTTTGACTCGGTATCCCATACAGCGATCGCAGAAGCAATGATAGAGAAAAAGCTTCCCATTGAGATGCGAAGATACGTTACAGGAATGTACAAGACCGCAAGGACTAGGTTTGAAGTCCGGAAACGGTTTGGGAACTGGATTAGACCAAGCAGGGGAGTGAGACAGGGGGACCCCCTGTCCCCGCTGCTATTCAACTTCATGATGGACCGGGTTATTAGGAAAGTGCCCGATTGGACGGGCTACAGAATGGGAAACCAACGAATAGGAATCCTTGTGTTTGCGGATGACCTGATTATACTGGCGAGCACCAGAGCCGGTCTTCAATTATCTCTGAAGAGGATAGCGGAGGGGTTGAAAAGGCAGGGCCTATCAGTTATGCCGGCGAAATGTAGGTCTCTTCAATTAATGCCATCAGGAAAGGAAAAGAAAATGAAGGTTGTTACTACCCATCCGATGTCGATTGAAGGAAATCCCATTATGCAGCTGGGAATAAGTGACTCGTGGAAATATCTAGGAATAGGATACGACTTTTACGGACCTACCAAGGTGAAAGTCGAATTACACGAAGAATTAAAGAGAATTACCAGAGCGCCCTTAAAACCCCAGCAGAGGATGGCGATACTGAAGCTATTCTTGATACCGCGCTGGATTCACAAAACTATGTTGGGCCGAACAACCAATGAAGATCTAAGAAGGATAGATAAAGAAATTAGAAAGAGTGTGAGAGGATGGTTAAGGCTCCCTACCGATGTACCACTGGGCTATTTCCATGCACCCATCAATGAGGGGGGCTTGGGAATAATGGCCATGGAATCCAGGATCCCAGAGCTTACAAAAGATAGGATTGAGGCATTGCAGGTCTCCAACATGACGTGCGCGGCGAGTATATGGTCCTCCAGCTGGGTACAGGACAAACTGCGGTGGTCAAGAAGCCTTAGGAGACAGAGTAAGGCCTGGACTACTTCGCTACATGCTTCAGTGGATGGTCGCGAATTATCGAGTACGAAAAGATGTGAGGGGTCATACAGCTGGGTGAAGGACGTAAATGTCGCCATACTTGCTAAGGACTGGATCAGATATCACCACGTTCGTATCAATTGCTTGCCGTCCATGATAAGAATGACAAGAGGGAGAAGAGGAACTGGACAATTAGGCCTACGCAGGGCAGGATGCCTACTTCCTGAAACCACATACCACATCGTTCAACAGTGCCCAAGGACGCATGGAGGAAGAATACTCCGACACGACAACTTGGCACAAGCACTGACACAAGCACTAATGGAAAAAGGATGGTCTACTCAAAGAGAAGGAATATTCTACACAAATGAAGGTATCAGGAAACCAGATATTATAGCGAAAAAAGGAGAAGAGTGCTGGATCATGGACTGCCAGGTGGTTGCTGGGGGAATAGGTATGAGGAACTCGCATATGCAGAAAGAACAGTACTATAGGAGAAATAATCAGCTTCGACGAATGACGGCGGAACGTATGGGCCATACAGGAGACGTCAGGATGGCCGCGATCACAATCTCGTGGAGAGGAATATGGTGGAGCGAGTCGTACAACTTTCTCAAGCGATGTAGATTGCCCAAAGTTAAAATCAAAGGACTGACCACAAGAACTATATTTGGATCCTACATGAATTTCAGGACGTTCAATAGAGCAACGTACAGGATATTACATCATAGTACCAATGTATAAGGAGGAACCATCCATGTTAGCCACCTATAGAGGTGTTTCCAGCCCAGACTACGAGGAAGTATGGATGGTGACCAGAAACTGGTGCTTCCTGGGCCATAGTAAGGATTTTTCCCTCCTTGAGGGCGTGAGCTTAAACTCGGTTGAGGGGAGGATTACAGAGTTGTTATGCCCTGCAATAGTAGGAAGGGGACCATGGGATACAGGAATAGTAAGGACCAGGAGGGGGTAGGCTTATTTATAGATGTGCTTCTTGATCTTGTGCCTCCACGACTATGGCGTCTTCTTTGGGTATGCGGAGGAAAGTAGGATTCGGGGAGGAACACTGATGATACCCACTAGGATGACATACGAGGCTTGATGTTGCGGGAGAGCAGTAACTATTCAGTGGTCTGAACCGGTTTAATTAATATATATATATATATATATATAAAAATCATTACTTAGGTGGACACTAAAAAATTGAATAATTAGATTAATAAACGGTTAGAAATATATTTGTTGTAACCGTATATCAAAGAAAAATACGTTTATATCTACAATAAACTGAGAAATTCATCGTTTTGCAAATTATCTACGCGCGATCACTTATGAAGACACGGCCACATAAGTGCGATGAACATTATGTAGACTATCTGCATAAGTGATGTTAAAATTATGTAGACTGTCTGCATAAGTGATGTTAAAATTATGTAGACTGTCTGCATAAGTGATGTTAAAATTATGTAGACTGTCTGCATAAGTGATGTCAAAATTATGTAAACTGTCTACATAAGTATATATACATCTATCTATACATCGATAGAATAAGTGTTACTTATTCTATGTATACAAAAAAAATCCTAGAAATTTCTAATTAATAAAATTATAAGCAATGTTATGATTCCTACACGAATAGAGACTTAAGCTGACATGTCCGCTTAAGTCCAAAATTTTTGTCAGCATAAATCCCTCACTTATGCTGACATTTCGCACAAGTAAAGTGACTTATGAAGACACTATGTGTGACATGTGAAAAGATTATGAATGTATGCAGACAACATTTTATTTATAATATTAGATAGAAGATTAAATTTTTACTCAAGATCTAAAATGATACTTTGCTCAAAAGTTGTTAAAATAACGATATTAAAATAAAATATAATTAAATCTTTTGGTGTTTGGTTATGAATCAACAGCCGCAGGTCGAAAGCTTTTTTATTATTGCTCAATATATTGATAATTTTTCATGGCTACTGCCAATTCGTCTTACGAACAAACGATTGATCAACAAGTAATTTTAATTACAAATACATATTTTATGATTTTACCATAAACTTCAACTAGATGCTAAAACAGACCAACAGTTCACTTATTTCATTTTTCCAAGAACTTCCCGAGAACTACCTAACAAGTAGCGAAAAAAGTTGTTGCCTTTTTCACGAACTATCCAACAGAATAATTAGTTTATTGATTATCTTTGAAAAACTTTTGAAACCTTCGTTGGGCTGAGCAAAAAAAATGATTAACATATACTACCACTACCGATATAGCCTACATAAATATTTTAAACTGAAAAGAAAAAATACGAATCGATAGCTGTTTCATTGTCTACTTATCTTCTGTTATTAAATTAATTTCTCAATCTCTCCATTGTTCATAAAAAATTAATAATTTTGTGCTTTGTTTCCAGCAACTTTCAAGACCAATAACTTGATGACTAAGCTATATTTTTCGATTCTCGAAGATACAAAAAATTGTCCACATACTAATTTAATTCGCGCACATCATGTTATAATAATTTCATTATTTATTAGATACAATTTCAATAATAGTATTACGAATATCGGATAAGTGCACTATTCAAATGCGCAACCGCATGCTGATACCCAACCCAATGAAGGTTCTATCGCACGAAAAATATCGTTATTGACATATATATATTGGAATTGTGCAGTTCGGGGCGATTTTTTGAGGCGATTCTGTACTTCGAGTAGTTTCCAGGCATTTCAAGGAACTCCTCAAAGTGACACCATTGTATGGTCAGTTTGCGGAATTCCTCAAATTTCCACGACACTACGTCGCCCATGTTTAGCGGAGGACCATATAACGTCAAGCAACTTTCATATAATGAAGAAATGATATTTTCTCCGTTAAGTCTCCATGCAAGATCATCTAAAGCTAATGATGATGTGACGGTGTAGGCCGGTCATGGCCTGCACCGTGCGCTTATCTCCCTCTCCTTCATAGGCAAAGGCGCACGGCCAGCATCAAGCGCACGTTTTTACCACGTGCCTGATGCCTGCCCTTTTATTTTTCAGCTACGCACGAGAGCGGTGGAAGGAGAAGCCGTGGACGCGACGACGCGCTCGAGTATTGAGAGTGCGAGAGAGAGAGAGAGAGAGAGAGAAAAGCAATAGTTTGAGTATTGGGCTTGGCGCGCAGCACTTGTCGCGACGGGCAGTGCCGCGTGCCGCCGATTAGGAGGACAGTGGTGGGGAAGGCGTGAGAAGCCGACTCGCACGCACTCGTCACTAGATCGACACAGAAGGAGGAGATCGGCCGCACCGGAAGGATGACCATTGTTTCCCTGCCTCAGACCAGAGAGAAGGTGCGAGAGCCGTGACGACAAAGAAGACTGGGCCACGTTTTGCGCTAGTCGCCTCACCTGCAGCCCACCTGCCAAGCAGCAAACAGAATTTGGTCAGGTTTTGTTTTCTCTCCTCTCGTTTCTCTCTCTAATTTTCCTCGGCGATTCTCACGGTTCGCGTTGCTATGCCAGGCTTTCGCGAGCCGGCGTAGTTTTCGGCAGTGCGTAATTTAAGTGATTGTTTGAGCCGGTTAACGAGGTGTCATGGCGCTAACGTGCCGGTCATCTCGTTTAGAATAAGTCCGCGTGTTGTTAATAGTAATAAGTGATTTGTGTTCTCGTCGGCACTCGTGGTAGTGCGTTTATAATAAACGTGTGTTAACGAATTGTGTGTGAAGTTATTTTGCCCGCTGTTCTCCTTCCTGTTTTGCTTGGAGCGATACACCGCCTCCCTTGCCTTCCCCCTTTCAAATAATTAGTAATAGTGGTGAAGATATCGGCATTGCACGCCGACGCTATTACATGGCATCCCTTGTGGGGATGGGCAAAAGCAGAATTGAGAACAGTGTTTGTATGTGTGTGCGCGAATAGTTAGTAAGTAGCATTAGTAGTTACATTTTCTTTTTTTTACGGTTAATTCGGTCGTGTGGTTTGTGAAAGTGATTTTGTCGCGTTTTGTTAGCAAGGGCAAAGCGTGTTAAAACAACGCGCCTTTGTTTGAGAGAAAACGTGGAAATTCGAAGCATCAGTGTATCAGGTCGCGGCGCGCAAAGGTCGCTCGCGCCAACACGTGTTCGCTTCTAAGAATTTGAGCGTCCGAGTGTGTTTACATTCGAACGCTGCATTCCTTTCTCGTTCTAGGCAAGGCGATAACTTGCCGGCCTAGCACACTGAAGGAACATAGTTTTTGTATTCGTTTATTATTTATTTCTTTTTTTTGGTTGGTTACATAGTGTAGTTTTTCCGTTTATATTTTTCTTTTAATGTGTTAGCTGCCTGTTGGCAACTCGCGCGCGTCGTTGAATTTGAAAATAGTTTTTTTTTCCATTGAAAAGTTTTTTTTTTATTTGAATTTTTTTTTTTAAGTTAACGATTCGATCGCACCATGCCGCTTGCATTTAAGGATCGCGTAACCATGCGTAGAATTCTCCGCGATGCCCGCGTCAAGGAAGTCAAGCGCTGTATCGACTCGACGGAGCCGGTTGCCCTACTTGAGTTAATGCGTTACCGTGGTTTAGCGTTGCACGGTGACATGGACGAACTTAGGGAAAGGTACTTGCGCTTCACGATCGCGTCGGAGATGCCAGAGCTTGGGTCGCCTTTACAGCCGGGCGATTTTGCGTCGGGTCGCGTGCCTGATGTAACGCGCGACGAGTCAATGCATAAGGTAATTAATAGCGACGAGAGCGAGAATAGGACGGTCGAATCGGCTAAGGTTGCGCCGCCAAAGGCGGCAGAATGGCGATCACCAGGACAGGCGACACGATCACCCGACCGCGTTGCCGTTCTGCCTGAGCCAATTCGGCCGCCGGGCGAAAGGGTTATCACTCCTATCCCAGAGGAGGAAATTTTACCCGCCACCGCTACCGCTAGTGCGATAACACCAGAGGTAGGCGTACGCGCTGCAACTGCGCCCGAGTTAGAAAGACGCAGCAACGGTACTTTTAGTCAGGTTTGGGACGCGATAACAGCAGTCCCACGATGGATTTACCGGCGGGAGGTGCAGCAAAGTATCACTGACGGTACTAAAGCATTATATAGGGTAGAGAGAGAAGCTGTGCAAGGAGGAGTGGATCAGGCCTTGCAACAGGCTCAACGGCCGTTGCAGGCCGATCCGTCGGCCGGCCGCGCGACGCTGAACGTGCCAGCGGCCGCCGGCCCCGTCTATCAGATTCACCCAGGCGTTCCTCCGCGTGGAGAAAGGCCGATGAATCAGATATTATTCCCAAACAGCTCTCTCGAAACTATCTATAAATCGCCCCCGCAACCTGACACAGAGACCTGGGTTCGTAAATGGGAAAGGGCTGTACGCGCACCCTGTAGCGAATACACGCGCGCATCAGGTTTAGACAAAGTAGGCTCGGGCTCGGAGTCTAGAGCTTCCACGAGAGTGTCAAAGAGCAGGCCGGTCAAGGCGAAAACAAAAATTTTGCCGGACCATGGCAGCACGGTTGACCTCTCGAGCTCCTCCGAGTCAGAGATCGGGGACCGCAAGGAAAGCGTATCGCAGCATAGCGACAGGCCGATTAAAACTAAAACTAGAGAAAAAAGCCCGAAACGCGTTAAGTATATAAATGGCGTGCCGGCCGATGGCGTTAGTGCGTTGACAGCATGGTCGCTTCGTTTCTCGGGCGATGATGACATGAACGCGATGAGTTATTTATCAGGGTTAGAAGACTGCCAGCGTTATTACGGTATTTCGGACGAAGAAATGCTAAATGCTATTGGCACTACCTTTCGGGGCAAGGCGCGTTCATGGTACGAACTTAACCGTAAACAGTGGGCAAGTTTCTTAGGATTTAGAAAGAGTTTTTCGGCTAACTTTTGTCGCCGGCTTACTCGCGAACAGCTGTACCGAGAGCTGAGACAGAGGTCGCAAGGAGAGCGCGAACGTATTTCGGATTATGTAGCTGCTTTCCAATCAATTTTAAGATGCTTCGATCCTCCGGTATCCGATAAAAGACAGGTAGCTATAATTGTGGAAGGACTACACCCCCAGTACAAGCGCTTTCTAGAGACAAAAAGCTTTAAAAATTTAAGTCAATTTAAAGAGGCAGGATTAGCTCTAGAAGACCGTATGGCGGGCTGGAAAAGGTGGCAACGTCCACCGAGCGCGGATGTTACGCTCGTGCCGGAGTCCGCTTATTCCGAGCCTAAGAAGCCGGCTGGAAAGAAAGCGATCGGGGCAGTAGAACAGGTCGCGGGCGAATTAGAAGAAGTTTTAACAGTAGAACCGGCCAAAGAAACGCGCGCTAGCAGGAAAAAGGCAAAGGCCAAGGGCAAAGGGCCGAAGAGCGAAGTTGCCGCGGCTAATGCCCAAGGCGCGAAGCCGCAGGCGACAAACCGCTCTTCGCAGCAGGCTGCGCAACCGAACGTTGCAGCGCAATCAAACATTGCAGCTCAGCAGAACGTTGCAGCGCAGCCACCGGCCGCCCAGGTGCCGATGTTCTCCGCGCCGAGTTTGATTCCACAACAGCGTGGACAAGCTAATGGCGCTCAAACAGGTGCCGCGAGAGGACCACGTCCTTTTGCAGGCGCGTGTTTCGCGTGTGGTCTGGTTGGCCATCAGAGGTCTCAGTGTCCGGCCGCGCAAAATGCGCAGCCGATTGTCTGCTACAAGTGCAGACAACCAGGGCATTATGCAAATAATTGCCCACTGAGACCGACGGAGGCCAAGCCAGAGTGTCAGGTTTGCGGGACCGTTGGATTTGTCTTCCGAAATTGTCCGACTTGTAGTCAAGTAAGACAGGGAAACTCGGGTGCAGGAGCCGCCGATCGCTCAGCGACTCCTGCTTAAAGCAAATCGAACGGGCGATTTGGATAGACGAGCTGCTAAAAAGGAAGAGGAACTCGGTTGTTGCGTCGGAAATAAGGAATTCCGATCGCATCATTAATGTAAGGTTAGAAATAGAATCGGACACAGGCGAAAGAAAGCAAGTCGTCTGTAGACCGGTAGTTTTAGACGTAGATGAGAAATTAGAATCGGATGCAAACAAAAGTAAGCAAGTCGTTTGTAGGCCGGGTAGTGAGGTCGTTCACGATGTAGCTGACGAGAAGCTAGAGAAACTAGATCTCGTAGTTAATGGAGAGTCTATTTCCTCGGCGTTGGACGGGCCCCTAAAGTCAGAGAACCAAAAATCGAGCATTTCGCGCGCCGGAAAAGCCTCGATTCAACGCGTTAGTGCTAGGGCCGGTCATGAACAACGGGACGAGGCGACAAGCGGAACTTTGTTTAAGTACGATGCGTGGGATGCGGTCGGAAAGAACAAAACTCAGCTGAACGTGGACTCTTCCACATCTGACGACACGGCCGGTTCAACAAATTCGCGCATAGATAATGCGCACATATTTGACGAACCCGCCAACTCCGTAGCTTTGGGCAAGCGTCCGGTTGTCTGTACAGACGCACCGTCCGTTTCGGTGAGGGGGGAGACTGAGGATAGCTTAGTACCTTTACTAAGAACGGAAGAGTCGGATCAAGCGTTAGTAGCCGTGACAGAAAATAGGTTTTTCTTGAAGGTGAAGATAGGCAATGAAGTCTATAACGCGCTGCTGGACTCAGGTGCTCAGGTGTCAGTTGTAGGACCGAGACTTGCACAAAGATACGAGGAACGTTTGAGGCCGCCAACTATATTCGTGCAAGGTATTTCAGGTGAAAAAGCGCGAACATTAGGCGATCTCAGACTGTGTGTTGAGATAGGTGGTAGAATCGCCTGGCTGACCGTGACGGCCGTGTCAACTTTAAAACACGACCTGATATTAGGCGCGGATTTCTGTAAGAACTGGCAAATCAACATTGATTTCGGGAATCGTGCTTGGCGGTCAGGTGATCAGAGTGACTGGTGTCAATTTGCTGACGAAGGTAGTGAAGCAGTTGACGTGTTTGTGGAATGCGCAGGTTTGAATCGGTACGAAGAGACTCAGCGCGAGACGATCATGGCGCTCGTTCGCCGGATCGTCCCCGAGTCTGGCGATTCACCGGCAGTCACCAACGTTATCGAACATATTATCAATGTCGGTGACGCGCGCCCGATTAAAACGCCAATGCGTCGAATGTCGCCGAAAATCTTGGTTTTCCTGCAGGAGGAAACGATGCGCCTGTGGAAGGCAAAGATAATCAGGCCGTCGAACAGTCAATGGTGTAGCGCGCCGGTAGTCGTACGTAAGCAAGACGGCGGTTATAGATTTTGTCTAGATTTTAGGCCGGTTAATAAAGTGACAAAGATTGACGCTTATCCAATGCCAAGCATGGACTCAATCTTAGATAGGTTGCGCGGCGCGGTCCATCTTTCGAAAATTGACTTAAAGTCAGCATTCTGGCAGATTCCGCTCTCGGAACCGAGCAAGCAGTATACGGCTTTTGCAGTACCGGGATTAGGTCTCTGGGAGTTTGAAAGAATGCCCTTCGGTTTGGTGAACGCGCCAGCAACGTTCATGAGAGTAATGGACGCACTTTTCGGGCCTGAATACGAACCGCACGTTTTTTGGTATCTCGACGATTTGTTAGTAGTCAGCGCAGACTTTGAAAGTCACGTGTTTTGGTTAGAAAAGGTGTTAAAAAGATTAGTAAGCGTAGGTTTGGAAGTTAATCTCGAGAAATCGGATTTCTTCTGCACAGAAGTGACGTATTTGGGCTATCGCTTGGACAGCGAGGGTTTGCGACCGGACGACAATAAGGTGCAGCCGATTGTAGACTATCCGGCTCCGAGCAATGTAGTTCAGTTGCGTCGCTTTCTCGGGATGGTAGGCTGGTACGCTAGGTTCATTGAGCACGAAAGTGATATTAAAGTTCCTCTAACGAAATTGATTCGTAAAGATCAACCGTGGGACTGGGGTGAAGCTCAGCAAGCCGCATTTGAAAGGTTGAAGCGCGCGTTGACTGAGGCGCCTGTCCTTGCGCGCCCGGACTTCACGCGCCCTTTTTACTTGCACTGCGACGGTTCATCTTTTGCGGTAGGCGCGTGTCTAGTTCAAATATTCGACGATGGCGAGCATCCGATATGCTATGCCAGCCGAATGCTTAACACACATGAGCGTAACTACACGGTTAGTGAGATAGAGTTTTTAGCCGTTCTATTCGCGGTAAAGAAATTTAGACCGTACATAGAGGGGTCACACTTTATAGTAGTTACTGATCATAGCGCGCTTACGAAAATTTTGAATAAGAGAGAACTTACAGGTCGGTTAGAGAGGTGGGTACTTGAGTTTCAGCAGCACGACTGCGAGATAGTACATAGGAAAGGGGCATTACACCACGTGCCAGACGCGCTATCTAGGGAATTCGAAGATGAATATGAGGTATGCGCGTTTGAGGACACGAGCGATAAGTGGTATCTGCAACGAATACAGGATGTGTTGTCTAGGCCGAAAAAGTATAGGACGTGGAGAGTAGAGGGTAACACGCTCTATAAGTTTATGCAGAACCATTTGCTCGATCCGATCACTAATAGAGAAGAGTGTGGGCGCATGGTAGTGCCGGTTGAGCATAGAGAACGCGTGTTGCGCGACGCTCATTGCGAGCCCTCCTCTGGACATTTAGGCCGGGAAAAGACTTACGATAGGTTAGCACGTGAGTACTACTGGCCGGGCGTTTGGTACGACGTTAGTACCTTTATTGCCGAATGTAAAAAGTGCCAGGAGTACAAAACAGTACAACAGGCGCCGCTCGGCTTAATGGGAAAGCGTGCAGTAGAACGCCCCTGGGCTATAGTAGCCACAGACGTAGTCGAGCTACCGCGTAGTAAAAACAGGTTTCGGTATATGGTCGTGTTTCAAGATCTGTTCACCAAATGGATAGAACTGAAACCGCTTAGGTCGGCAGACGGGCCTGCCCTCGCCGCTGCCTTGGAAGAATTAATTTTATTTAGATGGAAAACGCCAGAGTATTTGATAAGCGACAATGCGAAAGCATACAAGAGCGTGATCTTCCAAGGTATGTTGCGAGAGCATGGCATCGAGCATGTGTTGTGCCCCGCATATCATCAGCAGAGCGACCCGGTTGAACGCGTCAATAAGACGCTGAAAACTATGATCGCTATGTTCGTTGATAAAGACCACCGAAGCTGGGACCGTTATTTGCACGAGTTTAGGCACGCTTTAAATACCGCGACGCAATCGTCAACTAAGGTATCGCCGGTGTTCTTAAACTTTGGTAGAGATCCTCGGCCGGTTAAAAGTCTTAGAAGAGAGTTGGAAAAGAAGTTGCCTATCACGAAAATTGATACGCAAGCGTGGACGGATCGGTTAACGCGATTGAATGCGCTTCGAGACCTAGTGGCGAAACATATTGAAGAAGCTCAAGAAAGGCAGAAGCGTCAATATGATAAAGGTAGAAAGCAAGTACTTTTCCAAGTAGGCGATCTAGTCTGGCGGAAAGTCCATACGCTTTCTAACGCCGCCGCGGGTAGGAACGCGAAGTTAGATCCGAAGTATGACGGTCCGTTTAAGATTATTAGCGTAGTTTCACCCGAGATTTATGAGTTGCAAACAGATAGCAAACACCGTAGCACGAGAGTACATGTGTCGGAACTGAAGCGATACATACCACCTCGTAGCGTTAAAGGTTGTGAGTAGACTGTATATCTGTTTATTTTAATTATTTAACATTTGTGCTGTTTTATTTTGTTTGTAGGTTTTATATTATTAGTACTATGGAAGGTACGCCGATGGAGTCAGGGGCAGCCGCATCCGTCGAGCCTGATCGCTCTGCGAAATCCGTTGCCGCGATCGAGTTGAGCGCCGCGCTTCGCGCCGATCAGTCGATGGCGCTGGAGCAGGTGGATTCGAGCCAGGTTGAGAAACCTGCCGCTCTTCCTTCCCAGGAAGAGCAGGCAGCCTCTCAAGCCGAGGCTCAACCACTGCCTCCAAGTGCCTCGACTGTCCAGCTTGGCAGTGCCGGTTCGGGCCGCGACGTGCCGATTCCTCCCCCGTTGCCGGCGGGACCGGTCCCGGCCGAAGTGGGCCGCCAGGTGCGCCTTGCTAGGAGAGGCAAGGCTCCGCAAACGGTGCTCCGTTTGGCTAAGCCGGTGCAGACCTGGTCGGAGGCAGTGAGGAAGTGCGCTTCCTTCCGACTCACAACTCTCGCGATACGCGAAGCCGCGGAGAAATCTCGCGCGATGTCTGCCTCGGCAGGTTTGTTCCAGCCACCGGCTGGAGAGGACTCCCGGAGTGATTCGTCGCCGGACCGACTCCCCGCGGCCAGTTGCGCCGTTAGACCAGTAATTGGGAGAGCCGCGAAGACGCGCGCGAACTCGCGAAGACGAGTTGGCCGTACGCCGTTGCCATCTCCGTCGGCACGTTCCACGGGCACCAACGGGGTACTTGAAATACTTGACGAGGACGGTAGTTCGGCCGAGAAGAGTGCGCGGGCCGCTGATGTGCCTAAGGTGGCGCCTCAGAGGCACGTGCACGAACCTCTGCCGTGGAAGCCTCTCGAGCTTCAGAGGCTCGACCCGGCCTACCAGTTTGTAAGAACTGGTGGCCCGGGTGGCTTCGCACCGGCGGGTTATTCGGCCGACGAGAGAAGGCGCGAACACGAGGAGCGCGTGAACGCGGGACGGAGGCGAAATCGAGGTCGGCTCAACCTATCCTCGTGTAACATAGAGTCGCCGCTGCACTCGCGGGACCCAATGCCGCCGTCTTCGGCTCGCCTGGTCGCGGACGTTGCGTTAATTGACCCCGACCAACGTACCGGGGCTTCAGCGAGTCGAGCGGCGAGTCACATTGTGGCTCGAAGGCTTGGGCCCTGCGGGAGTGGTGTCGGCGCTATGGAGGTGGACGGGCCGCCGGTGCCCTCGCCGTCTCCTCTGTCACCGTTGCCGGTCCTCCCCGTGCCGACTGTTGAGCGCGCCTCGACATCATCAGAGGCGTGCCCACCAGTAAGGCGCGAGGGTGCACGCGCGGAAAGGTCGTTGCCGATGAATACGCCGGCTAGAGTAGGCGCCTCGAACCCTGAGGTCAGGCTTGCGAGGGGAGTCTTCCTCTGCGGGTTGACTTCGGTGCCGTGGGATGATCAACTAGATCTCCCACCGTACCGGTGTTTTAACTGTCGGACGGGCTCCCACCGCAGGACTGACTGCACGAGGCCGCCACTCAGACGCGACTTTTGTCGGAATTGTGGCCGTTTGGACACAATTGTCGACAATTGTCCGCGTTGTAGCCAGGCGTATTCACGGGAGCAGGCACAGTTGCGAGCGATTCGGGACGCCCCGGCCTCGGTCTCGAGTGAGCCGCTGGCGAGTGTGGTGTCTGTCCCACCAGACAGGCCCACGCCACAGCAGGCTCCTCGAGAACCGGAGCCCCAAGTTTCGGTTCCGCCGACAGTCGCGACGGCCACCTCGGGAGTGGCTAGGCCATCGTTCGGGAAAGGCGTATCGCGAAAGGCTGGCCCGAAAAAGCGCTCGGCAGCAGACGAGCGACATTGAGTCTCGGTCGCCCAACGGGTCGAGTTCGCTCCCGGCGGAAGTTGCCCCGATGGAAACATCGGAGGCGACCCCGCCGATAGCAGCCGTCGCGAGCGGTCAACGGCTCAATGGTGCTGGCTCCCTTACCACAGTGGCGGAGGAATTAAGAGCCCTCCGTCTCAAGAATTTGGAGAGGAGAGATTAGTTTCCAAAAGAAAGGTATGGTATTCTTTATGAGGCGGATACGTGCGTGTGGCGTCCTAGTGCGCCGTTGATTCGATCGAGTTTTGCGTTAATTAAAAGTTCTTTTTTTTTCGAATTCATTTAGAATAATCGTTTTGCTCTTGTGTTTGATGTTGTAAGACTTGGCGCGTATAGTTCGGTCATTGATTCGAATCTTCGTTTAAATAATGAATGATAATTGGCAAACATGAGCGTGTACACGAGAGTGTAGACCATCTGAGAAAGATTACGGATTTATTTGAAGTATATGAGATCAATCTACCACTCCGTTTTAGCACTACTCGTTTGCCAAGTAATCGTAGACCGGATTTTCACGCGACACGCATCTTTCGTCGAATTCTGGGTTATAATGGATAATTGGCATACATGAGAGTGTAGACTTTCTAAGGAATATTACGGCTTTATTTAAAAAATATCAGATTCATCTACCACTCCGTTTTAGCTCTACTCGCTGGCCAAGTAGTCGTAGACCGGATTTTCACGACCCTTGCAACTATGGTGTGGATTTGGGTTATAATGGATCATTGGCATACATGAGGGTGTAGACCTTCTAAGGAAGATTACGGCTTTATTAAAAGTATATGAGATCAATTTACCTGACCGTTTTAACTTAATTCCTCGGCCAAGTAATCGTAGACCGGATTTTCACGCCACACGCATCTTTCGTCGAATTCTGGGTTATAATGGATAATTGGCATACATGAGAGTGTAGACCTTCTAAGGAAGATTACGGCTTTATTTAAAGTATATGAGATCAATCTACCTGACCGTTTTAACTCAACTCCTCGGCCAAGTAATCGTAGACCGGATTTTCACGCCACACGCATCTTTCGTCGAATTCTGGGTTATAATGGATAATTAGCATACATGAGAGTGTAGACCTTCTAAGGAAGATTACGGCTTTATTTAAAGTATATGAGATTAATCTACCTGACCGTTTTAACTCAATTCCTCGGCCAAGTAATCGTAGACCGGATTTTCACGCCACACGCATCTTTCGTCGAATTCTGGGTTATAATGGATAATTGGCATACATGAGAGTGTAGACCTTCTAAGGAAGATTACGGCTTTATTTAAAGTATATGAGATTAATCTACTACTCCGTTTTAGCTCTACTCGTATGCCAATTAATCGTAGACCGGATTTTCACGACCCTTGCAACTATGGTGTGGATTTGGGTTATAATGGATCATTGGCATACATGAGGGTGTAGACCTTCTAAGGAAGATTACGGCTTTATTTAAAAAATATCAGATTCATCTACCACTCCGTTTTAGCTCTACTCGCTGGCCAAGTAATCGTAGACCGGATTTTCACGACCCTTGCAACTATGGTGTGGATTTGGGTTATAATGGATCATTGGCATACATGAGGGTGTAGACCTTCTAAGGAAGATTACGGCTTTATTTAAAGTATATGAGATTAATCTACCTGACCGTTTTAACTCAATTCCTCGGCCAAGTAATCGTAGACCGGATTTTCACGCCACACGCATCTTTCGTCGAATTCTGGGTTATAATGGATAATTGGCATACATGAGAGTGTAGACCTTCTAAGGAAGATTACGGCTTTATTTAAAGTATATGAGATTAATCTACCTGACCGTTTTAACTCAATTCCTCGGCCAAGTAATCATAGACCGGATTTTCACGCCACACGCATCTTTCGTCGAATTCTGGGTTATAATGGATAATTGGCATACATGAGAGTGTAGACCTTCTAAGGAAGATTACGGCTTTATTTAAAGTATATGAGATTAATCTACCTGACCGTTTTAACTCAATTCCTCGGCCAAGTAATCGTAGACGGGATTTTCACGCCACACGCATCTTTCGTCGAATTCTGGGTTATAATGGATAATTGGCATACATGAGAGTGTAGACCTTCTAAGGAAATTTACGGCTTTATTTAAAGTATATGAGATCAATCTACCTGACCGTTTTAACTCAATTCCTCGGCCAAGTAATCGTAGACCGGATTTTCACGCCACACGCATCTTTCGTCGAATTCTAGGTTATAATGGATAATTGGCATACATGAGAGTGTAGACTTTCTAAGGAAGATTACGGCTTTATTTAAAGTATATGAGATCACTCTACTACTCCGTTTTAGCTCTACTCGTATGCCAATTAATCGTAGACCGGATTTTCACGACCCTTGCAACTATGGTGTGGATTTGGGTTATAATGGATCATTGGCATACATGAGGGTGTAGACCTTCTAAGGAAGATTACGGCTTTATTTAAAGTATATGAGATCAATCTACCACTCCGTTTTAGCTTTACTCGCTGGCCAAGTAATCGTAGACCGGATTTTCACGCCACACGCATCTTTCGTCGAATTCCGGGTTATAATGGATAATTGGCCTACATGAGAGTGTAGACCGTCTAAGGAAAACTGCGGCTTTATTTAAAGTATATGAGATCAATCTACCTGACCGTTTTAGCTCTACTCGTTTGCCAAGTAATCGTAGACCGGATTTTCACGACCCTTGCAATTATGGTGTGGATTTGGGTTATAGTGGATCATTGGCATACATGAGAGTGTAGACCTTCTAAGGAAAATTACAGCTTCATTTTAGGTATATCAGATTAATCTATCTCTTCGTTTTAGCTTTACTCGCTGACCAAGTAATCGTAGACCGGATTTTCACGCCACACGCATCTTTCGTCGAATTCTGGGTTATAATGGATAATTGGCCTACATGAGAGTGTAGACCTTCTAAGGAAAATTGCGGCTTTATTTAAAGTATATGAGATCAATCTACCACTCCGTTTTAGCTCTACTCGTTTGCCAAGTAATCGTAGATCGGATTACCAGAACACATGCATCTCTCGTCTAATTTTGGGTTATAATAGATAATTGGCATACATGAGCGTGCATACGTTCTGAGGAAAATTACGGCTTAATTTTAGGTATATCAGATTAATCTATCTCTTCGTTTTAGCTCAACTCGTGTGCCAAGTAATCGTAGCCCGGGTAACCAAGACACATGCGTCTTTCGTCTAATTCTGGATTATAATGGATAATTGGCGTAAATGAGAATGTAGACCTTCTAAGAAAGGTTTCAGCTTTATTTAAAGTATATGAGATCAATCTACCTGACCGTTTTAACTCAACTCCTCGGCCAAGTAATCGTAGACCGGATTTTCACGCCACACGCATCTTTCGTCGAATTCTGGGTTATAATGGATCATTGGCATACATGAGAGTGTAGACTTTCTAAGGAAGATTACGGCTTTATTTAAAGTATATGAGATCAATCTACCACTTCGTTTTAGCTTTACTCGTTTGCGAAGTAATCGTAGACCGGATTTTCACGCCACACGCATCTTTCGTCGAATTCTGGGTTATAATGGATAATTGGCATACATGAGAGTGTAGACTTTCTAAGGAATATTACAGTTTTATTTAAAATATATCAGATCAATCTACCACACCGTTTTAGCTCTACTCGCTGGCCAAGTAATCGTAGACCGGATTTTCACGACCCTTGCAACTATGGTGTGGATTTGGGTTATAATAGATCATTGGCATACATGAGAGTGTAGACCTTCTAAGGAAAATTACGGCTTCATTTTAGGTATATCAGATTAATCTATCTCTTCGTTTTAGCTCAACTCGTGTGCCAAGTAATCGTAGCCCGGGTAACCAGGACACATGTGTCTTTCGTCTAATTCTGGATTATAATGGATAATTGGCGTAAATGAGAATGTAGACCTTCTAAGAAACGTTTCAGCTTCACGTGATTGGCTACTCGCGCTTCCTACCCTAGTATTATAGTTGCAATTATGGAAAAAATTAGCAAATAAAATTTCAGATTTTTATTGAAGGTATACTTATATTATAAACGAATTATATAATAAGAGAAAAAAGATTTTAGACGTTATATATATACTGCATTCTGTTAATAATGTTTTAGCTTAAAAATAATATATTCAATTTTTAGAAAATGCCAATTTATATACAGGGTGAGTCATTTTAATTTCCCCAGTCTAATAACTTTTGAAACAAGCAAATTACGCAAAAATGTTTCAGACCAAAGTTGTAGGGGTTCAAGGGGGACATCTAGGGGTGACTTTGAAATTGACCTTGAGCTTGACCTTGACGGTTTTCTCAAGGTCATTTCTATTTTTTTAATGGAAACCCCTATTTCTGATCTCAGGATCAGAAAGAGCGGGAAATTTTACGTTCAAGTATCTATTTAGTTTTTTTTCATAAGAACATAAACAATATTTCAGTTTTTACTTAAGAAATTGAAGCCGCTTTCAAACATCAAAAGGTTTAACGAGCATCGAAGACCTTTGTCGTACTTCTATTCTCAATGTGAAGCAAAGGTCAAATTCTTGAAAATTCTCTTATTTTTGTTACATTTCGAGGCGAAGCTTTTATCGCATATGACCGTTGTTAAATAAACTTCCAAAGAATAAGGGACTGGCCATGTACTAACGATGCTGATGTTTAAGATCATAAACTTCCTATCTTTAGCACTACCCAGGAACAACGACGTGGACGTAATAGGATTATGTTCCCTCTGGGGTGCTTTATTAACGTGAGTCCCCTTGCCTCTCACGATTCGGGGTGCTTTATTAACATGAATCCCCTTGCCTCTCACAATTCGTGATGAAACTAGAATAAACTTATTTCCTATCGGTTTTGCTCGAAATTATTACCATTTACGTCGATGCATTGCCTGAGCCTCTGGTCGAAGCTTTCAATAGTGTGCAGTAAGATATCTCTAGAGATTTGTCTACATGCAACTCTAATCCTTTCTATCATATTCTCCCTTGTTGTGGGCGCTTCGGCGAACACAGTATTTTTTAAGTATCCCCAAAGGAAGAAATCTGGGGAAGTTAAGTCCGGTGATCGTGCAGGCCAAGCAACTGGACCACCTCTTCCAATCCACCTTTGTTGGAAATTTCTATTTAAAAACTCTCGTACAATTAAAGCGAAATGCGGTCCTGCACCATCCAGTTGTATCTACATTCGACGTCTAGTCTCAAGATCTACGTCTTCAAGTAAAAGTGGGAGATGATCCCTTAAAAGTTCTAAAATAGCATTGCCGTTGACGTTTTCTTCAAAAAAGAATGGCCCGATGAGATGACCATTAACTATTCCACACCATACATTTACACTCCAACGATGTTGATTATCGACTGGTCTGTACCAGTGAGGATTCTGATCAGACCAATAATTACTGTTGTGACGATTCAATTGGCCAGTACTATGAAACGTAGCTTCATCAGAAAAAAGGACATAATTAAAAAAATTCGGATCCTGCAAAATCATCTGTAGAGCCCACCGACAGAAATTTACTCTGTTTCTCATATCATTAGCGTTTAATGCTTGCGTTAAGGTAATATGATACGGATGATATCTATTACTTCTTAAAATTCTAATAACGGTTCTCTGAGGTATTCCTGTTTCTCTCTCTATTTGTCGGCTGCTGATATGAGGATTTAGGTGAACCAATCCTAAGACAACCAAAACCCTAGCATCTCTATCATCATACTCATGTCTTGGTCGACTTCTTCGTAGATGCCCTTGTCGAGCTCTTTCTTCAAGACGATGAATGGTACGGTGATCAGGATGGCGCCTTTGTGGGTATCGAATTCGATACAACCTTGACGCTTCACGGTAATTACCTCTACATTCTCCTAAAATCCAAATCATATCAACTATCTCTGTTGGGGTAAAATCAGCCATATTTAAAAGATTTTTTCAAAAAACCTCAATACAAATCAATAAAGGCAAAGATCATAGAAAGATGATACAAATTAAATATTACTGAAAACAGAGGCAATATTGTCCAAATTAGATTTCATATGATCGATGGCAATAAGAAAGGTCTCTTATTCAAATATGAAGAAATAATGATAGTGATACAATGAACACAAGCATGGTTAAAACAAAAGTAATATTTAAAGCTTTTTCAAAATTGAAATCACGACTGAACGTATTGCGATTACTTTCTAAACGACTTCCAAATGTAATAGATTCTTCATTGAACATGAAATTTATCCTTATGTATTTAACTTTTACTCTTATTTCTTTGCAGAACATCAGATTGATACTGAAATAGTTTCATTAATTTAATAGACTTGTAATAGCAAATTATTAGCAACAACTTCCAATATTTGAAATTTATTAATAATAATCATACAGTCCGGTGAAAAATAAAAAAGGATAGGGAACGGAAACAAGAATAGTCCCGTAAAATTTAAAAAAATTAAATTTAAAAGATTTTTAAATTTAAAAAATTTAAATCCTGTAAAATTTCCTGCTCTTTCCGATTCCGAGGTCAGAAATAAGGATTCCCAATAAAAAAATAGACTTGACCTTGAGAAAGCCGTCAAGGTCAAGCTCAAGGTCAATTTCAAAGTCACCCCTAGACGTCCCGCTTGAACTCCTACAACTTTTTTCTGAGTCATTTTTTCGTATTTTGCTTACATTGTTCGATTCTTGTTCCAGGATAGTTTTGACCTTAGCATGACCTTAAGGGTTTATTTTGACCCATGTTAAAAGATGTTATCTGGATGTAAAATTTCCCGCTCTTTCCGATTCCGAGGTCAGAAATAGGGGTTCCCAATAAAAAAATAGACTTGACCTTGAGAAAGCCGTCAAGGTCAAGCTCAAGGTCAATTTCAAAGTCACCCCTAGATGTCCCCCTTGAACCCCTACAACTTTGGTCTGAAACATTTTTGCGTAATTTGCTTGTTTCAAAAGTTATTAGACTGGGGAAATTAAAATGACTCACCCTGTATATATGCTTTCTTTTCACAACAAATATCTTTTTTCTTTTCACAACTAGTCTTAAATAAATTTTCTAGTTAATAAGACAGCCTTATATATAGTAGTACTAATAAATTCACAGTTAGTTAAATATAAAGTGCAATTTATTTTCACCAAGTCAATATATCAAGAGAAAACTTCGCACATTTACGCTCGACCGGCTTCCACGACCTCTGCGCTAGCCAACGGCCACTTTTCTCCTAGTTCATATATTGAGGTACATCAAAAATACGATGGAGAGTTCAAACAGTAATAGTAGTGATGAAGAGCAAGTACAACCAAAGAGGTACAATTTGCCTATGCAAATGGGTCTTAAACAAAGTGGTGTCTGCCGTAAAACTCGAAAGAGATGGGAGCTTCGAATAGCAGAAAGCAAAAGTAAATCATATTACGTTTTTACATATTTTTTTTACAAATTCAATCATGTGCATTTTGTCAAAATTGAATTTGTTTCAAGAATCAAACATTCATTTAATTTGATATGTATTACTGATGAATTAATTTCAGTTTCTCTCAATTTCTTATTTAAAAACAAATCATTGCGAATTATTTAATCGATAATTAATAATAAAAAAACTGGAATTTCAGTAAGTTTTGTGCTAAATTTCAAGAAGAAAAGCGAGCGATATTTAGATAAAAATTATTATAGAATCTTTTCCTGCTCGATACGAAAGTTTAGCTTTGAATAAATAAAGTAAAAGAGACAAGACAATAAAAATATTAAACGAAAAATTATTTTAATAAATTATTGTAAAGTAATTTTGTTGTATTCAATTATACATAAATTAATAATTTGTCGAAAATGTACTTATATATAAATATTAATGAACATTAAATGAAACGAATGAGGTCGAGCGCGCGTGTTATCTCTAGTTTCGAAATAAATATTAAAATCTTTATACTTTGAAGGTGTCCTGGGAGAAAAAATAAAGCAGTGTTTTTTTGCATATACTCTCCTAAGCCTAGAGAATAATATACATAGCGTATATTTTATTATAATTTCAGCCTGCTTACATGGTTTAAAAATGGGAAAAATAATATATATATATATATATATATATATATTAGATTCGTGATTATTGTTTATAATAAGCCAAAAATTCAGTTCAAGTATGAAAAAACTTCTAAAAATACATTTGTTTCTCAACATTATAAGAATTACTTAACGTTAAGATTTATTTAATAAATATTATTCTCGACATTTAGAGATTCTAGTAAATATCCATTGAGAACAACACGATGCAATTATAGCAGCACCTTAATTATTCCGGGTTGGAGCACACGGAATCAATGCTCATACTTCTCTATGACCGGTCAATTAATATCTGGTACTTTACTTTTCTATCAATCCATGAATCCTAAATCATTCATCTTAGGCTTATCAAAAAACGTTTATAATAATGAACTTTTTATAATTTTTAATAGCTCACGACAATTCTTAAAATCTTTCAATACTTTTTAACTGCTTTTAATAGATTTCAATCATATTATATAAGCGTAAATATCGCCGAATAAGCGTCGATTTACTTTCATAATTATGGTATTATTACTTAATGATGCCTTTATAAATTGCTGTGATAGGATTCAAGGCAACAGCTTCAACACTACAAAGTCCTAAAAAATCTTTAAGCTCTTCGTCAGAACATGATCATCTTAGTCAAGAAGAAAGTAGTCGTATTTATGCAAAGAACGCTGATGAAATTAACCAGGTTACTGAAGAACAACTTTCAACAAACAGAAATAGTCCCCGACCTGACGAGTATGTAGCAGCTCCTTCTGAAGACGAAGACGGCGACGAGAATTGTAGTTTTCAGAATTGCTCTTTATATAATGATGAAATTCAGTCTGAAATGGACGAAAGTGAAAGTGATGATGACATTTTTACAAATCAGACAATAGACGTTTTTGATCAAACTATGTTTTATGAATCCAATTTAAAAGTACGCGATGTAATTACAATGATAACGGCACTATCACTAGATTTAAAACTATCAGATGTAGGAAAAATAAAATTAGGTAAATTCACAAAAGTTCTTGCTGGTAAAAAGTTTGATGATCTAAATCTCTCCAAACACATGATGAACAAATGTTTCTCATCGCAAGATGAACATGTTACTTACAATTTTTACTGCAGTAAATGTACGGCTGTGAAACTTTATTCTGTTAAAGCTAGTGAAAAATGTAGAAACAAAGAAATCGTTTGTCACAATTGCAGAGCCAAAATTAAAATAACATCAAGGTCATCAAATTACTTTTTACGCGTAGACCTAAAATATCAAATACGACTATTATTAACTGATCCTGTTATAATAGATGATATCTTAAGTAATGTACAAACTAGAAATCCCAATAGCCATTGGCCCAAAGGTGTAAATGCTGGGTCCATTCATACAAATATAATAGCTGATTCAAGTGATTTTGAGATTATGCTAACCGTTAATATGAATACAGATGGAGCACCACTAACTAAGAGCGGTAAAAGAGGATTTTGGCCTGTACAAATTATATTAAATGATTTATCTCCAAAACTCCGATTTCGAAATGTATTACAAAGTGGTCTGCTATTGACAGAAACGGAACCACGCAGTAATTTACTTGATATCTTTCTGAAGTGTATGTCAATGAAATGAATGAGTTGTATACTGAGGGCATAGCAATATCGTATAAAGGAAACGAAATCTTGTTTAAATTTTGTACCCACGCATGTCCCGTAGACTCCGTTTGTCGTCCTATCGTTCAGAACAGAATTCAATTTAATGGTTATTACGGTTGTAGCTGGGGATATCAGCTTGGAGAGTACATTACTAGCGTACGTGGTGTACGTTATCCTGTAAATCAAACTGAGATCGAAAGAACTAACGATAGTCACGAAAAAGACGTCCTATCAGTTTCTGAATCAGGCAAAGTAACTAACGGAGTGAAAGGTGCATCTGTTATGACACAATTACCTCATTTTGATATGGTATGGTCTTTTCCGTATGAGTATTTACATGCGTTATGCCTTGGAAGTGCTCTTCAAATTTGGAATGAGTGGAAAAATAGCGATTCGCAATTTAAATTAAGCAAGAAACATGTAGATTTTATTGAACAAAGGTTTTTGCACATAACGCCTATTCAAGAAATTCACAGACTGCCGAGAAGTGGTATAATCAAAGGATCTGCTAAACCTAAGGCCTCTGAAATCAAATCGTGGCTTTTGTATTTTAGTTTACCATGCTTACATAATGTTTTGCCTGAAGAAGCTTTAAAGCACTACAGCTTACTAGTAAATAGTGCTTTCACTGCACTAAAACCTGCGCAAACTGAGAGAGAACTTGAAAAATGTGATGATGACCTTTTAAGATTTGAAGTTGATTATGAGAAATATTATGGTAAAGAGAAAATGACATTTAACATACACATCCTTAGACATATGGTTAGTTCTATAAGAAAGACGGGATCCTTATGTTACAATTCAGCTTTTCCATTTGAAAGTTACATCTATACCTTGAAAACATATGTAAATGGTCCAAATGGTATGGATCGAAAAATTAGCAGAAAACATTTGCAGTATTTACTATTCAAGACAGGTAACACAGATACAATTTCAACGTCAGATAGAACTAAAATGTTCTGTTCAAATTTATTTAACCCAATTAAATTCAGCAAGTCTTTTCGTCACGGAGCGGATATTGTTTATTGCGGAAAAGGTCAGGTGAAGAATGTAGACCGATTTGGTAAATGTATGGTTTACAAGAGATGTATATACAAGAACACTGTTTATCACAGTGAGAAATATGCTAAAAGCAAGAAAACCAATGATTCTGTGATACTTCTACATTCAGGGGAATACGCAAAAATAATAAATATTATAGAATACAATGCCAAACCATTTATACAGCTACGAATTTTTAATATGTTTCCGGAATTGCCATTCGAAGACGTAGAACATATAAGAAAAATACAGTCTGAGCGCAGTAATAAAATTGTTCAACCAGTGAGTGATATTGAATGTAAAGTTTTATTGGTGAATGTCAGAAATGCGAGATACTTGTGCAAAATGCCCAATGATTTTGAAGTACAATAATTATTTTTCAGTGAAAATAATATCGTTTATACTTTTTAATCTATATTTTTATATCTATATATAATTCCAATACTGTCAATATGTTGAAATATATTTGAAGTAATCAAATTAATTGCGCTTACGATATACGTCTAATTACTTTAATGTTTACCGATACATTAGATTTAATTTAAAGCTAATAAAATAAATGTGATTAGATAGTTAGTTTCTTTAAACTTGTTAAAAAGTATTGGGATCTATTCAATTGAATATAACTGATCAGTGGGTTATATCAAAATGTATAAAAAGCTATTAACAAATATTGGATAAAATATGATTGAAGATATTGATGTTGACGCCTTTTTCGAACGCATTAAAATTTGTTAGATTAAATGTAATTGAATATTATGTTCTTTTGGAATTTATTCAAATATATTAGAAACTATAAAATAAAATATGATTGAATAGTGTGTTCTATCAAAAATGATTAAAATGCATTAAAAAATATTAGATAAAATGTGATTAAAAACATTCACGTTGGGACCTTTTTCAAATTTATTAAAAGTTGTTAGATTAAATGTGATTGAATATTATCTTCTTTTGGAATTCATTTAAATATATTAGAAATTATATAATAAAATATTATTAAATAGTGTGTTCTATAAAAAAGGATTAGATTGTATGAAAAAATATTAAATAAAATGTGATTAAGTTATTTGTCATTACATGTGCTATTGGAAGTTATTCAATATGATTGAAACTAATACGAGATTTTATGATTTGATGTGATTCCAATTAGATTTTATTAACGACGATTCAATTTTAATTCACATATTAATTAAAGATCAACAAAAATATTAAAACTGATTGGAAATTATTGAAATTTAATCAATTTTAATCAGAATCAATGGGCCATTTTTAGCAGGGTTAGCAATTGTAAATAGAACATTACAGTTTATAATGAATAACGATCAACCATTTGGTGGTAAAATAATGGTTTTAGGTGGCGATTTTAGACAATTGCTTCCGATTAAAGTCAATGGAACGCGCAGTGAAATACTAAATTTATCTATTAAAAACTCACAATTATGGACATTATTTTCATTATTTAATTTGAAAACTAACATGAGAGTTTTACCACATGAAATTGATTTTGCTAAATATTTGTTAGATGTTGGAAATGGAGCATTAAATGATCATGATAATAATATTAAGCTTCCTCAACAATGTATATTACCGCCAAATAAATGTATTGTTCAAAACATTTTCGGCAAGTTAATAGAAGAGAAAAAATTTGATAAAATTAGTCATTGTGCAATTTTATCTGCCAGAAATGCTGATGTAGATGAAATTAATGATAGAGTCACTAATTTGTTAGATAAAAGTACAGAGCATATTTACACGGGCATAGATAGTACTGAAAATTGTGATAATGGTGATATGGAAGAAGTACTTTTACCAGAATATCTCAACACATTGAACCCACCTAACCTCCCTCCTCATCGATTGCGTTTACGAAAATTTTGCATAGTGATGTTGATTAGAAATATTAGTCTTAGTGAAGGATTGTGTAATGGAACAAGATTACAAGTACTTGATTTTTCTAATCATTTATTAAAATGTAAAATATTGACAGGCGACAAGCGCAATAACATTGTATTTCTCAATCGAATTACGTTGTATTGTGAAAATCAATATCCATTCACGTTTAAATGACGACAGTTTCCAATTCGATTGGCTTTTGCTATAACTATTAATAAATCTCAAGGACAAACTTTGGATAAAATTGGTATTGATCTTCGAAGAGATGTTTTTAATCATGGTCAACTTTATGTTGCCTTATCTAGAGTGAGATCGTGGGATTCATTAAAAATTTATCTAGGTAATCAAAGACATGATTCCTTAGTTAAAAATTATGTTTATAAAGAATTGTATCATTAATATTTCAATATATTTTACGAATTTTTATTTTTATTATATACAAGTATATGTATATAATGTATTTTCATATGTCATTAGGTTTGAGCGCGCGAAGCGCGCTATGATGTTCTAGTAAACATTAAAGTAGATTGAGATTCATTCTACTTTAATGAATTTCAATTGTCATTTGTAGGATTCAGAAATAGACTCAAAGCGGATTGGATTTTCAATCCGGTTGAATGTTCTCGTTTTAGCAGGGAGCAGGAATAAAATGAGAAGAATAAAAAACAGTTGCTCGGTAGAGCGTACGGAAGTTGACTGCGTATCTAACTTCAGAGAGCCTATTGTTCTAAAAAGTGAACCATCGAAACTCTTCATTGCCGGCATCATTTCCGGTTTCCTTTTTTTCGGACAACGTGGCAAAGTGAGCATCGTGCATAATGTAATCCTGAGACAAATTTAGTTAAAAAACAGGCATACGCACTGAGATTACCAATTTACAATAATAATTGGTTATTATTTTTTTTTTTTTATTATTTTGGAATATCAGAATATCTACATTTTGGAAAATTGTTGGAGTGATACACGTGGCATCACTTACTCTATTAAAAACTTTTGAGGTAAATGGCCTGAAATTTTTATATAACATTGTAATATTAATTTTTATTTGATTATTCATTATTTTACAACTATTAAAATTATAACTCCAAATTTATTTCTACTATTTTTGTTACTAATAAATTTGGAGTTATAGTTAACATTTAATTAATTATCTTCTCTAAGCAACCGATTTTTGTTAACAATAAAATATTTACAATTGTATTTAATTATATTATATTAATCTAATTTTCTTGATATTAAATTTGGAGTAAAGCTAAACATTTATCTCTTTTTTTTTTTTACCTTACAATTTTAAAAATACCATTTTCAGCTATTACTCCAAATTTATTTATAATTCAATACCAAATACTACACTACTACCCTATTTTAATTAAATAATAATAAATAATTTATTTTATATAAAAAAAAATATATATATTAGTTTGAAATGTCATTCAAGGAGCACCCAATTTATGAAATTCAATATAGAAGTAAAAAACCAAAAATAATTATTATAACGATCTGCTCATTTATAAAAGGTTCTTGACAATATATAAATTGTCAGCTCGTTGAAAAATTACCTTTACTTTTTATTATTTTGTTTCAGATCACTAATCTAATCCTATTCAACGAGCTGCCAATTTATTATGTTTCAAGAACTTTTCATATCTCTCAATTTTTATTTATATAACTTCAGTAAAATAACTAGATTATCTGATATTTATTCTAAAGTTATTCAAAATATATTACTTTAGAACAAAAATCAGATATCATAATTATTGTATTGAATTTATATAAACTGAAATTAAAAGATATGAAAGGTTCTTGAAAAACTATAAATTGACAGTTCATTGAAAAGGATTAGATTAGTGATTTAAAACAAAATAATAATAAGTAAAGGTAATTTTTCAACGAGCTGCTAATTTGTTATTTGTCAAGAACCTTTCATGTCTCTTAATTTCAGTTTATATAAATTCACTACACTAATTATGATATCTGATTTTTGTACTAAAGTTATATATATTGAATAATTTTAGAACAAAAATCAGATATCATAATTATTGTATTGAATTTTGCAACGGTAGTCGATTCAATTAATCGAACCGTTCGCGATTCTGAATTTCGCGCGTTAGTTCTAAGTATTGAGAGAGAGAGGGGGCGCGCGATCTTTCAAATTAGCAGTTACGTCTCAGCTGTTGATACGAGAGGATATCGCCGGATTTTTATTTGCAAAGTTTTTCTCGCCGAGTAATAGTTTTTCTGGAACAATCTCGTGCGTGAGTGTGATAGCGATATTACAGTAAGTACGGGGATTCGGAGGCAGTTTGCAGCTGATAAGCAGAGTGAGGCAGCGCAGCCAATAATTCAGAGGACAGAGGCAGTTGACATTTTGCTGACATCAACAATTACGGCTGATCACCGTAATTGCACCGCAGGGTAGGTGCACCTCCCTTTATTATCGCGTGTCAAAATATATTTATTATTTTGTTTAGCCGCGTTAGCGTTGATAATTTTGTATTCGCGCCGAGCATTAGATCGCGCCAATTTTCGTATCTTCTCTCTCTCTCTCTTTCTCACCGAAAGTTAATTAAATGTAAATCCTGTTCGCGTGCGTCAGTCTTTCGGCCCGACAAAGACTGTATAGATTTTTTATGAATAAACTTTGTCAAACTTATTCGCCGATTTCGTCATATGATTTTCCTAATAGTTTAAGAAATTGAAATAGGCTTAGGTGTTAATCCTATTACGTCTAGGGGATTAAGCTGAGAAGGAGTAAAGTCGCTCACACTTCAAACTCATCGTGTGTCACAAGGCACGTGACTTAAGGTGAGTTCAACTCTGCTTGATCGAAGACAACCAAGTTAAGTCAGCTGACGTTAAGGCGAATACACGTACTAACATACGTGTTAACGGAGCGGCGGTTTGCTCTGCATCGTGGGAGTTTGCTCTTATATAAATTTCCCATTTTTGCAGGATAATCCCCCCGTTACAATTTATATAAACTGAAATTAAGAGATATAAAAGGTTCTTTTAAAATTTCAACAAGCTACAAATTTATAATTTTTCAAGAACCTTTCATATCTCTTAATTTCTATTTATATAACTTCAGTACAATAATTAGATTATTTGATTTTTGTTCTAAAGTTATTCAATATATATAACTGTAGTACAAAAATCAGATAATCTAATTATTTTACTGAAGTTATATAAATAGAAATTAAGACATATAAAAAGTTCTTGAAAAATAATAAATTAGCAGCTCGTTGAAAAATTACCTTTACTTTTTATTATTTTGTTTCAGAACACTAATCTAATCCTATTCAACGAGCTGCCAATTTATTATGTTTCAAGAACCTTTTATATCTCTTAATTTCAGCTTATATAAATTCACTACACTAATTATGATATCTGATTTTTGTACTAAAGTTATATATATTGAATAACTTTAGAACAAAAATCAAATATCATAATTATTGTATTGAATTTATATAAACTGACTTAACAGATTATAACGAACGGCATGTAAGTTCGTTATGTCTCTCTCTCTCCAGGAGGCCATCAAATAATAATTATCTATAATAATTAAGTATCATGTAAACATGTTTAAGTAATTACAGCGTGGACGTCAGCGAACGGGTAAGTGACGCGACTATCGACCGATCATCGATATCGACTCGCGGCGCGGACCTCGCTGAAAGGCGGCCCCCTTCGAGGAGGGAGAGAGAGGGTAACAAAAAGTAAGTCTGCTTCCGACCGGCAACGTGGAAGCAACCGGCAACGCGAGCTCGCGAATTACTGGAGAGAGCAATTAAGTTAAGCAGCCATACACGTGACAACCGCCAACGCTGTTCCTGAAGAGTCTTGTGAGCACCCGGTGGTAGCGCCAGTCTGAAAAAGCGTGAACGCAGGAAGCGATAACGCGAATACCCAATCCTTTATAAGCGAGCGCGCCGTGAGTTACTCACGAGTTAACCATAGAGCGACTCGTCCGTTTCTGCACTGTAAGTACCAGTTTGTTAACTTGGCTTCTCTCTCTCTATGGCTCTCTCCTCCTGCGTTGCTTAAACTGTGTATCCTCATCGCTACTTTTCCGCATAGTTGATTATTTCTTGCCTGTTTTCGTTCGGCCTACGAATAGTATTCCGTTACACGCGTACTGTCGCTTCGCCCGGTTTACAACGAGCAAGTGCGGTTGCCGTTTTCATCTCAGTCAAGTTACCGAGACATTTCGACCGGCTAAAGAGCCGACACGAGCAAGCGACGTTACTTTCTCGTTCGAACGGTGTGCGCCGGTTAGCCGTCGCCATGGTGCCTAACCGCTCTTAACATGGCGTGCGCGCGCAAGTCCTCGCTGCGTAGCGTGTGCGCAGCTCGTCGGCTGCACCGAAATTCGACGCGAGACCGTCCACGCTGCCGCTTATACTGCGTGCGAATTACGCTACCGTTTGTTGGTTAAATAAATGAATTGAACTCATCCCTTTGCTGTCTATCATTTTCTTCGATCCCTAGTCGTACATGCGATTACGCGCTTTAGCTTCTCTTTGGCTGTCGCGCCTCGTCACACGAAAGCTTACGACACTCTCCGCGGGCCAAGTTTTCGACTCGAGAAGGAGGCAACTGAGCTGCTGGACCCAGGACGTTCGGTGCAGGAGTGCCGATCTGCTCTGGAGAGCAACCTAATTTATTTCCCGCGACTTGATATTATATAACTGTTCCTGCCCAGGCGGAGCTGAGCAGAAACCCCGTTATAAGATATAAGAGGTTCTTGAAAAATTATAAATTAACAGCTCGTTGAATAGGATTAGATTAGTGATTTAAAACAAAATAATAATAAGTAAATTAAAGTAATTTTTCAACGAGCTGCTAATTTATTATTTGTCAAGAACCTTTCATGTCTCTTAATTTCAGTTTATATAAATTCACTACACTAATTATGATATCTGATTTTTGTACTACCCCGCTTAAAATTTCCATTTGAATTTTATATGAAATTTCATATAAAATATCATATGAAATTTATATCACAGTGATATGAAATTTATATAAAAATTATATGATATTCATGTAAAAATCATATGAAATTCACATAACATTTTCGGACAAATTTTGTATGTTTTTTATGTGAATATGATATGAAATCCATATGATATTCACATGAATGTTATGTGAAATTCATATGAATTTTATATCAATTTTCATGTGAAATACGTTTTTTATGTGTTTTTTATGTGAATATCACATGGATTTCATATGATATTCACATGAATGTTATGTGAAATTTATATGAATTTTATATCAATTTTCATATGAAATACCTATAACGTATTTCCAGTTATTTAAATTATAAATCTTTATTTTGATATAGTAAAAATAATAAATATTAAATTATTAGAAATATTGAAGAATGTATTATTAAGAAAGGTTTACTTTATTCAACTAATAATTTACAGAAGGGTTTACGGAACGTTTTAGTTACAAATAAATTAAATAATAGCTTGTTTGTTTTTTTCTCTAGTTTATCTTTCTAAAATTCATCCATATCTTTTTCTTTCAACCAGTCTAGATGCTTGACATATATCCAATATTTGATACATTCAAAAAAATAAAAAGTCCACGGTAAGTACAATTGTAAAAAACTCATTTTGAGTCAATGAGTCTGACCATTTTATTCATGAAATTTTATTTTTCAAAAGACCAGTTATAATTTATAGAAACAATCAATAATGCACCATATTAGGAAGTGCAGTGATATACTGTTTAGATTTTGTATCTATAAATACGGCAATACTCTCAACATTATCTGTATTCAATATAGAAACTTGTTCATCTATTTTTACAATTCTTTTGATCTTATCGCACTTGAAAAATATGTTATCAGTTTGTATAATCTTACATAGAATATATTCTTTGCATTTTTTATCGTCAACTACGTACTCTATAATTTGTATAAAACTACCGCATTTCATTTTTACAAAAGAATCATTTGAGCGGTATTCACGTTTATTTTTTGAACCAAACAAGCAATTTTTTGTTATCAGTCGATGATATGATTTTGTATCAGTTTTAGAAAGACCTTTTAATTGAATGAATTCATCTTTCGTATACGATGATTTTCCAACATATACGTTATCCCCTATTTTCACTGATTTTTGTGTATATCTTTTTTCTAATAACTGAACAAAATCTAATACTGATGAGTTTTCAAATTGCTTTAAAATAATTTGTTCCAAGGAAATTAAACTATTTTTATATTCCAGTCTACGGCACACTTGATGCAAAACTCCTTTAGCTGTTTTGATCATACGTAAAATTTTCCTATTAGTAGATTCGAAAGGGTAACCGTGATGTACAAAAAGTGGTCCCCAATTTAAAACACTATCAGGAATATGCATCAACTGGTGAACATTATACGTCATCGCTTTTTTTCCGTACAATATTTCGGTGCCCGCAACAAACTTTCGTAACAACAATTCAGCCTCTCGTAAATCAGATCGGCTAATGGAAGAACCCATTAAGGTTGAAACAGCTTGAATCAGTAGCTGCCAATGATCTTTGTATTTTTGAAAAGCCGGATTTTTCGACACAATTTCTTCAAAAATTGGCAAGCTAAAATACAGCAGCCAGTTCTCCCATTCTCTCGATTTCCAATTTTTTCTCTCGTCTAAGGAGCGAGGCAGTCGAGATAATTGCTTTGGCCCTTGAATTTTTAATAAAATTTCATTAATGTAGGAAATTTTACGTTTAAGTGAATATGATTTTTTAGATTCATCGAACCAATAGTATGCAAACTGCTTACAAATTCCCAAAAAAATGCAGTGCATCACATCAGGCACAAATCCTGAAATGATATTGAACCACGGAAGATGAATATAAGGTGATACTTTTCGCACTCCTTTGATTGAACCTGTTTTTGACGATGATATTTTACTCATTAAATTATACGTTTCTTCAGCCGTGCGATTTTGAGGTTCATTTTCGAGAAGCACATATTTGATTACTTTTTTTTTTTTACTTTTTACAAGTTCGCCTGGATGATAACACCAGTTACATCCGTAACGGCCATTAAATTGAATAAATCCTTGCATTGGTGTTCGCGCAATCGTATCCACACAACAACAAATTGGATAAAGTTTAACTGTTTTTACAATGCCATTCATTTTACACGGGATTTCTTCAACATTCATTGAGTGAATTTTTTTACAAAACATTTTCAAAAAAATTTTCATATTCGGTTTACATTTGCCATACCATAATCCGTTTATTATGGTATTGTTATATCTTTCTTCAATAGAAAGTTCATTTAATAACATTAGAACGGGCCAAATAGAATAATTATTACTTTTAAAAGTCGGCGACCCATCAGTATTAAAAATACTTGTAATGAAAGATTTTTTTTCATGAACAGATAATGATTCATAAAATTGTTTATAACATTTTCCGTCATAAATATCATTAAATATTTTTCCACGCTCTTCTAAATTATTCATTAGTGTTGTATAATATTCATGATTTTTTTCGATTAATAACTGAACTTCTTTTTCAATATTAAAAATAACAAAATAATTAACGTCATTGCCTTTTAGTGAAATATTCTTTTGACATTTATCACAATATACGCAATTTTCAAGAGGACTAAATTTACGAAGATAAATATTACACATATTACAAACAGCATGATATTCAGCATAATCTTTACGCCTTAACAACTGATCTAACTTATAACTTGTGTCAGGCAAAACAGGAGAGCTTACAAAGCTATTTATCATGGAATAAATGCTTTCTATGCAATTAATTGACAATTCAAACTTATCGGCTAATTTGTTAATAGCAAACATAATTTCTGCGGCGGAAACAGTAAAATGAACATTCACTTTTTTTATTAAATTGTACTTTTTCAATTTGTTTTCAAGTTCTACATCTTCTCCATTCTCAGTCGTTTTCCAAAATTCCTCTTTAATTTCAGAATTATAATCGGAATAATCAATATCAAAAAAAGGTGGTGTTGATTGAAATGTGTCTTCAGATACCTGAAATATAAAATATTTTTAAACTCAATTTGAAATATTAACATCTCTGTTAAAAGGAAATTGGAAACGCATTAAACAACGTACTATTGTTCATTTAGTTGGCTGATTTTCATTTAAGATTTTTTAAATTTCTTTCTAGGCATTAATAATCACTTACGCATCCATCATAGTGCACAGCTTCTATTGGTTGTTCGTAGTTCTCTATATCAAACAATTCACATTCACTGTCCTCATTAGACGACTGACATGTATCTCCTATGATATGATTAGAATGTACAACAGGGCACTCATCACACCTCTCATCATAAATTCCCACTAAGTCTTCACTTTCTTTGTTTTGAAGTGGATTCACAACAGACTGATAAGATTTCTATAATAATAAGGATTATGATTATACAAACAGTTTATATATATAAAATAAATACTATAAAACTTTACAAACACTCATGTTAGATGTTACTGTCTTACCGAGCTATCACTTTCACTTATTTTTCTTTTTTTGGCATCCCACTTTGTTGATCGAGGAGGACTGGTGCCTGATTTTAGATAAAATTTATATTTCTTGGGCCTGGGCATTTCAAATGATAGTTATCCCTTTAAATATAACAGAGAAAATCAATATATATATATACATATATTGTAACAGGCTGTCGCCTAGTCTATAATCTCTAAAAAAGTACCCTTATTATAACTAGACGAAGCCTTGTTATCTATGTGCTCAAAGCACAGTAACCTACCTTGCCTCGGAGTGCGCCTGCGCAGAGTCTCTTCACTGTTCCGAGTTGGATTCCCCCAACTCACCGCTTGGCGGCGCTGTCGCCCCTTGCTAGTAGCGCTCGTGCGGCCGCCGCTGGAACCTAAGTTGAAGATTCGCGTCTACCTGTACTCGCACGGTTCGTGCTACGCAACCGGCGAATTCGAAACGAATGTAAATAAACACCGACGCGACCTCCGGACAAAGGAAAGACACAATAACGACTCTTTGATTCGATAATAACGCTAAATATGCACTTTATTGATGCAATTAACTTACACGAGAGTTTTGCCGAGAGACTTTCGCACGCTCGCGTGAATGACAACACACGCGGAATGAGAGAGAGAGAAAAAACCGCGATTACCGCGAACTACCTGCTCGCACGCAACAAATAAATTCTTCGCGCTCGCTGCGCGGATTCGCACGCAAATGATAACAACGATTAACAATGGGAAGAAGGTGCACCTACCGCGATATCGATGAGGATACGGTGGCCAACCGTATCCGAACAACAAGTTGCTAGACGCCGCTTCGATGCTCGCTGTGCCGCCTCGCAACTGTTGCCGCTGTTGTTGTTGCTGCTACTGATGTTGCTGCTATTGCTGCTGCTGCTGTTGCTGCTACTGCAGTTGTTGCTGCTGCTACTGCTGCTGCTGCTATTAGCACACCCACCCGCGCACTCAAGTTCTCAATGTCAATGGCAAAACACGGGAAACTCGGGAAGATTGGAGGTTAGCGCGACGCTGGTAGACTGAGTAACACAGTCATACTGCCGGTCGGAGCCTCCCCTCCCGGTCATTGCCCCTACGCGCTCCCTCTCCCTCGCGAACCGAACGCGGCTCCTCTCGCTTAGCCGCTCGTTAACCTCGCGCGAGTCTTACGATTTTCGGTAATCGTTGCAGCCCCCTCCTAGCTTCGAACAACCGGATCGAACTACCCCACTGACTCGCGACCCTAAGGACAGGATTGGGAAAGGAGAGAAATCAGTACAATCCATCCTCTCTGACATCTGGCTTTATTCGCCCATCCCGGGCCACCACTCCCCCACGTCACCTGCCGGAGCCCCCTGGCGCCTTGTGTCTGGGGTAGCGCCAGTGCTCCGACTTGTTGGGGCATTTGGAGGTCGTGGTTATGCCGGGATGGCCGCAGATATAGCAGCCCTTACCCGGTCTTCTGATGAGGCTGGGCTCCGCCCCACGGCCCTGGCTCCCTGCTGGTTGTTGGGGCGGCGTGGCTGCTGCTGCCGGGGCGGCGATGAACGTTACGCCGCCCACCGTGGCGGATGTGCGTCCTCCCATGGTACGCACCACCACGGTAGGGTCGGAAACCGACCCGTCCACGCGGACCGTGAACTCCTGTCCGGCGCCGGGGGCCCCCGAGACTCTCTTGGGCTAAGTCTTGGTCGGGGGCTTGGCCGGAGTCCTGGCCGCGTCCCTACTCGTCGAGGCCGCCGGTGGTAACACCGCCGGCGGGCCCGCGGCCTCTGGAGACTCCAGCCCCCGGTCAACGCGCAGCAGGGCCTCACCGTAGGCCGTCTGGCCTCTGCTCTGGTAACGGCGGGCGTAGCTGGGCTAACATGAAGAGGAGGTGGCAGGCATATTCTCGTACCAGCTCTCCTTTCTCCTGGTACCGGGCTTGGGCCTCTTGCAGCAATCTTTGTTGCTGAAGCTCACTCGACCCAAACCAACGTCGAGCGCCTGCCACGAAGTCGGCGTAACTTCTCCACTTGAGCTTATTAAGCTCGTACCAGGTCCTCGCAACGCCTTCGAGGAGCTCTGATACCGAGCACAAGATTTCGCCGTCCGTTAGCCCTGAGCCCGCGCGTAGATCCTCCAGTCGTTACAAGAAGGTGTCTACGCACTCTGAAGCCGTGCCAGAGTATCGCAGCTTCCATCCTCGGACAATCCTACCCGCGTCCCGAGTCGGGTAGTACCCCGACGCCGCATTGGCGTCGTACCAGGCGGATCCTTCCGGGATCGCCTGCCCTTCATCCATGTCGGCGTCTCTTGGTCCTCTTCTCGGTGGCTGTTCCGTCCTTGAAGGAACCTGCCTTTGGGGAGCCTCTCGAGGTTCGCCAGGGGTCGGTCGCTGGGGTTCCGGGGTACTACCTGGTACCCTTGGGTCGTAGTGGCACGTATACGTGGACTGGAAGTCCATGGTCCTCCGGGGCCGCTCTGGTATGACCGTTCGTCGATTGGTGGGATCCCTGTTCCTTAACTGCTGGACCTCCACCTGCAGAGCGGTCACCTGGTCGCTCCACCGCGCGCATACCTGATCGTGCCTTTCCAGCATCTCAAGTATGCGGTTGATCCCGACACGGTTGCGCTCGATCTCTTCTTTTAATCGTTCTGTCACGCACCGTTCCTCTTCTTCTTCTTGAGGTTGTAGCTCCTCATTTTCGAAGCGTCGAGCTCTTCGCCTATCCGGCGATCCGGTGGAGCCCTTGTGCTCACTACTGACCCCCTCCGTGGGCCCCTTGACCTCGCCGGTCCCCCCTTCCTCTGCGGGCTCTCGCTCCCCCGTCTCGCTCTGACTCTCCTCTTCAAAGTTGTCGTAGACTGCGAGAGTCCGCGTCAGGTTCGCCTCCACCACCTCATCCCTGTATAGCAGCATGAGTGGGTGGGCGACAAGATCCTCCGCATCAGCTGCTTCTAACTCTTGTCACCTGGACTCCAGCCACCTCTCTCGACTCCTTCGCCTGCGTTGTGTGGCCTCCCTATCCAACGCCGCTCCTTGGAAGTCTAGGTCGATATATTCGCCTAGCAACCAATATGCTAATCGAACTGCCTGCATCAGCTTAGGACCATCTGTGCGCAACTCCAGTTGCGTCAGGTATCTGTCCAGCTGTGTCGAAGGCAGCTCCGAAGCCCACCGGGTTATCGCGTCGGCGGTGTCCTCCATGTCGCTTATGCTGGGGCGTAGGTGACGGTTGAGGTTAATTTCCCTATTCGACCACTACCGCCTCCTATCGCCCAAGGCGCGAGCGGGGTGTTGCGATTTTTATCGCCAACTACCCAATTACGCCTTTATTTACAAGGCAACAATACGCGTGGCTTGTGGGTGTGTGCAGGTATCGCGTACTCTAAGGAAGTACGAACTTCCACTTCGCAACTACCTGCCTATAGGTGGAGGCTAACTGTTTGTTAGCTCCACCGGGTTAGTTAATCTAACCCTACACACACCCCAATTGCGCGCTCTGCTGGTACTGTCGCTCGGTGACTAACCCCCACCAAAATACTTTAATGTGTAATAAAACACTTAAAAAAGCAAAAAGTTAACCAAAATACGATTAGTCACCTTTTATATTCGCGTTAGAGCGACTACGGACGTCTCTTCGACCCCTGGGGTTAGTGTGCTCTCGGCTCACAAAAGCAGGTGTTATTGGGTCGGAGAGGCGTCTTTCCCCTACCGCAGAGCACGTACCGAACGAGCCACGCGTTACTTTACCCGCTCGCACCTTATTACGCACGCGCGCAAACGTCTCTCTCTCGCGCGCGTTGCTCTCTCTTTTCGTGCAATTTCCCTCGTGTGTGAATCCTAAATTAGTTGGGCGCCATATAACAGGCTGTCGCCTAGTCTATAATCTCTAAAAAAGTGCCCTTATTATAACTAGACGAAGCCTTGTTATCTATGTGCTCAAAGCACAGTAACCTACCTTGCCTCGGAGTGCGCCTGCGCAGAGTCTCTTCACTGTTCCGAGTTGGGTTCCCCCAACTCACCGCTTGGCGGCGCTGTCGCCCCTTGCTAGTAGCGCTCGTGCGGCCGCCGCTGGAACCTAAGTTGAAGATTCGCGTCTACCTGTACTCGCACGGTTCGTGCTACGCAACCGGCGAATTCGAAACGAATGTAAATAAACACCGACGCGACCTCCGGACAAAGGAAAGACACAATAACGACTCTTTGATTCGATAATAACGCTAAATATGCACTTTATTGATGCAATTAACTTACACGAGAGTTTTGCCGAGAGACTTTCGCACGCTCGCGTGAATGACAACACACGCGGAATGAGAGAGAGAGAAAAAACCGCGATTACCGCGAACTACCTGCTCGCACGCAACAAATAAATTCTTCGCGCTCGCTGCGCGGATTCGCACGCAAATGATAACAACGATTAACAATGGGAAGAAGGTGCACCTACCGCGATATCGATGAGGATACGGTGGCCAACCGTATCCGAACAACAAGTTGCTAGACGCCGCTTCGATGCTCGCTGTGCCGCCTCGCAACTGTTGCCGCTGTTGTTGTTGCTGCTACTGATGTTGCTGCTATTGCTGCTGCTGCTGTTGCTGCTACTGCAGTTGTTGCTGCTGCTACTGCTGCTGCTGCTATTAGCACACCCACCCGCGCACTCAAGTTCTCAATGTCAATGGCAAAACACGGGAAACTCGGGAAGATTGGAGGTTAGCGCGACGCTGGCAGACTGAGTAACACAGTCATACTGCCGGTCGGAGCCTCCCCTCCCGGTCATTGCCCCTACGCGCTCTCTCTCCCTCGCGAACCGAACGCGGCTCCTCTCGCTTAGCCGCTCGTTAACCTCGCGCGAGTCTTACGATTTTCGGTAATCGTTGCAATATATATATATATATATTCTCAGACGCCTAATTTTCGCCTCGCGATGTCTATTATTTTTTTGGTTACATAAAAAGTATTACTCACTTTGTATTAATATTGTAAATATAAATTGGTCCAAAATATTATTCGCTTCGTGATGTAGCCAATCACTTTTTCTTTGAATCTGATCAGATCAACTGGTCCAATATATTTTTTTATACAATACTTTAGCAACACGCAAAAAAATGATAATTCCTATGATTTTAGTTGTCCAATATATTCTTTATCCAATAGTGTAGCAACACGCAAGAAAATGGTAATTCCTATGATTTTCGTTTACACAAAATTATTAAAACAATTGTACTCGACACTTCTAATACTTAATCGCAACTCAAACAATTATATTCTCAAACTCTTATTATGGATTTCAGTAGAAAAAATATGCGGCTTTCTTAATTGAGCGCTCGCTCCTAACTAACTAATCCTCTCTCGTGTTATTTTCGCCGGTTTATTATATAGCCTTTGTCCGTTGCACACCGTCTCTCTCTCGCGCATATGCTTTAGACGTTTACGCTTCTCATAGCGGCTCGTGTTACCTAGCTAAGCACGCCGACTGCAGCATGCTGTCCCAGCATGCTGACGCAGCGTGAATCAGCCTCTGCCGCTCATTCCCACCGAGTCGTGCACACGAATACTGCTAGCTATACTATGTCCGAACGAAAATCCCGAGAGCAAAATATTATTCGATAGTATATAATTGTAACATAATAAGACGTTACGTAACAGTATACAATATAATTATAGATGCAAATATATAAAATATAACATTTACATCACAGTATATAATATCATAGTTAAGTCATAGAGATCTACTCAGTCACATAGTCAATAGATGATAGTCGATAACACGAAAACACAAAACAAACTCAAAGAGACTAGACAGACTAGAACATAAATCAATATCTCACATTAATTCAGTCGATTTATCTAGCCGATTTTCGGCTATCACTTTCCTCCTTGATAAAATCAGGGAAGTTTGTCTTCAGTAGGAGTTCTGAGGTTTCTTTTTCTATCTCTGTGCAAGTGCCCAGTCCGTCCTTAAGACTCTGTAGGCGGGCACTGTTTTCCTTTGTCAGCAGCATGGCTATTTTTGCCGTATCTGATAGACTTTCAATGCCTGTACAGTAGCTCTGCCATGTCTCTTTTTTAGCTTTACTAACCTTCTTTTTGAAGTTTTTCAGGGTTTTTTTATACCCCTTCCAGCCTTCAAAAGTGTTTATCTTTTTCACCCTATTAAATGCTCTTTGGGTAATACTGGAAGTTATGGTCCTATGATCCACTCTCCAGCCATGCACTTTACCTTTAATGCCCATTGAGACCAGAGTAAGATCGAGAACCTTCCTTCTAATTGCGGTAATGAAGGTTGGCTCTTTCCCTCTGTTAGCAATGTCCGTTTGTGTATGTATAAGATATTCCAGCAGATCTGCGCCCCTTTCATTGTTATTGGTGCTCCCCCACACAGTGTGATGTGCGTTCGCATCGCATCCAATAATCAGGTCAAGGTTTCTATGGCGGCAGTACTGATAACCTTTTTCATCTCAGTCGTTGGTATTCCCTCCTCAAGCGGTAGATAGACGGAGGAGATGAATATACAACTTTCCGAATACAATAGTTAAAATCAAATGCATAGGGTTAAAAGTCTTGAATCCATATTAGCATAAGATGTAGGTTTGGCGAGCAATGTAAAAAATTTAACCCCACAAACTTTGCACGCTACGAATCTCAAACCCACGACGGGTAACCTTAAATACTAAACCCCAAAATCCTACACGCTATAAACCGTAAACTCACAACAGTAGGATTAAGATACATACCGTTCTTTTCAACCTCTTTTTTAGTAAATTAATGTTATGTTTTATAAAAATAAAAAGTAAATTGTTGTTTATTTCATAGGAATTCGGAAATATCGCTACAGAGGTAACAACAACATATTTGTTTATTCTAAGTGCAACATAAAGATTCAAACTTAATGCATGTTATTCTATTGCTAAGACATTAATTTTGGTTTTCATCATTATTCTTCAATAAGTTTTTACTCTTATTTGCATAATAGCGTTTCGCATGACTCAAAATTTCAAGATTTTAAAGTTTTTACATGGGGAAATGATGGTACTAAACTTGTATAAAATTAATTTAATCGTATACCACTTCATTCTGCTCCAATCACACGAAAAACTTCGAATTTACTAAATTATATACTTTTTTTATTTCTTTTGTAATCTATTTAACAATTATTATTTTCTTGTATTAATATTGTAAATAGGTTTTCAATGGACGTTTTTGGAAATATTGTATTTAAGTTATCACTATAAAATGTTATTTATCATGTATTTGAAGAAATATTGTAAAACCTTTGTTGCAACGTTGAATTAAATGCAGTACAAGTTGCACGTACATAAATATTTCTAAAATGTTTCAAGAAACCTTGCTGCATGTTGTGACATTAGGTGGGTTAGAGTTGGGTTGATTAGCAAAGCGTATTGCGTGCACCTGATACTTAAGTATTTTATACTTAAGTGTACCTTAAAAAAACTGTTTTATTTAATTATTTTTTTTATTTTTTCTTTTAATTTCAAATATATTTCTCTTTGATGGATGTTTAGTAGATTTTAAATTGATCAATTTCTCCTGTTTCAACATCGCTTATTTACGGGTCATGCTGTCAAGGTTTGGGAGCTGTCATCATAGTTTGGTCTATGTCGACTGTACGTTGGGTGAAGATAGCCTGGGTAATACCATATGCTAAATATCAACTTCTTACTACTAAATATTGTAACGATTGCTTTGGAGTTTGAATTAAGCGCTCGTTGTGCGCGTGTGAATTGCGAGTATCTGCGCGCGATCTAGGATCCTATAAAATCGGAGCGCACGCCGAGCTCGCTCTCTTTCCTGTCCTGCCGTGCCACCGGTCACCTAGCAGCGATGGTCAACTGGCACCCGTGACTTCGCTGATCTAGGCATCGCTATACTAAAGGAGATCCCAGCCATTAACTCTGGAAGCAAAATAGAACATCTGACGTTTCCGAGCTTACGTAGTAGCTTATTCTGCGGCCGGAGCGTTAAAAGAAGGATTAGTCATTTTGGCCAACATCAAAATAATGGTGGTACATAAGTGGCAGCAAGGGAGCGTGCTGACGTTTGTCATCCCTACGAGAGTGTAAGCATTCGTTTAAGTTAAATCACGACATTGTTTGAGCGTAACATGGTATGAACGAGAATAGTCATTATTTGAATGTATTTATTGACGTAAAGATAGTTTATGGGGATGTCGACATAGCGAAATATTATATAGTGTGTGTGTGTGATTGAGCGAAGACGTGATCACGTAGATGACTTTTATAATAATACATGCAATGAATAAGAATGAATGTCTCTTATTTCAGTGAACCTTCCGATTTGTTACGTATTTCGAATGCCTTTTGTCAACTTGTTTGTTCGAGCCAATCTCTTTCATTCGTGTGTAAACACCCTGTTGACCGGACATTAATTTAAAATTTACATTGGCGCCCAACTACATGTGCTCGTAACCTTCGAATATAAACATGAATGGCTTATAAGAACGAAGCTTCGAGTTACGTGACTAAATCTGGAAGAATTTCACGTAGAGTAATCATTAATCCATACGATTTGAGTACGAGAAAACAAAGACGACCAACCATGAACGTCATCCCCGAGGATCCACGCGAAGCGGATAGACAGGGAGAGCTTGAGAGAGGGAGGCGGCTCGGAGAGGGAGAGAGGCAACGCGCTCATATTGCGGAGCTGACGCAACAGCTAAATGAGAGGAATAACCAACAAAATGCAGCTCAGGCCCAAATACAACAACTGCAACAACAGCTGCAGGCACTACAAATACAATTGCAACAACGTGAGCGCAACTCTCAACCAGTCGACCCACCAGTTGCTCCGTTAGTCGCTCCACAAGTCGTTCCGCAGCGTGATTTTGCGACTGAGTTTATCGCGATGATGGGTAATGTTCAGTTGAATCATATAGATGTAAATATACCATCATTTTCGGACGAAAACAGCTCAAATCCGTTGGAATTTATAGATGAAGTCGAACGTTATTTCAAAATGAGACAAATACAATTGGATAGAGGGTTGCACGTGGTGACAATGCTCTTGAAAAATAAAGCGAGAATTTGGATGGATTTACAAGATAATTTTCAGGATTATGATCAATTTAAAGATGCATTCATTAAAAAATTTTACACCGTAGAAGTACAAGTTAGATCAAAGAATCGATGGCTCAGTACACGCTTTAATCCGCAAACTCACGATAATTTACAATCATTTTATTATTTGCAGTTAAGAAAAGCTAATTTTATAAGATCTCGCATGGAATTGTATGAAAAAAATCATTCTATTATTCAGCAATTGCCTAAGTCGGCAAAAATCGCATTAGCTTCCATAGACTATACTCAAAGTGAAATAATCGTTAAAACTTTGGCAAATCTAGATATTCTGTTTATCGAGAGTAGAAAGAACTATGAAAACAAAAGTATCGTAAACCATTCCGATCAAATTCAAGCTCAAGTAGGACAGTTGAATACATTTAATAACAGAGGTCGAGGTAGATTCAACAATAACCGAGGTCATCATAATAATAGACAATTCCATAATAGAAATAATGATCAGTCACATAATGAAAGTTCAAATAATTTCTTAGTTCCGGACACCTCTGTTCCACCTCCTAATGTGACGGATCGAGCGACTGATTCAAATCAAAGAAATAATAATCGCGATTTAAACTGAATAATGACGTACTGAAAATCGGCCCGCCGGTGCGTCATAATTTCGAGGTGGTAGAGAAACTGGAGTATGATGTCTTACGTAACAAGGGCCAACACATAACAAAAACAAATAAGATCCTATCGTCCCCAAAAGTTTTAGTCGATGTAATGGGCAATAAAGTCTGGTGTCTAATTGACAGCGGCAGTCAAATAACCGCTTTTCAGAAATATTTTATCATAAATTAAGAAATTCCAATAATTTACTTGAATTGCCGGTATCAAACGTTGTAGTTTCCACGGCAATTGGCAAAAAGGCTACGTTAATAAAAAAACAAATATTAATAGAAATGAAACTGGATAACTTACATTTATCTTTTACATTTTTAGTTGTTCCTTATTTATCGGCTGAAATTATTTTGGGAAATGACTTTAATTTGAAATATGGCGTGGTAATTGATTATTGGTTAACACAACTTCGATTTAAGGACAAAGTTATTCCGGCTCACTTAGTTCTGTTTGAGAGGGAATGCTCAGAGAGAATTTTGTTAAGTAAAACCGATAACGTAACGTGTATTCACATTGTGAGAATAAATATAAAAGAAAATATGATTTATAGTATAAATGAAGAACAAATGAAGAACAAAAGTTTTAAAAATATTGATTTGATTCAAAATGGAAATGAAATTATGAGAGATAATATAAATAATGAAAAACCTTCGAAAGAGAAAGGAAAAAATAATAAAATATGTGTATTAGACATATCAAATGATTATGATTATTATGAAAAAGAACTTATTACAAATGTTAATGATTCATCAAGGTTTAAAGAATTACAAATTTATAATATAACGTACGAAAATAGTAAAGAAAAAGTAAATGAAATATCTCTAGACGAGCAACTGAACTCTATCGCTTTTACAAACAAGAATTTAAGTGAGCAGGAAAAGAATATATTTTATGAATTATTAAGGCAGTACAAACCTCTATTTAACAATAAAACAGGATGTGCTAACGGTTATGAGCATAAGTTAATATTAAAAAATAAAAATCCAAAAATTAATCAATCATATACGCTACCATCAGCTCTTATCGAACCAATTGGTAAAGTGATAAAAGATATGTTAGAAGCTGAAATTATAGAAACATCAATAAGTCAGTATTGTAGTCCACTGAGAGTGGTAATGAAGGCTGATGGATTGCCAAGAATGTGTTTAGATGCTAGACAAATAAACGAAAACATAGAGGATGATGTTGAGGGCCCTCCTATTATCGCTGAACTGATGCAAAGATTTTACAACTGTAAATTTTTATCAAAGATTGACCTTAGAAATAGTTATTGGCAAGTCAAATTGCATATAGATTCGCGTCCTTTAACTGCATTTAGATTCAACTCAAAGATGTACCAATGGGTTCGCGTCCCATTCGGCATTAAAACAGCAGGTAGCGCGCTCATACGAGCTTTTACCATTGCCTTACAAACTCCTTTGCCTTATGATTTCAAGTTCTTAACCGCTTTCGAGGAAAATGATAAATGGGAAGACTTAGCACTGCAGAAACCGTTCGAAATCGAAAAAAATTCAATTACGTATGTCGACGATACAGCTATAGTGACGAAAACTTTCAAACGCCACATTCAAGTACTCCAAATTATTTTCTCAAAATTATTGCATAACAACTTCACTATAAAAATAGATAAATCACAATTCTTTGAAAGTGAAATATTATTTCTCGGATTTATTTTATCAAGCAGAGGCATTGAGGCCAACCCGGAAAGAATAAAAGACATTGTAAACTTTGAGACACCGAGTAACCAAAAACAATTGCAATCGTTGTTAGGGGCATGTAACTATTATCGGAGATTTGTACTTCGCCATAATGATTACATCACTCCGTTTAGAGACCTCCTAAGCAAGGATGCTAATTGGACTTGGACACAGAAACACGCGAAGAGCTTCGAGGCACTAAAAGAAAATTTCGTACGCGCTGTATGTTTAAGTCACGTTATCCCGGGAGCACCATACAAAGTCCAGTGTGATGGCAGTTTAGTCGGTATCGGTGGGATACTATATCAAATAGATAACGAGGGTGATCATCGTATAATTTCTATAGCAAGTAGATGCTTGTCATCTGAAGAATCCCGTTATACAACTACCGAGATTGAATTACTCGCCATCATATATTGCGTGTCGAAGTTTCGCTATTACCTTATTGGAGTCGAATTCGAGATAATTACCGACCACAAAGGGTTAACTTTTCTCACAAATACGGTATATCATAACTCACGATTAATTCGTTGGAGTTTACTTTACAGCAATACAGATTCAGGGTTACGTATTGCAGGGGCTCGGATAACGTGGTTGCTGATTTCCTAAGTCGCAATCCCAACGGAAGATTCCATAGCGAGGTCGAGGAACAATTAATGTTTGGGCTATTGAATAAATTTACATTGCCACAATTGCATAAGACTACTCGACAGGTTGATGAAATCTCTCCGTTGGCGATAATGATGATCCATAAACAAAGCGGAACGTTGAAGCAAATTTTAAAAAACTTGAATAAATTGCAATCGGAAGACACATACTGTAGAACAATAATTGACAATCTAAAACTAGGACGAAAATCTGCGCAAAACGAGAATTTTGAATCATACCAAGACATCCTTTTTCATAAAGAAAACAAAAACGATTTGTATAGAATAGTAGTGCCAAATGCAATTGTCGATAACGTAATAAACTATGTACATGCTAAATTGGGTCACCCCGGTGTATTCAAAACACTGACATACATTAAGCGTTTTTATTATTTTAAGTTTATGCACAGGCATATAAAGAAATTCGTATTGACTTGTGACCTGTGCCAGCGGGTTAAACACTTATCAGTCGCGATGGAGGGACCATATAATCAGGTGATATCGCAATCACCTTCCGACCTTGTAACAGTCGATTATTATGGACCTCTCCCTCGTGCCAGGGGAGGAATGGAGTATGTGTTTGTCGTACTGGATGCCTTTTCGAAACTGGTCAGACTGTATGCTTTGAAGAGAGCAACTACACGTGCGTCGCTTGACAAAATTATTAATAAATATATACCAGAATGTGGGAAGTTCAAGCGTGTTCTGAGTGACAACGGTACTCAATTTACCTCACAAAAATGGAAAGAGTCACTCGAGGCTCAGGGCATTAAAGTGGTGTATAGCAGCGTGAGACACCCACAGTCAAATCCAACAGAACGCGTTATGCGGGAGCTTGGCCGATTATTTTGAACATTCTGCAAAACTAGACATACGACTTGGATAAATCATATAAAGAACATTGAAAATTTATTGAATGTTACAACGCATTTTAGCACAAATTACGCACCAAATGAAATTCACTTCGGTAGAGACATACAAGATGAAATCTTAAAGATAATAAAGTTTCCAATGCAACGTGATATTGATCATAAACTTGTAATAACGCTCTCAAGAGAAAATATGAATCGAAGCTTTTCTAGGCGGCTTAAAAATCAAAAAGTCGTTTCGAAGGTGAAGTTGAATATCGGAGACCTTGTCATGCTGCGTGTGCGCCATCTGTCCAATGCAATTGATAAAATTACTCATAAATTTTTCCACCTTTACGAGGGCCCTTACAGGATAGCTAAATTGATAGGTGAAAACGCATTTGAGCTGACTAATCCAGAGGATCCGAGCAAGATTAAAGGAACGTATAATCGATTGAACTTAAGAAAGTATTATCGCGGGTGACTAATATGCCTCTCTCCGTCCTCTCAGCTGTGTCCTTGATAGAAGATTGTATTTTAAGGTTCTCTTAGACAGCGCGAATTATTAATATTAATGATGAGACTGTAAATCTTTGTACAATTTAGTTTAAGATGATGATGATGGAAGAATGAAAGGATGAATGTTGAATTTGAGCCTTATTTAGGCAAGGAAGTTAGGTTTGTACCATAGCAACGCACTTATTTAGAGCGAATTAATTCGCGGCGAGTGAGCGAAGGGTGTACTTGGAAATGTATTAAACGGTTGTAATGATTGACGCTTGGATATGTCGTTACAAATAAAATTGATCCACCATGTAAGTTAAAAAAGCTATAAAGCATGTAAAGCGTTTCAAAATGATAGATAACGAAAATAGAAAATAGACTAAGGAATATGAAGAAAACTGAAAATTTGTTCTCTCCCATCACAAATCTAGGGGAGGCATGTAACGATTGCTTTGGAGTTTAAATTAAGCGCTCGAGGCGCTCGTTGTGCGCGTGTGAATTGCGAGTATCTGCGCGCGATCTAGGATCCTATAAAATCGGAGCGCACGCCGAGCTCGCTCTCTTTCCTGTCCTGCCGTGCCACCGGTCACCTAGCAGCGATGGTCAACTGGCACCCGTGACTTCGCTGATCTAGGCATCGCTATACTAAAGGAGATCCCAGCCATTAACTCTGGAAGCAAAATAGAACATCTGACGTTTCCGAGCTTACGTAGTAGCTTATTCTGCGGCCGGAGCGTTAAAAGAAGGATTAGTCATTTTGGCCAACATCAAAATAACGGTGGTACATAAGTGGCAGCAAGGGAGCGTGCTGACGTTTGTCATCCCTACGAGAGTGTAAGCATTCGTTTAAGTTAAATCACGACATTGTTTGAGCGTAACATGGTATGAACGAGAATAGTCATTATTTGAATGTATTTATTGACGTAAAGATAGTTTATGGGGATGTCGACATAGCGAAATATTATATAGTGTGTGTGTGTGATTGAGCGAAGACGTGATCACGTAGATGACTTTTATAATAATACATGCAATGAATAAGAATGAATGTCTCTTATTTCAGTGAACCTTCCGATTTGTTACGTATTTCGAATGCCTTTTGTCAACTTGTTTGTTCGAGCCAATCTCTTTCATTCGTGTGTAAACACCCTGTTGACCGGACATTAATTTAAAATTTACAATATCAATCCAATCTACTATTAATACCATTTCATGATACTAAACACGAATAACTGTTACGTGAGTTGAGTAGGTGTTAATTAATAAATTCAATTAATCTAAGTAATAACAATGGTAAAAATATTTCTTCACAGATCGGTTAACCTCTTCAGAAAAGAAATTAACATTTTTCAACACTACCAAGTCAATATGTAATCTATAAATCTGTAAGCAAATAATGTGCGTAATAAAAGATGATTAATATAAATTGCAGCTTTAGTCATTAATTTTATTGATTTTGAAGATAAGTAACAGTAATATAGCGCACTGTAGTCAATTAAAACATTTTATTCGTCGAAGAAAAATAAGAATAACAGTACTTTGTGACCATTTTTTAGTTCTTACATCGGGAAACTTTGGTACGAAACTCGTATATACAAATTAATTTTACTGTATACCACTTCATTCTGCTCCAATCGCATGAAAGACTTCGCATTTACTAAATTATATTTGCTATTTTAAATACTTTTGTAATCAACTAAATAATTATTATTTTCTTACAATACGTTAGAGTGCACTGTAGTCATGTGATATACAACTTTCGCTGGATCAAATGGAGCCGAGGAAGAAATGGATACTATAAGTAGATTCAAACAATTAGCTTTATTTAGATGAGTTCATTTATTAATTTACGTACGTTCGACTCGCGTAGCAGTTATTTGTATATGGAGAAGTAATGATATAAATAACTGTCCAAAATTTGATATATAATAACAAAATTTTGCATGTACAAAATTTGGTAAGATGACCCAGTATTACCCAGGCTGTTTGAAATCAGCAGCTGAATCATGGCCCGCTTATAAACATGGCCCATAATAGGTATATTTAAGGTTTCAAGGTATATTTCGTAGTATCATATAATAGGTATATATTCATGATATCATAGTATATTTCATGGTTTAGTTCATCATTTTCATTGAATTTGCATATTTAAATAATATACTAATAATTTTTCTTACTTTTTTACATGCATGGTTCCGATCCAGAATTCCCCGCGTGCTAAACTAATCTTTGGAGGCTTATATAACTTATGCTATTGACGACTCAAAAAAAATTGATTAATGATATTCTTAAATGCAAATTCTTTCCGATGGTCATTAACGAAAAATGTTATTAACTACAAGAAAATTGTGACTTTTTAAGAAAAAGCATGATTTTTTCTTACTTTTTTTTAAATCGTGATTTTAAATGCTTTCCATTTCAAAACTCGATTTGCAAAAAAATATTACGAGAAAAACCAACTTTTTTTATAAAATTAATATAATATTACGATCATTTTTTTGAGTATCACATAACTTAAGCTATAGCCTCCAAAGAACTCGTGTCCCGCAAATAAAGGGTAAATACCGTAAAGGGTTTAGTAGGATTGAGCAGATTTCACGCGTCGATATTGATTGTTTCAGATAAAACATCTTGAAGGAGCTGGAGGCAAAAATGCACATGATGCCATATATAATATGATGCCGAAAGTAGTAATTGACCAAGTTTTACAATATTATAGTTTTTTGGGAAGGAAATCTAAAGGGCAGTCCAAAAACAAGAGTTTTTCAGAATTGACCTTATGCCGCTGTATTTACAGTAAGTATTTATTTATCCTTATATCAATCCTATCTCTGGTAATTTATTATATTTAAAATATTATAATTTTTGTTTTTTTAGAGGCGTTGAATTAAGAATTCCTACCCTTAAACCACAGACGATAATATAAAAAAATCATTGTCAAACTATCTGGACCAGGCTAATACCCGATTCAAGCGGAGTCAAAATGAATAAATTATTATTACATTTTTTAGTTCTTATATAAATATAAATATATATAATTTTATAAAATTTTAGGAAACCTGACAGAAAATCTTTTGCTTTCAAGCTAATAGAACTAATTGATAGTGATAATGAGATTGGTGATTGAAAGATTATTATTTCCCTATATTAATGTACTTTAAATTATTGTATTTTTTAATAATAAACAATTTTGATACAGATGCTTGCAAAATTTGTATTCCGCAAGTGATACGTCTTGTGCATCAAATATAAATAGTAAACGAACGAGACGTTCTAATATGCTTAATAGTGGCTGTTTAAGACTCACAATTAACAGTCACGTATATATATCGAAACAAAACCAATTGAATATATTTATTTATTTTATAATTTATTTATATATTTGATTAATCATGATGATGTCCTCCATTATATAATATGAAAGTTTGTCTCTTATTTTCAAGGTTTCTCGTGGCATAAAATAGCGTATAGAACTGGTGCACAAATAGTTTCTTACGAAATGAATTACAGCTCTCGCCTTCACTCGTGCCGTATCACTCTCAATTCATGAAACAAGCATTTCTATATCCATTGTATAATAGACTGTTTTAACAATCAGAATATAAAATTGCTTGGACCTCTTCCAGAAATATTTTCCAAGAAACGTTGTATCGATGTTTGTGCAAAAGCTTGCTCTAAATGTTTGTAGATATGTTTCAGTAAGACTGCAATAAAATCTTTCAGAAATATCTACACGAATATTGTGATTGAAGACTGTAATATTTCTTGAAATAATTTGAGAAGGTTGCATGAAAACCTTTCATAAATATTGCATGAAAAGTTTCTGAATTGTTTGTTGAAATCTTTCAGTGAGATTGCAATGGAACCTTTAAGAAGTATTCACTTTATGGCTACATAAATATTGCACGAAACGTTTCTGCAATGTTTCTTAAAATAATTTGACAAGGTTTCATCGAAATCTTGCAAAAATATTACTACGTCCGTGCCATTAACCTTGCAGAAATATCTCAGCGAAAAATTGCTGCAATGTTTGTTGAAAGATCTTAGTAAGATTACATGAAATATTGCAGTAAACTTTCCAGAAACATTTCTGCAGCTCGAATTGCGCGGACATAGTAATATTTTAAAAATATTTCGATGAAAACTTTCTGGAATGTTCCAAACCTTGTTATGAAACCTTGCAGGAATATTTCAGCAATATTTCATGCTGTGTGGGTAGAACATCTCGCGCTATAAGAAACTTGGGCCGAATTATATCCTATCCAAGGAAGACTTTAGCTCTGCTTATGGGACAATTCGCACCATAAGAAACTAGGGCATTGTCTGACTTTCCTTGAAACATTGTACTTACTTATATATATTTGATTTATTTATCATTATTAGAATACATTTGATTTATCTATTTATTTCATTGACAAGTAGAGTAAAATTATTGGAAACAAATTCTTACTTATTAGCTAGATACGAGAGTTCGAATTATTATAATTTATAAGTGATACGAACATCACATTTGGAATCACATTTGGAATCACATACGAACATACTCAATAGTACGTGAAAAGTGATAAAGTGAACGTTCTCATCAATCGTACATGATGGCGAAAACGTACGATTTCTGCCAATACAGACGATGCAACAATTCTAGGATCAGCAGTCATCAACTTTTTCGCTTCCAAGATGCATCAACTCAAGAAAACCGTCACAAGCAATGGATTGACAACGGTAAGTTTATTAAAATTGCTTTCTTTTTGTCCTCTCAATATCTCTATCTCTTAACCATGCCATTTGTCGCGCGCGCTCTCTCTCTCTCTCTCCCTCCCTTCCTCCTTCTCTCTTTCTCTCTTTTTAATTTGCCGCGTTCTTTATTTTTTCAGATGTCTGCTATCTACTATAATATTTTTTTTATCGTACTCGAACTCGTACTCTCTCTCTCTCTCTTATCCTCGCTAACCGCTGCACTCTATTTTGCATCGTCCGGTGCTTGCGTGCGCGTGCTCTCTCTCTCCCCCCTCTCTCTATATCTCCTTTATTTATTTAATAAAAAATACAATTTATTTATATTTCTCTCTTTCACTTGTGCACTCTATCTTTTAGTTATTTATTTAAAATTAAAATACTCTACATATCTTTCCACATGTATGGTATTCACATTCTTTATTTTAAAATTTTCCATCGAGTTATAATACCATTGAAAAGTCAAAAATAAAAAATAAACTTGATTTTTCAGTTGAATTTTTTTTAAATCAGCTAGTTTTTCCTTTATCATTTTTTGACATATCCAAACCCTTTCTAAATTATGGCCTCGAAAGCTGATCTCAAAATAATTAAAGTCTTCCAAACCTGAAAATTTCTTGATTAAATAAAATAGCGGCCGGGATATAAAATTTTTTTTTGTATAACTATGGTCTCATATTAAATTTCCATGAATATATTCTTTTTTAACACTAAGTACTGTATCATCCCTATATCTATAATAAAATACAGGACACAACCATATTCTCTTTTTAAAATCCTAAGACAATAAAGTTCAAAATCTTCCATGGCTAGATGAGCAAATAAAGGAGAAATTGAAGACCTCATACGAGTCCTATATATTTGTTGATAAATTGTATTATTAAATATAAAAAACGTATTTCTGAATAAAAACTTTTGTAGTATCGATAATACCAGTAAACAGAATATCACAACCAATATCCTTAAGGGGTAACGACTATGTAAAAATTTCAAAACATCAATTTTTTTTTAAGCTAAAATGGTAGAGAAAGGTCTTAAAAACAACGTCCTCAAGTGGTTTTAGGAAAATAAATTTTTTCTCCGAGTTATGAGCATTAGACGCCAGGTATCCACAGCGCGGTCGAGCTCACGCGACGAGCCCTTCGCTCCGAAAGACTTACCAACCTCTGATGAACCTTAGCGGCTTTGAAATCATCGAGAAGAGTATCACAGCAGGGGCATGCCGACTTGAAAGGACAAATTTATGGTGCTGGTATCGCAGACTAAAAGTAAAAACCGCTAAAAGTTAATTATTTCAATGTTATATACGATTTTTTCCATTATCAAACTTCACTCGCGTTTTTCTCAAAATCACTTTTTTTGACACGACTCCCTCAATTATTCTACCAATTTTCATCCGATCGATTTGAAACTTTGACAGAGACTTTACAACATTATTTTCTTGGGAAATACGTAGGATTTTGTTGATAATTTGAAAACTGTTTGTTTTTAGACGAATTTTCAGCCTTTTATTATACGAAAAATAAAAAAAAAATTTCGAACTTCTGCCAATTTATTAAAATTTGATATTTTAAAAAACCCCTACGTATTTCTCTTACTTTTAGTTCATGTATTAAGAAGAAACTTCGTATTTGTGTTTCAGATGAACCGCAGCAACGAAAAGTGGGAGCCGTGGTGGAGGCCTCTTTCAAAATACCATGGACGCTTATGACTCTGTACAGGCGCCATTTTGTTTTTGAATACTCTGTAAAAATTAATTTTTGTACCTAAAAACATGTACAATAAAGCAATTTAATTAGATTTTGCATATAATATAAAGTTTCTTTGAAATACAATTCCAAAAATGACCTTAAAAAACAGGGCTCTACATAGGCGTGACCCCTTAAACCGTCTGTCTAAACAATTAATAACCAGTTAACGAGGAACATTAGTAAACAACGAATTGCATCTAAAGACAAGAGTACATGGTCATCTGGAGTCACAATATTGTCTAATTTATTTTTCGATTTAAAACTATTACTAATATATGACTTTGGTTTCTTGATAATTTTTTTCATTTCAATATTAATAATTTTGTCTAAAAAATGTGTAGGACTATTAATTGTTGGAATAATAGGTCTCAAAGGAATATTAAGTTCGTGAATTTTCGGAAGTCCATAAGCTTTCGCTAAAACAGTGTTAGTCTGAGTTAAAGCATTCTTATGATAAAATTTTGTTAAATAGCCATCTTCGTTAAATCGGGTTAAAATATTTTCAACTTCCTTTCGTAATAAAATTAACGGGTCTTTCTTGATTATTTCGTATGTCTTATCATCGTTAATCAATATAGACATCGCTCCTACATAATCATTTGTATTCATGCAAACCGTTGTATTACCACTATCTATACTCGTGTGAAAAAAATGTCATTATTTTTAAGATACCCTTTTGTATTGTAACAGGCTGCCGTTTAACCTTCGATCCCGCTTAAATATACCTATTCGTATGGTCAAACGACGCCTTGTTATCTATGTGCTATAAGCACCTAAACTCACCTTGTCCGGGAGTGCGCCTGCACCGAGTTCTCTTACCGGTCGAAGTTGGGTTCTCGAACTCTTCGCTTGGGGCGCTGGCGCGCCCGCTTAGCAGCGCTCCGTCGGCCGCCGCTGATAACTCGGTTGGCGAGTCGCTTCTTACGTTGCCTACGCGATCCGTGTTATATTACCGGCGCGTTCGAATTGAACGTAAACAATAACACGGTTCTCGGACAAAGGGAAGACAAAACAATACGATCGTTACGTGTAAACCACTGATCACTTTATTTACTTAAAGTTAACATAAGAGGGGGATTTGCCGAGAGACTTTCGTACGCACTTCCGAATGACAAAACAAACGGGGAGAGAGAGAGTGAAAATCGCGATCGCCGCGGACTAATCGCTCGCACGCTTTTTATAATCCGCCGCACACGCCGTGCGGGATCGCACGCTAATAACAATTAATATGGCTGGGCACCTACCGCGGAATGGATGGGGATACGGTGGCCAACCGTATCCGACGCACGCGTTTCGGATCTGCTGCCTCTGCGGTTGCTGTTCTGCTGTTGTGATTCTGCTGTTGCTGTTGCTCGGCGGCAGGAGACAATTAGGTTGCGCTCGCTGGAGTCGAGGTCACGCACGTTAATCAGTGCTCGCACTCGATGCACTCTCTGAATCTCGCTCGGAAAAGGGTAAACACTATGTTCTCTCTACGCTCACTCGCTATGATGCTGCCGGACTGAAGGATACAGTCATACTGGCTAGCAAACTCTCCCCTCCCGGTCATTGCCCCTACGCGCCTTCTCTCTCTCTCAAACCGATCGCGGCTGTTATGCTCAGCCGCTTAGTAACCTACGCGAGTCAAAACGATTCTTGGCGATCGTTGCAGTGTGTTGTAATTTTTTGTAAAAAATTTTTCTATCATATAAAACTTCTTTTCCAATTATCGACCTTGGATTTCATAATTCTAATCAAATAATTATTCTTAATGATATTCCTGAAATTCTTGATCATATTCCTAAAATAAAGTATAATATTTCAATATATTTATGGTTAGTTAAAAATAGTCGTAATTTTATATTTATTAATATTTATATAGTTTAAATAAAACATTATATTTTCAATATAAAAAAAGTTTCCTCTGCGAAAAAGCAATGAATCTTGTTTATAAATAAGAAGTTAACCGTATAAAATTTTTTATTATTCCTATAAATCGAATATCTTGTTGATTGTTAATTGATTATTAATTGAATGAATTAAAATTACTGAACATATAAATATTATAGATTTAAATATAGCACAAATAATTAAATGGAAAAAAGCTAGTTTAATTTTTTTAAATCCTAAAATTATTATTATTAAGCCTAATTAAGATATAGTGGAATAAGCAATAATAAGATTAGCTGATATTCTAGTATTAAATATAAAATTTTTACTGATGCAAGAGCAATAAAGATTAAAATAAAATTACAATAATAAATTCAAATTATTTCAATTATTTGGCCCGATAATAAAAACCGATTAATATAATTATTTATTAATATTATAATTAATACATATAATTAAAATAACAATTTTTATAATAATGAAATTAATATGATCATAAAATATAATTATACTTTCTGGAATTGAAGAATTTGAATCTTGCAATATTTGCCCTCATATTGAAATTTCTAAAAATAATTTCATTATATATATTGTAACAGGCTGTCGTTTAGTCGATAATCTCTAGAAAGTGCCCTTATTACAACTAGACGAAGCCTTGTTATCTATGTGCTCAAAGCACAGTAACCTACCTTGCCTCGGAGTGCGCCTGCGCAGAGTCTCTTCACTGTTCCGAGTTGGGTTCCCCCAACTCACCGCTTGGCGGCGCTGTCGCCCCTTACTAGTAGCGCTCGTGCGGCCGCCGCTGGAACCTAAGTTGTCGACTCGCGTCTATCGGTATTCGCACGATTCGTGCTACGCAACCGGCGAATTCGAATCCACTGAAAATAAACACTGGCGCGACCTCCGGACAAAGGAAAGACTAAATAACGACTATTTGACTCGAAAGTAACGATTAAAATGCACTTTATTCATGCGACTAATTTACACGAGGGTTTGGCCGAGAGACTTACGCACGCTCGCGTGAATGACAAGACACGCAGATTGAGAGAGAGAGAAAAAAAACCGCGATTACCGCGAACTACCTGCTCGCACGCAACAAATAAATTCTTCGCGCTCGCTGCGCGGATTCGCACGCAAATTGCAATAACAATTAAGAAGGAGAAAAGGTGCACCTACTGCAAGAACGATGAGGATACGGTGGCCAACCGTATCCGACTAGCAAATCGCTGAAAAGCCGCTTCGCTGCTCGCCGCACCGCCGCGATTACTATTGCCGCTGTTGTTGTTGCTGCTACTGCTGTTGTTGCTATTGCTGTTGCTGCTGTTGCTGCTACTGCGGTTGCTGCTTCCGCTACTGCTGCTGCTGCTGTTAGCACACCACACGCAAGTTCGCAATGTCACCTCTAAGTTCGCACCACCACACGAAACTTGAACGGCTTGGAAAACAGAGGTTAGATCGGCACGAACGGACTGAGTGGCACAGTCATACTGCCGGTCGGAGCCTCCCCTCCCGGTCATTGCCCCTACGCGCTCTCTCTCTCTCGCGAACCGAACGCGGCTCCTCTCGCTTAGCCGCTCGTTAACCTTGCGCGAGTCTAACGATTTTCGGTAATCGTTGCAATATAGAATTTAAATCTATTGAACTAATCTCCTCCATATTAGAAATTTATTTGATGTCAATTTTGGAAATTTTATAAATAAAATGTATCCTTAGGGGAGTTGGTATAATTCAATCAACAGAATTATTAATAGTAAATATCAAAATAATTCGATAACTAATAAATCTTTCCCACATAATAAAGAAAAGAAATGTTCTAAAAGTAGAAATAATTGATCCAATAGATGAAATCATATTCCGATATATAAATGAATCTAGTGCAACGGTAGTTGATTTAATTAATCGAACCGTTCGCGATTCTGCTTCTCGCGCGTTAGTTCTAATAGTTAAGAGAGAGAGGAGGCGCGCGATCTTTTGAATAAGCAGTTACGCCTCAGCTGTGAACGCGACTTACCGCCGATTTGTTTTTCGCACTTTGTTTTCGCCGAATAAGGTTTCCTTGGAACAATTACGTGCGTGTGTGTGCAACAATAGTATTGCAGCAGCAAGCAGCGGTGCAGAAGCAGTAGATTGCAGTAGATAAAGGCGAATTGAGGCAGCGCAGCTGATAATCAAGGGGCAACGGCAGTTGAGATTTTTTGCAACAACAATTACGGCTGATCACCGTAATTGCACCGTATGGTAGGTGCATCATCCGTCATTATATGCGATACAAAATACATTCGGTATTTTGTTTAATCGTGTTAGCGTTAATTTTTTGTATTCGCGTCGAGCGTTAGTTCGCGGTAGAATTCGAATCTACTCTCTCTCTCTCTTTCTCACTGAAAATAGTTAATTGTAAAATCCTATTCGCGAGCGTTAGTCTTTCGGCCCTACAAAGACTGTAGTGATTTTTTATTAATTAAAGTCTGTTAAATTTATTCGCCGTTTTCGTCATGTAATTTTCCTAGTAGCTTAAGTAATTAAAAAAGGCTTAGGTTTTAATCTAATTATATCTAGGGGATTAAGAAGATTAGGAGTAAAGTCGCTCACACTTAAAACTCAACGAGTGTCACAAGACACGTGACTTAAGGTGAGTTCTACTCTTAGAGCATATATACATGGAGGCACCCCGCTGTGTAAAAAAAGTGTGACCGTTTTTCAAGCTAGTGCGAGAGAGAAAGAGAATGTTATACCCTTTTCTGTCTCTTTCGCACTGTTCTCTGATTGGTTCTCGCTACTCCCACCTAGTTATAGGTTAACAGCTGTTTTAAACCCAACACAATGTAGTTTGACGGTTCAAATCTTATAGAAAACTTTTTTATTTACATTTTTTTTATTAGAGAATAATAATAATAATAACTCGATAGGTATACACATACGTCAAAACATTTTTATTATTCTTGCATATAAATAAATAAATAAAATTCTATAAAAATAAGTCATTGAATTGTTTAAAGTATTTTTAATCATTTCTTCCGTCGTCTTTTAGGGAAGCTTGTGGTTCGTTTATTTATAATAATTAAAATAATGAATTGTTAACTAGTTTTATTCAAGATTAAATTTACTTAATTTTTTAATTATTTATTTACTCGAGATGTAAAATAATAATGAGATATGAAATAATCTATAAATTTATATAAATAAATAATAAAATAAAAGGAATCTTTTTGTCAAACTAGAATGACTTTGCATTTTAACGAACTATCAGTCAGATACTTCGAATCCCCATGAAAAAATATTAGCTTCACGATTTTAAGAAAAGATTAAAAATGTTTATGTTAATTATAAAAAACAATTATTTTAAAATATCAACGAATTATTTATTGATTATAAATCTGAGGAAATATTACATTCTTATAAATTGTACATACTTAAGTTGTTACATTTGAATTAAACTTTACTGAATGTGAAATTAATTCATTATACTATTTATTATAAAGATTTACTTAAAAGAATCATACGCTGTTTGATAATAATTTTTTAAAATTAAATTAGAATGCACGTTAAATCAGTACGAGTACAGTGAAATACTTTTTATAAAATTAGTATATGTATATGCATTTTTATATACACATTTTGTACATATTTTTAATAATAGCTGTAACAAACTATATCATATATTTACATTTTTATTTTTATTTGAATTTAAAATATTCAAATTTATCGCATTTGACTAGCTTTATATTTTTATAATTAAGTGTATAAAATTTCGATTTGTTAAAATTTTACTTATGAGGAAACGCGATTGAAATATTTTTTTCTATTGATTTTTGAAAAGAATTAATTTTGTATAGGTGTGCCGGACTTTTTTTATAGAAGATAATTTAGTTTTTTCATAGTGTTTAATTCTTATCAAAAAATAAATTTCTAAGATTTTTTTTATTAAAACAAATCTATGTGATTCGGGATCGTTTGAATGATGTATCTCTAAAACACTTTCTGGTATTTTTTGCAAAGTTATGTTAATTAAATTTTTATAAATTTCTCGCCTTGACCTATATAGTTCTCTAAATATTTTTTCTGCAATTTTACAAACTGACACGACTCCTGTGGAAGGTTTGCATAAGCCTCCACGATTCTTTATATTTAAAATGTCGGATTCGCTTGGTTCTTTCACATCGAGCGTCAATAATACTGGGCAAATGCAACATTTGCATTTTTTTAGTAACGACCTTAACACAGCACCTGCTATGTAAGTAACTACATCATTGATATATTTAAGATTAGTGTTAACGCCGTAAAAATCATCACTTTGAATCAATTGTCCATCCGCAATATTTAAATGAAAATCTACATATTCATCATAGTTCGCTGACAAAGGTTGAATTTATACTGACCGTTGAATGCATCGAGGCGATTCATATACTTGTAATATTGTAGAGCCATCTAAAAGTATGCAGTTAGCTTTATCAGAGCCTTTAATATCCGCGTGCATTAATAATTTTTTCATTATATGCATAAATTGATAGGCTGTAGGATTGTTGCTGTGACCACCTCTGGTTCTTACAGCACTGAAATACACCTCTAAGTGATCCTGCGACAATTTATAAGTCAAAAGAAAACCACTGTGATTCTCGTAGTATTCATTGTAAATGTCAATAACACTTTGCAGTGAAATAATCATGCCGATAAACCCAGTCTTTTTTTTATAATTTATCACAGGAGCACCGTCTTTTAATTTTAGTGCTTTTAAGTAAGCGGTAATATTTTTTGCTGTTTTAGTAATACTGTCCACGTTGTCTTTTGAAATTGCAGCTTTCGACGGATCTGTAGGATATAATTCCCGAGAATTCAAAATATTAAAACCTGCATCAACATTTGATGAACATTTTACAGTTCCTTCAACATTTTGGAATTCGGATAGTTTTAATGTATCTTTACAGTATTTGAGTTCATCGCTTGTGCTTTTGCTCAATGTCTGTGCTGCTACTCGCACATTCATTTTGCAACTTTCCCATTGTAAGTGCTCCTTGGTTATTTTACTTATTTTAAGACCATTGACATCTTGAAAATCAACTAAAGCCTCTATATGTGACCAACTAATAACATTATCATCCGCATCATATAAATCTTCAGTTGCAATGGTGTTACGAATCAATTTTAAAGCATGACATGCATCGCTAACTATAAACACTTTTTTATTTGTAACAGGATGAAAGAAAAAGTTAACGATTAGATCTTTATGCACTAATAACTTTGTACCTAATATTTTGCACATTGTGAAGTTACACTGAAGTCCATCGAAAGTCACAGACGTAACCGTAGCACCAGAGTCGTGCAAAGCAATCAAATTGTTATTGACAATTTCGGCTTTTTCTTTTCCAGTTAGCGAGTTGCAGAAGTAAAATGAAACGGGGACTTTCCAATTACCATTTTCACAAACTATCATCACTACAAGCACATTCTCAGCTGCAGGAATTTCGTTATCATCTATACCTTTACCGATATCGATATACCCATATTCCTTTCCATTCATTAATTCAATCGCCTTCTTAATTTTCATTTCATCTAATGTTAAATTTAACAAAATAGTTTTCTCAGGATTCTTCTTTTTGCTCATGTCAACTTTACTTTTAATCGCTTTTATACTAGAACAATTAATTCCAGATGTACATTCAATATTTTTATGCCACTTTTGAACAGTAACCAGGTGAGGTAAATTTTTTAAAAAAGAATTGCGCACATAGTTGTACGCTTTGGCCGAGTAAAATTGCAAGGTTGTTGCAAACTTTTTAAGAGCATCTGGAAAAGCTTTATTTGTTCGTTTTTTGTATAATAAGCGATTAAAAAGTAAACGAGCAGTCTCAGGTACAGTTTCCTAAAATAATAAAAAAACGTAGATAGAATATAAATAAAAACACAAAAGTATAAAAATTTATCATTTAGCCATTTACAAACCCGTAATTATAAATTTAAACAATAAAGTACAAACATAAAATATTAAACAATCGAACACCTAAATTTTAATAATGTAAAAACGGGTTTCTTAGTTATATATTTTTAAAGTAAGATTTTTTATTAACGAGACCACTTTAATTGTAATTTTACGACTACAATTCAACAATTCTAATTAAAAACAACCTGCTTTAGAATAGTTTTGCTTGATTTTCATTCATACTATTATCACACGAGAAAAATATGTGCGTGAAAAACTTGTCAATTGTATTTTAAACTGATAAGAAGTTATGAAATATATAAATATAGCTCACAAGTTTACAATTATTAAAAAAAAAAGAAAATGAGATTTTCAAATTATATGAAGTAAATATAAATGTTTTTCGTAAGTATTCGATTATAAATACATTTTATATATAATTTGTTTAGGAGTTATATTTATTTGGAGAAATTTTTTCAAAGGACTATATTAAGAAGTAACGTCGATGTATTTTTATTTAAGCTTATAAAACTTTTATTATTTCTTAAAAAATAATATAGTATTGAAAATTTTATAAATTCGTCTAAAAGTTGAACAGTTTAAATACTTATATGCTAATAAAATTATTAAAAAAAAATTATTTTCAGCTTTTTTTATATTTTTAAAAAACATTTATATCTTAACATAATTAACATCATGAATATGAATATAAATTCAATTATAAATCTTATTGTGATATGATTATATCCGTTGTAACGGGGGGGGAATCTTACAAAAAATGAGAAATTTATATAAGAGCAAACTCCCACGATGCAGAGCAAACCGCCGCTCCGTTAACACGTATGTTAATACGTGTATTCGCCTTAACGTCAGCCGACTTAACTTGGTTGTCTTCGATCAAGCAGAGTTGAACTCACCTTAAGTCACGTGCCTTGTGACACACGATGAGTTTCAAGTGTAATCGACTTTGCTCCTAATACACTTAATCCCCTAGCTATGATCGGATTAAAACTTAAACCTATTTCAATTGTTTAATCTACCAGGAGAAATCATATGACGAAATCGGCGAATAATTTTAGTAGATTTTATTAATAAAAATTACTACAGTCTTTGTCGGGCCGAAAGACTGACGCACGCGAATAGGATTTACAATTAAATAATTTTCCGTGGGAAAGAGAGAGAGAGAGAGAAGATACGAAATTTGGCGCGATCTAACGCTCGGCGCGAATACAAAATTATTAACGCTAACGCGGCTAAACAAAATAATAACTATATTTTGACACGCGATAATAATGGGAGGTGCACCTACCCTGTGGTGCAATTACGGTGATCAGCCGTAATTGTTGATGCCAATAAAATGTATCAACTGCCTCCGGAACTGTTATCTCAGCTGCGCTGTCTCGTGCCGCCTATCAGCTGCAAATGCTGCAAATACTGCTCCCGTGATGCTGTAATCTGCCGATCACGTTGTTGCACTCGCGCTTGTAATTACTCCTGGTAAAAATATCACTCGGCGAGAAAACAGTGCAAACAAAATTCGGCGGTATCCACACGTATCAACAGCTGAGACGTAACTGCCAATTTTAAAGATCGCGCGCCCCCTCTCTCTCTCAATTCTTAGAACTAACGCGCGAAATTCAGAATCGCGAACGGTTCGATTAATTGAATCGACTACCGTTGCAGCCCCCTCCAAGTCCTGACTACCCGGGCAGGACGAATACCCGCGATTCGCTGCCATCAGGAACCTGAAAGTAATAAAGAAGGAAAGGAAACAAAATAACACTCCCTTCTTTATTTCGGCTAATTTATTTGCCCTCCAGGGCCTACATCATTGTTTGGCTACACCTGGCGCGCGATGTTTCGGGTAGCGCCAGTGTGTAGCCTTCTTCGGGCACCGCTGGGAGTTGGTCACCCCAGGCTCTCCACAGATGTAACAGCCCCTCAGCTGCGACCGAGATTGAGCAGCCTCCCGTCCTCGTGATGGCTGCTCAGCAGCCAGAGGGGACTGCTGGGCACTGACTCCCTGTGAGGCGACGATAGTCACGCCTCCCACCGTGGCGGTCGCACGTCCATCCTGCGACCTAACCACGATGGTGGTATCAGGAGCCATGCGCCCGTCCACATGGACCGTGAGCGTTGGTCCAGCGTCAGTAGCTCCCGGGGCTCTCTTCTCTTGAGCCGGCGCCGGGAGCGCTGCGGAGGACTCTTGTCCGTTATCCACCCGCAGCAGGGCCTCTCCATAGGCCCTCTGACGCTGAGCCATCCCTGCCCACTCCCCGAGCAGCTCTTCTGCGCCCTGGCGGCTCAAAAAGCGTCTCAGGTGCTCCTGCACCTGAGACTGGAGTTTTTGAGCGAACCGCCAGGCACTCCCCACCTCGTTGATCCCCAGACGCACGTGTCTGAAGTCGAGGAGGAGAGTAGGCTGCTCAGGGATCCGGGGATGATTGCAGACCCAGTGCGAGGCCCCACAGGTTTCCCTGGGTCCTGGGCATTGGCTCGCACTGACCGACGTAAGGGTTACGCCGGACTTGAGGGTCTGCACCCCCTGGTCCACTGTAGACTTGGGACGTTCGACACTGTCCTGGTCCTCGGTCTGTGTCGAAGCGTCCCGAGAAGCCTTCTTCGGGGCGACCCACGACGAATCCCGGAGAACCTCTGCCACCGAGGCATTGCGCCGCTCCCTTCGGGTGGTCCCTTCCAACTGGACCCTGGCGAAGCTCCGCAGATCTTCAATTAGCTGCGTCGCATCAGAGCCCAGTTGCAGATCCAACAACATCTGCGTGACCACCTCGAAGGTCTCCTCTTCGATGACGATTCTCCGGTCCATCTGAAACATCCAAAAAACAACAAATTTCGGATGAATCTCCCTGAGCGAAGAAACAATCCTAATAATAGCCGCATCCCACCGAGTTATACGCTCCCTCGCGATTCTTTGTGGGAACGTCCTGGCCCTCGTCGGTTACCGCTCGGTTTTATCGGCCCAACCGTCCTTTGTACGACGGGCACGGTCCTTCGAGGCCTACCTCTCCCTCTAGTCACCTTCACGGGAGAGTTGTTGCCCCTCGCTGGACCGGTGACCGCCTCTGGAACCTTTCGAGGTCGACCTCGACCTCTCTTAGTTGGGGCAGATACCGGTAACTCCGACGTCTCGGTGGGAACTTTATCTACGACCGTGGGGGCTGCCAACTGGACCCGCTCGCTATCTGCTAAATCCCCTCCCGGATTTTCGCGCGCATTCGCGGAGTCGTTCGCATCCTCCGACGGCAGTTCTTCTGGCGGCTCGCGAGGTTCGATGACCTCCTCGCTTTCCTCATCCTCACCCGGACCGTAATATGGTTTAAGGTCTTTGGCATGGAAGAGCTCAGACAAGATCTCCAGCTGATTGCCTAGCCTGTACGTGTTGGAACCACAAACCTCTTCAATCACGTACGGGCCGGCATATTTCGGCGCTAATTTAGCTGAAATACCTTGAGCAGCTGAAGATAGAATCCTGTTCCTCTTCCAAACCCAATCTCCGACCTTAAACTCGGGTTGCCGTCTCTTCCGGTCATAATAAGCCGCCTGACGCGCAGCTTCCTCCTTTGACTTGGAGTTAGCTCTCTCCCACAAATTAGGAAGCTTCTCCATATGTTCAGCCCAATCTTCCACAGCCTGACCCTCCGAACATTCAAGGGCCTGCTGATCTTGGGTTCTTCTGAACGTCAAAGGAGGTACCGGCTGACGCCCAAACATGAGCATCGCAGGACTATATCCGGTGGCGCTATGAGTTGCCGAGTTCAACGCGAAGTTGAACTCTGACAGGTGTTCATCCCAGCTCTTGTGATCACGGCTTACATAAGACGTGATCATGGTTTTGAGTGTCCTGTTTACTCGCTCTGTGGGATTCGCTTGGGGATGATACACGGGAGTTAAGGCGCGCTGGATGCCATTCATCTGGAGGTATGAATCAACCTCCTGATTCTTAAACTCGGTTCCATTATCCGATAAGAATACTTCTGGCGCACCAAACCTAGTGACAATCCTCTCGTGCAATTCCCTTGCGATTGTCTTCCCATTGGCCTTGCGTATCGCAACACACTCTACCCAGCGAGTAAACAAATCTATAAAGACTAAGATATACTCAAAACCTCGAGAGCTTTTAGGAAACGGACCAGTGATATCACCGGCCACCACCTGCCAGGGTCGTGACACTTGTCTACGACCCATCAGCCCGCAAGGTGCTCTTTGTTCCACCTTGCACTGCTGACATACCGGGCAACTCTTTACGTACTCCCTGACCTGATCATACATTTTAGGCCAGTAGTACAAGCGCCTAGCCCTGGAGAACGTACGCTCTCGTCCTTGATGTCCTGCTGTAGGAGCATCATGGACTTCTTGGAGCACCTGGTACCTTTTCTCCCTAGGTACCGCAAGCTTCCACGCTTCATCGTTGTCGATGGACCCTTCACCATCCTCATCAGGCTGATAATGATACAGTCTCCCTCCCACCACCTTCCAAGTGGGGTAAGAGTGTGGATCCTGGCATACTTCCTGGTATTGTTGCAAATACCAGGCGTCAGTGGTCTCCGGCCGACTATTTATAGCACTCACTTCAATCCCCTCCTCCTCATAGGCCCTAGATAAAGCGTCTGGCACCACATTGAGATCCCCCCTTCGATATTCGATATCGAAGACATTACCTTGCAATGCTAGCGCCCATCGCGCTAATCTTCCAGTGGGGTTTCTCATATTGTGGAGCCATTTCAGGCAACTATGATCGGTGACGACCCTGAAGTGATGCCCTTCAATATACGGCCGGAACTTTCCAATGGCCCATACTACTGCCAAGCACTCTTTCTCGGAGACCGTATAATTTCTCTCAGCACTGTTGAGTGATCGGCTGGCGTATTCTATTACGCGCTCCACTCCATCGACATCCTGTGCGAGAACTGCCCCGATCCCACTGTCACTAGCATCAGTTTGCAGTATAAACTGACCGTTCGGATCGGGCGATTGCAATATTGGGGCGGAAGTCATCGCCTCCTGCAATCGCGTGAAAGCTCGCTCTTGCTCCTCCTCCCAAGAGAAACGTACATTCTTCTTTGTCAGGCGGTTTATAGGTTCAGCGATCATGGCAAAGTCGGGTATAAAACGTCTATACCACGAGGTCATTCCCATGAATCGCTTCACCTGTTTGACAGTCCGGGGTGTTGGATATTCTAATATCGGGCGTATCTTCTCGGGATCTGGTCTTACTCCGTCCTGGTTCACAAGAACTCCCAAGTACCTGACTTCCGTCTGACAGAAGTGACTTTTCTCTTTGTTGATGGTTAGGCCCGCACCTAGAATTCTTTTTAATACCCTTTCTAGGTGCCGCTTATGCTCCTCAAAGGACGACGAAACCACGATTACGTCGTCAAGGTAGGCAAAAGCGAATGGATCCATATCCGGGCCTATTACCTTGTCCATCAACCTCTGGAAGGTCGCTCCTGCGTATGACAGTCCGAAGGGCATTCTCTTAAATTGAAAGTGCCCTAATCCAGGAACTGTAAACGCTGATATTGGACGCGATTCTTCCTTTAAGGGAATTTGATGGTACGCACTGCTCAAGTCCAAAGTAGATATGAACTTGGCATCCCTTATTCGTCTTAGGATGTCGTTCATATATGGTAAAGGATAGGCATCAGGTTTGGTAATTGCATTTACCTTTTGATAGTTCACACAAAACCTATATTTTCCATCTGCCTTCTTTACCATCACTACTGGACTTAACCATCCGCTGGTCGCTGGTTCGATAACATCCTTTTCCAGCATATCTTTGACCAGCGTGTGCATTTCCTCTCGCACTCTATCTGAGACTGGGTAGTACTTCTGTTTGATGGGTCGAGCATTACCAACATCTATTTCATGCTCAACCCCCACGGCACAACCTAAAGCCTGACCCCCGTCAGGAATCAATCTTCTGACGAGGTCTTCAATTTCTTCAAGCTGTGACTCCGTGGCTTCCCATAGTCCTACCGGTGCGAGAAATGCTGTACCATCAATTCCAGCCACTTCCATTGGTACTTTCACTTGGGCGTCCTTAAGCCATAATTCATCCTCATCGGGATCCAAAACTGCGCGGAACTCTCTTATAAAGTTCGCGCCTACATAGCAGTCATCTGTGAGCAGCGGCGTAATGGCGACTCTGATTGCCTTCGTGATTCCCCCTACTTTAAAAGGGAACATCACGTGACCAATTATAGGGCACGGGCTTCCATCAGCAAGCCTTGCATCGCCCGCCCTGGTCACATTCAATCCGAGTCCCATCTCCGACGCCAATCTCAGCCCCAATTGACCCATGACCGTGGATGAGGCGCCGGTATCATAGAGTGCTCTAATTTTAAAGTCACCTATGTCTACCCGCAACCACCACCTGGTCTCATCCTCTGGGTCATATCCACGAGTCCCATCTCTGCCTCCTTTCATCGTGCCTTTCAGCGGCTTTTTTCCTTCCGCGGCCGCGACAACGGTGGGCTGGCTCCTACTCGTGGATCCCTTCGGCAGAGGAGCTTTTTGCGTGGAGGGGCTCTCCCTGGAGTCTTCCCCCTCCTCCACAATCTGTATATGGCCATCTGGTCCTTCCAGAATGACCACTGCTCTATTCTGCCGAGGGCTGGCATCGGGTTCGATCGCCTTCTGCTCTAACGTACTGTTAGGTCCTGGACTCTCTTGATGCCCTTCCAGGACCTGTTTGGATCCCTGGGTCGCCGACAATTTGCTGTTTCCCATCGGCGACTCGCGGCGAGAGGTCGAATCTAGTGGAGGCGCGAAGATGACCTCTTCTCTTCGCTCTCCTTGCCGTTTCCCTTGTTGCAATCTGGGCAGAACTTGCGACTGAATCCCAGCTTGCCACAAGCGGAACACTGGAGAGGCTTGGTGAAGTCGATCTTCCACCTCTGACCATCTCGCCGCTCGCCAGGAGACCTAGGAGAAGGGGAATTTTTCCTTCCCCCACGCCATCGGCTCTTACGCAGTTCTGGAGGGCTGCCTTGCTTGTCAGTGGCCAGCTTGCGTAACATCCGCTCGATGCCCTCCAGACGCTCTTCCATCTTCTTATCAGAAGTGGGAGCTTGCGTAGCCGATACCGACGCTTGTTCGGTAGGCCTCCTGGCAGGGTTCTCCACTCCCTGTCCGCGCTGCGGATCTCCCTCCTTCTTCGCACGCTCTTTCCCTTCGCTGGCCATTGCAGCGGTTTGGGATTTACTACCAGCCGTTCTTTTGCTCGGCTGGTAGGCGTGCTGAGGGAAGATCGTCGAATTGGGGTCAGCGAATACACGTGGACGACGACCGTAAGATAAGGTGTTCTGTACTTCGGTCGCCCTCCTGTTGAATTCGCGTATCGACTTCATCTCGCTCCGACGCAGCTGAATTTGGATGTTTGGAAGGAGGTTTGCATGGAGTAAGTCTAATAACCTCTCCAAGGGCATGGGTGGTTCTAGTCTATTGACAAGAGCCACCAGGTTGGACACGTAGTCTCGCACTAGTTCGTCCTCGCCCTGGAACCGGTTCTGAGCTTCCTGCAATAGCCTTTGCTGCTGTTGCGTACTTGTGCCGAACCAGTCCCGGGCGTCCGCGACGAACTCTGCATAACTGAGCCACTGGTACTTGTTATTATCGTACCAGGTCCTCGCGTTACCTTCGAGGATCTCTGATACGGAACAAAGTACTTCGTCATCAGTTAGCCCTGCACCTACGCGCAGATCTTCCAACCTTGACAGAAACGTATCTACGCTCTGTGCCCTACTGCCCGCAAACCTCAATTTCCATCCGCGGACGATTTTCCCAACATCTCGGGTTGTGGAGAGCCCTGAGGATATTTGATGTCCGGTGCCAGATGATCCGCTTCGACTCCTCTGTCGAACGGGTGCGGATCTCCCAAATACTTCCGGATCCTCTTCATCTCCTCTTCTTTGGAGGACTTCCGGTGGGGTGACTTCCCTCCTTCTGGGTTGTGGTCTTGGAGGAGCCGGTGTGCTTCCCGGGATCCCAGAGTCGTAGTGACAGGTGTATGTGTCCTGGAAGTCCACATTACGTGCGGAACGTGGTTGAACCAAGTCGCGCAGAGAAGAACGACTTGCATTGGCCATATCCTGCATTGTCTCTTCCAGCTCTCGTATTCGCAGACGCATATCCTGCGCCTCGCGCTCCGCACACACCTGTATTCCCTGCAGAGTCTGTAGGGTTTCCAGGATTCGACCTACCAGTTTGTGGTTACGGTCGACTCCTTCCTTCAGGTACTCTATTTCTCGGAAGGCTTCTCTCAAGGACAATTCTTCCTGAGGCTCCTTCCGGGTGCAGGTTCCCTGCGACCTGAGATCCGGATTGCTCCGCCTCCTTTCCCCCTCCTTCTGTTCTTGCGTATGGAGGGCCTTTTGGACGAGTTCATCTTCTTCATGGCGGCTGGCTTCACCCTCAGAGTCTTCATCCGGGCAGGTGAATGTCCTTGACATGTCAGTCAATGACACTCCCTCCCTATTGATGATCCTGAGGGGGTGGTTGCTGTTATCCTCCGTGGTGGAGTTTTCCAACTCGTCACAGACTGTGTCGAGCCACGCCTGTCGGGATCGCCTCCTGCGCCCCGCTACCTCTTTGCTGTGCGTGGTCTCTTGGAAATCTGTGGCGGTGTACTCACCCAGCAACCATCTCCCAAGCCTAGCCGCCTGTTGGATGACACTTCCATCCTTGCGCAGCTCCAAATCCGCTAAATAGTGTTCGCGCTGTGCGGAGGTCAGCTCTAATGCCCAATTGTCGATTTGAGCTGACAACAGAGCCATCTTGCCTCCGCACGGGTGTAGGATGCGGTTGAGGTTTAAAATTTTCGGCCTAATCGACCACTACCGCTTCCTATCACCCAAGGTATGAGCGGGGTATACACTATTTAGTGTAACTACCCTTATTGCCTCCTTTTATAAGGCTCAAATTCGCGAGATTATGAGCGCGTGCAGTTCCGCAAACTTTCTATAAATATTATAAAAAATATCCTACCTAAGGTCGGAGCCTGCTGTTTGCTTGCTCCGCCTGGCTAATAATTGAACTGCACGCTTGGGTCGCGCTCTCTGCCTTTATCGTCGATCAGGTGCTACCAACCCCCCTTTATCCACCAAACTGTGGCTGAAATTGGTTAACACCTGATTATCCCGTACGACCTGAAATCACTTCGACCTATCAATAATTATCGCTTTCGGCCCTTATTACAATATTCTTAACAATTTTTAGCTAAAGGTTCGAAGTGGTTTCGTTTTTTCCCCAGCAGAGGGCGTACCGCTCACTATCTCGCGCTATCACCCGCTCAAACCTTCCTAAGCGCTCGCGCAATCGTCTCTCTCTCTCGTGCGTCGATTACCTTCGACGCACAATCCTATTCGCACGACACGGGTCTTAATACCAGTTGGGCGCCATGTAACGGGGGGGGAATCTTACAAAAAATGAGAAATTTATATAAGAGCAAACTCCCACGATGCAGAGCAAACCGCCGCTCCGTTAACACGTATGTTAATACGTGTATTCGCCTTAACGTCAGCCGACTTAACTTGGTTGTCTTCGATCAAGCAGAGTTGAACTCACCTTAAGTCACGTGCCTTGTGACACACGATGAGTTTCAAGTGTAATCGACTTTGCTCCTAATACACTTAATCCCCTAGCTATGATCGGATTAAAACTTAAACCTATTTCAATTGTTTAATCTACCAGGAGAAATCATATGACGAAATCGGCGAATAATTTTAGTAGATTTTATTAATAAAAATTACTACAGTCTTTGTCGGGCCGAAAGACTGACGCACGCGAATAGGATTTACAATTAAATAATTTTCCGTGGGAAAGAGAGAGAGAGAGAGAAGATACGAAATTTGGCGCGATCTAACGCTCGGCGCGAATACAAAATTATTAACGCTAACGCGGCTAAACAAAATAATAACTATATTTTGACACGCGATAATAATGGGAGGTGCACCTACCCTGTGGTGCAATTACGGTGATCAGCCGTAATTGTTGATGCCAATAAAATGTATCAACTGCCTCCGGAACTGTTATCTCAGCTGCGCTGTCTCGTGCCGCCTATCAGCTGCAAATGCTGCAAATACTGCTCCCGTGATGCTGTAATCTGCCGATCACGTTGTTGCACTCGCGCTTGTAATTACTCCTGGTAAAAATATCACTCGGCGAGAAAACAGTGCAAACAAAATTCGGCGGTATCCACACGTATCAACAGCTGAGACGTAACTGCCAATTTTAAAGATCGCGCGCCCCCTCTCTCTCTCAATTCTTAGAACTAACGCGCGAAATTCAGAATCGCGAACGGTTCGATTAATTGAATCGACTACCGTTGCACCGTATTATAGAAAAATAATACTTATACTAGTAATAATATTAATAACAATAATAATAATAATATTTATACTTGTATTTATATTTAATGGTCAATAAATATTAATATTTGCAACGGTAGTCGATTCAATTAATCGAACCGTTCGCGATTCTGATTTTCGCGCGTTAGTTCTAAGTATTAAGAGAGAGAGGGGGCGCGCGATCTTTTAAATTAGCAGTTACATCTCAGCTGTTACGTGTGTATAGTACCGCCAAAATAGTTTTGCACATTGTTTCACCGATTTGCCAATAAATAGTTTATTTGGATTTTGGATAAGTGTGCAAGGGTGAGCGAGGAAGCAGCAACAATAGCAGCATCACGGAAGCAGCAGCAAAAGTGACAGCTATTAAAACAGCAGATTTGCGATCGAGGCAGCACAGCTGATTTGGATCGGAGTAGCACCTTTAACTTGCTTCAACAATTACGGCTGATCACCGTAATTGCACCGCAGGGTAGGTGCACCTCCCTTAATTATCGCGTGACAAAATACATTTATTATTTTGTTCAACCGCGTTAGCGTTGATAATTTTGTATTCGCGCCGAGCGTTAGATCGCGCCAATTTTCGTATCTTCTCTCCCTCTCTCTCTTTCTCACCGAAAGTTATTTAATTGTAAATCCTGTTCGCGTGCGTCAGTCTTTCGGCCCGACAAAGACTTTAGTAATTTTTATTAATAAAATCTATTAAAATTATTCGCCGATTTCGTCATATGATTTTTCCTAGTAGTTTAAACAATTAGAAAAAGCTTAGGTTTTAATCCTATTATAGCTAGGGGATTAAGTGGATTTGGAGTAAAGTCGCTTACACTTGAAACTTATCGTGTGTCACAAGGTACGTGACTTAAGGTGAGTTCAACTCTGCTTGATCGAAGACAACTAAGTTAAGTCAGCCGACGTTAAGGCGAATACACGTATTAACATACGTGTTAACGGAGCGGCGGTTTGCTCTGCATCGTGGGAGTTTGCTCTTAAATAAATTTCTCATTTTGCAGGTTTATCCCCCCGTTACATATTATTATTATACTTAAACATATAATTTATTAAAATCTTGCAATAAATGTCTTAACATATTATCTAAATACTTGTGTAAATACTCTATGTTATTTAGAAATCCATATACATTAATGTGACACGATTTTAGTAAAATTATTCTATAAAATACTATTATAAATAGACCTATATTTTATTTATAATATATAAAAATCAATAATTCATGGCGGTTGATATTATAAACGATGATTTATGTGTAAAAAAATTTAAAAAATAATTTAAAAAGATCTCTTATCAAATTTATAAATGTTTAAAAAAATATTTGTTATATTTAATAGTTACTAACTTTCAGAATCGACGAAACTTCTTCTGATATAAACTTTTTGTTCTTTATATGTGAAACCAAAGATTTCACACTTTTCAGTTTTACATTTTTTCTTGAAACTTGCATTTTCAAAGTTTTAATTTCCCTGCGTTGCCTTATGATTGTCCCATGCTGATTTCGGATAACACCTTGAACTTTTTTTAATAGTTTCTTTATTTTAGGAATATTAGTGTAATCAATAGAATTTAAGTCCATTTCAGTAAATAATACTCTGATTTTACAACATTTTTTGCTTTTAATACTATTGTTGTAAGAAATTATAAAATATTTTTATTAAAAATATATTGCAAAGTAATATTATGCATTACTTACTATTCAACAATTTGCAACAAATCTTACCTCTTACACACATTCTTATTCAAACCGTCATTAAAAATTGAATCGTCTTCTGACTGATTGAAATTTAAATTTTCAACACTTTCGCATGAGACTTTGCTGAAATCAATACGAGAGTCATTACTCAACAAACCATTAATTGTACTGCATTCAGTACTTGCAGTTGTATTCAAATGTACATTTTCTTCAATTAATGTTGAATTAAATATTCCAGATATGTTTAAAACACTAAAATCATTGAGATCTTCATCGTTGCATATATCACTTAAGCTATGACGAGAAATTTCTTCATTTGATACATGTGAGTTATGTAAAATGTTACTATTGGTTACACTAATTACAGGAGTATCTCTAGATAACCCATATTCTTCATTTATAGGTACACTTTTTACAATGTCATTGACAACATTTGTATGACTATGAAGCGACAAAAGTTGAGATAAATTTGATACTTTGTTGTTGCTGCTTACTAAAGAATTGTCTGTGTGCATCTATATTTTCATATTTTTTAACTATTGCTTTCCTGTTACAATAAAATATAGAAGATATAATTATATGAAATTTTATAAAAAATTATTTGATTTAATTATTTAAATTATTTATATTATACGTGCGGTGCAATACTTTTGAAGCTTGTAAAAACTGTAGGTTCAGAGCTTTTTTGAAGTAATAAATTTTTTCCTGTTGCTGCTCGATAAAAGTATTTGCTATCAAAATGTAAATCACATATATAAGGATTTTTCACTTTTAATAAGATTTTAGCAATATTCTCATCACCAAAATGTTCTTTAAGAGCTTTCACCCATATATTTTTATTATTTTCATTGGCTGGAAATCTTTAAAAAACATAATTATGTTACAAAAATTAAAAAGTTTATTATTATTCTCAAACAACCTACAAAATTTGTCTCTATTTTTTATAACATATACTAACTTTCGAAAACCAAGATTCTTACATCCTTGATCATCTTCTTGTATTCTACAATTCGGAACAATGCACTTTTTTACCATTTTTTGTTTTAATCTTTCATTTTTACTTAGCATAAAATATGTATGTACAATAACAAAGCATTTCTTTAAAAACAGCTGTTCGACCCGCGGGTGAAAGACTTAAATTTAGCAGCCGTAAAACCATCCAATCAGAGCATTGTGCGAGAGAGATAGAAAAGGTTACAATATTTTCTTTCTTTCTCTTACGCCGTGCAAAAACTTGCCACAACTTTCCCATCTGATGGCTCCCTCCATGTATATATACTCTAAGGTTCAACTCCGTTGAATAGAAGACAACTAGGATAAATCATCTGACGTTAAGGCGAATACACGTATTATCATACGTGTTTAACCCATTAAGGCCCAGGCCAAACCTGAGAAAGATAGCGCCAAACTAACTATGCCAATCGTAGCTAAATCGTAAAAAAAAATACCCGTGTTTTTTCTTTTGCCATTTTCAATTGTTTATAAAAAATTATTTAAACAAATTATCAAAAAGTTATTATTTTCAAAAAACTGATAGCGGCAATCGATTCTACGGGAAAAAACATGACAGAAATGTATATAACGTTTTTTTGTCAGACGTCAATTTGTTAGTGTAAAATGGCTATAAACAATTGCAAGTCTGTCAGGTACCTGTGTATACGCCAAATCCCAAGCAAAATCTATTGCCGATAGCGCCAAACTAACTATGCCAATCGTAGCTAAATCGAAAAAAAAAAATACCCCTATTTTTTCTTTTGCCGTTTGCAATTGTTTATAAAAAATTATTTAAACAAATTATCAAAAAGTTATTATTTTCAAAAAACTGATAGCGGCAATCGATTCTACGGGAAAAAACATGAAAGAAATGTATATAACGTTTTTTTGTCAGACGTCAATTTGTTTAAGAAAATAGGACAGAAAGCTTTGAATTTTCACAAATTGTACATTTGGAAATTTGACTAACATAGTAATTGTTGGGTTACGAAGTTGCAAAGAGTTTGCAAAATTTTTTTTCTATTGAAACCGTGTTAGAGATCACGTTTGAGTGGCGGGCTAACGGTTTTATGTAATATTTGGATTCAGTTTTCATTACAAAAGTTTTTAGTATATTTGGACATTTCTAGTACATTTATAAATTTGACTAACATAGGCTAATTTTTGGGTTACCGAGTTTCTAGTATAAGTTGTCGTGTTGGGTAGTGATCTGATTTTTGTAGTCCCAATATAATTTTTTGTTTATAATTGATAAGTGAAGATGCCAAGGCGTAGAGTAAAAGATTTAGCAGAATTAATTGAGGAGGATGATATCGATGATTGTCAACATGTAGATATAACTTTTATACCGGAAGATCATGAGAGCTCAGATGGAGATTCTGATTGCAATCTTGATGAAGATATTTCATCTCAAATAATTCCCACCGGCTCTTATGAACATGTCAAAAATACTTACACTAGTACGCAAAAATTATTAGAACATAATCATATCTATAAATGGCAAGAAGAGGCTCCAAGCCACTCTACAATTATGGATATTGATGATAACTTCAGTATTCAATCGATTTCGTCTTTATTTTCTAAGAACTCTGTAGAGTTATTTGAAATATATTTTTCAGATTCAATGAAAAAGTATATAATTGAAGCTACAGCGGAAAATAATTTTGAACTTAGTATGATCGACCTAGAAAAATTTATGGTAATCTTAATGATTACTATAATAAATTCTAGGAAGAATCTTCGTGACTATTGGTCAAGTAAATTAATTTTACAGTCATATCTAATCTCATGACAAGGAATAGATTTGTTGAAATCAAGAGAAATATTAAATTTTATAAAAAGAAGGATGAGAATAAAAACGACAAAGTTTGGAAAGTAAGAACACTGTATGATTATTTTCGTCAAAATTGTATGCAATTTGGCTTTTTTGACTATAATCTATCAATAGACGAGATAATGGTCAAATATTATGGCAGATTCGGAATAAAACAATGTATACGAAATAAACCAATCCGATTCGGGTTCAAGGTGTAGGCACTTTGCTCCTTAGATGGATATATATATGAACTTGATATTTATACGGGAAAAGCTGGAATTGATGAAAGAAATCCTTTAGTTGCCGTCAGTTTGGGATCTAGAGTCGTCATGAAGTTACTTTCACCTCTATTAGAAGTAACTAACAAAGATGATCTTCGTAAATATCATATATATTTTAATAATTTTTTCACAAGTCCAGATCTGATGGTTCATTTAGATAAACTAGGATTATCAGCAACTGGGACTGTTAGACAAAACCGAGTCAAAGAAAAAGTTGAGATGCCAAAAAAAGCAGAAAGGGGTACAACTATGGCTTTGCACGATAGTAATTCAAATTTGAATTATATCACTGTTATGGACTCAAAACCTGTATTAGTTCTTTCAACGAAATATGGTGATGAGCCAAAAGTTGAAGTACAGAGATGGCACGAGTCATCTAAGAAGTCAATTCTCTTCCCTCAAGCGTTTTCAATGTATAATCGATACATGGGTGGAGTTGATCTGCATGATCAACATTGCAATGCATTGACGCCTACAATTAAAAGTAAGAAATGGATGTGGTGTCTCTTTGTGAGACTTATTCAGGCAGCATTGACAAATTCTACCGTCATCTATAATAAGCTTCATCCAGAATTACCAAAGGGAACGAAAGACCTTGTGCGAGAAGTTTGCCAATATTATCTCGATAAGTTTTCAAGGGACCGCCCTGTCAGACAAAAAAGACATAGTGATAGTTCATCGAACGAACACAAAATAAAAATAGGTAAGTACCTACATTGTGAGGTTTCATCGTGTAAAAAAAGAACTCAGCTGTACTGTGAACAATGTTCTAAAGTTGTATGCAATGATCACAAAAATGACCACATGGATGAAGCTTCATAGAAATTTGAATGTATTATAGAAAATCGCTATTTTACAGTTATTTGTTTTTGGAACAAATTGACATTTGACAAAAAAACGTTATATACATTTCTTTCATGTTTTTTCCCGTAGAATCGATTGCCGCTATCAGTTTTTTTAAAAATAATACCTTTTTGATAATTTGTTTAAATAATTTCTTAAATTTGTTTAAACAATTGCAAATGGCAAAATAAAAAACAGGGGTATTTTTTTTTTCGATTTAGCTACGATTGGCATAGTTAGTTTGGCGCTATCGGCAATAGATTTTGCTTGGGATTTGGCGTATACACATGTACCTGACAGACTTGCAATTGTTTATAGCCGTTTTACACTAACAAATTGACGTCTGACAAAAAAACGTTAGATACATTTCTTTCATGTTTTTTCCCGTAGAATCGATTGCCGCTATCAGTTTTTTGAAAATAATAACTTTTTGATAATTTGTTTAAATAATTTCTTATAAACAATTGCAAACGGCAAAAGAAAAATCAGGGGTATTTTTTTTTTCGATTTAGCTACGATTGGCATAGTTAGTTTGGCGCTATCTTTCCCAGGTTTGGCATGGGCCTTAATGGGTTTACGGAGCGGCGGTTTGCTGTGCATCGTGGGAGTTTGTTATTAAATAAATTTCCCATTTTCAGAGTTATCTCCCCCGTTACACTAGATAATCAGAGTATCGACGTGGTATACCGAATAAACCTAAAAAATGTTAAGGGAACAATGTTAAATTAACACCAATAAATATGAAAAAATGAATTTTTAATCAGTTTTTATTTATTGATAATCCAATAAATATAGGGAATCAGTAAATAAATCTTCTAAAAATAGCATAAACTACTCCTATTGATAAAACATCATGAAAATGAGCTACTACATAAAATGTATCATGTAAAACAATATCAATTAATGAATTAGATAAAATAATTCCAGTTAGTCCACCAATGGTGAATGAAAAAATAAAATCTAAATATCATAACTTTCTAATATTAAATTCAATTTTTATTCTATTTATAGATGCTAATCATCTAAAAATTTAAATCCCAGTATAACAGCAATAATTATAGTGGTAGAAATAAAATATGATCAAGTATCAACATCTATCCTAACTGTGAATATATGATGAGCTCAAACAATAAATCCTAATAATCTAATAGAAATTAGCTTATTGTGATGGGCCTGTTCGTAACATATAAACATAATTTAATTATTTTTTATCGTTATTACATGCAAAATTGAAAAAGCAAGATTGTAATTACTATTATGATTTGTCTTTAACTATAAGAAATACAGATTTAACCCTATATGTACAGGTATTAGTTATAAGTTATTCCGCTAGAGGTCGCATACTAGATCCCAAGCAAGATACGACTCTATATGTATAAATCTAACCAAACTTCTTGCCTTCGATATGACGAGCTAAACTCCCAAAAGTTTGTTCAAAAGTGTTACTTTTTTGTCGCTCACCGACATCCTTTGAAGTGGGTATAAGAATGTAATATATAGTAAAAAAGTTATATTAATTGGTACTCACTCAAATACATGGAAGTAGAACACCATGCATGCGAACATGTCTGGGCGTTATTTGTGGAACCACTCTCTAACCGCCAGGAATCATCTAGAATTAGTCCCTGGAGTTGTCGTTTGGCCACCCGTTTAGTATATTTGGTAAATCATTATTCTGGACAAATAGCTTCTCTTTTATTTCGTTTCAGTCATCGGGGGCTTATGCTGGTGGGTATCCGTCATTCGAAAAGTTGTTTTCCGATTTTCGCTCCAATTTCGGATTTCGCTTTCAATAGAAAGGCTTTTATGACTCGCTGATGCTGATCTGTTCTCCTTCGTTCAATACTTGTTGATTTTAGGTCGGGGTCTCGTCTAGCCGACAAGGCGACTCCCCAGGCAGTTTTCAGTATTCGTGCCAGTCATGCCATTTATTTGAATCAAGTTCCAAAATTAGGCTCAATCAGGTATTCTAACTAGCGTTCAAATTATTAAACTTCAGGATTTAATTCTAAAGTTCAATGTACAAAAATTATCGTTCGAAATTCAAGCTTTATTAGCTATTCAAAATTCATAAATTAGTTTAGTCATTGTGCGAGTTTTGTCCTTTGGTTAGTGACCTTGTAAGAGGCGGCGTCTTTTTACTGTAGTTGGTAACTACTTTTCTGTGCTGTCTCTTCTTTATAGGTGCTCCTTCCCTGAGCTCTATGACTTTTCTAGCAAAATCTTCAAAGACTTTGTAGATTTTCCTGCTAGATACTAGGGCCGTTTCAGGGCAAGGCCATGTGTCGCCCTCTTCTTTAACAGACTCTATTAATGGCTTTCTTAGTTCCCTTCATTCTTTGTAGTCAAAGAGAATAGGCTTTCGCTTTCTATTTCTCCGTAACTACACAGTTGGTCTTCACATAATCCTCTTTTATGGAGGTATGACTCAAAAGCACCGTGTCCAGTCATAAGCTGTACTGTATAGTGATTAGGATTTAGCCATCTCTTCTTTAATCTATCCTTGATTACTGGGAAATAGCAGTACGTTTTCCTGTCATTTGTGACTGACTGCCATCTCTCCTGTCATACTCTTTCGATTTCATCGTTGATGAGTTGTGTGGCTCTCGAGATTTTTAGTCTGCCGGATCGAAGTTCTTCCAAGTCTATTCAGATGTGTGCCGCTTCATGAGAGATCGATTTGTAGGCTTTTAGTGTTCTGCAAAGAACTAATCGCTGCAATCTTTCTAAGGCGGATTGCTGCTTGATGTTGATTCTTTGCCACTAACCCGCAGCGGTGTATGTGTAAGTGCAACTTTCGATAGTAGGAAGCCATTATATATCTTTTTCATTGAATTAAATTTCAAGCCCCATTTTGCTTTAGCTATTTCACTCAGCTCGAAGTAGGTTTTGCTACAGTCTTGAACCACGTTTCGAATGTGTTCTTCCATTCGGAAGCCCTTTGAGATCGTGATTCCTAGGTACTTGACTATCTTGCGCGTTCTAATGTTGTCTTTCCGGATTTTGACTGTAGGGCTCCTATTCTCGCTTAGTTGGCCTTTTAGCCATATTAGTGCTGACTTTTGTACTGCCAAATTCATTTTGTCGGACTTGCACCAATCCGACATTATATCAATGATTTCTTGGGCTTGTCTTTCAAAATCAATACGTGTCGTCGCCTTAATGATGGGCACATCGTCTGCATAGGCTAGTACCTCGTATCCTGCATCCCTGATTGCCCGAAGTGGTTTCGTTACTGTTTTTAGTGTTTCGTCGAAGTGAGTGTGTATGCTCACCTCTCTGTCACTAAAGTAACTCTGGAGGAGCTTGTAGATGTTCTTAGGACAATTTCTTTCTTCTAATTAAGAAAGCAGGCTTGGCCACCATAAGGCGTCGAATGCTCCTGAGACGTCTAGTGGAATAGCGGCTACGTACTTGATCGACGGATCAGATTCAGCCTCTTTTAGTATTTCGTATAGTCTTCAAATGGCGTCCTCGGTGGATATATTCGCTTTAAAACCATATTGATCCTCCGAAGATCAGTCCGAGCTATTTAGAATGTTAGACATTCTTTGAATCATTAGTCTCTAGAGTGTCTTCCTAGCTATGGGGAGTTGACGTACGGGTCTATATGATTTAATCTCGTTCTCTGGTTTTTCAACCCCTTCGAGTAACATGATTAGCATTCCATTTTTCTATCTTCTGGGAAACACTCCGCACTTTAAACAAGCATTGAAAAGTCGCGTCAGCTCTTGATGTAATGGTTTTGCTTTAACAAGCATTTCTGACTCTATTCTATCTTTGCCTGGTGCTTTCCCTGCCTTGTTCGCTTTGAGGACCATTCTAACTTCCCTTATTAGAAAAGGCGTTGCGTCGCCGGTTTCTGGAACCTTCCGCATGTGTCTGCGAATCTTCGTATGTGCTTCGTTTTCGCAGTTTGGGTCATCATCAGGCATTAATCCTTCTAGTAGAACCATGCTTGTTTCTTTCCAGTCTTTTGTTACTGAACCATTACAATTAACCGTGCACGTTTCTTTTGAGATTTTGACTTTATTAGATGCTTATTTGTACGGATACGCCCAAGCATTCTTTTTTCTTTTGATAGTGCAGAAATTTCACCAGCTTATGCTTTTGACTCTTTTGATAGCCACTGCATATTCAAAATTCATTAGACTCAATTTTTCAAGTGATTATGAAGGGCTTTCCTTTGCTTTCTATTCGGTCCTTCCTTGTCCTTCAGAGCGACGATTTTACGTTGTCTTTGTATCGCCCGCCTCTTACTTTGCAAGTCAGGATTCCACCAATGTTAAGAGCGCATTCTTCTTGTTTTTGATGGGATAGAGTCCTTTGTTGACGTTATTAGAGCCTCTTCGAGTTTCGAAACATATGTTTCGATATCTTCAGAAATTTCTAAAGGAAGGTTTAATAGGCTCTCTTTCTCGAATTTGCAATGTTTCCCAAATTCCTCCCAATCAGCTTTCTTCATGTTAAACTTTGGTTCTCGTGTTTGTTATACTGTCCGTATGAGTCTGGCTGGTTGTGAATTAAAATCCAGTTCGATCGCTATGGGCCTGTGGTCACTGGTGGTCCATTCTTTCACTGTCCAGTTTGCCAAGAGGTTTAACAGATTTGACGTGTGCAAAGTCACATCAATATCTGTCTCCCCACTCGTGCTGCGGCACGTTAGAAGCCTATTTTCCTTCCTATTTTCCACTGTTACCCCGTATTGGTCTACGAATTCTTCAATGGTTTCTCCATTCTTATCCTGTATATTAGACCAGATCTTTGACTTGGCGTTGGTATCCATTCCAACTAAAACTCTTTTGCATTTCAATTGCTTCAGAGTCTCAGCCAGCTTGTCTAGATAGGTCTTCCTGCTATGACTGAACTGGCAATAGACGCTTATGAAATAAATTTCACCGAAGGCTCCGACTACTTGTGTGCAAATACAGTGAGAGTCACACAAGCTAGAAATCTTGGTAGCTGTAACCTTGTTAGAGTTATAGAGTATCGCTTGAATCACTTTGTTTTTTTCGACTCCGTGAATGGCCGTGATACCGCCCATACCTGAAATCGTTTTATTCTAGTGGCATGGTTCTTGTACTAGTGTTACCTGTATGTCTAGATTTCTATTTGTCATGATCTCTCCGAGCTCATCGTTGTCTACTTGCCTTCGGTTGAGGTCCGATTGTATGATCCTCAGTTTCTGGCCCAGTTCGAGATTTTGTTGTGTTTTTGAATTAAACCTCTTAACTAGTGGGCAATCGTTTTTAATTTCGTTCGAATTAGGTGGTTGCGATGGAAACTGAGTTGAAACCGGAGTGTTAGAGCAGTGCTCTGGTTTCTCAACGATCACTTTCTGCTTACGTTTGCTCGCCTCTCTATACCTAGAATGATTGACCATTTCGCTTTCGTGGTACAACGTAATATCTAGTTATATTTTGATCTCCTTGGTATCGCTTGTAGCGTTTCTGGAGTAGGGCGTTTAACTATTAGTTTTAGCGTGCGTTAACGTATGCGTTCAAAATAGGCGTGCGAGTGTGCGAGCAGTAAGTGAGTGAGTTTATGCGAGTTGACTTACGAGCTTAGATACCTTTTCGTGTTTCTCCATGGTTTCTCATGGCTCTATTAATTACATTGATGTAGCTAGCTATTTTCTTAGCTTTTACTAACTTATTGTTAGTTGATTTATATTCTTTGATTTTATTTGATTCGATTTCGATTTTTTATTTGATTTTTGATTTGTGATTTTTGATTTTTGATTTTTAATTTTCAATTTGGTTGTTTATTCTTTCTTATTCCTAAATTTGTTTCTTAATCTTAATTGGTAACTACCACTACTTCTGATTATATTAACTGCTTAAAACTAATTTGAATTGTAACATATAAGTTAAAACTACTTACGAATGTACCGGCGTATTTGTTTTCACGCTAGGTATAGATTGGTCAAACCTGTTCTTAGTCAGGGGTTAGGTATTTCGACGGATTGCAACCAAAGCAGCGGTCGAATGAGCTTATCAAGTGTCTTGCCTTATCTTTCATTTTACCTGTTTTCGTGTACAGCAGCACTGGATTTTTATGAGCGTTTAGTGCATGGTTTTACGCTTCCCAAGGTAGCTGACTTTCACTAATTTCGCTTTCGACTGTAAAACTGCTTTAGCTATTAAGGCTTGAACATCCGCGCTTGTGACTGTTACTCGTCTTTCGAAGACATATTGCATTCACTTCGGGTCAACTTGCAGTTACTGTTTATCAAGGGCAATCGGTGGCGCATTTTTCGTACAATCCGCCTTTGCCTGTACGGAAGGAGAAGTTTTTGACATTCTCTCCCGAAACAATGAATTGTCTGTTTGAGAAATCTTAATTCTCCTTAAAGGAAGACAATCATAACCCACCGCTTTGACCATATAGTGTACTATGCGCATCATCTATGTTTTTGCTAAGCGGGTCCTAATCGAACCTACTGAGAGCGTCGTGATTGCAACCGCCTCACTCATGGACTGCGACGAAACAATGTTGTTTCGATCACGGGATGATATTGATTATTATGTGCTTTAATAATTTACTTTTTTTTTAATATCTAACCTTGAAATAACTAAATGAATACTGATTTTTAGAGTGAAAGAGTCAATATTGGTGATCCAGAATTTAACAAAAATCGTCTCATGCTGATAAGTCTATACCTCGAAGAGGTGAATTTCGGAGAGACTTGAGTCGAATAATCACATCAACCAGTAAACAACAAAGTGTATTAGTTCCAGGAAGTTCTGACTCTAGTTCGTTCAACATTACAACTTATATTTTATTAATGTGTACATATATATAATTGATATTTTTCTTTTGATTAGTAGAAATTTTATATGTATCCACAAATACTCAGTATTCTTAGCAATCACAGTGAGTTGATTAATGTCTAGCTATCACTTTTATTATTTTCTCAATGATTTGAATAAACTTTGTATTTTCAGGTGTAACGGTCCTATCTATGAGCTAGTTTATTATTTCACTAAATCACTGCAACCTATTAAACTCATCTATCTGTTTATATCAATTAGTATATTCAAAGGCGCAACCTCACCTATTATTTGATTGTCTTAGTACAAGAGTTTAATTTCATGACCATATAAGTAGCATGACGTCATAGACTGATAGATATAGATATAATAGTTTTTGTTATTTGAGTAAAATATGTTCATTAGACGTAATTTTGATATAACAAAGTATTTCTTATATAGATTTTAGTATATAGATTTAGATTATATACGAATTGCGTTTGATTATTAAATAATAATGAATTTCAATATGCAAAGTTAATTTGTTTATTACACTATAAATATTAATTATTAGAAAAAAGTGAATACTCCATATTTAAAATGAATATCTGAAAAACGAAAGAATTGGTTTCATTAATAACAGTTTAATAATAACTGTTATTAATAAATAAATAATCAACAATTTATTTAAACATCAAGTTGTATATAGAACGAAAGCGTTAATTTTATACATAATAATGATAGCTTTATTATTTATAAATCTTAAATAATTAATCTAGTAATTACGTTACAAGATTATAGAAAAACCGATACCAATATGAAAATTTGTTATAATTCAAATGTTATTAACTAATTTGGTATTTCTTTTTAGAAATTACTTCAAAAATTAATAAACAATAAAGTTATGTAAAAATGTAATATTGTTCTATTGTAAATATTGTAATAGTGCATTAATTAACTTTATTAGTTAATAACTTTTGACGATACTATTTGTGATATTTGTAAATTACACTAAATCGACCAATAACTAATTTTGTAAAATTTACATGTGTTAAAACTTTAGTATTAATGTTTATATTTACTTATAAATTCAGAAAATTTATTTCTCAAAATTTGCGAATATTTCTCAAAGATTCGAAAACTTCTCGAAGAGTACTCTCCTACGAAAATAGGCGGGAAAATCTATGTATAAATACGCCCATTATTGCACAGGCTGGGTATTCAATCCCAGCCTTGCAAAGTGAGCGCATGAGATTGAATAAACTTGGCTAATACCTAAGTTCTTTCTCTCATTGTAATTAACTGAGCCAAACCTTCCCTAAACATAACATACTGTCTTGATTCCCTTATGATTTTTTAAATGATAAATTTTGTAATGATGGAAAGAAGGGAAATAGTGATAGATGGAAAATCACTTAATTTTAATTATATTCAGCAACGTTTCGTCAGCACATTTGCTGACCTCTTCAGGCTTTATTAATAGAAAAACAACAAATTATTAACAATAGATTTTGCACAAGTAATTTTAATAGTATATAATTATATGTATATGCGTATACCTTATTTCTCTCGTAGTCAAATTATTATAGGCTAAAACGAATAGATCGTAGCACAGTCAAGTTACAATAAAGTGAAGTTACAATAAGTTATCTGTGTTAAAAAAACATAACATTATGCCTATCCCTTTATTACAAAAACCATTACAAGAGTTTATCCGTTTAGGAAAAGACAAATCTGATTTATTAGACAACACTGGTATTGTCTACAGTTTTAACTGCAAACAATGTTCAGCGGTCTATATAGGTGAAAGTAAACGTTCCTTAAAAATTAGATTAAACGAATACAAAAAAAAACATTGATTCAGATAGAGTAGTAGCTACACATGGAAGAACGTCGTTCTCACACGAATTTGACTGGAAAAAGCTAAGATATTGGATTATGAAAAGAATTATACGAAAAGAAGAGTATCCGAAATGTTACACATTGGCTTACATAAAAATACGTTAAATAGAAAAGAGGATATACAATATCTTAGTCACATCTATAAGCCTTTATGAAGATTGATGAGGAAGGCATAATAGATGAAGAGTATATTGAAATACTTGATTTCTCACTTTATTGTAACTTGACTGTGCTACGATCTATTCGTTTTAGCCTATAATAATTTGACTACGAGAGAAATCAGGTACACATATGTACATATAATTATATGCCATTAAAATTACATTTGTAACTTTATTATTCATAATTTGTTGCTTTTCTGTTAATAACGCCTGAAGAGGTACGCAAATGTGCTGACGAAACGTTGTTGAATATAATTCAAAATTAAATGAATTTCCAGCTCTCACTATTTCCCTTCTTTCTATTATTACAAATTTTATCATTAAAGAAAAGTGTTTTTAGGACCATCATGATATTGTGAAACTAGTTGTAGAAAGGTGTTCGAGATATATCAAATTATATTCAGTTAACCAGTCGCGATGTCGCCGTCAAGCGGTGCGGAGGTGCAACCGCCTGACGCATCATCGCTACATAAGCATTTCAAGTGTCATCCAAATACAAAAGTTGGAGCAGTTGTGTGTTTAGTATGTGGTAATTTCTATCATACAAGTGAAATAGTAGCAAAAATCAATGCAGGAAATGCAATCAAACTAATAAACAGCTCATTCATAATATGCCAGGAGCATCCAAATTTTGCACTAACATCAAACTTGCCATATGGGGACTTAAGTGAACAAGCTAGTGCTTTTATAACACAATTCAAACTTGTAAGTAGAGAACAATTAAAACAGGAAATATTAAATGAGCTTGTGCATGAAAAGCAAATTTTAAATGAAAACGATGTTAATATGGATGTAACACAGATCAGTGATTTGGATGAATTACAACAATTAAAAGCCGAAAATAACCTATTGAAAGAACTGTACAAAGAAACAAAAGAAAAAAATGAATTGCTCATTGAACTACTAATTAAAGAAAAACAAAATAAAAATGCAAATACTAACATTATGAGAAAAACATATGCTGAAACAATTGCACTACCAAAACCTAAACCCAAAAGAATACCAAGACTAATAATAAAGAAAAAGAGTAACGATAACATAAACTTAGAAAATCAAGTAGCACATTACTTAATTAAAGACAAAAACATACAAACAAAAAGTGTACAAGTTAAAAATACTGACACAATAATTGTCAACTGCATGACCGAAGAAAATGTCACAGTATTAGAAAAAACTTTACAAAAAAAACTACCGGCACTTACTGTTCAAAAAGAAGAAATACGTAAACCGATAATTAAAGTAGTAGGAATTTCTAAAGCTTTCACAACAAATGTAAAAGATATAGAAACTGATATTAATGCAAGAAATTTTAGTCAATACGAAGAAAAATGCAAAGTAAACCATGTATTTACAAATGAAAAAAATAAAACAGTAACTGCAATAGTAGAAGTTCCATCTATTTTATATAAACATATAAAAAACAATAGTAATAAATTATTTATTGGTTGTCAAAACTGCAGAATCTTCGACGTCATCAATACATATCCGTGTTATAACTGCTCAGGTTTTGGCCACGGCGGCGGAAAGTGTGAAAAAGCAAAAAAAGAGCCAACGTGTTATAAATGTGCAGGCAAGCACCAAGCAAAAATGTGTAGTAGCAGCATACTCCAATGTCCAAACTGCATTTTCCACAATGAAACATATAGTAAAAACTACAACGTAAACCATAGTGCAATCGACAGCGAAATGTGTGAAGTTTTAAAAATGAAAATAAAAAGGTATATTGAAATGACAGATTATCCAATTCAACCAACTTATCAAAGATATTTTGGTAGAATAAACTTTGAAACAAACACCCGCAAGATATATAACCGTCCGAGAATAAATAACAGTTTATCGTTATCATCGTTATCTACACCAAGTCCAACAGGTAATAAAACCAGAAATACTAAATAGTTTTCTGCAATATTACAATATGGATAACAATTTATATGATATTATATTTGAAAATGAACATAAAACAGATAATATTGATGATCTAAATAAATATATATGTAAGGAAAATAATATCATTCTATGTATAAACATCAGAAGCCTAAAAAAAAATTACAATAAATTGCTAGTATTTCTGAAGAACCTCGATAAAAAACCATGTATAATAGTATGCACAGAAACATGGTATTTAGAAAATCATGAAATGTTCAATATTCCAGACTATAAAATATATTATAATGAAAGTAAAATAAACAAATCAGATGGTGTTGTTTTGTACATGAAAGAAGAAATCATCGAAATTACAGAAATTCTTGAAATAGATAAATTAAAAATAATTAACTCTAATATTACACTAGAAAACAACAAAAATTTGGTGCTGTCTGCAATTTACAGATCCCATGATTTATCTAAATCTGAATTCCTTTTGAATCTCAAAGAATTATTGAAAATAAATAAAAAATATAAAAACAATATTTTAATGGGAGACTTTAATTTTGATATATTGAGAGAAGAAATACTAGATCAAGATTTTCTACAAGTACTGCTAGAAAATGGATATTGCCCAGGTCTACATACCATAACAAGACCATCCAATATTGATATTAACAAAGGTACATGTATAGATAATTTTTTTGTTAGGCTAGAAAAAGTCAAATATAAAACTTACGTCCTCAACATACCCTTCAATGATCACTACCCAATAATGATGAGTCTAAGGAATAATTATAAATGTACACAAAAAACCCATTTCAAAATAATAAACTATTTTAAACTAAAAAATAAAGCCAAAAGAACTGTTTGGGCTGACATACAAATAATAAAAGACCCTAACCTAGCAACGAACAAATTAATAGAAAAAATACAAACATGTATCAAGGCATCATCTAAAAACAATAAACACAATAAGAATAAAATGAATCCAAGGAGTAATTGGATAACTAAAGCAATAATGATATCATGTGCACACAAAGAAAAACTTTATAATAATTGGAAAAAAGATCCCAATAATACAATAAAAAGAGAAAAATATAAAAACTATGTAGAAACTTTAAAAAAGACCATAGATCTAGCTAAAGAAAAATATGAAAAAAATCAAATCAAAACAAATCAACACAATCCACGAAAATTATGGAAAATAATCAACAACAAAATTGGGACGAAAACCAATAAAAACAATAACATAAATCATCTACTAATAGGTAATAATAAAATTACAAACTCAAACGACATTGCAGAACAAATGAATACATTTTTCAGTACAGTAGGCAAACAGATATGTGATAATATTAGACAACCAATAAATAGTAACATTACTCTACCATCTATGAACAACAACAGTATTTTTCTACATTTAACAAATAGAATAGAAGTTCAACAAACAATAAGAAAAATGGGCAACAAAAATGGAGGATCTGACGGCATCAACACTCAGGTACTAAAGATAATAATAAATCACATAAGTGATCCGTTGACCTATATCTTTAATTTATGCTTACAAAAAGAAATATGGCCTGATGAATTAAAAAGTGCTGAAATTATTCCTATCTATAAAACTAAAGAGAAGTATCTACCAACAAATTATAGACCTATATCTTTAATATCAAATATTGCCAAAATTTTTGAAAAATTAATACAAATCAGGATTACAAGTTTTTTCAACAAACATAATTTATTTTCTAATAAACAATTTGGTTTTAGAAAAGGTCTTAGCACCAAAAATGCCCTATACTACCTAACCAACTCAATATACAATCAACTAGACAAAAGTAAATCAATAGCAGCAACTTTCTTGGATCTAGCGAAAGCTTTTGACACTGTGGACCACAAAATTCTACTCAAAAAACTTTATAGATATGGAATTAGAGGAAGTGCGTATGAACTTATCAAAAGCTATCTAAGTAATAGGAAACAAAGAGTTAAAATCAATGGTGAATATAGTCAATATCAACAAGTCAACATTGGCGTACCACAAGGTACAATATTGGGACCTTTATTTTTCATAATCTATATAAATGATATGTTACAATTGCTACCAAATGATTGTGTGTCGGCTTTTGCTGATGACACGGTAATTATCGTGAAAGGCGAAACATGGCATGAAGTCGAAAGCAATATGAATTTCTACTTAAACAAAATATCCATTTGGCTAGCATTGAATAAACTGTCACTAAACATTGACAAAACAGTTTATATGGCTTTTGGAAATAACTGCAATAGCAACTCAACATATCTACATATAAATATAAAGGGTGCACCCATTCGAAAAGTTGATAATACTAAGTACCTTGGAGTGCATTTCGATAGCCATATGAGATGGGACCTGCATACAAACATGCTATACAATAGACTAAAATATCTAACTTATATTTTCCACAAATTATCTAGGATAATGAGCACAGATAATCTACGTATGATTTACTATGCACTTTTCCATAGCATAACAACCTATGGTATTATAGCATGGGGTGGAGCATACATTGGAAGACTCAAATATATACAAACTCTACAAACGCGACTATTACAAATAATAAATAAAAACAAGTTTATAAATGAAAAAAATCCACTAAACATAGATCAAACATTCACCATGGAATCTCTAGTGTATCACTATGTCAACCTGCAAGATATGTTCCTAAAGAAAAATTCCGTAACAAGGAAAAAAACTATACAGCCCCTTAAAAGAAAATTAACAATCAGCATTAAAGATAGCTATACAAGAGCTTTAGCCACCTTCAATCAACTACCTTCTCACCTCAAAACTTTAAACAGCAATATAAAAACAATAAAGGACAAAATAAAAAAATGGATCAAAGGCCATCCATACTAGATTCTAGATACAGGAATACAATGAACCACAAAATACACTGCAACAATTTACAACAAATCTATTACAAACTAAAGCAACAAGGGAACTTTGATAGTCTAAATTCAGCATTGGAAGTCCATGTGGATGAGGATAAGGATAAGTTTCTCTTGGATGTAAGGACATATTTGTGTTCACAAGGCACTTGTACACTTCATCAAAATCGTTCTCATCGTCGAATGTCTGAATATAACATGAAAAAAATGAAAGCATCAGATAACTACAGAAAAATAATTGAAACAATTGCAAATGTGATTGACATAGCATGGAACTCACAACGGATAACTATTAATACCAAAACAAAAAACGGATTCAAAGAGGGAAAAAGAAACGAAACTTACATTCTAACAAAAACAGATACAACCAACATACATTTCATTAATAAATGTGAATACTGCACATACAAACAATTAATTGGTAAAAAACATATACATTTCATAAAAGAAGAAAACAAAGAAGTTCTCAAAGAACCAAATATAGATAAAGTAAGATATAAACCCATAGAAACAGTATTTAAACAAATAGATGACATTGCAGACAACAATAGTATGCAAATAGAAACAAGTAAACCAAAAAATACATCAGGAAAACCGATTCAACAAACAAATAATATTCGAATGACCTATGGAGACATCAATTATCTTGGAAACAATAAAGCATTATTATACTTTTATAGAGGTATCAGAGGATATCAAACTTTCACTAATTCATTGCACTCACTGGAACAACAACCTAAATATAAAGATTTGATAGTCTTAGATGACATAGTATTCACAGCAACATGTAAATGCGATTCACATAAACAACATACTGAATTATTCCCTCATTATAGAGTCACGTGTGCTACAGGACTTACTTGTCCAGCTAGACTAAATACATATGAAAGAATATCATATGCAAGAAAAATGAAAGCATCAATGACGACAATCGTAACGGCCAGACAAATGTTAATCAGATATTGGAGATAGAAGAACAAAATTTAAGATATTAGTGAAGTAAGCTTTTATTGGAAGCATTCTTGCTACCAATATTAAGCCATACTTCATTTGTGAAATAGTATAATCTATTATACAAACCAACTCTTAGTTTTAAGTTTTTTGTTTTTTTTTTCTTAATTTTCTTTAAGTGTTTAGTAGTTTTAAAATACCAGACCAGCGAACAGGTTTATCCTCTGCCGGGTTACAAATTTGTAATGTATAATTGTATAATTATTACTACTTGTTGTAATATTTTGTACTATACTCTGGTTAATAATAATAATAATAATAATAATAATAACCAATTTTAAACCGAATCATTATTTGAACTTCCCATTTATTAATAGGAAAGAGTATTGAATCCAATTGAATATATGAAGAAGAATGATCAGACAATGTCAAATCTTAGTAAAGAAGCTCTGCATAGGTTGAGCATTTTCGTAACAAGCGTTCCATCTGAGCGTCTATTTTCCAAAGCTGGAAATACAAAAAAAGACCGGAGAAATAAGCTGTCGGGTAAAAACTTAAATATTTTAATGTTTCTGGGATGTTTTTCTACTAAAGATTGGTCGTGATGACTGAAGATTGTCACGCTTTAGATTTTCTAATCGTAGATTTTATACTACTATTTTTTAGTCTTTTTCTTTTCTCTCTCTCTCTCTCTCTCTCTCTCTCTCTCTGGTTTTTGGTGGAGAGCACAACCTGCCTGCGATTATTGCGACGAGGGAGTGGACTCTCCCAGCTACTACTCGCTCTGCTGCGCCCACAAATCAGCCGCAATCATCCTCTTACTTGAGCCAAGGTGCTCGACGGAAATCGTTCACCTTCCTGCTGGATTCACCATCCTCTCGAGACAGAATCATCAAATATTCGTCCAGGCTCAAGGGGCATACTGCGCAGACGACCTTTGGCTGTGGAGTCGGCTTACAAGTCCTACTGCGACCCATCTACCCTAAGCCTGTTTTTGAGCTTTTATCCAAGGCCAGAAAAGTGTGTGAGGATCTCGGATATGCGTGGCCTGTGGTGCGAAACTTGCGGGTCTTCTGCCGCGCTACGCCGCAGTCGGAGCTCATTCCCATCGTCTCTGAAGCTGATCTGCGTGGTCTGCCGAGGCTGGCACCTCGCCAACCTGTCGCACACTCGGTGGGAGCTTGTGCTCTGATCTTCGTTCCCGACCACTTGCAAATCCACCGAGCCTCACTTTAGCTGCATCTGCCTCCTCCCAGTCACCAACCCTTAACTCAACTCAAACCTTATGACATTCAACGGTCCCTGTGAATAATCCTGCTACCACCTCCATCCCCTCTCGATCTTCCCTCACCATTACGCACATCAACATAAACAGCCTGAACGTGCCATGACACTTCTCTCTCCTTAAAGCACAGGCATTGTAACGGTCCAGTCTGATTTGTCCCTTTTCTCCCTCTGCAAAATAGCAACCCGTCGTGCACGAGAAAATCAAAGAAAAGCGTTAATTGAGCGAAGGCGCTCTTCTTACATATATGTAAATGTGTTAGGGCAACTCAGCGAAAACAAGACCATATAAGGAGCGTGACGTCACGACCGTGGGAAATTTATTGTTTACAATGCAAAATCGACAATCGCAAAGTTTTTCATATGAACAAAAGCATTTTTTAGTCAATTTTGATGCACTGATCTTGAATTTCATGTTGTTATAGTTCTCAAATCCGTATTTATTAGTTTAATTTAATTTACAAGTTAATAGTGTTAGTTATTTAGCAATAAATAATTATATTATTAATTCGAATATGCAATTACATTCGTAACGTATTGAAACGGAGAAGCAATAATTTGACACTTTGGTAACCAATTTTTCATTGAGTTATCAATAAATAAAAAATTTATAATTTATTTAAACAATTAAAATTGCGTTGTTAGACAACGAGTCGATTGTATATATCTGTAAAATTAATGATAATGATTGTCACTAATTTGCGCTGATTTTTAAATGGCTAAAAAAGAAATTTGCAAATTCGTTTTTTAATTATTATTCAAAAGTAGATAGCTATATTAATCGGTTTTAATTTAAATAATGTTCCACTAATCACTAGCGATTTTTTTATGTAAAAATTTTCTGTAAATTTATTGTAAAATTGGCGTTATTTGATTATTAAACTGTATTACTTATAACTCTAAAAGGCGATTTTTCCTCGAGAAACGATTTATGTTAAAAAATTCATTATTTCATATCTAACTTTTTAAATCATCAAATTGCTATTTCAGTCGAGCCATTTTACGACAAAAAATGTGCAAAGTTTGTATCAATTTTAAAAATAGCGTTGTAGGGGCTACCAAGCGTAGGAAGGAGTCGATTTCGCAAGTACAAATTCGCTCGTCGCTGAGGCAAGAGGATTCACTATCCTACCTTGCTTAGCAGCGTATTGATTGGAAATAAAAGCTCAGCAATTTCCTGAGACTAATTTCTTGATTCAGTGGTTAGCCTGATAAATCCTCTCCTTTTGATACTTAAGTGCTCAACTCATAAGACTACCTCTCTTATGAGAAAAAAGTAGTCTTAGATATCTCCTCTCCTCAAATTTATTAACTATTAAGAAATTAAATTGAGTATTGGTTGCGGCGCTGTCAGGCCTCTCCCCGATGGATGTAATCACGCTCGGTTGTATTTCAAAACGATTCATCGAAATAGCGTTTGCTATTCGATGAATTTTGATATCTCATTTCTTATAGAATATATACGTGTCAACTTCTTGCTACTCTCGGAAACGCGATTACAAATACGATAGAAAGAGTCCGAACTATCTATTTGATAACGCGAGAAAGACTCAAACGTTACAGCATATACAAGTGCATATGACATTATTGCCATTTCTGAAACTAAACTCTGTAACATCATCTCTGATAACCACCTCACCTTAGCCGATTATAATTTTTTCCGACTGGATCGCGAGGGCAAGGAGGATGGTGGAGTTGGCTTCTATTCTCGCAATAGTCTCACAGTAAAATTACTTGCTACATCCGATCCTACATATAACAACTCACCAGAATTCATGATAGCCGAAATCCACAATAAAAGCCACTAAAACTATTATTCGCAGTTGTTTACCGCCGTCCATCCGCTAAAATTCCATCATTCTTCTTTAACACTATCTCATCTATTCTTCCTCTCTTCAATAACGTTATAATCACTGGTGATTTCAATTCTGATCTTACCTCAGATCTTCCTCACGTCCTAGCATTACGTGACTTGATTGATACACACGCACTTAGGGTTGTTTCCACTGAACCTGCACACCATCCTATCACTGAAAGTGGTGTCACTACACATACAACGCTAAACCTTTTCATAACAAATCCCTCAACTTGTATTCTTAGTTTCACCAAATTTCTTTCACCATTTGTACCGTATCACGACCTAATCGAGCTTTCCATACTCTTTTCCTCGCCTCAAGAACAACCAAAAACCTTTGCCTCCCGCTCTCTCCATCGTGTTAATAAAGCGGTCCTGAATTACCTCATCACCAGCAATTTCTCCGTCTTCCCAGGCTACCGGGGTGATTTACTTCGTCGAAACACTCCTTCAGTTGATCAACTCGAGCAAACTTTCACCCTGGCGGTTTGTGGTGCTTTTGACGAGCTTGCTCCTTCTCGTTTGGTCACCATCTTCGCGATAAAAAAGCCCTGGGTAACTGATAAGCTACGTGCCTAAATGCGGATCCGTGATACAGCCTACAAACGCTTTCGAGCTTCCAGCTCATCCTTGGCCTTCAACAATATCGTTCCCTAAGAACTGCTGTTTCAAACAAGCTTGATACAGAGAAAAATACCCACATCCGCAATAACATTAAGCATGCCAATAGCTCAGAATCCAAGTGGAGGACCCTCCATGATATCGGCTTAACCAATCGGCTTTTGCCCTCACCACTGCTCTTTTTCTCAGCTGACGAACTCAACAAACACTTTGCCACAGTTATCAACAGATCTCCAGCCCTGACCCTTACTACGTTTGACAATATCTGTAGTTCTCCCCTGCATATCAACTTTTCTTTTTCTCCTTTTGTTTTTTCAAAAATTATACAATCTGATGTTGAGAGCGAGATCAAAGCATTGCGTTCTAGAGGGAAAGGTTGTGATGGACTCACGGGAGGGATGCTTCTCCTTGGACTTGACACCGTAGCCTGCAACCTTACCGAAATATTTAACAAGTCTATTGAAACATCCACTTTCCCTGCCACGTGGAAGCGCACCCTTATTCATTCTCTTTCCAAAGTCAGACCACCTCAGTCCCCTTCTGATACTAGGCCCATTGCGCAGTTATCTGAACCCTCAAAAATTTTCGAACGAATATTGCACCGACAATGATCATTTAGAAGCTAATGATCTTCCAGACCCTAAATAGGCTGGTTTCCGTAAGGGACACTCCACTGAGACCGCCTTGGTGAGTATCCTTGATGACATGAGGTTTGCCATTGATAGGAGACAAATTACCATCCTTGTCCTCTTTGATTTTTCAAAGGCCTTCGATGGAATTCCTCATGACTTGCTTATTGCTAAGATCAGAGCTTGTCACGTTGGTGACGCCGTCCTACGATGGTTCTTCAGCTACCTAGTCGACAGGGTGCAGGCTGTCGTTGACCTTGAGGTCTCCGTTTCTCAGTGGGTACGTGCTCAGACGGGTGTCTCGCAAGGAAGCGTCCTTGGCCAGCTATTGTTCACCATTTTCATTAATGACCTCCCACGAGTGCTTTTTTTCTGCAAGCACCTAATTTATGCCGATGATACCCAGATTTACCATCACTGCGTTCCTTCCCACATTGTTGAGCGGCTTGGGAAGGTCCAATTGGATGCTCAGGCGATAGCGGACTGGGTGCGAGCAAACGGTCTCCAACTCAACGTCGCCAAAACAAACGTCATGATCGTTGGTAGCGAACTTCATGTTTTCTCTATTGACCTAAACTCATTGTCCAGGCTCAAGGTTGATGATGTTGAGATACCATTCTCATCATAGGTCAAAAGCCTTAGACTTACTATCACCTCAACTTTTTAATGGAAACCTCACATCTCCGACATTATTAAGAGAGTTCACCTTGGCCTAAATTCCCTGAAATTCTATAAAAGGTCACTCACCATTGAGACAAGGAAATACCTGGTACAAAGATTTATTTTTCCCCATTTTACATATGCCTCCATAGCCTTCATGAAAATTGATAAATCCAGAACTCTGGCCCTTCCAACAGCTTTTAATGCTTGTGTCCGATTCATCACAGGCTTTATACCATTCATTCCCACACCAAGCATTGACTCCCATGTCACCTTTCATAGATTGCGTCTAGGCTGGCTATCTTTTGAGAGTCAGCGCAACATCTCTCTCATCCTTCGCACATACAAAACTGTATGCTGTCAATACCCGAGCTACCTTACAACATATACCAAAACCCCAAATCCTCCCAATCTTAAGTACTCCTTCCGTAATCCCCCCATGGCCTTCTCCTATCCCGCTCCAAGAACTGAGGCTTGGAGGTTCTCGGCGGCGGCTTATGGCATGTATCTCCTCAACCAGCTAGCCATCACCGAGTTTGATGTTACTCGCTATGCTGAGGGAAGCAGGACAGAGGTGTGGAATAAAAGAAGATTTGATGTCATGTCCTCGAATAACAATCAAATTTTGGCCAATAACTACAATTTTACAAAATCAAAGGCTTTTTCTGATGATGATCTTCAGATCAAAAATATTTTTATCCAACTCAATGGGAAGAGGAGATTCATACAACTTCACAGACACACCAGCGTATTTCCCAACAGAATCATTTTCTATCAATTCACTATGCACATTGCCATCTCGACCCATCAAGGTAGCAAAAAGGGATTACGAAAACGAATTTGAGGGATTCGATGGAGAATCAAGCAATAAGAGAAAACCGCTATTCAGACATTAGAAGGTGTTAAAATGATCGAAGCTTGCATCGAGTAAGTAAGGCAGTGGATAAACCTTGGATGAAGCTCAATCGCTGGTTGTATGGCTACTTTATGGTGATCGAACAGCACCTTTTTCGCCACAGGGTGGACGCTGAACACCTCACAAATCTTCACTTGCTCCTGAAACTCCCTTCTATCCCTCTTCCTTTCAACATCTCCACCTTTACTTCATCATCAGAGTACCTCCTATCACCTGATCGTTATCTGGTCTACAATTTTCCCCCACTCAACTCCTCGATGTAACACCCACCCTTATTTCCACTTTTGATCCATAGTTTACTTTCACTGTAACTTTTTCATTTCTCTAGGCTTCATGAATTCATTCTTGAATTAAATTTACTTGACCACCACGTTTATTAACTTGTACGCTGGCTCCAGTTATCCTCTTTAGCCGGTGATCTTACTTAACGCTTGTTCTGGCCTCTTGAGCATAATGTATTGTATTATGTTTGCCTGTTTACAACCAGTCACTTAAACTCATCCTATTTCATCTTGTACGCCTCGACTTGTGATCTCACCTTATCTCATCTCCTAACCTGTTCTAAATCAATTTATCTCTATCCTCTCCACCTCATGCGAATATCGTATTATTTTTATTTCTATGTATGCGTCATAATCTTACACTCATGCTCTTTACTTATTATGCTTAACCTATGTTCATATTAAATTAATATTTAGTTGTATAATCTTATCGCCTATTACTACGCTCTAACTTATTGTATCTGCTTTGTATTCTGCTCATAGCCTACGGGTTTATACCCCACGGCTCAATAAAGCTTATCTATCTATCTATCTATCTCTTTCGCATGCTCCGGGCGTTTCCGTCAGGCGAATTGTATGACAGACCTTCTAGCTACCTTGCAGTTTGTGCGGTCACGACGAATTTTTCTTGTAACGGGCGTCATTTAATTTTGTTGTGAAGCGCGGAAATTGTAGTGTGAAGGCGGATCGCCATCACTACTGCCGAATTCTGTCAAGGGAGGAGCTCTACGACGTGTTGGTTCGTCGGACGCAGGGCTGTCTACAGGGTAGTCAAGGGCCAAAAAGAAGAAGGTGAAGACCTCTGGTACTATCGCGACTGGGAGATATCGGTTATGGGCCACCGAATCACACAGGACTTTCGAGATCATGTCAAGGGGATCCTTAGTGTGGTAAATGGCTTCTCGGGAACACTAGTTTACATGCAGGGAATGCTGCGAGAAATAAACTATAACATTTTGGTGGTGTACAATTACAAGAAGTTGCCTATAGTATACCTGAAGCTGTAATTGAAAATAGCGAAGGTAACAATGTGTTTGATGTTTTAGTCAACAAACTATCTGATTTTTTTTTCTTCCAAGCAAAATTCTACTTTTGAACGTCATAAATTCAGAAAAATCAAACCATGTGATGGAAAAAATGTTAATAAATTCTTCCTAAAGATTAGATATCAAGCAAAACGCTGTGAGTTTTGAAAGAATCAGAAAGAAGCTAATGAAATAAACTTAAAAGATAATATTATTGATAATTGGGCACATGCTGATTTAAAAAAGAAAATTCTTGAAAAAAGCGTACATTAGACGAAGTAATCGAACTTTGCCAACTTTTTGAACAGATAAATAGTCAATCCTCTGTTATAAATACTGATTGTCCTAATTTGGTAACTCGATCTGACAATACATTGTCAGTTAATAAAATCAATATCCAAATTAGGGAGAAAAATGAAAAGTCATTATTGTTAACGCTGTGGTAGACCCAATCATAATATTCAGGCTTGTCCAGCAAAAGATCTTAAATGCCGAAAGTGTGGTTTTCAAGGTCATTTTGCCAAGTTTTGTAGGACCCGTTATGATAAGAGAAAATTATTTGTGCAAAAAGGAGAGGAACCGGATGCAAAACGTTTCAAGTTCAAAAGCAAAGGATCTAATGTAAACTTCATTTATGTCGACGATGCAGAATCAGCTAGTGACAACAATTACATAATTTTGATTGTTTCAAGATCAACAGTAGTGAGTTACATGATTTGAATAATGTTTCAGACAATGTGATAGAATAGTTTATTAGCGGTACAGCATTAGAGACAAAGACTATGATATTCTTGTGAAAAATAATGCAGTAACTTGGGATGTTATCATGAAACCAACAGAAATTCTTAAACCTTATACATCAGAAAATCCTTTGAATATCAGTGTGAGATTTGTTATTGCAATTAGTTTATTGAACAAGAAAGAAGTTATTGCGCCACTTTATGTTGATAAAAATGGAGGTATTTCTATAATCGGCAAAGATACAGCCAAGCAGTTGAGTATTTTGAGACTTGGATTGCGTGTTAATAGAGTAGAGGTTAAAACAATTACACCTTTTCCAAAAATTAAGGACGTAGTGGTAAAATTGACCATTGATCCTGATGTAACACCAATTTCAGTTCAGCAACCAATTAGAAGAATTCCAATTGCCATTGAATCTGTAGTTGAAACGAAATTAGACGAAGCTTTACAACGTGGTATAAAAGAAAAAGTTACTGAATCAAGTGCTTGGATATTACCAATTGTTATTGCTTACAAACCATCGGATGATGTTTGGATTTGTGTAGACATGCGTAGAGTCAACAAAGCTATATTAAGAGAAAATCATCCCATTCCCACATTTGATTCTTTTATAACAAAATTGAAAAATGCTAAATATTTTTCACGATTAGATTTAAAGGATGCGTATCATCGATTGGAACTTCACACTGATAGTCGCCCTATTACAACGTTCATCACTCATAAAGGTTTACATCGCTATACGAGATTAATGTTTGGAGTTACTTCTGCTCCAGAAATTTTTCAAAAAACAATGGAATTAATCCTTTCTCCTTGTAAAAACTGTTTGAAATTTCTTGACGATATAACAGTATTCAGATCCACTGAATTGGAACACGATAAATGTCTGAAAACAGTTTTGTCAATACTGAAAGAAAATAACGTGACATTAAATGAAGAAAAATGTGTTTTTCAAGTACGTGAACTGAATTTTTAGGACATAAATTATCAGATAAGGGCGGGCATCGATGTAAATGTTAAAAAAGTTGATGAGATAATGAATTTCCGATCATCAAGTAATAAAGAAGAATTGAGAAGTTTTCTTGGATTAGTTACTTACGTTGGAAAATTTATTCCTGATTTGGGGACTGCAACTGACTTTCTAAGGAAATTAACTAAAATGGATGCAAAATTTGATTAGACTGAAGAATGTGAACATTTTGTTAAAATTAAGAAATGTTTAGCTACTCTTCTAACTTTGGGATATTTTGATCCATCGAAACGTACCAGACTTGTTGCTGATGCTAGCCCAGTAGCTCTTGGGGCTGTATTATTATAATTTGATGAAGAATCAAATCCTAGAGTCATTTCATATGCTAGTAAGAGTTTGTCAGGTGTCGCGACCATATTTACAAACTGAGAAAGAAAGTCTAGCTTTAGTTTGGTTAGTTGAAAGATTCCATTACTATCTATGTGGAATAGAATTTGAATTAAAAACACATCATAAACCATTGGAAGCAATTTTTAAACCTTCATCCAAAATTCATTCGATGTAGATGGCGAATCTTACATTTTCAGAATTGTTGAACAAAGTACTCCTCAAGCATTAAAAATTACGCAAATTGTTATAGAAAGTCAAAAAGATCAAAATATTTAAAGACACAATCTATAAGATTAATAATGAATGTTGGACACCAGTAGATAAAAATGTTTACTATCCCTTTCGAATAGAATTATCAACTTTTGGATCAATATTATTAAGAGGCAATAAAATTGTTATTCCAGAGACATTGACAAAACAGGTCTTAGAATTAGCACATGAAGGTTATCCGCGTGGAACTGTTTCATGAAACGTCGTTTACGAGTAAAAGTTTGGTGGCCAAAAATTGATAAATAATTTGAACAATTCGTTAAAGCTTGCAGAGATGGCTTACTAGTATCACAACTAAACAAACCTTCATTAATGACAAGACATAGATTTCCTGATGGACCCTGGCAATGTTTAGCAATGGATTTAATGGGACCTCTATGTAATAATCAAATGGTGTTTGTTGTAATTGATTATTATTCCAGGTACCAAGAAATCAAATATCTCACAAGTACGACTTCTACAGTTTATTATTAAAAATTTGCTCGAAATATTTTCACGATTGGGATTTCCTAAAAGTATTAGAACAGATAATGGACCTTAATTTTCCAGTGATGAGTTTGAAGATTTTTATAGCAAAAATAACATTGAGTTGATTAAGACTACACCTTATTGACCACAAGCTAACGGAGAAGTGGAAAACATGAATAAATCTATTTTGAAATGTTTAAAAATTGCCGAATCAAAAGGAAATAATTACCAAGCAGAAGTACAAAATTTTCATTTGATATATAATGTTACGCCGCATGGAACGTCTGGAAAATCTCCTTCAGGACTTTTATTTGGAAGAAATATTAGAGATAAAATTCCATCTATAAATGATTTAATAGTGGACCAAGGAGATGAAGAAGCAAAAGATAATGATATAATTCAAAAGCAAAAAGGGAAAGAGAGAGAAGATATGATTAGAGGATCAAAAGACTATGATATAAAGTTTTAAAGACTGGAGATAAAGTTTTAGTAAAAAATATGATAACGCCACATAAGCTTTATACTCGCTTCAGAAATGAAGAATTCGACGTAGTAGAGAGAAAAGGAAATGAAGTATCTTTAATGAGAGAAGGAAAAGTTTATAGAAGACAGGTGTCTCATTTGAAGAAGATTATTGATACCCATTCAACAATTCGAACAATTCGACAGATATATCATATGAAGAGCAGCCTACTATTTCTTTGAGCTTAGACTCTGAATCATCTACTTCGTCGACCGCAAGCCAAAACGTCATGGAAGAAGTTCAACGTCAATTGCAAAACGAATCCATTTAATGAAGAAAACAATTGCTCATCAACTACTACTCCTTCGAAACCAAAAACGACTATATTCCAAAATCAAACACCTGTGTTTTCATCGCCAAAGGTTACTTCTTTGAAGCTTAAAAAAAAAGGGAATGTGGAGACCAATCTAACGAGGATAAGATTTTTTTATTGTTGCCAAGTAACGTTTTGATGTATTCGTATATGTATGGTTATTAGAGCTAGTTTTTGTAAGTTGAGATATCTACTTGAGCATCCAATAAAGTGCTTTATTTAATTAAATTATATGTAATCATTCATTGTATAATACGTTATTGTAGAATACTACACTTCGTACACTTAAGACCATTACTCCATCAGATGAAAATTTGTCTTTATCTGTGAAACGAAAATAGTTTCACTTCTTGTAAAATCTTTCCAATGCAATGGTGCTATGAAATTTCTGTAACATTTACGATACCAAGCTAGTCTTCTGTCAATAGATGAACCAGAGCATGAGATACTTTTTTAGCTATATTTGTCACAGTAATTATTACATTATCCGTGTGGTAGCTTGTAAATATAACATAATATTATATTAGTAATCTTGATCTTAGGAGTCGTCCCTATAAATAAACTAAACACTTATTTTATTATAAACGTTTCGCAATTTTATTTATTGCCACCTCAGTACATCTGTTGAATATATATATTATTATAAATAAATGAATTCTTTCAATATTAATATTGTATTATAATATAAACATACGTTTTGTAATGTAGATAAAATTGAATAAATTAAAAGTTTTTCCGCACATATATAGTCTGTTATAAACATTACACTTTAATTAAATAAATATTAATTTTTCTGTCTAATAATAAATATAAATAGAATAACAATCTTTTGTCAGTTAGGTAAAAACATAGTTTGTCAATTGGGTAAAAACACATCATGATCAGCAAATTAAAAGCTAAGTAACTGTTATGTATATAATAACATATCGTACTGTATATGAAATAAAAGAGAAAGACAGAGAGAGACACAACAAGAGAAAGAGTGTACTTGACGAGTGGGGGAAACACTGGAAGGAAAGGGAATTAGTGATGTATTGTAATATCTATGTTTATTTTTCGTACTGAAACTAAATAGATTTTATGATGTTGAGTATTCTTGAGTATTGATTGTTTAAATATTTTGTATCTTCCTGTGAATTGATGGTATTATCCGTAATTTTAATATACACCGACTCTGCGATGCATCTCTTTCTGTAATTAGCTTCTAAATGCATGATTTTTGCATTCTCCCAATCAAATTCATGTTCCGGATTATTCACGATATGGGCCGGTATAGGTAAAAGTTTAAATCTAGAGTTGACTGGATCTTCAATAGTTTTTTTCACGGAATATTTATGTTCACTAATTCTATTTTTGAGAGCCCTTTTGCTTTCACCGATGGACATTGATTACACTGAATATTATAAATTGTGCCTGTTTTCTCCCATTTCTTTAATTTATCTTTGCCTAGAACAATAATATTAGATAGCTTGCTTGTCATTTTTGGTATGCATACAATGTTACTCTTCTTTAATGATGATTTGCATTTATAGAAAAATTCTTCTTTAAATGGAATTGGAAAGTAAATTGTCGGTTTATCGTTATTGTTTTTATTCTGTGTATTGTTATGACTATATGTATATTTTCTAATGCGATCTCTGATGCACACATCAACAAATTCCTCCGGATAGTCATTGTTATATAACATGTTTCTTACAATAGATATATTATTGTCATGGTGACTTTCATCAGACAACAATATCGATCTATCTATCAAGTTATTAACAATATTCTTTTTTTGTTTTAATGTGAGATTTGAGTTGTAATTTAAAATACGTCCCGACATAGTTGGTTTTTGGTACCAGTTAGTAATAATCCCATTATTTTTTCTAGTAATTGATAAGTCTAGAAAATTAATAGAACTATTAACCTCTGTCTCATAAGTAAATTTCAAATGTGAATTATAATCATTAAATACTTCGAAAACACGATCAAAGTCAATGCTTCTGATGCACATTAATGTGTCATCCACATATCGGTAATAAAAAATTGGATTAATATTATATTCTTCTTTCAGAAAAACCAAGCATTGTGTCTCCAAATCATCCATGACTAGGTCTGCAAATAATGCTGATAGTGGGTCTCCCATCGAAGTTCCAAATATCTGCTTATAATTTGTATTATTGAAACAAAAATATGCATTGTTGAAAAGAAAATTGATAGTTGTTATAATTTCGTCGAACATCATCAACGATTTTCTATGTAATTTTTGGAACCTCTTGTATATGCTATTAAGAATTAAATATCTAGGTATACTTGTAAATAATGAAACTACGTCGAAAGACACCAATATGTGGTCCGATGGGATGTGAATGTTTTTGATACGTTCTTTCAATTCATAACTATTTTTAATGTGTGATCTAGGCAAGTCTATGGATTCTTTAAGAACTTTACTAATTAATTTTGATAGGAAATGCGTGGGAGTGTTAACTGTAGATACTACGGGCCTGAGTGGAAAACCATTTTTGTGGATTTTTGGAAGTCCATATGCTCTAGCTAGATTTGTATGTGATTGTGTTAGAAAAAATTGGTTAATATGTATGTTTGGAAAATATTTTTTAATATAGCTTTTGTCATTAAAATTTGTAAGAAAATATTGGACATCTTTTTGCATTTTGGTTAATGTATTATTTTTTTCCTAGATTATGTATGTACTATTGTCTGACAACATCAAATTCATTTTTTCAATGTATTCGTTCTTGTATAAGCATACAGTTATGTTGCCTTTATCAGCTCTAGTGAAAAAAAGGTTGTTATTATCTTTTAAAAAAATATTAGTGGCTTTGAGCTTTTTTTTTAAAATCATTATCCAATCTTTTTATATGTCTTTTGTTGTTAAGACTGGACTTTATATTATTAATCAAATTATTCCTAATATCATTAAAGGAGTTTTCCATGTCCTTATTATGTTTATCTTGTTCTCCACTCAGAATAAATTCTAAATTAGTAATACTGTCTATTATATCCGTTCTACTAAGATCATTATGTATGTTATGATTAGGGAGATGAGAGATATAAGAGATGCATCGCAGAGTCGGTGTATATTAAAATTACGGATAATACCATCAATTCACAGGAAGATACAAAATATTTAAACAATCAATACTCAAGAATACTCAACATCATAAAATCTATTTAGTTTCAGTACGAAAAATAAACATAGATATTACAATACATCACTAATTCCCTTTCCTTCCAGTGTTTCCCCCACTCGTCAAGTACACTCTTTCTCTTGTTGTGTCTCTCTCTGTCTTTCTCTTTTATTTCATATATAGTACGATATGTTATTATATACATAACAGTTACTTAGCTTTTAATTTGCTGATCATGATGTGTTTTTACCCAATTGACAAACTATGTTTTTACCTAACTGACAAAAGATTGTTATTCTATTTATATTTATTATTAGACAGAAAAATTAATATTTATTTAATTAAAGTGTAATGTTTATAACAGACTATATATGTGCGGAAGAACTTTTAATTTATTCAATTTTATCTACATTACAAAACGTATGTTTATATTATAATACAATATTAATATTGAAAGAATTCATTTATTTATAATAATATATATATTCAACAGATGTACTGAGGTAGCAATAAATAAAATTGCGAAACGTTTATAATAAAATAAGTGTTTAGTTTATTTATAGGGACGACTCCTAAGATCAAGATTACTAATATAATTATCAAACATCAGGAGTGGAAAAAATTAAGAATAATTTATATAACATAATATTAATAAATAAAAAAAGAGTATTTGTTAACTCTTATTAATATCTTACAAACAATAAACTCCTTTATTAATAAACTTTATTTAATAATCTTGTACTAAACTCGATATCACACATAAAATAATTTATGTTCAACAAATGTGCTCAACATGAATATAGATTCCAAACAAAAATATATAAGAATTTATTTCAAAAATACATCAATGAAATCTGAAGAGAAATCAACAGCAATAAAAAATATCTTTGATAACTAGAGGCAAAGAATAAAAAATATTAGTTGTGATACCTCTACTTTTAAAATTTTTTCCGTTAGTTTATTCACGTACGGTTTCGAAATTCGCTGCATGTATTTTTACATAAAATTTCAGTAATAATTTTTTAACGGTGCGCAAACTAATGTTAGGACGTGGATCAATGACAAATGATATCGGTTATGTATCGTTGCAAATAAGGGGAATGTTTAACGTATACTGAATTTTCGATTGATCAATTTGTTTTGAATATGGTCAATAAAAATATCAATCTATTCATGATGCATTAAAATGATTAAAATGAAAAAGATGGGCGTGTTAAACATGACTTGAGAGAGAAAAGCATGGGGAAGCATTGATGCGTACTTATTCGCTCCTCCGAGCATTCTTTCCTCAATTGACGCGCAGGCGCATTTCCGCTCGTAGCGCGTCAGCGACAGAACTTGAAGGTTATTTTGTCTGATACGAGAGATTACTGTTCGCGAGTCCGCATGTCATCGAGAGAGAAGGTCCGGCTGTCCGAGCCCTGGGAACCCTCTGGTCGTGAGACCGCGGAGCTGCAGCCGGGACAGCCGGCCAAGAAGCGCGTAAGTAGACCCCGCGAGTGAAGACATCGTCGAGAATGACCGGTTGCTGGCGACGGTACAGGCTTCCAGCACGATAAGCGTTGACCGAACGAACCTGAGAATCTCGCAGCAGCACCTTCGAGACAGCGTCACCGCGGTCAACTTTCCGTACCCCGTATCGTTCGAAGAGTGCCGGGGCGTCGACGACGTACTCATCACGCCTGCCTACATGGAGTTTCGGGACGGCAGCGAGGGTAACGCGATGCAGCAGTCGTTGACGATTCGCAACCTCGGCAGAAAGGCCGCGCTGGTGCGGCTGCGCAAGCCGAACTCGATGGTCGGTTATTGAATCGACAGGCGATCGGCCGAGCCGCCGAGCCGCAGAGCCGGGCGCGCAGCTCAGTAGTAGTAGAATCGCCTTCCGTCCTCGCAGACCTTCCAGCTGAAAGCCGACGCGGAGGGAGCTGTCCGCAAGCTCTACCCGGGACTAAGCCTCACTGCCCACGTCAGCTACTCGTTCCAGCAGTCCTCCTCGCTACACGCCATGATCCCCATCGAGATCAACGACACTGTCCTCGACTACCATTTGATCTGCACGTTCTCCGCCCCGCACCTAGTCGTGCAGCCGGCCCTGCTCGACTTCGGCTGCGTCGACCTTCACTCGGTGTCGGACATTCGTACTTTGACCATTATAAACACCGGTGGAAAAAGCGGCAGGTACAGCGGCGTTCGTTTGCCGTGCTCGCTTATCCGCAAGCTGCCACGTTAATGTACGCAGGTTCAGCGTGGACGCGGGCAAACATCGCCACTTGATTAACGTTCATCCCGAGCGAAGCGTCGTCAAACCTGACCAAGCTGTTCAGCTCAGGGTACAGCTCGTCGGCAAGCACGAAGGAATCCTCAAGGCCGAGCTTTGGTGAGCTAGCACTTCGACCGGTCGCTGCCTGCTTGCTGCTCGAACGATCCACGTTGCAGGATCAAATCCAACCCTAACATTTGCATAAACGTCGAGGGCAATGTCATCGAACCCAAGCTGACGATCGAGTGGCCGACGAAAGTGCACGACTCGGCGTTGATCAATTTTCCGCCCGCCTATCTCGGAACGCGCAGACATCACCGAGTCACGCTGCAAAACGATTCTGCGCAGGCTGCCAGCTTCGTCGTAGCGGTCAAAGACGGCGAGCGCCTCCAAGGCGTTTCGGTAACTGGCGTACGCGTAGAAAGCTCTCGAAAGACAAAAGCTCTGGCGCTTGCAGGAAATCGAGCCGACGGCCAATCCAAACTTGACCGTCTTCAGGGTAAACCCGAGCGAGGGCAGACTGCGCCCTTTCGAAGAAGCCACCTTGACAATTAGGTAACGGTTCGCTGCGTGCTCACCGACCACTGTGCCACTGATCCGAGCCCTCCTGATCGGTCTTAGTTTTTCTCCCACAATTCGCAAGCTTCAGTTGATGCGCGAGTTGCAGCGGGATCCCAGTATCGATTACTTTGTTGCTGCGATCGAGATATGCAAGCTACCAGTGGCCGAAGCCAAGACGGTTTTGAGTTAGTGCGCCGATTCGGAAGTGGGGCGAATGGGGGCTGGGCTCGAGGATTGTGCGCTACGAATGATTTGCCATTTCGCCCGCAGGAACGGACCCGACTGCCAACAAAAAAGTCGAGCAAAACATTCCTCAGATTCCCGTCGGTAAGTGAACGCCGTCGACGATGACGAGAGCGAGCTGGGCATCTGACGTTGGCTTTGCAATTCAGCCGAGCCGCCAGTGGAGGACCAGCCGAAAAGGAGCTCGTTCAAGGATGAAGCGAAGGTGACGAGCGCGGCCACGCTGTACCTGCACGGCGGCGTAGAAATGCCTCGGCTGCAATTTTGGCCCGACGAGCTGCACCTGAACAGTCTGAGCGTCGACGAGCGAGTGCAGCGCTCGATCCACGTGACCAACCCATCGCGAAGCTTGCCGCTGAAATTCAGATTCGTCGATCAGGCTTGGATTCGATGCTGGCCCTGCCATGCACTCTTGAAACCCCAGGAATCCGTGAAAGTGACTTTCGCGATCCGAGCGCAATTCAACCGTAATACACGTCACGAGCGCGCCGAGCTGGTCCCAGCTGGACCCACGGTCCGTTTTCAGTGGAGGTTGCGTTTCACTTGGAGTTCGACGTGTGGGCTTCGACTTGGGCCGCGGACGAGTCGAGGTCGAGCAGCCTCGTCCGCGTATGCCGGATACCCGTCCGCTGCTCGTACGAGCCGCTGATGGCGCCGGCAGCGAGCCCGCGCTCTCGAGGCGTTCGCCAAGCGGCCTTCTTCTGGAGCAGGCTGCCGCTGGAAGCCTACTGCGCACCGAGCGGCGCCCCGCCACGGTCGGCGCCGGGACCACTCGCGTCGAGGCCCAGACCCGCAGTCCAGGGCGCCCCGCCGCGGCACGCAGTCCCGCGCTCGCTGACGGCACTGCAGCTGTTCAAAGTTCGCGTGTGGCCCCTGAACCTGGACTTTGGCCAGGTAGACGCACCCGGCGTCTCCGCTGCAGCTTCGCGCGAACGCTCCGCGTTCCAGATGGCCAGGCGCAGCGAAGGCCGCCTCCTGCTAAGCTTCCGGAACGACAACGAGTTCCGAATCAACGTCCGCCTGAGCAGCCCGCACGAGCCAAGCCTGAGCTTTCCCCAGCGGAGCGTCGTCGACGTCGGGCCGCGGTCGAGCGTCAGCTGCTGCGTGCAACTGCGCGTCGGCGAGCACTTCGGCAAGTGGAGCTCGTACGTGCAGTACGCCATCAACGGCCAGCACGAGTACCAGCTGCCGGTGCTGGCGCGCGTGCTCTTCAAGGGCCTGACGCTGAGCACGAAGGAGGTGGTGTTCGCGGCGGACCGGCCCGGCGCAGAGGGCGGCCCCTTGGCCTTCGCGCACGTGCAAATCGAGAACCAGTTGAACGCGGACACACGGTTCAGGTGAAAGGGTCGGGTGGGGGGGGGGGGGGCGAAAGCTCGTCCGGTCGAGAGGCGCAGCTGGCTGACGTGGCTCGCAGGTGGCTCGTGCCAGAGAGTGCGGGCTTCGCGATCGAGCCGCCGAGCGGTAGCGTGCCCGCCGGCAGCAAGCTCTACGCGAGCGTGCGCCACGAGCCGGACGCGTCGCGCTCGGACCGAGTCGAGGCCATGCTCCAGGACGAGGGTCGCGCGTGCGCGAGCCTGCAGCTGCGGGCGCCGCTGCGAGCGCCGAGCGTCTTCCTCGTCGGCGACAACGCGGACCTCGGGCGCGTGCCGCTCAACCTCGCCCGTCGGGCTCGCGCCCTGCTCTACAACGCCGAGTGCTTCGCGGTGTGCTTCCGAGTGGACGAGGGCTGCCTCGTGCCGGGGCTGCGCGTCAGTCCCGACCGCGGTTGCATCCGGCCCCGTGGCGTCGTCATACTGACCGTGAGAGGCCTCGGCCGCAGCCCAGCTCGCGCGATCCAACGCTGCGCGATTTCACAGGTGCGCCTGCAGTTGGACGCGTGCATCGAAGGCTACGCGCAGGTCGGCATCCGGCTGCAGAAGCGGCTGACGCTGCACTGGCGCCTGCGCTTCGCCGTGGTCTTCCCGGCGATCAGGTTCGAGCCGAGCGTGATCGAGTGGGGCCGGCTGAGCGCCGGCTCGCATCGGGTGCAGCAGCTGTCGGCGACCAACCTGAGCGACGCCGAGATCGTCGTCAAGTTCCTGCTCGAGGGCCAGCGCGAGCTGCGCGTGTCACGCGGGCCGCTCGCAAGCGACGTGACGCTCCGGCGTGAGAGGACGTCCGCGACAACCGAGGCGACGCGGCGTTCATTCGCAATCTGCTCTCGTGCAGAAGGAGACGAGCTGTTCCGCATCGAGCCAAGGTCTACGACGCGGCTGTTCCTGCACTTCGCGCCTTGCGACGTGGCTCGCCATTGCCGCCACCTGCCGCTCGTGCTGAACGATCTGCTCGGGCCGCTGGGCGACGGGCCCGAGATCGATCTCGGCCCGAGCCAGTTCTTGAGGAGCGATCACGATCAGCGCTATTCGGGCGTCGAGGAGCTGACGTTGCTGCCTATGCCAGCTAGCTTGCCGACGATCTTCGTCAGTGCCACGGTGACGCCGCCGATCGTCGACTTCAACAAGCTTCGGTTTCATTTTACCGAGAGCTTTCGCCGAGTGAGTTGGTCCGAGCCGTGGCTGCTCCTCTCCCGCTCAGTCCCCCCTTCGAATCCGGCAGGACGAGTGGCAGTGCCGCAATCGTTCGGCGAATACGGTCACCTTGGCACTGCATACCAAGCCCTGCTCCGGAGCCAGCGACTTTCCGTTCGCCTTCTGCTGGGCATCCGGAGCAAAGCCGATGGTCGACGACGGCCGCCTCACAGTCGCCCTCGGGCCCGAACAGCAAGTCCGTTTGCGAATAGCGTTCGACCCGAAGCAGCCGGGACATTTCGCGTTCGAACTGCCGGTCAACCTTGACCACGAAGGCACCGAGCAGACGTACAACAAGCTGACACTCGTTGGAAGGCAGGCCAAGCCATCGATAGACAGCGACGTTTTGCAGGTGAACTTGGGGCCGCTGCCGCTGAACACTCCGTGCACACAGACATTCAGCCTGCAAGCTCGTAACTTCACCGAAACGAGCTTCTTGTGCTGGAAGGTTTGCTACCTCGAGCAAGGGAGCCCCCCGCCCAGCGAATCGCTTCACGGTCAAGGGCTGAGCGTGTGCTTTCCCCGCGGCAACGCGGTCAAGCCCTACTGCACGTAAGTATACGCAGCGATGCAGCAATCGATCGTAGTGTCTTGACACTTGCTCATTCCAAGCTCCCTCTCTCCAGTCATCGTGTGCCAGTGGAAGTCCAGTTTGCGAGCGCAGTGCCGATATCCCTTCGCGTGACCCTGCTCTTCTCCGACCAAGGCAGTAGCGCGACTGTTTCGCTGATCATCTGTGCGATGGCCGACAATAGTTTACTCTCGATGCACAACTACGACGACGAATCTTGCCGGAACTTCTTACTGCTTAGAGGACGGACGAGCGACAGAAGTGTCGACGTGAATGCGCCCGGCCAGACTGACGATTCTCCGGACAGCGTTAGAAAAGCCTCCTGACGCAAACTAAATTTCACTAGCGCTACGTGGCAGCTGCAAGCTTAACGCGAAAATGCCAATGTGTATCGCAGGTGGCGGACAGCGCGGACTCTCGCTTGGATGCAACTGACGGGTGCGAGTGTAGCGAGCGCGCTTACGTTTCGGTAGACGCCAGGACTGCGCGGTACGTAACTCGTCGTGAGACCGATCCGACCTGCCGCACACAGTACACGCATGTGCGCACTGCCTTCGAACAGCAGTAGGCGGAGCTGCTCGCAGGCCGTGGTCAAGACCGTCGAGCGCTGGTTGTACGACGAGGTGCTCATGTACGAGTTCAATCCCCGACTGTTCGACGGCGCGAGCTTGACTCTACTCAAGTCCAAGCTGCTCGAGAAGATGCCGAAGAACGATCAGAACAAGGGACGGCCCAAACTGTGCACCTTCCTTGACATCCTTATGCGCCTCGCCGACGATGGGCTATTGCAGTTCGAAAGGCAGTACGCACTGGAGATAATATCACAATGAGGAAGAGATTGACCGGCACGCGTCCATTGCTGACAGGCGCGCCGGAGCAGACACGAGCGGTCAGAACGAGAGTCGGGACGAGAGTGAGAAGAGTGACGATAGCGACGAGAGCGACGAGAGACGAGGCATCGTCGAGGCCTGCAGCGTCTGCCGGCAAATCTTCGCGTTCCTACTTGGAAAGGGCGCATTGGTCAGCCACTTAGCAGCCGAGCACTTGCTCAATTACGAGGAATACGAGGTAAGGCGGACAAGCAAGAGACGCTACTGCGGTTTGACCGAGCGACTTTTCGGTTGTCAGGTCCTGATGAGGAACGATCGCCAGCTGCTGGACAGAGACTCCTTCGGATTCTGCTCCGAAGGCGCCTGGCTCGATCTGCTCTTGCAAAGCTACAAAGTGTTCGCCCTGGAACAGCAGGTGAACGAGCAGGCTCTGGCCAGGCACGCGCGCTTGCTGAGCCACGCCAAAAGTCTCGACAGGTAGGTTCGGCGCGGCGTTCGCCGGACCAGCCGCTCGAAGCTCGCTCGCGTTTAGCTCGACGGACGCGCGCTACGTTATGGACGTGATGAAAGTCGCCGAGCGCTCGCAGATGCTGGCCCGACAACTGCACCAAAGCGAAGCTCTGCTCTTGGCCTGGCTCGAGTTCAACTGCGCTCTGCACTTCGAGGCTCGGCCCATCGACCACTTTGGCCAATGCCTGAGCGACGGCTTGGCCTTCGCTGCCGTTAGCCTTAACTATTGCCCCTTTCTGCGCGACTGCTTCGAGCAGCTCTTCCGCCAGCCCGTGGGTGACGAGCAGGTGAGCGCCACAGCCTCAACGTGCCGTGTGCTGTTGGACGTCGCGAGCTCTGTCGTTCGCCTCCTTGCGCAGAAACTTCATAACGCCGTGTGCCTGCTGTTGGCTTGGAAGCGAATCCGACTCGGTTTCACCATCGTGCCCGCGGACATAGTTCGCGCGAACGCCATCCAGATGCTCATGTTGTCGTGTCACCTATTCACGCGCATGCCTACCTATCTGGCCAGAAGCAAGGTTCTCCGACACTCGCTATCTGCGACACTGTGACTCTGCGGCCTTGGCTCACGCCTGCCTGTTCTCCGCAGCTGACCCTTGCCTGCCCGCTCACTACATCCACTTCTGCGCAAATCCGATTGCCCATCGACTTCCGTCGTCGAACTAGTTACGTCGTGCAGCTCCTCTGCAATGATTTCGCCGCTTTCAGCTCCAAGGTCGCTCTACTGTCCATTCAACCTCCTCAAAATCAGCAGATCACGGTCGATTTTCTCGCGCGCAAAATCTGCAAAGCCACAGGCAATCAGCCAGAGCTCTTCCACGGCTTGATTCTCTTCCTCGCCTTACTTGCTTCTCCTCCCCCCACTCTTTATATTTGCAGCTTACTTGGTACTTTGTGGTTCAGCGGTAACATCTTGTTTTGGCGAAAATATGGTGTTCTTCTTGGAAGGCTTTCCCAACCAACTCTCAATTTCCCAAAGTTTTACATTTTCAACGACGTTGTACCAAACTGTAAAAAGGCATTTGACTATCGATGCGCCCTATGAGTATCCGAAACAGTATGAAATTTGGATATCTCGGGAACGACCTAGTACTATCGGTACTACTTGACATGCTATGTTCTACCTTTGAACCATCGCATCGACTTATCTGTTCATTTTTCAGATCAACTGGTGATGACCAAATGGCAAAATACACACTCGTTAAAGCAGGCTGTAAACCGTTTGTCGTTTGACAATGCAAACGTTTCGATGGAAGAAGACTCACAAGTCCTCAATGTCGCTGTTTCGCTGTCCTGCTTCACGTGCGAATCGCAAATGTTTTGGATTATTTTTCGATCGGACTCAGTCGATTTTATCGCTCAGGTTTGCTTGGTGCTACAATTTATAATTTACAAACAACTACTAAATATTTGATTGCAGATTGTTTCTAATTATCGAATTGCCATTACTGACAATGTCACGATCAAGTCTACCCAAGAACCATGCATTTGCCCACAGTTTCCTTTGCGTATTGATCATAAATGTCCGCTTGTACATAAATTATTGTTGCCTTCAGCTAATATGCAGTTACACAGCTGCATTCTGCAGTTATTCAAGAACTCATTATCCGAACAAGACAAGGATTTTTGGACAGCGTATTTAGGTAAATCTGGGGAGTTGACGTGTAAAGACACCCAAGTAGATTAACGTAAATATTTGATTAATTTAATAGACAATGAACTTGGAATACATTTTGCCAAGTGGTTCTTAAGAAATTCTTCATGCTCTTCGGTCGATGTATTCGATTTCGCGCAAATATACAATATTACAACTGATGAACGTAGTTTACTGGTACAACAGCCAGGCAGTGTTAACGGTTTGTCACGCACAACTGCTCCGAAATCCAATTGGATTTGCTTCCACCACTGACAGAGTAATTTTGGTATTGCAGATGGCAACGGAAACGATCAAACTGAATTGATGATTCACATTTGTGGGAACTCAGTTAAAAATACTTTAATTACGCTAACTTCCTGTAACAAAAAACAAGTAAGACTATGCCAAGTAAATATTTATAGCGAGGAATCGAATACCTCATCTTTGCAGTCAACAAACTAAAAATAGCGAAGAAACGCGTCGAAGTAGCTTTTGATATCCATAAATTTATATTCAATAAAATACTCAAGATGTTTCATCAATTTGACTATAGTTTTTATTGGTAAAATGTTGATAAAATATGTACAGTATTTACAATATGAATCAATCACGCACAAAGGTAAATTATTACAAAGAACTAAGTTATGGAAATGGGAATAGTAATCATAAGAGTAGAGCAAATAATAATAATAAGATAAGAATAAATGCTAAGAAAAAGAGGCAGTTAAAAGGGGTAGAGCAGGAGGGCCGTTATTAATCGGAATCAGAAGCTGAGCTGGCGTCCGAGTCATACTCGCCGACATTGATGGTGAACTTGTACTCCTGGTCGCAACCCAAGTAGGCGTCGCTCATAAAGTAGAGGGTATAGTTATGCTGACCGGGCTGGGGAGCAAGGAAGTCGAGCTTGACGGTGGCTTTCTGCTGGAGAGTGAGCCGCTTTATTGAAAGCAGCTGATTGGTCTTGGGATCGCCGATGACCACCCACCAGCCTTCCTCACGCTTCTGCGGGAAGAATGGCGCAACCACCGGGCCGGCCACCTCGTCCTCACGCTCCAACTCCACTTGCACATTAACTGAGCGCCCGTGGCGGATACGCTCCCGGTTTTTCACCTCGTATGACATCTCAATGTTGGGGTAGCGGTTGCAGAACTTGGCCACGTCGGCCATCTGCTGGTCGCTGAGCTGCAGCAGCCGGTTACGCACGTCATCTTCAAGCTCCATTATGTCGAAAACTGTTTCAACACCCTTGTCGGTGCAGCGCTTAATAACCTCCGCCGTAAAGTGGGGCAGCTGCTTGAGATACGAATCCTTAGACCACATGGCCTGGGTGACCATCTGGGCGAGCTCCATGGCGGCGACCGCCGGGGCCAGCCAGCCGCTCGAGCTTAGCACGTCCACGCAGGCCTGGATCAAGCGGATACTCTTGCCGAGCACTAACTCCGTGTCTTTCTGCAGTTCTGGGCCGAGCTGCACACGCGACAGATGGGCCTGTAGCAGCAGCTGGGCCTTCACATGGGGCTCGGCCAAGCGCTGCACCTGAGGCGCGTGCGGCAGCCGCGCGGCTAGGCTACGCAGCAGATTTTCCTCACGCTGGCGCACCGGTATACCTTCGTACTCTGCAGCCGACGAAATGATCTCCAGCAGACCACGAATTTTAGTCTTGGCGTTGAGCGAACCGTCGAACATCTCGACCGTGGCATAGTTAATGTAGTAGTACGCGGCAATCATGCCCAAGTTCAGCGGGGTGACATCCATCTCATCCTCGATAGTGATGCACTTGGCCTGTTCCATCTCATTGAGTGTGCTTTCGACCAGCTCAGACAGATGGTCAGAGAGGTGACGATGCGTCACGCCCTGCAACCCATAATAGTTAGGGTTTTGCGTGAGCCGCCGATAAAGAAAACTCCAGGTCAGGTAGTCCACGGCGTCCTGCTTGTTCTCGATAGTCTTCGTGACGATCTCTGCGTTGAAATGATCGTGCAGCCGGTGGTCCAGGTGGCTCTCCACTGGGAGCGGCTCGTTCAGGAACTTCTTAAAGAAGTCCTTCTTGGAACTCTGGCATAGCAATACGCACTTGGCGTCATCGTCCTCCTGCGGCCGATTCGCCCGCGAGATCATTTGCAGCACCTCGGTGATCGGATAGTCCTCGTAAGCATGGCTCTTGCCGTTGTAGCATTCCGTATCCATGATGACCACCAGGTGCGACTGCACACTCAAGCTCCAACAGAGGTCACGCGTCGCCACCGCGATCTGTACGGCGCCACTGTCAAACAGTTCCTCGACAAGACGCCGATCTCCCGAGGACAGGCCTTCGTGTAGATAGCCCACGCCCTGGCTCAGCGTCTCCTTCAGTGTGGTGTCCTGCAGTCGCGCCAGGAACGGTGCCACGTCCGACTCGTCCGCGTGGAAGAATTGCGACGGTTTGCCTTCGGCCGCGGCAAATGTCAGAATGTCAAAGGCTGTTAGTCGAGCTTGCTTACGCGTCGGCACGAACACAATCACCGGCTTCCTGATGGCATGACGCAGGATAGCGTTATACGTCGGCTTGGCCATTGCCGCTAGCCGCGAGGCGTTGTGAGTGATGTTGATGCCTTGTACGTGCAGCTCCAGCGGCACCGGCCGTACCGATGGGTGAAAGTTAAAGCTGTTAGACGCCGGGGCGCCCAACCACTGAGCCACGTCCTTGGCGTCAGCCAGCGATGCCGATAGCGCCACGATCCGCGTCGGCTTGTCCAACTGCGACGATATGTACCTGCAACGAATAAAGTCGTGTTGTTAGTGTCGAGCCTACAGACTTCATTGCGTCACGACTCACCGAGTTCTGGAGCAAGCTACTTCCAGGACAGGTCCTTCTTCTCCTCCGATTAGCTGCAGCTCGTCAACGATGAACAGTTGAATATTTTGAACATTCTTGCGCTGTTTCCAACGACGCGAAAGTATGTCCCACTTTTCCGCAGTGGTAACTATGATCTGGCCCTTGGCTAGGAGCTTGAGATCGGTACCGGTCTCGCCTGTCAACTGGACTACCTTCTTTCCCAAAACTTTACCGAACTTTTGCGACCAGTGAGTGTAGACAATCTCGGCTAGCGCCTCCTTGCTGACCATGTAAACGCACCGACCTTCAGGATTGTGTGACATCAAGCGCAACACCGCGAACTCTGCTATAGTAGTTTTGCCTGAGCCGCTGGGTGCGCCTACAAATACGTTGTCGTCGGAATTGTATACCGCATTGAATACCTGTGAAAAGCGCAAATAACAATTACCAGTCAGCGAGCATATTCCTAATGAAATTTTTGTGTTTCTCTGAAAACGGTAGTTTTAACGCACCTGAGTCTGAATAGGATTGAACTGTGGAAATTTGTCGATGTAGAGGCTTTCGAAAAGATCGTTTCGTAGAGCAGTGATCGGCAACGGTTGCAGATCTAGCAACTCCGTGGGCGGTAAGTTTTTTTCAGGTAGTATCAGATGCCTGAAACTCACGGGCAATTGGGTTTCGGCCCCAATCCATTGATCTGACACAACTCGCAGGAAGTAGTGCGGTGACAGTGGCTCGAAGACCGGCACAAAGAACTTGATGAGGTGATCTTCTTTGGCATATTTTGCCTGTCAATGAGAAAAGGGTTGGATCAGATTATCCGACAATGACGCAACAGCATGGTTTAAAAGTTAGTGCGGGCTTACCTTAAGCAAAAAGTACTCATGATGCAGAATAATTTCTGAATCAACGTCCTCGATGAGGATCCAAAAAGCCTGCGAAGCGCCATGAACCTTCTCGTCCCACATGAAGTCAGGTGTGATCGTGAGCTCAACCCTGAGCGTGGATCTAGTGATGGGCTGGATGTGGGTGGAGAGCTCGAGCTTGGGGAACTGGTGAACGTACTTGTGAATAGTCTTGCCGAGCTTGGGCACGCGTATAAGTTCGCCGATTTCGTTAGGCCCGAGGTCGTAGAAGCGCTCCCAAGGGAAGTACTTCTTCTCAATTTTCTTAACAATCTCGAGGGGCATCTTGCGGAATTGACGCAGGGGTGACATGGACTGCCACATACGATGGTTGATCATCTTGCAGAGCGACAGGCATTTATCGGCCAGCTGGGCCCAACCGCGGTACAGCACGATCTCGAAGATTGCGCGCATGAGCCGAGCGGCAGACTGGGTGACATAGATCATGTCGGACATGAGGGCGAAGCCCTCGAGTTTAAGTTGCGATATATAGGCCTGCAGCAGCACATTGACTTTAGCGCTGGGCTCTTCCATGCTTTCCTTGATGGGTATAGGCACGCGCTCCATCAGCTTCTGCAGCTCAAGCTTCTCTTCGTCACGCACGTTAATGTTTTTGAACTCGCTCGACAGTGAAAACACGCGAAACAGATCGATCTCGCTAAGAGTGCGCTTCAGCAGCTGGTTATACGTTGAGATGGTTTCGTGCGTGCAGTAGTAGTGAGAAGCAATGCGCCCGAGCTCGGTGGCCTGGAAGTTGCCAGTCTTTCGATCATATTTCATTAAACCACTGCGGTCCAGGCACATTGCCGCCGAGTGCACCAGATCGGCGCGGTGTAACTCTAGCAGCATATCCTCACTGGTCTTATCATGGCCAATGCCGTACAGGCTTGGATTACGCATCATGCGAATGTATAAGTAGGTATAACCCAGCCACGTCACCGCGTCGCGCACGTTCTGGATCGTGCCCAGCACCACCTCAGCGTTCAGCATATCAGGCAGCTTGCTAATCATCTGCGACTCGATGGGTAGTTGCTGGTTTAGTAGTGACAAGTAATACTGTAGTTCGCTGTGGTTTGTTATTAAGATACCTGCAAACGGGATCATTACGTCGATTAACTGACGAGTTCGTCACCTACGTCTTTAATTTCACGACAAAAAAAATGTATCACTCACCTTCTCCCTTGGTGTCGTATTGTGGACGACCAGCACGACCTAACATTTGGAGTACGTCCAGCGCACCTAATTCTACCCAGCGTCCCTTTTCTGGGTCATATATTTGCGTTCCTTTGATTATGACAGTGTGAGCAGGTAAGTTGACACCCCAGGCTAGCGTTGCAGTTGATACGAGCACTTGAATATGTCTGTCGGCAAATAGATCCTCTACCAAGGTACGATCGACTCTAGTCATACCGGCGTGGTGAATAGCGAAACCATATGGCAACAGATCTTTCAGTTCTAAATTTTTCACTTGCTCGGCTTCGCTTCGAAGCACCTCCATCGATGCTGAACCTTCTCTCAGAAACTGCCCGAGAGTGTCTTTTTCTAGACACATATCTCTGATGGCTCGCGCAGTCTTGCCTGTTTCCTTCCTCGAGTGGACAAAGATCAAAATTTGATTTTTACCTGCGTGCTCCATCGTCTTTTCATAGACAACCTCATTCATTACTTGAAAGCGCTTCAGAGCCTTCTTCTCTGTCACGCCAATATATTGTTGTTCCAATGCCACAGGCCTGTTATTACAATTATAAATATTAAATGGCGATCACTGATATTACTAATAAATAATATTATATTGTAAAGCGTACCTAAAACTGTTGTCGAAGTAAAACAAACCGCTCTCAGGCTTCACGCGTAAAAATGTTGCAACATCTTGATAATTCGGAAGGGTAGCGGACAGACCAACTAATCTAACGTCTTCTTGCGTTGTTTCTATGTTTCGCAAAGTCCTTGCGACCAGCGACTCCAGAACTGGACCTCGCTCATCGTGAAGTAAGTGAATTTCGTCAATAATTATAAGTCTAACAAGTGTGGTAAATGTTCTTTCGCCTCCTTTTCTTGTGATAATATCCCACTTTTCAGGAGTGCATACAATAACCTTTTGAAAAAACAGATTCAATAGGTGACAATACATTCTTTCATGTATAATTATAGAACTACATCAAAATATTAAAATAAAATGTCACCTGGGAAGCGGCTATTTGTTCTCGAGTAAGTTGATGATCACCCGTCAATTCTGAAACCGTCAAATTGTAGGAAGCCAGTCTTTTTCCAAAATTACCAACCATTTCTTGTACAAGAGAACGCATTGGTGCAATATAAATAATTTTGAAGTCATCAGCATTTATTGTGCCGTCGTCGTTTATGTGCTTGCCGATTTCTCGCATCATACACAATAAAGCTACATTAGTTTTACCAGCTCCTGTAGGTGCGCACAATAATAAATTTTCATCCTTTTCTAAAGCACACTTTTGCAAACGACTTTGAATTCTATTGAGGGTCTTGAAACCATCAAATACTGGCTGAACAAACTTTGGTAGGTCACTTATAGAAACAAGTTTTTCGTTATCTCCAAATGGCTTTGGTTTTAAGGCTGGAACATGAACTTCTTCATACCTAAGAATATTTAATTATAATATTGATTTTTGTGTTATTGTCAATATTCTTCTGTGCACATAGCGTCAAAGATTTAAAAAATAAAAACTAATAAGTACTTACCCTTTTCGCTGTTTTCTAAAACTGCCGTCAGGCAAATGACATCTTTTGTTCGGCATAAAATGACTTCCTTGTGCAAATGTCAAATCTTCTAAGTCGATCATTTTTCTAGTTCCTTGTACTAATCCTCCAGGTCCACCTGTATCTTCATTTTCTTCTCTCCTTTTACGTTGAACTCTTGCCTCCATTGTTTCATCAGCATCATCTTCACCTTTTCCCGTTTCTAGTTGGTGCAATATTCTTGTTAGAGCTGGATCTTCACCCATTTTCTTCCTGATTGCCTGACGTTCAGATTCTGATTGAGATGCAGCCAACATAGTGCAGTAAGCAACTGAAATGTACATTTCAAATCATTACCGCGTTTATTCATCTATCGCTATCGAAAATTATTAGAAGAGCAAAGTTTATGTTTTGAAAATTAATAAAGAAATTTAACTTTCCAACTTACTCATAAGCCTGTACTTTTTGAGTTGCTTAATGAAATCAAAGCAATCATAACCAAGAGCAAGGACAAGCTGATTTTCACATTCACGATCGTCTGCTGGACTTTTTAATATGTTCAATACATCTCCTGCTTTAGAATGAGAAAGCATAGCATCATCAAAGTGAGATTTCAATTGTCTCTGCAACCAGTAAGCATCAATATCCCTTGGATGCAAAGATTTTTCTTTTTTCATTTCTTCCGCTCTACCCAACTAAAATTATAAATTTATAAATTTTATAGCATCACAGCAATATTGCAATGTTTTCTGAATATTTTAAAACAATATATAAAAATAATTTAGATACATATTACACGCATATTGTATGTTATATTTCTCAATTTTCATTTTTTATATAATTTTTATACATTTTTTATATAAGAATGTAATGTAATTATAACTTACATTTTCAGCATGAATTGCTCTATCATCATTTGCTTCTTCCCCTTCCTCTCCATCTTCCTCATTTTCTCTAACTTCTCCATAAACATCTTCATCATCTTCTTCACTACTCTCTTCAAATTGAACATTTATCCCATATGTTTCATCAATGTTTTCTTCTCCTGTGTTATTTTTTTCATCACTTCCAAAGTCAGTTATTTTTTTCCCCAAATTGACAAGCAATGCAAACCTTTCTTCAGCTAAGGATCCTAGTAGTTGCTCAGTTTCCTTCTTCTTCTCTTTTTCTTTCAATTTATCATTTTTCAAAACTGCCAAAACTTCATCAGCTGCTCCACAAAGTATATCTCGCGGCTGATCACCAATAGCCTCTTGAATAAAACTTAACAAAACTTCATAGGTTTGACGAGTTTCTTGAGTTTTGGGTCTGTATACTATACCAGCTATTTCATCAACTCCATCAGAGAGTACAGTAGCTCCTTTATTGTACGTGAAATCGTGTTGGGCTTCATCACGTTTCTGACGTCTAAAAATAAAGTAATTCAATTATATTTTTAAAACTAAAATCTTTTATTAAACTCATAGAATTAAGAGGCTGGTTCACTTGTTTATGCATTGCGAATAATATTAAAAGTTCATGAAACAGTTTAATTACAGTAAAAAATAAAGAAAAATTAATATCACATCCTGTTTCTAATCAATAATCTAATCTCGTATTAATAGAAGGATTTTGCGCTCTATTATCCAAAGATATTAATAAATATAACTAGTGATATTGTAACACTGACTTAGTAAGTATTTTACTTACTTCGCTTTTCTCTCTTCAGCTTTACCAGGCTTCGTTCTCCTAGCTTTGTCACCCATTCTAGTTCCATCCAACTTGCCCACAAGAGACATAACTTCGCCTGTGGCTTCATCTCTGCTTCGCCTTTCTATTAATCGTACGTCTGCTTGTAAAACGAGATTGGAGTTCTGAAATTAATAAAACCAAAATGAGCTATGTAAATATGCTTTGTTGATTAACAATTAACGTATCCCAACACATAACCTCAACATACTGCAACGTTTAAAACTATTTGTACAGTGACAGTGCGAAAAATAATTGTTTATACGCAAAATTGGAAAATAGATTATTATAAAGGTTTTGATTATCTAAATTGATGGTATTTTTATTACTTACCGCTTTATATTCGTATTGTAGCTGACGAGCCGCTGCGTCCGCCATGATGTTTGGCGTACCTTATTGGCGCATTTGATGTGGTTTCCGGTTAATAGCCGATAGTTGCTAGAGTATAGATTTGCCTTGAGAGTTTCGGATATAAAATTGGAATGAGACAAATGGAGAACTATGGACGTGTTTAATTTAGCTGTTTCGTACTATAGTAGGGCGCGTCCGATTAAAAACTGCACTCGTACCGAACCGTACTGGATTGCTCTGTGCTCACTTCCCATATAAATCAATGCACAAGAAATGAAGAATGGGACTGAGCGTTCCACTCAATCTCTTGATCCTTATCCATTGGTTTATATGCAGGAATATGGTACGGTACGAACGACCGCATAAATTAATTGTGTTAGGGGTACGAAATTAGCATCTACCAGGGGTGCTGAAAAATTTTTTTCAGGGTCCCTAGATTTGTTTCATTTAATATAATCATAATGCAAATTTCTAGGAACCCTGTAAAAAAATTTTTCAGCGGCAACGTTACTACGAGGCCTGTATCCTGCATACACTATGCACACACACACAAAAGGTGTTTATAGAGCTACTCTGGCACACAAAATGACACGAGTTCTGCGACATATGATCTACGCATATAACGATGTTTTTAAGTTTAAAAATGCTCGATATGTGTAATTAGCATCTTAATAACACAAAAATTCTATAATCTTTCTAATTTTTTTTATCTTGAAAAAAAATGATGAATCACCGATATCCAGCGTCGTGATTGGTTAATGCTAAAAGGAAAATGGAAATATGCCGTTAAAAAAATGTTTTAAAAAGATAAGAAGTAACTTTTTGAAATTACGCTTGAAACATAGTATGAATTGATAATATATGATTACTATATCTCACGATATATATTTAGGAACTTCATTAATAAAATATTTTATGTAATATTTCTTAAATATTTTAGAAATTTTTAACTGCAGTATTAATTGATGACTATGAAAACATTCTCTACACGTTTCTCCAAACCTTACAAAAACATCGCAATAGAACTATTTCATGAAAATATGCCACTGAAAATAAATATACAAATTTTGTATAGATTGCGTACAAAATATTGTACAAGAATATATATAACATTTTTTAGAAATCTTGTAGAATAATTGGATAAAATTTGTACCTAATTTATTATAACTCTTATATAAGTTTTTTATAAATTCTATATAACATTTGCACGAAATTTGTATAAATTTTATACTCAATAACCGACTTGTCCTTGGAATTTGAATGTACAATAAATAGTACACGCATATTATAGATAAAATAATGTAGACAGCTTTCATAATAAATAAAAAAATTAAAAATTAAAAAAAATAAAAGAAAATTATCAATCTGACCGAGACCTTCATAATAGTAGATTTGTACTTTATAACACTTTGGTACTGATGGCTGTTACGATACATGTTATTTTTTATTCTGTATTACATACAATTAGAAAACATTTTATGAATTATTGGATCGTATTCAATGGATTGTATTTTTACTGGTAATATCGATGTATTTAAATTTAACAAATAAATATACATAAACAAAAAGAAACGCTCCCGTGTGTGTGCGTATTTGTGTGTGTGTTGTTAATTTCAAATTCATTACTATTATCAGCTAATATATAACTCATTAAATATGATTGAATAATTGAACAATTTTCAGATCAAATGTAAAATAAATTATAAACAGTAAGTATCCTAACATTCATCGGTGGCACAGGATAATGTAAAAATTTGGCAATATGTAGGTCTCGGCTTCAAGTCTCGATCAGGTTGATTATTGTCTTGTATTTTGGTTTCATTTTTCATATATAGTTTATTTTTTATAGAAGCTGCCCACGTTATTTTATTATTTTCATAATATACGTGTATTATTTATTCATTCAATTTTTAGGAAAAAGTCGAACAATGAATACAAAATTTGAACCAATTTCTTGTAAATTTGTTATAGATCCCCCCCCCCCCCCCACACACACAACACCTTTCAAGAAAGGTAAACTTCTGCAGGCGAGTAGGCATGATAATCATACAATTTTTTACTATACTCCAACTTGTCTTTCAATAGTTTTGCATGCTATCTTGGTTTCTTTAAATAATTTTATTCCAGCCTTTTTTATTGAATAAATGCTGTAATCATAAGAACAATCAAATTCATAGCTACTTGTTTATGTTTTTTATCAAAAATATATATTATACTTGATTAACACTACTTATTATAGCTGCAACGTCAAATAACTATACTGAAAAAATATATATATGTTATTTTGTACCTGCAATGAACTAGAGAATAATGTAAAATCACTCATCTAAATTAGACGAGTGGATTGGTACGATTAATAAGTAACTGTTATACATATTGTATATAATACAGTATATATATAAGATTAATTATATAATGGTAGTAAATTCTACTGTCAATGTTATTGCTTTTGAATAATAGAAAAAAATGTAAGGTACATAAATAGTTTTATCCGTGTTGCATCATCGCTTATGTCGCTTATTTCTAAGATATTGTACTTTCGTTCAATTTCGTTTTTTAACATTAACAACATCATGCATTTAAACGTTTCCGATGGTGGAAACAAAGTTCGAATAAGCTTCATAAGACTATACTCGTTGGGCCCGTTGTTATGATTAATTAATATTATTAATAACATATTTGACTAACATTGTTAATTTTTTATAAAATATAATGTAAAGACTAATCGTATTTTCAAAGACTTATTTTATATATTTTGAGCTAGGAATTTCGCGGAAGAAAAGTATATAGGCACCCTTAGCATACTTTGGCCATTGTTTTTTATTGACGTATAAATTAGCAACTTTAAGCCACTGATTATCCCGTTTGAGCATATTGCATTGTTTGAAGTCCCGCACGTAAAAATTCCATTTATAACCCTATAACGTCTATTATTAATATTTATTTTTGACCGTGGGACATCTTTCATTTTGATATTTGTAATATCCGATACTAGAAATTGTAGAATTAATAGTTTTTTGGGTACGAAACATCGACTCTTTGGTGAATTTTTTTATTACACCATTTGCACACAGCGCATCTGATTGTAACTAGTTACCCAAATTAATATTAATGATATTCTGTGAAGTTAATGCGATTGAAGATTTGGGTATACGAAGTTGTAATATATAATTATCATCAACTTATAACGAGTGTGAATGCTACTCGTTATGTCTCTCTCTCCCATGTTCTAATTTACTTATACAGGGTGTCCCATTTAAAAGGAACCACCCCGAAATTTTCTACGGTTAACGTTCTACAAAAAAATTGTCCAGACAAAAGTTATTTGGGACAATGGGACACCTTTCCGAGAAATCGGATTTGACCTTGAGATTTATTTTCAAGCTCATTTGAAGGTCAAGGTCATTTTTTGAATAGGAACCTATAATTTTGATCCCGGGTTCGGAAAGAGCGAGAAATTCTACGTTTAGATAAGGTATGTGTGGGGTGCGGTTAACCCCCCCCCCCCCCTCGGCATAAGATCATGTAAGGGTAAAATTTATCATTTTCTTCATCTATGTACAGGGATGATCGGGCAAGGTTAAGATTAATTGTATTAACCCAATAACTTGCTGGTAATATCTTGCCCCCCCCCACCCCTCCCAATCCAATAACTGGACGATAATATTTTGCTGCAGCACGATATCGGCCTTGACCGTCAAAATTACCCAGGGAGGCTTCGGTACCCAAACCACGTGAGAATCCGAATCATTGAACGAAGAGAGAGACGTTGACCACGAATATGCAGAAATCGTCGTCGCATTATGAGACAGAACAATGATGATCCACGAATTCCCGTTGTTTTAATAATGGTTGATTTGGATCATCATATCTCTTTGCGTGAAATTCAGAGACGTACTGGAATACCAAAAACAATAGCCGGTAGAATTTTGCGGCTCCATAGATTTCATCCGTATCACATAACTTTGACTCAAGCTTTGATGCCAGATGATCTCTGCCGCAGATTCGAATTCTGTAATTGGGCATGAGCAAGGATTCGTGAAGATCCTGAATTTTTCAGATACGTAATGTTTTCGGGCGAAGCTACATTTCATAGTAATAGGCAACTCAATCGCCAGAATAGTCATTATTGGTCTATCCAGAACGCTCATTGGGTACGTCATGTTGATAATCAGCATAGATGGAGCCTCGTAGTTTGGTGCGGTATAATAAATGGTTATCTGATAGGACCTTATTTTTTCGATGGGAATGTCAACGGCGCAGCATATCTTAATTTTCTGCAGAATGAATTACCAGAATTATTGGAAGATGTGGACTTGGAAACAAGACGACGATTATGGCTTCAACAGGACGGTACACCGTGTCATCGCTCACTAATAGTTCGTCACTTCTTGAACCAACGATACCGAAGACGATGGATAGGCATTGGTAGTGACATTTCTGAGTGGTGTCCAAGATCATCAGATCTAACAGATTTCTTTTTATGGGGCTATTTGAAAAGTGTTATTTATGCACAGCAACCAACAACACCGCAAGATATGATGCAACGCAACATACAAGCTTGTAGAGCTATTCCGTGTCACATTTTGTGCTCCAAACAAACAGTATCTATAGGTAATTTTTCTAAGTATTCACACAACGCATTTATTTTTTCTTTAAAATCAGCACCCGCTGCTGAGGGACCTGCCATTCGTGCGGAGCTACCTCGATGACTTGTTCGTGCGATCTTCTTCTCACGAGGAGCACCAACGGCACTTACGCTTTCTATTCGACCGACTAAGGCAAGCCGGTCTGTCCTACAAGCTGAAAAAATGCCAGCTGGGACTTCCACGCGTCACTGTCCTTGGATATGAGGTCTCTGCTGGCGGTATCAAGCCGCCAGAGAGGAAGGTCGTGGCCATACACGACTACGCTAAGCCCATGTCGCTCAGAGCCTTACGTGAAGGGCGACCCGGCCATATCACCACGCCATATCACCCCCAGTCGAATGGCATGGTGGAAAGGTTCCATCGCACTCTTAAAGCGGCATGAAGGTGCGCACCAACTCCTTGGCCTGAAGCTTTGCCGTTAGTGCTTCTTGGGCTGCGCAACCCTCTCAAAGAGGACCTGCAAGCGTCACCAGCGGAGATGACCTTCGGCACCACGTTTCGTCTTCTTGGCGACTTCATCTGCAACAATCCGCCTGCAGATCCTTGCTCCTTTATTGGTCGACAATGCGTGACCATGAGAGCCCTAGCTCCTGCGTCTACCACGGACCACTCGCTCCATCGACCGTTCGTCTTCAAGGACCTAGCCACCTGTTCGTACGTGTTCTAGTGAGTCAACGCACTGCAGAAGCCACTCGAGCCGACTTACACTGCGCCACACAAGTTTTTTGTCAATTTATATTGAAAATAAAAACAAAAAAAATTATAATCACTATTATATTTTCATAGAGAGAAATTTTTTTATTACTTTAACCAGACAATATGATTTTATATGAAATATTATTTTTTCTCGAAAATTTATTAGTCATTTAAGGTAAGGTAAGCTTAAGGGGTGAGTTGAGTTTTTTAAGTATCGTAGTAAGAAATTGATTTTTTTTGAATTGAAGAATGAAATTACTATTCATTAAGACGAATATATTATAAAATATATCCTGTAAATAACTATAACTTCTACACTTGTTACAGAAACATATTGAACCAAAACTAACATAATTATAATATTATACAGGGTGAGGAAAATGTATGGAAACCCCGGAAAATTCGGAAAACCGCATGAGGTTAGTCGTGAAACAAAGGTCATATGTAACTTTCAACGAGGAACCCAACGATGACCTCTAATTTAACCTTGAACCTCATTTTCAAGGTTATTTCAAGGTCAACCTTATTTTTTCATATGGGGACCCTTATTTTTTATACTCGAATCAAAAATAGCGATAAATTTTACGGGTGGGAACTATTCAAAGATAGCGTGACCCCTAATCCTCCTTGAAACCATGTATTTTTTAAATCATCACATCTTAACGCCTGAATAGCTGAAACAATCTGATTTCACAAAAGTTACAGCGTTTAAATTTCCTGTGATTAAAAAGAGAACTATTATTGTATCGTCTACCATTTTTTGCCCACACTTTTAATTTTTGAGGATATTGAGTGTGACTGTCTCTCATCCAATGAGGATTTTGTTGTACCAATATCTAAGGTTATGGCGATTGACTTCGCCATTTAATTGACATGTAGCTTCAAGTAGCTGTAAATTATGAACAACTTTTGCGAAATCAAATTGTTCCTGCTATCCAAGCCTTAAGAGGTGATAATTTTTAAAATACATGGTTTCAGCAAGATGGTGCTCCAGCTCATTACTGTGTAAATGTCAGACAATACATCAATAAATCATTTTTTGATAGATGGATAGGTAGAAGAGGTACAGTAGAGTGGGCTCCAAGATCTCCAGATTTAAGCCCTTTAAACTATTTTTTCTGGGAGAATTTAAAAGATCGGTTATACAGAAGTAATCCACAAAATCTTGAAGAATTAAGACGTAGAATAGTTCAAAAAATTAATGCCATCCCACGGCAGATGATCCAAAATGCAACTCAATCATTCTACAATAGGATTGGTTACTGTCAAGAAGCGAATGGAGAACAATTTGAACATCTGTTGTAAATTCATTTACGTGAAAGGCAAGGAGAACTCACTATTAAAAAGCACCCTGAAGTGAGAGGCAAGGGGAACTCACTAATAAAAAAGCACCCCGAAGTGAGAGGTAAGGGGAACTCACTATTAAAAAGCACCCCGAAGGGAACAGATTCCTTCTACGTCCACGTCGTTATTCCTGGATAACGCTAAAAGGAGGATTAGGAGTTACGATATCTTCGGACTTGAATCGTTCCTACCCGTAAAATTTATCGCTCGTTATTATTCCAGTATAAAAAATAGAGGTTCCCATATGAAACAATGAGGTTCACTTTGAAATAATCTTGAAAATGAGGTTCAAGGTCAAATCAAAGGTCACCGTTAGGTTCCTCGTAGAAAGTTACATAAGGTATGACTTTTGTTTCATGACTAACCTCATGCGGTTTTCTGAATTTTCCGGGGTTTCCATACTTTTTCCTCACCCTGTATAAGCATTACTAGTTAACATTAGTGCGCTTTCGCGCCTAAGTTGATTATGTAATAACGTATATGCTACGTTACCACCTAGCTAACTCTGTTAGACAACCAGATCACAAATAAACAGACTTTACTTGCCAGATCATATATTTTGTAAGGTTATAATAATCAGAGTATGTTTATCTTTCAACAAATTATGCAGTTCTATTTAGCACACATAGCTCATATTCATGCTTTGAACAGGCGTATAAATTATGTAGACTGTGCTTAACTGTACTACATTCAATATTCTTTTTTTTGAAGATTGAAAAATCTGAGAGTAACTAGAAATGTATTACTTAATACATATTATACTTAATTAAGTATACTTAATCGATTTTCATGCGTTGATTCCGAATTTGGGCTCATAATTGCTCTATTATCCTTAGTTTTCCAGAGATTTTAACCTAAAAACGTCAAAAACACGCTTTTTTGCTATATTTGACCACTTGCAACATGACAAAGGATTTTTTTGCACAATTCTGACCACAGTTCCTAAATGATCAACTCTTGGGCTACGAAAAGAATTATTCTAAATTAATTTTATAATTTTTTCAACGGAGATATGGTCGTTTGATAATGTTGGGTCTGAAAATTCTGCTATAGACTTATAATAACCCGAAATTCAATATACTCTCAAAACTTAACGAGCAGTGTCCAACTGGGCGTCGGATTCATGTGATTCCGTCAAATGTTCTGGTTTGAGGATTAATCAAGAAATGACATGTGAATTCCTACTGGCTTAAAAAATATCGAGTTTGAGGTTATAGGGTTTTAGCAAACTGAACACTGTGCTATACGCAGACTCTCGTACTTCTGATACTATTATGCGTGTGCATTTATAAGCATGAGAAGTAAATATTGAGTTTCATGTTATTTTAAGTCTATAGTAGAATGTTCAGATCTAACATTTTTGAAATAACCATATCTCCGTTGAAAAAATTATAAAATTAATTTTACATAGTGTTTTTCATAGCCCAAGAATTGCTCTTTTAGGAACTGTGGTTAGAATTGCACAGAAAAAATCCTTCGTCATGTTAAAGGTGGTCAAATATAGCAAAAAAGCGTGTTTTTGACTTTTAGGTTAAGATATCTGGAAAACCAAGGGCAGTAGAGCAATTCTGAGTTCAGATTCGGAATCAGCGCATGAAAATCTATTAAGTATACTGTAACGTCGGGCCGTTTATTATCAACAAAATTTTTTTTTGAGTACTTTTGCGTGTATGCGCATTCAATACGTAACTTAAATTTTAACTCCGTGAATGAGCAAAGGGAGAGCATTCAGCTGAAGCGGCTGGAGGACACGTGAAAATACCCGTCCCCTTGTCGCGCACTTTCCGGATTTTACTCCGAAAGATCGTAAAGTTTTTTTTGAGTAGGTTTAGATATAGAGTAAAGGAGCCGCGGAATTCTGCCTACATCCTGTTACACGATTTCACCCAAAAGTTTTCCACTTTTAGAAGCTAAAACTTTTGCTATATAGAAAAAATTTAATAATTATTTTTGTACAAATGAATTGAGAAAATAACAGCATGATAGGAAAATTTCGCGGGTTCTTGAAACCTCCCGCACACTTTTTGATTAAAAACGTAGTTACCGCACAATCATCGAAAATATCCTAAAGTTTTGAAATTATAAGTTAGGAAATTGGATAAATAATCGAAAACAGTTACCTGAATGAACTTTAGTAAATCAATTATATAGTCCACAATTAAATAATGCCCCTTTTTCATTCCATATTATTTAAACAACGAATTTAGTTAATTATTTAAGTTACTAATTGTAAACATGTAGGATTAGAGATTTTCGCGTAAAATATATTAGATATTAAGAAACTTGCGTTATTGTTAAGAATTAATTGTAACAATTTACATAACAAATAAATTAATAATTATAAGAAAATCTGTAATGAAAATGGTACTTGGAGAGCCATCTAACGAGATAGGGCCCATACTCTTGAACGCACGCCCCCAATTCTCACCACGCCCCTGAACCAATTAGGGCCCGAAAACCGAAAGAGAAAAAGAGGGAAAATCTCAGTCAGCCAATTAAAATTTACTGGCATTTCCACTCTTCCCAAATTTTGAGAAACTGAAAGAGGGATTTTCCTCCCAACCACCCCAGGCTTTAAAAGGACGTGCGCAAGCGAAAAACTCGCGCACTCTCTCGCTCCTCGCAAGGTTCATTAGTTTTTATCTTGATTCACAAAGTTCGACCAAGTGCCAGGTCTAGATTCAACTCTCCAAGTACCAAACAATCACGAGGAATAAAAGAAAAAGTAAGTTGAAACTAAATTTATTATCATTAATTCTCCTTTTCCTCTTTCTATTAGAATAGCTAGACCGGAATTCGAAAAAATAAGTCTTCGAAAAGTATTTCAGCAAGGATTGGGATACTTTTCTATAAGACAATCGCGCCGTTAAAGAAAAATTAAATTCTTTTTTGTGATAATTCCAGCAAGGTCTGGGATTTTCACATCCAAGTCCCGATTCCATTGGACCCTGGTGTTTGACGGAAGATTGGAATGCAGTCCAATTTTATTTTTCTCTCTTTTAACGCGAAACGCGAAATAGAAAAGCTCTGATTCTCCAATTGCTCGTCCCTGTTTAGGCGTACGCACACAAACCAAATAGAGCACCTGAGATATCGTCCGCCTCAGACGTACCTGAGATAGTGACCCGGACGTCACAATACTATGTCTGGTTTCAGGTTTTTGACTTTTTAAAATTTTGTTGGCCTATGTAATCATAGTAATTAAAATATTCAAATGCAGTCTTTATAAATTGTTTATTGTAAATTATAAATCCATTACCAATGAAGTCTTGAGAGATTGGTAATTGATTACAATTTCTCAATTGTTTTACAATAATATGTTATATATTACATTATACTATTCTTAATAATTCAGTATAGTATTGATAATAATACTTTTTCTATTATTCACAGAAAGCAAAGAAGACAGCGCAGAAAAAATTTCATCAAATGGTTGTTTACGAATGAAAACAAGATTTGGTACCACCTGAAGCAGTTCCGTTACCCGTGCATATGAAAGTGAAAGTAATGTAGCAAGTTCATCAGGTGAAAAAAATGCTAGAGCACTGGATAAGAAGATATTTGGTATTTTATATTATTAGTTAAATAATTTCTTGTTTCCCTATTAATAATAAATTTTTAATGAAAAATAAATGTAAATAATGATTTTATTTCAGACTCTGAGGAAAAAAATAGTTAATGAAACTAGAAAATTGAGCACTGTTTAAACATTGCAACAAGCCCTTGACCTGTATGTACCTGTGGATGATGATGTTTAACCATATACTGATCCTGGTTCTCCTGTTCAGTCTTCGTTTTATAATACTTCTCGTATTAACAGTGGAAGAATTTCTCCACCTCATGAATACATAGAGTCAGAAGTTATAATAAATGAAGATAATCTTGATAGAGATACACCACTTCGAAAGTGTTGTATATTCAATAAATCAATACTAAAGCTTGTAATTTAATTATGATTTATTGTATAATGTAAGAAGAATCACATAAAAGAAGGAGAGTTGGTATTCGACTAACTAACGCTACGTTCATGATAAACAAGAGAGCGCAACGCTATTCAACTATTTAGAGTTAATTAAAAATCATACATTACATTCCTCCACCTTTAGAAAAAAAATATCACCTCAAACTTCATTATAAATCAAAAATTTTTCTAGGTTTAATAAGTCTTGAAGAGTGACGTAAACTAATTGGAACATCAGAATTAACCTTAGAATCATAAACATTTTCATTTTGAACAATAGAATCTACTTTTGGACTATCTGTATTTTTAATAACATTTGATTGAACGCATTTTTCAAAATCATTCTCACACACATTTACTTTATCTTTATCAATCACATCATTCTGAAAGACAATAACGGTAGGACTCATGCATTTTTCCGGTGTTCGTAAAGTATCGTTATCACGCATTGATAAATTACACGATTGCAATTGATTTACATGACGCTTCCATTCTCGCTGATCATTTGTTGTGACATTGTATATAATAGGACTTATCTGTTTACTAACTTCAGCTTTTCGCCAATTACCATTTGCATAATCTCTAGCCATTACTACTTCTCCTTCGTCAAAACTCACCTTCCTATTACCTCTAAAAAATTTTTACTCATCTGCTTGTTTAAGTGCAACACGATTGCCAACATTTTCTTTCAATAAATCCCATCTTGTACGAAATTTTCTTCCCATTTGTAATTCAGCTGGACTTACACCCGTTGTGCAATGAGGAGACGAGCGGTAATGAAATAAATATTTTGCAAGAGCTTCCTTTCTTGTTGAACATTGTCTATTCGGAATTTTTATTTTAGCTTTGAAAGTTTTCACAATCTTCAAATAACTTCGATATAAACGTAGGACCATTGTCTGTAACTAGCTTTTTTGGAATTCCCCAAGTTGCAAAATAATCTCTGAACACATCAATAGTAGTTTCCGCTGTAATATTATTCAATTCTCTTATATCAAGCCACTTTGAATAACTATCTAAAATTACAATTGTGACGAATCGATAAGATCAGTGGAATGATCTCGCTAGAAGTGCGATCGATGGCGCTCGGCGCTGTCTCGCGAGCAACTTCAGGCCGAGGCTCGCTAGCGAGTTGCTCGGGCCGCGGAGCGCGGCTGACTCCGTTTCCCGCCGCCGAAGCGACAACAGCTGAAGAGGGCTCCGTGCTGTTTCCATCGTAGAAGAAGACGGGCAATCCTGAGATAGTGCCTAATGTATTCCTTTGGATCAGTGAGATAATCGGACGGTGGAGCATGTGCCGCAATAGAAGAAGGATTTCTCCATCATCATTGTTGGTGGGGATTCAATGAATTCTACAACTAGAGTAACGTGATATAGCGTGAGTCGCCTCAAATACACAGACCGTTGAAGTTTTGAATTATTTAAATATAAACACCGAACGAGAAATGAAAGGGCCGTTCGCGCGGAAATGAAATGAATCTGAAATCAACAAAATAACCGATATTATTTGTAATATGGATGGTGTAACGAGTGATAAATTTATATAGATAAATCGCGTATTTTATTTAGATTTATAAAATATAAACTCTAAGAGAATCAGAGTGACCGCTCTTCTTTTATAATATAACTTGCATGACTGGCCATTAAATTTTATAACGTCAATTGCGTATTTGACTTAGTTTATGAGTGTAGCGGAGTGAGTGGTGTGAGTATGGAATGAATGAGTTTGCGAAAATAATTTAATGTGGAAATGAGAAATATAACGAATATGTGAAGAAATGAGTGTGTGACGGATGTGATGTTACCGTGTATGAATAGCATAATGATCTGATCGAGTTAAGGAGATTGCGAGATTAGAGAAATAGGATTAGATGATAATCTTATAGAAGAATTTATTTACTTATGTTTCATATGCTCTACCCGTAAATTAACACCGAATTATTCATTGTTGAAATTTTGACATTGACTTGCTTGTTTATGTATTCCTAAACCTCAAGTATGTGATCATTTGAATAAATACCATAATATTTAATTTTGATATTTACATATTTAAATTTAATATTAACACAATATGCATTTTCCCATAAGTTGGTCCACAAAAATCTGCATGTAAACGTTGATTCGGACTTTCTGGCTAATTCCACACATGCAATGACGCTTTCGGTGGATTATCAGCACTTTCAAGACACAACTCACATTGTTTACATTTATTTTCAATCGGTCCATCGACGGCCACCAAACGTATGAGCGAGCCAACATCTTCGTGCGTACAACACCCATATGCGAACTATGAAGCTCATTTAACATTTCTTCTCTGATACTTAAAGGAACACACACACACGATAACCCCACACAACACAACCATTTTCCAATGTTAACTCCCTTTCTTTGCTTTTATAAGGTAATAAACTATCATGTACACTTTTAGTCCAACCATTCAATAAATATTTCTTAACTGAATTCAAAACTAAGTCTTTATCAGTCTCACTTCTAATTGTTTCTAATGAAGATGATCTAACCCCTTCACTAAAATAATTTAAATAACTATATTCTTCATTATTGGTACTAGTATTACTTTTAATAGGAAATCTTAATAAAAAATCAGCCCTCTTATTATCAATTCCCCTAATGTACCGTAGTTCATAATGTATATATATTATAATATATATATATTAGTAATGTATTATATATGTAGCTAAAATAACACTCCATCGTTGAACTCTATTTGCAGCCATTGCCGGTAAACCTTTTTATCTCCAAAAATATAAATAAGTGGCTTATGATCTGTCTCTAAAATGAAATGTCTCCCATACAAATACTGATAAAAAGTTTTTACGCCAAAAACCAACGCAAGACCTTCTTTATCAAGCTACGAGTAATTACGTTCTGCTTGTATAAGTGGTCTTGATGCAAATGCAAATGGTCTACAGTTACCATCAGGAAAAATATGCGACGCTTCCGCTCCAATATCCTCAGGGCCTGCATCAACGGTGATTTTGATAGGTAACCTTGTGTCATAATGTATTAAAACTTGATCGGAACTCAAACTCGCCTTAGCTTTCTCAAAGGCTTCATGATAATCCTGAGTCCATTTCCAACGAAAATCTTGTCGCAGTAACCTATCTAGTAGGCTAACAATGAATGCATAATTTTCTATAAATTTTGAATGATAATTCATCATACCTAAGAAAACTTGTAATTCTTTGACGTTCTTTAGTATCTCTACTTTTTTGATTGCTACAATTTTCTTTTCTGAAACGTGAATGCCTTCCGCATCAATCGTATAGCCTAAAAAATCAATTTCTGATTTTGCAAAATCACATTTTTCTTTCCTGACAGTCAAACCAACTTCATTAAAACGTAATAAAACTTCTCTTAATCGCGTGTCATGCTCGTGAACATCTTTTCCAGTAATCAAAATATCATCAAAAAATTTCAACACTCCAAGAATACCCTTCAATAATTCTTCAATTTCTCCTTGAAAAATTCCAGGTGCCGTAGCCACACCAAAAACGAGTCTTTTGTATCTAATCAGCCCTTTATGCGTAGTAATAGTTGTCAATTTTTGAGATTCATCATCGAGTAAGAATTGTTGATAAGCATTCATTAAATCAAGTCTTGTAAAAATCGTACCTCCTGTAAGCATTGCTAATAAATCTTGTGTTCTTGGAATAGGATGTCTATTTACAATTAAATGTTTATTTAAAGTAATTTTATAGTTCCCACAAATTCTTACTTGACCATTAGATTTCATAATCGGTACCATTGGTGTCGCCCATTCACTCGACTCAACTTTTTCCGCAACACCCGACTTAATTAACCTATCTATTTCCGCTTCAACTTTCTCTCGCAACGCATACGCTACTGGTCTCGGTTTACAAAACTTCGGTGTAACGTTTGGTTTCAATTCTAATTTGAACGTTCTCCTATTATATGTGCCTAATTTATCAGTGAAAACATTTTTAAACTCTTTAACAATTGCTAAATATCTACTCTCACATTCACTGATTACTTTAATTTCATTCAATTTACATTCGAAATTTTTAATAATACCTAACGCATCTAACCAACCTCTACCCAAAATCGGTTTACTATTACCCGGTAAAACATACAATAATAATTTACAATTTATGTTTGCAAATAACACGTCAACTTTAACTAAACCAATCGGAACAATAGTATCGCCAGAGTAACTTTTGAAAATTCGATTCGATTCATACATTCTTAAACACTTCAATTCCCTTCTACCAAAAAAATAAGTACTCGACATTGCCGTAATAGGTGACCCGGTATCAATTTCAAACATGATTTTAACATTTTCAACAGTCACCTTGATCTCTAGAGGTTTAATTTTTGTCTTATTTTCATCTTCAGATAAGTGATAAAGATTATTAAATTCTTGTTCAAAATTATCTACTTCATCAATATAGTTTTGTTTAGAATTGTCTCTATTGAAATTAGTTGTTCTAATCCCACTGCGATTATTATTATTATTAAAATTATAACCTTGAAAATTTACTCGCTCGCTATTACTATTATTTTGACTGTTTGTTCTGAAATTATTCGCACCCCTGCTATAAGAACTTGACTGAGACTTCGCCACTTTACACAACAACAGCTAAATGACCTACTTCGTGACATACATTGCATTGATAATTGCGATACCTACAATTAGGTTTCTTATGGTTAGGTTTCCCGCAACAATAGCAATTAATGTTACTATTACCCTGTTGATCACTCGTCTTATCATTTTGATTCAAATTCTTGTTCTTCTTATCTGATACATAGTTGACCGCCGTTGAATATGCCATCTCCGTTGATTCTCCCATCCCTTCAGCATCACGTGTCGCCATTTCTGTAGATTGAGCCAACAAAACTGCTGAATCAAACGTCAAGGACATCTCTTTGAGTAGTTGCTTTTTAGTCGATTTGCAAGAAACGCCAAAAACGAACTAGTCTCACAAATGAGTCTTCAATTCTGTACCAAACTTACAATTCATAGAAAGCTTTTTCAAATTAGCAACAAATGATTTAATGTCGTCGCCCTCTTTTTGTCGACATTTTTTGAATGTATAACGCTCGCTTATCTCACTAGGCTCCGGTTTGAGATGTTTTTTCAAAATGTCAGTAAGCACTGCATAGTCTTTACTGGCAGGTTTATAAGCGTACATAACTCTCTTAATAAAGCATAACCTTTGTTACCTAAAAACGTAATCAATAACGGCACCTTCTTTTCCTCTTCAACATCATTAGCCGTGAAAAACTGTTCCAATCTCTCTTGCCATAACTCCCAATCTTCCGACAAATCATACTCCACAATCGAACTGATATAGCCCTTACCAGCCATCGCTCCTTCGACCTCTTCTTAGGTCACGAAATCATCAATGAAAATACTATTTTCTCCGTCTGAATCATCAGTACCTCCAGCATCTTCTACCTTTCCCATCAATTCATAAGTTCATCCTCTTCGCCAATTGTTGTATATTCAATAAATCAATACTCAAGCTTGTAATTTAATTATGATTTATTGTATAATGTAAGAAGAATCACATAAAAGAAGGAGAGTTGGTATTTGACTGACTAACGCTACATTCATGATAAACAAGAAAGCGCAACGCTATTCAACTATTTAGAATTAATTAAAAATCATACATTACAGAAAGATACGCCACCGCCTAGGGCAAAATGGTATAGTTTTTGAATCCGATACTAGTGATAATAACGACCAGCAAATAATTTTCATGGATGCAAAGAGCGTAATTAGTAATAGCAATGACATCTATTTGGACCGGTCACCAGTTCCTTATCACGCAAGATCAAGAACGAGATCAAGATCAAGAATTAATGAGAGGTCAAGACTTAGCAAGAGGCTGAGATCAAGATCAATATCAAGTTCAGAATCCTTAGAATCAAGAGTAGAATACGAGGATTCACTTGATAGTTTATCAGAAAGTGTTAAAGCCTTGGTGGGCACAAAATTTGATGCTATGCAAGATCAAATTGATCATTGATCGGCGTAAATTATCAAGAAAATCAGTTGTCGAAAAAAAGAAAAGTTCACGTAGTAGAAAATAAAGATACTGTAATATTTATATAACAATTATAATTTATAAGTAATTACAATAACCTTACTTTATTTTTCAGAAATCGATCAATAGAACGACAATTGTAATGATTCAGATGGTCCTAATCAAATAGAGCTTAAAGAAGAAATTAAGCGATTGAGAGAGACTTCACGCGACAAAATGGTAAGAATTCCAACTTTAGTATATTAAGTTGTAATTGCCTACGTACATACAAAAATGATTTACATTTTGTATTTTTTAGATTTATATTGGCCTAAGAAAATATTACGAGTAAATGTTATGGGAATTAATGCAAAGATTTTCTCAATATATAAAATTTTTATTGAGAAAATATAAAAATAATATACTAATGAATAAGTATATTATAGAAAAAAAGACCACTGTATGTTTTAATAAAAAAAAATCGAAACGAAATGACTTGTTTTAATCCGAAGACTTTTTTATGTTTCGAATAAAATGATACAATATATCAATAAAATGTATATACTCTGCTTTTTACCATTAATACTATAAATTTTACCTTTATGCATCAGTTACATAAAACTAAAACTTATATTAATTATCATAACAATTATTTATTAGAAAAAAATAAAATGTATTGATTCCCAATTAATCTTGTATTAATTTCATATTAATATCAATTAAACTATACCATTGAATTATCGTTATTTAAAATAGTTATTAATCATCTACGATAAAATCTTTAATTCCTTTGCATCGTTATTGTTGATTTTAATATATCAACTATTAATGTTTTTGAAAATCCCACGTGGGTAATTCAATCAAATTTTTGAAAACCCCACGTAGTTTCCCACATAGGATCCCACATGGGTATTTCCTACCGAGGGCACTATTTCGACATCAACGTTTTCAGTAGCTACAGATGACTTATTATGTTTATTTTTGTTATGCTATGTTATAATATTTTGCTATATTATTTTTGTTTAAATAGTCAGAGAGAGTTGCTACAAAATTTGTCTATCCTAGTGTTATGGGTTGTTCGGCGTTTATCAAGCAATCAGGAGTAACATTTCTTTCTTAACATCGATATCGTTTATACGACTTTTTACCAATATTTTCGTCAGAATACCTATCAAAAATAACTTGACTAAATAATTTAGTCCATAATTCTGAGCGATCGGTCAATTTTGAAAATTTCTATGTATTTCTTACCATGAGACTATACTAACATATGTAAATGACACAGTGTATTGCGTTCTTGAATCTCGTTGCCATAAAATAAAGAATAAAGCTTTTTAAACAGCAAATTGGAATCGATTTCAAAATCGAACCTATTTATTGGCAATCCTAACGCTGCATTTACTAAAATTTTAACTTTGAATGTTTTTTTTAATTTTACATTGGCCAGATTCTTGTTATATGGCAATTGATATTTGGCCCTTCTACTATTCCAATTGAAAGTGATAGCAGTTTATCATTCTGATCAAATACGTGATGCTTTTCCAACCAGAAAACCAATTTGGCGACATCTGCTTCATCTCTCATTCTACGACTATTAGCCATATCGATATGCTGTTCGCTGTTGGCCGTTTGTAAATCCACGTACTTATCTAAATAATTCATAACATCAAAGGCTAATGACATTCTTAGTAAATATCAGGCGACTACACTAGGTGTTATCCCTCATCCGTGACGTAAATCTGTACCAATAAACGATCCAAAGGCATTTTAATGTTCATGATGCTCCATACTCCAGCTTTTTCGTTCCTCCGCATAGTAAAATTTGCTTCTTCGGCAAACATACGACATTCTTCTGTAGGCATAGTCGATTCAAGTTTTGTCATATATTGTAAATTGATTAGTAGATTTTTGGTGTACGCAATGTGACCCGCTGCAGGAAAAATCGGTAGCATTTGTTGTATTGATTACAGAGACGATTTCCAAAATCCTCAACGTTCGCACTCTACAAATTGTAGTCCAATAAGAATAGCTTTCATAAGTTGAACCTAAAATTTTACTGTAGATCTATTTTTCCAGCTTATTTAATTCAGCAATGAATTGAGTAGTTGCCAAACTCATCAATGGATCATTATAACATTGTACCATCGTAGGAGTTTTACTCTAATTGTTCAAAAACTTTTTGAAATATTTTTCGACAAAATCATTCACAGCAAACTTTTTGCAAATAATTATACCTAACACAGCAAAAGTTCAAATGTATGCTCGTAAAGCTTTTGCAAATATATGACCTGTGAGTATTTTCTTTACCGATTCTGGCACGTTTATAACAGACCATAGCTCATACAAACTACGTACTACCTTGGTCTTGATGTGTCTCTTGAAAAAACTAGCTATGTAGATTTTAATGAAGGCGAGATCTATCCTGGAGAATCTGAAATTACTATTGCTAACCAAGTTGTTACTTCCTCCCGCAACAATAAGTTTCTTAGAATACATTTTCATACCAATTCAAATACAACAGACATCTGCGGTACGTTCATGAGAAAGCCAACCGATCATTAAGCATCATCAAGTTCCTCAAAGGGATTTCGTATTTAAGTAAAGTGTCATGAACAGAAATTTGCGCACTTCTTGATGTTTTGCGTCTACTGTTTTATCGCACAAAACACCTTAGTTAGAAAAATCAAAAGAATTTTCATTTAATGTTTCATTTTATAATTTAACAGCGTGCCTAGTACTTCATATAATTTGATTCTTTTTGAATGAAAACTAAATCAAATGTCTAATGATGATCTTCTTGTATGGGAAGAATGAGAATTCGTTCTTTTACTTACACCGGAAACATTACCTATGTATACACTATCTGTGAGAATCGAATGCAAAAGATCCATATTATACACTAATCAGCTGTTCTGTCCGGCAACGATATATTATTTCCTATATAACTGCAAACAATGCTCAGCGGTCTATATAGGTGAAAGTAAACGTTCTTTAAAAATTAGATTAAACGAACATTAAAAAAACATTGATTCAGATAGAGTAGTAGCTACACATATAAGAACGTTCTCACACGAATTTGACTGGAAGAAAGCTAAGATATTGGATTATGAAAAGAATTATAAGAAACGAAGAATATCTGAAATGTTACACATTGGCTTACATAAAAACAAGTTAAATAGAAAAGAGGATATACAATATCTTAGTCACACCTATAAGCCTTTATTAAGATCGATGAGGAAGGGATAATAGATGAAGAGTATATATATATGTATGTATGTATATATATATATATATATATATATATATATATATATATATATATATATATATATATATATATATATATATGGGTTGAAATACTTGATTTCTCAACTTTATTGTACCTTGACTGTGCTACGATCTATTCATTTTAGCCTATAATAATTTGACTACGAGAGAAATCAGATATACACATATAATTATATATACATATAATTATATACTATTAAAATTACTTGTGCAAACTCTATTGTTAATAATTTGTTAATAATTAGTTATAGTAATAGCATCTATTTGGAAAGAACATACAATAAAATTAGATTGTTGTTTTTGACATATATATTAATAATTTTGAAAAAGTAAGAGGGGTGCAATTAAAACGAGCAAGGGTTCAATTTTTTCGCCTTGTTTCTTTGCAAAAATATTAAGTATTACTAAAGATATCGCAGTTGCAAAAAACGAAAAAATTATCATAGTTTTTAATTTTTTTTTGGGACAACTGAAGGGGTTTAATTAAAATAATTAGCATTTTTGGAGGGTTTAATTAGAGATATTTCGAATGGTATTTTTTTTTCACTGTCCATTACACTTTGCAGGCTAGGGTAAGGGGGGTGTATACACCGATCTGCACTAGACGTCTATAGTCTGCGCAGTAGATTTAAATTTAACAACGTTCAGCAATGGTTCTCATGGCTCTTACTCTTGTGCGGGGAAGCCAAAAACGGAAAAGTCACTCTGAATTCTTTATTACTTCACTAAAATGAACTTTGGAACACATATATCGATGTCGAAATTCGCGAGGAATAACTTTTATCGGAAACTTTTTTCAATATTTGGTACGGTTAACGAGATTTTCCGGAAAAACTAATATTTTTATGATTTTCCATGTTTTCCGTGAGTTTTGAGTTTTCAATTTTTCCTCTCTGAAGAGAGAGAGAGAGAGAGAGAACTACCTTTCACTTACTTTCTACCGGAACATAAATACATATAGGATAATGCAGAATAACAATATTGCAGATTTATTAATAAATTGATAATATGAATTTTTAAGAAGCGGCACTAGGATCGATCGACAGCGGTCTTAATTACGGGTGGGCGCGAATCAAAGAAAAGAGAATAAAAGAGAGTACTTACCTATACTTTCTCGGTTATTAATGTTGCTACTATAACTATTAATGCTGCTGCTGCTGCCAATATTAATGCTGCTGCTAGGACTGCTACTGCTGCTAATACTAATACTACTACAGCTATCTTTTTGTTCACTCACTACTGCTTTGTTCACTGTCACTAATGTCTCTCCAGGCTTCCGCGCACAGCCACAGCTCTACTAACACTGCCGCGGCTTTTCGCAGCGTCGCGTCGCGTCTCCTTGATTACCTCCTCTTTTCATCGTGGGTTTTTATCCGATTGGTCGATTTTGTTGCTAACCCGGCCATCAGCGCCGTCTATTTTAATGTTCCAACTCGCGCAATTTCACTACTGGTCGGTTTTTGGCGCCTAATTTCCCTATTTGTTGGTCAGATAGCGTCGGTTTACTCTATTTGGACGATCTACCCCTATCTTATTACCGATTGGTTGGTCAAGTCGCGCGCGGCGGTCGGTTTCGCGTCGTTATCAAATATCTCTTTCCCGCACGCGCTAGTTAGTCCTACCGATTTCCCCTCGCTCGCGTCCGATCGCTCTCCCATCGGTTGTCTCGCTCACTCTCACGCGATCGGTTGCCCCTCTCTCGATCTAGCTCAAGCTTGCTATCGGTTGTCTCGGATCAGCTGATCCCGGCTGCGATCTTTTTCGTTGTCTGGCTTCCTGAGGGAGTGTCGGTCCGGGTTATGAGTGCGCGAGTGGTTGTGCGCGGGCGTAAGGGTCGTGCATGTCGATTTGGTAGACCCTGAGAAGTGTTTTTTGCGAGATCTCGGATATGCGCGCGTGTGATCTAGATGGCATCAGCTGATCGGTCCGCATCCTCTTGTCGGGAGAGGATTTCGCGTGAGTTTAGTAGGTCAATTTTACCGTAATGACGCATCATCACAAATTATTTAAAAATGATCAACTACGTACAGTAAAATCAGGATATAATAAATACTCTCGATCATACATTCATTGTTTAGGAAGCTCTCTTTGTACCTAAAATTTGAAAAATATTCTGCTAATTCAAACGACTTTTCTAATTCATTATCATTGGCTCATCTTCATAGAAAATCAGTTCGTGATTTTGTTTAGATTAATTTTTGCATATACCACATGTTTTGTCATGCAAAGCTGTCATGCCCTGAGTTCATAGTCGCCTATAATTTTTACGTTAATGAAATTTTAATACGTGTTTTTCTCTTATTCTTTTATAAAAAAGTCATGACCATAGGTGCTATCAATATAAATATATCCGGTTACTCAAAGCCTCTATATTGCAACTGTGCAATTGCTACTGCGTAACCGGATCCATGCATCTCAATAAGCCTCAGATGCTGTGAAATCAAGATAAACGCTATTGGATTGACTCATGCAGTGCGCATATTTCTATTTGAATCTAACCTAAATTTATCAAGTCTAATTTTAAAATATATCATCAAAATTATGCTCATTTATTTTTGGTTTAAATATAAATATATGAAATTATTCTGATATTTTTAATTTAAATTGTTTGGACGTAAATAACTTATATTATATTTTTTAATTAATAAGTTCCGAGAAAGATGCTACCTACAAAAATAACCTAATTATTGTTAAAAAGTAGAAAATTTAGAAGGTATATATTCTTTGCATTGTTTGTAATCTCTGACAAAAGTTCTGAAAATTGTCAGAACGCCAAAGGTGTTATTTGCTTTAAAAAGTAGAGTTGACGCATATTTTTCGTATAACTTTACATTGTGGAGACGTATATCTTTTCACTATTAGAGATAGTTTCCAATTAAATTTACCTATGTAATCACAATAAATAAAGCGCAAGGTCAAGGTTTTGACAAAATTGGTATAGATCTATGAATATGAAGAAATGTTTTAATTATGAACAGCCTTATGTTTCAGATTCGATCTTAAGATCCCCTTAAATTGTATCTTTGTGATCATCGAAGAAAAAATACACGTGTCAAAAATTATCTTTATAAAGAGTTATATTCATGATTAATAAAATTTAAAAAATTTATTTTATTAATTATTTAACAAAGGTAAAATTTCTTTTTCTGACAAAACATTTAATATCATCAATTAAACAATCAATTAATAATTATTAATCGTGTTTAATTTTATTAACTTTATTATGACCAATAAAATTATAGATTGGTGCGTGCAAAGCGCGCTGTTTAAATTCTAGTATAATAAAAAGCGAGGTTTATTTCTTTTAAATTTTTGACGCATTGAATTTAATTAGATAATTTTACATTATGGAGGATGTAAATAATTTACGCTAAGATTATGGGAAAAGCTTGAAGAGGCTAAAAAACTCATTTATTAACTAAATCGCAATTATCGCAATGTTGAAAGATAAAGATGAAGAAAAGGAGACGGAATGACAACGCTACATCATACATTCGCATTTACAATAATACACGCACGCAAAATGGTATAATATGAGTCGCCATTCACGCATGTATACATTATAATATATTTTATGTTTTTGATTAAAGATAAAGTGTATACCTCCAATTCGCAAATGAGTATGTGCAATTGACAATGCGAAAAGCGGAACATCAAATCGTATACATCAGATGCGTGCGAGTTATAAGGATATACTTAGTAAAGTACCTCGAAGATAAGTACACTATAGGTGATTAAGATTCAATGAATATGGAAGCGATTGACGACATCGTGAATGCACATCAAATAGTGCACGCTACAAACATGCGAATGTCACGACCAACAACGTTTTAAGCGCACATCAGATCGTGTGTTTGATGTGTGAGTATGTGTGTGTAATTTATTTTAACTTTCAATTATAACTCTTATTCGAACAAAACGTCTATTTTCGTCCGTTAACTTTGTGTGCGGACAACTTTCTCATTTTTTTGTCGAAAAAATTCGAGAATTTATATTCGGATATTTTCAAGGATGCTCTTTCGAATGGTGCCATCAAAATCTGATTAAACTAATTTTTAACCCTCTTTTCGGAGGTTTAATAAAAAAAGTGTCGTTTTCTGAAGACAATTTTTTTGAAAAATTCATTTTTTCGACCGAAAAGCGTTTTAGGAATATGCTGACACCATAAAATGTCCGGCTCAAAATGTCTAGCGAACAAAGTTTAGAAATTCTGGGGATCAAGTTTTTATCTTTAGGGGTTATAGTACTACCCCTAAAGTTGTACCTTCATAATACATTTACGGGGGTCTGCAATGGCTCGCTCGGTAAAAAAACCGACTCGGACCCGGTAGGCTCGAATTTGATTCCCAGTCTCTACTGATTGATACAAGCACCACTGAAAAAAGTTTCATGTACTTTGTTCTCAAACACGTTGCAAGTCTCCGTCGCTGATTAGCACTGATAGAGCATAAATAGAGCGACGTTAAACAAAATTAAAAAAAAATAAATAATACATATACGTATTACGTCCCACGATCAAACTGATGGCTTTATCAAAAACTAACCACTTGTATATTAAAGTCAAAAAGAAAATACCCATGTTTTTTTATTTCTCAAACTGATTGTCTATTGAAAAATTATTTAAACAAATTGCAAAAAATTCTGCAACATTATTAAAATAATAATGCCAATCAATTCTAGAGATCAAAATAAAAAGAAAACGTGGAAACATTTTTCGATGCGAGGCTTAGATTTTGCAATTGCATTGTAAACATCTTTGCCCCGATTTACATAGATCATATGTTTATAGCGTGATTGTAGAAAATCTAAGCCTCAGATCGAAAAATGTATTTCTACATTTTTTTTTATTTTGGCCTTCGTGATAGATTAACGTTACTTGTTTATTCATTTTGCACAAATTGTTTGAACAATTTCCAAGAAACAATCGATTTTAAATAAAAAAACATGGGAAACTTCTTTTTTATAATCATACACTTTCTGATAACTTGTCGTCCTAAAATACTTGTGTAAGAACGCCTTGGTCATTAAAAAAAAACCAGTTCTTCCAGCTTTCACCACGTGGAGATAAAGTAAGTTCATACAAATTCGAAATATTTGGATAAAAAAATTATTTGAGCAGTAATTGAAATATAAAATTTGATAGAAATTCGGATCGTTCCAAAACAATTGCCAATGTTATTCTGTCATAGAAAATATTTCACCTTAACACATCTGAAAATCTTTATTCTTAGATGATTCAATAAATTTATAGAAATTTCCTTGAACAAATTTAAAAATGTCTTGACGTAAGATGTTAGATCCGGAGTCTAAAACTTCCAACATTTTTGCAAAAAATCTCGAAACAATACTAATTGCAGTGAAAATTCGGATGTATAATCTGAGGTTTCTGATCTGGAGCGCGAAATGGTTTACGACTTGGACAGCAATATTTTGTGTTTAGATTCATGGCTAATGAAGAAAATAATAATGCGAATTTAGAAGTATCACTTCCACAATCTCATATTAAAACGTATGATAGTTATAATGCAACACGCAAAAATTTAGCATTGGTACCAGTGAATTCCTGATGAAAGAAAATTTGATGATGATTTATTTGATGTGATATTATTATCTAAAAGGATAACTCTAATATTAGGTAGCAATCTATTATGGAACTTTTCGAAACTTTTTTCTCTTCGGAATCAAAAAAATATATTATCAATGCTACAAATATAAATGGTTACTCTTTTATGGACGAAGATTTTGACGTTTTTGTAGGAATAGTTCTTTTTTTATTAATCAGTACACCGTCTTCACAAGTAGATTACTGGTCGAATCGTAATCGTAAAAGCTATGAGCTACACTAAATTTAAGACTATCAAAGCAAATTAGCAATATGCTTTGTCTACAGATAGAGACGATGAGAACAAGATGTGTAAAGTTAGAAAAATTTTAGTAATTTTTAAATAAACAACACTTAAATATGATTTTCTCTCTACGGCCTTGTCGATTAACGAAATGATGCTGAAAGATTTTGGTAGACTATCCATCAAACAGTACATAAGATCCAAACCTATCAGATTCGGTATCAAGATGTAGGTTGTTGTGGCATAAATGGATATCTTTATGATTTCGAAATCTATTGCGACAAAAATTCAGATTGAGATTCAAAATTAGGAAACATTGCATTAGGTAACCGCGTTATTATTCGAATGCTAACTAAACTTTTAATACAAACTACTCTTCGTAAGCTCCGACAGTATCGTGCATATTTTGACAATCTATTTTTTTGTGATGACCTTTTGGTGCATCTGGAAAAAGCAGGTTAGCAAGTGACTGGAGTTATTCGCGCAGGCCGAATAAAAAAAAACTTCATTGATAAAAATATTTTCAAAGGAACCTATGCGGCCAAGCATAATAAAATCAGTGACCTGAATTACATTACTGCGCGCGATTAAAAAAACGACATTTTATCCATGACTGCTGGTGTTTCTCCTCTAAAATCTATGAAACGTTATATGAAAGCTGATCATAAAAAAAAGAAGTGAATTTTTCAGCTGTTTTCTCCAAATATAATGAATTTATATAGGAGGTGTTGATCTCCACAATTAGCATTGTAATCGTTTATTACCTTTTGTTAGAACTATGCTTTAAACAAAATTAATATGTTCGATATTGTTCTTTTGTCTTATTGTAAAATAGTTGAATAGCGTTGCGCAGAGACGCAGTGGATTGTTTTTCTAACGATAAAAGTCAGTCGAAGTCTAGAGCTTGAATAGATTAGACGTTTAATAAAAACCTAAAGAAGTTATATTTGTGTATACTTTATTCATTCTTAAACCTATACTACAACAGGTTATGGGCCCAGCACGCTTCCGCTTCGCTAGACGACGACTAGAGGCGATATTTCAAGTGATTAAGAGAAAGAACCGTCTGCGGTGTGCGAACGAACTCGTTGCTACGTACACGTGACGTATCAAATCTGGTTCGTCGGCAGTAAACCTAGAGGATTTTTGAATCATTTCAACCTAGAGCGTTAATCAAAGTAAGATGTTAAAAATGGCCATTAGATGTAAGTGTTGACACGCGAAAAACATGAAACGTTTCAATAAAAAGTTCAACGTTGACTTTAGATGAAAAAGGGGTGCGCATGCTTCCGGAAGTAATTTTAGATGATTAAATGTGTGAATGTGATTGTGTATTTCATAATTTAATGAAATTAATAATGAAATTTATTTTCAGCGAAAATGATATTTAGCTTGAAAAAGTGAAAGTGATTTAGCGAAAACAAGCCGTCGTAGCACAAGGCTGGGTGCTATGGAATACCAAACAAGCGCTCGTGCTTTTGTTGTTGCTCGGCGAGCTATGTCGATCAATACGATTGATGATTCGATCGACGGCCGACTAAAGGTTCGGTTTGTTGTGTTTGCTCGATCTGTTTGATTGAAAGATGCTTAGATTGTTTATATGGATGTATTTGATGGATGAAATGTTTAGATGTCATGATTAAATTTTTCTTTGAAATGAAAATTTTTTTTAGATTTGGTTATGGCATAAGATGATTAGAAGTTAAAATTATTTTTCTTTGCCCTCTCGCGTCTGATTTGTGATGAAACTTGCAGTGCGGTGTAGTTATAAATTGGATGTAGACATTCATTTCGGGTGTGCTTTCGGTGCAATATATGTGTGCGATCGGCTCCTTTACACCGGCTTGATAGTAGTAGGTTGGGTTAGGTCAGAGGAGAGCATGTGTGTTGTACTGGGGTATACGTGGATGATTGTTTTGAATATTTTCCAATGAGCAGTGCAGTTGGAAATTATAAGAAACAAGCAACAGTAATCAAAAAGTTGACATTATTCTAGAAGCAATGTTTGGTATTTATTTAGAAGTTGAGATCGTGAGTTACTGACGAGAGATGGCTGATCTCACTCCGCAAGAAGAAGATGATTTACTGAATGGAGACATGGAGGTTGATCCTAAAAACGGGATTACACCACAAGGAGCATCAACACCAAATGCTGCTAATATTATTACTTCAAAACAAGGTTACCAATTATAAATTTTAGAATATCTATAAACACATTTAAGAAGTTTAGAAAGTTTTAGATGAAATCTATGGATCCATAGTACACATTTTAGAGGTTAAATCCAAACATTAAAAGATGAATTGTTTACAGATCAACAAACTGGTAGATCAAATGATGTTACACCTCCAGATACAAGCGGGCAGTTAAATAGGGATCAGGTTGAAGCTGCTCTTAGAAAGAAATTAGATGCTGCTGATGAGTATAGTAAAGTGCAGAGAGATGCTCTTAAAACAATTAGTGGTTTAATGGAAACTGCTAAGAAAATGTCTGAAAATTTTTTAGAAGTAGAGAAGTTAAAACTTAAATCTGTAGAAGCGAATAGGAGTTCCAAGGTTCAAAATTCAAATAATATTCAGGGCCATCATAATAATATAGAAAATGAAACTAATAATTTAGATAGTACACCTCAAATTAATATAACATTTGATGATTTAAAGAAAACTCTTGAATTAGGGAATAGTTCAATGAAAGTAAATGTGAAAAGAGATTATAAATTAACTATCAAATTTAACTTCAATCTTTGGATAGACTATTTAAATTCAGAATTATCAGCCAATAATTTATTAGATGTTATTGATTCAAATACTAGCGTTCCAAAAGATTTTGATGATGAAATGATAGTGAAAAGAAAAATTATGGTTAGAGACATTATTATAAATAGATTAGACGAAAATTATCATAAAAAGATAATCAATTTTAGAGATCTTCGAATTATTATACAGAAGTTACGTGAAACCAAACAGATTGAGTCCAATGTTACTGACTCATCTGTGAAGACACGTTTATATAATTAAAAATTGAAACAACATGAACGAATTGGGGTTTTTATTGAAAAATTTGACAATATTATAAGAGAATATGAAGGTTGTTTAGATGCAATACCTTTGACAGAAGAAGAGAAAAGGTCTGCTTTTTACCAAGCTGTATCTAATACTGTCCCAGAACTCCGTTCTGCTAATTTTATTAGAAAACAGACTAGTAAAAACCCAATGACTTTAGACGAAATTAAAAATTTCTTATTGCAATTAGAAGCAAAGAAAAAGGCTGATAATATGATTAAAGATGAACCAATGGCACAAGTTGCTCAAAGAAGTTATCATGGTCACAGTGGACAACAATTTAGATGTTATAGATGTAACAAAGAAGGACATCGATCATCTGATTGTCCTTTGGAGCAGTATGGCTCATGGTTTTGTTACTCATGTCAATGTATAACGAATCATAAAGGCGATAATTGCTATCGAAGGGGATCAGGAGGATCTGTTAGAGAAAAAAGGTTTATGACTCGAGGTTTTTACAAAAATAATAATAACAGACATTTGGATGATAATTCAGAGGGATAATTCAGACACTGAAAGTTTCAGAGGTAATCAAACTAGAGGAAGAGGTAGTTGTAGAAGTAGAGGTAGGGGTGGTCAAGGTGGAAATTTTAGAGGAAATGGTTAAAATAGAGGGAAAGTATCGAAGAATTTTGTAAGGCCATATACTCCCGGCAAGAGTCAAAGTAATGGAGGTAACAAGACTCAAGCTTTGAATGCAGGTATGCAATTAAATAACTCTAATAATATTACTGAAATTAGTTTTATTGCTGATTCAGGCGCAACTGAACATATTATTAGAAATAAAGGTTTAGTTCTTAGTAATTTTGAAAAATGTTCAGGCGAAGTTATTAGAAGTGCGAATAAAAATAAATCTGCAGATATAGAGATAGATGGAAAAGGAAATTTATATTTACAATCAAATGTTTCTGGCCATAAATGTATTAAACTAACAAATGTTTTAGCAGCTGAAAACATTACTGAAAATTTGATGTCTTTGAGATATTTTGCTGAAGCAGGTTTAGGTATATACTTAGATAATGAAAAACTAAAAATATTTGATAAACAAACTGGTTTAGAATATTTAGAGGGCATTTATGTAAAACCGAATTGGATAGTTACTTTATCTGTTAAAAATAATCAAATGAAAGAGACTGAATCATATGAGAAATATTCTTGCAAGGCAAGAATAGTTTCTGTTAACGAGTTTCTAAAACAATCACAGATAGATATATTAGACTTAGATTCCAAAAATTCGGAAAGAGTTCGAAATTTAGATGAAATAAATATATTCCCTTCTGTGATTGGGAGGGAGAATGAAGAAGAACTCGTCAAAACAGATTCAAATTTAGATGAATTCAATTTTAATAGAAAAATTATTGATTTAGATAGTTTAGAAGATTTTGATGAAATTAAAGAAATTTATAGCACTAATTTATCTGAATTAAAAAATATAGTTGTTAAGAAACTTGGTGGAGATATGTTTTGGCATATTAGGTTAGGACATATTTCTTTGAGTTATCTAAAAATGTTACAAAAATTAGAACCTAAATTAAAAGATGTAAAATTTGATGAATCTATTCAAGATCGTGAAGTTTGTATTTTAGCAAAGATGAAAAAATTACCATTTAAAAATAATAGAACTAGAGCAGAAAGATCTTTACAAATTATACATACTGATATTATAGGACCAATTAAACCAGTATCATATCCTGGAGGTAATCGTTTTATTATTGCGTTCATAGATGACTATAGTAGATTTGCAAAAACATTTTCAATAAAACATAAAAGTGAAGCTGGTAATTGTTTAGAAAAATTTATTAATTCTTCACGAAATTTAGTAGGTGATAATATCAAAGTTTGTTTTATTAGAGGCGACAATGCCAAAGAATTTGTTGGAGGAAAATTTTTAGAAGTAATGGAAAGAGAAAATATAGATAGTGATTTTGCACCTCCTTTTACACCAGTACTAAATGGCACTGCTGAAAGATTTAATAATACTATACAAGAAAAAATTAGAGCTCTTATGATTGATTCTGGTTTACCTAGTAGTATGTGGATTTTTACTTCAGAAGCAGCTGTTTATTTATATAATAGAACTCCTCATAAAGCAATCAATTTTGAAATACTTATTCAGAAGTTTGTTCCAAAAGTAAATTTTCATTTTGACAAAATTAGAAGGTTTGGATGTATTGCTTACACAGAAGTTCCAATTAGAAAAACAAAATTCTCTAGTAAAGCTATCAAAACAGTTCTGGTTGGCTATTCATCTATTGGTTATATTCTTTGGCATCCAAATACAGGAAAGTTTATTAAATCTCGTCATGTGAGATTTAATGAAAAATTGGTTTACAAAGATATTTATAAAGGAAAAGGTATACATGATTCAAAAATTGTCGATGATGATGTAGAAGTAGAAGTAGAATACGTTAAAGATGATCTGACAGAAGGAGTAGATAAAGAGAGTCCTAAATAGAATCTTATAGAGGAAAATGAAGTATTAGAAAGTAATAGGTAAGTCATTAAAACGAAAAGTTGAATTGAAAGATGTAAACGAAATCAAAACTAAAAGACGTAAACAACCTAGTCAAAAGGCTAAATTAAATGAAAATAGAAAAGAGTACATAAATGTTCGAAGAGTTAGCGATACGATTGTAGACACTAGCTTTACATATTTCATGTCAAATAAGTTAGAAGTTGATAAAAATTATATTTCGAGATCAAATAATAGATGGGACAACTAATGATAGTTTAGAGGAAGATGAATTGAAATATATATTCTTTGCTACATTAAATAAAGATCCTACATCTTACAAAGAAGCAATAGAGACTAAAAATAGTTTTAAGTGGAAAAATGCTGTTAATAAGGAATTAAAGTCAATGCTAGATAATGATGTATGGATAATTGTTGATAGGCCCAATGTTACTAAAGATGGTAAAAGAGCTAACATAATTGATTCGAAATGGGTGTTTAAAATTCAATCTGGAGATAATGGTCAACCTATCTTTAAAGCTAGATTAGTTATTAGAGGTTTTAAAGATTGCAAAGAATATGAATTAAAGGAAACTTATGCTCCTGTGTCTAGATTATTTGTGATTAGATCAGTTTTAGCAATAGTAAATAAATATGATTTAGAATTTTGTCAAATGGATGTAAAAACTGCATTTCTAAATGGAATTTTAGAAGATGAAATATTTATGGAAATTCCCGAAGGTTTAGAAGTGGATGAAAATACTAAAAAATTTAAAATTCGTAAATTGAATAGATCATTATATGGTTTAAAGATTAGCCCAAAAAGATGGAACAAAAGATTTTCTGAAGAAGCTTTAAAATTAGGTTTGGAAAATGATTTGCATGAACCTTGTTTATTTACGTGGAGAAAAGATGGATTATTTGCAATACTTGCTTTATACGTGGATGATATGTTTATAGCTAGTAATGACAAACATAAATTAAACGAAATTAAATTAAAATTGAATCAAGTTTTCCAAATGAAAGATCTTGGTGAACCAGACATTTCTTGGTATGAAAATAGAAAGAGATAGAGTGAATAGAAAAATGATAATAAATCAACCTGATTACATAGAGAAAATATTAGAGAAATTCAACATGAAAGAATGCAAAACACAGAGTACACTTATGATTACTAGACAAGTTAAAAACAGAGAACTTAGTAAGAATGAGTTAAATTGAATTGAGAAAGTGTCATAATCAAAAACGAAAGTACCTTATAGAGAAGCAATAGGTAGTTTATTATATCTGGCTGGGGCTACCAGACCAGACATTGCTTTTGCAGTAAATTACTTATCTAGAAAACAAATAAATGCTACTGAAGCGTTGCCGACCATTTCCCCGAATCCCGCTCCCCGAATTGCACTTTTCCCGAATTTATTATTTCCCAAAAACCCAATCCCCGAATCCTTTTTTCCCCGAATCCTTTTTCCCCGAATCCTTTTTCCCCGAATAAATATAATAAACGTATACAGGAGTCTGATTTTATTTATTACAGAACAATTGTTTGTCCAATGGCGTTCAAATAGTCGCGCATCTCGTACGTTTCATAGTTCAATACAATTCTGCGCAATTTTGCCTGCACTTCGACCCATTTCTTTTTTGGTGCTGCTTTAATTCTTCGTCCGAGAGACAATTCAACAACTGCGATGTCGGTGTCACCTTGCTCTTTCACAACCTCTTTTATAAACGAATATATGTCGGGATGGTTCTTTTTCATTAGCAGATGGAATCTGTTATGCCACCCTTCCGACACGTTATTCGTTTTAGCCTGACCTTCTATCACGGCGTCATGTTGATTCTATATGTGTATAGGATATCTTGGTGGCACTGCTCTTCGTCTGCCTCTGCGTGGGATGCCGGTAACGTAAGTTGCATCGAAGTACTCGACATACTCTTTCATGTCTGGAGAAGCGCTGCCTTTCAAGCTTGCAAAGTAACACTCTACATCACCGATTGGCACAAATGCCAAAGCGGCAAGCATGTGCGTGAACTCTTTTATGGATCTATCTTTTTTATCATTGTAGGCTGCCTGTAGACCTTTTGTTTGAATTTGTCGATACAAGCTCTGGCCCAAGTGAAAAAAGCACGCACATAGCGCCGCATAAGGAAATACTTCTTTGCAGGCGTTTATTATCGCAAGCTCAAAATCGCACATGATTGCTTCGGGTGCACAATTTCGTATACCGTACTTTTCAGCTGCTGACACGATGGCACGTAGGACCGATGCATACTGTTCACCTTCTTTTGATGAGAGCAGTGCATACACAAATGGCAATGCAACAACCTCTCGTTCGCCTCCATCAGAAGCTCTCGACACCGTTCCCAGTACTGTGAAAACTTGGGTGAATATATGAGGAGCAACCTATAAAATAAAAGTTTATTGTAGGAATAGTTTCACTTTAATAACCTTGTTTACGTACTTTAAATGTTCCGTCGACGAACCACATTTGGCTTGACGACAATAGCTCGAGATTTTTTTGTGTTGCAAAAACAAGGACTCGATTTTCTGCTGGCTCATTATCGTCTCTTGAATCATAAATTAAAAATTGATCACCAGTTGCCGTTTTTCTATAATTTTCAGGAATTTCATCCAAATCCGCGAGTGAAGTTGGACTAGGCGGCACATTCTTTTTCTTGACTCTGCGAATCATTCTTTTCAAATGTTCTCTCTCGGGAAGCTGACTGAGTACTCCAGATGCAACTCCTGCCAGTTCTTCTCGTAACATTGCAGCTGGGGGATCTGGATGAGTCTCAGCCCTGCGTTTTAAACTAAATTTTCGTTTTTCCCCTTCAGCTTCTTCGCGGTTGAGGGGATGCTCATGCGGTGATGTATCCGGGCCTTGTATTACTACAATTTGCCCTCCTGCACTCCGAGTTAATGTCACGGCTCGGGCTGTACACTCCTTACTCCTTACTCTTTTACAATCCCAATGCGTATGTACACCGGCATCTTTCGATTTCACGTACACGAAACCGTCCAAAAATAAACGATGAGAACGACCAAAAACAATGATTTCCGGTTCACTATTCATTTTACTTAAAAATTTTGAGTTCTTGTCACTGATAATTTGTCGCCGCCTATACTGTTAATTTTGTATGATTAGGTTATCGGCAAATAACAAAACATATGAAATTCGTTTTTTTTTCTATTCGGGGGAAACGTCGTCGGGGGTTCCGTTTTCGGGGCATTCGTCATTCGGGGAGTTTTTCGGGGGATTGGCGATTCGGGGAAAAGTATTCGGGGAAATGGTAGGTAATCCTACTGAAAATGATTAGATAGATGTAAAAAGGAATTTCAGATATCTTAGAGGTACTTTAAACACAGGGTTAATATTTAGAGGAAAAACCGATTCACTTGATGCTATGACTGATGCAAGTTTTAGAGATTGGAATGATTCAACTTTAACCAGTGGTTACGTAATTAGATTGTTTAATAATCCCATAGCTTGGAGAAGTCATAAGCAATCATATGTAACATTATCAACATGTCAAACTGAATATTTAACCATGAGTGAAGCTTGTCAAGAACTTATTTCATTAGATAAAGCTATTAGAGATATGATAGACAAGATTTTATTTCCTATTACTATTTGGTGTGATAATAAAGCTGCCGATAAATGTACTCAAATGGAAGGTAGCCATAAATTAAAAACTTTTGACGATAGTTTAGAGGCAATAAAAATTAATTTAGAAGCTAGAGAAAAATCTGGAAGTAAGAAACATATGGCTGATACTCATGGAGATTTTGTTAAATCATGCGTTTTAGAAGGAAAAGTCTTGGTTAAATGGATTTCGACAAAAGAAAATATTGCAGATATAATGACTAAACCACTTCCTAAAGATACACATAATTATTTAGGAGATAACTTATTGAATTTTATTTAGATGGAATTTAGATTAAATAAAAAAAAAATGAACAATATTGAATGTTAGATGCAAATTTTAATTATATTTCTGTCAATTGTTATATATTTTACAGATAAGCCGTTATCTCAGTCAACTCCAAATTGATTTTCAACATGATACTTTGATGTTTTTGTATCAAGACGACTTTCATATGCTTTTATTAAATGTTTGACGTTTGTGTTAAAATTAGTTACAATGAATTCATTTTGATAAAGGGAGGGAGTGTTAGAACTATGCTTTAAACAAAATTAATATGTTCGATATTGTTCTTTTGTTTTATTGTAAAATAGTTGAATAGCGTTGCGCAGAGACGCAGTGGATTGTTTTTCTAACGAAAAAAGTCAGTCGAAGTCTAGAGCTTGAATAGATTAGACGTTTAATAAAAACCTACAGAAGTTATATTTGTGTATACTTTATTCATTCTTAAACCTATACTAACACCTTTCATAAAATCTAAGACGTGGACTTGGATCCCTTTTTTAAGAATTTTACAAACTTCTATTACTAACGCCACTTTACTATAGTGAAGTATACGAACTAAATACTCTGCATTGGCAATATGTGAAGAATATCTTTTTAAAACATTGGCCACAACTGATCATAGCCTAAAAGTTTCGTACACAGCGAATAATATCTGCAGCATTGAAACATGTGCAATAAAAATAAGAAATTCCTGTAAGGTTGCCAATCGTATATTTGTAAAGAATATTTGAAAAAAAAACAAATTTGTAGCAATCAATCTACAACAGCAAAAAGATTGACCAAAAATGATGATAAATATTACGTAAGCATTAGCACAAGTAAAATGAATTGTGCAAATGCTTTATATAATGTAGAACCCAAAGATTCTGCCAAAAGTGTAAGACTCATATTTGCAAAACATACTCAGATATCTATAATAAATAACATTTTATAAATAGACAAAGTGTGAAAATATTTAAAAACTATAAAAAAACATATAAAACCAAAAAATATATATAAATAAAAAAAGGAAAAAAAAGCAAAAAAACACCGAAAGACTTTCGATAAACGTCCACCTCCACGCTGTGAGTGCAGGAAACATTTTCTTTTTAAAAATGGCCTAAGGAGTTCTTACACAAGTGTTTAAGGAAGACTAGTTATAAATATGTGTATTGATATAAAAAAGATACTACCTGTTCTTTTATTTCCAAATTTGATTGTTTCTTGTAAAATTGTTTAAACAATTTTTGCAAAATGAAAAAACAAGTAACGCTAATCTATTGTCGAAATCAAAATAAGAGAAAAACGTAGAATACATTTTTCGATCCGAAGCTTAGATTTTCTGCAATTACGCTATAAATAAATGGTATTTATGTATATAGGGACAAAGATGTTTACAACGCAATTGCAAAAGAACTAAGCCTCGGATTGAAAAAACGTTTTCTTTTTATTTTGATCTCTAGAATCGATTGGCATTATTATTTTAATGATTTTGCAGAATTTTTCGTAATTTTTAAAAGTAATTTGTCAATAAACAATCAGATCGCAAAATGAAAAAACTTGAGTATTTTCTTTTTGATTTAAAAAAAAATGTTATAGGGGTTTGTTTTTGATAAAGCTACTAGTCTGGTTGTGGGATGCAATGCGTAAATTTATTATGAAGGGACAACTTTAAGGATAGTAGTACAACTTATGATCAAAATTTGATCCCTGGAACCCCCAAACTTTGTTCGCTAAATATTTTGAGTCGGGCATCTTATGGTTTCAGCATATTCCTAAAACGTTTTATGATAAAAAAAATGGATTTTCCAAAAAAAATATCTCCGAAAAATGACATTTTTCAGATTAATCCCACGAGAAGAGGAGTAAGAATGAGTTTAGTTAAGTTTTCGATGGTACTATTCAAAATAGCACCTTTGAAAATAACGGTATAAATTTTCAAATTTTTTCGACAAAAAATAAGAAAGATCTCCTCACTCAAAGTCGACGAACGAAAATAAACGTTTTGTTCGAATAAATGTTAAGGAATTTTTTTTAACTGTTGGTGAATGAGTATGGTTTTATCGATTGTCCCAAGAAAATTTTTATTATCAAACGTTACGTAATTTGAATTACGCACGATGGGAATGTTTTATGTTATTTAGTTAAAAATTGTCTTCGATGTATTGGATTTTTTTGGATCAATAAATTAAATATTGGAAACTCTGATAGTCGCGAATTTTATAGATTACAACGGGAACCGAGGTAGGTTCACTGAAAAACTGGAACTATACTACTTTGCTATACAACGGTCACAGACTGCTCCTTTTTTGCGCGCGAATCCTAGAGAGTGCCTGCGCAAAACATGCGCAGTGTATGCTGCTGCCATCGGTAGCCTTCATAAGAATGCACCAAATTCAAATTCTCCTTGTCTCATCGTGCACGTATACAGATAGAGTATTATTTCGATGTAATACCACATATCATTTTTAATTTATTGATGAACAATTTGAGCCTAGGAATGTTCTGAACTTTTTAGATGCAGAATCCCAAGGAGAAGTTGAATTATCTACAATCCTAAAATCTTTCGAATTTTCATTATCAATACAACAACGGTCCAGGTCTCGATGTTGACATAGTAATGATAGAGAGTATTCATCATAGGTATTATGTTTCTCAGAAACGATAATTTATAACATTTATTCAAAAAATGATACATATTGTTATACTCACATTAATAGAATAATTTAATTAAAAAACTTGTTAATTTAATCGCATACCGTGAATCGCATACCGTGAATTTATTAAGCGTAAATATGGTAAAAACTTGACAATAAGGTTAATACGTACTCACTCAATCGCAAAATGAACAAGCTGCCTAGTAACACAGCTCTTCTTAGTTCTTCGAACGAATGATCGACAGCATATTACATTATCCTCCTGTCCTTTAAGATTGTCCTCTCGAAAATCCGAAAACGGTGAAATAGAAATCGTCTTCTTCAAGCGGAATACTCATATACTCAACGTCTAAAGACCCGTCTCTTGAATTCAACATTTCTTGAATTTTACTATTTGAAATCATCTTGAAGTTTTCATGGAATCATCTGCTTGTTAAACAAGTTAATCTCTAACTCATCTGGCCGCATGACCCGTTTATTTGTTAGTAAAACTTAATATTAACTTAACATTATTGATAAGTAGAGTCATTATCTGTGTATTGTCAGGTATGTCTTGGATAAGACTGGGAGGTTGATATACTGTGGTACCATACATTTGTCCCCATTTCGGTATTTGCTCTGCGGCTTACAGAAAAAAATTACAGCTCAAAATAACCAAGAGCAGAACAAATAAAATTACCTATCGTGATCAGTTGCAAATCAATCAACATAGATAATTTTTTTGGTGTTTTGGTGTCTTCTGGATACAAAAAATCATCATTGATCTTCTTGATGATTTTATACGGTCTATCTCGATCGATTTAGAACTTCGGAGTTGTTCCTTCGACCCGGCGAGGATTTTTAAACCATACTGTTTGCTGTCCCTTTAAATCAATATGTCGAGCTGTCTTATCATAGTTTTGTTTTGATTATGAATATGACATTTCGATGTTTCATTTAGCGATGTGGTGTATCTTGTTAAGTTTTATCTAAGGTATGCAAATGCAATTTCCAGTGTTTGTTGGTTCGTTATCAACTGGAGAAGATCGCATATCAAATTCAGAAAAAGTCATAAGACAGTACCAGTGAACATCTGAGCTGGGGTGATCTTTGTTATCGCGTAATTTGAAGATATGTAATTTAAAAGGTATAGTGAAATCCAATGATCCTAATATTTTTGATTATCTGACATAAATTTCGATAAGTAGTCAAGTAATGTCTTATTCTACATATCTTTTCATTCTACATATCTTTGATGCTATTCTTGTTTTCTGGATACCTACCATAAGAGATTATTCCTTGACTAACGCGTCAAAATTACGACCTTGATCATGTGAACTTCTAAAGGAATCCCATGTCTATATACAACAAAAATCTCGGCTATATAAAAAAATGAAAGAATCCATTATAACCAATAAACACCTTTTTCTTAAAGAAGAAATCGGAAAGGAAATAAAATATCCATTTTGATTCGCAGAAAAGGTAACGATATATTTTAGACTGTCATTTAACTATGGTCTTTATCCGAAAGACCCTTTTCGCAACATAAATTGTGTAAGTTTTTACATAAGATTCTTACATGATGCCTAGTATAATCTTTTGTGAATTCTTTACAACGTTTTATTAATGCCAAAATAACCACCAGAAGGGGAATCATGGGTTTCTTTCAAAAGAGAGAGAAAGAGAGAGAGAGAGCGAGAGAGAGAAAGAGAGAAAGAGAGAGAGAGAGAGAGAGAAAGAGAGAGAAAGAGAGAGAGCCAGAGAGAGAGAGAGAGAGAGAGCGAGAGAGAGAAAGAGAGAGAGCCAGAGATTGATTGATTAAACTTTATTAAGCCATGAGGTATAACCCCGTAGGCTCCAAGCAAAAGATACAGCAAAGGATTAACTTAAAATTAAATTACATAACATTGAGAGAAGCAGTAAGATCATAACATAAAAACTTAAAACTAGACTTAGTGATTAGCGCTGAAAAATAACATAAGAAGCAGACTAGAGTTTATAACAGTGACTGCTAGAAAATTGCAAGGAATACGCAGTACAGTATGAACGCAACGGACTTAAAAATAGAAACGAGTAGGCTAAAATTAACTTAAACTAGATTTAAAATTAAACTAGGAGATCAGTGGTATCTCTGAAGAGTTGACAAAACAAAAACATCAAATAAAACTATACAATGATAAAGAGGGCTGCGTTAGGTAGAAGGTGGGCTGCAAGAATGAAGCAGGAGTGTGAGAAATGTGCATAGGTGTGTCAAGGAAGTGAGTTAAAAGGTGGGAAATTATAAGAGAGGTATTTTCCTGGAGTTAGGAGATACTCGGAGGTAGAAGTGAAAGCCGAAACATTAAAAGGCAGGGAAACAGGAGGTAACTTAAGGAGTAAGGACATGTTTGCAGGATAGTTAGGGTTTAAACGTTTGCGGAAAAGCTGCTGTTCAAGAATTGTAAAAAGTGAATTTAGCCAGAGCTTTAGTTCATACAAGCGATCGATGCTGAAATCGGTTATGGAAAGCTGGTTTAAGAGAAACATGCCATAAATGGCGTAGGAGTAATTCCAAGCCACCGTTCTGGGAGCAGGGTAAGAGAAGGCCTTTGGGTGGTTTCGAGATGAGCTTTTGATGTTGGGTAAATTAGGTTTGGAGAGATGAGTGGTGAGGTAACTGGGCATGGATGAAGAAATTGTTTTATAGAAATGAAGGATAAGAGAGATATGACGTTGAGACTCCAGGGTGAGCCAACCCAGGCGTAGACGGTGAAAAGAGACATGAGATTCTATGTTAGTTGAAGGAATGAAAGGGATGAAGCCTGACACAAAACGGACACAAGCATTGTGGGCAATTTGCAGGGCATTAGTGCGAGTTTTGTCGAGTTTTATGAAAGCAAGAGAGGCGTATTTAAAATGGGGGAAGATGAGGGTCTGAACTAGGTATTTCCGAGTGGTGAAAGAGAGTGATTTCTTATAGAATTTCAGAGTATTGAGACTGGAATAAACTTTAGTGATGATATTTGTAATGTGAGGTTTCCATTGTAATGTGGAGGTGATGGTAAGGCCAAGGTTTCTGACTGAGACAGAGAAAGGGATAGGGATATTGTTAACAATGATATTAGGTAAGGAGTTGAGGTCGAGTGAGGAGACATAGAGTTCGCTACCAATTATCATCACCCTTGTCTTAGCAACATTCAACTGAAGCCCGTTCCGGACCGCCCAGTCAGCAACCGCCCAGGCATCCAGCTGAACCCTCCCAAGACACTCGACGATTTCAGAGGGCAGGCAGTGAGAGTAAATCTGGGTGTCGTCGGCGTAGATGATGTGGTTGCAGAAAAAGAGGACCATGGGAAGGTCATTAATGAAAATGGCAAAAAGGAGGGGGCCGAGAACACTGCCTTGAGGGACTCCAGACTGTGCACGCAACCATTTGGAAACAGTGCCACCCTGGTCGATAACAGCCTGGAGCCTATCCGACAAGTAGGAAAAAAACCATCGGAGAGTGTCATCGCCCACATTGCACTGTCTGAGCTTAGTGATAAGGAGGTCGTGGGGAATAGAATCGAAAGCCTTTGAAAAATCAAATAAGAGGAGGATGGTCAGTTTTCGTTTATCTATTGCATATCTTATGTCATCAAGTAGGGCTATAAGGGCAGTTTCAGTAGAATGCCCCCTGCGGAAACCTGTCTGTCTTTTGTCAAGTATGTCGTGTTTGTCAAGGTAATTAGAGAGCTGTCTATGAAGGAGGCGCTCGAAAATTTTAGAGGGTTCAGAGAGTTGAGCGATCGGTCTAGTGTCGGATGGAGTCTGTGGTGATTTGATTTTGGATAATGGGCGGATGAGGGTCTGTTTCCATAATTTAGGGAAAGTGGAGGTGCGGATGGAATGGTTAAAAATGCGAGTGAGCGAGGGGGCAATAGCACCCGAGCCCATTTTAAGCATTTCTGCCGTGAGATCATCAATACCCTTACCCTTAGAATGAAGTCCCCTTATGAGAGAGAGAGAGCGAGAGAGAGAGAGAGAGAGAGAGAGAGGGAATTAAAAACATATCTACAAAAACAATTAGTACAAGGTCGTCTAGAGAGCCAATTCGTATTACCGGGAGAAGTTCCTTTGCAATATAAAATTTGTAAATCGTATTGATGTGATTTTCCTATATATTTAGCTAATTTGCCATCTAAATTTTTGAAAGAAAAGAGCCATATTAGTGTAGAATAATCATTATGAATAAAAAAAATCTGCTACATGGAAATTCTGAACAGAATAAATGACCGCCATTACCCTTCCTATGAGTTATAGGACCTTGACATAGCGTGGAGAGGCTTGACCTGGTATTGCTTAGGAATTAAAAAGTAGCCGTCTAGTCAAATCTACAGTGAGAGGCTCGATCTTGCATCTTAACCAGATTTTGGATACAGGCTCTCTGGAGCCGAAGGTGAAACTCTGTCAGCTCGCGTGTCGCACTTTGTCGTTTTTTAAGAGATGAGGGACACGAATCTACTCATGCCGCATGGACGACAAAAAAAATATTAAGATGGCTCGACGGCAACCTCCATGGATTCAATCTATATTTTTCTAGCTTAATACATGGAAGTCCAGCAACCATTAGTGACCAAAAAACAACTCACCGACCTGGCTAAAGTGGTGGAAGCCAGGAACAGGTAAATAAACAAAATGAATGTCAGCAACATATTACTTCAAATAATAATCAATCAGCTTACATCCATTCCAAAAAATATTCCAGAGAAGATGGTTTCTCAGAGTGAATTCACCTCTAATTCTGATCCAGTGAGAGACTAAGTAGTCGAAGGTAACGGCAAGGACGCTGAGGGCTGCAAAATATACGAAATTTTACAAGGGGAGAAAACAGGGGGCGAGGTTAAAAAGGACAGACCAAACCTTGCAGAAGAGTATCCGATCTCCATGGTTAAGAAAGCCATCCGTACTCAACTACAAAAGATCGATAGGGCCCTTCTAGAAGCAGACAAAGCTAAGAAAGTACAGAAAAAACGAGGCGACAAAACTTATGTGATACGAATGTGATAAACTGCAACAACTGAGAGCTGTGTTGATAAAGGTGCTCACATCCGTGACGAAACAGACAGTAAAGATTAAGAGACAGAGAGAGGCCACTGGCATCAGCCTAGAACAATTTCCTGTCTTTCAAAAAAACGGAGGATCCTGCGATGGGATGGTAGAAAATGAGCACTGAGATAAAAACAGACATTGACTGATGAATCAGGTGACTTTAGTCTAAATAAACGTACGAGATTACATAGACGGAAAGAGCACGGACAATTACCACGACTCAATCTGCTAAGATAAAATGACAGAAGAAAATGCATAGGAATGATTGGGGGGAGGGGGCATCCTTATTAAATAAAAGAATGGAAAGACATACGCGTACACACAACAACATATAAAGTCAAAGGTTAGCCCTGATGCCCGCATAGTGGAGGTACAGGGCTTCCAAAAAATAATTCGAATACGTAATAACATAAATAACAAACAATACTTCCGAGAACTGTAACAGGCGCTGGGAGAGGAAGTGCAGATCAGAGACACGACCACCAGAATTTAAATGGAGATCGTGGAGGTGGAGTGTGCTTCCGAGACAAGTGATGTGACAGACACATTTATACGCAAAATAGGATACGAAACTGATCATAAGGTACACATTTACGGATCCATCAATGTGAAGTAGTGAATGAATTGGAGGACAGTGTCGCGCAAACGCTGCTCCGAAAGGGATGCATTCAAGTTAGGTGGGTTAACTGCCGTGTTCGACAAAGACTCATTGTGCCAAGGTGTTAGGCTACACATATACCAAATTGAAATGTAACAGAACAGATAGACGTGATGTGTATTGGAGGTGCGATCTAGCTGGTCACATCGACAAAAACTAAAATTATGGACGTGACATGCTTTTTGTGTTCCGACGCATATATCCAGAAGGTCAAACACTTGCCCGATTCTTGTAAGTGCAATGTCTTTAGGGATAAGATGGAAGAGTGCAGAAAATGTAGTGAGACATAATGATGGGCGTTTTGCTAGAGAACTTACATAGATGCAAGGCAGCGTAAATGCTGTTGCTTAAAATCACGACAGAATGTATTCTATACATTCTCCCTCTATAGCCGTCTTACTAGACTTGACAAACAGATGGAGAACAGAACGATTAGTGAACGAGGCCGTACTGATGGCCGAGCGCCTGTACGAGACCTTAATTCCTCGAAGCAGAAGCGCGCCAAATAAGCGAGCGATGTACTGATAGATATAACAGATCGATCAGTTGTAGAGAGAATGAATCAGATACCGATAAAAGATATACCGCGCGCGAAAAAGAGGAAATTATGACGCGGAGGCTCACTCGGCGACTTATAAGCACGTACGGAATACGTTGACGAACGAAATAAAAAACAGTAAAAAATTATGTTGGAGACAATTATGCGCGGAAGTGGATCGGGACCCCCGCGTTATAAATTAGGGACCTAGAGGTTGGAGGCCTTTGATCCGCCAGAATTGAAAGACAAGACGACGAGGATAGTCGATGACGTTTTCCTATATTACTGGGTGACGAAGGAGGACGAGACTACCGTGAACAAGCCGTTCCAGAGTTCACCGTATCACTTCTTCATTAAAACCCGGGAAGGCTTCAAGACCGGGTGGAATTTCAGGTGACATTTTTCCGCTAATGGCTTGCCTCAGGCGAAAGATTTTTCTGGAGATGTACAACGTAAGCCTAGGTTCGGGGTACTTTGATATATGGGTTATTCTTGGCTATTTCGATTGACTTATAACCCTTAGGTTACGGATTTTTTTTTTAATTTGGCACAATTGTACACATGAAAGTGAGATTTTTCCCAAATTTTGATGTCGATACATTAATTATATCAAAAGTTATTAACAATTCAAGAAAAATGATAAAAAATTTTCAAACGGCTGTATTTTAAAAACTAATAAAGATATCGAAGTCAGATTTTTTTCATAATACTTATAATACCTTAAAATTTCAAAATAATTACAACAATAAACAATAAAAAGTTTTTTTCGAAAGTTATTAACTTTTTGTTTAAACAATTGCTAATATCTCAAAAAGTATATTATTTTTTTGAAAAATTCTTGCTCCGGCGTGTTTCTGAGGATGTTTGCTATCGAAATCAATCATAAAATTCAAGGGCCCGACATATCGGAAGGCGTAGCCCTAATCAAAAGAAAATGCCTCGGTGTACGTCGCAACGGCAGCGGACGTCTTCGTGGTCTTACGCTAACGCATCTTCTTTTGATTAGGGCTACGCCGTCCGATATGTCGGGCCCTTGAATTTTATGATTGATTTCGATAGCAAAAATACTCAGGAACACGCCGGAACAAGAATTTTTCTAAAAAAAAATATACTTTTTGAGATAATAGCAATTGTTTAAACAAAAAGTTAATAACTTTCGAAAAAAACTTTTTATTGTTTATTGCTGTAATTATTTCGAAAGTTCAAGGTATTATAAGTATTTTGGAAAAAATCCAACTTCGGTATCTTTATTAGTTTTTTAGATTAAAGCTAAAGTGCCTTTCGACCGTGAGTCCGCTGGAGCGCTACCGCAGCCTTACGCCGAGGCGTCTTCTTTTGATTAAGGCTAAGCTTTCCGATATGTCGGGCCCTTGAATTTTATGATTGATTTCGATAGCAAAAATCCTCAGGAATACATAGGAGTAAAAATTTTTCAAAAAAAAAATATACTTTTTGAGATATTAGCAATTGTTTAAACAAAAAGTTAATAACTTTCGAAAAAGACTTTTTATTGTTTATTGTTGTAATTATTTTGAAATTTTAAGGTATTATAAGTATTATGAAAAAATCCGACTTCGATATCTTTATTAGTTTTTAAAATACAGCCGTTTGAAATTTTTTTATCATTTTTCTTTAATTGTTAATAACCTTTGATATAATTAATGTATCGACATCAAAATTTAGGAAAAATCTCACTTTCATGTGTACAACAATTGTGCCAAATTAAAAAAAAATCCGTAACCTAAGAGTTATAAGTCAATGAAAATAGCCAAGAATAACCCATATGTTGAAAGATAGTCCATTAGGCTCTTTTGTAATTTTATAAGGATAAGGGTGATGAAAGATGCCGTCTTTCTATAGACCTCTGAGCTTATTAGATACTGTGAATTAAGTTTTCGAAACGTTGTTGATACCATATCTGACGGAGCTATAATGGCTGCCGGGGGTTGGGTTAACGAATAATTAGCATGATTTTCGCAGAGGCCGATCGACGATAAGAGCAATACGGAAGGTTGCTGAGGCGGTCCAAACCACACGAAGGATCTACCAGGGTGCTAGACTGCTAATGTTGCTAGCGATGCTGGACGTGAGAAATGTCTTTAATTCGGTCAGGTGAGAGAATATCAGATGTGACGAATAGGAAAAGTACAATTTGAAGTTGATGCAGTTTCTCAGTGGGGTTCTCAAAATTGATTGACTTAAATGCTTTAAAAACAAAGAAAATTATTATTAGCAGTGAATTGAATATTGCTAAAATAGATTTTTCATTGCTTGCTCGTACTACCATGAACGAAACTATGATTTCCTATTCTACAACCGTTTTCAATCTTGGTGTCACTATTTCGAATACTCTTGATTTCTTCTTTCTTTCCATATTTAGTAAATTGAAAAATGTGTTGATCAATGAGGGAGAAGCAAGCCAATAAATGCATTACTCTTTATTTTTCCAGCAACGTTTCATCAGCAATTTCACTAATTTCATCAGGCTTTATTGAACAAAAACAAACAACCTGTACTCAAGCTGAAACAATCAAAGTAATGTTAACCTTCATCAGATCACTTAATATCGCACTATATGTATAGGCTAGAGAATGTTTTTTATTGCTAATTAAAACTGAATTGAGAAATCACATCCGACAATATGTCGATATCGAAAATTCAACAGTAGTTTTTACATGACTTAGAAATTGTATATTTTCTTTTTTGTTTAGGCTATAATTCGATAAACCAATGTAACTTTTCGGAAATTTTACGCTTTTTGTAATTACATTTCTAATCTCATATTTCGGTGTTCTTCTAATCAAAGTTTTATGGAAAATTATTTTTGTGTGCTGCGACAACAATTTAACTCCTGACATTCTTCTTATGTTCGTTCAATCTCGCCCTTAAAAATCTTTCTCTTTAACATATATACTTCGCTAGACGTTTTATACATATTGGAATATATATACAATACCAATTCTTTCTAGTGGCTTCGTTTTATCTTTACCTAGACGTATTACTTTATATAATGGTTTTTTAATAACGGAATCGTTGAAATATTATGGTTTTTTAAGATGGTCACACATTTCTGGAAGATGCTATTATCATGAGAAATAGCTATGAAGGCTGTTTCACCTGATTCGAATTCGTTGAACTATCATTTTTTTTTCCTGTATTTGAACATACATTTTTGTATGTAGTTGTTTATAAAATCAATTAAGTAATCGTTGTTTTTCAAAATATCTTTGACCAATCGTAGATTATTCTAGTAAAATTTATTATCGGATAATAAAACCAGTTTATCAATCAAGTCGGAAATTTAATTTAATGATGAATGTATGGTCCGAATGAAAATTCCAAATTCTGTTAGTTTCAGTTGCTTTTTGAAACCAATCAAACTCCAATTGATTATTATTTTTAACCAATTCTAAATAAAAAATAAGATGCTATTATTTGATTCAACCTCAGAAGTAAAATGCAATTTTAGATGATAAAAATTGAGTATTTCTAATACTGTGTCAATTTAGTTTTTCGAAATATTCATAATTGTATCACCTATATATCTACAGTAAAACAATCGAATGCTGTGAAATTGGTTTTCTAGTTTTCCTAAATAACTCTTTTTTATTTCAAATTTTCAATAACAATGTCTATGAACAATGGGGAAATTGGAAAATCCATTGGGCTTTCAAATATTTGCCTATATACATGTCATTAAAAATAAAATAAGTATTATTAAATAGAAATATTATAGCTTTCCTAATTTCATCTATTAGTATGTTACATTGGTTTATATATGAAATATGTTCATTTAAGCCTTCCATTACTAATTCACATGATATATTCGTAAATAATGCGTTGACATCCAATAACCAAAGTACATAATCATCTGAAATATAAATATCTTTAAATTTTTCTCTTAATTAATAACTATTAGTAACATGAGAATACAGTTTTTGGATAACCAATTCTAATGACTTATAAATAATTTTAGCTAGCATATGTGTTGAACTATTAATCGAGAAAATAATTGGTTGTAACGGTGCATTTTCTTCATGTATTTTCGGTAGTCCATAGCAGTTTGTGTAAAAACTTGATATTAATCCATCCTTTGAAATACTTTAAACATCTGATTGCAGCTTTCTCAAAGATTTTAAATTAATTTTGACATAAAAATTTTTGTCTCGTAGTAAACCAGTCATTTTATCTAAGTATTCTTGTTTATACATAATAACTTTGACATTGCCCTTATCTGCATTCGTCAACATAATATCCGGAGTAGTTTTAAAAAATTCTTTGGTGCTCTAAAATTATCTATTAACTTTTCGTTGTTCCAACGATTTTCATTGTTTTGTTTTTGATGTGGTTTCTTAAACTTTAACTATATATTTACGAATAAAATTTTTTCTTTCAGTAGAATGGTCAATATCAGAATAAAACAAATTTTCTAAATTTTTTATAGTAGTAACAATTTCAGTTCGTGATAAACTGTCAGATCTACTATAAAACATTGCTGGAAAAATAAGGAGTAAATTTATTTACTGGTCTCCTTCTCCCTCATTGATCAACACATTTTTCAATTTAAGAAGTGGTCATACTTCATTACAGAATTCACTGTTTAAATTCTAAATTATTAATATTAATTTATGCAATTGTAAATAAGAAAAAGACTGTTTAACATATGTTTCATATTATTCTTTTTATAGAAAAATTAAAAAAAAATTGATTGGCATAAAAAAATTTACACAGCATAATCGTATATTTGATTATTTTTAATAGCGTATAGAATCTTATACTTATGATTAATTCAAATTTTTATTTACTCCTGGAAAAATATTTTATACACATTATTTTGGACCAGTCATTTTTCAATTGAATTTTCTATAGAATGTTTATATGTTCAATAGTATCTTCTTTTCTAATTAATATTACCTTATGTTTTTTGTTCAATGAAGAAACTATCATGTTAAATAAATAAAATTTTTAAAATTGTATAGAATCATATCGTGCATAATCAATATCTGCTTATGAAACAAACTCGGATATATTAAATATAATGGTCCCTATAGTATAATTTCCCTTCTTTCGTTACTGAATAAAAATGTTATAGATATTTCTTAAGATTTTATATTAGAAATTGAAATTGATATACAATATATGAAAATAACGTAATTATGTTAATGTAATTTAAAAACTAGTTATTTCGCGCTCTAGTGGCGCTAATGTACTGGCGTTGTGCACTTATTGACTTATTCTTATACCTAATCAGTAATCCTATCCACTTACTCCTATTCTTTTTTCTATATTAAAAAAAAATGATAAGTCACCGAAATCCAACATTATAATTGATTAATCCTGAAAGAGAGCACAAAATTTTTAATTTTCGTATACTTTGAAATATTTTTATTATATTCTAGGAGTGTGAGTTTTCATCAGGAAATTCAATTTACGAATAATTAATATAGATAATAATCTGCAAAAATGGAAATATACCATTAAAAAAAGTTTTAAGAAAATAAGAAGTTATCTCTTCAAATTATACTGGAATAATTAGTACGAATCGATAAGTTGATTACCATCTGTTAAATTAAAAGTGTCGTTTTCATATATAATTGGATGAAAGAATAAGGGAATAAAATAAAATGAAGGAAATTAAATTTTTAGTTTTTTATATCGTACAGTGAGAGATATGCGGGAAACGGAAACTAATTACCAGAATATTAAACCCGTTAAATTTGAAGAATATTCACGGGTATTTTTATAGAAGCAACAAAAAACACACCAATGTTAAATGTATTACTCATATAATCACTACTATTACTATGTAAAGTTTAGTGTTGCATAGTAGTATATAAGCTTTATCGATCGTACGTTAAATATTAGTTTTTGGATAATTTTACGACATATCTTAAAATAAGTAAAAGTTCATCGATTTTTGTGAAAAAAATAGATGCAAATTCTACTATATGTTCATCATTAAATATCGGTGGATGAAGAATATTTAAAACAGTATTATTTATTTATAAGTATATATCTTTAGAATCTCAAAGTTGTCATATAAAAGATTAAAATAATGTAATACATAACAAAAAAACATAAAAGAAAGAACGCGCAAGGCGTGCTAAATAAAACCAGTACTTGTTAAGAACAATTTGCAATATTAATGGGAGGGGGGCGCAGCAATTCAATAAACATGAATGTTCATCAGTGTAAAACTGTTCGTGCTCATTTGCAAATCCAATAAAGAATAAGAAGACTATTATATGTCTTGTCTTCATCGCTCATCTGACGACTTCGTGGACAGCGTGATATTTTGTCTGATTAAGTGTGACGTAAATTTAACTCAACTTTACAAATGTATGTACATAGAGTTCAATTGTAAAACGAGTACAACGACGTGGAGATAATGAATATAGCCAAAAAAAGCCAACGAAGAGCATAAAAGAAATATGAATTTTTGTCAGTCAAGGCAATTTTCCTGGTAGATTGTATATACATATACATTTTGCCCTTGTCAACGTTATCCACCGATAACGATGACCATATAAAATGTTTGGGTTATATAACGGTATTCCTCTTTTTAAATTTTCATTTTATTTATAATCATTTGACATAAATATTTTAAATATTACGTTCAAAATTGACTAACATTCGTCGTTTTCATTATGAAATTTGAAAGCAGCTAGTATATACTTACAACTCTAATATCAATTTATTTGCACAAAAACAAATGATAAATTTTAAAAGATCAATGTATAATATATTCTTTTTTTCAATATAAAAATCTTATCGTTACTTGACTATTTGTTAATATAAAAGATTTTTATAATAAAATAATTATTATATATTAACGTTAAAAAATTGAATATCGTTAAAAGGCAAAGTAAATGCAGTGTATCTTAAAAAGAAATATATAAAAAATCTAATTTGATTGAAAAAAGAAAATATTCTAAGATTCCCGATGTTGAAGGATGAGGAAGATGGATATTATATTGTTATAAATAATCTTAAACTAATGCATCAAATAAATTGCCTGGAAAAAAGTTTTACTTTCTTTGTTTTTTTGGAAACTTATTTTCTACTTATTTCTAGGTGGTCAAGGATGATGCACTATACACTAAGTAAAAATAATAACAAATAATGATTCTAAAAGCAGCTGTGATTATCAGATTAATATTATGCTACTACAAATCATACACTGTTGATCGTCTAATTACAGTAGTTTGTTGGTGATATGACTTTCTCTGTTGATGGTAGAGAGATCTTGTCACACAAGCTTATTTTAGCAACTAGGAGTTTAGTATTTTGGATGCACGTGCGAAGAATGTAAGCTAGAATGGCAGAGAATTGAAATGAAAGACATTAACTACAATACTATGTATAATTCATAATGGTTGTATGAAGACCGATTGAAGGATGAGGCATGTTTATTTACTAAGTAAGTCTTGGATAAATGTGCAAAGCTGCTAGAAACTGATAATATCTTTTGTGTTACAAGATTGAAAAAGGCGTGCGTACAATGGTTATATACTAGCTTGTCAACAAGAAACTTAGTAGGATGTCTGATTTTATAGCTGATATTAGTTGATATTGTGAAGGCTTTCTTAGCTTTACTTTTCATAAATATTTATTATAATGTCTATTCTGAACAGCATACTAAGTAAGTATTAGTTATAAAAACAAAATAAGTAGTTAAAATTAAATTTGAGTTAACCCTTATAGCTGATATATTGAGGTCATTCGTGATAAGACCTCGAACAGTATAAGCAAGTAATTTTGCAAATAATTTTTTTAACCTATTAAATTGAAAAATTGTTGCAAGTCACATATACTATATTATGAAGCAATAGTTAAAGATCAAACAATGTTTTCATTGTAAAAAACGAATTAATTTATTTAAAATAGATGAATAATTGACTGAGATAAAAAATGTCCTAGTGAGGCAACTAAGTTTGCGCCAGAAATGCGTCAGCTAAGGTTTAATCGCGCAGAGCGAAATTTCTTATACTAACTTACAGTAAGAATAAATCTGGCGATATATAAACATCTATATAGCGCCTTAAACAAGGCACATTTTGATTATCATTGTATCATTTAAAGAGCTCGTAATTGAAACATTTCTTAGATATTTTTTCCAAGTATAAAACGTCATGAATAATTTCGATCTGTTTATGATTATATTTGTTTACTGATACGTGAAGTATCATAATTTGAATCAGAGTATTTATTTTCGTTTTTCAGATTGCGGAAATGACAAGACCCTAATCATATATTGTTATAATATATAAAATTAGAATTTTATATAATGTGATGTTCAGCTCAAGTTTGTTAAATAAATTAATTTTTAGGATTAAATGAAAATGAATTTATTTTGAACACATCTGTTGTGAACTAATATATTTGAAGAAATTAATTAGATATTGGCATTTCAAATGAAACTATCGCACAGAATGAAAATAATCGAATGATGCTTTTACATTTTCGATGTAGCAACGTTGATAAAACACAATAAAGTTGCAAAAGCACGCAATAATGTATTCACTGTTATAAATGAGCATGACAATTGTTAAAGTGAAGAGAGCGCGTCGGTTTGCGTTGCAGTGAAAGCGCGTAGTATTACGGCGAATAGTTTTAAAGGTGAGAAATGGCTGAGCGCTATGACAACGGTAACAATAATGAAACGAGAGTAATCGTTTGAGCGAACAGGATGTTTGTCGCGGCGAGAAAATAGTATTGCAGCCGCAAGTTACAGGTAGACAGGTAAACTGAAGCGGTTGAAAAAGAGAACGACGGAGAGAGTGAGGGGTGGGGAGGGAAGGGAAAGAGGGATAGAGCAGCGGCGAGGATGGAAGTGTACAAGGACGGCAGTGAAATTGAAAAATAGTGCCCGGGGCTGAGGCGTCGCTCACAGTGACGAGCCGCTAGCAGCAAATGTAACGCATGAATTAACGAAATAATTGATTCCACGTACACACGTAGCTTGGGATGCTGCAGCGTTACGTATATACCCTACGTGCATGCTATACTCGTACTGCAGCGACTGGCAAAAAATATGCAATCGGCCAGAATTCATGGCAAGTCCGCGCGCCCGCGCTCGTCAAAATTCAATTTTGATGAAATGTTGCAAACGCTCAATCCAATAGCCCACGCAAAATTGACTCCTTTACATTCTTCGATTCCATTAGTCAGCAAATCTTGCGTGCAGGATATTCCATTATAATCGCAATATACGCCGCTTCTGCGTATAATAATTCAATGCGCGCGCGAGTATTCATTTTGGAGTAAATATACGAGTACAGCGACCGCTGTCAGCATGCGTCTTCCTCGCAATCATTAACAGCGCCTCGTCGAGAGCTATTGCGGGTAGAGCAGAGGCCATTTGGTCCATTAGACCTAGAGGCCGAGCGCCGAACCCGACGATCTTCAAGTCCCATGGAAAATAACATGTTTTGACACTGCCTGCGCTGACAAGGCGAGTATCGCATCTACGGCTCGCCAGTTGGAGCGCCAATTTGCGATTTTCTTCGTCGCTGCCAACGTCACCAAGAGTTTCGAACAGATCGATTCTCACTTGAATAATTTGCATTTTATTCGAAAGGATTGGATTAGTATTTGTCAACGCTGCGAGCTATTGCGTGGAGCGAACGGCGTAAGAAAGTGCATTTCGTGGATTGTTCGATCGAACGAGGCGCTAAAGCCAAAGAACGAATTGATCGTTGATGGGAAATAAATACAAGTGGCGAGGATGCGCGACTGCATGCGGATCGTTGACAAGTGGAAGGGAGGATTGGCGGGGTGAGCCAGAGGAGAAAGTGCGGCCTGAGAAAGTTTGTCGGCTAAGCCCATCGGGAGAATTAATATCTCGCATTTGTCCGCTCGATATGTTTTCAGCTATGGAGCGTGCACATGTCGACGATGAACGCGCGTTACGTAGGTAGAGCAGAGAAGGAAGGGCAGGAGGGTGCGATCGGAGCCAGTCGACGCGGCAAAGCCGTCAGTGCGCGCGTAGCGCGCGGCCTGTTAACGCCCCTAAACACTGTCACAACATGCCTCCTTGGCATTGTAGCAGTCGGCGACCCATTGACGGCTGCTCATAAATAAAAGCTCGCGCGTAATAAGCGAGGAAGGCGGCCCGATTAGCTCTGCCCGCGGAGGTGAGCCGCGAGACGGGCCAAGAGCGCGGCCACCGATGCGGGCGAGGGCTGGCGAAGGCGCACCGCCGCAGCCCGCGGGCCGGCCGGGCGAGAGCCGAGAGGCGAGCGGCCTAATCGGATTTGAGTGTGCGATAAATAGGTGGACAGCGCGGCTAACGAGCGTGCGCGGCGCGCGTCTCATTGTCGGCGCAATAGCGCGCTCCGTCCCCCGAGCGCGCCGCGCCGAACGGGTGCTGCGCGCGGCCATCTATCAGCATCAACGTCGCCTGCCCGCGCCGCACAATAAACAGCCCCGGCGAGCGCACCGGCCGATCGATGGCGCAAAAGTTCAACAAGCGCGCCCGAAGCCTGTTGACGTTCGCGAGCCTGTGTTTACCTTGCCTACCCGGCCGCAAGAATAACTCGCATGCACGATGCAAATGAAAGGCTGCGCGCCGTCGAGCGAGCCCCGAATCGGCGCCCAAATGGCCGGCAGTTGGCGTGCCTGATTATTGAAATCGAAGAGAAACAACGAGTACGGCGGCTCGGGATGAATGCATGGAGTTCGGCGTACCCTCGCGCGAGTATCGCCGCGCTGCCGCCTACCGAGCCGCCAAGGGGCTCCCACCTGGCGCAGAGCGCCTCGCAGTGGCTAATCAATCGGTGCTGGCCCGCGGGTCGAGGGACTGCGCGACGGCGGCCCGCGCACGCGGCGAGCGGCCCCGTCGCCTGGCTCGCCTGGCCGCGCGCCAGCTCGCGCCGCTCGAATGCGCCTCACGAGCGTGTACACGCTGCAACTGGTAAACGCGCTTGCATGCACTGCCGCCAGTCGAACATGCGTGGCAGGAGGCACTACACGAGTTCGCGCTGCTCCCGGCGCGCGCGCGAAAAACTCTACACGCCCTCAAAAAAGTGATTGATGTTGCGCGAATTAAACTCGCGCAATTGCCATCAATTATTCACGAGCTATTTATTGACGAGGCACTCGTGTTTTATCTCTCTCTCTCTCTCTCTCTCTCTCTCTCTCTCTCGTTTCGAGATCGCGCCGCGCGAGTTTTGAAAAGGCTGGCGCACGCGGGGAGGGAAGGGGCTCGTGTATATATACAATAAAACGTGAGAACAGTGCGCGCCATGTGCTCGCGCTCGCGCCTGCTTGCATGATAAATGTTACGATTTAAAATCGAAATTTCTCTCCGGCGCGTCGACGTTTGACTAATGGTTCGGCATTAACTGCCGAGGCATTGCGCTCGCCGGAGCAAGAGTCCGGATTTTTCCAAAGTACGTTCACCTCTGGCGGGGCCCCGCCGGCTCTCGGCACGCCGGCGAGCCGATAAGCGGTCGCGGGCCCGGGCTGCTCGGTCGGCCGCCACGTCCTCCCGCTAGCGGCGGCCACGCCGAGGCGCACCTGCGCGCAGCTATCGCTGGAGCGCACGGCACAACAAAGGGGCCAAGGAGCGTAAGAAGGATCTGTCATCGTTTAGCGCCGCTTTAGCGCTCGCGCGTGATTGATCGGTCCGCGCGCCAGCGGAGGCTGCGCCCCTGGAGTGGCAGCGGATCCGCAGCCTGGTCGCAGGGACGAGCGCCGCACTGCCTCGGCCGAGGGCCTCGCGCCTCGAGTGCCCGCCAATGATAATCTTTTAATAAGCCCACTCGGCTTCATTATCATATTATTAAAAAAGCCAGCGCGAGGCGTTATTGGAGCGGCGGTCGGCCCCCCTCCGACCGCCTGCCGGCGCTCTGCCGGCCGGCCGATCCGGCGACGTCGAGCGCGGGGGCGGGACTGGCTGCGAGGGCACGCCGGCGCGCCTGCGCGAGCCTCTGCCGACGCGGCTCCGCCGTCTCGCTCCGGCCTGCTCCGGCCCGCGCCGGCCACAGGCGAGCAGCGCCTTCGCCCGCGGTAGTCGCTGCGCGCAGGCCTGCTCGATAACGACGCCAGGTGCGCGTGGCACGCGGGCAGAGGCAGGCAGCGAGGGAACAGGGCGCATGCGACGCGCGATCCGGCCAGCCGTGGCGAATGCGCGTCGTTAGCGACTCGGCGGCGGTCTTGGCATCGCCGCCGCGGAGAGGCGCGAGGCTCCTCGTTAAATAGCGCTCGCGAGCGGCGGCTCTCGGCGACGATGTCTTCATAAGCGCGTCCGATCAGCCTTTGTCCGACTCGGCGCGGCTGCTAACGAGGCGTGCCGGTGTCGCGCCGTTGCGCGCTGCAACGCAATCGGACGAATGCCCTCGGGCGTGCGTCGAATGACGGATCGAGTTTCGCTTGAAAACTGGAACGAACGAACCCAGCCAGTCGGCCGATGATGGATCGCTGCTCCGCTGCAGCCGACGCCTGCTCCGGTCGGCCTTGCCCTTGCTCCGCGGCCGCCTCGGCGGTGGACCGGTGACTCGGCGCGGGGCCCGAGCCAGCACCGCGCACCGGAGTGCGGACCGCGAGGATCGCTGCCGGGACGAGCCGCCGATCATCAATCACCGCAGTCACTGCGCGCCAAAACGCGCTCTCATCGTCGTGATTCGCGTGCCCATTCCCACTGCAAGCTCGCCGCCCGTGCACTCGCGCGACCGCGCCGTCCGTCGTCGCGCTCCTGCCTTTGTGCGCGCCGCAGCTGCGCAACGCTCTCTCGACGATACGTTTGCCATTGTAGGCTCGGCTCCGCATCTCGCTCGAGCGAAGTGTCAGCGCGGCGCTCGCTCGCAGTCTCGCCGAAAGAACTTGCGGGGGCGGCGGGGAGGCGCGGGCGGCCGAGCTTCCGTGCCTTTGCGCACGGGCAGCCGGCGAATTCGTTGGGCGCGGGCAATTTCAAAGTTGAATTAGAGCGAGCGGCAAAGGGCAAAGACCGAGGCGCGCGTGCCAGCGCCGACAAAAGCCCGGCGTCTTCTTTATTTGGCGTGCGCCTTCCGCGGCACGACAGGCCAAACAAGCCGCAGGGAACACGTGTGCGCAGGGATAATATTGCGCGCGTCACTCAAAGCCGTGCACTCGGCCGGTTTGCGCTTTGGCGCCCGACGCGCTCGGCTACGCGTCTCGCGAACCCACGCAAACGATAGCGGTGCAGTCGGCGCGACTGTCCGGTAGCCGGCTTCACGGGCGCGAAAGAAATAGTCCACGGCACGAGGTATAAATGTAGCCGAGGAAGGCCGAGGATGTGTATAGCTTCGGCCATAAATCCGACAACTTTATGACAGCTAGTTGGCGGTGTACTTGGGCGAGCCGTGCGGGGAGACAGAGTCGACTCGTGTTTGTCGAGATTAGGCCCGCTTTGAGTGTTCCCTAATCCTGTTAAAATGTTTGCCCACAAAGGCGACCAAGCAAGCTAGTCCGGGGCGCAGAGGGAGGCACGCCGCGCTTGTATTTGCGCAGCTTGGTCAAACAAAAGCGCGTGCAGCTCTTTTGCCGCGTCTGCCGCGGCGCGGCGGCGCATCCCTGGGACTCGCGCGGCAGAGCGAGCCGAGGCGAGGCACAGCGGATAGCTGATCGCGCGTGGGCTGCGCAATGGCCATCCTGGCTCGCTTGCGCGTGACAGGTGCGGCGCGTCTTGGCTGCAATCGTCCGATTGTTACTCGGCGATTGGGCGTGCGGTCTATCGCGCCTGCAATTACGATCGATCGGCCTGCGTCGCCGAGAGGCAGGCCGGCGCAGCGGACTGCCGGAGACCGAGCGGTAGCGGCGACAGCTAATGTGTCATCATAAAACGCTCGCTTACGTGTACCTTTGTATACAGCGCGCAGTCGAGGATAGACATTATTGGGCGCGCTTTATACTGCCTAACTCGACACGCAAACTGACTGATGATGACTGTCGACAAAGCCGGCTCCTCTTGCGTCGTCCAAGAGAGGGAGCGCGCGCGCGAGAGAGAGAGAGAGAGAGCGAGAAAGAGAGCGAGAAAGAGAGAGAGAGAGAGCTCGGGGAGAAAAGTGGGCGGCCAGCTTTTTCCAAAATCCAGCGAAAAGGGGGCAGTTTGACGAGGGAAGCAGCGCGCCGACTTTTTTATTCCACTTTTTTTCGCCTTATTATTTCTCTTTTTGGCAGATGGGGTCAAGTCTCCATTGTCGGCACGCACGCGTGTTTATTACCAGTTCACTACTAATGCTACTAAAGCGCCACACTGCGAGGCATCGTCGCCGTTACATGGCCCATTTTTTTGGCTGCTTCGTGTCGCGCCATTTCGCTTCGTGTTAACTTGCTCCAATAAATCGTCGGCCGCAATCCTGCCTCGTTGCGCCTGACGCCAGGCGCTGCGGCTTTTCGACAAACGAAAAAACGACGAGACACAAACAAGCGGAGTATGCAAGTGCGACGAGCGCGCAAGCCGGTCGAGTTGGAAAGTGGCGAACGACGGCATTACCGGCGTTACGAGCGCGTGTCGAGCAAGGCCATCAAGCCAGCGGAAGACTAGCTGGGGACAAGCAGCAAACAGCAGCAACGACCGCTACAGAGAAGCAGCAAATGTGGGAGCTGCAGTAATTGAAATGTAGCGTGCATGGAGCAGCGGAGAGACGATAAAATGCCAAGATGGAGGAAGCTGCCGAGAGGCAGCGCTGAAAGTGGAAAGTGGAAAGTGTGGCTGGGGCGTTGGAATTAGAGAGGGTTGGCGGCAGAGTCGCGCGTACGTATATTAATACGGACGCGAGAGCGCGAGAACTGGGAGACACGCGGAAACAAGCAGAGGGCAGAGCGAGAGTGCGATGTCTGCCGGCGACATGGTCAATTAGCGAGGGCGCGCTTAAAAACAGCGGGGCGCTTTTCCCTTGATATATACTTGATCAGCCTTTGCTTTGGCGCGCGACAATTGCATTATAATACCTTTGGCGCGTCTGCCACAGACCGGATGACTGCGCCGCTCCGGCGGGGCGCTGCGATTGCGACGCGCGAGGCTCTGCCGACGGATTTGGACACTTGTCACAAAAGGGCCCCGAGAGCTCGTCCAATTGTGCTCGCTCGAGCGACTCGCTGGAGCGCGATGCTGTGCAAGTCGTGCGTCTGAGGCGCGAAGAGGCAGCTGTACGCGTCGATTAATTAGCCCAGGCGTGAATGCCCCACCACCAGGTGTTTTAAAACGCTCGCTCGGTCCGCATCTGATACATTCGAGTGGCCTATACCACTGGCAAATATCCTCGGTTTATCCGCACGATTAACCAATTAACTGCCTCTATGCGCGCACTGTCGAATCAGCATAATTCCTTAATTACCGACAGACTAACTGCACCATTCATAAAAGGCCCATTTGCATAAACTGCCTACAGTGAGAACTCGACACGACTCGCGCGCGCGCACGAGAGAGAAAGAGAGACAGTGAGAGAGACAGACGCGACTCCCGGCACTATACTGAAAGGCTCCTTCTCCTGCATTCACCTCGGATCGCGCGTCTAATACGCTCAGCTGCTGTTCGTATCGCTTCAAGCCTCGCGCTCATCAGCTCTGATAAAAATGCAATCACAAGCGCCGGTGCTATCGGATTTTCTCGTTATTGCGCAGATTAAATCGGCAGGTCGTTGCACTTCGTCTCCCCTTTCGAGCCGACATCATTAATTTGTCGCTAATGAAAGCTGCACAGCAAAATCAATGATGCGTAACGTACCGTTATCCTAAACTTGCCTGTCTCAATTGATACATCTTCGTCGATATCAGTGATGGTATTCAACATATGTGTGGAATCATTCACGATGTGCTACTGTCACTCGTGCCCTGACTGCCCATTTGACAAAATTCCGAGTTATGCCTTATGTATTGACTTACGATTAGCTTCAATAAGCATACGCATTTCAATGCTTATGCCTCATTAGGCTTTTGCCGAGGAAGTGATGAACGTAGCGAGCTACTCGAATAGGCTGTTACGAAAAGCGTCCGAGAGATAATGGTCGTATGTTCGTAAAATCTTGTCAGGGCGTCTCTCGAGAAATCGTTCAAAGAACAAGAAATCAGATATGGCTCTTCCGCTCACACGCAGAGTCCACACAGTCCATGAGTTTGGAGAAGGGGGCGAAAGCGATACGAGCTTCTATTTGGTCTGCCATTTGTAAGTGCAGATCGCAGCAGCATTACGCGCTCTCTTGTAACACGTGGCCCTTTAATCACTGCTTGTTTCTTTGTCAGCATCGATTGCAGGATTTCGAAACTGTACGATGCTGGCTTCTTTTCCAGAACTCCCATGGTCAGTATATACAAACTTCCGAGCAAAACAACTACCGACAAGTAACAAAGTAACGATAGATGAAAAAAGTGAGGTCGAGAGTGAAATGAAACTTGATTAGCTCACGAAACAATTCACAGCAGACGCACGAGCTACTGCGATTGTACCTCGGCACCTAAGAACGATCTCGATTTCTATAAATGTTACATCTCCATTTCAGAATTCCTAAAATTTATTTAAAACAAGTAGGCAGTCTGAACGGCGTGGACGTGTCAAACGAAATCATACTATAGGAGTCACGAGCCACCGCGCCGGTATTTCAAAAAATCTCGTTGCTGCTCACCACTGCTCGTCACTGCTATCGTATTAAAATTATTATTATATACAGTTGTTTCCATTACATTGAAACAATCATGCTCTGTCGAAGCGACCGGTCAATCTCAAGCGACGCTAGTCCAAACGAGCACATTACTTGTTCGAACCAGGAGAATGCGCTGGAGAAGGAAAAGGAGCCGATTCGAACATCAAGTCGCTGTCGAGCATCTCCTATAGATCTTCAAAAGACTCCGTGACGCTCGGCTGTCACTGCTCACGAGGAGTTCGGCCACGTGTTCGCCGACGGGTGCGCATGACGGATTGACCAGGAACTCCGAAGTGAAGATTATATAAACGCATCGTCAAAACTTAGCTGTTTCTCCAACCTTAGTTCGTGAATCCGGTACCTTGACCACTAGGCTGCGGTCCAAATCCAAACTAGCGAACACGGAAAAATATACCATTAAAAGTTTATTTATTACGGATGGCTAAAGCACTTACGCTATCGATCTAGTCCTTCGGACTTAGCGGCTGGCAGAATAGATTAGTTGTCATTTGCTTGTTCGTAACACGCTATTATATGTTCACCCGTTAAATAATGATACGATATCTCATGAGTATGATATCAAGTACGCTTGTCTTCTGTTTAACGTCTTCCAGGCCTACAGTCGGAAAATAACTCCGTTCGCTGACCAGATCCGATTAAAATGATTTCGGAAGCGCCAGCTGATGACGCAAGAATGCTTGAAGCAGAGCTTTTTTTGTTGAAAATGTTGAAAATAAAAAAGCGGACGCCTAAAAGATTTAACCAAGTCAAATGCCTTTGGCTAGTTTTTCGCTTAGTGATTTAGAAAGACAAGGGTGAGCAGTTATCAATCATTAGGCGGATATTTTTGAGCGGAACTCAAAATCCTGCACAAGAGAAGAATATTCGAAGAGGTGCCTGGCCAGTTTCCAAATCGAAGAATGAGTTCTTAACAAATTAGTTATGATCAAAAGTTGCTCACAATATCACTCAACAAACGGTTGAAGAAATTATATAAAAATATAATAGTGGAACCGTTCACCGAAGAGCAAACTCAAGCAGAGGAATGTCTGATATAATCTGACGTATAATCTGCGATGATAATATCACTGTCGAAGATCGAAGATATCACCATAATTACTGCGGTTGCTTTATAATTATACTCATTTATAGTTTAAAAGAATTAAAAAATTTATTAAGAAATATAATAATGTATAAATTAACTTTAACGTACATATCTTATCAAAGCTCAAACATGCGTTTGAAATATTGTTTACTCGCCCTACTTGTTTGAATAACCATCGTATTTGCCATTCGCTAGAAGAACATTCACTGCACTTTTATTCCGGTAAAAACAAGCTACCCACATTGCAATTGTAAAAGATTCAATATAAGTAATCGCCATAAGGTGTCTTCACTATCGAATCGAATGATTAATTCTTAACAAAGAGAAAGCGAAAAAACCTTTTTTCGCTTTCTCCTAGAGTTTTATGTGCTAGTCAACTTTACGCCACGATAAACATCCGAGTAGCCATCGCATATTATTGATATTACAAAAAATAAGTCTAAGGAAAATTCAATGTTGAAATATTCAAGTGACCGACAGATGTAACTTATTATTGATTGTCAGTCAAACAAGTAGATAGCATTGACATGTTGGCTTACAGCTATAGAAAATATATCAGAATTATGACCATTTTACGTATCTTTGTGCCGGAACTAACCGCGCAGCACGTGTGACAGCGAGTGTACGTTTGCATACATTTTTATTTTCAAAATATAATTCGATATGACATTTCCTAACAAAAATTGCGCCGTTGACAGATATTGAATTCTCTCATTCTCTTTCTCTCTTTATAATTTACGATTGAAAATAGAAATTGAAACATGACTCTCATATTAAATAGTTCAGCTTGAATTATTTAAACAATAAGCTTTGATACGCTCACAGATCTCAGAATCGATGGCACTTAATAGCGATGTTTGCGCTGCTACTTGGAGTGATTCGGAAGCTTATGTTGGGATCGTCAGGCGATAATTATGACGAAACGATTACACTATACTGTAGATTATAATCGTAGCAGAGTCAACAACGACGATTACAATAAAAGCTGAGTTTATAGATTGCGTTTAGGCTTTCGTTTCTGGCCTTTGTAGTTTGCCAACGGCCTGCGTATCTTGCGTAAGACTGCCAATTCCAAGCTATATTAGTGCGCTTATTGATATTGCCTCAGGACAAGCTGCAACTTAGTGCCTGTAAGTATCTGGGATAGAGTGCCGTCGAAGTTCTGTCAATGCAAGTGTCAGGTATAGAGTTTGGGCTTCAGTTTGGGTCTCTGTTGAGCTCTTTTTCCTAATAATAACAGCTAGCTGCTCCAATCTCACAGATTACAATTATACTGGAACACGGCAACATTGCAATTCAGCGAGCGCATCTTATTTTCGCGTTGAGCAAACTTCGAATCGAATACGGAATAAAAGTTTCTCGATTTCTCGTTCTCCCTAATTGACCTGCCGCCGCGCCAACTCACAAGCTCTTCAATGAGGAAAGGAGGCTATGGATATAATCGAACTTGAACTTGTGATGGGCCGTGCGGAGTGCTGATTACTTTCAAACCAAGATTACATTCGTTATTCGAGAGACTTGGAGCATTTATGATTACGGCAAGTGCGTTCAATGTCCTTTTTATCGGATCTAACATATTACAGATATTATGTTATAATCGCGATCTCGAGGAAGGACCGTCCGTCGCATGGAAAATAAAATTATGCCTTTAGCTCGAAAAAATAGAAACACAACGGCAATGACCTTTCAAGTCACCTTGTTAATGCCACACAGATATATATGGTAAAACATGCAACGTGTATAGCCAGACAATAACGAAATACTTGAAACGAAGCCCTCTCTTATAGGAGTATAAAACGTTAAGTAACTGGGACCCGTTGAGTCTTTATGGATTCTGGCTTCCCTTTATTTTAATGGTTATTTAGAGAATTACCCCAACCCCCTCCGCCAGTTGGGGTCGGTCGATGAAACGACATTGCTCACTGAAAGGCTCAATGAATTCGTATTACTAAATTATGGCATGTTAAAAAATCAATCGGTTGAAGCTGACCGTAAATGGGTTAAACTTTTTTCATTTATTGGTGCTATTTTTAGAAAATCCCTGCTCAAATATTTATTTTGATGCAAATAATTGAATGTGGCATTAGAGGAAATGAAACAATGTATCTAAAGATAGAGCTTCGATCATTTATTATAACTGGTGTTTCTACAGCCTACTTTTGAAATGTCTTAATCCTCCACTTTTCGCAATTTTTCAACAACAATTCGCGTGGCTCGAAAAATTGCAAGACTATTTATTGAAAGAAACGACTATCGTTTAATTTATTTGAAGATTTATATAGAATCACAAGTGACTGTTGCCTACGAAACCAAAGCGACGAACCTACGGTCCTCGAAAGGCGCGCGCGGTTTATTTTCATTTTCACATGACTCCATTCATCTGAAATAGGGTTTGTACAGTGGAATCCTGAAAGGCGTATACCTATCATATTTTATTTTTGACAGCGAGCCAAAGGTATCAACTTTTTTGCTGGACGGTCGGAGGGGAATGTTGTATTTTCAGCCGGGGAAAAAAATTGAATACGCTCGGTGGAAAGTCAATAGGCAAGCCAAAAATACGTTCGAATTGACATTTGAACCAATTTGTTCTTGCTAATTCTTTAGCTTGACATCTAGAAGAGCCATGGCTTACAGTTTGAAAACCGTAAATGTAACATTCGAATAAAATGTATGATTCGTTCGAGTCATACCTTATAACACGCAAGGTACCTCTTATCGAGAGACGTGATATTTGTAATGAGATGCGTTTCAATTTTATGTTTCCTTCATAGCTGTAACGTAACGTTCTAATTGAATGTATTTCAAGTATGAAAGTCAACCGAAATGGGAGTCGGGTAACAGATTGGAAAAATTGTTGTCGACAATGATGTTTGCAGTAGCGGTAAAGTGGTCGGGTAGCATTGGGGTTTCCGTCAAGTGAAACTCTCGTTAATCGAGAGCAGAGGGACAGAAACAGGCTGTTAAAAGAAAAGCAAACAGGGATAGAGTTTCCGACGCACTCGAAGATGAGAGGCGACTGGGCGATGGGCGCGCGCGCGCGCCCGCACGCACGCACGGACGCGCGCATCGTGACGGTCGCTCTTATAATATTTCGTCGACGGCGGAAGGTGCCGAGGCGAGCTTGGCGACGGCCGAAGACCGGTGCAGCGAAAGGCCAGTCGGCCAGTCGGGAGGGAAGCACCGGGTCGGTCCGCTGCGAGCGAGGACGCTGCGGCGGCAGCTGTCGGGCGAGCACAGCGAGTCCAAAAGAACGCGAGCTCGGGAAGAGGGATCAGCGGTCATCGGTCATCCGTCTTGAGTCGGCGGCGGGCGACGAGCGATCGCGGGCTGGCCCGGGGCGGCCCGCCGGGCTGCGCGCTGGCGCTCATCAGAAACAGCGCTCGCGCTAAAGGCGGACGTGTCAGGCGCAGGGATGCGGGGTCGCGTGCCGCCGCGCGCCGAGCGCATTATGTACACGGCGCGTTATGTGCCATGCATTGAGCCCGAGCTATTACACGAGTGCAGCCCCCCTCCCCCCAGCGCGCCGATCCTCAGCCCGGCGATTTTCGCTCAATTACCGCAATAGCCTTTGCTCGCTTGTACCTTGCGGCTCGTACGCGCGCGCGCGATCTCCTTGCCTCTGGCGCATTAATGCCGCCATCAATTCATGCAGATCTGGCGCTGACGAATGATCGATTAGTCCGCGCAAAAGTCGCTGGGAAGAGCTGATCGGGGGGCGACGGGCGCTCACGGCGCGAAGCCGAGCGCTGAAAGAGGCAAAGAGGATACGTGATATCGATTGTTGCTCGCGAGGAGTCGGCGGATAAGGGCGTTTCTCTCTACGCCAAGGCAAGCGAGATCGGCAGGGGCGTTCGTGCACGCGAGTATATTTCGTTATGCCTAGACCTGCGCGGCGCCCAACAATACGCTATGGCACACGCACACAGAGCACGTATACACACTCTGAGCGGCTTTCGCGAGCTCTTTCATCTTATCGCGATATCAACGTCAAATGCACCAGTCGGCCTCTGCTCCCCCTTCGCCGCTCGCTCTCTCTCTCTCTCTCTCTCTCTCTCTCTCTCTCTCTCTCTCTCTCTCTCTCTCTCTCACTTCTCTCGCATCTTTTGCTTCAGCAGCAGCAGCAGCAGCCACGTATTATTTCCCCTACTCTGTAGCCCCTATATACCCAGCAGCCGAAGCGACTCGCGCTCACAACCGACTTTTTCCTCTTTTCACCGAATGCGAATTCTCCGGCGCGGCCTGCAAGGCTCCGTCCAAAGGCTTATCAGCGAAGCTCGATGATCCTCCCGAGCGACACGGCGCTGCATCAAGTCGTCTGGCAGCGTCCAGCAGCGAGGCGAGCCGCGCCAAAATTATCAGCTGAATCGTGCAGGAGCGAGCAGCGACAGCTGCCAACAGGATCGGTGCGCGTGGCGCAACTCGAGCGGAATGAATATTATTGCGGCGTAAAAGTGCGCGGCAACGTCGGCATAGCTTGCAAGCTCGATGACAGCGCGGCCGGCTCGAGTGCCGGAGCAGATTTTTCATTGATTCTTACCGAATAAGCAGTCGAGAGAGCATTAACTGCGCTCCGACAGTTGGCTAATCTGTTGGCCGCGTGTCGCCGAGAATCTGTTTCTGCCAGATGAGCCCCTCGGGGCTGCTGAATCTCGATTTCTTGCCCCGTCATGCATTACAAAGAGCAGAGCGGAAGCCTGCATTGTGCCGGCGGCCTACAATGCGCCGCATGCCTAGGCAAGCCGATTGATTATTCGATTGGCTGTTTGCTCGTTGTCTGCGCGCGTGCACTTATCGGCGGTGCGGCGGCGGTCGCGGCAGTCGCGGCAGTCGCGGCGGCCGCACGGCGGAGCGCCCAAGAGAGTGATTTTGGCGCGCGATTTTTCAGCCGCTTGTCAAACGCATTTGCCCTCTCGCGCGCGCGCGCGCGCCGCAGCCTCGGCCGCTCGCACCCCTCGCCCCTCGTGGCTCGGCCCGCGCCCCGCGCCGCGCCGCTGGCTGCTCCGCCTGTTCGGCCGAAAGTATTCGCGCTAATAGATAGGCGACGCGCACTCGGCGGAGCCTTCCCGTCCTCTTTTCGCGCTTGCGGTCCGAGCCGCGCGGGTGTGCGTGCGCAGACACGCGCACACGCCTGTAGCCGCGCCAGCTCTCGACCTATTGGACTGAGATTCGGCAAGCCCCCTAGACTCAACTTGCGATTATTCAATTCATCGGCCTGTCAAAAACACCGGCGCGCGCTTTCTCTCGCTCGCTCCTTCCCTCCGCCGGCGCTGCCCCTCCCGCGCTCCTCGGTCTGCCGCGTTCATTGGCGAAGGAGGCCCCGGCCAACTAATATTTAAACAAAGCCGGAGAGACTTTGCACGAGAAACGATTAGGAGCAATAGGCTGCGATAACTGTTCCCTAACACCGCGCCGCCCGGCCTGCCGCTCCCCCGGCCGCTCTAAGTGATACAAATTGCAGCCCCCGGCGCGCGCGCGCGCGCGCGCACCCTCCTCGCCGCGCACACACTTGTGCTCTGCCGGCCTGCTTTTCCGCCGCTCGTTGCGCCGCATCATCGCTGCGGCTCGCGTCCGCAGTTGCAGCGCGCCTCTCCGCCGAGCCTTTCGATTTGCCGTGCCGCGAGCGCCGAATGCCTTCGCTCGCCCGAGCGAACTAGCCGCGACTAATGCGCCCCGCGCTCATTGCCGGCCGATTAGCGCGCGGCTGCACTTGCCTGCCGCGCACGTGCTGCCCGATCGCCGAGCCGAGGACGTCGAAGTCGCGATACTAATCGAGGCGAGGCGCGCCGCCGGCCAGATTGCTGCTCTCGCGTTAATTGCTCCGGCTCCAAAGCGGCTCGGTCTTCCTCGGCGCCCCATCCTATAGGTATATCGGTACGTCGCAACAAAGCAATCCGTCGGCGGCCGGCGCGCGATAAATATGGACAGATAGATTGAATCTGGAAATAAATAGCGTAATCCGCAAGAGCGGCGCGGAGCGAGGAGCGAAGTGCAGGCGTAATAGGGCGCGCCCGCACCCCAATCTCGGCATTCGATATAGCGAGCATTATTAATTCAAGGCGCAGTTATTGCCGGCAGACAGTGAGGCGGCGCGACTGAGACAGCCGCCGTGACAAACTAATAAACTCGATTTCACGCTCGATCCGCGCAAGTGTGCAGCTGACAAAGGCCCTTATAAGCCGGCTCTCAATCTATTCGCGCTTGCGGCGCCGTCGGATCGACTGCCGCGAGAAAAAGCTGCGCTCGCGAACGGCCGCGAGCTGGCAGGCTGCTCTCGCGCGGCGTCACGTGTTCCTAAGTGCCGCGCCGGCCCGCCCGAGCCCCTCCTGTGCTCGCCTCGTTATGTCGCCATAATATTATTAGCTCGGCTTTCGATCCGCCGCCGCCAAGCGCGCGCGCGCGCGCCTTCTCCCTTTACGATCGCCGTCCAGACTTTATCGCTCATTTCTTGCCCTCGTCTCGCTGCATCATTGTCCTTGCTATGATTATTACTGCAGACGAGCAGCCTCGATAATAATCTCGTCGATTCGGCCGTGGCCCCGGCTCCACGCCGGAAATTGCAAAGAATGGCTGTTCGTTCTTACGGCGGCTTTTAATTAAACGGGGCGCGAGACGGGCGGCGCGGCCGGTGGCAAGGGCCAGCGACGCGTGCGATATTTGAATTTGGGTCGCGTCCATTTTCGCCGACTCGCTGGCGGCCAGCCGGAGCTGATACAGGCGGCGGAGGGTGATAAGTCGCCAAGTCGGCTTGCAGCCTTGGCTGTTCAGCGGCGCAAAAGAGTGGGCGTGGTCTGACCGAGCGACCGTGCGAGAGGAGAAGGGCTGGCGCTCGCCTCGGCTCGGCTCGGCTCCGCTCGACGCTGGCCACGTGCTGCATTTTCCCTCTTATCTGCGCCTCTCGGCAGCTCACTCCCATCGCCAGCCATATCAATTACCTCCGTGCGCCAGCGATCCCTTAGTGCACGCCTGCCACCTACTATAACCATGCTCCCTCGCCCTCGCCCCCCCCCCCCACCCCGCCCTTCTCTCACTCACACACTCTCTTTCTCTCTCATTCTGGACCCGCTGCTGCTGGTTTTTCGCGCACACGAGCCCGGGCCGCCGCGCGGCCTACTCCTGTCCTACATTCTCCGCACCTTGCCTCTTCTCACCATGAGATGTGTATTCTCCCATTACTTTGCCTCGTTTGGACAATCTCCGAACCTCTTGCCTTGGATTAACCGTCTTGCGGCCAGATTTCACCACTTCATATTTTTGTATTTGATTGTAGGCCGATTGCTGCATCGCAACACTGAATATATCATCGGGTTCATCACGAATCAATCGAAATTCTCCCATGAGCTACGTCCAGATGAAGTTATTCCGACAAAACCGTTGTTTCGGCCGAGAGAAACAACGACAACGCATTTTTTTCATTCTCTGTTGGACGATCTGCGTTGCCTGCTATTGATCTCATTCGAATTTCATCGTATAACCGTGGCGTTATGTTCATTGCGTAAAAATCGCCATCACTGCCGCGAATGAGCTCTATATTCACGCCCAAAGCCCAGCGAACACACGTGCAAACTTTTGTTTGAGTCTTGTCGTTCAAGTAATTAGCTGCTCGCCAAGAATAACTTTACACTGATAATATAGTACTGTGCCGATATAAAAATACCGCGGCTACTATTGCGTAAACCAATCTACTGAGCCTCGTTCAGCTGCGGCATAATATTGTTACTACGATACCAAGGAAATAACCAAAATCTTCGCGAAATACAATCAAAATGTGATTGCACTGCTGCCGCAGATTTAGGCGAGTAATGTAATGATTGGACTTCTTCAGCGCCCATTGGCTGAGGCAAACCGATTTCACGCTGGAGCTGCGATATATCGAGTAAAGATTGTTGTAGTTTTCAAAGTTTCATTGCATTTAACTGAATGTTAGAATATGGCAGTAATTAATAATAGCAGGGCTGGCTGAAGAGTGCGGCACAGCTCGATTCTCCCAGATGCTTGCAAAGACCAAACTTCGAAAAGCGTTTTGAGCCGCCTCCCCTCGTAGGAAGCCCTTAAAGAAAATCTCAAATGTATGTCTAATAACTTGATTTATCGATAGACATAACGCGGACAATGCTACATGCTCGCGTTGTCAAGCAATAACCGTCGCATCGATTTAAATCACTGTACATATATAAAATAAACGTCGGTTTTTCTGTCCAAACATTTTTAAGTAAACACATAATTGTGTAGCTTCGATAGACCTTTCGATTAGCCGTCCTCTTCCGTATGAAAAGCATTCGTCGGAAATGTTCTAGTATACATAAGTAAACCGAATGCTGGCTCAATTAATTCAGTTCTATATGGACTGTAGCGGGAATTAACGATGAATTGCAAATAAACATTAAAATGATGTTTTCTTACGTTTGAGCTTTGAATTGCCAGGACAAAGAGTAATATCGACAACTAACTAAAATTAATTTATTTATTCCAGTTATCAAGCGAAAATATCCATGCGAATATAATAAATGCTCTTTGCTCGACATTGGGCAAAAAGGAGGGTTATTCTTGAGTACCCTAGCTTGTTTCATTTTAAAGCCACTGCTATAAGCTATATACAGAAGAACGATAACCAGCAGATTCATAGCAGTAAACGCCTAGTAGTCTCATGTGGAGTTCAGCTATTTATTCGACGAAGATCTTTACGGTGCATTCAATTTCCTTAAACATAAGTGTTGATGATGTCGTTTGCGTTGCGTGGTCATTTTTCATGTTATCTCTGCAATTGAGCACAGCATCGGGAACAATTAGGACAATCCAAGTGAAAGACTTAGCTCGTGGAAAAAAGGGTAGAAATACTTTATCATCCTCTGCTGCTCTGGCCGTAGTATCGATCGATCTTGAAAAGTTTTGGTAATTAAGTTGGTTAGGTACGCTTCAATGACAGAAATGCAAATGTAATTCAAGTGCTTTTCATATTATCCCGAGAGATCCATGTGCTCGAGCTTAATGGCGCGGCATTGCCGTTTTATTGAAAAAAAATTTATTTCTGTCCCAAGGGTCAAGGCGTCGCGACGAGCCGAGCACGGCAGAACCTACGCTCAAGATGGGCTTCCAAGGAAAAATAAGAGTTGGTCGAAACAGGAATTGCCTCGTAGGTGGGTTGCGCAGCGACCACACACGTTCAAGGGCCTACGAGATGCACACGCAATTGGCAGAAAACGCGCGATATCAAGAGGGTGACTGTTCGCGCTAAATGCGACTGTCCTAGACTCGTTAAGCTCCGAATAGTACCGATTACGCGACGACGCTGCCACCGGCGCCGCCGCCGCTATTGAAGTGCCCGATGCCCTCGTGCGAACTCGATATTGGTTAAGCTGTAGCACTTCACGCATGCGATTACGTGCTACTTAGGTGCGCGGATAGTAGCCGCAAGGCGTCGTCGCATGCAACAAGAGGCGCATCGAGCCAAACTGAGTTTACGAGTGCGCTGGAAAACGTTGCAGATAGCTGCTTTGGCAGTTGGCACGAGCGATTCCGCGAGGAGCGGAATGGAGAAGCACCAGGGACGCAGCGTGCTGGCCAGGTCTGCTCGCGGCGCATGCATACAGGCAGCAGGGCGTACGAGCGGGAGGGAGGGGGCGGAGGCGAGCAACGAGCCGAAAGATAGCTTTGGCAAGGCGAGTACATCCTCTATTTCTTTTATTGGCTCTCATAGGCAGCAGCCGAGGCTGCAGCGCGCCGGTGACGACAGCCGCTGCTATCTCGACGAAGGGCGGAAAGAGGGAGAGCAGGCAGCCGCCGCTGCCGCTGCCGTCGCCGCGGCTCGAGATAATAAAGTTGATAAGGGTGTAGCAGCGCCACCGACTATAAGCTGCTGCCTCTCCCTCCGTTCTTGCGAGCAGGCGCCGCCGCGGGAAGAGAGCGAGCGCGCCGACGAGGTGGTCGCGTGGCCGCGCGCGCGTATCGACGGGGGCGTGGCCAGCGCCAGCCGGCGCCGGCGCCCATTGGCCGCCAGCCGCCGCGCATCGTCAAATAAAATCCAATGGTTCGGAGCAAAGGAATGCCGAGCCGCGGGAGCCGCGGCGCGGACCGGCTCGGCTGCTCTCCTCGGCGCGCTCGCGCTCCACTTTTTTGCGGCGCCCCGCGCCGCCGACCCCCACCCCGGGCCGCGCCGCGCACTTGGCCCCGCGAGGCCTGCAGCCAGCGGCCCTCGGCGGCGCTATGAGTTTATTGCAGCATTAGCGGCCGGCCCATTGTTTCGGCGCGGCCCGTTTTTCCGATCGGCCGGCGGCCAGTCGACGAGAGCGCAGGCAGCGCGGCTCGAGCGAGAGGCCGGGCCGCCGCGGGGCGGCGCGGGGCGGCGGTGGGGTGCGCCGCTCGGGGGGCGGCGCGGCCGGCGGGGGCTCGCGCGCGGCGGCGACGCCGCGGCATTCGGCGCCGGAGCGCGCGTGCAGTCGGCCGCCGAGCTCGCAGTGCACAGCAGCCGAGCCGAGCAGTGGACCGCGCGATGCGCGCGGCGCGCGAGTGAGTGCAGAGCGCGCGAGCCGCGACATGCTGCCCTCGGCGGCGATGCTGAAGAACCTGCAGCAGAGCGCGATGGCGCAGTCGCCCTCGTTCCTCATGGAGAACCTGCTGCAGAGCAAGTCGCCGGCCAACGAGCTGACCAGCCTCACGCTCAACTGGGCGGCCAGCCTGGTGCAGGCGCGCCAGCGCGAGTGCGCGCGGCGCCCGGGCCGCAGCCCCTCGCCGGAGGCGCGCGGCTCCGCGGCCGGCTCGCCCGAGCGCGACGGCCCCGAGGCGGCCGCCGCGGCCATCGAGCGCATGGAGCGCCTGTCCGAGCGCCTCCGCGAGGCGGCCGACCGCTGCGCTGACGGCGAGCCCGAGCAGCCGGCGCGCGCCGTCCAGCCGGGCTTCGACTTCGCCGAACAGCGGCCCTTCCCGGCCACCCAGCAGCAGCAGCAGCAGCAGCCCCGTCAGCAGCCGCCGCTCTCCGAGGAGACCTGCAGCTGCGGCGACGAGCGCTGCGCCGGCGGCCTCGCCTGCAAGACCATCCACGACAAGGAGAAGCCGCAGCTCAAGTTCAGCGTCAGCGCCATCCTCGGCGGCAACCACGACCGCCGACCCAATACCGGTATGCCGATCCGATCCTCTTTCAGCGCTGTTCGCCGCGACTTTCGCTGGGCCGACGCCGCTGTACGCGCGGTGCCGGTCGCTCCAGCTGCGACCCCGGTGTCCTTTCGCCAAATCATATGCGTGTCGGAAGTGTTCCTACCGCCAGCAGTAGCTCCGTTCGGTCCAATCCCGACAGCAGTGCAAGCTGCTCGTCGTTCGAACCGAAGCATTCGTCCCAACGAACGCTGCCGATGTATTATTAGGCGATGCCCAGTGCCGCCTAAACCACGCGATAATCGGTCTCCTTTTCTTTTTGCAATTTTCAAATAGTCTTCTCTTCAAATCGGAAGCGCGCGCGCTCTTCTTTTGCCCATTTTATTGTTCTACGTAGTGTCGCCAAGTAGAAAATAATTTGCTTCTGCGCACGTGCCTGTGATACGCTGTTTTTTGCCCAAAGAAGTGCTCACGCTAATAAAATCGAAAACGTCGCTTCCACGGTTTTTTTATGGTTTTTTTTTATTTGTTTGAAAGAAAAATCAGTAATGATAGTATTGGTCTAACTGTAAATTCTATGGCACAATGTACATCGGAAACGAAATTTTGACCCCTGCCGAGCTTTGACAATGCCCAAATTTCGCTCGGACGCGTGTCGGCTCAGCAATGCCATTAGTTCCGAGTTTTAATAGAGTGCTAGTTTTCATAGCTCTGCAGACACAACATGTTCAAAAAAAATTAACTAAAACGCGATTTGTCACTTGATTTTACCTATGAAATTCTAATTTGAAACCAGATAAAGGTTTTTCGTTTTTCATCAAATTTCATGCAAATACGACAATTCATACGGTTTCTCTACCGATTTATAGAATTTCGAAAGATAAAAGGATCACGAGAATCTTCTATGGAAGCGCATTATTTGTAGGTGCATTTTCAAATTCTATCAATATGATAAATCGATAAAATTTAAGAAATAGGACTCTCAATTTTTATACTTGGCAAACCCTAGCTGAATAAATGGATTTTCTGAGGAACTGGTTATATAATTAACTTCATCTTCATGGTATTTTAAAATCACACCTAAACTCAAAAGCTCGCTTGAAATAGTTGCCTGGCTAACCTATCTTCGAACATTCATGTAATTATGTGAACATATTGAAGAATTGAAGACTATACAAATGAGAATAAGGCAGTCAGGGTAAAGATTGATCTCTTTTCAAGGCTCTTTCACACAAGAACCATCAATCTAACTTGAACACTTCCAAATTGTTCAATTCCGATAAATTACGATTTCTATAAACTGCGTTGCTGATAATTTGCATTCCGAAATTTTGTTTTCATTAAAATATAGCTATCCTTCAATTTTTCAAATGATCAATTTAACGAACCTCGAGTTATTGAAAATGTTACTTACATAAACCACATTTTATCGGAGTAGAAAAATTCACAATCGTAAGAAAACAACATATTATTTTGTCAATCCAAGTAGTGTTGCAGACAAATATATAAAAATAAACGATTATAGCTGGACTTTTTCAGTGGCATATTGTTTCAAAAGCGATGGCAATTTGAAACATAATATTTTAGAATGTTTTTGTATTCATGAAAGTTTATGTATCCATTTGTATTGATTATCCGATGAAATCGTATTACATACGAAGATTCTGTTAAATGATAGCAAAGAATACCGTGAACACTTGTCAAACTCAACTTCTTCGACAACTGTTTTTAAATGACTTAAGTCCGTCAATCCTATCTATTACAAATATATTAAGGCCTTGCGATTTGTTTCGTGGACTTTCGGTTTTAGAAACGGAATTTTCTAAATTTTTGCTCGTGATTTTTCATTTTACCAAATTGTTAAGGGTCGAACATATTTTACAAATAGCAAGAATATCAAGTAATAGAAATATTTGAAAACTTAATAGTTTTTTTTCTTGGACAGTTAACATTTTTAAGGAGAAAACTAATGCTCGATATTGTCTGGTATTTCGTTTTTCATAATAAGAAAATCTTACTATAAATTAATTTAACTAATAGATCAATCGATTTGTGATTGTATGAAAATTACATTCATAAGAAATGATGCAGCACTTCAAGATGAATACTAACCAACGTAGAATAGCCAAGCTCTTCCAATTGTACATTCATGCAATTGTATTATACGTAAACATATTATATGTGCTCGATGCCCACCGAAGATTTCTTTGAAAACGTACAAAAATAAGGCTTACTTTTATTTAATAGATAAATAGAATTAGAACTCATTCCTAATGCATAACGAATTATGAATTGTCGTTTATTAAAAATTGCACATAGCTATGCGAGAATTTTGGATTATTTTTTATAAAGGTTTTTATTGATTTTCAAGACATGATAAACAATATCAAAAACTAATTCCCCAACTGTTACGATAAATCGCATTTTTGATGATTTACTCTTCTGCATACTGTTCCTGCATACTGTACGGTAAATTCCTGACGAACTAACTTCAATTGGTCTTGTTTGATGACTTAACTTTTTGACAACTTGCTTTGCTAATATTTTCTCGCCCTCTGAAATTTATCATCACATACAAAATGTTATACTCTGCTTTCAATTTCTCCTACGACAAGCTGTCAATATACCATTCGGCATCTGAATCGTCTTCTTTTAGCCTTTCAGAAGTACCATCAGAAATTTTCTAGCGTGTAAATATATCTAATACCTCCCAATAACTTCTGTCGACATAGTCTATAAGAATATTGTAGCGATTGGTTTTATCATGTGACTTAAAACTTCTGTGCATACTTAGGCAACATAAATTCAATAATCCTAGTTAACACACTACAAATGTTAACTTTTGTTTGATTTTTCAAAATTAATATTCCGTGACAAAGGTACCATTGTGTTATAGTACTGAATAAGTCTAAAAATGTAAGAAATGTAGATATTAGGTTCATTTTCTTTGCATATCCTCTGTAAAAAGGATTACTTTAGAGGGCATTAATTTAAGCTAAGTGTCGTAGAATTGATCGTTTAAAATGAGCTTTTACAGATCAGGAAATCCATAGACGAGTTTGCGCATCCAGAATTCCCGCGCGCACACACTCTTCAGCTGGCGCATCTCAACATATTGAATCGAAGTTGTTTGAACAGATGTTATTATGGCAAATGTTTAATATTCGAAAAGCAGCGACTGCACAATTGCATTCTCAGGGATTTGTTCGAAAGAAACAGTTTTGAAACTGAAAATACAAAACAAATGACATTGGTCTTACAAGGCAGTTGAGCGTCATGTTTCCGCGCGAGTAACGATACTTGGATTGATATACTGCTTCAATGAGCTCGAACAAAATAGGCCGGCAGTTGATGTAGGTTAAAGTGAAAACCAACAATAGCTATGTCGAAACATTGGAAAATAGGATTGCATTCGAAGAGAAGAATGCTAGGTGAGAGATGGCCGTTTCCACTGCTGCGCCGTGGTTGCCAAGGGAAATCCGCTGAAAAGTAAACGTTGTATTCAATGTCTAGTATAAGCTAGAAGATAGACTTGTTAAAAAAGTATCGAGCAGATTAGGGTGCCGAAAGTACAGGAATGTGCGAAAAACAGTGGCGAGGACGGAGCATGACTTCATTGGAGCTTTTATTCGAAATGAAAGAGGCTAGGTATGAAGTGCGAGAGGCCGGCCGAAAGTAAGAAGAAGCAGAAGAAGATGGCGAGGGGGAGAAAGGCTGTAAGCGGGTTAATCGAATCGAGGAGCTGGGCATTGTTGGCTTCAAAGCTTCAAAGGGACGGGAGGAAGAGGGCCGTAAGAACGAAGACGAGCGAGGAGACTAGACGGATCGAGGAGGAAATGCAGGCGACCGGGGGGGGGGGGGGGGGGTCGCAGCGCCGCGACGAGGCGGAGCTTGCGCATAGTTGCGCGTAATGCGAGCAGGCGAGCGGCCAGTGCGCGCAGATAAGAAGTGGGCAAAGGCCAAAAAAGCCGGCAGGCAGCTTCCGGGCTGGCGCTCGCGGGGAGAGAGCTTGAAACAAAGCTCGGTCACAAATCAGTGTCGGGCGCAGATTTCTCTCGGCTCGTCGCTCCCTAAATCTCATCGGCGCGGCAACTCAAGACTGCCGAGAGCGCGAGAGCGCGAGCGCCAGCGCGGACGCCGGGCGGGGGCGCCTGGCGTCAGCTGCTCCGCCACTTACCTTCACCCCAATATTAAGCCCTTTACATTGCTCATGCCACTCGCGCTCGCTCTCTGGCCGCGACTTGGCTGCAAGGCCTCTCGGCTCGCGCGAGCGCGGCCTGCGAGGAGCGCCCGCGCCGCCACACGACACGGACAAACATCCGCGCGAGCGAGCGGCTGCTCCGCGCAGTCGGCCGGCAGCCAGCCATTCTCCGCTTGATTGACGCGGCTCGATAAAGTTGCGTCGAGCAAATACGCGAAAATCGCCTGCTGCCGCGCTGATAGCGCCAGCCGCACGTGTTACGCGGCTGCCTCGTTGTCTGCACACATGTACGTCCGCTCGCTGCCGGCAGCCCCCGGCCGCGCGCAGCCGTCGCCGAATAATCGCGCGAAAAACTGGCCGCGCGTCCGTCGCGATCGCTAATGGGCAGCGGCGGCCGCGGCTCGCGCGGACGCGTCGTTAGCCGGGCCGCGGCCACGCCCAAGGCGCCCTGCCGGCGAGCCGAAGAACCGGCCCCGAGGCGCCAACGGGCGAAACGTCGGCGACAATGGGCGCGCCGACGAGAGGCGCAGCCGGCGAAAGAGCATCGGCGCGCCGGCCCATTGTCGGGCGCGCAGCGCAGCCCGGAGGGCCGCTTTATCGCTGCTCGGCCTAGCGAGAGCGTCGCGGCATCGCCCGGGGCCAGCCCTTTTTTATTGTGCTCGCGCCTCCGTCACCTGAGCGCGCCCATTGATCGCGGCACGTCGCCGCCGCGATCCTCTGTTTTCACAGTTGCGCGCACCGATCCGCTGCGCCTCTGTCCTCCGAGCGGCGCTCTCTTCCGTCGACGCCTCGGCGGCGCTCGATCATTAGCCCGCTGCCTGGCCGCGCCGAGCGCGCTGTTTGCTTAGGCCGCTATTGTTTGGGCTTTTTGTTGCGCTGCGCGGTCCTTCGGCTCCGCTGAGCCGCGGATCTGACGCTCTCTTCATCCGAGGTTCGCTCGCTCGCTCGGCCGAGTGCGGCCCGCGGACTGCTCCACAATGTTTGCTCAATTAAGCTGTTGGGCAAACAACTGGCGTGTCTGTGGCCGTACGCCCAGCTCGTGCGCTTTTTCAGCCGAGACAGGCGATCGATCGCGATTCGCGGCGGCGCAAGCTTCTCGTCGCTACTCAAGTTTTCGGCTGCCACCTGTCAAGACCTCTCTCGAGATCGAGTGCGCCATCGATCAGCGCCAACGTTCGCGCGAAGTCCAGCCGGTGCGCGATGCGCGACGCAGTAGAACGGAATGACGCGACAGCGGCAACACGCAGCCGAGCGCCAATAAAGTAATGAGTCTTCTTGTTGCTCGCTCGCGCTTTACAATGCCGGCACGTTTCGTTTTAACGCAGCTGCCGACCGTAACGCTCCATTAATGATCTCGTTCGCGTTTCGCCTTCATTTTCCTCCTTACTCGACTTTACTCGCCGCTTGCACGACTTTTCCAAATCGTTACGGCTGGCTTCTCACATCGCGTTCAGCCTCGATCCCACTTCCCTCGCCCCCTATTCTCTCGTTGCAATCGCTCTTTCATTAGATGGCGCGCCACTTTCAGCCCACGTCTCGTATCGCTTGCTCTTGTCGCAAACAAATTAATTCCACTGAAGCTGCTGTCCCTCTGCTCGTCTAACGCCTTAATGCTTTGCGCCCGAGTCAACATTTTCCGCGGCTTATCGGCTCGATCAGCTGCATTCTTCAAGTACCAACGACAACACACCTCACTTATCCCGATCATTGCTGTCTGGCAATCTACGGGACATTCGTCGTTAGCGAACTTTTTTTATAGACGCTCGCGCTTGGATGCTCAAACTGACTGCGTTGCTGTTGATATTCTAGTTTCGAGTCCGAGATTATATTTCAACAATTAGAATGAAAATGCTGCGATCTAAACGCAGAATTAGTTTTGGATTATTCTACAAACTTATAGATATTCGCTTTAGCTTCATTGAATTATCAATAAAAATTTCCTATATTAATTTGAATGTCTTTAGGGTCGAAGCTTAAACACTTTAAATAAGTTTTCATACGTATGCTGACCTATCTTTTAGTCATCTTAAAGTGTTATATAGGTCGGTAACAAATCAGTGTAGGCTAGTGCAAAGTTGAAGTTGCCGAGGCCCAGATTCAATCCCCTTCCACGCGGTACATTTTCCGATCATAAAACTCGTCAAATAAATTCACTTTAAGAGCCATAGTAATTACAATAGGTTATATTCTGTCGATAAGAAAACGTTGCCAGAGCGAATACTTACTTTAAAGAGAGATCTGCCGAGTTTTGATATTATTTTATGTTTCCGAGATAGCCGAGGTAAAAATATTACAGTTTATAAAGTCCGCGTTGATGCCTATCAAATCAATCGTTATTCGAACAGTGTCTAATTTGATCAGTGTTCGGTAAGACGGGAAGGTAGATTGGTTTCCGATCGTTTGAGTAATATTTGATCGATCAAACGCGTCGGGCATGGAACGTGCAGGAGTACCGAACGATTAGCAGAGTGAAATGTTAGAGCGGCGAGTATGGAGAAGCGTTGGGTGGGAGGCCACGGCGGGTCGGCAAACGGGCAATCGAAGAGAAACAACGAAGAGTAGGCTTACAGCTGGCGGTGATTCGCTGATTCGCTCGTCGAGGCAGTCAGCAGCGCGAAAATTAATTGGGCAAAATCGTGGAAAAGGACGCTCGGCGAGCCAGGGCTCGGGCGGCTCTGCGTCGAAGGGCGTCGAGGCGAGGCGAAAGAGCCGAGGTTCGAGAAGCCCCGGCGGGGATCGCGCATTCCTCGCGCCCGGCGCGGGACCACGGGGCTCTGAAGCCACGGACGCTGTTGCAGATCACTTCCAAGGAATACCCCCCGCAGCGCTGCCGGCTTTCCTGCACAACCTGCAGAACTCGGCGGGCTACAACATCGCGAAGCCGATAGCGCGGCCAGCGGCGTACCACCCGCACCATCCGGGCCACCCGGCGGCGACGGCGCAGCAGCAGCACCTGGCGCCGAGCGCGCACCACACGCTGCACCAGCTGCTGGGCTGCCGGAGCCCCTATCTGAGCGGTAAGTGCGCGCCGCGGGCCGCGAGCCGCGAGTCGCGAGCCGCTTGTAAACACGAGCGCGGCCGGGAGGGCGGCAATGCGTGCGCGCGCGGCCAGCAACAAGTGCGCGCCGCCGGCGACACTGAACCGACTGCTGCTGCTGCTCGACAGTGACCACGGCGGCCGGGGCGCAGCCGGGCGCGGGGCCGGCGGCCGGGGCGCCCGCGGGCTTCGGCCTGCCCGCCGGCGGGGTCAGCCTGGGCGAGCTCGCCGGCATGGGCCTGGGCTTCCCCTGGGCCGGCAGCGCCAGGGGCAAGCCGCGCCGCGGCATGATGCGCCGGGCCGTCTTCTCCGACCTGCAGAGGCGCGGCCTCGAGAAGCGCTTCCAGCTGCAGAAGTACATCAGCAAGCCCGACCGCAAGAAGCTGGCCGAGAAGCTCGGACTCAAGGACTCGCAGGTGCGTATAGCCCCCATTCCGTGCCCGAGCAGCGCGCGAAAAGCACAGCGGTAACGATCGCTGCCAGCGACGGGGGTCGCAGTTCGTGCGCGGAAGCTCGTAATTAACGTAATTAGCGCGACGTCGCGTCGAGCCGCCGATATTCATCGGGCTACAGCTCCCCGACTGGCCGTCCGAGCGAACTCCTGACGCGTCGGCGATCGCGTAATTAAAAAGAGCAGGCCGCTGCGCGCCCGAGCCCGGAGGACTTTTTGCTTTGGGAGCGGGGAGAAGAAAAGCTTGTCAAGATCACGCGCGCCGCTCTTCATTCGCGCTTCCTTCCTTCCTGCCTGCCTGCCTGCCTGCCTGCCAACCAGCCAGCCAACCAGCCAGCCAGCCAGCCAGCCAGCCAGCCAGCCAGCCAGCCAGCCAGCCAGCAAGCCAGCCAGCCAGCCAGCCTGTCTGCCTGTCCGCCCGCTCGGCTTTTTTCTTGGCGTAGCTCGGGGCCAAGTGGCGCTGACTTGACGGACACCGGCAGCGGCGCCGGCAATTTGTAGGCTCGGGCGAGCAAATGAAATCAGAGCGCTGCGGGCCAACGGCTACAAATTGATAGCTCGGGCGCGATCGGAGACCGGCAAGAGCAGCAGCTAATGGTCGACCGTCGGTAGCTATCCGTCGGCCGGCGACGGCAGGGGATGCCGAGCAGAAGGATCGCGCGGTCTAATTTGCAAAAGATGACTGCGAGGAAAATCCATAGTCTGCGACGGCTGAGCGGGGCGGCATATTAAAAACAAAGCAGAGCGCAATATGAATAGAGGAGCTGACGGCGGGCGGTAATATCGAAGCTCGCGAGCTTTCGTCGGCCCTTCATGCATTATGGATTCGGCTCCGAGGCAACATCCTCATCCGCTAAGACGCAGCCAGCCGCTAAGAAACCATGAATATACAATAGTCGCGCGCTCGCCGCGCTCGCCAACACTGCGCACTCCGAGTCCCGAGTGCAGCGGCTTCGTCTTCCTCGGATGCGCCGAGGCTCCGCGAGACGCGGCTGGCCGCCGAGCCGGATCGCGCTAATCCGAGGCCAACCTCATAATCGATCGTCTTTTATTAAAGCGCGCCAGATGGCGTGGCCCGCGAGAGAGCTTCCACCCCCGCCGAGTCTGCCGTGCTTCCTTCCTTCCTTCCTGCCGCCTGCCTGCCTGCCTGCCTGCCTGCCTGCCTGCGCTCTGTCCTCTTCGCGCCGCGGCTCGCTCCAATTTTCGCGCCGCCTTCTTGCCTCGGCCTTGCGATCGCTTATTGCGGATTAGGCGGCGCACTCCATCGTTCGCCGATTATTCACACACGTCCCCGTTCGAGCAAGCCCGCTCCTGCTTTACGGTGCCGTTACGAGCGGGCTTCATGCCCAACTTTACTGCTCAATCTGCCAGCCGACTCTTTTGAGAGATGCCTTTTCAAATGACTGCGCGCACCTTATTCTCCAACTTCGGCCCGCTCTCGCCTCCAGACTTTTATTCCCAGCCATTCGTCATCCCTTCGCGTTTTATTTTCACTCCGTCCCAGTCCGATATCGCACTTAATATCCGACATTTGCCGCCAGAGCCACGCATCGGACCGTCCGTTCGTCACTGGCCGACTTGGCCGCGCGTTATCCGGGGGCCTTCCCATCGACGACCCATCCCGCGACGAGCCGCCACGGCCCTCCCATCTTTTCCCCGAACGAGCAGCGCGCAACAGCGTCGAGCTGTTTGCTGAGAAAGCGCCTCTGAATAATCGCTGGCGGAAAGCTGCAATTGGCGTAGGATCGCGCACGAGCCACGCCGGCTTCGGGGAGCGGAGGATGGGAAGAGGAACGAAGTCGGATAATCGCGCATTATCGCGGCGCCCTCGGTGCAGGCGCAGCCAAATGGCTGAACGAGCGGCACGAGTTTTCATCCCCTCGAAGCTCTCGAGGGCGCTGCTCCGCTCTCGGCGCGCCGACAATTGCGCCGCGAGCAGATCATCGAGAGAGCGAGAGCGAGAGCGAGAGAGAGAGAGAGAGAGCGAGAGAGAGAGAGAGCGAGCGCGCGCGCCGGAGCGAGCGAGACGCGCACCGCCTGAAAATCCGAGCGGGAGGCAGCTTCCCTCCTCGTGGCGGCAAGCGGCAAGCCGATGCTCGCTTGGATGGCTCTTCTCGAATGGCGACGCGTGGCGCGCGAGTGCAGCCGGGCGACTTGGCGCGAGGGCGGCAGGCGTCACATCGCCGGCGGCGGCGCGGGGCTGCAAGCTGGAGTCGGGCTCTGTCGCGCGCCCCCGCGCCGTGCCAAGCGCAGCGACGGCCGCGTAGTGTTGCGAAGGGCCGCCGGAGCGAGCGGCGAGTCAGGCGTGTCCGCGTGAGCCGCGGTGCCGACTGAGAACGCTCTGCGCACTGGGTTGCAGGTGAAGATCTGGTTCCAGAACCGGCGCATGAAGTGGCGCAACAGCAAGGAGCGCGAGCTGCTGGCCAGCGGCGGCTCGCGCGAGCAGACGCTGCCCAACAAGAACAACCCCAACCCGGACCTGAGCGACGCCGACGGCGACCGGCAGCGGCTGGACCTCAGCGACGCCAGCCCGCTGACCAGTCCGCAGAGGCCCGAGGACCACAGCGACAACGACGACGACGACGACGAGGAGATCAACGTCACGTGATCCGCTCGGCCCCCCTGCTCCTCGGCCCGCCTCCTGTAAATAGCAGCCTCCTCGCGCGATCTACTCCCCTCGCGTCGCGTCGTTCAATAGTATACGAATGATCTGTGATAATCGAGCAGTGTGCACAGCTCTCTCCGCTTATTGCCGCGCTCGTCTGCGATCCGCCATCTGCAACGTCACTGGGAAACTTCGCACGCGCGGACAAGCGCTGCCCGGCCGGTCTCTTGCCCACTTTCCCCCGGTCGCGCGCGATCACTGTACAGTCTTGTAAAATTGTTCTAGTTCTGACTGTCTACCTTCGCCTCGTCCGGCGAGCCGCTGCGAACGCGCAGTCGCTCCACTCGGCAGGCGCTAATCTAATATTGTAAGTCAATTTTTTCAACCAAAGTATCGATATGCCGATGTAACCATCAGCCTGTAATATATTGTAATTATATCGAAATTGATGTGTTGTCGAAAAATTTCATTTTCGCGAAATTTTTCCGGTGTTATATTATTGTACCTTGTTAATTCGCGACTCTTCTACGAGGCGGTGCGTTCCAGTCGAACACCCCTGCGGTATCGCCCCAGAGGAAAGACCACTTTTCAGCCATGTAATTAGCCATGTAACTATACGTATATATAAATATATTAACGTGATATATCTCATAGAAATCCATGTAATATAACTCAAACTACAATAAAAATCTTGGCAGGACATATCTTACTTATTCGGTTATCTATCGCAACCGTTCAGCTGCAACGACGTACAATCATTATTTGTCTTTGCAATGCCCAGATCAACGTTCCTTTCCAAAGCCCATTGTCAGGTAAGACGTGTAAAGCATTGCCGTTTTCTCGCCACAATATGCATGCATACCGATCACACGTAGATTAACGAACAATAGTCGATTCGCATTGTCATGAGAACACTCCTTCTTCGTGCGCGCGCGGATCGTTAAAATAGCCTTAAATCTTTTACGAGTATAGCCAATCGATATTTTTCTCGAATTAAACATTTTACAAAACAGCTTTTCTCAAAACATACTAGCTCGCATAGCTTACTTTTGGAAAACTTCTTCGTTTATCTATTTCCATTACCTGCAACGTTTTACATCAGGGTGCAACGAGGGATATATTGACTATCGGAGGCGCTTTCACTATACCGACATTTTCACCTTGAAGAAGCTATTCCAAGTGAGATTCATTAGGAAAACATATAGTTGGGTATCAAGAAAAAATAATCTTGTCAATGAGCTTCAGTTATTCCGACATCGTATGACATCATCGCGGTTACAGAGGCTTTAAGCGATTTTCAAGTGCTTTCGTGTCATTTCTATGATATTCGATGCACCCTGATGTTTTAGGAGCTTGTGCAAGGTAAATGTTATAAAATATTGCCAATTATATAAATGTCTATATCAAGCGTAATAATGTCAATTGGTCTAAAGCGATATCGAATGCCGAAGATGTCATAAGTTGGATTAAATGGCGATGAGTGAAATCGCATATTTGCGACTCACTTTCAAACCATTTAACAAATTTCCAAAATTCGAATGTTTCGATATCAAAAGAATTAAGTATCCGCTTGAATGGAAGTTACAAAGTTGTCCATTAATTGTGCGACGAACGAACACGTGGTTATTTATAATATATGCACATAATAACGATAATGAGAGTTTTTAAAGCCAAAGATAAAGCGAAAAAAATCAATACTTTGCCGGGTTCATACTCGTCGATAAAACTCATAACGACGGCTGTTGAATGGGGAACATTGTAATAAACCGAGGCGATGGCAAGACAATCGATGAGTAATAAACTGGCAAAGTAAGTGTCATTTCGCGGAATAATTATCGAGGGAGATGCTGAGAAAATTGCTTTGATCAAGTAAGTGGATTCAGTGGTAATAAGTAATAAGTGCGCCCGGAGAGGGACTACGAGTTCTTTTGCCGCAGCTCGACGGCCATTTTCTAACTTGCCTCCCTCTTGAGTACAAGCCGAAGCCCCCGCGGTGTGCGTATACCAACCATCTACTCGGTGTTTTAAAGACGCGCGCATTCGAGCCGGAAAGGGCTGCGCGCCTGCTTCATATAATGGTTGCTTAAACGCCAATAACTCTTCGTTATTTACGTCGGCTCACTTCGTCGCTAGCTCGCTCCCCCCCCCCCCCCCCCATTCCACACCTTCCGCCTTCTTCTTCCTCATAATTTTTTTTATTTTTGCTGTACTTTCGCTATTCGAGCTTCATTATTCTCGAACCTCTCTTTTTCACAACCAACCAATCGCAATTAATGGCTGTGCGCTATGCGTCCTTTCATTTATATTTAATTGCAGAAGCGACAAGTCATGGAAATGATTTGATGATTCAACACGATTTGGAGAAAATTTTATACAAAGAACTATTGACGTATAGAGTGCCGCGATTGTTCAGACCAAACTTATAGGCCGATATAAGTACTCTATAACGAAGTGTGTACAATTTGCTTAAAACGTTCAAGGCAGGTTTATTTCATCGAACTCGTGTCTTCCTCGTTTGGCAATATCGATAAAAATCGCGCGGCGATCAATTAACCCAAAATCCAACTTGAGAGTTCTGACGCGAAACTAATCTTTATATCCGTCCGAAGCAGGTAATGCAAAGTTTGCGGGAAAGCCGATGTGACTTCGAGTGCAAGGGTGATTCGCGAAACAAGTTCGTAGGCTACATCTCTGCGCGAGCAACTTTTGCAGCGCAATTCCATTCCGACAGTCGAGTGAACCGAATGAGCTGCATGAGCCAAGTTCGCCTCCGAAGCTTTTAAAACCCATGTAACGGATGTATGCTGTAATCTTGCGTCATTGCATGCTCAAACTTCTTTCCGTTATCATTTACTGTTTGCACTTTACGTGCAATCCTCACGCCAGTGTCTCGCGCAATGTCAACCAATTTCGAGCTGAATCCGACCATCAAATTTACAACGACTATTTTAAGCATTGGACGAATGACATCATTTTCTAGGTAAGGTTTAGAGTTAAAGACGATCAATCAAATCTAACGATTAGTTAATGGCAGCAATCCATACGGTCAGTTTTACCTTCTACTAACTTGAGTTGGTGCGGAAATAAAATTTGTGTCGACTCCGATGGTAACATGAATAGCCTCACCCGAAATCGACTGCTGGTAAATTACATTCTTATATATTAATTATAGTTACGCAGGTAATCGTACCGATCTTATTGATCATGAAATTTTAGTTAGAACGCTCGGTAACTATAATTGTATAAATATTGTCCTACAGATGTCAATTTGCATTATTGATGAAATATTGTATTCTGATTTTTAAAATAATATATTACAGTGTATTCTTCCAAAACATTTAATTAAAGTGAATGTAACTACAAAACCATTGTAAAAAATTATCAAATATATGCTAATCACGGAGATGATCAGCAAATATTCCTCTACTTTTTTTATACTCTGCATGTACTAAAATTAACTCACATACAATATTATAAATTATCAACTGAGATAGAATCGGTATCGGCATATCAAAATTCATTTATATAGTATTTTCATTACTTCTATGAAAATATTATATGCATACTTAAAACTGATTACACTTGCATAAATTAACTTTTTATATTCCGCTCGTGCATTATGAATTGTCAATTGACCGTTTTGACCAATCATTATCATGAAATTTTTTTTTGGACCAATCAGAGTATCGAAAAAACACGGTCCTCGTATTTATTATCTCCATGTATAAAAGCGAGCAAGCGAGTTAGGCCCTCGCCACATATGCGCATACGCGCGCGTACGGGGGCGTACAAACGCGTACAAATCGCTAAAAATTTTGATAGTGCCAACAACAGAAAGTTACTACTATTCCTCGCATGCCACAAACGAACACACTTACTCCCGGAACAAACGTATCATAACCTTCAATAATATAGCGTTATGATACGTTTGTTCCGGGAGTAAGTGTGTTCGATTGGGGCATGCGAGGAATAGTAGTAACTTTCTGTTGTTGGCACTATCAAAATTTTTAGCGATTTGTACGCGTTTGTACGCCCTCGTACGCGCGCATATGCGCATATGTGGCGAGGGCTTTAAACTCAAATCATCTCGAATTGAACGTGATCACGCTGAAACGACCCCTCATTGGTCAATCAAAATTCGATTCGATTCGAGTCGAGTTCGAGTTAAAGAGAAATCGATTCTATCAAAACAATCAAAACAAATGGGAAATTAACCTCATGCAAACAAAAAGTATATTGATACCGTAATGAAATATATCAATAATTTAAAAATTATCAATGGTATAGATACTCATTTATAAATTACATAAAATATTCAAACATATAGTAAATAGCACTTATTACACGCGTACGTTGTGCGCTGATAAACTGGCTAGTTTAATGAAGATAACTGCATCATCCTTGTTGACGATTTTAGTAATAATATATTAATTAGACAGTTTGCTTAATTAATCGACACTCAGACTAGAAGATTGAATTAAAATAAGTTTGGATTGCTGATCAATGTGTTATTATAGTGTTTGTAATCTTTATAATTCCACGGGAGTCGTGGAAGGTAATATGCACGTTTAATTGATATAAATGAAGCGCATAAAAGAACGCAAAACTGTAAATAATTAATTTTTTCTTATATTGTAAAAAATGTATTACATGACTTGTATTAAGCCTTGATCAATTAACAAAAAAGACACCTTAATCTCACCAAGGGAATAATATCGGTGTACTCGACATTTTTCCTTTTGTAAACTTTAAGACTTCGAATATCTTTGAACAACTTTGTATTAACTACGCAAATGAATAATTACAGTATTATTTCAATCAATACGTCTTTCAATACGAACAAGAGAATATAGAAAACAAGGAATTAGATGAACAGATATTGGTAACAGCGATAATTCTGGATCTTGAAATCTCATGGAGGTAGACATAATTATTCGCTTTATCTCTTAGATGGTGAGGACATGCAAGGGTTTTTTTACCTTTTACAATATCTGTAATTAATGCTAAATTCAAAAGAGAGTTTTTTTTCTTATTTTCTTTTATGTATAAAACACACACACACACACACACACACACACACACGCGCGCGCGCGCGCGCACACACACACACGCACACACACATACGATTCGCGTTCAAAGAAAGACATAATGACATTAATTCTTTAATTTTCCTCTGTTGTATAATATTAGAAATTATAATTAATGGTGTGAGGAATATCCGGAAAATAAATCACAAGCATTTTGAAATTTATTCCTGAAGAGGCCATGAATAAAATGGCGAAACGTTGAATTAGTTTGGAAGTTTTGGAGTCGTGATTTATTTTTGGGATAGTCTTCACACCATTGATTATAATTTCTAATGACATTAATATTGCCTAAAAGAAAAAAATTTCATTTTAAAAAGCCCGCACTGAGGTGAACACGTAATAACGCTGGCACGTCATTATTGGAGCTGGGGCATAGAGACTGTATACAGGAGACGGAGCGACGGGTATAAGCTTTGGGAGCATTTTCCGAGCTCGTATCTCCGCACTAAGAGTCTTCTGGCGATGTCGCCCCTAGCGGTGGTCACCCGCGTCAAACTTAGATTACCGGCGGGTCCCTACCAGCGAGTTACCATATGCCCAGTGTATATCAAAATATTGATTGTAAATAATCAATGCAAAAAAATATCAGTTTTGGCATCTACTTTCGGACACCATGAATAATTAATCACAAGCACTTAATCCTAAACCCCTATGGGGATCAATGAACATATGTGACATTCAAAGAAACGTAGGTACTCTGTTAGAATAGCTACGCGGGCTAAGGCGCGCATCTTTTTTTTAGTGCGCTCGAAAGTATTCAGGTTCAAATCCAGTCGAATATATTTTTTTTTAACATAAACTTCATCTTATTATTGTTCTAGAAATCATTTCAATATGATTAAATTAAAAAACCATTTCTTTTCATATATTTATTGCCAAGTAAAACTCCATTTACTTTTTATTTATATAAATTAGTCGGTACGTTGTTTGCACTTCTAAAAATCATTAATAATGAAATGATCAAAGTTTACTTTTTGTTAATTGTGTTAATTAATTAAATATCAAAATATTATTAAATTATGTATTATTCTTCAGTAATCAGTTTTGAATTAGTTTTTATTGAAAAATTCTAAATTTATTTGCTAAGTACATATTTATATAGACAAGTTTTCATATCGACAAAGGATATTTATATTTACATAATTTACAACTTACAAATATTTACTATTATAAAAACCTCTTTCAGAACATTTTACATATATACAAAAATATATACTTTCCATACGAACATTCACACAGGCATATACATATTTACATTGACGCATTGACACGCACTCGAAAACTAAATATACAGAAAATATTACTCAATATTATGCTTTGCATTTTTTCGTAAATCTTTGACTTTCTTCTTGGCAGCACTATGCATAATATTATGTCGGTTGCAAGCCATTTTTCCTCGCCTTTCTAAATAATATGTAATAAACTTAAATGTTAGATTTTCAGTATGCTCTCTACACCCTACTAAAACTAATGAATTAGTCTCGACTATGTGGCAAACAATTCGGAAAATCAAGTCCCTACATATTCCACTTTTTTTACCAATCATGTAAGTCACCGAGTTTTCAACCATCTTGATCAATTCAAAAATGCCGTCGCTTGATCGTACTAAGCCGCCAAAACGTTCCCTTGCATTTGTAAGTTGGTGTCGTGCTGCATCGCTCGAGAATGACTCCAAATGCAAGTTACAGTTTTGGCAACTGTTCCTTTTAACGATTTCTCGAACAACCCAGCCAGCAACCTCAGAAATCAACCGGTCGTCTGTATTTGCAATGTCGTAGATGTGGTCCGCCTCAATGATTGTTTGATTGGGCGAATCTTCGTACGTTGTTATCCACATCGAAAGAGTCTTGAGCAACTCATTCTTATTCTCTAATTGCAATCCTCTAGACTCTTTTGAGTTAACCAAAACTTTCAACACATCTCCTTTAACAACATTGCTTCCTTTTGGTGATTTTATCAATCCATAGGTACAGAAGACTCTAAAAAGGCAAGCAAATAAAATTGGATCTGGATTGTCGTGTGACCCTGCAGCAATTCTTAAGATGCTAAAAAGTCTCTGAAAAATCAATACAAATATATAATTTACAATAAAGTCATAAAGTTCTTTTTTAACACTGTATATATTTACCTCGATTATTTATCTGAGCATAATTTATTGGTCAACAGATAGTCATATCCACACTGACTGTGTAAATAGTCGAGTAATTTTAATGTTGACTTCAAGGTTACTCTATAAAACCTGTGTAGGTGTTACTGGTCAGTGGAAATTTCATCTTATTTTTTTGTGCTCCTGTTTTCCATTCATTCAAATACAAAATGAATGTAACAATCGCCTAAAACAGAACAGTACATATGAATGTAAAAAAAAGTTAGTAAATTAAAAAAAAAGAAAAATGTTTCATATTTACTTTTCGTGCTGCGCAATTTTGATAGTGCATCTTTTGTAGTCCGAGCTCTCATCGCATCTATAAGGGCTTTCATCCTTTTTATGAAAGCAATAGTTGCACCAGTCTTCTAAGCGGCCATGAGCTTTTTCATCATTTTTTACATTTCCATGGCCAAGTTCTGAAAAAACCTGTTTAAATTTTATGTTACAATTGAAGTAATGCAAATTGAAGTAAGGAAAAAATATATTAAATAGCATAATCATTTAAACTTACTTGCAATGCCATAAGGACATTCATTGTCATATAACCTTTTGGGTTAAGATGATCAGGCGTCAAAAAATATGCACATTTCAAATTAAATTGCAAATGTGATTCGCAGTCGATGACAGCTTCCCAGTGAACTTTTTTAACCATGCTATCGGGTGTCTGAAAAGCAAAAATGATAATTTTTGTATTCAAGATATTGATTTTCATACTTGACTGTCATATGAAAAAAAAACTTACCCAAAATTCTAGAGCTTTCATAATTTGTGTGCGTAAATTTTTCCACAAGTGCGATTGGTCTGAGATAAACCACAACCTTCTCGATAAAGCGACGGGATGAGTACAACTCACGTTCTCTTCGTTCACTCCATGGTTTGTTCATACTTTCCTCTTGAGGTGGGCTGCATCCATTCCGACTGCATCGACCATCAGACCAGTTTATTCAATCAGTTCTATACCTTTCATTCATATATTATCCAAGATATTAGCTGTGGTTTTGCTGGCAGCAAAAGCGGCGATTGGCTGGAAAAGTAAATTGCAGTATAGTATAAAAGTATCTTTGGAAATTTTCTTTTACAAATCACACATAAAAAAAATTTTTACCTGAGCCCATCCTCCACGAAATGGAACGAATAGTTGATGATAGAGCTGACTTTCCGTTGGCATTGCAGTTCTTCGACACTTCAGATCGCCTAGAAAATAATTTTATTCTAAGTAAAACTACTTTTATTATTATTTCATCGAATGTACTTGAAAGCTTACTTTTGCTCCGAGATGAAAGTACCGATGCACAAATTTTGCTTTTCTACATATTCAAGTAAAGCAGAAAGATCATCAAACGAATATATAGACTTTATATTTGAAAAGTTGACCAACTTTGTTTTGTCACGTAGGAAAATCTGTAAATAAAATGAAAGAAAAATTGTAAGAAAAATATTGATTCAACAAAAGATTGGAAATAAAATAACTCACCATCACTTTTTTGTCTGCCTGCAATTGTACGTAACAGCGAACTTCGAAAGTATCGAAATCGATAAGGGTAAAAAATACGTCGCCATTTTTTTTCGTCCAAGTCCAGTTTTGTTTTAACTCTGATTTCTCAAATACTTCATCTAAATTTAGGGTACTACTTTCTTCAGTATTTTCCAAGTGGCTGATGATCGTATTGAAGTTACCAACAGAGTTCACCTGTAAAAATATAATTTTAAGTAAACGATGTACTTTTAATTTTTTCTAAATAAAGTAGACGCAATTATTAGTCCAAGCTTCATTTTTGCAGGACGCGACTATATGAACGCGAGCTTTCACGATTGCCGAGCGCGCGAGAGAAACCCCTCACCACCGCTCCCCGGCCAGTAGCTTTTCTCATGCTCGAATTAAAACTGAATTATGATTGTATAACAGGCAAAATATGCAGAGCCTTGTTATCTAACAATAAAATGTAAAATATTAACAATCGAACGTCATTGGTCCGATTTCTTAATTTTCATTGTAATAACAATAATGATTTTAAAAAAACTTAACTCGGCTGCTATTGGTCCAAAATAAAAATTTTTTTTCTTCAAAATATTCGCCTTTAATCCAGCTACAATAATTTCCAAAAAAGAAATTTCTAACATGCATAGGAAACGAGAAAATCTAATTGTTTATACAAAAAAAGTGCATTTTTTTAAGTCAAAAATAAGGGGTTGAAAGTTATTTTTTGCATTCGCCCCTAATTATTTATTAAAATTGACGTTTTGACGAAGAGATTGAGTCCTTTTGCTACTCGATACCTTCGACCATCAAAAAGTTACAGCCACGTACTTTCGGCATCTCTTACTTAACTAATAACAATAAATCAATGACTAATGAAAATATATAATCGTGTGAGGGTTCATTTTTTTTTTAAATCGCAAGAGCTTTCTTTTAAAATTGATAAATATTAAAAAAAAACATTTTTGAAATTCGATATACTAGAAATGGTCTTTTTCGAGGGTTTTTGCCACTTTTTACAATAACTAACTATCGAAAATAATTGTGCGACGGCTCTAATTATAGCTTTTACAATTGTCTATAACTTTTATCAACAACTTTTTCCGGTAAAATGCATACCGTGGCTTGCAGATTGGAAAAACCTGTTTTCGTAAACTTTGAACTCTTATAAATAATTTTTGATACAAAAACTCGAGTTGCATTTTATATAGGTTTGCTATGTATATCATTCTCAAGCGATTTAAGTCGGTTTGATCCTAATTTTTGCACGAAAATTTCCCTCTTGTTTGGACTATATGAATTCATACGTAAAACTCACTTCATTAAAAATTGGATCGACTTTAACCATTTCATTTTGTTCGGAGTTATTTTTATCCTCGATTTCCATTGTTAAGTCTTCATTATTGCAAATGCTTTTATAAATATTATTATAAGGAAATATTGTTCCTTTCATCTGCCAGTTTCTTTTTCGTTCTGCAATACTCCTTTTCTCGAGCCCGTCTTCCTGGATACCAGAATAACATAAGTTAAAAATGTGAAATAATTGGACATGCTTCTTTTTAAAGCACGACATTGAATTACATTAAAAAATAAAAGTAAAAAGTAATACTTAGATTTTTTTTCAAAAAATAAAAATAAAACTTTATTGCTAATTAGTAGATGATAGTACTTACGTCATCATGATCAAGCATGTCTCGAAGGGGACAAGCATTTTTTTTCAAATTTTTTCAAAACAAACCATTCGTTATTTATACGAAAAATATCATCAGATTTCAGCAAATCTGCATATTCGAAATGTAACTCGCACACCTTACTATTATCGTTCAATTCTATGCGTAGTATTGTTGACCACTGACTCCGATGTAGTGCATTCTATGGAAACAACAAAATTTGTATGTACAACTGCCTATAAAATTCACTAAGTGATTAAAAAAAAGGAATTTTCTTTGCATACCTTTGGTGCCTTGAATATAGAACATTTTCGAACACCATCGGCAGCCCTCTGTTTGATATCTTCGGTTGATCCACTCTTGCAACCTGGTACGACACAAACTCTCACCATTGTTTAAGTCACGATAAAAACGAATACGCGTTTAAACAAAAATACTAGTAATATTGAACTGTTTTCTAGAAAACACGAAACTGTCACGAAGGTTTTTGCTCTGAAGCGTTTGTTGGTCAACGTTAGACTGAAGAGCGACGCCAAAAAATCTTATTTCCGTATTAAAAGTGAAAGTTAAAGGGTACAAGTGTAATAAAATTTTACAGGACAGTGCCACTAAGTCTATGCAAACAGGGCGAGAGAAAGAGTGATCGGGCGATGGAGGGTAGGGCAATTAGCCGCTATTGCTAACGGTGTGCTTGAAGGGCGCAAAAGTTTGACCAAAATGGATCCAGAATCTGTTAACGTAGAAAGTTTCTGTACTCCTTAGACATCAAAAATTAGTTAGATTTAAAATCCTAGCTGCTCCTTTTCGCGAGGTATGCACATTTTTTAATTTTTCACGTAATAACTTGTACTAGGACGCTTACATTGTTGATTATTAGATCTTATAACGTCTATTCAATCGGAATTTGAATGAAAAGCTTCATCGCTTTTCACAAAAAAGTAGTTTGTAATAAACTACCGCTAGATAACGTATGTAAAATTACAACTCGTAGTAAAAATAAAAGACCATAAGATACACATAAGAGAAGTGAAAATTGATAATTGAACTACGAAATTAGAAATTTCAAGGCTGAGCGGAGGACTCTTCAAATCGCTGCAAGCTACAACTGATTTATTTTTTATTACTTTGTAACTCAATAATCACCGCTATTATAATTATATTCTGTCTTTAATTATTTTTCAATATGAGTCACGGTCGTAAGTGTACTCATGATGAGAATAGGAATAAAATATGCGCTCCGTGTGGTAGGAAACTTGTCTTTGGTAAAATCAAGCCCAAAAAGTTTCTGATAAATGATAAAATGACAAATCTCATAAAAAATATGTTTCAGAAGATTTTTATGTGAATAATGAAAAATATCCTTTAGACATTTGTAGGTCATGCTATCTAACTCTTCTTGATTTTGAAAAAAATATTTACAATAGGCAAATACAAATAATGCCAGAATATAACAAGATAGTATTGCCAAAAGACACACGATTGATAAAAGACCCTCGTAATTGTTTCATATGCAGCACTGCTACTTCTTTTAGGCACGAAAAAGTAAAAAAAGTTAAAGGTAATTTCGGATAATTGCAACTTAACATAGACGTTTTAGGCCATTGTAAAGATGGTAAAGAGTCTATAGAGAAAATTAAGGATTCAAATCCATCAGGGAACAATAAGAAAAGTTCAGATATGATCAAACTATGTAGTAAATGTTTTCAACAAGTAGAAAAAGGTATAAGTCATAATTGTAAGAGCCCGAAAGAAAATTTATTGAAACTAGTTAAAAAAACTTCTGACAAAAATAAAAAACAAGTTGTTAGTTCCATTATAAGAAGTAAATGTGATTCTACCATTAAAAGCAATGAAAAAGTTCAAAGTGTAACATTAGCGACGGGTGGTCGTAAACGAAAACTTGTTTGAAGCATTAAAAAACCATTATCCTATAGTAAAGAAAATTGGGATAATTTTCGAGTTAAACTTGGAGCTTCACATAATCAAATGAGAAAAATCACAAATTTTTTACGGTGCAATGTAGATAGAAAGTCTGTACCTAAAAATTATAATCAGCATAATATCTCGCAAAAATCGGAAACATTGAAAGAAATTTATAAAATAGGTATATACAATTTTGACTGCGAAAACGCATCACAGAAACAACAACGGCCTGTCGTCTATGCTGACGCTGAAGAAATACGTGATGCTGTTAGCCATTTGTTGGCATTACGTAATATGTATACGCAGGAGAAAACATGAATAGAAATTGGTTTTTAAATTCAATCATATCGAAATGATTTCTTGAACAATAATACATAATTTAATAATATTTTGATATTTAATTAATTAACACAATTAACAAAAAGTAAATTTTGATCATTTCATTATTAATGATTTTTAGAAGTGCAAACAACGTACCGACTAATTTATATAAATAAAAAGTGAATGGAGTTTTACTTGGCAATAAATATATGAAAAGAAATGGTTTTTTAATTTAATCATATTGAAATGATTTCTAGAACAATAATAAGATGAAGTTTTTGTTAAAAAAAAAATATATATTCGGCTGGATTTGAACCTGAATACTTTAGAGCGCACTATAAAAAAGATGCATGCCTTAGCCCGCATAGCTATCCTAACACAGTATTTACGTTTCTTTGAATGTCGCATATGTTCATTGATCCCCGTAGGGGCTTAGGATTAAGTGCTTGTGATTAATTATTCATGGTGTCCGAAAGTAGATGCCAAAACTGATATTTTTTTTGCATTGACTATATATTTACAATCAATATTTTGATATACACTGGGCATATGGTAACTCGCTGGTAGGGACCCGCCGGTAATCTGAGTTTGACGCGGGTGACCGCCGCCAGGGGCGACACCGCCAGAAGGCTCTTAGTGCGGAGATACCAGCTCCCAAAAATTAACATGGAGGAGATACGGGCGCTTCGTCTCCTGTATGTAGTCTCCATGAGCTGGGATTATATTAAGATGCAAGAATCCGGTTGCGCAGTTGTAGTATAAAGCTTTTGCGCAACCGGATACATTTATATCAATAGCACCACCCCCCTTACCCCAGCCTGCAAAGTGTAATAGACAGTTAAAAAGAAATTCTATTCAAAACATCTCTAATTAAACTTAACCCTCCAAAAATGCTCATTATTTTAATTGAACCCCTTCAGTTACCCAAAAAAAATTAAAAACTATGATAATTTTTTCGTTTTTTGCAACTGCGATATCTTTAGTACTACTTAATATTTTTGCAAAGAAACAAGGCAAAAAAATTGAACCCTTGCTCGTTTTAATTGTACCCCTCTTACTTTTTCAAGATTATTAATATATATGTCAAAAACAACAATCTAATTTTATTGTATGTTCTTTCCAAATGATGGGTTAACGCGCGTGCGCGATATTATATATTGCGCCAATCATGGTTTTTAATTTGTTGTTGGACAACTGAAGGGGTTCAATTAAAATAATGAGCATTTTTGGAGGGTTTAATTAGAGATATTTCAAATGATATTTTTTTTTCACTGTCCATTACACTTTGCAGGCTGGAGTAAGGGGGATAATAGCACCTCAGCATGACCATGGAGACACGTTATACAGTCTCCATAAGCGTGACATAACATACGCTAAACGTCTTTAACTTGCGATCCGCGAAATTTGAAAACGAAATGAAGTGACGTTGATTGAGCATCAGTGGAATTAAACGAGGTTAGGTAGACGTTTTCTTCTTGCAAGTTGCACAATTCGTGCTAGGGTAACACAGCTACATTTTGTTTTGGTAGTTAGCTGCTCTCTCAAAATGATTCAGGTTTACTATGAATTGACCAAATTAATAAGAAATGCATAGGTAAATCTGTAAAAAATATATATCAAGCAATAAAAATTAAGAAATTGTTAAGCCTTGTTACCTCGAACTGTCAGATAAGTATAATATTATGTATATTTTATTTCTCACGTGGAACGCTGCAGAGGTAAACTAAGTACCTGTACGCATTAGTCTTGGTTCCCTATAGTCATGAATATGCAGACTCACCTTCTCTATCATTTTTTTAAATGATGTAGGAGGATAAAGTTGAACACAATCATGACTGGACCTACAGTTTAAGGTGGAATCCGAACCACCAGAATCACAGTAACACACATATGAAAATTTCATTTCTGAAAATCTTCACATATCCGTAATTAATAGACTATTATTAACATCGTTAACAAGTATGATGCAGTTGTCTCTAAACGCGGTGGTACTGTTAGAGATTAGGAGGGAGATCACTAATTTCGGGAATTCGGAAATTCGTTGAAGGTATGCTTGGGTTTGGGTGTGCGTTGGATTTTGTTCGGGCAATCCTAGCGGCTACTGGTGGAACGATATGGCAATCTAGCAAAAAGGGGCAGGAGATCGACAATCGAGTTCGCCAACTGCGGGGAAAAGGTGAGATATAAGTAAGAGGTGGAGGGGGAAACCCGGACAGAAGCGAAGGATGAATGTGTGGCGATCTCGTGGTCCACCCACCCTCTCTAGATAGTGTCGGCCTATCACAAGAGGCCGGAAATTCGCTCATTGAATATATAAGCTCACATAACGGCCCGAACATTCTGAACGTATGAAGCAGATATTACCGGCCGTCGTGTCTCACTGACAAAGTACATTCGGTATCCCATAACACCGAGACGAAACTCTTCTGCCTTACCAACCTCATTCTTTTTCCCACCTCACGAGTGTAAGCCTATAAGGGGTGAAAACCATTTAGAACGTCGAAATTGAGCGGATTTTCATGAATTTTTTTGAACGGGAAGAAAAGAATAGATCTTGTTGAAATTTGTTACAGTTTATTAGACTTATTTTAAAGAATATTTTACATTTATTTAAATATAAAAATATTGAAAATTTACGGAGATATTCCATCACGAACCTACATAATCGCAGAGGCATTTTTTTTATAGTACCAAATGTAGCGCCGTGAAAAAAGATCTGAAACCGGAATACAAAAAGGTACGATCAGTACATGCAGTCACTCGACAAACCTAATTATTTGATAATAAGTTAAAAATTTGTAACGGAGAATTCCGGCCGTACCCGTCTGGGTTGCTCGCAACCGTCCGTACAAATTATTTATTCGGGGATTCGGGAAGCAAAAGACGTTCCCACGACTGAATAACGCGTCGAGCATAAACACGTTAAACGCACAGATTCGAAGTCGGGATGAGGAGTGATACAGCGGCGAATAAACACAACAGCGGATTAATACACTAGTCGTTTAATTGTCAACAATCAATTACAATACGGCGACCTCGGACTTATACACTACGAGCGGCACAATAACAAACGCGAACGCGAAGGTGAATCGATGGCTGGTCAGCCTGCCAATTCCCTTGTAAAAACTAAATATTATAACAATATATGCCCGACAAACACTTTCCGCCGATAGTCTACCAACGGGTAGCCAGCAGATCTGCCGTGCTACCAGCCATAAGCTGGCGCCCAAACATGCAAGAAAGAGAGACAATTGCGAGGACATTTGCAAAGAGGACATTTGCGAGAGCTAAACGGACGAGATCGGCCTAGCCGAGATTCTCCGTCACAGCCCCCCCGAAGCAACCGATCCTTTCCATAGGGTCGGGGGCTGTCTCCCGCTCTCGCCATGGCTGGGCCTTTCCGTTGGCCACGAGTGAGCTGTCTGATAGCGATGAAATCAGATGATCAAAACCCACCACCAAAGGAAAAACCCAAAACTAAAACCAAAACCAGACGACCTTACAACACGAAAACAACGACCCCGAAAGAGAAACACCACTTCTTCGAACTAGCCCGACACCTTCCTCGATGGGCAACCCACTGCGAGGAAACGCTCGCGGGCACTGCCTCACACGAGTGGCGCCTATGGCACTCAAACAATCTCACGCGTTTCCTAGCCTCACACCCTTAGGTCGAGTTAGTCGTGCCTGAACCCTGCAGCCCACTGAAAACTATCGTTGAGAGCGTTGGATTTCCACTCCCAGTGGACCGGCAACCGACCAGACAAGAAGTTCTCGGGGTACAGGGGAGCACCGGTCTCAGGTCGCGATTTCATCACGAACGTGCGGAAAAAGCGATCCTGCAGAACGACTAGCTTCCCTTCCGTATTCAAGCCCTCCTGGATCATCACCTCGGTCAATTGTTGTGGCGACATCCTCAAGATCCGTGCCCGCAAATGCTGAAGCTCCGGCTGCCTCGACAGGTGCCGTATAAAAAGCTCCGGCTTCCTTGGATTTTACGGCACCTTGATCCGTCTTCTGGGGTGGGGGGGGGGGGGGGGTTCAACGCGTCAACCAACCCACAAATCTCGGAAAAACAATCTAAAAATCCTAAAATCTACTACCCCGCAGGGTAGGCCTTCCTTTAGCTCCAGTAGTACCCGCTCGACCCTGTACAGTAGTGCCCTAGTCACCACGCACCGCAATGACACGTCCCAGTCGACAACCAGGCTCAGACTCCACTGCGCACGCGCTTGAGCCGCTTGCGCATACCTTAGCGCAGGCTGTTACCTACTCAGCCTCCTGCGCACTCACCGCGTACGCGCCCGTCCAGCCGCCGTAGACTGAGATACTGCACACCGCAACGGCTGCACCACACAACTGTGGCGAACGCGACGAACAGCCGAATTCCGCGTTCTCGTGTGAAGTTGCCGTTGCAGCGCATTTTTTTGTTATTTGTACATCATTTAGTTTTCTCTACATTTTTTCTTGAGTCGCAATTCTGACAGCTAACTGAATAGCAACAAAATGAATATTTATTATCAAAGTCTCGAGTACTCAATCATTCTCCTCATTGGTGACCCCGACTACAAAAAATAAATACTAAAAAGAAGAAAAATGGTATTGCCACGTGATGACGAGGTTGAAGCAGCCAACTTTCGTGCGCAACTCGATCAACTTCGTGCCGACAACGAGCGACTCATTCAGCAACTCGCCCAACAGCAGCAGCAACAACAGCAGCAGCAGCAGCAGAATGGAGCGCTTGCAGCAGGCCTCACAGCAAGCGGTGCGCTCGCCCAGGCTAACCTCATCCCCGCGCCAGCAGTTCATCGGGTTACTGTCAAGCTACCACCATTTTGGTCCGATCGACCAAGCATGTGTTGTTGCGCAAGCGGATTCCCAATTCTTCATCTCAAACATCCACAACGAAGTAACGAAATTTCATTATGTTGTTTCGCAATTGGAAACGCGCGTTGCTGTGGAAGTCGAAGATATCATTAGCAATCCTCCTAACGAGACTCCATACACATATTTACGCAGCAAACTCATTGAGCGTCTGTCTGCTTCAGAAGAGCAGCGTGTGAAGCGTCTGATCAGTGAGGAGGAACTTGGCGACCGTAAACCTTCGCAGTTCCTTCGCTATCTTCGCACGCTCATTGGCACGACGATCATTCCGGATAACCTATTGCGTCAATTTTGGCTCCAGCGCCTTCCGTCTTACGTCCAGGCGATCATCACTGCGCAAATAACTGCCCAACCTGCTTTGACCCTCGATAATCAATCTGATATCGCTGACAAAATTATCGAGGTATCACCGGCAACTCCTCTATCCATCAGAGCTGCATCGTCGTCAACTTCCGTCGAGCAAGAGTCGTCGCATAGCGCGCTGATTTGCGCCATCGAGTCTCTGACCAAACAAGTCACAGAGCTTTCGACGCGTGATTCTCACAGAAATAAGAATCGCAGCAACAGTCGTGGACGACATCAACGCAGCCAGTCTAGGCAAGACTTGGGCTCGGATTCTTCACGCCTCTGCTGGTATCATCACAAGTTCCAGGAAAGGGCGAAGAAATGCATTACTCCATGCAGTTGGAAGCCGGGAAACGCCAACGGCAGTTCGTAAGGACGACGTCGAACTGTTTGTCTCCTGGGAGCCGTCTCTTCGTCACAGATCGGACTTCCAAACGCAACTTCTTGGTCGACACCGGTTCCGACATTTGCTGCTATCCTCGTCGTCTCATCCCCGCACGTCTTTCCGTTACCAATTTCGATTTGAGCGCAGCGAATGGCAGTAAGATTAAGACTTACGGTTTTTATCCAGTTAACCTCGATTTTTGTTTACACAGGGAATTCAAATGGAAGTTTGTTATCGCCGACGTGGATGTCCCAATCATCGGGTCTGATTTCCTGTCGCACTTTCATTTGCTTCCTGATTGTCAAGCAAAACTGCTTATCGATGGTACCACCGGCTTACGAGCGGCCGCACACATTCAGCAGATTTTTCAGCTTAGTGTGAAAACTGTCGACATATTTGTTTCACCCGAATTTTCAGCTATCCTTGCTGAATTTCCCGATCTAACTCGTCCTTGTTGTAGGCATCGCGAAATTAAGCACAACACTGTCCATTACATTCGGACTACTCCGGGCCCGCCTGTTGCTAACGCCCCTCGACGTCTGGCTCCGGACAAACTCAAGATTGCAAAAAAACAATTCGACGACATGATCGATTCTGGCATTGCTCGTCCTTCCGAAAGCTCTTGGTCATCAGCCTTACATTTAGCTCCAAAAGGCAAGTCTGACTGGAGTCCTTGTGGCGATTATCGACAACTCAATAGTCGAACGATTCCGGATCGTTATCCTGTCCGTCACATCCACGACTTTACCTGCAATTTAGACGGTTGTATTATCTTCTCAAAAATCGATCTTGTTAAGGCTTATAATCAAATCCCTATTTTTAAAGACGACATCTGCAAGACAGCCATTATTACACCGTTCGGTCTTTTCGAATTTCTTTACATGATGTTCGGTCTTCGAAATGCTGGTCAAATCTTTCAGCGCTTTATGGATGAAGTTCTCCGTGGTTTAGACTTTTGCTACGACTACATCGACGATATCTTGGTTTTCTCTCGTTCTATCGAAGAACACAAACGTCATCTACGTATTCTCTTCGATCGTCTTTCTCGTTACGGGCTCGTCATGAACATTTCCAAGTGTACATTTGGTGTGCCGGAACTCGATTTTCTTGGTTATTCCGTAACTGGTGCCGGTATCAAAGCTCCTCAAGAACGCATCCCTGCCATCCAAGAGTTTACTCTACCACAGACAGCAGAAGGCTTACGTCGTTTCCTTGGTATGATGGATTTTTATCCTAGATTCATTCCTCACGCATCTCAATTTGAAGCTCCCCTTCATGACGCCATCAGCAAACCGTTACTCAACGGTTCGCAAAAGGTTTCGTGGACTACCGAGCTCGAAAATGCATTTCAAGCTTGCAAAGACTGCCTCTCCTCGGCAACTCTTTTGGTCCATCCTCGACTTGGTGTACCTTTAGGTCTCTTTACCGATGTTTCAAACTTTGCTTTTGGTGGATGTCTTCAGCAATTTGTTGATGATTCTTGGCAGCCTCTCGCATTTTTCTCCAAGAAATTGACCGCTAAGCAGACAAAATTACCGGCTTACTACCGGGAACTTCTTGCTATTTACGAGTCTACACAACATTTTCGACATTTTCTTGAAGGTCATCATTTTACTATTTTTACCGACCACAAGCCATTGATCTACGTTTTCCAGCAAAAACGCGATAAGTTACCTCCTGTTCAGCGAAATCAGATCGCTTTTATTTCTCAATTCACTACGGATATCCAGCATATCAGTGGGACGAAGAACATTGTAGCAGACACTCTCTCTCGCGTCGAGGCAATCTCTAAACCATTGGATTACGAAGCACTGGCGAAAGTTCAAGAAAACGATGAAGAGCTCAAGACTTTTCTCAACCAACCTACTTCTCTTCAACTCAAGAAGATTGAAATTCTTGGATCCCGTACATCTGTATACTGTGACGTGTCTACCGGTAGGTCAAGACCTTTTATCTCGGCTCCGATTCGTCGTCAGGTTTTCGAGCAGCTCCACAACTTAAGCCATCCTGGTGCCGATACGACCGTTAAACTCGTTAGTGATCGCTTTGTTTGGCCTTCCTTGCGAAAGAATTGTCGCAACTGGGCTCGAGCCTGTTTGGATTGTCAGCGCTCTAAGATTTCACGCCACGTGAAATCGCCTATTGGCACTTTCGATCTTCCATCTCATCGCTTTTCGCACGTACACGTCGATCTCATTGGTCCTTTACCTCTCGTTCGCTCTTTTAGGTATTGCTTAACAATCGTCGATCGTTTCACTCGATGGCCCGAAGTGTACCCTCTTCAGAGCATCACTGCTGAATCCGTCGCTGAGGCTTTCCTCAATTGTTGGATTTCTCGTTTTGGCTGTCCTCAAATCGTAACATCCGACAGGGGCTCACAGTTCACATCATTTTTGTTTCGTGTTTTCAAGGATTATTTCGGAATCAAGCACAAGCACACCACCAGTTGGCATCCTTCAGCCAACGGGCAGGTCGAGTGTCTTCATCGACCTCTCAAGGCTGCAATTATGGCTCATGCTGACGTCGACTGGGTTGAAGCTCTTCCGCTTGTCCTCCTTGGTATTCGTTCCGCATTCAAGGTCGATATAGGGTCTTCTTCTGCTGAACTTGTCTACGGCGAACCTCTGCGTCTCCCAGGAGAGATGTTGACAGCCCAAGCTCCAAATCCTGAAGATATGCCAGTTTTCCTTGCCGCTCTTCGAGAGCACATGGCTCGCCTCAGACCGACGTCAGCATCAAGGCATTCTAAACCAGGAACTTTCGTCTTCAAGGAACTCGAGCGCTGTACGCATGTATTTCTGCGCGAAGGGCCTGAACGACGATCTCTTCAGCAACCATATCGAGGACCATACGAAATAATCGACAGAAATGACAAAAACATGACTCTCAAAATTAACAATATACCCAACACAGTTACTATTGACAGAGTTGTCCCAGCTTTTATTTTGAACGACGATGAACCACCTCCACCACCTGCATCTACGCCTACACTTGTTGCAATGCCACCTCCAACTCATCCGCCTCCATTAACGCCACCGCCCGTACCACCATCATCAAAGCCTGAAGTCACAACCCGTTCTGGAAGGTGAGTTCGACTTCCGGTCCGTTTTCAAACCTGATCATCATCACTTCGCAAGGGGGTAGTGTGGCGAACGCGACGAACAGCCGAATTCCGCGTTCTCGTGTGAAGTTGCCGTTGCAGCGCATTTTTTTGTTATTTGTACATCATTTAGTTTTCTCTACATTTTTTCTTGAGTCGCAATTCTGACAGCTAACTGAATAGCAACAAAATAAATATTTATTATCAAAGTCTCGAGTACTCAATCATTCTCCTCACAACTATGCGAGCTCAAAGTGCCCCTGCACTCAGGCAACCACGATACACTTCGGTTACCTAGTGAAGCTCACCACCACCCTAGGAGAAAAACCCGTCCTCACGACGATGCCGCGCCCACGCATACGAATCGCGATCGTACAATCCCCTGATCATCCGACTCAATCGCGTGTCCGAACAACCGTCACTCCTCAATCGAACTTCATCCACAAAATCTTATGCGCGTCGTGAAATTCCCCACAAGGGATGCCATGTAACGGTAGGAAATATAAATAAGTAAATTACAAAATAATCGAAATAAACAAAATCAGTAGAAAATACAAAATAAAAGAAACTATAAAATAAAAGAAGATTGCGCCGCGTACAAACAATAACCGCCCGAACAAAACAAGCGCGACCTCGCAATCGGCAGAGCTGCCGAACTGCGAGGTGTCTATTCGGCGCCTCGGATAGAGAGAGAGAGAGAGAAAGAGAAACACTGCACCGACCTTGTCTCGAGTCGACTTCGACTCTCTGCCGGCGTCTTTGACCCTGTCGAAGGCGGAATATTCTGGAAAAGAAAACAAAAGCATGCAGCTAGGTCTTTCCTAGGTCCTTCGGCTTCTCGAATGTTCTCTCGGTGAGGCTGGTGTTATTGTTGCTGTTCTTGTTACTCCGGTTGGCGTTGTTAGTGATGTTTTTGTTGTTGTCCCCGTCCTCGTTGTTAGTGATGTTATTGTTGTATTCCTGTTATCGTTGTTACACTCGCTATCGTTGTTATTGTTGTTATTACTGTTATTGTTGTTAACGTGTTGGCGTGTTGGTGAGTTGGTGACCCCTGGACGTGACTGTATGTGTGTGTGTATGTGTATCCGTGTTGGCCCGTATCTCGCCTCACGCTCAAGATCGGCAAACAAGTTTCGCTCACCACTTCTAAGATGGCCGCACGCGCGTACACTCCCGCGTCACCTCGTCGGTCGCCCACATGCACCGGTGCCGGTTCCGCTACTTCCACAGACTGCTCTTCGACTACACAAAGCTCCGCACACCGGCCATGTACTTCCAAAGTCACATCGTCGGCGAGGGCGCGGGAACTCGTAAATCACAATTCGAGTAGGCGAAAAATCAACTGAAAACTCGTGTGCGCGCAGCGGACCGTGCGGCTGCTCAACAGGTACTGCCCGTTCCTCACCAAGCCAGCGAGATGTGCGCGCAGGTCTGCCGACGCCTCGCTGGCTTTCGCCTATCTTCTGTCTCTCTCTCTCTCCCTCTTTCACTATGCTCTCTACGTCGACTCTCTCCGACTCGCTGCCGTCGCCGTCGCACCTCAAGAAAGAACAAAAAAAAAAGAAAGAAACGGAGCGATTAGAGTGTGCTCAACTAGTGCACACTCCCAGCTCGTCAAAACGCACGGGGAATCAGTGAGAGCCCGACGGAGAGCAACAGTTGACCCGTGATTCTCCGTCACAAATTATAAAAATGACAGACATAAAATAAAAAATGCCGATATTTTCGAAAAAAATTTTCTTCTTCGCCGATAATAAAAAATTGTTAATTTTGAGAAACTTCTAATATTTTTAGGTTTACCTAGTATTTTAACCCTTTTCCTCCCAAATAACACAAATTTTTTCTTAACTTTCATCCTCATATTTTTTAATGAAAAAGTCGTATTAAAAATTTATCAAGCATCACATCTTGTAGATTTTGACCTCCTCTTTCGAATGCCGTTGACAAAATTTACCTAAATTGTAAGCCGGAAATGTTATAGGCCGGTTTTCCGGAAAATTCACAAATTTTTTCTAAAAAAAGTATATTTTGAAATGGAAAAAGTTTCCACACACCATTGGAAACACTGTTATCGATGTTATAGATGTCTTTTCTTTCAAATGCCATTGGATTTTGTCCGAAATTCAAAATGGCTAATACAAAATGGGGTTCGAAAGGAAAAATTTTTTTTTCAAACTTGACGAATTTTTTTCTCCAAAACTATCAAGTTTAGTGAAAAATTTCTAAGAACAAAAATGTCTTAAAATTAGTCTAGAAATACTCTCAAATTTTTTCAGATTTTTTTACAGCGAATTTGGAAATTTCGATTTTCCGATTTTCCACGAATTCGAAAATTAACTCTCTCGCCTAAAGTCCTATCGCGTCGCGATCAGGAAAATCGACTTTTAGTGAGGGTAGCAAAAAAAAATAATTGTTAGACTTGAAATTTTTTTAAATTTTGTGAAACCAATTTAAAAAAAATGTATACTAGGAATAAAATTGATTAATTTTACTCAAAAACTATTGACTCAATAAAAAAATTCATAATAAAAGAGTCTTAAAATTTACCAAGGAGTACTCTCAATTTTTTTCAGAATTTTCCGAGTTAATTTTCGAATTCGTGGAAAATCGAAATTTCCAAATTCGCTGTAAAAAAATCTGAAAAAATTTGAGAGTATTTCTTGACTAATTTTAAGACATTTTTGTTCTTAGAAATTTTTCACTAAACTTGATAGTTTTGGAGGAAAAAATTCGTCAAGTTTGAAAAAAAAATTTTTCCTTTCGAACGCCATTTTGTGTTCGCCATTTTGAATTTCGGAAAAAAACCAACGGCATTTGAAAGAAAAGACATCTGTGGTGTCTCGCACGAGGCCGCTACTCACACCACTTGGTCGCCTGCGCCGCCCGCAGCGCTGACAGCCAAGCAGCGGGGAAGTAGCTGCGGTGGCGCTCAGGCGCTGGAGGGGAAACCAAGCTCATTACCGATCGGAGCAATTGCTCCTTCTTCTCTTCCTGGACGCCGAGCAGTCAAGTCTCTCGCGTCGCTATAAATTGATTTATTACGATTGCCACGCGGCAAATTCGTAGTTTCGCTTTTTCGATCAATTTTTGTAGTTCCCTTCCGTCTTGTTGAAATCTCAAATTTAGAATAAAAATAAACTTTGTAAATTGGCTGTTCAAGATTCTTTTCATCTTCCCGAGTCCGCATTTCAGCCGTTCTACTGGATAGCCAAACATCTATAACACCGATAACAGTGTTTCCAATGGTGTGTGGAAACTTTTTCCATTTCAAAATATACTTTTTTTAGAAAAAATTTGTGAATTTTCCGGAAAACCGGCCTATAACGTTTCCGGCTTACAATTTAGGTAAATTTTGTCAACGGCATTCGAAAGAGGAGGTCAAAATCTACAAGATATGATGCTTGATAAATTTTTCATACGAATTTTTCATTAAAAGATATGAGGATAAAAGTTAAGAAAAAATTTGTGTTATTTGGGAGGAAAAGGGTTAATATGTTATGAAAACATGTACAAAATTTTGGTTCAATTGGTTGAATAGTTTCTGAGCAATCGTTGGTACCGATAAAAAAGTGGAAAAAAGAATTTCGAGAAAAACGTGTTTAAAGTTTTAGTATTGGAAAAGTGTTTGATAAAACTACTTACGGATTAATCTGCTATTCCAACTCCATACAGCAGGCCGTGAGTTTCTTCAAAAAAGGAACTTTCTTCCATTCCCTTTTCTTTTTAAGCCTTTAAGTCTCTCGTCGCTGTAAGACTGCGCCTTTTTTGCTGAACGATCCGACGCTCACCAACTTCGTTTGCAAAATCCAAAGCTTGTTTACCGATTTGCAACTCCAATTTTTGTATAACTTTTAGGATTTGAATATAATTTCTGCTAAATGAGCCGTAATTTCAATTATTTTAAAGTCACCATGACTGTATTTAGGAGTTAAACGCCAAATAGTCGCGTTGAAACTTTCATTGACGTTCAGTGCGTAGCTTCCTAAGCAACTGCGTAATAATTCGTCACTACTTAAATCGTTATAAATCGGTAGAATATGCTTCTGTATATCAAGGTGAAGAGGTGGAGGATGCTTTATGCTGTTACTGTTTTCTCCATAGCTTCAGCATTTTTCCACTTGCACCAGCTATCTTCTCCAGAAGGACAAAGCTCCTGTCTTGGAATTTCATCTGTCGAGGACAAATGATAATAAGTAGCCATTATTGCATTTTTTATATCCTCAACGTTGTATTTATTGCATCTAATAGCTAAACCATAATATCTTTGAAGTTTTTTTATTAAAGTGTCGGTTAATTTTCCGTTTCCTCACAGTTTATGCAACTTTTTAGCGTTTCTGAACTGAGTGCTCATACATTTTTCAACATGACCAACGTATTCACTTTTTGCATCTGTAAAATCATCACATATGGATTTAGATATATGATTGCCTTGAACGTCTTGAAGTCTTCAACGTAATTACCGTATTTGCCTCTGTACTTTCCTTCCAATTGTGAAAACATTTTATAGCAAAGACCTGCACTTTTCCAGCTGAATCTTCGTAATTTTTGGAGCAGTTTCCTTCATGTTCTGCGAACCATTAACTATATTTCTCCGTGATTTCCTTGTTTTTCCAAATATTACCTTGCTGACAGTAGCTGCTTTTCACTACCACACAATGACTTTTCCGATACAGTAAGCAATGAGTGTAGTGACGCCGTAAAAAGATTTAAAACCTCGCCTTTTACACGACTTATCTCCAGAGACCATAAAATTTAATAAAATTCTTTCATATTTTTCATTTTCTTTTTGGTTTTTACTTACAGTTTTCTCACGATAGAATCAATACACAACACAATCAAATACAGCTTTCGAATAAAGATATATCACGATCTTATCATAAGCTTGCTAACTCAGCCCATCGCAAATATCCATAAAATTTGTGACGAAATTTATCCCTTCTCGGGCAATGCCTACAAGACGCATCACTCAAGCTATTCATCTGTTTATTCCATATCCAGAGCAAACAAAAGGACCAGAGTTAATTGTTGTACGGCCACAGCAACACACAACAATAATAATCTTAAAACCATAACCACGAAATCCAGTTTGTTCAAATTTAACGGGATTCTTATACTTGTTTCAGACGATAATTTCGGATAAAGCGGTGAAAACTGTAAAATAATTCTATACTACAATAACCAATGAGAGAATTTTACGAAATCTTGTCACCGGATTTTATTTTAACTTTTTTAGCACTTCCACTTAAAACAGCACGTTCTTCTTCAATTTTATCATCACCACTTTTCTCTACAAATTAATTGCCTTAGAAATGACACTTTAGTAGCATAAGCACAGATGGTTCACCTTTTTTATCTTTTCCAACGTGCGATAGTATTTCTCATTCGATATATATCCATGCATGATGAAAGACGAAAGAGAGCTGAAAAATACGTTAATTTTGTCTCTCACTCAACAGCTGCTCACAAATACCACTTTATACGTAAACACCCTTGTACTATACATGCCAGAAACATCCCATTATACCCTGGTATACTTGGCTATTTCGATTGACTTATAACCCTTAGGTTACGGATTTTTTTTAATTTGGCACAATTTTTGTACACATGAAAGTGAGATTTTTCCCAAATTTTGATGTCGATATATTAATTATATCAAAAGTTATTAACAATTAAAGAAAAATGATAAAAAATTTTCACACGGCTATATTTTAAAAACTAATAAAGATATCGAAGTCGGATTTTATTCAAAATACTTATAATGTCTTAAAATTTCGAAATAATTACAACAATAAAAAATTTTTTTCGAAAGTTATTAACTTTTTGTTTAAATAATTGCTAATATCTCAAAAAGTATTTTTTTTTTTTGAAAAATTCTTGCTCCTGCGTGTTCCTGAGGATTTTAGCTATCGAAATCAATCATAAAATTCAAGGGCCTGACATATCGGAAGGTGTAGCCCTAATTAGAAGAAAACGCCTCAGCGTAAGACCATGAAGATGTCCCGCTGACGTTGCAATGTACACCGAGGCATCTTCTTTTGATTAAGGCTGCGCTTTCCGATATGTCGGGCCCTTGAATTTTATGATTAATTACGATAACGAAAATCCTCAGGAATACGTAGGAGCAAGAATTTTTCAAAAAAAAAATACTTTTTGAGATATTAGCAATTGCTTAAACAAAAAGTTAATAATTTTCGAAAAAAAAATTTTATTGTTTATTGTTGTAATTATTTCGAAATTTTATGGCATTATAAGTATTTTGAAAAAAATTCGACTTCGATATCTTTATTAGTTTTTTAGATTAAAGCTAAAGTGCCTTTCGACCATGAGTCCGTTGGAGCGCTACCGCAGCTTTACGCTGAGGCGTCTTCTTTTGATTAAGGCTACGCTTTCCAATATGTCGGGCCCTTGAATTTTATGATTGATTTCGATAGCAAAAATCCTCAGGAATACGTAGGAGCAAGAATTTTTCCAAAAAAAATATACTTTTTGAGTTATTAGCAATTGTTTAAACAAAAAGTTAATAACATTCGAAAAAAAAATTTTATTGTTGTAATTATTTCGAAATTTTAAGACATTATAAGTATTTTGAATAAAATCCGACTTCGATATCTTTATTAGTTTTTAAAATATAGCCGTGTGAAAATTTTTTATCATTTTTCTTTAATTGTTAATAACTTTTGATATAATTAATGTATCGACATCAAAATTTGGGAAAAATCTCACTTTCATGTGTACAAAAATTGTGCCAAATTAAAAAAAATCCGTAACCTAAAGGGTTATAAGTCAATTGAAATAGCCAAGAATAACCCACCTGTATTCGGCTCTCTCAGTGAATAGGCGGGGATCTTGGAAATTGGCTCTATTTTCGGGAGTTTTTAATTTCAGCCTAAACCATAAAGTTTTTCAGATTAAGTCTAGTCATACTAAACCAACTTTTAAAGAAAACAAAATTAATTTTTTTAAGGTTGTGAATGGTTTTACCCCCATAAGCTCACATTCGTACAAGTTTTTCAATCTCTCCTTTCGTTCTGTAGAATGTATTACCTACCTACCTATCTACGAGTACCTGCTACCCTTGACGAACTGAACAGCTAGAAATGGGTCAGAGCAAGTGCTGCATTTTCATATTTTGAGATATTTACGTTTTCTCTTTTCGTAGTCCAAATGGATATTTTAGACTCCTGTTTGAAATTCAAATGCCCCAAGTGAAAACTCATCATTCTTATGTATTTTTACCCATCAGTGGATCCGTCATGGTATGGGGAGGAATCTCTTTAACCGATCGTACTGATCATAATTGTGGTTCCACCTCTCGAATTAATGACAGAATGCCACATCAATAATATTTTGGAGCCTCGCGTACTTCAAATAAGTCGCCGCATAGGTCTAAATTTCATTTTCATACAAAATAATGCACCACCTCATTTCACAAGAATTACTCAAGCTTACATCTGAGAACATCACTTGAAGATACTGCTATCTCCATCGAATAGTCCAGATCTTAATTCAATTGAACATGTAAGAAGCTAAAAACCATCTGAGTCTTTTATTGATGGTTTTATCAAGTAATTTACAGATGCAACATGTTAGCACGATCGGCCTGTAATTATCTCAGTTAAATCTGTTCTTATCTGATCAAGTACTAGTATCACAGGTGATTGCTGCCATTCTATGGGAATACTTTTTTATTCCAAATAATATTATATATTTTAATAATATTTCTATGAGCTTCCTGTGGCAGTTGTTTCAGAAGTATATTCCGAATATTGCCTGGTCTAAGACTGGTATTTTTGCTTTTCTCGATCACGAATTTTAATTCTGAATAGGTAATAGGATCATGTATTTCGCTTTTTGTGTGTAATTTATTTGCTGGATTATTATTGATATTGTCTTAATTGTTTTTATATTTATTTTTGAAATCTCGATTGTCTCGAAATTCTGTATTGTAATTACTGTCATTAGAGTTACATGCGTATTTTTCGGCAAGGATGTATTAGAAATACGGGAAGATGCAGATTGTTTTTTTCGGCCGATTTGATTTTACTTTATTCCACACTTTTTTTATAGGAAACTAATTCTTTATTGAACCTAGGAACTTAAGCCACGCTAGTTTTTTGTATTGTCTAATTGTTTATTTTAATCTAGCTTTGAGCTTCTTGAAATTAATTATATTTTTTAAAGTAGGTTCATTTTTCATTTTGTAAAGTACTTTATTGGCGTTTTTAATTGCAGTTTTTCAGTCTTTATTCCATCATGGTTTACTTAATTTTTGTTTGTTTGTGACTTTAGTTTTGGGAATGCTATTGTCTGCAGCATCTAGTATTATTTCTTCGAGATTTTCAATTATTGCAACAATTGTGATATTTGTGAATTTGGAGTATTCTTCTATACGCTTATTTATTTTACTAATATTTTCGGAAATGAGGATTTGGTATTTCGCCCAGTTAGCCTGGAAATTTATACGAAGTAGTGTGAATCTCATCTTGCTCAACAGGTATCATTATATTCATGAGGATTAGAAAGTGATCGCTGTCATATGGGTAATCTAAAGTCGACCACATGATATGTTTCTAAATTTGGACTACATAGACTAAGATCTATGGCACTGGATTTATCATCATATGCGATATAGGTAGGAGAGAGATCATCCAATGGGAAATTATCCTTGTTTGTTATTAGATCTGCTGTTATCACTCCTCGGAAATCTATTTTGTAGGATCCTGACATAGTATAATGGCTGTTAAAATCTCTGAATAGTAGTATTGGATTGGGTGGTTGCTCTAATAATTTTTCGAGTTCATCTATATTTAATTTGTATTTGTTACTTATAGATAGACGTTACAAACACTTATATTTATGTTGTTTACAGCTATTTTACATGCAACGACTTTCGAACTAGTTGTTTGAAAGCCGTAAACAATTTTTCTTTTATTAATATGGCTACACCATCGCTAGCTGCTTTACAATCAGACAATCTACTCTATTTCTATTGCAGACGGTGAAAGGATTCATGTTGGGATTTCAGCAATAAATGATGGAATTTCGCTGGTTTTTCGGCTTAAAGGCGGAAGAGCCATTTGTCCGAGCAGGAGCTACTCGTACTAAGTCTTTAAAGACCTGGGCTAGACCTGCCCTTCGTATTGAGAACATAATTGGGTTACAATTCACTTATAAATTCACTTATAAGCTTGTTATTTACTTTCGGAGCGACATGTAAAAACGTCTACACATTACGGATCTTAGATCCGAACTGTCCTTTGGATTACAACCATAAAAAATGTATTATCTCAAGACCAATGTGGTGATAAAAAATGTAATCTTAGCATTTTTAATATTAGACTAATAATATGTGATGCAATTAATAAAATGTGATATCGGAAATTACTAAGACTGTTAAATTCGTATATCGTGCAATAATTTGACTGAAGTATGGAATGAATAAGTACATAAGACTTGCAGTCATAGTTTTCAGCAAAATATATGTTAATTATATTGTTGTAATGCGTTGATCGAAGCAAATTAGTTTAAAGATATTCTTGTTATGAATTGTGCGTATAGCGAAATAAGATATAATCAACAAATGTAAACAATCTTATTTCAAAGTTTTTTTTTAATAAAGTATTATATCACACTTATTGTTTCCATTTTTTGTCATTGTACAATAGATATCTTAATTTTTATCTCAATTTAATTAATATTATTTACACAACCCCGGCAAAGAACCGATGGATGAATCTCGAAGCTCCTACAGCAGCATTGTCACGCAACATACACATCAACATCACACCGTGGTAACGTATAGTGCACTCACATACACCGTACATGTATGTACCTATGGGACCGGGGCATGGAGACTGTATACAGGAGGCGAGGCAGACCCTTGCGAAGACAGCCCGACAAACATGTAATGTAAAAAAAGAAAATCATCATATCTTATTTATTTTTAATTGTACATGATAGAAAACTAGTTATTTTTAATTGTACCATTTTAATTTTGCCAAAAATTAGCAACAAAGGGTATTGAATATTTGCCTTCAATATATTGCCTTTGGAAGGAAAATATTTAAAAAATGAAATGGCAGAAAAATTGTACCTTCTGTAAATTAAATTGTACCATCCGTAAAATAGCATAAATTTACTTAGAAAATAAATAATATGAAAACAACCAATTGACTGCATGCGCACAGTGTACTTCCGGATCGGTTACTCATAATAAATGTCAATTGGTTGTTTTCATATTATTTATTTTCTAAGTAAATTTATGCTATTTTACGGATGGTACAATTTAATTTACAGAAGGTACAATTTTTCTGCCATTTCATTTTTTAAATATTTTCCTTCCAAAGGCAATATATTGAAGGCAAATATTCAATACCCTTTGTTGCTAATTTTTGGCAAAATTAAAATGGTGCAATTAAAAATAACTAGTTTTCTATCATGTACAATTAAAAATAAATAAGATATGATGATTTTCTTTTTTTACATTATATGTTTGTCGGGCTGTCTTCGCGAGGGTGCGAGGCAGGCCTATACCGCCCGTGTTAAAGCGTTCGGCAAACCCAAGTCACAGTCCCAAAGTAATTAGCCGATTTTAGCGCTGCGTGCGGTAGTTAGTGAACTACTAGAAGACTTACAATATGAGCGCAGCTTATCGACCATGGAGACGTATACAGTTTCCATGTTATCGACCATGGTACTGTAGGTGACGAAGATAACCCGCACGCGAATATCTTTTTTTATAAAAAGGGATAAATTAATTTTATAGAAAATGAATACTGTTTTACGATAAAAAAATCTTGCTATTTTGTTCGTAAATGTACATTTTCAAAGTTGAGTGAATAACGTTGAATTTCCTATCTTGAAAAAAAAAATATATATATAATAACTAAATTTTTCGAAAAAGTTTTAGAAGTTTGTTTAAGTGAGATTGTTACACACACGCACACACACTTAGAATGATTTTCAAGGTCATTTGAAGGTCACAGTGATTTTTTGCATAGGAACCTCTATTTTTGATTCCGGATTTGGAAATAACGAGAAATTCTACGTTTAGATGAGGTATTATGTGTGGGGTTTGATTGATGATGATGTTCCCTCATATATTTAATATAAACAATTAAATAATGAATATAAAAACTGAAATTAATATTTTGATTGTTTGCGTAGTTCTTTAGATTTTAATTTTTTTGCATCATGGACAATATTGTGTCGCTTGCACGCCATTTTCATTCGTCTTTCTAAATAGTAAATTATGAATTTGTATGTTAATTTTATTACATGATCTGTACAACCAACAATCGCTAGAGAGTTCGTTTTTATTATTTTTTGAACAATGAACTGCATACTATCTCTAGTCATGCCATTATTACACTCAATTATAAAGGTCACACAATTTTCAACCATCTTAATTAATTCAAAAACATTGTCGCTAGACTTAATTAAGCCACCAAAACTCTCTCTAGCATTTGTAAGTTGATGGCGTGCAGCATCACTGGAGAACGACTCCAAATGCAGATTGCAATTTTCGCACTCGTTGTCCAAATGTCGCGTCTCCCAATCTAAAGAAGATAATTGATTCATTTTTTGTTGTCATTCAAAATCAAAGTAACTGCCAACATTTAGTTTTTACTAAATTCAAAACATGTGACAATTACTAACAAATTAAAAAATAATTATAATTATTGTAAATTTTTATGTTAAAAATCTATGCTTTTTATACAATTGAATTGTGGCTTTCGTAACAATATTTTTCTATTAAAAAGATAATTATTTTACACGGTAAAAATTTCGTGGATAGTTGACAATGACCACATTAACCATCGTAACTATCATTAAAGTTAAGTATATCGAATGTTATTTATTATCAGACATTATATTGTTTAATAAGGAAATATAAAAACAAAAAAAACTATAAAATTATTAAAATCGAGTGATCGAAAAGCGTATTCTACCATTTCAAAAAAATAACAAAAACGATATATTGCAAGACTTTTTCATCGTAAAATAGTATTAATTTTCTATAAAATTAATGGATTCCTTTTTACAAAAAGATATGCAAGGGCGGGTTATCTTCGTCACCTACAGTACCATGGTCGATAACATGGAGACTGTATACATATCTCCATGGTCGATAAGCTGCGCTCATTATAAGTCTTCTAGTGGTTCACTAACTACCGAGCACGGCGCTAAAATCGGCTAATTCCCTCCGAGAGAAAGTTGCCTAGATAAATCGTCTCTGCCTCGCCTCCTGTATACAGTCTCCATGGACCGGGGCCTAACTATTGTTACTACAGAATTGGAACAGAGCGAAACAGCGGACTGTGGCAAAATACCACGTGGTTTTCTGACCCTCGGATCTTATTTGGAGAGAGCCTTATCCTGCAGTACCAGGGGCGGGATTATGTAACTTTTTGTATGTACATACATACGGATGCGGACGAATACAGACGCGAATCGCAACTCTAGTAACATCACTAAAAATATCTAGTTCGATTATTTAGTACAAACACTACCGGTAGTGAGCAAAAGTGACTGTTGTTTAAAACTGTAGCGCCGAACGTATCACATTTAATGAACGCCTATCTAACCTTTACATTATTGCAGTCTATAAGATGGCAAATGATAGAAAATTGATAGACTTTCAACTACAATTAGTGGAATTAGGCCTTAATTTTATGGAAGTACTTGAATATATGAGAAGAAGAAGAAAATATATATAAATGATATGTATTAATCATCCCAAAAACTTTTTTTACATTGGCATACTCATCAATAAGCAATATTCATGAAAATTTGAAAAGTAAATTGTAGACCTGACATTTGAACATTAAATGTGGTACGTTCGGCGCTACAGTTTTAAACAACAGTCACTTTTACTCACTACCGGTAGTGTTGGTACTAAACAATCGAACTAGATATTTTTAGTGATGTTACTACAGTTGCGATTCGCGTCCGTATTCGTCCGCATCCGTACGTACCTATGGGACCGGGGCCTTAAAAGCAATCTGGCAATAACGTTGTGATATGTCGGGGTCGGAACATGTAAACACAATTTATTAGAAAAAAATATATATAAATAAAAATAATGTTGATCTATAAAATTACACAAAATAACAATAACAATGAAAAAAGTTATTTTAGAAAATTAATTAGTTACTTTCTTCTAATCAACTGTGTTTACATGTTCCGACCTTGACATATCTCAACGCTATTGCCAGATTGCTTTTAATTATTGTTACTACAAAATTGGAAAAGAGTGAAACAGCGGACTGTGGAAAAATACTGCGCGGTTTTCTCACCATCGGATCTTATCTAGAGAGAGACTGGACTCAGCGGGAAATCGATAGTAATCTATATTATCGATTAAATCTTTCAGAAGCATAATATTATGTATCCCATCGCTGTAGTGAGAAATTATATTTATTCTTTAACGGATAGTTATAATATTTTGATTGCATGGAAAAACTGCACGTGATTTTTGCTAACGATTGAGCAAATTTATTTATATAAAAACAGTATTTAAACGCCATGTCGATACAATTATCGACCATCAATGGGTCAATTACTCTAGCAATTTTTTTTTAATTAAAACGAAATTGCGCGGGATTAATAATCGATTTTCCTATTTCTAACGACGTGCAGTTTTTCTATAGTTTTGTCGAACGATTACTATCGATTTCCCGCTGAGTATTACTGGTATGTATATTACCGGTATTGCAGGGGTCAAGACTCAAGAGGTGCGCGTCGCTTTGACGGTTGTTCGCGTGTTCATGAGCCAGTAGGCCAAAAAAATTATTTTTATTTATTTAAATAATTAATTTATTAACAAATTTATCCTCGGTACCATTAGTTCGTCTCACGAGCTAACGACTAATTTGTAAATTATTTTTTTTTAACTAATTTTTTTAGATTTTACCGTACAACGAACCTGAGTGTTGAAGCCCAGCACGAACGATTTATTTTATTATTTTAAGGAATTTTTCGAAGATAAACTAACAAATGATAATGAAAAAATTATTGCTTTTTTAATGAACTATCTAATGGCATAGTTAATTTATCAATTATCTCAAAAAAAATTAAATCTAAGTACTAGTTTTTAAAACCTTTTAAAATTGTTAAGTTCACTCATGTTTGGATGCCATGTGACAATATAACCTACAAAATCAATTATTACATCGAGTGCGATTGTGAGTATGTCACAGTGTGATTTTGTCAATTTTTAATGTTAATGTAATAATAATAAAAGTATATTTTGTAAAATATCGTTAAATCGATGTATTTGAAATTTTATAGTTTTATTTATTACTAAAAGATAACAATTATCATTAAACATAAATTAATTTGGTCAAAGCAAGTTAATGTATATTATTATTGAATGATAGTAATAATAAAACAAATTATGAGTTATTATTGTTCCAACTTTTTCATTTTAGGTTTGATAAGAATATAAAATGAAAAGGAAAAGCGATTCTTCAGAAGGCTCTACCAAAACAAAGAAAAGCAAAGTTAGTAAAAAATTAGTTAAACCAGCTAAAAATACTAAAAGACCGTCTACACATAAATCTAAAGACAAGAAAAAATTAAAAGCACCTCAGTATGAGAAATCTAGATTAAAAAATGATGGATCGTTTAAACAAAAAAATGCAAAGTTTTCATCAAATAGACAACCCAACTTAGACAAAAAAAAGTATTTAAAAAAGAATGACAAAAACACTGATAGTACAGGTGAAAAACCTGACTGGGTGGAATATAAGAAACAACAAAAAGAATTGAGAAATCAACGAAGAGCAAAAAAGTTAAATGATTCATATGAAATAGCACTGCAATTGAAACAGATAGGTGAAAAGCTAAGAAGAAGTGATTTACCTAAAGAAACTCAAGAAAATTTGACTAAAAAGATGCATGGAATTGCTCAGAAACATTATGCTAAAATGATATTTGCTCATGATCTGTCTCGAGTGATTCAATGGCAAATAAAGTATTGTTCTGAAGATATTAGGTTTGCAATAGTTGAAGAACTGAAGCCTCACTTGCAAAAAATGTTTAGTTCAATATATGCAAAGAATGTAATAAAAACACTACTAAAGTGTGGCTCAAGTAAAGTGAAAAATATTCTTATGCAAACATGTATGGGAAACGCAGTGAAACTAGTGTCTAATAATGTATCAGCATCACTGTTTGAAAAAGTTTATGTTGAAATTGTATCAAAGTCTGAGCAAAATTTGTTCAAACAAGAATTTTATGGTGACATGTTCAAGAAATCTAAAGACCCTAACATACAGACATTGACAGATGTATACACCGATTCAGAAGGAATGAAAACAGCTACATTGTCTGCAGTGAAAGCTTGTTTGGTTAAGATTTTAAATAAACAACTCATAAATTCAACACTTGTCCATACATTACTTTATGAGTATTTGACAAATTGTTCTAAAACAGATAGAGCTGAAATTATTGTTATGGTAAGACCTTTAATTACAGAACTATCACAGACTAAAGATGGGGCAAAAGCTGGCAACTTGTGCATTTGGCATGGAACAAATAAAGATAGAAAATTTATAATGAAAGCTTTAAAAGATCATGTAAAAAGCATTGTTATGTCAGAACATGGACATTTGATGATCATGGCTCTTTTGGACTCTGTTGATGATACTGTGCTCCTGAAGAAAATTTTACTTCAAGAAATGCTTAATAATCTGGATGAAATCGTCGTGAATGAATATGGAAAACGCGTTATTTTGTATATAGTCGCTAGGAGAGACACTCATTACTTTCATCCTGCTTTAGTGGAGTATTTGAAAACAGGAGATAACAACGAGACCAGTAAGAAACCAGCGGAAATTCGTGAAAAAGAGCTACTAGACAATGTTATCCACACTTTCTTAGAAAGTATTGCAAATAATGCGAACGTTTGGCTGTCATCTAATTCTGTTCAAATGGTAACGTTCGCTATTTTGAAAGCAAGTCAAGCGAATAAACCAGAAGCAGCTTTTGATGCAATTGCTAAATTTTTAATAAATTCTGATTCTAAAATAACAGTGGGAACGAAAACATTTGAAGCTATCGAAGAACCTGGACTGCACATGATTATTAAGAAGCTTATTCGTATGGATCCTGAGCGATTAGAAAGTAATGGAGTCACCTTTGGTGAAACACTCCATAAATATCTCACTGACGAGATATTAAGCCATTGGATTAATAATAATAGAGCATGCTTTTTATTGGTCTCATTAATCGCAAACGAATCTGAAAAAGTCGTCTCTAATTTGAAATTTAGATTGAAGAAATTGAAAAATCTTAAAACAAATAAAACTAAGGGAGCAACCGTTTTGTTGGAAAAGTTAGATTAATATTTTGTATTAAATTAAATAAATAATTTAGTTTATTCAGTTTTTAATAAATATTAAATAAAATAAGTTTGTCTTTTTTTTCCATTGATATTACATTAATGCATTGTAATACGAATCGGTGATAAATGAATTGAAATCTTGCGTAAATCTTGCGTAATATATTTTTATTGCATTATAATGTAATATAAATAAATCCTTCCCACTAATTTCTTGTAGACAAGCAAAAAAACAAGTTTCGCCGATATTGCATCTTCGCGATTCCAAAATTATCGACAATTTTTCACGAAGTTTATAAACAAATCGTAGTAAATAAAAATTATGTAATTATAAAACTGACAGTTGATCTATTATGCACAATATTCTCTTTGATTTAAAATATTTTAAGTGAGAGAAAATAATAAGAAAAGATAAAAGAAATGTTACTTAAAATATTTAAGAACATTATTACAAAGATGGAAAAGACGTTTTTTTCGACCATTGATCAAAATCACATTTGTTCATATTCATAAATATTTGTTGTAAATTTACAATTTAAGTATTTCTTTTATATCAACAACCCTGGATCTAATTTCTGGTTGATTATCCTTTGACAGCTCATTTAACATACCTTTCATTAAAGCGGTTGTAAAATTCAGTAGCTTAATATTTTGAGTTTCCGTCAGTTTTTTTGACAGTGACATCACAATATTCAATGCTTCTTTTCTAATTCGCGTATACTTTGCAATACCTAAAAATAAGATGGAACGTTTATCGTTAGCATATTTTTATTTGACTAATTATGATAAATGCTAAATTATTTTTACCGATGGCGTATCTTAGTATTTTAAGAAGAGTACTACAAATTGAATCCAACATTTCCTTTTCTTTCTCCGATGTTTGACTGAAATCAATTCTTAAAAGAACAAGCTTATCAACATAACGATTCAGCGTTGTTAAAATTGCAACTTGCACTGGTCGAGTACTTATAGGCAATGTTTCAAAGCAGTGCATCACCAATTGCAAGCAATACTGATCTAAAATGTTACAATTATTAAAAGCATAAGATTAACCAATAAGTACGTATACAGCTAAGCATTAAAAATACCTTGAGTATCTTTACGAGTCGGCCAAGCCTTACCAAGACCTTCATAGATAGTTTCCTGCAATTTGATTTTGTCTTCGCGCTTTTTCTTATTCTCTTCTGCCGATTCGTCATCATCGTCTTCACTTTTTTTCGTCAACTGTTATGCAAATAACAATTGTAAATGCAAGAATCTACATAAAAAGAATTATAAGTGGCATGGAAACTTACTTTGGGTAAAACTTCTTGAGCAATATCATATACTTGTGTAAATCTATCTTCATCCAGCTCGTGTAATACGTTAGTAAAGGCCTCTAAAGCATAGCGCCGATATTCGAGATTGTCTTTTTTGCTTTCTCGATATAAAGTTTCAATGATCAGTTCTTTCAATTTCTGATCATTTTTCAGAGCTTCTCTGTAAATAAAGTAATGAAATACTTTAAAAATGATCCCATTATTTTTAAATTTCTGACTTCTTTTATGAAAAGTTTGGACTCTATCTGCGGTTTCATAAGTGTAAAGTAAAAAAGAAATGAATAATAATAATATTGAGAGCTCACAATATTGATTGTCAATTATCGAAATAATTATTTATACGTTAGCAGCGTAACGAGCGCCATTACACCGGAGGAGGAAATGTTATCAGCGCAGGACAGTCTAAGAGCCGAGACGGCGAGTGTAGCGAGCTCATTGCGTCGACCTTATACTATCCCTCGCTACAAACATCTTCCCTATATCGTATTTGCGTTTGGCTGGTTCAAGGTACATAAATAACTAATATATCCTGCACCAATTTAATAAATTATGGGGAGGTGGCCGTATATACTCATGACTACAGGGAACCAATAATAATGCATACAGGTACCTAGTATACCTCTGCAGCGTTCCACACAGACGTAATTCTTGAAATCACAGTAACAATAACAATAAATAATAGATAAATCTGTACATGATAAATGATAGTATTTGTAAAAAAAAATAAGTAATCGTGAACTATAATAACGGGTCCATTCTCTCTTATTGAATGTTGTTAATCGCAGACAAAAATCTTACTTGCTGTTGCAGGCCAGTGTGGATAAAGCATTAAGTAGTCTATGCTTCCCATTCCAAGTTCTTCCCTGCAATCCATTAACTAAAATGTTTAACAGAGAAGTTCGAGTTTTTTCCTCTATTCCAGCCCCTAATTTAGTTGCGACGGTCGATACGGCGTTAGCAGCTTGAGCTTTCATAGTCCACGAAGGAGATTCTAAAGCTGCATTTAAAGTATTCGTAATAGCTTCTAAATTTTGTCGAATACCACCTTCCGTTCCAGGCGTTATTTCAGACCACAATTCACTCCACAATTCCACCGTTTTCTCGTTTACACCTACAACTTTTTCTGCGTGCATAGCGAAAAAACTTAATGGCATTACAATGTTGGAATAATTCTTCAAAACGTCTTGATTATGATTATTGATAGATTGCAAAGTTTGACCTATAGCCAAACGAATAGGGTCGTCTGAAAAGGAAAATATTCAATAATTTTCATAAATTAGTCCTGCATAAGCATAAAATTGATAATTATGTTTAGTATAAATAACCTTCTCGTTCCATATACCAGGTATTTAACATATTGAATAATTTCTCCAGACTAGATTCTTTTGCACACCCCACAATATGACCTATTGTTATCGCATTGTTTTTTCTTATTCCAGCATTTCGATCAGTTAATCCATTGATGAGTGCTGCTAGTATTTTACCTGAAAATTCGATGGAGAAAATAACATAAATATAAATATATGTACATTAGCTTTAAAAGAAATGAAATGTCTTACCGGCATATGGTTGCAGCTCATGCTTCATAAAAAAACTAATTTTTATTAAGAAATTCGAGCATGCTAGTTTTGTTCCTAATTTCAGGCTGGATTTTATTATATCAATAATTTTTGGCATTAGTTCTTTTAATATAGGCCCATCTATATATTGTATACACTGAAACCAATAAGACAGCATGAATTAAAGAAAATAAAATAGCCAAATCGAGAAAGCGAAATCTGAAGGTACCTTCGTCATAGTATCGGTAGAAAATTGATTTTTAGTTTGTTGAGCCGTTGACTCATCGATGGCTTCTTGCATTTCGGGAGAATTTGCCATCATATTATGCAATTGCATCACTTGTGTATTTTCAGAGAAATCGCCGATTGAATTTATAAGCGCAGGAATTAAAATCGCTAGAGAAGGTTTCAATAAATTTCCAGCGGACGATACAAGTTGTGAAATAGTTTTTAGAGCTACCGAACGAACCATCAGCTCCGAATGCGTGGTACCATCTTCAAGTAGCACAGGAATTATTGCTTGTAAAAGCTCTTCTCTTGATTTTCCGTGAGATACATCGCATTGTCGGACACAAATCTATCAAAAAAATTTGCCCATATTAGCACCCTCTTGTAAATGACAACCATGTTGCAGAAGAAGAACTTTAAAAATTTGGACAAGAATAGCACACTCACTCTACTAAACACTTTAGCAGTATTTGTAGCTTCTTGTCTAGTACCCTCGTGAATATCATCCATTACTCTAAATAATTGTTTCCACAATATAGGAGCATATTTTGCATAATCAATTGGAGCGCTTGACTTTACGAGATCGGTCAAGGCCAAGCAACAGCTAATCCGAACACGATATTGGTTGTTTATTAGATTTACTGAGATATGATCTAATATTTCGTTATGATATTGTTCCAGCTACAAAAATCCAAAAATTACATTATTATTGATGACAAGGTAACGCAGTATGACAAAAATATAAAAGAACAAACTCACAGCTTTTGCAGTTGAAGGTACGATTGCACGCCAAATACTTGCAAAGCTTTGCTGTACTTTAGTTATTGGATCAAATTGATATATATACAGTTTTGGTATGATTATTGGTAATTGAGCTGAAAGATCTTCATTGATATAGGTTGAGATTTGAGAAAATCCTAACGACGCTCCCTTCTTAGAAGTCCATAAGGCATTGTTGTTAGCCAATTGTAAAAAGTGATACGTCAATTCTGGTTTATTTAGATCAGACGCTAAAGAGCATATTTCCCTGTATGTCGTCAAATTGCCTCTGCGAATAAAAGTATTTTTTGAATTCTATAACCGCATAAATAAGTTTTAATAATTAAATAATTTATCTTACCCAGTTGCCGATTTTCCTAGTTCTCCTTCATTAACCGATTTTGTATTGTCATTAACTTTTCGCACTTCTTTTCTACCATGCAATAACTGATTTGTGATTGCAGAGACTAAAGCTGCTTTACTATTTTTTGAGCAGCTATTATAAACTAAGTATAAACCTTTTGAAGCAATGTCCTGCACAATATCTAAAAAGAGTAAAAAGAAATGATTTTCTATAGTAAAGTAGAAAAACATATGTTCACAAAAATATGCACAGATTTTACCACTATTTTCAGACAAGAAATTCATAAACGTATTCTGTATATCAAACAACCTTTTTAATACACATTCACGTTTGGCATTGTGTTTTACAATTGTTAGTAACCAAGTGCAAACGGCCTAAAGTATATAAATTTGATAAAAATGTTATGACAATACGATTTAATTTCTATTTATTTAAAATTTAAGAAATTAAATGTTATATACCTGACGGGAGTTTGGATGTGGTTTATTAGCAACTGACAGTAATTTATCAATGACAAATACTAGCAAATCATCACTTTCTTTCATAAATGGAACATTATGTTCAGATGGAAGTGTCTTCCATGCATCTCTAGCTGCTGGCGAAGCAGGTCCCTGAATACAACAAACTAAAGCTTCTCCAATAGACAAATGTATGTTAATGTCTCTTGTCTATAAAAATAAAAACTTAAATTATGCATAACCGAGTGTTAATATTATAGCTTTTTCAAAACTTACATCATTAGCAGTTTCTATAAATTTTTCGACAATCATTTTTGTATGAGGATATTCTTCTCCTACACAAATGTGACCCAAACTCAGCGCAACTCGTTCTTTTACCTAAAATAGCGTATCTAATTTATAAGACAAATTTCAGAGTAAGTACGAATAAGCAGTTGTATCTAACCTTGGCATTTGATTTAACGTTCATAAAAATTGAAAACAACTTCTCCGTGACGCTTTTTTTGCTAGTAGCTTTCTCGGCTTCAGCAGGCAAAGGTAAAGAAAAAGTTTTTCCGATCTCTCCGATACCTTTAATTGCTGCGTTCAAAAGCAATGGGTTACTTGCATTGAGAAAATCACCTGTACGAGAAAAATATTAATGAATGTGTATAATAAAAATAAGCTCTTGTAAAAAGTGCAACTCACAAATTGTTTTTACAGCATCGACGTAGGTGTTCCAAGTAGTTATCGTATTAACATCTTCACATTTCCGTAACGTTAATTTCCTTTCTATAGAGTAAGACAAAGCTAATATAGCTCCTTGTTGATGTTCTAAAACTTTGTCTTTTGTAGTTTTCAGTATTTTTGAAATTCGATTTTCGAAATCATTTGTTGATGCATGTGCCGCATAAATTGCATAAATTTTTGCCGCAAGATGCCTCACATATTCCTTGGACGACGTTAACAACGACTGGATCCATGATTGATCTTTTGAATATCGTTCAATGATGTGATTTGGAACCGTTCCAACAACCTCGAGCAGAGCACTCAAAGCCACTTCGTCTGGAACATGAACACAGAAATTGTCAATTAATAAATTTTTTTTTTCTAGTAAATGATTTAATTATAATGTGTAATCACCTCCAGTAACCTGGCAGAATAGAACAATAATATCTACATAATGGTATAAACTGTCCGCATTTTCTTTTAGTAGTTTTTCTAAATAACGTCCAATTAACGGTGTGAATTCGCAAGGATGTTCCAGAGAATCGTTTGGAAGGGTTATATCAGAACTTTTTGCCAAACAAATTCGGAGGTATGATATTATCTGAAAAAATACAATACTTTTTATTTAAACAAAAACTGCTTTCAAACATAAAATCTTTTACCTCTACAAAAGTAGCAGTATTAAAGGGCAAAACTTTATTTCCCACGGTTATTTTATTATTGCTATTGAGTCTTGCTTGAACTTTCGAATAAATGTAAGACATTAATTCAGGAAAATTCGGTAATGCAATATCTTTAGCAAAATGTTTATAACGCTCATTTTTATATGACGTTCCATAAAGTGATTTCAAAGCTTCAGCTTGAACTTCTGGTTTGGAATCACCAGCTGCTAATAGTAGAAGGTACCTAGATGGTGCATGGTTTGAAGGAAAAACCGTTGCCGAATAATGAACTGCTACGAATCTAAGGATAATAAAGAATTTTCGATTGAATTTTTATTACTTATAAATAAAAAATATCTCTGTACTTATTCAAACTTGTGTATAGTTTTCATTCACCTGACGTGAACTTCTGGAGATTCAATGTGCGATGCTAAAAAGCCCACCATTAAATTCAATCCGGCATCATCATCTTTATTAAGTACAAATGCTGATGTCATGCTAATTAGAGCGTCCCTTATGGTTCGCCGTGAATCACCGTCGGTCTTCATATTATTTGATTAAAATTAAAATTATGTAACAGGAAATAATTATTTTTTCGACAAAAACAATAGCGTACCGTCGTGAGCATGTCGAAGAAATTTTGCAATAAACTGAGATCTTTATTAACGAGAGTTGGAATTCTTTGACCAAGTTGTCCAATAATGGTATAAGCCATGAGTCTATGAGCAGATTCAGCTTCTTCCGTAATCAATTTCATCATTCCAATTAAAATTACTTTAGCCACTCGAACAATTGGAGTTAAACTGCACCTAATATAAAATATTACAAACATTGGCAGGATGAATGCTCTTACAATTAACTAATAAGATAAAGCTTAATGTATTACTGTTGAACGAGATTTGATGTAAACTGAAGAGCCAATGATTTGAGCTTAGAATTTGTATTGCTAGCCCCATACAGTGATTCAAAAATAACCTAAAGAAACCAATTACTTTAATATTCAATTTTCAAAGATAACAATGATGTCCATCTGCTCTTAACTTATTAGAACTTATATATTTTTTCACTAAAATCTTATAAGTTTCATGCATCATAATAGTATTTTAAAAAGTACTGTACTTGAATACATGGTGGAATTATAAAGCCAGCTTTGGTTACTCTACATAAATAGTACAGTAATTTCAGTCGTATTCTAATACTGGCAGGAGTACGCTTTATATCTGGTTTAACTTCTTTCTGAGCAGCCACTGCATCAGTCCCCAAAAATAATGAATAAAGTGGTGCAGCTAACTGCATTGATGACCAGTCTAATGTACTTTGAAAAAAATAATAATTAAAAATACAATGTCATATAAATTATTTTAATTTGGTATCAATGTCAATAAAATTACTACAATCAAAAACATACTTGACCATTTTTTTCAATTCTAAATCTGCTAAATTGGCAACACTAAATCTCGTGTCAGCAGCAGCAACAATTAAATGAATAAGAACTTCTGAATCAGGGAAAAATCCTCCAGCTAAGAATTTAATAATCCCTAATTTTGTTTGTTCAAGTTGCTCTGCCAAAGGAGGAGTTTCACCAATTACACGCTTAAATGCATATTCACTCAAGCCTGGAGGAACAGGAAATTGTGACCAGTCAATTGGGTGCCCAGCTTGTGAATTTTCATTTTGTCCTATAGCTCTGTTCACATATTTAAAGAAATAACATGATTAACAAAATATTTTTATAATGGTAAACCATTTTCATTAGATGTAGGCATAGAAATTACCCATATGGCAATAGAAGCATGTCCAGCATAAAATTGAGCAATTGCTTTGCTGTTTGAGGCTCATCTTGTAATCCAAGAAGCGAAGCTCTTTTTTCTGGATCCATTGGTATATTCACATGAGCTAACGCTGGCATGATTATCAACAACAAGCTAGAGGAAATTTATTTTATAATACTAGAAATAATAATAATATTTCTACTCTGAAATTAGATTTACCTATCCTGATGTGACAAAGGTTTTCCTTGAATAGCATTTAACACAGTGGGTATCAACTCTGCTTGTTTACTCATTTCCATGCGAGGATATCCCAATTTAATGTATATTATTGTAAAATTCTGAAAACATTTGCATATAAAATTAAAACTTGAAAATAGTTTTCAAATTTATTGGCCTACTCACAATCACAAAAGAACTAGCTGCAGGATCTTGATACTGCAGTAATAAAGCTTCTACAGGAAGTTGCACTTGTGGTCTACTTTTTATCCTTCTATTTATATGTATTAGTAGTTCCATAACTTTTTTTCTTACACCTTCTTGTGAACTTGAAAGCTTTAGCAGTACTGGAGGTAAAAATTTGCATATTGATGATTGCAACTGCTCGTCAGTTTCTGCTGAGCCCAGGCGTAAAAATACACGCTCTAGTAAAACTAAAATACACACTATTAATCTGTGATCTCAATATTTTCAAAATTCTATATGTTATATCCATTCGAATATTGGAAAACTATTCAAAACTTCTCATGTTAATCATACAGAAATTGATATAGGATATTCTATAAAACAGACAAATTGATCTATACAAATATTACATATGACATAAGTAATGTCAAAATTTGTTTTGCTATTTTATGAGGATAACAATGATGCAGTTTATGAGATATTGATATCAGGTTAGATAATATAAATCATTATGAATCTGTAATGTATTATTTCTAGAAATAAATAAAAGAAGAAAGTATACAATGGCTATCTTTATATTGATTTAATTTTTATTATATAATAAGAACACCAGAAAATTTTGTTTGTTAAAATTTATTAAAATATTAAGTACACGATGATGTGTAGATCAACAAAGCTAGATCTAGAAATTAATAGAATGGCAGAAGATTTAATTGCCAAAGATTAGTTTGTTCAAGTTACTCCTAATATATGTGCAATATGCTACTTGAAGAGCTAGTAATAGAATATTATAGCTAACATGAGCTTAGAATACAATAAAATGTTTAGAAAGCAGCTATTTGAAATGTATGTTAAATACACAAAGTGAGGATGTTATAATTTTATCGATAAAGGAAATGGTAGATGAAGATACAAACAGCTGAGTAATTGTACAAAGTTAATTGCTTTATACCTATGTTGTTGAGTTTAGATTAGAGAAGAATATTTCGGAGTAGATAATCGAAGCAAAATAATATTAAATATATCGGATGTTCGTACTATGTCAAATCGTTATAGTAAGCAAACTAATCAAAATATAAAAAATTAGACAGTTTGCAATTAGCGAATTAAGTATTATGACTGCATCAATACTTGGCACTAGCCAAGTAGTGGTTATAATAATCGTTAGAGCGGAACGAACTTTTAATATCCATCGGCGAGGTCACCATATTCGAGGAGCTAGGCTATACTTGAATCGCGAGAGCACACAGGATGACACAGCAGATGCAAAAACTACTGGAGGGTGCGAGATTAGTTTTGACAGTTGCGTTGTCCTGGTGGGTCTCGTCGGAAAACCACGTGTTGCGGCGCGCGCGCACGTGGGAAGGGGATATAGCTGATTGGGCGCAATGCAGCCCTGTAATTTGCAATGACCCGAGGCGAATCGAAACAAGCGGAGCAGGGCATCGTCGTCGGGAAACTACTGCCAAGTCTTGCAAGTCTTGGGCATCTGCAGCACGCTCGGTTCGAAGTGATGAGCGAAATAAAGAGCAGGCGAGAGGAGAAGCCGATGGTCAGTTGGCTATAATTCAGTAGACGGGACGGGACGAGGACATGGCATCGGCATGCATTAGGCCACTATCACACGAGGGTGCGTATAAGCAATCATTCGCGCCGGTCCGGCTTACGGCTGCGCGCACACAACACTGATCGCCGCACGCACGGCATGAGATCGCATGACTGGCGGCAGTCGCGATACGAATTTCGAGCAGTAACTTGAAAATGTATTCGCGGCACTCGAGACTGACTCTGTCTTTGACCGGCCGGCTTATCGCTTGAACGCCTTCGTAGTTTTACAGTCGCTTCACAATCGATCGTTCCTCGATTTTTGTTGCTCAAAGCAAGCGCACAACTTACTCAGCTCGTCCGTAGCCGCTGCCATTTTGGAACCGTGAGCTAGTGCTGGTCTGCAGTCGCAAATGTGTGCAGCTACTGCGCGCGCCGCTTGCCTACTACCGTAGCTCCGGATCAGCTCTCCCGTCCACACACTGATCCCATTCCCTACTCGCTGCTATACCTCTAACTTTTTTCTGTCTTATATTTCCGATTCTGATTGATCGGTGTCCCCTCAATTTTATCGCATCACGATCAAAGCTGCGTTCGTCAAACTCTTTTCAGTCGTTTTTTACAATCGTTACCTTATTATATATATATATATATATATATATATATATATATATATATATATATATATATATATATATATATATATATATCCAATACTTAGATAAATACGTTTCTTTCGGACACAGCAGTCTTTGGAGAAATAATCAATTATATTCACATTTGTTTGAGATTTAAAAGAAAATGTTTACTCAGTCTCGGTGGACTATATCGACACATCAACCGAATATTTCAAATAATTTTTGTCAGAAAGCGTATATAAAGATAAGCAATGAGCTTTATTTGGAATTTTGAATATGGAAACATCGCGCGCTGACAGTAGCGAGTGAGAACGCATGCGCGTCGTCTGCTGTGGCATTTAAAGGGTCAATCCCTGAATCCAAGTTCTAATTCTAATGGTTAAGGGAAGTGAAAGGAAAAGAAATATTACTGATACCAAATTCCTTACTTTTATAATCGCCGCCAATCGAAGTTACACGGTTATAGTTTAATTTACGCTGTATAATGATAGTAGATAAAGCCAACTAAAGAAAAAGAAGAAAGGGTCAACCCGCGATCGACTCAACTCGCATCGCGCACAACTATCGACTGTGTATGTGCTTCTTATACACTGGCTAATACTGCTCTGTGTTGTTGCTATTGCTTACTTAGCTTGTATCGCGCGCAGATGACTGACCTTCACATTGCTTTGCTCGTTCAAATAGAGGTCATTCATTCTCGAAACAAACATATCGTTGAATATATTGAGGCTGAGCCGTCTCATCCTTTGATCTTTCTCTCTCGCTGATTGTGAATCGTCTTGCAGCAGAAGGTGAATATCCTAAAGTCAGATCTATGTTCTTGTCAAAGTCAATATATAATATTCGTCTGCATTACGTAAAGCAGTAACATCTCAATATCGTCACTATCGTCAAACCAAATTGATATAAACAATATTTGTTTTATATCGTAGTTTGTTTAATTGTAGATGCTTGCATGTGCTCACTACACTGTCTCAGACTAACATTGTGAGAAGTGTGATTTATGTCTATACTGCTGTTCTCTCTAAAAGCATGTGAATTTGTGTTTCTTAAAATAATTTTGTTATTCTAACACCTCTAGTAAACTACACATTTTTTTGGTAATATTTGTTGAACTACTGTGAGTCTTAAAGATTATTGTTTGTAAAAGAAATGATATTTCACTAAACTTCAATACTACATGTTTTGTCCTGTTTAGTTTGGAAATAATTCAGTTATAGTAAAAATTATTTACTTTACCCTGTTGATAGCATTATTAATTACATTAAATTGGTGTACAAGTAACAGGATACTACAAATAATTTTGAATTTTGTAAGGCTTAACTTAAATAATTTTATATCTTTGAAAGTTCATGTTGTTTTGTTATTTGAGACTAATTTATTAATAAACAGTTTCTGTGCACATCATTTTTTGACAAAGTAGTGTATGGAGGGCCAAAACAATATAGCTAAATTTGGCTTGGCTAGAGCATGTATACATGTGTATTATAAATAAAACTATTTTACTCAAATCATGTGCACAAATGATCCACTAGAGGACAGCATATATGCACATATCAATACCTTTCATAAAAAAATAATGTCAAATTTAAGAATTGAAAGCAGTTATATTCAAAGTTATATTCAAAAAATATATTTTAATCATTCCAAATGTTAAGAATGCAATGGTCAATGAATGTGACCATTTGATGTGAATCATAGACTTGTGTTTGTTTGGGTGAAGTTATTATGGTCTCATTGTTGAAATAATTAAATATATATTGACCATGAGATTTTGTTATAGGTTTAGCATACAGTAACTTGTTGAATATGATAAACATGTAAAATAGTCCCATTTGACAAGTGGTTGAGTAACAAAGGCTGCGGTGTAAGATTTCTCCAAATACTGTTGAATTTTGTATTATCAATAGACCAATGAATGCAATGGTTGCACTACAAAAATTCGTGTGCGATACCACACGACAGTTATTCAAGAAAATAGGAAACTTCTTTCAGTGCTGCCTGAAGTTGTTTATGTCTTACGTAAGTTCCAATAAGAATCATACAAGTTTTTAGTTTATAATATGAGATCAGAAATTTGTTCTTAAAAATTGATCATTAAGTAACTAATAGGCTACATTTGTTGAATATGAAATTGCAGTTACACCTAGAATGTGCAATTGAAGTTTTGAAAATTACAGTTACGTATGATTTTTTTCCACTTGATTAGACTATATTATATGTTGTTTTAAATTGTTTTTAAAATTAAATTATTGTTAACTAATGATATTGAAAAAAATTATATGAATAATTAATCTAAAAGTGTAATGTTATGACATTGATAAAACAATATCTTTTTGTTAAATAACAAAAAAGTGTTTAAAAAGGAGGATTGTAAATTGGAAAAGCTAGTTTGTCACCCAGAAATCAATATTTAAGTCCATCGGCGATTATCATGTTTGTACTATTATTACGATAATAGGCATCATATATTTATGTTAACTATTCATAAGCGATAAAAAAACATGAGCATAAGGCCTGTTAAGAGTGCCTTTAGATGTATGTCTTGTGGTATTAAATTTGCAAGATTTGATAAATATTCTTTAAATAATGCTGTTATCTGAACTTTATTGGTCGAATGAAGTAGGAATATCTTGAAAATGCCTTGTTTCCAAGCAAAACTTTCGTAATGTAATCTACGCTCGGGGCCACGGGGTAATAAGAATAATCTAGCGATCCACTTTTGTGCGTGCTCACAGTACGAAACGAGTGTAACGTAATATTGCGCATTTCAAGCGCTTAACAACAGCTTTACACCGACCATTTATATTCTGGCTCGGGCCATCTGGACAGCTCTTTTTTATTTTGCACTTTGCTCGCGTAAGTAGTTAGTCCTCCTTTAGACGACAACAGTATTCGTGTCTGCACTTTTTCAGTTAACACTGCGATACATTCGTTTCTTTGATTTCCATTTCCCGCTTTTCCACAGACTTTGCTCATTTACATTTGACCTTAACTGAACAACTAGTGTGTATTTTTCTTGCTTGTTAATCGCTGCTTAATAATGTCCTTTATTAAAAGGGTAAGTTGACCGCTGCTCTCCTCTAATCGTTGCTTGAAACTACATCAAGTGCTCGTAACATCAGACTAGCTTCGATCTCTCACGAGAACAAAATCAAGCTCCTCGCAATTCCATGCTATTTTAATCGCCTACACAAGAATTTTTTATAATAGACACTCGTACTGTAGATATAAACATTGAACATGAACATTTTTTTCTATACAACTGATGATTCGCTACGCAGGGACGATTAGAGAAAAACAGCGAGCGATTTTCCTCGTTTGCTTCCTATTTGCTTCGAATATCAATGAAATCCGGATCGTCAAAAACCAAAAGCTTTTTACGTTCTGTCATCTGTTATCAAGCGCAGAACTATTGTATAATGAAACAGTTGCTCAATTTTCTATTTTTTTCTACGCAGTTGCAGGCTTAACTGACATTTTTATGCATAAACAATTGTAATACTGGCTACTTGCTTATTCTCTAACGCACCGCTGGACAGTGGAGTACAGTAAATTTGGCACGTTGAACGGAGTATTTGCTTTATTTTGAGCGATTAATTAGTAAATTGTATACGTTAAACGTTGGTTTTGCTTTTTCAATCAAATTAAATATCGCAGTCGGAGCGTGGCAAACATGTTCTCGTAGAGTATATCTTAATAGTTTACTCTTTTAATTTAAGTAATTTAGCTCGAATTTCGGGTTTCCAATTGCAGTCAGTTTTTCGTGCGAAGAAATACGCGAAAGCCCAAGAATTCCTGTGGTCTAAAAATAATTTTTTAATCTTTTTCGAGCTGTAACTGTTATCATAAGTAGAATAGTCTCCGGCTGATAAGAATTATGTTTTTCCATAGAAACATTATTCTTACGTAAGTGTGAAATATTTAATCGTTAATTGATGTTCTCGAGCAGCCTAAAAAGCCAACTATGGAAAATCTTGGTTTCTCTGCTGACATCCAGAGCGATGATCAAGTACGAGTTTTGACTCTAAACAAAGGAGAACATCTAGAAGGAACTTTATATCGATTGAAAAAAGGTAAGAGCAATTTCTTAACAAATTAGTTGCACGACTTAATGCTCATTGCTTATCGCATAAAAATTGTACATATTGAAAATGTTTTGTTTAATCGATAAATCCTACACTTTGTATTTATTTCTGTTGGAAAATAGGATGGTTAGTGGAATTTAGACTTGGGGCATCACTTCTTGGGCATAGCGTTGACGTATTTACCAACCACCCTTTGGTTAGCAATACTCCGTTCGAGAGGAACACCTATTATCAATTATCATGGAATCACGAATCAATTTTTCTGAGAGTTTCACTAGCTGGATCTTTTCATTATTACATTACAGAAGCAAGGTAAAAATACCTAACAAATTATCTAAATATTTCTATACGAAATATTCGTCATTGTTAGAGTTAATGTACTATTTTTGCATTTGAGAACGTGTTTTACGTTTTATCCCACTATGCACACGTTAATTTGGCATTCACGTTCTGCCCGGCAATAATAAATAATAAAGCTAATAGGATTGCCCGCGACTATTTCATTTTATTCCTCGCATAAATAACACCAGTGAACTAAAAAATCACTGACATTAAAGTTTATTATAATAAATAATTTAGTATATTATTAATTATTTATTATAATAAATTAATTAATTGACGTGATGTCATCCGTTCAACACAAAAATCTGAGAGTCAAACGTTTATTGCAAGCTTTGGAACAGCTCAGGCTGTAAATATGATAAATTTTTGGCCGAAAATTGTTGCCAAGTGAGCGCGAGAAACTAAATTACCCAAATGATAAAACAAATAGTTGAAACATATTCCGCTAGAGCAACCGAATACGTCGAGTGCATCTCCAATTCTGTTATGCTCTCCTAAGCCAAGGCAAGAAAATCCGATCCGGATTAATGGTAGCAAATGCCCTTGGCATCAAGTCTTGCAGTTCAACAATTGTCGCATATAGCTACGTAGCGATTAAATTAATCAGGGTTTTGATAATGCGCTAGTGAAAAGATTAGACAAGGTCACTGCATTCTGAAAAGACTTGTCGCAAACACGGAAGCAAAGCAAGAAATTTTCGTTCGTTGCTTTGATTTCTACTACAATGCGATGAATTAATATACTAATGACAATAAAACGATTCAGTGGACTCGAAGCTCGAAAGATTTTGGCTTCTGGATATTTGTTGGTCGATCCAGAACTAACTGTTGGAGTTAATAACCAACCACTGCCATTAGATTGTATACAATGTCAAACAGTTCTATCAAAATTACTAGGACCCTTCTCTTCTTGGGAAGAAAAATTGAAAGTATCTTACAAGTCTGGCTACAATATGATTCATTTCACGCCCATTCAGGTATTATTGTAAATATAGCGCTGCTTATCGCGATAAAACCTTTCCTTTTTTCATTCGATTATTATTTCTAGGCGATTGGGGGCTCCAAATCAGCCTACAGTCTTAGCGATCAATTGAAGTTGAATCATTCCTTTCACGAGTCTCCTGATAAAGAGACTACGTTTGATGACGTTGAAAAGTTGATGAAAAAAATGCGCGAGGAATGGAACGTGAGTCACATCATCTTTAAAGCCATACCGCTGATTAAATACAATCGTTCATAAAAATGATTGTTTCTAGACTTTGAGTATTTGTGATATAGTCCTGAACCACACTGCAAATGAAAGTCCATTTCTGGTCAATTATCCGGAATGTACTTACAACTGCAACAATTGTCCGCATCTCCGTCCTGCATATCTTTTAGACGCTATTCTATTTGAATTAACGATTCGAGTTTCGACCGGGGAATGGCAGCATAAAGGAATACCACCTATCGTACGGACTGAAGAACATCTCAATGTCAGTATATGCTTGATTACTGCTCGTAATAATCACTTACAGACTAAGACATTTTCTTATGTAAATTATTTTACTTACAGTCTATTCGTCATGCGCTGCACACTTACTTCTTGCCACTAGCTAAAATTCACGAACTGTACACAATGAATATTGATGAGCTCGTAGCTGAATTCGTAAATGTGGCGCGCAATCAAATCCCAGGAGAAAATCAGGCTGATTCAAACGAAAGTATTTCTATAATAAAGGACCCCGAGTATCGCAGATTAAAAGCCACTGTTGATATGCCTCTTGCTCTAAAATTGTTCAATGTATACAGGTACGTTAAAATAAAATGCGTTCGAATAAAGAAAGATGTTAATCGCACACGTTTCATTTCAGATCTGACTGTTTTGACGAAGATACTAGAATAAAGCGATGCGCAGAGGAATTCAAAAACAAACTGATCGAGTTAAACGATGCAATGACCAATGAAATTCAAAATCATCTGAATGCTGCTGTTGAAAATGCCATATCGGGTATACGATATTTCAGAGTACAGTCGGATGGACCTCAGCTAAAGGAAATTAGTGAGAGAAATCCACTGGTACCAAGGTACAATTATATCGTAGTTGTAACAATAATCTGCACATATTGGCTTCTAATTGCCATGCGTTTAAATGCGATAGGTATTTCACGGACTCTGGAAGTCCAAGATCTTTCGTTGAAAGGGAAGAGATTATGTATTCCGAATCTGGCAAATATTTGATGGCTCACAACGGTTGGGTGATGAATGGAGATCCTTTCAAAAACTTTGCTGATCCTGATTCAAATGTGTACATTCGCCGAGAACTTATTGCTTGGGGTGATAGTGTTAAGCTAAGGTAAATCAATAAATACTCTCATTGTCTCTTTAAAATTAAAATACTGATACATACTGGTACAATTTGGTGACTTAATGCAGGTTTGGCGATAAGCCAGAAGAGTGTCCAGTTCTGTGGGAGCGCATGAAAACGTATGTGCAACAGATGGCTAAAATTTTCGATGGCGTCAGACTGGACAACTGTCACTCAACTCCTATTCCTGTCGCAGAAGTAGGTACTTTGTTGGCGATAAGCTTTAAACTTGTTGTAATGTGCTTGTTATTTTCAGTACATGCTCGATGCTGCTAGACAGATCAAGCCCGACTTATTTGTCGTCGCTGAACTCTTCACCAACTCCGACCAGAAAGACAATATATTTGTCAATCGACTGGGAATAACATCACTCATCAGAGGTAATCCCAAAAGAGACTAATATAACAGTAGACGAATATTGCTTACAGAGCGTGTTATAACGATTTCACGCACCTCTTGTAGAAGCAATGTCGGCGTGGGATAGCCACGAGGAAGGTCGCCTCGTCTATCGATATGGCGGAGAACCTGTGGGGGCATTCATTCAAGCTCGACATCGTCCCTTAGTACCATGTGTCGCTCATGCTCTTTTCCTCGACCAGACTCACGACAATCCAAGCCCAGTGGAAAAACGAAGCGTGTTTGATTTATTACCTAGTGCTGCCCTGGTGTCCATGGCATGTTGCGCTAGTGGTAGTAACCGAGGTTACGACGAATTGATCCCTCATCACGTGAGTATATACATTTTTTTTAAAATAAAATTCCATTCCATCTTTGCAGAATCAAACTATTTTGATGAATTATTTTATTGAACTGCATTTAATAAAATAAATCTGTCACTTTTCGTTATTGCTTTATAAACATCTTTCATCTAAAACTAATGTAAATAGATAAATAAAATATAAGTTTCATTAAAGGTTTCAGAGAGTTGTTTTTGTATCAATCGAAATAAAAAACGTATTATATATACGGTTTGATTTTATCTTGACATCGCGAAATACATAAATAACGTTTGCATCTAAAGTTTTAGTTGTTTGGTAAACAAAAAAATTTATATCGACCAGTCACTTATTTTTATGAAACTGTTTTTTTTTTAATTAAATCAGCATATTTTATGTTTATTTATTTATAGATTCACGTTGTTGATGAAGAAAGAGAATATACTTCGTGGACCGATAAAGTAGAAGTAGCTAAGGAAAATAAACAGTACGTCAGCTACAATTCCGGTATTATAGCGGCCAAAAAAGCACTAAATGATCTTCATTTTTGGTTAGGACAGCAGTCATTTTCACAAGTATGTAGAGTATTTTCTATTCTCTGCAAAAATAGTATATTTTGATACTAGTGATAGAAAGTGATTCAAGCCTCATGTGAACGTTTGCACCCGATTGAAGCGAGTGTGAAAAGGCCACGTGAGGGTGAAATCACTTATTCGCACATGTATCTAACTTTCTTTTTTGACGTGTGCGAGGCGAGATTTGAAGCATGTTTGTTTTTCCCGAGCTTGCGTAAATCGAGTCCGTACCTACGAATTGTTAAAATATAATTTAATAATCATCCGATAAAATAATAAAAATACAGATAATTCTTGATAGGTTTTCGTCGATCAAATGGATTCAGATGTCGTAGCAGTTACCAGACACTCTCCCACATCTCACGAAAGTGTTGTACTTGTAGCATTTACGGCATTCAATCAGCCTGATCCAAACGCTTCCGATTTAAAAAGGCATATTAGACCATTAAGAGTCGAGGGTGTTGTAGAAGAAATCATCCTTGAAGCTTCGTTTGCCCATGAGGGAGCAACGTAATTTTTAATTTAATTGGATCATTCTAATATAATACTTTACGATACAAGTGCGAGAAAGTAGATTCTTGTCTCGTGTGGTATTTACACCCGAGCGAAGCGAAAATTTCTTTCCCGAACATAAATTGTATCGTATTTTTCGATACGACGTACGAAAATTGCAATTTTCAACGCACGTTTTTCGCCGAACGTGCGAGAAAGACGAACTTTGCGTACGAAGTGTCGAAATAGTTCATTACGATAGAAGTGCGGGAAAATAGATGCTTGTCTCGTGTGGCATTTACGCCCGAAAGAAGCGAGGGTGGAAGGGTAAACGAGACGAAAAACTCCTTCTCGAACATGTGTCGTATCGTATTGTTTGATACGACGTGTGGAAAGTGCGATTTTCAACGCATGTTTTCTGCCGAGCGTGCAAGAAAAACGCACTTTGCGCACGGGGTGTTGACAAATATTTCAAAATTGAAAAAACAAGAACCATATCATATTACTTTTAGGAATGGAGAATGTTCACCATACAGTTTGCCAAAGAAATTTGTGAAGAATGATAACTTTATCAATGGCTACACAGAATATAAAGTCACTGTGAAAGAACACATACAAATTTCGGATTCGAAATCAGTTGAAAAAGTTGATTCCGGTGATCCAAAAATAACTCAATTGAACTTTACCAATTTCCAGCCAGGTTCTGTATTTGCTATCAGGTAAATTATTATTTACTTAATTGTCGTCATTTTCGATAACTATATTACTTCACATCTATTATTATTATAACTCGTAGGATATCTCTTCATAAAAATACCAGACCAGCTATGGAGAAAGTCAATGCTTTGATAAGCACTCTCACGTTAACTTGCAATTCAGAATTGCACTCAATTGTATCACGTATGAACTTTGCCGACCTTAATAAAGCTTTGTATCGATGTGATCAAGAAGAACGTGACGAGACTGGAAACAAGTTTGGCGTTTACGATATTCCTGATTACGGACCGCTAGTTTATGCTGGTTTACAAGGTTTTTTTCCATTTTCAATGCATACAGAGTTACTGGAACTTACGAATTAATTTTTTCCTCTCGAATAGGAGTTATATCATTGCTTGCTGACATCCGATCCAACAATGATCTTGGACATCCTTTATGTGGCAATCTTCGCCAAGGAAATTGGTTGATAGGCATGTATTTATTATCATTACACTGATTTATCAATCTTATACATTGAAAATTGCAGATTACACGTGGCAAAGATTAAAAGAAGATCAGGGTACTGTAGCTCTTGGAGAATGGCTAGAAAAAGCTGCAGAACCATTCAAACTCATTCCCCGCTATTTAGTTCCAAGCTACTTCGACGTAATTATCGTAAATGTGTACAGCATCCTGATTGAACAATGCTTCGTTCTCATGTCCAGGTGTGCTTTGCATTTATAAGGATAACGCTTATAAATCTAAAAAAGAGCAATTCTAAAATAACAATAAATTTTCGTGTAGTTTCGTAAAGGATGGAACAGACTTTACGAGAATGTTATCTCTAGTTTCCGTACAAGTGGGTGGCATTGTAAAATCCGCACCATTACCAGATCTGTCAAGCGATTTGGCACCGCCAAAGCCTAAAGTGCGACAAACTGATAACGGAAAGATTCAAGAATGTTTAACACTGTCAGCTGGTTTGCCTCATTTTGCCATTGGCTATATGAGGAATTGGGGTCGGGACACTTTCATTTCTTTGAGGGGCTTGTTGCTGTTAACTGGCAGACATGAAGAGGCACGGTTCATTATTCTAGGATATGCCGGAACCCTACGTCATGGATTAATTCCAAACCTCTTGGATAAAGGAGTGAATGCAAGGTAAAAAAAATAATGCTATTTAATTTGTTGAGTGAAATCATCGATAACGCGAATAATTTTTCAGATATAACTGTCGAGATGCTGTGTGGTGGTGGTTATATACTATCCAATGTTATGTGAATGAAGTTCCAAATGGTCATAAGATTCTTTTGGATAAAGTGTCAAGACTATATCCAACGGACGATTCTCCAGCACTAGTCACTACCGAAGTGGTAAAATCATCGTTGATTCTGTTAATATATATCCGCGTATTTTTCACGAGATCGTTGATTTGTCTTAGAATCAACCACTGTGCGACGTCATACAAGAAGCCATGAAGATACATTTCCAAGGATTGAGCTTCCGCGAGCGTAATGCGGGCAGATGTATTGACGAGCACATGTGTGATAAGGGTTTCAACAATGAAATCGGTGTGAATATCGAGAGTGGATTTGTTTTCGGTGGAAATGAGTACAACTGCGGTACTTGGATGGATAAAATGGGCTCATCGGAAAAGGCTGGCAACAAGGGCAAGCCTGCGACGCCTAGAGACGGCTCTGCCGTCGAAATCATTGGACTCTGCCATAGCACTCTCGTCTTCTTGGCGAGCTTGTACGAGCAGAAGCTCTATCCGTACGGCAGCGTAGAGCGCAAGAACGAGAAAGGTAAGGACGCCGTTGATTTAAGACAGTCGTCAGCCCTGGTTCAACGGTAATACGTTCATAATGCTATCGCAGGAGTAGCGGAGAGCTGGACCTATCGCGAGTGGGCTGACAGGGTGAAAGCAAACTTTGAGAAATACTTTTACGTTAACGAAACGCCTTTGGAAGGCGAATTGCGACCCGATCTGATCAATCGTCGAGGGATTTATAAGGATAGTCATGGAGCTTCACAGGTCTGGGCGGACTATCAACTGCGTCCGAACTTCCCAATTGCCATGGTTGCTGTAAGTAAAACAATCTATTTGAAGGATCGCTTGTAGTAACGAGCCACGTTGTAACGCTGGATTGCGCTACGTTATAGTCGCCGGAATTGTTCGAGCCGGAGCATGCGTGGACGGCTTTAAAGCAGGCGGAACATATCTTGCTGGGTCCTCTGGGCATGAAGACCCTAGACCCTTCGGATTGGGCGTATGACGGCAACTATAACAACGCCAACGACTCAAGCGACCCGAAAGTGGCGCACGGCTGGAACTACCACCAGGGCCCCGAGTGGCTGTGGCCCGTAGGCTTCTTTCTGCGCGCACGGCTGCAGTTTGCGGGTCTGGTGGGCGGCGAGGACGAGCTGCGCCGCTGCATCTCCTTTTGCGAGGCCGTCATCTCATGCCACATGACCGAAGCCTCGAGCAACCACTGGCGCGGCCTACCCGAGCTCACCAATCGCGAAGGCGTCTACTGTCAGGACAGCTGCCGTACGCAGGCTTGGAGCGCTTCAACCATACTTGAGGTATGCGACATTCGTTTTCACACGCTGCTCTTGCGCAGCCCTTAGCTCTGACGCTTTGCGATGTCTGCAGGTGCTCCACGATCTCGACAAGCTCAAGGCCGAGTTGCTGCTGGCCTCGTTACCGACCGACGACCCCAACAACTGATGCAACTCCGCGTGTGTTACTCACTGCCCCCCTCTAGACTTAGCGTACACTCAGCCTGCACAGCGAAACGATCAAGCGGGCACGGCTTCACGGACACACGCGCCCGTGCCTCTAATCCCTTTCTCCTCCTCCCTGTCGCTTCCCGAGCTTGTTGATACCGCCGAGTACCCTGTTCGACTGCTACCCCTATCCCTTCCCGATCACAGGCACGTTAGCCCTCGACCATACCCTAGTTATCGTAGATACAAGCACCAGAATACTCGGTTACACTCTAACTCATCTTCGAATGATCTAGAAGCTGATATCTTGACGAACGTGCCTTCTGGACCGCAGCACAAACTCAACGATTATCACGATAAAACGCTGTACAGCGATAAATTTTTATACAACCGAGCTTTTCTGCCCAAACAACCGAGCACTAGTGCTAGGACTTTTCGATGGAAAGTCTATCCACTTTGTAGCGTGCCCGAATTATTTCACAGTAACGATCCATGGCACAATTATTACAAACACTTGGAAAACGGATACAATCGAATGTCGCGGCAAACGATTGGTCAAACGTACTTTTTTAGCGATACACATGCAAGCAAACAAGATTTTCGACTGAATTTAGACAACGAGATAGATGTAGACGGCTGGACGGAGCACGTAGGCCTCAAAGAGAGCAACGATGAGCAAGAACAAAACCGCTCGACTGTGCTAATGTTGGAGCACTTATTGTTAATATCACCAAAGCCAATTAGCAAGCGAAAACCATACGAATTCGATAGTTCTACCTGTTTGAAGCAGCTCAAACTTGTTAAATTAGTTATATCTTACAGTCTGACCTTGGTTTTTTTACTGTGTATAACGTTTTTTATGATAGAACTCAGATCACCACCGTAAATATATATGAACGTCAATTTACTTTTTTACAAAACCATAACAATGCTTACAGCTTTTATCAATATAATGTTATCTGATCTTAGTGTGTTGATTAATGCAAATGTTATAAATCTATATGTACCTGTACTAGCAAAAATCGTATATGAAGTTTTTTAGACATTCTTTATTTGTTTATTAGATGTTTATTATGATAGTATTGACTATTTGATATTTTAATGTTGCCGCAATTTTTAATGGAAAATAATTTTAGAGATAGGAATTGGCATCATTGCAATCTCGAAGTAATAGATTTATGAATGATAATTGCAATATGCACTGGCATGTGGAACTAGCCGACGTTGAAAATCATTAGCTCAGATTATTTTTCATTTCACAAATAATAATGCAAAATCAATATACTTTATTATTAATAAAAATAATATTTTATATTGACTTATTAAAATGCATCCTTTCACTACAGTGTCATTCATTTCTGTACGAGATCTTTAAATGGAAAAATTGCGTAGTTTTAAAAATACAATGCTGATTGTGTATGATCTGTTTTTTCTATCCCGATCCGTTTTACATGATGAAATTGTATTGTTTTTAATCATGACTAACATGTAAATAATTTGTCGAAAGAAAAAGTAAAAGAAATAAAACAAAACAATATATTTTTTGAAAGCTTTGTTTTAGTTTCATTTTTAGAATATAATCATATAAATGTAACACAGGACAATTCTAATGAAATAATATAAATAACACGTCCTTTTTTCGTTAGTTTTTCACATACTTTTAGCTATTAAAAAAATTAAGAAAATAGCAAAATTTTTCGTCTATTTATATCTTATTGATCAAATAATTCATTATCTTTTCTTAGTAATTTGTCAAAAAACATGTGAGCGTGCCGTCAAGACGCTTGATTTACTGCCACAGTCTCGAGTTCCCCACGGCTGCTCGGACTATTGATCAGATTGCTAGCAAAACTCAAAACGTGCTCTTCGCATATTTTCGTGATGGTCGACAATTTGGAATTTCTCGAACTGATGCCCAATAGAGGATTTGGCGTGTCATAAAAAAGGTATAGACGTCCGTTCGCTCTCAGGTACTAGAGAGACGTCTTGTGAATCTTAGAGGTATCTCCTTCATCCTTCCCTGATTAGCTGCTGCTAAGGGTCCGCGGAGAAGGTGCAGATTTCCATGTTCTAAAAAATTCGCCGAAATAAGTCTCTACTGAAAACCTCTCGACCTGTATCGCTTAGAAGTCTGATAAATCTATATCACCATTGCGATAAATTGCTGCGCACATCATTAATTGCGCCCGCGTACTATGTTTCCGTAAAATCAGCGACGCTTATCAAAAGCTAAGGACGAGTACATTGCTACCTTAGCAGAGGACGCACTACGTTTTCTGAGGTGCCACCGAAACGGCATAGGCAAAAAATGCAATGAGGACTGTCCCCGTTCCTGAGACGTCGGAACTACGTTACGCTTTATTATCATGAAACTTTCCTCCTCAACACTTGCGCGTCGTGCTAGTAAGCGAGCATCGTCATTGAGTGGCTTCAATTGTCACGTCGGCAGCGCCTAATCTATATTTGTATTTGAATTTTGTAACCATTATATTTGGATAACTTTTTCCTACTTACTACTAGGGTTTCTATGCCGGAAATACTCGTAATTTGAGTTTAATAAGGAAACGGATTTTTATTTGATCGAATCTCACCTTACTTATTACATTACACACACCTGATTCCCTTGTTACTCATTACTCTTAAGAATTATAATTTGCAAATAATAAACTAAATTCATTTGACACAACTTATAAAAAAATGATGCGTGTATGTTTATACAAACGCGTGCGTGCGCACACATATTATATACATATAAGATATTCTTCATAGTATATTAAAATAAACTGGATGTTATTCCTAACACTTGTACTAGTACACGTAAGCCAAAAAATAAATTGTTATTTCTGTGACATTCAATTGGTTGTATATGATTAATAATATAATTTATTTAATGAGTTGATATGGTGCACATCGGTAAGATTAAAGTAATTTAAGCTAAAATCAATACGCCAACGTATCGCAACTGTAACATGGTAATACATACAATGAAAGATCTGCAAATATTAATTGATGTAAAAATTTATTATGAACATAATATAATAAATAATTAATTACAGATGCAAGGTCTGTTATTCGGTATAACATTAATTTCTATAATCAAAAGCAACTTGATGGCGCTACTATGGACTATTTAAAACAATCTTGTACATTACAATACAAGTACGGGAAAGTAGATTTTCGCTTCGCTTGAGCGTAAACGCCCCACGAGACGAGAAATTTTCCCGAACAGGTGTCGTGCTGTATTTTTCGATACGACGTGTGGAAAGTACGATTTTCAACGCTCGTTTTTCGCTAAGCGTGCAGGTAAAGACGAACTTTGCGCACGGTGTCGAAATAATTATATTTTTCAATCGTACGTAAGCTATTTGAATTAAATGTCATCAAATAAGCCTCTCGGAGGAAGGCCTACGCGATTACCACTTGTTGAAAAAGTTCTGAAACTATCTGCAGGAATATCTGAGAAGTCTTCTGTCTGCAATTCACGATCGAAGCGATCGTTGGCACCATAATTTTCATTTCTAAACGACTGTGGACCAACGTTGTACTCCGACATTGGCTCGAAATCTCGTAACAAGCCAGCGCGTGCTGACTCTATTGACTCGTCCCTTTTCATTGACCGTACTACAAATATTTTATTAGTAATATCGACATTTCTTTATTAAATCTTTTTTTTCTTTTTCGACAAGTCATAAAATTCAACAAAATAACCGTGGTAACTCTAGGATTTCTTTTATAATTTCAAAAAGTTCACGTATATTATATAATTCTAAATTATATAATTCTAAAACAATAATTTCATGATTATTCTTATTTCTAGGAACGACAATTTACATACATTGTATTATCACATTTATATAATACGTTAAATATTCCATCACCATTATAGTATAATACTCACAAGACTAAATGTATATATGTATGTATGTATGTATATATATATATATATATTAGTATCAAATTATAGCAAATAGCATGATTGTCAATAAATATTTCACAAAAAATTATTCAGTTAAAATTTTGAACTTTTTGAATAGACAAAAAATTTGTTTATAAGAAAACAATAATCACTTTATACCGCATGCATTACTTAGAAAATCGGCATTTATCTCGTTATATGGATAAATTAATAAAATTATAATTTATCAGATGACGTGCAATGTGCAGCTATTCCGACAAGAATTTTTTTATTTACTAATAAAAATGGAATAATTTACGGATTTACTCATCAATAGTGTACACACCAGTGTCTGCACTTTGTCTTGTCGATCGAAAACCAGATGCATTTTCCATACCTGGAAATCTTTCTTGAAATTCTCTACGTCTACTAATAGAATCTTCTAATCGTTGACGCTTTCGCCTTTCTGGAAAGATTTAACATCGATTTATACTGTGTTTATATAATGATTTCATATGAATTGATCGTTAATGGCAACTTTTAACAACCTCTTTTGATTAATTCCCGGCCTTCCTCAACAAGATCTGTTGTAAGCTCATCGTCTCCTAAGAACTGTTGAAAACCCAACATAGATAATAATCGACTTCCAAGACTAAAATACGTTGCTAAACAGAATGCAAGAATAGCCATAGGAAAGTATATGTTAAATCCATCAGATATAATTTTTATAACGTCCATGTGACCCATAATCTACAAAAATTGATTCCAAATATATGTTGATAAATTGACATGAATAGATAAATTCACTTAAAACATATTTAAAAAAATACTTGAGTGTATTGCGTTTCCATCATTTGAGTTTTTATAATATGGGAATCCATATGTATTAAACTTAAGAAATTTAAGCACATTGGTGGTGTGAGTCGACATAGCATCATGCCACTAAATATTAAACTATATTCATTTGTCTGATGATGAGGAGCCAAATAATACAAATTTAATACTCGTATTTTTAGTACCGTTGAATATGCACAGTAACATAAATAAGCTATCACTATCGTTGAAAGTACCTAACATAAATTTTATAAAATTAATTGAATATGTTGTTTGTTCATTCAAAAATAAATAATAATTACCTCAATTGTAAAATAATCATATTTCATTTTAGCTATGTTAACAAATCGAGCAAATAGCGATAAAACTGGTGATTTGTTAAAAAACATTACTTCAGACCAGACAACAACTATTGACAATGTTGCAGCACAAACTGCAGCAGCTCTCAATACATAATTTTTTATTAAACATTTCCAATACCATTCTGCAAATATAAATAAATAAAATTAAGAAGTAAATTATGCTGATCTACTATAAAATAATGTTAAATTATGTTTATTTAAATTTGTTATTTATTACCTATTGTTGGACTGTATAATAGTCGCGACACCAAAGATCGTTGTATTGGAAAAGTAGGTTTAAATCTTTTATCATGACTAGTTTGATTTCTTGAAATGTCTTCCAAATCAAAAATATAATCTACTAATATACCCCACTGCGTTTCTGTTCTTTGTAACGTTTGAAGACATTTGATAGTCTGAAATATACATTAAACATTAACGATTTTCAATTCTGAGTGTGTTTCTCAATACCTTGTTAATCAAACGAATGTCATTACGTTTCTATGCAACCTAATTAGAGCTTTCTCTGATGGTACATCAAGGGGAGTATCATCAGGCAACTGTCGTCGATTCATTTTATCTTTCAATTCTGCAGGTACTTTTTGAAAAATTGTTTCTAGGTAACGATTAAATGGATGTCCTGAATTAATTGACAAATTGGCTGCTTGTAATGACTATAACCAATTAAAAAGTATTGTTACTAGTGAATAAACTATAATAATGAAAAACAAATATTAATTTATACAAACCTCCAATACATCATCAACATTTTCTTCAGCTTCATATTTCTCTATACTCAATTTTGCTGCTTTGAAATAGCTATAATTCAAAGTGTATCCTGGCTTACTAGCATTCCATAATCCTCGAGGAACTTCAACTAAAGCGTAACCAAGCAATAACACGAGTAGAAACAAACCCCAAGTATTTGAGGCTGAAGAAGCTATAGCTTTTATTTTTGGCCTAAATACAAGAAGTTGATGAGTAAATGATTTGTAGTGTTTACTTATAATAAATAAATTTTGCTAAAACTATTTAGCCCATATTGGATTCATGACAAGATAGTAATTTGAAACATTATTACAACTTAAAAGTCACTTACCCATCTAAATCTACACCTGGTTTCAGTGCTATATAAATCAAAAGCACACCACATATGAATAAATAGCTTCCATAATAAATTGCATTATCTATTAGAGCTGATTTCAATTTTCCTTGCACTGTGAAATCTCCAGCTTTTATGTAAGATTGCATTAGTGGTAGAATTAACCATGTTAGAAATTGAGATGTCCAATATACAATCCTCCAAAGATCTTGGTACACAGTTTCTGGAGAAGGTACCATTGACCATGGTTCTCTACATTCATGAGTGGGTTTTGATGTGGGCGTTAGGTTATTGGTATTTTCCGAAGAACTTATTGTTGTTGCAGTTAAATTTCCAATACTTTTTTCCACACATTGTCGAAATACAGTCTAAAATAATAAAAATAGATTTTAATTATCCTGAAATAGTTTCACTGAAATTAGTTTTTAATAAAAGTTGTACTTACTGAAGATACATCCAATGGTAAAACAAATATAATAAGTAATGAAAAATACCAAGCGATTAAAACTGAAAGTGTTACGATTGGATGCTGGCGAAAGACATTTCCATATTTGTATAACAATGTTGCAGCAAGACAAAAAGCTAAAATAATCTCAGTCACGAGTGGTGCAAATGACATTTTGAATATTGATTCTATGTCATTTATTTGTACAAATTGATCTACACCGATCTTTAATTACGTCAATGCTCAGTAGACGTGTTTTCTGTGTTTTGCATATCTTTCATTTTGAGTTCAGCATCTGCTTGCATTTTTTCAAGTTTTTCTAGAGTCACTGACTTTAGAGGCATTAATTTGGGTTTACAAAGTATGTAATCTGGTGTGTCTTCACTGTAAAGTAATCCTTGCTGGGGTAACACAACATCAATATTATAATGTGTCTTTTCTTTTGCTTCAGACATGATGATTAAATGCGAAATAACCTGTAATTAATCATACAATCTGTTATGTCTTTGCACTCAGCACTTTCTTTCTTGTACTATATTTATATTTGTTATATCAAGTCAATTAATAAAAACAGACGTGAATAAAATTCGAGCAGGTTATGCGCGAACAATATGTTTGCCTATAGGTGTGTTGTCATTGTTACGGATACAAAATTAAAAATTGATTTTTTAAGAAATGACTTTTGACTAATAAGCTTTGTAGCCGAAAAATGCTTTTTCCCAAGCTAGACACGAATTATCATTCACATAAAAACTTATTTTTTTATAAGTAGTAGTTACCTATATATTCCAGTACTTTGATTCCTTTTGATAAAAAACCTGCAAGTGATTCATCTTAGTGTTAATTTTTGCGATCAACGAACCAAAACAGAAACTATTAAGCTAATATTAAAAATTGCCAGCAAAATAATTGTCGACTTTAGATTATTAAGTATTCTATCAGATCAGACAGAAGTAGACTGAATTAAGTAATATGACAGCATGTGCCTTGCAGTGGAGTAACTGCTACGGACAAATCGAAATATCGCAATCGGATGCAAATTCAACTATACTTTACCATATACATACATACATATAGTATGCACATATACGTAATCACGTATGTATACGAACAATACAGAACAGGTGGTCAATGTTCACTTGGTCAGTAGTTGGTCACTGGCCATAACTACAAATAGTCTAAGTGGCAGATTCCCACCACGGTCAGATTCCCAATTCCGATGTGTATGTCTTATATACACATATGTACAATGATACGAAACTAAAATATTAATGAACTCTCAAGATGTTTTTCATTTATACTGTATAAAATCGCAATTTAATGAATGAAAATCGACTACAATTAATCACTGAAAAAATCTTTTGTATGACTTATTAGCCTTATTTCTTGCAAATTGCATAAAGAGAATGAGCTATTAAAAAATTAAAATATGTAAATTTATATAAAAAGTTCGAAAAACTACAATTTTACTGATATAGTATATCTGTAAATACATAATTTCCAATAATCTTATCATTGGTATTCCATCTAAACTTATGTAGAAGATAATTTTTATCAAAAGTATTTTATTACTAAAAATTGCACAAAGGAATATCGATTGATTCAATGCAAAAGTTACATAAATTTTCAAAACAATTGTGAATCATAATTACCTAAATCTTCAACTACCCCGATTATAGTTAGTTCAGTCAGCATTTATTATTATCATAAGAAAAATGCATTTACAATGTTTTAGAAAAATTTTAAATGATTAAAAACGAAGTTAAGTTCTAAGACTTTGAGCATATCACAAAATATATGAAATTTTATAAGTTTATGGTTTGTAAAATTTACTAAATTCAGCTAAAAAATAAGTTTTTTTAACGTTTTAAGTTTCTTTTAAATCAGCTGAAATATTTTTTTCATTTTACAATTATTTGACGTGCCTTATTCCACATATATGTTTAACATCTAAGAAATCTTAAATTTGTTCAACATTTTACACGGTAAGGTAAAATTACATAAATAATCTATCCTACAATAACTGAACAAGCTTAAAAACCGTTCATGCATCTAAATTTAGATGGTGTAGAACTTATTACATTTTTCATATTTTCTTTCCAGTCTGTTAATTGAACTTCATCATCTGCTTGTGTAGTTCGTTCATCCCAACATAATTTTTGCTTCATTGAATTACTATAACTGTCAAAATTACTGGTAATATTACTGCTACTATAAGTTTGATATCCAGTATCATGAGTAGAACTAAATGCCATTGGCTGAACGCAATTACCAGAAAGCATGTTGCTTTGTTGCATTGCATAAATCTCACTAAAATTTGTTTTATGAATTTCAGTTAGTTTAGATTTTTCATTGTTGCTGAAACTAGTTGAAACAAAATTCTCTTTATCTTCATATTTAATTTTGACAAAATTATCATTAGAAACCATCAATTGTGTGATATCATGATTTCCTTCATTAACTTCATTTACATTTGCATTTTTTCTCACAATCATTTTAATTTCCTCAGAAAACAAGGTTTTACCTGTTAACAAATTTTAATAACATAACATGTTAATCACAAGTTTATTACATCAATATATAGAAATTGTTTTTCTGAACTTACAGTCTTCCTTTACAGAATCGTCACGATTGTCTTCAGAACAAGAAAGCTCTATACTCATATCTTTTGTAAAATCAAGTCTAGCTTTGCTTTGAGATTCAGTACTCTGACAAGACATGTTTAGTGTAGGATTATTAATTGGAGAAACATTACATGGAGAAGAATTTTCATTATATGCCAAAGGAGTCCCATAATTTCTTTGAGATATTGTGGTACGAGCCTAAACAATAAAAAATATTACAAACATACGTACAAAAGTACAATAATTTTTTATTGTTATTTTAAAGTTTACTAAACAGCATTTGTACGAGCATTATCTTTACTTTAAAATAAATAATAGTTTAATATTTGCACAAACCCTTTGTACAAATATACTACTTTATATACTACTTTAATCCTTTAACTGCTAAAGGCGTTAATACGCCTTCACAAATCCGTCAATTTATACGAAAAGCGTATATATACGCTCTCTATTTTTAATTTTTTTGCTATTATTTTTAAAAAATCTAAGAATGGCATCAAATTTCCGGGTACTGTTTTGATCACTTTCAGTGTCCATTATTTGCAGCGACTGACGATTAACTGACAAGCGAAAAATGTGCCGCCTATATATATGGATTCGTCCGAGAGCGCATCGCAGTCAAAGGGTTAATTTTTGCCTCTATACATTTATAGTACAACATGTGTACCTACTCTTAATGGGGTACCATGAAAAAACATTCCACTATGTGGCGGGCTTAAGCAATGACCAAAGGGACTCTTTGATTTGATAGGAGATATCACTTCTGAATCACTTGACTCATTATGAGAATCATTGTGGTTTTCAAAAAATAATTTTCTTCTCAATGAAGTATTGCTTGTGTTAATCTCCTCATTATCTAAATTTTGATCCTAAATTGAATGTTTTATTGTTTGTTATATTAATCTTTTGCACTTATATAAAGAAATCGAATGAATACGTACTTGAATAAAATTAAAGTAAGGTTTCAGAATTTCCTCAACACTTGGAGGTAATACTGGTGGTAAGGACAATACAGTTTGAGTCCAACCTGTATATAAATTCATAAATTGAAAAAATATTTTCTATTGTATATTCTAAAATCTAAAACTTAATTTATACAATTTCTTACTTTCTTTTGTATCTTTATTCAAATTGTCATTTTCCTTTGACTCATAAATACTTTCTCCAGCTCTTATAGGTGTTTTCAAATCCCTATTCACTCTTAAATTACTTTCATTTGTTTTAATTTCCAAAGGACTGGGAATAATTTGATTTTCATTAAAAAACCTACTAATTGCTTCTTGGGCATTTTTTTCTATTTCAGGATCTGAACAGTGCATTTGTTGTATTGGGAATTCATCTATTTTAGCTGGTTGCATAACTGCTAGTTCATCTATACTCCAACTAAATTGCGGAGACCCTTTTTGAGCTGGGCTAACAACCTGAACATCATTTGATGAAATTGTTCAGAAAAATTAATTTAACATTGAAACGACGAGAAAACAATATAATTTTTAAATACCTTTGTAAATACTGTTGGACTTATAACTGAAACGTGTAGTTTACTAGTTAGGTCTGCTTCAAATGGATTTCTAGCTATAAACTTTGTTAAGCCAGAGGGAGGTGTTATATGACTTGGTAAGAGAGATAAACCACTTGTACCATGTTGAAAACTCTTTTTCAATTGAATATTACTTTGCTGAATTGGGGTCTTTGTAATAGGGCTTAGCATTACTATGCTTTCACAATTCATATTATTTTTGTTAGGAGTCCACTGAAATTGGGCCATATTTCTAAAAATAATAAAAACCATTATTAAAAAATTTTGTTTAATTGAAAAACAATTGTTTCTTCTGATTCAAGTAAAATATAAAAATTTAAACGAATAAATCAATGTATAATTGGACGTCACGCAATTGTTGTTTGATGTGATAACCTAACAAACAAAAGTAAATACAAGAATTTTGACCAAAAGAAGTAATCGCGTTAGCATTTGTTTGTAGCCTAAACAATAAAAAAATAAGATTAATTACATCTGTCATATAAAGTAGAATATTTACCTCGCGAACGATACAGAATATATATCTTATTCTTTGTTCCCTCGTAGCAATTATAACCAGTCAGTTCGTACTGCCTGATAGTTAAGCGTCAACCCCATACACAAACTAAGTACATGTGTAAACTATCTGCCCGCACAGGCACAGCTCAAATCCCATCGCACCCAATCTCAAAGCCGCCAGGATGATATGATGCATCCATAAAAATCTAAACTAAACGGAAGTGGATTTAAATTTCCTTCGTGCTCTAACGAATATATCGAATAGCAAAAATCTCGAAGTATTCGTGCGAACAACCAACTTCAAATCCATTCTCCAAATAAAAACTAATGTCGCTGCCTTTTTAACTTTTTAAACCATGTTGTATGTATGTCAATAAATATAGATTGAATAGTGTGTACAAAATCATACGAATGTTTCGAGAGATAAATATTCCCTCAGTGTGGCTCCGACCTGCTCCGACGGATCGGCATTCAGTACGTTTACGTGCTTTTTGACATTAATTTTCTATATCTGCATTGATCTGCATGGATTTCATAACATGATAAAATAAAATAATTCAAAAAAGCGACTATCTAATAATCGACGAATAAGAATGTGTTACTTTATAAGAAAAGAGCTATTTTTAAAAAGTGCAGCAACTGTCATCAAAACATCTGTGAACATGAGTATTGGATGCAAAAAATAGTCAGAAATTCAGTTTCGATGTAAATATTTGTAAAATTCCCTTGATTTTTTCTAGTTAGATTGTCGTGAATCAACTGCTATATTTATAGTAAGCATATTTAACAAATGATTCATTTTTTTATAAATGACTTTTGTGTTCAAGACGATATTTACACCAACGTTTATACAAATGCTTTAATAAAGACAACCTTCTTTCTAAAGACGTAGATGGATTATTTTTTGCACTGAAGTTTCATTCCAATATTAAATTTTTTTTTTCAAATAATATCAATCAGATAATTCATTAAATAATGGAACATTCATCAAATAATGCAGCCTCGATTAGCTCGAAAACGCCAATTACGCCAATGTGCTCCGCTAGAGGCGCTGCCTCTCCTAGATTACAGTAGATGTTACATACATACATGTCATGTTGCCGAATTACAAGCCGAGCACGAGCAGGGAAAATTTTGTACCGAGGGGATAGGGCTGTAGTAGATAGGGGATAGTTGTAGAGCTGCCTCCTGTGGTCCTGTATACAATCTCCACGGTTAAGTGTTGAGAGTTTAAGACCACGTGCAGTTTTCTAGTGGCTATATGTAACGTGTATAGTTAATATAGTTGAAAAGTGGTGGAATAGTTGAATCATATACTTAGATTAAACGAGTTAGCATTTTAGAAACTAAAGTTGGATATTTATTGTATATTCTTTCTATTACATATTACCATCATGAATCGTATTTGGTGTATTTACATATAAATTAATTGTAAATCATTGTACATTTTCTTTTGTGCACTAAATCATGTTTATAATATCATAAAAACATTTTAATAAATAGAAGAAATTATAGTTACTATAAGCATAACACAATTTACAGCACTTCTAGCGTCTTTATAACCAATATTCTAACCGACATTTTATTAAACTTAAAAACCAGTGATAATCAAAGTGTTTATTTCTTTAAAATGGGAAAGAAAAACAGAGAAAAGAATTTAGGCCGAGCATTAATAAAAGATCGTTTTGGATCTAATAAACGTAGCCAAGTGTCTGATTCTTATGTGAGTATTTTTTTTCACTGTTTACGTTATTGATTAGCGTCGCTTTTATTTTTTGATTGTTATAAAAAATTGAATTACTGCATTTTTAGTAGGCATTTGTTTGTAAGAATAGTTACAAAATAAATGTCAAAAAATATATGCCTAAAAATTAATTTGACTACAATAGTAATAATAAATAATAACAATACTTTTACAATGTGATGAAGAATTTTATCCATTTTAAACTATACATCATTTTAGTTTAGTTTATAGAACAAAAATTCTAGTATTTATTTGAATTATGCCTTATTATAAACTGATTTGTTTTTAGCTTCATACTATTGATATGCAGGATGGATATGATTGGGGTCAGTTAAATCTTAATTCAGTTACAGAAGAAAGTTCCTTTCAAGAATTCTTATCTACAGCAGAATTGGCAGGAACAGAATTTCAAGCAGAAAAATTAAATATTAAATTTGTTAATCCTAAAAGTGAAATTGGCATACTATCTAAAGACAAAAAGAAAGACATTGAAAAATCACATGAAAAAAATAAAGAGTTTCTGAAAATTCCAAGAAGACCACAATGGAATAAATCAATGTCAGCTATTGAATTAAAAACTAAAGAAATAGAAGAATTTTTGGAGTGGAGAAGAAAATTAGCATTGTTGCAAGAAAGTAAGGAGTTAATAATAACCCCGTATGAAAAAAATTTAGAATTCTGGAGGCAATTATGGAGAGTGATTGAGCGGAGTGATGTTATTGTTCAGATTGTTGATGCACGCAATCCTTTACTTTTTCGCTGTGAAGATTTGGAACAATATGTAAAAGAAGTGAATTCTAATAAGCAAAATGTAGTTTTAATTAATAAAGCTGACTTTTTGACAGAATATCAGAGACAAATATGGGCTGATTATTTTTCAAAAAAAACAGTAAGAGTAGCTTTTTTTTCAGCTACTCAAGCTACTCAAAAATGTGATGGCAAAAATGACGAATCTGAAGAAGAAACTTTGACTAAAGTAAATGACTCTGGCAAAACAGTTGATTCTTCAGAAGAGACTGATTTAAAAGATTCATCAAGCTCTATCTTTTGTGATGAGTCAGAAAAAATAAAAAATCTTACTATAGCTAAAAATGAAATGTATGTTCAAGATAAAGTACATAAAACATGTAAAGAAAGCAAAGAAATAATTAATTCTTCTTGTTTGTTAACAAGGGAAGAATTAATTGCATTCTTCAAGTCGTTCTACTCATCCGAGTCAGTTACAGAAAATATAACAATAGGACTAGTTGGATATCCCAATGTGGGTAAAAGTTCAACAATAAATGCTTTATTGTTAGATAAAAAAGTATCTGTTTCAGCAACTCCAGGAAAAACAAAACATTTTCAAACACTATACTTAGATAGAGAATTATTACTCTGTGATTGTCCAGGTCTTGTCATGCCCAGTTTTGTTAGTACTAAAGCTGAAATGATATTAAATGGCATTTTACCAATAAATCAAATGAAAGACCATGTGCCACCTATGAGTTTATTAGGTACACTTATACCAAGGCATATTATAGAAGATGTTTATGGAATTATGATTCCACGACCTATAGAAGGAGAAGATCCAAACAGACCACCCATTGCAGAAGAAATCCTCAATGCACACGGCTGTATAAATTTTTCTTTCAATGCTTGATTATTTTTTCCTTTTCACTAAATTTTTCAATTTTGTAGTTAATAGAGGATTTATGACGCAAAATGGACAACCTGATAATGCTCGTTCAGCTCGATATATACTTAAAGATTTTGTCAATGGTAAGCTGCTGTATTGTGCAGCCCCACCGGGCATTGATCAAAGTACATTTCATTTATTCCCATCAATTACAAAAAAAACTCGATCTACTGGAGACTTGCCACCAAGAGCCATCAGAGCAGCAAGAATAACAAAACCCAGTAGTGAAGATGTAGATAACGCATTTTTTCAAAATAATAAAAGCACTGTACATGTGAAAGGAAAAACTCATATTAAAAAACAACTTCAAACGTAAGTTTTAATATTTTTTTGGAAAATAAAAATTTTTATTTAAAATAATTAGTAATAAAATTAAAATTAAAATTAATATTTGAAAATTATTTTAGCGATTCTTACACAGCAAGTGGATCTTTATCTAGTGTAAATACCATAGAAAAACCTTGGAAAATGAAAAAATCTAAAAAACGAGAAAAAACTCGAAGAACATATGCTCATCTTGATCAGCATTGAAAATCAATTCAAAAGTGATATTGTTGTTTTATATTTAATAGTTTATATTCTGTATACATTAATAAAATATAGGAATAATTCATCCACATGTTTATAGACCATTTTTAACATATATGCAAGTAAATACATTTGTAAATAATGTATATACATACATATGAAATTAAAATTCATTTTGTATATTACAATAGAGCATTTTGTACAATTATTTAACTTCATTTATCATGGATTTAAATTAATTTCCTTGACAATATCAATAAGCTATCACTTAAAAACGATGTATTATTAATGTTTCCATTCATTTATGACCTTTCAACTATTGTTGAAGCAAAAATTCATCGATTTACAGTCTTTAGTATGATTGTTTAGACATAAAATGTGATCTCTGCACTTTTTAGCAGTATGATCATTTAAAACTATTTTTTCAATAAAACAACACTGTATGCAGTATTGTCTTATCAAACTTCGATTCAAATTCATGCAAAAGTTCGTCAATGTCATTATCAAGATCATCACTATTTGCCAACTGTAACAGCAAAATTTTTATTTTATTAAAAATGTTAATATGAAAGAAAATTTTATGTTAGAATTTAGTACCATACCACTGAAACCAATTCCCATATTAGAAAAGATCCAACAGTTGCTTCTTCATGATTATCTTGAATATCAATATTTATTAAATGAGCAGGCTGATTATCTTCTTGTTTCCGTGACTCCATACATTCTATTACTTGATCATATACCCGTTCTTCACAAGTTATCAGAATATCAAATTTATCTTTTGATAACTGAAACCTTTCTGGCTTAGCTTTAATTCTACGATTACGATCCAGCATGTTTAATAGGCCATTTTGCGTGTAGCTAATAGATGATGTTAAGGAAAAATATGTCATGATATTATATTTTATATAATTATTATAATTATATTTTATATAATTATTATAATTATATTTTATATAAATATTTTATATAATTATTATAATTTTACAAACATTGTAAGGATACTATTGTTTATCTTTCAATAATAAATCATTATAAATTTCTTCATATGTTGTATCAAAATCATATACATTTGGACGATCTGGAGCATTGCCAGGTAATTTAACTTTATCACCTGTTCCAAATGATTTTACATTAAAACCTTTTTTGCTAGAAAATAAAAAATTAGCTTCATATAAAATTTATCAAATTGATATTTCAATTGATTTAAATTACCTAAGAAAAGCATGAGCCTCCATACTTCGGTTCATATTACTTGAGCATATTACAGCTATACTAAGGGAGTTTGAGGATGGCATTATCTGAATTAATAAAAAAGGAAATAATAAATGTATTATAAGACAAATAGTATAGAAATATTTCCAATTGGTTTTCTTTATTTGCGGCTTAAAATTATTTATTTTTCCTTTTTTTCTAAGACTCTATATATTTGTATAACCTGTAACTTTCTCTTTTTCCTAAACTTAAGAAAATCTTATTTTTATGACTAGTTTAGGTTACTGATTAATATTTTCTAGAGGAAAACAGAACTTCTTTATTTTTAATAAAGTTGTTTTATTCACAATTGGAGTAATTAGACGCATATACGTCAATAGTAAGAACGTATAACGTATAAATCAATTATATATATATATATATATACACACACACGTGTGTATGCGATTTGCTAATGCTTTAAGTTTTCTCTAAAATAGCAAGCTAACTGTGAGCAGTCAGCCGGCGTCTGCTTCATTCATGATGGTTTACGTTTTACGGTTCATACTTCTCCCTTCTTTCCAACGCATGTTTTAAGTAAAATTTCTTGTAAATAGTAAAATAACATGCTATAAAACATTTATATTAGAGATGAACACGACACACAGAAAAATATTAAATGTAGGTTTGTATACATACACACTGCATATCAAGAAAACCTATAGCTATAACCTATAAAAGAACCGTGTAAGGTGCAACGCTGTACACGCCGCGACCAGTCAAAAACACTACCCGACAACTCTGTGAATAGCGTGAATCGCCGACGACACCGGACAATGAGTTGACTCAGTTGACTGAGTCCTGTCCCTGTGGGATCTGACATCTAAAGAGGATCTAGAAAAAATGCGGACAAATACGTCTTTCGCGCTGATTGGTCGAACCAATTTCGGAATAATATGGCGTCCATTTCCATATATTAGGATAATTATATATATATTGTGAATCGGCGTTCAGTATGTTTCATGCTGGTTGACACTGATTTTTATAGCTGCATTGATCTGCATGGATTTCTTGATGTGATAAACTAAAATAATTTAAAAAGACGACTATCTAATACTCGACAAATAAGAATGTGTTGCTTTATAAGAAAAGAGCTATTTTTAAAAAGTGTAACAACTCCCGGTCGGAAATACCTTGATGGGATCCCATGTTGAATATGACATGGGAGCCTCTATATGGGATCTCATCTTGTTATTTCATCAAAATTCCCATGTAGTATACTATATGGGATTCCAACAAAATGTATACCTCTTTTAAATTCTCACGTTGTATCCCATATGGGATTTCAAAAAATTAATTTTTTTTTTAATTTGAGACTGATTGTCGTTGAGAATAAAAATAAACTCATACGGGAATATATTTAAATGTAGGTTCAAACCAAGTTCAATTAATTTTAATAATAATCAACCATAAATTAATCAAATACATTATTTTCTTATATTTAAACATTGACAAAAAACAAAGCGCATTTATGTTATAATCAAACAAAGCAAAATAAACAATATTATAGTTACAATATTTACATCTGTACATAAGTTAAACGAACTTTTAAGAGTTCAATAATTGAGCATGTTCGATACAGGAATAATGTATTGATCAATGTTTTTCACGATAATTATTGTACAAATTTTTCCAAGTTTCTCTGTCGGTTTTACGCTAATTTCTGTTGAAATCTGTGTTATTTCATGTATAAAAGTACATACGGGATTCAGCTTTATTTTCAAGAGCTTGCACAATATTTTTTTTTTTTTTTTTTTGACGATGGATCTTTTTAATTTAAGACTTTGATTTTCACTGAAAATTTAATTGTTTAGTTCAGGGATAAATAAAGGAAAAGTTCGAATTATATTTATTTTGAGAACACATTAACAAGTTAAAACATTGCGTATTAAAACGAATTAGAAAAATTGTGCTTTAAAACGAAAAACAATTCATAAAAAAAAAATATCAGCCTAGTTTCTTCGGCATTCTCTCTGTCTAATCTTTTTCTTTTTTGATGCTGATCGATCTCTCCCCGCGTCTTGTATGGCATAACCAATATTTTTCTTGTAAATTCCTTTCCAAGAGGCTGCCCAATCTCCTGAGGGATCTACTGCATTGCATTGTTTTATGAGAAGAACTGTAATACGAATGAAAAAATTAGTTGAACATAGTTTTCTTAAGGTCCGCCCTGATCATTATATAAAACATACCAAAGTACACATCTAGTCAATGGGAGCCATCTTTTGCGCGGCCTTTTTTCGCTAGAGCAACGTAGCGAATCGAAAAAATTATCACCAATATAAACATATATTGATACCTTACAACCGATGAAGCAGTTCTGGGGACCCCATGTAGTATTTTTATATCAGAAGAAAATTTCAAAGTTCATGAAAACATTTTAAGGTTCAAAGAACTTATTTGTATATCATGTAAACAACTCGCTGAGGAATTTGTAAGTAAACACAAATCAATTACTACAAGAGAGACAAACCTTGAAATGCGCCTACTAATATCTCGACGTAAACATATCATAATATCAAATGTGTGTCCCTCGATCCCACACTCATGTATTGACGAATATCTAAAAATATGTAGAAGCTCGGGTATATCGTTCCTTAAAGCCGGTGTACCAGATGATGGCTATAGCCATGTAGGAAGTCTTAGACGCCAAATGTATATACATCCTGAAGATATTGAAACCATGCCGTCCTCGATAGAAATTACACACGATAATACTAAATTTTTGATTTTTCTTAATACGGATGATCTCAAATGCTTTTTATGTAACCAACAAGGACAACTCGCAAAAAACAGTCAAAACTCTTCAAATATTTCTCAAGATAGCTCTATTAATTATATCAATAACAAAACAAAAGATATAAATTCAACCGACTTAACACAAAATTCAATAACACCCTTAATAGTTGCAAATACCGTAAATAGCCAAATACCAGAACAAACACTAGATGTAGAAATAAAAAATATTTCTCATACCCAAAATACACTACCTCTTAAAAGAACAAGATCTCTAATCTCAGAAAACACAATTTCCTCCCAAGAAAACCAAAGTTTTACGAAACCTAAAGAAACAAATAAAATGACTACAAAAAAAAAAGAAAACAGCAGATGTAAGTGTACACACGTTAGATGAAATGTTAGCTCCCCTCGAAAGCAAATTAAATAAATCAGATAAACTACTAAACCCATTACAATTCAAAAGCGTTTTAGATAACATACATGGTTCTCCCACTCCACATTTAATTGCACTAAACTACACCGAAAATATTTATAGTTTAATAGATCTAATGAATGAACTATATCCCTTGGCACAACATAAAAATCTCAAAAGTAGATTCACTAGAATTACAAAAAAACTAAAACAATACGCATTAAACCAAGAAATTAAAAGCTCAACTACAGCTGCATCGTCTGCTGAAGATTCTTCATAATAATTAAAAATGGATAAAAAAATAATACAATGGAATATAAACGGATTACAGCACCAATTTAAATTTTTACAAAAACTCATAGTAGATTAAAATCCAGACGTCATATGTGTACAGGAAACTACTAACTTTAAAAATAACTACTACACCAAATTAAAAAACTTTGAAAAATTGCTGTATAAAAACACTACATTACTGTATTAACTATGATTATATTGTAACTCGAAATAATCTGTACACCATATTGTAAATCATGTCATAATAATGTACTATAATTATATTGTAAATTTCCAAAAGAAGTACATATTGTATATTTTTGTCATTATATATAGTTTCATATGTAACATTTTTATATCTAATAACCAAACTGGTTGATGTGACCGTCATAAGCAATAAAAAAAAACTTATTTGTTCAAATTTGATTTTCTAGGATCGATAACAGCCGGAGAAATTTATAAATTATTTTCTGATAAAAATACTGCATGGAATTGCACAGAACGGCTTTAGCATAAGTAACATATATGGGTTGGGTTGGGTTATTCTTGGTTCTTTCGATTAACTTATAACTATATGTTGTAGGTTACGGATTTTTTTTTACTTTGGCACAATTGTTGTACACATGAAAATAAGATTTTTCGCTAATTTTGAAGACGATAAATTAATTATATGAAAAGTTATTAACAATTAAAGAAAAATGATAAAAAATTTTCAAACGGCTATATTTTAAAAACTAATAAAGATATCGAAGTCGGGTTTTTTTTGAAATACTTATAATGTCTTAAAATTTCGAAATAATTACAACAATAAACAATACAAAATTTTTTTCGAAAGTTATTAACTTTTTGTTTAAATAATTGCTAATATCTCAAAAAGTATATTTTTTTTTGAAAAATTCTTGCTCCGGCGTGTTCCTGAGGATTTTTGCTATCGAAATCAATCATAAAATTCAAGGGCCTGACATATCGGAAAGCATAGCCCTAATCAAAAGAAGATGCCTCGGTGTACGTCGCAACGGCGCGGCAGCGAGACGTCTTCGTGGTCTTACGCTAACGCATCTTCTTTTGATTAGGACTACGCTTTCCAATATGTCGGGCCCTTGAATTTTATGATTGATTTCGATAGCAAAAATCCTCAGGAACACGCCGGAGCAAGAATTTTTCAAAAAAAAAATACTTTTTGAGATATTAGCAATTATTTAAACAAAAAGTTAATAACTTTCGAAAAAAATTTTGTATTGTTTATTGTTGTAATTATTTCGAAATTTTAAGGCATTATAAGTATTTTGACAAAAATCCGACTTCGATATCTTTATTAGTTTTTAAAATATAGCCGTTTGAAAATTTTTTATCATTTTTCTTTAATTGTTAATAACTTTTGATATAATTAATTTATCGTCTTCAAAATTAGGGAAAAATCTTACTTTCATGTGTACAACAATTGTGCCAAAGTAAAAAAAAATCCGTAACCTACAACATATAGTTATAAGTTAATCGAAAGAACCAAGAATAACCCAACCCAACCCATATATGTTACTTATGCTAAAGCCGTTCTGTGCAATTCCATGCAGTATTTTTATCAGAAAAAAAATTTATAAATTTCTCCGGCTGTTATCGATCCTAGAAAATCAAATTTGAACAAATAAGTTTTTTTTTTTATTGCTTATGATGGTCACATCAACCAGTTTGGTTATTAGATATAAAAATGTTACATATGAAACTATATATAATGACAAAAATATACAATATGTACTTCTTTTGGAAGTTTACAATATAATTATAGTACATTATTATGACATGATTTACAATATGGTGTACAGATTATTTCGAGTTACAATATAATCATAGTTAACCCATTTCTTCCCAATCGACTATGAGACTACCGAGTGGTTTATCGTCTCGTTAAATGGGTAGAATCGCTTGAAATCGACATGCAAAATACCATTTCCGAAGCAAAAAGTCTTGCTCTTTCTGAATCTGCAAACAGATTTTCAAAATTTTGCGATCCAAAAACAATATGGTTGCTCAAACTTAGTGAAAATTTCATTTTTTATTTTAACTGAATTTCCTTTTTTTCGAGTTAAGTATGTAACGTATACCTACTAAACAATTTTATTTCACTATCAGTATGGTTGTAGGACTTCTATTATCGATTATTGATATTTTTGAAAATCCAAAATTTAAAATAGCGGACGAAAAATTGAAAAATTCTGAAAAATGAAGGAAAAAGAGAAAATATATATTTCTTGTGTTTTTGAGGGTGCTAATTTGATATCTGGTGTTGATTTTTGAAAATTCTTGCATCGAAAATCAATATCGAGCATTCGAAATGGCTGATAAACTTAATTTATTTTATAAATATATTTTTTCTAGCGAAAATCCACAGGTTTAGCATTCATTAATTTTCTAAATAATAAAAGTTACAATAAAATTATTTCAAATCATATTTCACTTATAAAACGGCCGCTAGGTGGCGAACAGTCATTTTTTTGTACTTGCAGTAAAATCTGCAATCCTAAATCCATATAGGTACCCGATATTTTCCGCAAATTTGTATATTTAAAAAAAAAACTACGAAATTTATATTACTATTGTATTACAATAATAATAATTTATATAAAAACTTCGACTACTACTGCGATTGATTTATTATAATATTTTTGAACCTCATAATATTATAATTTGAAATAACTTTACAAAATAACATCTGGTGTAAAGTATGCCAAAGAAAAACGCAAAGCAATCCGACAGTAGCATTACTGTTGAAACTACAGAGCTTATGGATTTAGATTCCGATCATGTTGACGGAACAGATAAAACGTTTTCTAATTTACCCGAAAGTTTAACTAGAAACGTTGCTGTGATTCCTGATGATATTGGAAGTGGAGATGAATCAAACAATGAAAACGATTCAGCTGACAGTGTTCAGATTATTGAAGGACGCAATTGTCCAGAAGGGTATCAAATAGTTGACGAATACCTCATTTCTTCAAATAAAAAACTAGAACCTTCACGTGAGTATATATGGAAAGATGGAGAAAAATTTTATGATTCGATACTAAAATTAGAAATATTTTTGGATGCGGAGATAAAAAATAATTTGCGTGAAAAAACATGCGATGAGTTGTTTGAGTTATTTTTTTCAGATGAAATAAAAGATTATATAATTGAAGCAAGTGCTGAAAATGATTTAGATATTGATACTGATGATTTGAATAAATTCATTGGGATAGTTATGTTCTCTATTATCAACAGTCGTAAATGTTATAGGGGTTATTGGTCTAACGATTCTTTGTACCATTCCGATACAGTTTCTGAAACCATGTCGCGTAATAAATTTGAAAATATAAAAAATAAATTTAAAATGAATAAAAAAGAAGATAGAAATGATGCAGATAGAGTATGGAGAGTCAGAAAAATAATAAACATTTTTCGAAAAAATATTTAGCAATTTGATTTTTTTTGTTCTGCCCTTTCGATCGATGAGATGATGGTTAAATTTTTTGGTCGTACCATACTCAAACAATTTATAAGAAATAAACCTGTACGATTTGGAATAAAGCTTTGGGCGCTTTGTACAATTTAGGGATATTTATTAGATTTTGATGTCTGCTAAGGGTACTGCGACCGGCCACCTCGTGAAGCGGTCGAGCACGGTCAGGCAGTACCGCAAGTTCCTGACTTGCGGCATTACGATGATATCAACGTGAATATGCTCGAAGCGATTGTCCAATTGTCCTCCCAATAATTATTAATAATAGTGTGAATTTTATTTTTCAGCATATAGATGAATCCAACAATCCTTACCATCGACGAGGGATCGCTGTTCGAGGTGAAAGCCACATCCCGGCGGCGAAGATTTCGATAACCGATTGGTCGATCACCTATGCAAGGAGTTCAAACGTAAATACAGGAAAGATTTGAAGAAGAACGCGAGAGCACTCCAACGACTGAGGACCGCGGCAGAAAAGGCCAAACGCACTCTGTCATCTAGCACTGAAGCGAGCATCGAGATCGACGCGCTCTACGAGGGTGTCGACTTCTACACCAAAGTCTCGAGAGCGCGCTTTAAGAAGATGTGCGGCAACCTGTTCCGTGCCACTCTGGAGCCGGTCGAGAAGGCACTTGCCGATGCCAAGTTGGACAAGAGATCTATCCACGACGTCGTGCTCGTCGGCGGTTCAACACGCATTCCGAAGATCCAGAATATGCTACAGAACTTCTTCTGTGGCAAGCAGTTGAACCTATCCATCAACCCCGACGAGGCGGTGGTCTACGGTGCGGCAGTTCAGGCCGCCATCCTCAGTGGTGAGGGTGACAAGTGCATCACTCGTCAGGGCGTGCTACTCGTCGACGTTGTGCCCCTGTCGCTCGGCATTAAGACCGCCGGCGCGTTATGACCAACATCATCGAGCGCAATGCTCGCATCCCTTGCAAGCAGACGCAGACCTTCACCACGCCCGTCGATAACTAACCCTACGGAACCATCCATGTATACGAGGGCGAGCGCGCTATGACAAAGGACAACAACCTGCTCGGTTGCTTCGTGCTCAGTGGTATTGCGCCAGCTCCACGCGGCATCTCCAACATCGAGGTCACTTTGACATGGACGCCAATGGCATCCTATATATCACCGCCAAGGACGAGGCTAGTGGTCGTAGCAACAACATTCGCATCACCAACAACAAGGGATGCCTGTCGCAGGCTGAGATTGACCGCATGCTCTTCGAGGCGGAGAAGTACCGTGAACAAGATCAGGAGCAACGCGAGAAGGTATCCGCTCGCAACCAATTCGAGAGCTACGTGTTCTCGGTCAAACAGGCGGTGCAGGACAGCGGCAGCCGCCTTAGCGACACCGACAAGAACATGGTGCTTAACCTGTGTGAGGACACCATCTGTTGGCTCAATAATAACATCTTGGCAGAGAAAGACGAGTACAAGTATAATCTGGAGGAGATCCAGTGTCAATGTTCGCCTATCATGACCAAGTTGCACTTGGGAGACGCCTCGACGGCCGAACCTCAGTAAAACTACTGCCAACAGTTCCAATAGGTTGCAAATAACACCTACTCAGAACCGACTATTGAGGAAGTCAACGAAGCCCAATACCATCGGGCTGCGTAAATACCACCAAGCTTCTTCCGGCTCCTACCATCCGCGAGCCGTCGACGACGATTTTAGTATGCTAAGTTGTTTCATCGATACCAAACGAATTAGAGAAATAAGACTTAGAGCAATTTTATTTCGGGGCTTTTTGATTCGGTTTCTTTGGCTTCAATTGGTATTCAAGGCTGTTTTGCAAGTTCAGCAATGAGTTTGTGATCCAACTTATCAAATGGGTTTATAGGGTTCGAATCAAAAAGTCCTTTAATCAGTTTTATCAGCTGTCTATAACATTTTTTTTAATATTTTATAGATAGATGGTCAAACTGACTCTTCATAGTGATATTCGTTAGGAAAGAAATAAATTATTATATTTTTTATATAATACAACTATCTTGTCATTTGCGACTTTGAAAAATCCGGAAAATCCAATTTTCCAAAAATGTCTCTAAAAATTCTGAAAAAATTTGAGTGTTCCTTGACTGATTTTAAGACTTTTTCGTTCCTAGAAATTTTTCGCGAAAGTCTTTTGTTTTTGACAAGAAAATGATTGAAACCTTTAACGAATTAATCCCGGATTTTTCAAAAAGTCGAAAGTTGTTTCAAAAAATTTGAGAGTAGTTTAGTTAGTTTAGTTTATTTATTTACAACTTATATGTTACATTTGGTTTTCATTTCTTACATTACTATTTGTGTCTCGTATTCAGTTTGTGTAGTTGATAATGTATGTGTTGTGTGTGTGTGTGTGTATGTAGGTGTGCCTGCAACTCTTGCGTCTCTGTCTTCTGCGCCTGTCCTTTCAGCTTTTCTTCCCATGTTTTCTATTGATTAATCTTCTCTTCCTCTCTCTCTCTCCGAAATCTGTCTTTTCCGCTCTTCTGTTTTTCTCTTTCTTGCTTATTTTCTTTTCGACTTCTTCCTTTGTTACTTTTCACCTTTGCCTTTCCTTTGCTTTTGCTCTCTTTCTTGCTAATCATTTCATCTGTCTTTCTCCTTATTAGGGCTTTGGCATCTTTTTCTCATTTCCTACTGCTCCCTCTGCCTTTCCTTTCCTCAACTTCACTTATTTTCTTTAGTATCTTATAATTTGTCTTCTTGTTTTCCTTTTTCTTTCTCTTCTTCGATTCTTCTTCTTTTCCATTTTTACTCCTGCATCCAATACTTGCTTCCTCTCGCTTGTGTAGTTGCTAGTACTTATGTTTTGTGTGTGTGTGTGTGTGTGTGTGTATGTTTGCGTGTGTGTGTATTTTGTATGTATGTTTGCGTATGTAAATGTATCTGCGAGTCTTGCGTCTCTGTCTTCTGTTTCCTTCTGTCCTTAAGGTCTTAAAATTTCGTCTTCTTGTTTTTCTTTTTCTTTCTCCTCTTCGTTTCTTCTTCTTTTCCATTTTAGCTCCATCATCCACGCTATCTTTTCTTTGCTTCCTATTATTATTTTTTCCCATTCTTCCCCTTTCTTTTTGCTTTTTTCACATTTTTCTATTATGTGTTTCCAATTGTCTTCCTCTTTCATACACATTCTGCATCTCTTATTTTCTTCTTTTTCCCTATACCTGCTTCCTCTCGTTTCATTACCTAACCTAAACCTTTCCCTTATTTGTAGGCCTTTTATTTTTAAGTAAATAAAAATTTACCCTTCTCCTTGAATTTCCTTTAATCTATACTTTTTCATTTCTTCTTTCAGTTCTTTCCGCTCGTTTATATACGAGGTGTGTTCAAAAAGTAAGGTGACTTTTCAAATTTCACGGGCAACGTACTTTCGATTATCGATTTTTTTGTTTTGTTATGTTGGTACACTCTTTCCGAACATCTGTACCAAGTTTCAAGTGTATAGCATTTTTCGTTTGGTTGTGAGAGCCGTAAAGGTTATAAGTGTTTTGCGTGCTCGGCGATTTCTTGCTATCGAAAAATATGGATCAAAGGATTTGTATCAAATTTTGTGTAAAATAAAGAAAATAAAATAAAATAAAAAATAAAATAAAGTGCTCCGAAACACTTGAAATGTTGACGGTGGCATACGGTGAAACTGTTCTGAGTAAAAAAAATGTTTACAAGTGGCACAAACTCTTCCAAGATGGCCGGGGAGATGCCAATGACGAGCCTCGCTCTGGACGCCCAACCACGTCAACAACGATGAAAACGTTCAAGCAGTGAAGAAAATTGTTCTGGAAAATCGTCGAATCACTATCAGAGAAGTTGCTGAGGATGTTGGTATATCGCTTGGCTCGTGCCATGAAATTTTTTCTAACGTTTTGGGCATGAGACGTGTGTCAGCGAAGTTTGTTTCGAAATTGCTAAATTTTGACCAAAAGAACCGTCGCATGAGCATCGCTCAAGAACTGTTGAATGACGTCAACGACGACCCAGATTTACTCAAAAGGGTCATAACTGGTGACGAATCATGGGTATATGGTTATGATATCGAAACCAAAGTCCAATCATCTCAATGGAAGAGCCCAGATGAGCCAAGACCGAAAAAAGCACGCAAAGTTCGATCAAATGTCAAAGATTTGCTCACTGTTTTCTTCGATTACCATGGCGTGGTGCATCAGGAGTTCTTACCATATATGGACGTACGGTCAATAAACAGTATTATCTTGAAGTTATGCGCCGTTTGCGAGAAGCAATACGAAGAAAACGCCCAGAATTGTAGAAAAACAATTCATGGCTTTTGTATCACGATAATGCCCCTGCTTACTTATCTTTGCTTGTGAGAGATTTTTTGGCCAAAAACAACACCACAATCATGCCTCAGCCACCATATTCACCGGATTTGGCACCATGTGACTTTTTCTTATTCCCAAAACTAAAGAGACCTATGAAAGGACGGAGATTTGCAACGATTGAAGAGATAAAGACTGCATCGCTGGAAGAGCTCAAGGCTATACCGAAAAGTGCTTATGAGAAGTGCTTTAAGGATTGGAAAAACCGTTGGCATAAGTGTATTGTATCTGAGGGGATTACTTTGAAGGGGACAACATAAATATTGATAAATAAATAAATATTTTGTCTTAAAAATACAAAGTCACCTTACTTTTTGAACACACCTCGTATCTTGACTTTTCTAGCTTTTCTTCTAGTTCTTTTTCTTCTTTTTTCTTTAGCTCTTCTCTTATTTCTTCCCAAAACTCTTCTGTCATATCGTCTCCCTCTTCCCTCTCACTATATATTTTACTTTTTTCTAGTCTTTCCTCTCTCTCCTCCTTACCCTTTTTATCTTTTTCACTTCTTTCCCTTTTCTTTAGTTCTCTCCATGCTTCTTTTTTTATTAAACCATCTCTTTCTTTTCTTATTTTGTTTTCATACCTCATTGCTCTTTCTAATGCTGTTTCTTTCATTTCTTGTCTTCCTGTTTCCTATCGTATTAAGTAACTTGGCGTGTTTCTATCTAATCCCAATACCCACTTTATATATTTTAGTTGTAATCTCTCTATTTCTTCAGATCTCTTCCATCCCCAGATTTCTGTTCCATACATAATCACGCTTTTCGCCAGTGTGTCGAACAGGTTCATCCTTAGCTCCCAATTTTCTCTAAATAGCTTTTCTCCTAGTTTTTTTAGCTTCTAGTTCTCTTTCCAGCTTTTTCCTCAGTATTTCCGCATATATTTTATATCCTGTGTCCATCAGCGTTATTCCTCTATAGTTTTATACTACTTTCCTCCCTTTCTTATATATTGGTACTATTATTCCCTTTCTCCATTCTTCCGGATATCCTTCTCCGTTTCATATTCCGTTTAGGCATTTTGTCATATCTTTTAACAAGCCTTCCGTGCCTTACATCTACGTTTCATTTGCTATTCTATCTTCTCCTGTCGCTTTTTTCTTTTTCATTTTTCTTATTACCTCTTTTACTTCTCTAACTTTGATCTCTTCACCTTCCTCTCCTTCGGTCTTCGGTTTCTTCCCCTTTGCTTTCTTCCTTTTTTTTTCTCTCCCAGTTGTCCTTTAAAGTGCTTTAACCATTCTTCTTTTCCTATATTTTCATCTAATCCAATTCTTTTCTTCCTGTTGCAATTCACTTTATCCCAGAATTTTCTTCTCGTCTTATCTTTTCTTATTTCTTCTGCCACTCTTTTCCCCTCAGCTTCTTTCGCTTTTCTTATTTCCTCTCTGGATTCTCTCTTTGCTTCTAGGTATTTGCCTCTGTTTCCTTCCCCTTTTCTCACCTTATTTAACTCTGCCATAACACTAGCCCTTTTTATCCTACATTCTTCTCTCTACCAGCTTTCTTTCGATCCTTTTTTTCCCTTATCTTCTTTTTTTATGACTTCGTTCCTCACTCTATATTTTATCTCATTCCATTTTTCTGTTCCCTCTATTGCGTCTATCCATCTCTGATACTCTCTTATACCTTCTTCGCTCCAGTCGTCTATCATTCTTTCTTCCTCTTCTTTTCTTTCTTCTGTTATGTTGTCTCCCAATTCCACTTCTACAAGTAAGTGGTCCGACTTTACCCCCTCTTTTATTTAAACCCTTTTTATTGCCTCATCACCTTCCTCGTTACCTACTACATAGTCTATCGTTGACATTCCTCCTATATATGTTATTTCTCCCTCTTCATCCCCGTCTTTTCTCCCATTCGTTATCACTAAGCCCATTTCTCCTAGCCATTTTATCATTTCTTCTCCCTCTGCGTTTAACACTTTATCCTTGGCCTTTATTTCTTCTAGGTTTCTTTCTGTCTCCCATTCTCTCCCTTCATTTCCTGTTCTTGCGTTAAAGTCTCCTCCTATAATTATTGTTTTTCCTCTGTTCTCCTCTATCTCTTCGCTTAGGTATTCATAGTTTTCCTTCTTCTCATGTTGCATATACACCGATGCTATCATGTATTCCCTCCCTCCGATCTTTATTTCTCCTACTATTACCTCGCTTTTCCTTTCTTTCTTCCATTCAACCTTACTCATCCCTTTCCTCTCTCTTACCACCATTATTCCTCCCCTTATTTCTCTCCCCCTTCTTCCTTCCCTTCTTGAGTCCATCTACTCTATGCTGTACCCTTTCAGTTGTTTCTCCACACCAGTTCTTGCCCCTTGTCTCTTCACCCAGGTTTCCGTTAGCCCTATTATGTCGAATTCCCTAACATATTCCCAGTCGTCTTCCTCCATGCTCCTCACCCCCGCCACGTTCCAGAATAGTATTTTTACTGCCTTTCTCCCCTCTCTTTTCCTTCTTTCCTCTCTCTCTCTTTTATCTCTATTGTTATCGAAACCCTTCCACCCCCTTTCCTACCATTTTTCCCTCTCTCTCGCTCCACCACCATTCTTCTTCCTCTGACTTCACCCCGTTATGCCACATCTTTACCTCTTTACCTTTACTTTTTATTTCTTTCGCTTTCCTTCTTACTTCCTCTCTTATCCTTCTCTGCTTCCACGTCCAGTCCTGATCTATGTATATCTTTTTCTGTGCCAGATTCTTTTTCTTCTTCATAATTCCTTCTTTTTGTTCCCATGAAGCGCATCTAATTTGCCACATGTTTTTTCTTCTTTCTCTCCGATCATCCCTCTCCGCTGTTCCTCCTATTCTTCTCAGATTCACTATCTCACCTTTCATTTCTAGTACCTCCCTTAACCAGACCTCTGCCTCTCCCTTCTTTTTCCATCTTAACTCACCCTCTAAGTCTGTCACTATTATATTGTTTATCCTACTTTCTCTATCCATTTTTTCTCTCACATTCTCTATTTCTTCTTTATTGCCTACTTCTGTTCCTCTTTGCTTCTCGTTTCCTCCTTCTATACTTTCTTTTAATTTCACACACTCTTCTTCCAACTAGTTCATCCTCCCTCTCGATTTTTCCTGCAGTTTCTTTTCTCTGTGTTCTGCTTTTTCCCTTTCTTGTTTTGTCTCTTTCTTTCTTTCTTCTCTCTCTCTCTCTCTTGTTCTCTCCTAACTTTTCCTATTTCTTTCTCCCATCTTTCTTGTCTTCTTTTTCCCTCTACCTCCTTTCTTTCCATTATTTCTTCAAACATTTCTGTCCATTCTTTCCTTTCATCCTCCCATGCCTCTCTTAAATCCCTTATATCTGCCCGAATCTTTTCCATTATATCTTCTGCTCCACTGCTTTTTCCCACTTCTCTTATCGTGTTGTCCAATCCCTCTCCCCTCTCCCCTTCCATCTCGCTCCCCTCACTTTCATTCTTGTATCTTTTTGCCTCTCTCATTTCCCCTCTAATATTCTCCCTCAGCCCCTCTCCGCTCTCTCTCTCCCTCACCACCTTTTCTTCTCTTTTCTTCTTTTCCTCCTCTGGACCTTTCTTATCCATTCTTCCACCTTTATCTCTTAATTTTTCTGTTATCACAAATCTTTCCATCACTATCCCGTACGCCTAAATTCGACTCTTTAATTCTGTTCGTGACGCCACCTTTATTCGCTGTCTTACCTTTTCTGTCTCCGCCTTTACTTCTTACCGCCCCTCCTCTCTACCTGCCTTTCCTGCTTCCTGATTTTCTCTCTTAACCTCAACTTTTCTTTTTTCTTTATTCCTCTCTCTCTCTCTCTCTCTGCTTTTTCCTGCTCTTCTCCAAGCCTCTCTCTCTCTCTACTCCACTTCTCTTTCGCCTCCACGCTCTTTTGACCTCTATCTCTCTCCTCAAACACTTTTCCTCTTTAACTTTCTCACAAAAACTCGCACTCACAGCCAAGACACGTCCACTCCCTTCCACGAGTCAAACCCCCAAATTTTAAAGTACGAGGTGTGTTCAAAAAGTAACGAGAATTTTTAAATTTCGCGGGTTTGGAGAGTCCGCTTGTATAAAATTTTTTTTTATTATGTTGGTACACATGCCCCTGAAGTACGATAAAATTTTCAGCAATATTCATTGCTTACTTTTTAAGTGGCAGCCGCTAACGTTAGACGTGTTTTTCGAGCTCGGCGATTTTCGTTTGTGAAAAAAAATGGATCAAAGAATTTGTATTAAATTTTGCGTAAAAAATGAAATAAAGTATAGTAAAGGTTGTCAAATGTTAACAAAGGCATATAGTGAGTCAGCTATGAGTAAAGCAAGGATTTATGAGTGGTATAAGCGTTTCCAAGATGGCCACGAAAACGTTGAAGATGACGAACGACCCGGACGCCCAAGCACATCAACAACCGATGAAAACGTGAAAAAAGTGAAAGAAATGGTTATGAACGATCGCCGAATCACAATCAGAGAAGTCGCTGATGATGTTGGCATATCAGTTGGCTCATGCCATCAAATTTTTTCGAATGTTTTGGGTATGAAACGTGTGGCAGCAAAATTCGTTCCAAAATTGTTGAATTTCGAACAAAAACAGCGGCGAATGGAAGTTGCCCAGGAGTCGCTAAATGAAGTCAATAACGATGCAGAACTACTAAAACGTGTTATAACAGGTGACGAAACATGGGTTTACGGATATGATGTCGAAACTAAGGCTCAATCGTCCCAGTGGAGGCATTCTGGATCGCCAAGACCGAAAAAGGCTCGACAAGTACGGTCGAATGTGAAGGTTATGCTCACTGTGTTCTTCGATTTTAATGGCATAGTGCATTATGAATTCTTGCCACAAGGTCAAACAATCAATAAGCAGTACTACCTACAAGTTCAACGTCGTTTGCGTGAAGCAATCCGAAAAAAACGCCCGGATTTGTGGCAAAACAATTCATGGCTTTTGCACCACGATAATGCGCCTGCTCACACTTCATTGCTTGTTCGTGAATTTTTGGCCAAAAACGAAACTGTAACGATGCCTCAGCCTCCATATTCGCCAGATATGGCTCCATGTGACTTTTTTCTATTTCCAAAAATAAAGAGAACATTAAAAGGCCGTCGTTTTACAAGCATAGATGACATAAAAAGCGAATCGCTGAAAGAGCTAAAAGCTATTACAAAGATCGAGTTTCAAAAGTGTTTCGAGGATTGGAAAAAGCGTTGGCATAAGTGTATTGTATCCGAAGGGGACTACTTTGAAGGCGACAACATTAATGTAGATGAATAAATAAATATTTTTTTCATAAAACGAAAATTCTCGTTATTTTTTGAACACACCTCGTATTTCTTGGCCAAATTTAAGACTTTTTTGTTCCTAGAAATTTTTCGCGAAAGTCTTTAGTTTTCGAAAAAAAAACGCTTCTGAAGTTAAAAAAGAAATTTCTACTTCGCCACCATTTTGAGGCGTACACTTTGGAATTTTTAATTTTTATAGGTCATATTTCGAAAGTTTAAAATGTTTGTGCAATTATGTGCTTATTTTTGTTGAATAAAAACATGCTATTTTGATAGAAAATTTGATTTTTTAATTTTTCTCGACAAATTTTTCAGTGCTGTTTTCAAAAAAAGTCGCCATATTTTTTTTTCTTGAAATTTAATCATCATTTTGACCTGAATCTTATAGAGCGGCCCCAAAAACATAAAGTGAGTCATTTTTAGACATATTCTTGATGTTAAAATACTTCAAAAATAAACGCAAAGTAAAGTTAAGATTTTTGACTTTTTCGGCTTTAATGGGTTAATTTGAAGTGAATCATTTTTACTGCAAACAGCGTAATTATTGTACCTACTATATATGTATTATAAATTTTGTATAATAAAGAAAATACGCAATATATTTAAAAATTTCTTTTGTAAACTAGAGATCGTTCTATAGCAATTTCTTTGTTAAGTGATTTGATGCAACATCAGTAAAAGATAATGATGAATATTAATCAAGTCGAGGCAAAAATGGAAACTGAGCGAGATATTTCTAATATTAAAACAGTATCTTTGGAAATTGAGCGGAAGCAAACCAACTTCGGATTTATTGTGTTAATGGGCATTAACCTTACTTTGTGGATGGGAATTGCAATTTTTTGTATAATAACTTCTATTAGTAGCTGCAATGTGATAAATTAGGCAAGTATTTTACAAGTAACTTTATACAAATATTACAGCTGGTTGTTCTACAAAGTTTGTGCCAAATTTTGTGTTTGAAATAAGGTATAATATTACCCATTACATATCTAATTAAATCTAAAAATATATATAAAATAACATGAAATAATATACTCAGATGGATTACAATGAAATTTAGTGCATGTACTGCACTGATGAGTTTAAGTTATATTATGATGTTGAAAAAATTTGCTAGAGCACTTGTCTTTATAAATCAACAATCTAAACTCCTAACTTCCAATAAATCATACTTCAACATCCTATCAACACAATTAATATATATTTTTATTATCTTAACTAACAATGCTAATTATTAAACAAGAAGTACATCAACTTATAATACTTCAATGGAATTGTCGAAGTATTTGTAATAAATTATACCTCCTAAAAAATATTATTAACTCTTACGACATTATCCTGCTTACAGAAACCTGGCTAAATGATAAATCCTATATCAACATCCCTAATTACCATATTATAAGAAAAGACCGAACAACAGGAGAACATGGAGGAGTAACAATTCTAATAAAAACAAATCTCCCTTTCCAAGAAGAAACAAATATCTATTATAACAAAAAACACTAGAAACTATCGCTGTCTCTATCCCTCTATCTTTAAATAATACAAATAAAGAAAACTATACTAATAATATCAACTTACAGAATCCCATCTACCCAAACTTCAATAAATACCTGGTCACAATTTTTAAACACAACCTTAAACTACAAACACATCCTTATCGGTGGGGATTTAAATGCCCACCACTTTACCTGGAGTGCAAACAAAACTTGTAAATCAGGAGAAAATCCCATTGATGCACTCATCGACTTAGACTTAGCCATAATCAATGACGGCTCTCATACTTATTTCAATAACCAAGAACAATTCTTCTCTTCTTATGTAACGGTCCAGTCTGGTTTGCTTTTTCTTTCGCTTCCCACTGCGAAACAGCAACCTGTCATGCATAGAAAAACTGAAATAAAGCGTTATCAAAACTACGGTGCTACTTCACATGTACGCGTAAATGTGTTAGGGCAGTTCGTCAAAAATCAAAAGATCTCCTTAGAGACATCTCCTTAGAGAGTGACGTCACGAGCGTGGGAAATTTATTGTTTACGATGTAAAATCAATAATTGCAAAGTTTTTTTAACGAACATAAACATTTTTCAGTCAATTTTCATGCGCTAATCTCGAATTTTGGGTTATTATAATCATTCAATACGTATTTGTTAACTTAATCCAATTTGCAAGTAAATATCGCTAGTGGTTTTGCAATAAATAAATATGATACGAATTCGAATATACAACAGCGATCCTAGCATCTGGAAAAAATTTGAACAAGATTTGTAGCACCTATCTTAGCACTTCGAAAAAAATTTGAACATGATTTGTACAAATTCGGTACAAGTCCCGTATAAAATTTGTACATGTCTTGGACAAATTCTGTATATATTCTTATACAAATTAGCTACAAATTACATACAAATTTTGTAGGTTCATTTTCAGGGGGGATTAACATGCACTGCATCCGTATCGTCATCTTTCTGAGTCTTCAATATTGAAATAATTCAACACATTAGAATTATTTTAATGGTTGTAGAGAATTGGAGACTAGAAGCCACCTCGACCTGATAAGGTGTATTCAAGTATGTATAATAAATAACTGCGATAAATAAGAGAATACAACAACGTTGATTAGCAAAACAACTTAAAAAACTTTATTATTCAAATTACAACGGCTCTTTGCCTATTCTTACGGCACGTTTGCCAAACTTATGTCCGCACTCGACCACGTCTTCTCGATTTCTCTCTCCACTAAGCTACAACGATAAACAACAGTTTCTCGTAGTAACGCGACAAACAGTAAAAGAATGTAATTTTACAGAAAGTAAAAGAATGTAATAATGTAATAAAATGAATTAAATAGAACGCAGTATATAAATACTATAACATATGATAATAAATGTATGAATATTCTCTTATAATTAAGGAATTAATGCTCAATTTTATTATGATTGTAAATTTTATTATATACTAGATACCCAAAGAATGTACATTGGATAAGCCCGGATGACCTCGGAGAATGAAGGACTGTGACAGTTGATAGATCATTATATACATTTCCATGTGCACTCTTTATTAATTACAAAAATACATTCCACAAAATCTCTCGATCCACATCGCCATGATCTCTCGCCATCCGATACGGAACAAAACGAATGAACATATGTCGTAAAGAGACTATCCGTCCGACCAGGTGATTTTCCATTAGCGGTGTAGCAAATCGTTTCTTACTTTAAATCTCACTTCCTCGATAATTCGGTGGCTCGGTCATGCGCTCCCCGAGTACCTCCAAGACTACGGAAGCAAGATCAACAAGCCAACGAGGACTCAAGACGTGGCACTTGCAGCAATCGGTGATAGAGTCTCTCCTTAAGATGTCCTCGTGGAGAATCGCGTCCTACTCAGGTAGAGCTCAGCAACACTGCCGGCTCGCTTCGTTAAGGCAAAGATAGATCGCGTCAACGCATTAATCCTATGACTCGTTGTGATGTTGCCCCGTGGGCGAGTTTCAAGCGAAAGAGAGCTAGCGCTATGTTCCCGTCAGTATTTAATCCCAATAATAATACGAAGATCGTCGAGGACCGCATTAACTCGATCGATCCATCGATCAATGAGGCGAGATATTTAAATCATTAACAACGACCCGCTACATGATCATAATAAAATCAATTCGTTATTTCACTGAAGGCCGTAGCGGATGAGTGCATGTTTTGGAATTCCTGGAAAACGGCTATCAGACACCGTCTGAAACAAAGAATCTTAATTTAGAGAGGGGGGGGGGGGTATCTCGAGGATTAAGAAAAAACGGAAATGTCATGATAACTATTATAATTACCATTGTTATCATCGTTTTCCTTATCCATATTTTTTGAGACACGCGAAGTAGGTGACAACGCGGAATTGTCTTCGCTGACTTCTTCATCAAACGTATGAGGACTTCTATCAAACAAAGGAGGTAGGATTTCCATTACCTTTTGCATTTTTGCAAATTCCGTCATAAATTGTTTTCAACATTTATAGGCGCCGGAATTTCACTAGCACTCCCGTTAGTGGTAAAGTTCCAAGATCGAGAAGATGTGAATCGTATGCGTATACGAAACGTACGAGTAAATGAGTTATAGTACCCAGATAACATAGCGTGCCAGCACGGTCTTGCACGCGCGTGCTCGTGACGCCGTGCCGTCAGAATGCACGCATAATGCAAGCACGAAAAGCGACGCACGCCGTGCCGTCAGAATGCGCGCATAATGCAAGTCCCAAATGCCGCACGCCGTGCCGTCGGAATGCTGTCATTCTGCGGTCACGTGAAAAAATAAATTCGAAAGGTATCAATACGTGCATTGATTATTTTTTCATATTAATGTATTTTTAATAAAATTAATAAAGTATTTGATAATAGAAATATATTAAATATATGTTCCTGTTTTTTTATTTCTTTGTAATAATTTTATTTTTGTGTACAAAATATATATTTGAATGTCCATACATACACGTACCATATATTCGATCGTCATCGGTTAACAACGATATTTTTGAAAAACGTTCTTTTAAAAAGTCTCACATTCTTTACCAGTCAGTGTGATTTCTATTGAACGATTTAATCATAAATAATTGTGATTGTTAGTGTACTATTATTGTAACAATTAATTGTGAAAGTGTTCCTTGTGGTGGAGAGTCGCAGTTATAAGATAAAAGTAAGTAAAAATAAAAATTATTAACAATTTTTTTGAAATTCTACTGATCAATAAGCTAATTTATTGAATTATGATGACTGTAATACAATCAATAATGATGCATAATCAGTATTTATATAAATTATTAAAGAAGTAAAATAAGATAAAAAATAAAATTGTGTTTTAGTAATTAAAATTTTTTATGATTAAATGGACAACTAAGGCTAATCACAACTATAAATGACAAGGGCAATATATTGAAATGCATGCTAATATAGTATTGAAAAATTATAATATAGTAATAATATAGTGAAGAAAAATTAAATATAATTTTGTAAACTTGTGCATTGAATACTAGCACACTTAAGACTATCATTATAAATAATAGTAGCATTTGTAGTTGTGATTATGACAACGAATTACCAGGTGCTGGTGTTAGTACCAAAAACAAACTACAATCCACGACAAAAAAGTGACTTAGAATGCTGATAAAGTTATTGTAGCTAAATAATTATAACGATCAATTATTGTGGTATCTCTCTAGTGACAGGATCTCATAACTAATATTAGCTGCAATAACTTTATGATCATTGTAAGTCACTTTTTTATCGTGGATTGTGGTTTGGATTTCATAATAGCAACCAAATCTGATGATTAATCTTCATATTCACAACCAATATTACTACTGCTATTTGCAATAATTGCTAATATAATTAGTTTCATTTTATTTTTTTTTATGTTTTATAATTTTATCTAGTTAATTTTTCATTCATTTTTTTTCATTTTAAACTCTAAGAAAAATTTGGAGGGGCAATGAGTGTGGTTGTGCCTCACATGTCAAGGCGAGGTCGGGGCCTTGACAACAAAAATTAAAAAATAATTTTCCCTTATAATAAAAGACATAGCGTAGATATATCGGATAATGCTATTATTTTTTTACAGATACGTCAACTGATTTCAGGGACTCGGAAGTATATGGCAGTTCTATTTTTATAATTTAAATATATTAAAAAAACTTTAATTCTTAATTTTTTTCAGGTATCTGTAAATAATTTATATATATTTTAATTATTATTAATAAAAATAATTTATATTTAAATAATTTGTTTTTATTTAATATAACCTCGTTTAATAATTATATATTGCAAAAAAAAAATCTATAAAAATTTAAAAAAAATGCAAGCACAATGCCTGCACAATGCGCGCACGCCGTGCCGCGCACCGTGACGGCACAATGACGGCACGATGCGTGCACGCCGTGCCGAACAACATTTTCCATACGTGGAGGCATAATGCCGTCAGAATGCGCATGCACTCTGCCGTCACAATGCCAGCACGAAAGTCACGCCGTGCCAGCATTCTGCCGACACTATGTTATCTGGGATCGAGCCGGCGCCAGTCGCTCTTTGTACCCAGATAACATAGTGTCGGCAGAATGCTGTCACAATGCTGGCACGCCGTGCTTGGTACGGCGTGCAAGCATAATGCCGGCATTGTGCCTCCACGTATGGAAAATGTTGTTCGGCACGGCGTGCACGCATCGTGCCGTCATTGTGCCGTCATGGTGCGCGGCACGGCGTGCGCGCATTGTGCAGGCATTGTGCTTGCATTTTTTTAAAATTTTTATAGATTTTTTTTTTGCAATATATAATTATTAAACGAGGTTATATTAAATAAAAACAAATTATTTAAATATAAATTATTTTTATTAATAATAATTAAAATATATATAAATTATTTACAGATACCTGAAAAAAATTAAGAATTAAAGTTTTTTTAATATATTTAAATTATAAAAATAGAACTGCCATATACTTCCGAGTCCCCGAAACCAGTTGACATATCTGTAAAAAAAATAATAGCATTACCCGATATATCTACGCTATGTCTTTTATTATAAGGGAAAATTATTTTTTAATTTTTGTTGTCAAGGCCCCGACCTCGCCTTGACATGTGAGGCACAACCACACTCATTGCCCCTCCAAATTTTTCTTAGAGTTTAAAATGAAAAAAAATGAATGAAAAATTAACTAGATCAAATTATAAAACATAAAAAAAATAAAATGAAACTAATTATATTAGTATTAATAAAGTTAGTGATAAAGAAATTTAATAAATTTAAGTTCAAATAAAGTTAATAAAGTTAAACTAGTAAAACTAAAATAAAATGAAACAAAATTAAATAAAACTATAATGAAATAAAACTCGAAGAAAAATGCTGAAAAATCTCATGCAAGAAATATTAATACATAACATTTTTTTAAACATTTTTTATAGTTTTTTGTAATTTTTTTTTATTTTTCTACTTTCTATTTTTTTTTTGTTTTTTTCTAAGAAAGAAATGGAATAAAATAAATATAATAAATAAATAAAGTAAATAAATAAATAAAGTAAATAAATAAATAAAATGATTAAATAAAATAAGTGAAATAAATAAAATGAATAAATGAAATAAGTAAAATGAATAGAAGAAATAAATAAAATGAATCATGAAATCAATTAAATAAATTCATAAAATAACATAAATTAAATTAATTAATTAATGAATTAAATAAATAAATAAACTAAATAAACTAAATAAATAAATAAACTAAATAAATAAATAAACTAAATAAATAAACTAAATAAATAAATAAACTAAATAAATCATATAAATTATAAATAAATATCACCAAATTTGTTAATCTTCATCTTCGAACATCTCGTTGTCGCTTATATACGCTGTTTGATCCAGGTCAGCTGCTACCTCCTCCGTTTCCGCCAGGTCCACGTCCGCTTCCATCGGTTGATCTTCATACCCGGCATCACCATCATCTTCAGCTTGCCCACCTGTAAATAAAAATTGTTTAAGACCTTGGTTAGATTTGGTTTTCCAGGTATCTAGAAGTAACTATGAAATCTTTACCTAATTCTTCATAACGAAGTCTCTGCTCCTGAACGTTGCAGATCGATTGGCGTCGCAAACGCTCCTTTAAATTTTTCAAGGCCTTGACGAAAAACAAATCGATGTCATTTTCCGTAGGCCTTGAAAAGTTTTTATTGGCATTTAAGGACTCTGTAAACAAAATTTTAAATATTAATTTTCTAATGAAAAAATAAATTCACTGCATTCGGTTAATAAAATTAACGAATATTGAATATTTACCGACGCAGGCATCGTAAAACACTGTCCCCTTCAAAGTGAGCTGATGCTTTCCTTTCCCTTTGAAGATGACACCACTCAACAAGGATTCATTAACGTCGAGAGCCTCTAGTAAATATCTAGAGATGCAGTCTCTGACGTTAAGTCCTCCTAAGTATGCGAAATATGATACCTATAACAAAGTATTATAATATAATCCTTAAAGATAATATTGATAATTTAGATACTAGAATACTTAACTTACAACGTTATCATAATCCGCAGTGCTGACATCTGCAAAGGATTGAATGTCAGTCACACTTTTGAAGGGTAGACATGCAGGTCTTCGCAGTTTATCCTTCGATAGCCTGAATCGCGCATCCATTCGCTGCAGTTGTTCTTGGAGCTTGCTACAAATAATAAAATTATGGTAATTATTTATTCAAATACTCTTACGGTAACTGTAATTAAAAAGAAAGTTACGTTTGGTTTCCTTTGATGATGCCGAGGTCTTCTTGTATTTTTCTAAATTAAAATTTACATGAATTTTGAGTCAAGTTAATAATTATAAAAAATATATTATTCACAAATTTTCTTACTCCTGGGTATCCCGAATTTTTTGGAGATCTTCTTGGTTCTCCATGACCTTCTGGACGTTTTGCTGCAATTCCCTGAGAAAATTAAATAATATAATTAGCAAGGTATGACGTTTAAGGATTAACATAATCTAAAATAACGAATTTTTGTGGAATAACCGTTTATAAGGTAAATTGGGGAGGAGGTAACGACGTCTTACGGGGCACAACTGCCCTAGTCATAATTTGGTTTTAAGTCCCGAAATATTTAAACTATTTTATATAAAATAAGAGTGAGTAAACGCATATTAGAGAGACACGACAATAATGAAACAATATATTTAAATAATGGAATAAAATGCTGAGGTGGTATTATTTGATTATAGCTTACCTCAAAATTTCGAGCACTGTTTGTTTGTCCGTCCATTCGTCCGCTGGTTCTGGTCTAGTGACGTTGACGGAGAAAGACGGTTGTCGTGTGAGTGTTGTAAATGGTACTGAGTCGTGGTGTTGTAGCTGTTGTTGATTAATTGCGTGTGTGAAAGAAAGGCTTGTGGATGTAAGTGAGGTGTTGGATTGAGCTGGTTGTGTATTGCGAACGTGTTGAGTGAATGATGTGTTTTTTTGTGTTTGTGCTGGCTGTCTATAAGTGTTTTGAGTGAGAGATGTATTTGATGGTTGGTGTGAGTGTGAAATTTTAATTTTTTTGTTGTGGTTTGCAAAGAGTGATTGAGAGTTGACGGGTTTTAGTGTGTACGTAGTGTTCTGTATTTGTGTGGTGTTTAGATTGTGTGTTTGTGCCGTTAAATTGATTCGGTCATTGAGCCCGCCCAAATCTTGTTGAAGAAGCCGCAGAGATTGGCTTGGCTTCAGTGATTCGGTTCCCCTCATCTTCGGTGGCATTGTAACGTCTACGAAAAACATTTGAGGGGACGAGTAAAAAGTATCAATGTGTTCAATAAATAAAATAAGAAATGACAAGTAAAAACAAATTAGCATTTATCGTATCATCTCCTTATAAAAAACAGATTCGAAAAAAGTGAAACCAAACTATTTGTGATGTAATTGGTTGAGAGATATTTACGCGAGCATGCATAAACATATCGGTATTTATTATGCATATATGATCAGAGTTTATGTTTTAAAATTTTAAATATGTAAAGAAATAAAACGATGAGATCGAGCGAAGCGCACCTAACATGTGTAGTAGCTAAAAATGCGTAACTTAAAAGTTGGTTGAAAGCGAATTTATAAAAATAAAATAATAAGTTTGATAAATACAAATATTATACTGATCAAGATTATCGCGTAAAATTTCGCTATATATTAAAGAATCTGCTTAAGATTGCGAGGAAAGAATTGTCGACACTACATAATAATTCCTTTTAGGTTCCGACATACAATTATTTGCAGGCCAATAAGGCATCCTAAAGCATTTGCATTTAACATTTTGAAGTGGGACTAAGGAGATATCAGGCGATAACGAATGAACTAAAAAAGTTCCAATTTTCGAAGATACAAATTGACCTACATCGAAAACATCATCAACTTCTTGAAAACATTGAATCGCTAAATAACAATGATCATCATCTATTTGAATAATATTTTTTACTATACAAATTCTGGAATCAATCAAACGCACTGTATTATTAGCTTGATCGAGAGACAGCTTAAAATTTCCCGTTTCAAGTTTACCGTACATACGATAATTATAATCATCTAATGACAATGGCGCATGATAAAATTTTCGCCGATGTTGTTTTCTAAAAATAATTTTCCTTTCGTTTGATTTTATCACCTGTTTCTTACGAAGACTTTCAATTCTCCTCCTATAAATTTGTGCTAGATGAAGATGCGGTTTGCGACAAGCTTTACGAAAAAACATCATGTTATTTTCGTAAGGAAAAGCTGAGCATGAATCAAGAGACCCGAAATTTTTATAGTCTTCGTGTAAATGTAGAAGACCATGAGTGACGTATGATAAGAACTCTAAACCAAAGATTTCTTCAGCTCTAACGACGTAGATTTTAATAAATTCTTCAGCGTATGCAAGAAGATTTTCAGAAGAACCTGGACACAAAAAAATTCGTATAGAACAGCTCAGAAGTAGAAAATGTAAATAAACGACAGTTTCGATTAAACCTAAAAAAACTACGGGGCCAGTATATACAAGTACTTGTCGGAACTCGGTAGCCTTGAATTTACTATAATTTGTTATATCTACGGGTTTTCGTGAAAATTCCTCAGGACAATATTTTTTTATTAAAACTAGTCTTTTGTTCACTTGTGAGATTGCGATTTTACTCATTTTTGAACTCTGAGAGAATTTACCATCTATAATAGCTTCTAAAAATTTTTTTGTTACTCCCATGGCGACTAGATGCATATAATCGAAAACAACGTGTGATACGAATTGGAATGGTAGCCTGTCGAGAGCCCCCGCTCCCTCCTTGTGATACTCACCATCAACTTTGGAAATGTACTCTTCGTTTGTACGAGGAGGATGATTTACTCCTCGAAAAACCATTACAGAGCTTTGGCGAATAAATTGACCTTGTACCCAGCATTTTGAACAAGGTACCCGAGAGTTGTGACCCATATGTCCAATAATAAAGGCTCGGGCAGGAGCATCCGCAATAAAACATCTCAATTTTATAGGAATTATTCTACCATTGAAGTGAACGCCATTGTTTGCTAATATAGAAAGAAGATCATCAACGAAACGCTCCATCATTTTTACAGATTCAGTAGGTTTCTTAAAACCCTTCCATATGCTAGCGAGTTCCGGTTTGCTACCAACTATATTAGCAATCCGAATACAAATAGGCCATATCCTGACTGAAGAAGATTTGTGTAAGGAAGCTTCATCTGTACTGAAATCAAGTTCTAAAATTTCCGGAACATTTTGAGGAGAAATTGATTGGAGGGTCGTTAAAATTGCATTTTCAACGCCAAAATGAAGATATTCACCTCCAGCAATATTCATAATGGAAGCTTTATCGTGGGGAGTACGCAAAATTGTACGTGGATCCATGTGCAAACTAGCCAGGCAAGAGTGTGAACGTATAACATTCATCACAGCTTTTATTTGAATGTGGTTCATATCGGTATCTACAAATGCATCTCCTAGGCGTTTTTCAAAATTTTGCAAACTGTCATCTTCGTTTGAAGATATTGACGATTCTAAAGAGGAAGATGATGAATCTACATGATCAGCATTTGATTCATCTCCATCAGATACATTATTATCTCTTACGATCACTGTATGGTTTTCATCACCAATATCAAAAGTGTTGCAGTCTAAATCATCATGATTGTCTGCTGGTTGATTTATAAGAGGATTTACGTCAGCCTGTTCGGAATCTAATTCTTCCTGCATTAACGCACGTTTACGCGATTTAAAAATCTTACGCTCTAATTGTTGACGATATTGCAGAGAGTAATCTTCAAAATTTTTACGCGTTATTATATTATTTATTTGAGACATTTTTATTAGAATCAATTTAACTCGGAGGATAAATTATTATAATACAGTAACTACTATTTACCAGTTTTATATACTTTTCTTTCTAAATGTTTAGCGTAAATAAATTTCAGAGCTATATGTTACCAGTATAATATATATGAATACGTTACTTTATAAATACTCGCCTTCCGATTGAGCTGCAAATCTATAAAAGAAATAAAAAACTAATCTTAGTTCATAATTTTTACCACCAACAGTAGTGGAAGATTCATAAATAAATTTATTAAAAAAAATACCGACTTCACATTTATTTGGGATTACTGGAAAGTGGAGACGCGGAATCGAGAGAGAGAGAGACAAAGATAAAGTAGTTTAACTATTAATTATGGTAATTAATAAAAACAAATAAACAGATTGGCGTTTTGTGCGTTCTTCTAGATAATGTCTTTTTAAAATTCACAAATAATGTAGACTATTCATATTGAATGATTGCTTAAAAAATTATTATTATCGATTTAACATGTTCATAAATCTTAAAAATATTTTAAAATGGGAAAGTCGTTCTTGAATTGAATTTAAACAAATTCAATATATACTCAAAATGAAAAAATACTTCATTTATACCTGTAAGTTATTATTAAAATGAAAAAAGGAAGTTTCCATGATCAAAAAAGTTGCGCATGCATGTATTTAACTTTTCACACCCAAAATAACATTAATGATGTTTTTTCTTTTTTCTCCGTGCACCGTAATCATTCAATCACCTTATAACTTATTACGTTTGAATTACTTTGCCAATTGCAGAAATTACTACTAAATCTTATTTTTCACTTTTAATTTTTATAATAACTATATTCACGCATGCGTATTTGCATATCGGCGTCTCAGCTGGAGACCCACTGCCATCTATAGTAAAGTAGAGTATATATTGAATTTCTTTAAAATTGACCGATCATAGTTATAACGCGGTCTTGTTTATTGCAGGGCATTTACTCAATTGTGCATTCCAGTGTCAAAAATTTTAGGGTGCGTTTGTTTATCGCTTTGTGTGGTGTTGTTGTGGTGTTGAGTCCGCGAGATTCGCTTGTTCCTTCCTTACAGTAGTCATTTCAAGTCACGAATTTCGTCATTTTAATATCTTGTATGCTACCATTACAGGTGCACCCTTATTGTTTTATAAACAAAGTTTTTTTATTAGAAAAAATACCTAAGTAGTACTTAATTGTATGTGAGGTGCATTTAAGTTAAGAAAAATTGTAAAATTATTTGAATTGACAGTGCAGTAACTGTGAATATTGAATATATTATCATAGCCTTACAATGGATAATATACAATTGCCTCAAAGAGCTTTGACTTTTTGCATGATGATGCTGTTATTCTCAGCAGCTCTGATGAACTAAATGCAATTGCAGTTATTAATTTGTGCAACGCTATGTCTGTGGTATCTCACATGCATTATTTAACGTATGTACAGAAAAAAAATTCAAAACACTATCAACAATAAAAATGATTAAATAAAAAATGCAAGTAATGATACAATTTTACTTTTTTTCTAGATTTAATGATGATGAAGAACCTGTAGCATTTCAAGATTATTTTGAACTCGTGCCTTTTATGTCTGAAAAACAGTTTATACAAGATTTTAGAATGCCAAAATCACATTTTGAAATATTGCATGCCAAATTGGTGAACTCTCCTTCCTTTCAGTGTACTGGTAAAGGGAAAGCACCCGTTTACTCTGAAAAATGCCTTGCGATAGGCATCTGGGTGTTAGCAACTCCAGATAGTTATAGAAGCATTGCCAGGAGATTCGCAGTCACCAAGTCTACGGTTAAATGCTGTCTGGAAAGAGTGATCAATGGGCTACTAAATGAAGTCTGTCATAAAGCTATTCGACTACCAGAGACAGAAACAGAGCGAAGACTACTTGCATAACAGTTTGAAGTTCTTGGTGGAGAAGAAGGTGGTCTGCAAAAAGTGATTGGAGCTCTTGATGGGTGCCATATCAAAATACGAGCTCCTGCTAGAGGTGACAAATCTGTGTATTTCAACAGGAAAAAAGACTATTCAATAGTTCTTCAAGGATTGTGCGATGCAGATTGCTTTTTCACAAATGTAGATGTGAGGTGGCCTGGTAGTGTACATGATGCAAGAGCATTTACAACCTCGGATTTGTATCCCTTGTGCGAAGATATATGCAGAAATGGATATTACTTTATAGGTGATTCTGCTTATCCGTTAAAAAGTTATCTTATGAGACCTTATCGCAGGACTCATAGATTGAGTTTGCGCCAAAAATTGTACAACAAAATCCTAAGTAAAACCAGGCAGGTAATTGAAAGGGCGTTTGGCTTTTTAAAGACTAAATTTAGAAGATTGTACTATTTACATAGGAATAATGTCAGAGACTCAGTGCGTACTATTGCAGCTTGTTGTATTTTGCACAACATTTGTTTAGCATCAGAAGAGTATGCAAGAATTTTGATTTTTGGCAGGAACGAAAATGAAAATGATGAACCAATGGAGCAGAATTTACCAAACAATATTGTTGAAAATCCAAATAGAAAGCGACAGCAAATAGTGGACAGATTATGGAATTTGTATGCTAATTAGAAAAGTGCCTCATGTCAATTTATAAAATATTTTATCCATCGATACTGCAATGAATGTACCATATGCACTTTATGACATTTTTCACAGATTTGCTTTGGAAACTGACAAGTTTTACAGAAAAAACAATTTATTCATCTTGTGTTTTACAGAAACAGTTTGATTATCTTATTTTGTAATATTACTCAAAATGCATAAATAAATTGTACATTGTTTTTAAAACAATATCAACATACTTATTTTAATGTAGTGAATAAGTTATTTTACCGTTTTATATTATAGTTATCACTAATTACACGTATGAATTGAATATCACAACTTGACTACAATGTCTCTGAAACCACAACATTATTTCAACAGCTTCGCATGACAACTATTCATATATAAACAGTAAATGTACTCATTTTTAATTATAGTATCATTTTTATCTTAATGCAAATGAGTTTCAATAAGTTATATTTAAATAATAAATAACGCGTCTTATTGTACCTTTATTGACTATATCATCACAGAAAAGCACATTGCATTTTATATGATATAGCTAATGATAATTGGATAAATTAGTTTGAGGTTCGGTAAACTGCTAAACTCTTTTGCTAATGTGTGAAAAAAAGTAATTATCAAATCTAGAAAAAAACGAAAAGTTTACACGAGACAAATATTGTAGAAATTTACTTTAAAATTTGTAGTCCTTAATTATTCAAAATCTGTTGAAATGTTAAATCTTGCTAATTTTCTTTCGAAGGCAAAAATCTTTCAGCCATTCTGTCGACTGAAGCAGTGATAGAACGAGTGTTTTCTGTGAGAGACTGGATGAGCATATTTGTAGTATCCTTCATGACATTGATTCCTTCTGCCAGAATGTCAGTATTGGTCTTTCTCTTTTTAATCAGTACTTCAGCTTTAGGCAATATTTTATCATTCTGGTTCTTAGGCGATCCTTCATTATTTTGATTTTCTTCATCGCACACTTTTCTCTTACGTTTATTTGATACTTGCTTCCAGCTGTTAAGATCCTTCTTTTTCTGTACTAAATCTTTATTTTCAGAAACTTTTTTAATAGTCTTACTAGATTTTCCCAAACTCTTCATGGAAGACAGTGATTTAGGCTTGGTGCCATTCATTTCATCACATTTCCTCGCACATCCCACTGATGATGACTTTGGATTGATTGAGGAGCATGCAAATACTGGAACTACATTTGCTTGTTTTCCACACATTGACTCAAAAAAATCATAATGCTTGCATTTTGCAGGCGATTGCCCTGTTTTTTCATTCTGCTGCTTAGCAATTTTGTACTGCTGAAATAAAGAGTAAAATTTATTTTTTACTTGATTCACTGAATTGATCCTGAAATCAAATAGAATCAATTAATATAGGTTACAAACAATGTTGCAATACAATTTAAAAGGCAAGTAAAATTCAGTAACTTACTTTTTCTTTCCAAGTTTTTCTGTCAAGGTTTTCCAAGATATGATGTTATTTTTATTCTTCATGTTTTTATACTCGTGCAGCAGATCTAATTCTTCTGACAAATCCCAGCCTTTCTTTTTTTTCTCTTTCATTGCACAATTTAATACATCTGTACGTAACTCTTTATATTCTAAAACTACTGATTCAGCTTGAGCAATATAGCTATCTTGCTCCTCCGGAGTCAAGCTTGGATCCTGAGCTTTTGTTAACAACTCCATCTTTTTCTTCAACATCTCTGCTCTAGCATCAACCAAGACATCTTCTTCTACAAATTTGTCCTTATGATCATCTTCATTATATTCTTCATCATCTGTAGTGTACTCTTCGTCTTCACCGTAGTTTCCTTCCAAAAATGCATGAACATGATCAATGCCATCGTCAATCTCCTCCTCAAATAAAAGATCTTGCACAGCTACATAAAAAAAAAATATATGTAGTACTGGATAGGTATAGAATATAACATCACATTATCAATACTTTTTTACTAACTAGTTTTTTTAGAAGAGAGAGTGACGTTTTGCTGCATTTCAGCGGAAATGTCATGTAAAGAGTCGGCCTCGTAATCTTGTTCTACTGATGTGTCTTCAGGCTTTGGATCGTCGATTTCCAAAAATTTGTTTTGATAATTAGGATCATCAGAATAGATGGCATATGTATCTGGATTCCTATAAAGGACTTGATTTGGGTTAGTGACTATAAACAAAATTTTCAACATTATTTAATGATGAAGCTTGTGGAGTGCAAAAGATTTGATTTATTGCAGCCAGTCAGAAAATGTAGCTTAAGCAAAGATTAAACTTTATTCTTATATATAAAAACTTACGTGACAATGGATATACTTTTAGAAGATCTGTAGTTTGAACAATGTCGTGTTCATGGTAAGGTAACATACATCCATGACGAGAAAGATCTTTATGCAAAAATCGTTCATTGCACCAGCCACAAGACACCATGCCCTAGAAATAATAAATATTGATACTGTAAAAATTTTGGCCAGCTTTAAAGTTAACATTTCAGGTTAAAAATCGAACAGTGGTATAACGCTAACAAGTTTCATTGCTAAAACTTTTATCAAATTATACAATTCCTCATGACTAAAAATTTTACCTACCTCCATAAAACCACTCATTGCTAATGAAATTTACAAACTTTCATTAATACAGAACAAACAACAGGCGGGAATGTGAAAGGTTCGACTACAATCAGAGAATTGTTGTTTTTTAAGATGGCTACCCCATTCGTTACAAGAACGTGGGAACAAGCGAAACTCGCGGACTCAACACCATAACAACACTACTCCGACCGATAATCAAACGCACCCTTAGCCAACTTGATTCTACCAATAAACTTTAAGCGGGTAGTAATTTGTTTATTAACAGGATTTCTTTACGAAGATGTCAGAATCGTTCTGTGAACGTCCTTAGCTGCTGTATAACCTGACTTGCTTTTTTTTATAGCTAAATACAAGTTTAAAAATCTATTAATGACGATCCAGAAAATCTCATCATACAGCCATCCATCCCATCAGATATGTTGCCAATTAAAAATTTTTATTTAATTAAACATAAAAAAACTTGTTGCTTTGTGGATGTTTTCTTTTGTTTGCAGGCATAAAATCCCAAGGAGAATGCTTATTATCAACAATTTATACAGATGATTATCAAGAAACATACATCAGAGATTGTGTCACATCCAAAGAGTACACAGTGGCTTGCAGCAAAATGTTAATTCAATATAAAGCACCCATATTTACTTTTTCACCATGATTGTAAAATTGCAATAGATATTACAGAATACATTGGACCAGTCGTATGTACCATTGGTGATTTAATAAAACAATGAACAGCAAAACTATATACAAAAAGTAAACATGGTTTTATAAACTCGTGCCTTCCATACTAACATATTCAATACTAGCATTGCAAATAACAGTAGTAATATTGGTTGTAAATATGAAGATGAATCATCAGATTTGGTTGCTATTATGAAATCCAAACCACAATCCACGATAAAAAAGTGACTTACAATGATCATAAAGTTATTGCAGCTAATATTAGTTATGAGATCCTGTCACTAGAGAGATACCATAATATTTGATCGTTATAATTATTTAGCTACAATAACTTTATCAGCATTCTAAGTCACTTTTTTGTCGTGGATTGTAGTTTGTTTTTGGTACTAACACCAGCACCTGGTAATTCGTTGTCATAATCACAACTATAAATGCTACTATTATTTATAATGACAGTCTTAAGTGTGCTAGTATTCAATGCACAAGTTTACGAAATTATATTTAATTTTTCTTCACTATATTATTACTATATTATAATTTTTCAATACTATATTAGCATGCATTTCAATATATTGCCCTTGTCATTTATAGTTGTGATTAGCCTTAGTTGTCCATTTAATCATAAAAAATTTTAATTACTAAAACACAATTTTATTTTTTATCTTATTTTACTTCTTTAATAATTTATATAAATACTGATTATGCATCATTATTGATTGTATTACAGTCATCACAATTCAATAAATTAGCTTATTGATCAGTAGAATTTCAAAAAAATTGTTAATAATTTTTATTTTTACTTACTTTTATCTTAACTACGACTCTCCACCACAAGGAACACTTTCACAATTAATTGTTACAATAATAGTACACTAACAATCACAATTATTTATGATTAAATCGTTCAATAGAAATCACACTGACTGGTAAAGAATGTGAGACTTTTTAAAAGAACGTTTTTCAAAAATATCGTTGTTAACCGATGACGATCGAATATATGGTACGTGTATGTATGGACATTCAAATATATATTTTGTACACATAAATAAAATTATTACAAAGAAATAAAAAAACAGGAACATATATTTAATATATTTCTATTATCAAATACTTTATTAATTTTATTAAAAATACATTAATATGAAAAAATAATCAATGCACGTAATGATACCTTTCGAATTTATTTTTTCACGTGACCGCAGAATGACAGCATTCTGACGGCACGGCGTGCGGCATTTGGGACTTGCATTATGCGCGCATTCTGACGGTACGGCGTGCGTCGCTTTTCGTGCTTGCATTATGCGTGCATTCTGACGGCACGGCGTCACGAGCACGCGCGTGCAAGACCGTGCTGGCACGCTATATTATCTATGGGAATGCCGCTCTTTTTTCTCGGTCGATAATGGTGTAACATCTCGCGGATGATGAAGCGGAACTACATTGTAATATTGGGAACTAGATGAAATATAATGTATTTTAATAGCACAATTTTTTTGTCTAGTTCTTTCATTTCCTAATTATCAACCGCCATACATCTATGGTATGAATTAACACCTATAACATATATATATATATATATTATTACGTTTACATATAGTCAATAAAAATAAGCAAGTAACACAAACTAAAACTTTATTGAAACACAAACGTGATGCTTTCAATTTGACGCTCAGGCGTCAACTAACTAAACAACAAAAATATTTATTCTAACGTTGCCGTGGATACAAACGTACGAATTTGATATTATAAATCGCATTCGTAACTATATATATATATGAATGAATAGGTGTTAATAAAAGACGCGGCCGTGCAGTACGCATTAGATTTATTAGCGTATTACTTATTAGCACCTCATTAGTGCATATGACTATACCATGCGATACGCGGATAAACTTCAGATATAATATACATAGTTTCCAGATTTCCACTCTCCATACTTCAGGTATACGGTTAGTGTATGTGTGTTGTTCACACTTTTCCGCTTTAAGGGTGGCGCAGCGTAATCAAACATTACCACTCTTCTCTCTGGGCGCCAATAGGTTGGCATTGCCCACTGTCTTTCACTCCTTCGCTTTCAAACACCTTGGAGATCCGGAAGTCAAATTTGCTACGACATTCCTGACGCACACAGCGAGTCGGAACCTTTTTGATCTAAGGCGGCGACCTCCTCGAGAGGAGTACCGATCTTTTCACGGTTCAACGCTCAAGGAGAGCGGAACTAAAGGCTTGACCCTCGGTTTGGGCGCGACGGGACTCTAGTTGCCCCAACGTCTACTACGTTGGAAGCACGCAGCATACAAATCTTACGAGATTTGCTTGACCTGGTACCACTACCCCGCAGAGGCCAACCCAAATTGGAATGTCAGAAGAGAGATTCAGCTAGGACAGCCAGAGGAAATTCCTAATACGATCAACCAGCTAAGCCTCCCCTCCTGGGCTCGCGTTCGAAAAACATCCCACCCTGCGTACCTGTATTAAGGGATTTCTCCCACGACTCACAGGTCCATCGCTTCGACGTACCAAGGCATGTCTTCCCATTGCGTTTCGGTCCTCCCCGCTCACGCTGGTGGGTATCCGTCATTCGAAAAAGTTGTTACCCGGTTTTCGCCCCAAAATCGGTTCTCGCTTTCTAAGGAATGGTTTTTATGACTGGCTGATATTGGTATTTGTTCTTTCGATTTAATGTTTTTGATTGTGAGGTCAGGGCGGGGTCTCGTCTAGCCGACAAGGCGACTCCCCAGGCAGTTCTCAGTATTCATGCCGGTCATGCCACGCATTCAAATCAAAACTCCGACATTAGGTTAAATGGGGTAATTTGCGTTCAAATTATCGAACTTCAGAGTTTAGTTCTGAAGTTTGATGTTCAAAGTTATCGTTCGAATATTAAGCTTTATGAGCTTGTTTAGGTTTAAAAATTAGGTTATCGTGCGAGTTTTTGTCCTTTGGTTAGGGACCTTTAAGAGGCGGCGTTTTTCTACCATAGTTTGTAACTATCTTTTTGCGCTTTCTCTTTGTTATAGGTGCTCCTTCCCTGGGCTCTATGACTTTTCTAGCAAAGTCTTCAAAGACTTTGTAGATTTTCCTGCTAGATACTAGGGCTGTTTCCGGGCAAGGCCATGTGTGGCCCTCCTCTTCAACGGCCTCTATTATTGGCTTTCTTAGTTCCCTTACTTCTTCGCAATTAAAGAGAATATGACTTTCGCTTTCTATTTCTCCACAGCTACACAGTTGGTCTTCGCATAATCCTCTCTTGTGGAGGTATGACTTAAAAGCACCATGTCCAGTCATGAACTGTACTGTGTAATGGTTGGGATTAGCCACCTCTTCTTTAATCTATCCTTGATTACTAGGAAGTAGCAGAATGTTCTCCTGCCATTTGTGGCTGACTGCTATCTCTCCTGCCGTACCCTTTCGATTTCATTTTTACTTAGCATAAAATATGTATGTACAATAACAAAGCATTTCTTTAAAAACAGCTGTTCGACCCGCGGGTGAAAGACTTAAATTTAGCATCCGTAAAACCATCCAATCAGAGCATTGTGCGAGAGAGATAGAAAAGGTTACAATATTTTCTTTCTTTCTCTTACGCCGTGCAAAAACTTGCCACAACTTTCCCATCTGATGGCTCCCTCCATGTATATATACTCTAAGGTTCAACTCCGTTGAATAGAAGACAACTAGGATAAATCATCTGACGTTAAGGCGAATACACGTATTATCATACGTGTTTAACGGAGCGGCGGTTTGCTGTGCATCGTGGGAGTTTGTTCTTAAATAAATTTCCCATTTTCAGAGTTATCTCCCCCTTTACACTAGATAATCAGAGTATCGACGTGGTATACCGAATAAACCTAAAAAATGTTAAGGGAACAGTGTTAAATTAACACCAATAAATATGAAAAAATGAATTTTTAATCAGTTTTTATTTATTGATAATCCAATAAATATAAATCCAGTAAATAAATCTTCTAAAAATAGCATAAACTACTCCTATTGATAAAACATCATGAAAATGAGCTACTACATAAAATGTATCATGTAAAACAATATCAATTAATGAATTAGATAAAATAATTCCAGTTAGTCCACCAATGGTGAATGAAAAAATAAAATCTAAATATCATAACTTTCTAATATTAAATTCAATTTTTATTCTATTTATAGATGCTAATCATCTAAAAATTTAAATCCCAGTATAACAGCAATAATTATAGTGGTAGAAGTAAAATATGATCAAGTATCAACATCTATCCTAACTATGAATATATGATGAGCTCAAACAATAAATCCTAATAATCTAATAGAAATTAGCTTATAGTAATGGGCCTGTTCGTAACATATAAACACAATTTAATTATTTTTTATCATTATTACATGCAAAATTGAAAAAGCAAGATTGTAATTACTATTATGATTTGTCTTTAACTATAAGAAATACAGATTTAACCCTATATGTACAGGTATTAGTTATAAGTTATTCCGCTAGAGGTCGCATACTAGATCCCAAGCAAGATACGACTCTATATGTATAAATCTAACCAAACTTCTTGCCTTCGATATGATGAGCTAAACTCCCAAAAGTTTGTTCAAAAGTGTTACTTTTTTATCGCTCACCGACATCCTTTGAAGTGGGTATAAGAATGTAATATATAGTAAAAAAGTTATATTAATTGGTACTCACTCAAATACATGGAAGTAGAACACCATGCATACGAACATGTCTGGGCGTTATTTGTGGAACCACTCTCTAACCGCTAGGAATCATCTAGAATTAGTCTCTGGAGTTGCCGTTTGGCCACCCGTTTAGTATATTTGGTAAATCATTATTCTGGACAAATAGCTTCTCTTTCATTTCGTTTCAGTCATCGGGGTCTTATGCCGGTGGGTATCCGTCATTCGAAAAGTTGTTTTCCGATTTTCGCTCCAATTTCGGATTTCGCTTTCAATAGAAAGGCTTTTATGACTCGCTGATGCTGATCTGTTCTCCTTCGTTCAATACTTGTTGATTTTAGGTCGGGGTCTCGTCTAGCCGACAAGGCGACTCCCCAGGCAGTTTTTAGTATTCGTGCCAGTCATGCCATTTATTTGAATCAAGTTCCAAAATTAGGCTCAATCAGGTATTCTAACTAGCGTTCAAATTATTGAACTTCAGGATTTAATTCTAAAGTTCAATGTACAAAAATTATCGTTCGAAATTTAAGCTTTATTAGCTATTCAAAATTCATAAATTAGTTTAGTCATTGTGCGAGTTTTGTCCTCTGGTTAGTGACCTTGTAAGAGGCGGCGTCTTTTTACTGTAGTTGGTAACTACTTTTCTGTGCTGTCTCTTCTTTATAGGTGCTCCTTCCCTGGGCTCTATGACTTTTCTAGCAAAATCTTCAAAGACTTTGTAGATTTTCCTGCTAGATACTAGGGCCGTTTCAGGGCAAGGCCATGTGTCGCCCTCTTCTTTAACAGACTCTATTAATGGCTTTCGTAGTTCCCTTAATTCTTTGTAGTCAAAGAGAATAGGCTTTCGCTTTCTATTTCTCCGTAACTACACAGTTGGTCTTCACATAATCCTCTTTTATGGAGGTATGACTTAAAAGCACCATGTCCAGTCATGAACTGTACTGTGTAATGGTTGGGATTAGCCACCTCTTCTTTAATCTATCCTTGATTACTAGGAAGTAGCAGAATGTTCTCCTGCCATTTGTGGCTGACTGCCATCTCTCCTGCCATATCCTTTCGATTTCATAGTTGATGAGTTGTATGGCTTTTGAGATTTTTAGTCTGCCCAATCGAAGTTCCTCCGATTTTATTCGGATACCGTGCATTTTAATCGATTTCCCTTTCCTGACGTAGTACTTTGCAACTCTCGCGTCAAGCTCGAGAGCCATCGGTCGGGAGGCTGCAAGCACGTGCGCCGCTTCATGAGAGATCGATTTGTAGGCTTTCAGTGTTTTGCAAAGAACTGATCGCTACAATCTCTCTAAAGCAGATTGCTGTTTGATGTTGGTCCTTTGCCACTAGCCCGCAGCGGCATATTTAACTTTCGATAGTAGGAAGCCATTATATATCTTTTTCATGGAATTGAATTTTAGGCCCTAGTTCGCTTTTGCTATTTTACTTAGCTCGAAATAGGTGTTATTACAGTCTTGATCTACGTTTCGAATATGTTCCCCCAATTGGAAGCCCTTCAAGATCGTGATTCCTAGGTACTTGACTGTTTTGTGCGTTCTAATGTTGTCTTTCCCAATTTTGACTGTAGGGTTCCTATTCTCGCTTAGTTGGTCTTTTAGTCATATTTTACTGTTAATTTCATTTTGTCAGACTTGCACCAACCGTCATTATATTAATGATTTCTTGGGCTTGTCTTTTAAAATCAATGCGTGTCTTCGCCTTGATAATGGGAAGCACATCGTCTGCGTAGGCTAGTACTTCATATCTTGTATCCCTGATTGCTCGGAGTGGTTTGTCGAAGGTGACATTCTAGCCTACCGGGCTAAAAACTGAACCCTGAGGGCACCCCTTCGTCACTGTTTTCAATGTTTCTTCGAAGTGAGCATATATGCCCACTTCTCGATCACTGAAGTAACTCTGGAGGAGCTTATAGACATTCTTCGGACAATTTCTTTCTTTCAATTAGAAAAGCAGGCTTGGCCACCATAAGACATCGAATGCTCCTGAGACGTCTAGTGGAATAGCGGCTACGTACTTGGTCGACGGATTAGATTCTGCCTCTTCTACTATTTCATATAGTTTTCTAATGGCATCCTCTGTGGATCTATTCGCCTTAAAGCCAAATTAATCCTCTGAAGACAAGTCCGAACTGTTTAGAATGTTCGATATTCTTTGAATCACAAGCCTCTCGAGTGTCTTCCCAGCTATAGGGAGTAGACATACGGGTCTATATGATTTAATCTCGTTCTCGGGTTTTTCAACCCCTTTGAGCAACGTGATTAGCATTCCACTTTTTCATCTTCTGGGGAACATTCCGCATTTTAAGCAGGCGTTGAAAAGTTGCGTCAGTTCGTGGTGTAATGGTTTAGCATTTACAAGCATCTCTGACTCTATTTTACTTTTGCCTGGTGATTTCCCTGCCTTGTTCGCTTTAAGGGCCATTTCAACTTCCCTTATTAGGAAAGGCATTTCGTCGCCGGTTTCTGGAACCTCCCGCATATCTCTGCGAATCTTTGCATGTGCATCGTTTTCGCAGCTTGGGTCGTCATCAGGTATTAGTCCTTCTAATAGAGCCATGCTTGTTTCTTTCCAGTCTTTTGTGACTGAACCATTACGATTAACCGTGCACAATGCTTTTGAGAATCTGACTTTATTGGATGCTCGTTTGTACGGATACACCCAGGCATCCTTTTCGCTTTCAATAGTGCAGAAATCTCGCCAGCTGTTGCTTTTGGCTCTTTTAATAGCCGTTGCATAATGTTACTTCGGTTCGTATGAGTCTAGCTGGTTGTGAGGCAAAATCCAGTTCGATCACTATCGGCCTGTGGTCACTGGTGGTCCATTCTTTCACCGCCTAGCTAGCCAAGAGGTTTGACAGATTTGATATATGTAAAGTTATATCGATGTCCGTCTCACCTCTCGTACTACGGCACGTTGGAAGTTGGCCCCTCCTGTTGGCCACTATTAGCCCGAATTGGTTTATGAATTCTTCAATGACTATTCCATTCTTGTCCTATGTGTTAGATCAGATCTTTGACTTGGCATTTGCATCCATTCCAACTAAGACTCTTTTGCCTTTCAATTACTTCAGAGTCTTAGCTAGTTTATCAAGATAGGTCTTACTGTTGTGGCTGAACTGGCAATAGACGCTTATGAAATAAATTTCGCCAAAGGCTCCGACTACTTGTGCACAAACACAGTAGGAGTCACACAGATTAGAAATCTTGGTAGCACTGACCTTGTGCGGGTTATAGAGTATCGCAGTTTGAATCATTTCGCCTTTTTTGACTCCGTGAATGGCTGCGATACTGCCCATACCTGAAATCGCGTTATTCCAGTGATATAGTTCTTGCACCAGTGCCACTTGTATGTCAAGATTTCTGTCTGTCATGATTTCTCCGTGCTCATCGTTGGCTACTTGCCTTTTGTTGAGGTTCAATTGTATGATCCTCAGTTTCGGGCCCAGTTCAGGGTTTTGTTATGCGTTCAAGTTAAACCTCTTAACTGGTGGGCAATCGTCTTTGCTTTCGTCAAAATTGTTTGGTTGCGAAGGAAACTGAGTTGACGCCGAAGTATTAGAGCAGTGCTCTAATTTCTCAACGGTCGCCTCCTGCTTACGTTTCCTCGCCTTTCTATACCTAGAATGGTTGACCATATCGCTTTCGAGGTACAACGCAATGTCTAGTTATATATTTCCTCCTTTGGGATCGCTGCTGGCGATTCTGGGGTGTGGCTTTCGATTATTAGTTTCAGCGTTAACGTGCGCGTTCAAATTAAGCGAGTGGTGTTCGAGTGCAAGCAGTGAGTATGTTTGTGCGTGTTGACTTGAGCTTCGATTGTTACCTTGTCGAGTTTCCCCATCGTTTTCCATGGCTCTTATATTTACAGTTGATTGAGCTAGTTATTTTCCTAGCTTTCTAACTTTTGTTAGATCATTTAATTATATTGGTTTTATTTATTTTATTTGATTGTATTTGATTTGACAATTTTTTGAATCTATGATTCTTTCTTATTTTTAATTTTAATTTCTGATTTCTGATTTTTAATTGGTAACTTTTCTTAATCTTAATCTTCTTCTTAATCTTATTCTTAATACTACTGCTTAACTTACTGCTTAAATTATAATTAACTACTTAAAACTAATTTGATTATAATATAACTTAATACTACTTACGAATGTACCGGCGTGTTTAACTTCACGCTAGGTTTGATATTAATCAAACCTCGTCTTGGTCAGGGTTAGGTGTTTGACGAATTGCAACCAAAGTAGCACTTGAGTGAGCATGTCGGGTTTTCACCTTTTCTATCGTCTTAGCTAGTGTTCACCTTTAGCAGCACTGGATTTGATGAACATCTAGTGCATGGTTTTCGCTTTCAAAGAGAGCTGACAGCCACTAATTTCGCTTTCAATTGTAAAATTGCTTTAGCTATTAGGGCTTAAACAATTCCTTAGCAGGAAGGATGCTGCCCTTCTGTGGAAATATTTTGGACGTAGATCAAGAGTGTAGAGGGAATAGAAAGAGATCAAGATCTCTGGAGAATTGTTATAATAATGAAAATGTGAATGCGAACAAAATCAGAGTTCATGTCGCTACGACGCACAAAACCAGTGGTTCCCATGTTCCCATCATCAGTGAGAGTGTAGCTACGCACACGGGCAGTGGTTCTCACTTCCCCTCGTCGCAGCAACAGCATAAAGCCACGGATGAATTCTTCAAGGCAGACAACTTCGGCCCGTACGGTGTGTGGGTAAGGAAGATTACTGACGATAAGAAAGAACTCAGCGCCTACAAAGTTAGCAGCATTATCTTCAAAAAATACAAGCAGGTCAGTTTGATAAAAAATAGAGGTAGATTTAAAGTTGAGATATTATTCAAGAAGAGAGAAGAAGCAAATTTGATACTAACAGATAACTCTTTAGCCAAACACAACATTAAAGCCTTCATTCCAGGCTTTAGAAAATTCAGAAAAGGTTTAATTAAAAATGTTCCCACCGATATCTCACTAGATGAAATCAGAGAATCTATTGTATCTCCAGCTCAGGTTTTAGACGTAAAGAGGTTGAAGTATAGAAATAAACAGGCCGTAGGCGATGAGGACAAGTGGCTAGGCAGCAGGAGTGTTCTCATAACCTTTTCGGGTCAAATTCTACCCAAAAATATTTTTTGCCTTCATGTCCACACTAATATTCAGCCTTACGTGCAAAAGCCTTTACAATGTTTCAATTGTTTTCAGTTTCATCACACCGCTAGTACTTGCAAAAGCAAAAAGAAATGCATAATGTGTGGAGAATTAGCTCACGACGAAAATGGTGGCAAATGTGTAAAGGATACTCCGACTTGCTCCAACTGCGGAGGCCCTCATAAGAGCATTAATTCCAGATGCCCAGTGTTTGAAAAATATAAGAGAATTAACATTCTAATGGCTTACGACAATATACTATTTGCAGAAGCTAAGAAAATCATTTTTGACGAGTCTAATGTTCTAGCACCAAAGTCTAAAGAACATTTTCCAAGTTTGGATCAGCTACAACATAATAGATTTCCAAAGAATCTCAGAGGAAATCAAAATACTCAATTTTCACTCAACTCAATCAATGTTACTTCTAGGCCTCTAGAAACAGTCCAATCACCTCGCGAAGCAATTAAAGTGTCTAGCAAAGACTCTCTGAGCCCCCCTAGTCAAGGAGGCTTCAGCCATGATCGCAACCAATGCGCATTGAACGTACATACAGACACCTACATTGAATCAACGCAGATCAACGACCAAAACTCCGCTCTGGATACGACCAGGAAGCCGTCGAAGGAGAGACATGAAGGAAATGATGGATCTCCATCGTCTCCAGCGAAACCAGCGATCCCCCCGAAGCCCATGTTTATCTCAACACCTCTTGAGGTTGTTCCGCCACCTCCGGAGCTCGAATCGTCTTCAGTGAATCCTGCTCTTAAGTTAGCAAATAAACTCAGTTAATCGAATGGTTTTCAGCCGTATGAGAGTAAGACTAGAAAAAAGAATAAGAAAAAGTAAGATAATTCTAATTTAAGTTTCCTAAATTCCAAGTAACAGCATATTTACTCAGTTCTTGTACAGTAATTTCATATTTACATTAACATCTTCTATCAATTGAATAATGGCTAATAAAAACCTTAAGATTTTACAATGGAATAGTAGAAGTATCAATAATAAGTTATGTTTGCATAAATATGCTAGTGAATATGATGTAATTGTTATTTATAAAACATAGTAAGATTCTAAAAAGAAATTTGTTCTAAATAATTTTAACACATTGAGATTTGATAGAGAAGAAAACGTAGGAGGCGGCTTAATTTTCTTCATACGTAAAGATCTCATCTATGAAAAAATTGACCTGAATTTTATTCCGCGCAGTCTTGAGATAGGAGCTATTACTGTAGACACTGCTAAAGGCTCTTTACTGATAGTATCATGTTACAGACCACCTTCACGGAACAAACAGAGCAACAATATATCCGCTAATGAATGGAAAGCTCTAATTAATGAAGTTTTAACGTTCAACACTTTTGTTATATTGGGCGACTTCAATGCCCATCACCCGTATTGGGGCAGTAAAGAATTTTGCTCAAATGGCAACGTAATAGCAGACAACATGAATTTCGATGAACTTTTTATTCATAATGATTATTCACCAACCAGAATGGTAATCAAAAATGATTTATCACGCTCTTATTCTTGTATTGATCTAACTTTCGTGTCAAACAATATAGCTTTTATCTCTGACTGGAATGTCTTAAAAGACAGCTGGGGAAGCGACCACTTCCCTATTGTGACTTCCATTAAGCTAGAGCCGGAGCTGATCTCTTCGCGGAGAGGCGAGTTCCGTATTAATTTAAAGCGAATTAATTTTTCAATGTTTTATAATATATTAGATGCGGGTAAACCAGGATTTAATGCTATCAGTTTCACTAACGCCAAAGTGAATGATAGATTTTTTTTTTTTTTTTTTTTTTTTTTTTTATTTCCACGTTTATTTACAATCTGTCTCGCCGTTTGAGACAATAAGTAAATTTAATTACATTTAGCGAAGTTTACATTATTCTAGTCAGGATACTCCTTTGAGTTTCTGACTTTGTTTTACATTATGATTAAGAGACTATATATTCAATTATATATCCATCGGATTACGTGCTTAATATTTTATGTTTCTTTAGTCTGGTGTTTGTAATGGAAGTCTTAAGAAGATTGTTGACGAGTTCGTTAGGATGCTTATGGAGTCTTGCATTATATTTTCCGTAGAATGATTTAATTTCTTCTTTGACTGATGAAACTTGTAGATCATTTCTAATTATTTCGTTTGTGACGAACCATGGGGCTCGGACTATGTTACGTAACACTTTCGATTGAAATCTTTCCATTATTTCAATATTCGAGATTGAAGCAGCGCCCCATAGCTGAATACCATAAGTCCAGATAGGTTTGAGTACCGTTTTGTATAGCAACAGTTTATTTTCGATCGTCAGCTCCGATTTTCCTCCCATGAGCCAGTACATTTTCCTCCATTTCAGTCCTAGTTGTTTGCGTTTACTAAATATATGTTCTTTCCATGTAAGTCTTCTGTCTATGTGTATGCCTAGGTACTTTACTTGATTGCTTTGAGGGATGTATTTATCGTTTAATTTTATAGGTGGACAGGTATCTTTCCGAAGTGTAAACGTAGTATGTGTTGATTTGCTTTCATTCACTGTTATTCTCCAAGAGTGAAGCCATTTTTGAAGATAGTTGTCTATGTATATTTGTAGTATTTCTGATGCTATTGCCGGCTCTGTATGTACTGTTAAAATTGCTGTGTCATCTGCATATGTTGCTGTTAGAATGTTATTGGATTTTGGTAGATCCGCGGTATAAAGTAAATAGAGTATTGGGCCAAGAACACTGCCCTGTGGCACGCCTGCTGTTATGAGCTGTCGTTTTGATTTAATAATATTTATTTTGATCTGGAAGGTTCTATTTTGCAGGTATGACTGTAGTATTTCGTAGTGTTGTACAGGAAAACATGATTTCAGTTTATGTAGTAGTCCCTCATGCCAGACTTTATCGAAAGCCTGTGCAACATCAAGGAAAATGCCAGTGCAGTACTTTTTTTCTTCGATTGCCTTTCTCGCAGTAAGTGTTATTCGGTTTACTTGTTCTATAGTAGCATGATTATGACATCTGAAGCCAAACTGATGATCTAGGATAAGTTTTCTGTTTAATATAATTGGGTTAATTCTGGCTAAAATTAATTTTTCTAAGATTTTGGAGAATATGGGTAGAAGGCTAATCGGTCTGTATGAAGTCACAAGTTCTGGTGCTTTACCAGGTTTGGAAATCAATATAATCTCCGCTATTTTCCATTGTGTGGGAAAATGGCGTAGGCGGAGGCATGCATTAAAAATAATTGTAATAAATCTTACTGATATAATGGGTAACATTTTAATCATTTTTCCGGTAATATTATCAGATCCGGGGGCTTTTTTGTTTTTAATATTTTTAATTATTTGTAATACTTCCTTTATTTTTATCGATTTGATAGGAGTTCTATCTTGAACTTCCGTAGTTTCAAGTAAGGTATCTTCTTCTTGCTCTGTGATAGTTCTTTTATGAGGGGTGAATACTGTGCTGAAGTGATCCGAGAATGCTTCTGCTTTTTCCTCGTCTGTTTTAGCCCAATTTCCTGCCGGTTTTCTAATTGGTGGTATGAACGTTACTGGTCTTTTGAGACGTTTATTAGCTTTCCATAGCGAGTAGTCTGTTGCTTCTGTCGGGCTCAGATTTTGGAGATAGTTCTGCATTTGTTTATTTTTTTCTTCATATAACATTTTTTTCAGTTCTTTGGCTGCTTTGTTTACTCTTGACTTATCTTTGCTTGATCTGGTTGCTTGGTACCTTTTTCTTATTGCTCTTTTTTCTCGAATTTTTTGATCGATTTCGCTCAAGTTTCTTATCCTTGTTTTATTTCTGTTACACTTAGTAGAACATTTATCGATAGCTTCGTTAAGAAGTGAGTTAAACGAATCTATGCTGCTTTCTATGTTTATGACTGTTTTGAGGGGAACATTGCATGATATGCGTTCCTCTATATAACGGGTATATTTCTTCCAGTCAACTTTATTATAATTTTTATCTGTGGTTGTTACTTGTGATAATAGTGTGATTAATACCGGCGAGTGGTCTGAGGTTAAGTCTAAACATGACGATGTTTTAAAGTAATTTTTGCTTATTCCTTTTACTATTGCAAAATCTATTAGATCTGGAAGCTTTTTAACGTCTGCTGGCCAGTATGTTGGTTCTCCCGTGGATATTGGAGTGTAGTTATTTGCTTGCAGTATTTCGTACAGAACTTTTCCTCTGTATGTTGGAGTTGGTGATCGCGATCCCCACCATGGGTGTTTAGCATTATAATCGCCTCCTGCTATAAAGCGGTTTCCAAGTGAATGAAAGAAATCTGTCCAGTTTTCTTTTGTTATTGTTTTATTTGGGGGACAGTAGATAGCTGATATAGTTATCGGTCCATATTTATCCTTGATGACTACACTCGTCGCTTGTAGGTAGGTTTCGGTAGTCTGTGAATGACAGTAATGATTTATTTTTGTTTTAATTATAATTGCCGTACCTCCGTGTGCTTTATTAAGTGGGTGGTTTGTTGTATATACTGTGTAGTTTGGGATGCTGAGATAGTTCTTGCTTGTGAAATGTGTTTCTGATACCAGTATGATGTCTATGTTTTCATGTATTAAGAATGCTTTCAACTCCAGATGTCTTTGCATAAGGCCGTTTGCGTTCCAGATAGCGAGTTTTAAGCTGTTCATTGTGCTATTTTATTTACTAATACTGTTAAGAGATTAAGCATAGAGTCCATTCTCTGCATCAGCTGCTCCATCATGCGTTCAAGTTTATTTGTGTTATTGTTGTTATTGTCGCCGGAGTGTTTGCTTCGCTCGGACTGGGCATTTAATTCGTCTGTTTCTACTGTTACGTTTTGATCGTTTTGTTTTGATGTTGCTTGAGCATATGTTGTGTTCGGTCTAGTTTTGTTGGCATTTAAATTTGAACTGTTATTAGTATTAGTATTTATTTGAGCTTGTTTACTGTTTGTAACTAGTATTTTTTCTCTTAATTTGGGAAACAGTTTTTGCTGCAGTTGTTTGCGAATCGGACATCCTTTGTAGCTTGCCGTATGATTTCCTTGGCAATTTGCACATCTTACTTCTGCAATTCTTTCCTTTATAGGACAGTTTTCCGTTGCATGTTGTTCTGCACATTTAACACAAATTGCACTTTTGTAACAATAATTTTTTGTGTGCCCAAGTTCTTGACATTTATGGCACTGTGGAATCTCTCTTTTAACATTCGGCGGTTCGAACTTTATCACTGTGTGTAATAGCTTGGTTACCTTGTAGATGTCTTGACTTTTGTAGTCATGTTCGATTTCCACCGCGAATAGTGGTAGTGGAATTTTTGTCACCCGATGTCTAATGTTCCGGATGTTCAACACTTTATGTCCGTATTCTTCGATGGAAGTTTTTAACTCCTCAATGTCAACTGATAGGTGGATACTTCTTAGAATAACTTTGAATCCCTTCTCTTCTTTCCGCTGATAGGTGTAAAATTGTGTGTTTTTTTCTTTGAGTGCTTTGATAATTGGCAAATATTTTTCCGAGATTGTCGGCTGGATTTTAACTTTATTTTGTCCAATAACTTTTAGTGTATAATTGTCTTTAGCTATTGTATTTAACATGTTTTCTAGTGGTTTGATATTTTCTACATTGTAGACGAAAATCGGAGGAGATTTGTTATTTAACTTGTTTTCTTCATTGTTCACTATGTTTTCTTCTTCACTTTGATTTTCTTTATTGTTTTGGAGTATTTCGTATTTATTGTTTGTATTGCTTAGCCAGTAGTCGGTTAATTGTGTTTGTTGTCTTTTAAATTTAGTTAGAAATTCTGGACTGCTTCGGCGTCTTTTATTATTTACAGTATTCTATTTTTCAATTTGATGTTCATTTAATGTTGTTAAATTTTCCCCACTTTGAGTGGCCATTTCGGCCGTTGTTTTGTTTTTGTTTGCTGTTCTGTTATGGTTATTTTGAACTGTAACTGTCACTTTACTTGATTGGCTATTACTATGGATTGTCCGGTAGAGCACAGTGGTTTCACGTCTGCTCACCTCAAGGAACAAACGCTGACTGATGAATGATAGATATAATTATTTTTTAGAATTTTTATACAAAGCCATTGATGAGTCAAAAACCGATAAAAAAGCGAAGGATAATTCTGACGTTGGCATTAGGAAACCTTACAGACGCGCTAAGAGGAGAAATTGTGTATGGTGGAATGAAAAATGCGAAAAAACAGATAGGATACGAAACGCTTCCTTTAGATCAATTCAATACCTCTACACTCTTGAATCTTATGTTAACCACAAAAAATTGGAAGCACAAACTATTAGAACTATTAGAAACATTAAAAGAAGAGAAAATTAACTCTTTTAAGAATTTTTGCTCATCAATCAATAGGAATACTAGAACTTCCGTCGTATGGAAAAAATTTAAGGCTTTTAAAAATGGCTCTGAAAAACCAGTCTCAATAGAAGGCAATAAAGCAGCTTTGCTTAACGCTAAGGAATGCTTAGAAGATCTTTGCATTCCTAAAAACCCCATGTTTCGCTCTGCAGTTGATATCTCAGAATATATAGAATCAAAATTTTCACACGATCATCAACCTCACTTTTTAGACTCTCCCTTTTCATACGAGGAACTAGACTTAGCTTTGAACTCTGTTAATATTAAATCATCCCCTGGTTCAGATAAAATATCCTATGAACTAATACGCTCTTTGCCAGATTTTTATAAAAGAATCCTTCTCGATCTTTTTAACGATTTTTATAGCCAAGGCGATTTTCCAGATATATGGTCAAAATATTTGATTGCTTTCATTCCTAAAAATAATAGCGATAAAGTCCGACCAGTGTCCATGGCGTCTCGCATACTAAAAACCCTAGAAAAGATGGTTAATTCTCGACTGACTTATTGGTTTGAGAATAATAATATGTTCTCTGACTCTTAGTATGGTTTTCGTAAAGGAAAGTCATGTGCAGATAATTTATCAACTTTAACTACTCACATCCACAGAGCTTTTTTCAAAAATAAAAGTTTAGCTGCATGTTTTTTAGACATTAAAGGTGCTTTTCGAATTTCTTTGTGTTTGCCTAAAAAGTTTGTCGTTTTCATCAAGAATTTGATTTACGAACGCATCCTTTTTTGCTTAAATTTGGATGACGATAATCAGTATACGGTTAACAAAGGCCTCCCCCAAGGTAGTGTATTAAGCCCCGTCCTTTTTGCCATTTACACCAGACTGATAAAATCTATCCTAGGTCCTGATATCAAAATTTTAGAATTCGCTGATAACATCGTTTTATACACGCATTATAACGATTTAGTAAAAGATTTACATAAACTAGAAGATGCAGTTAAGTCTGTGTTAGAATTTCTTAATGGCAGAGGCCTCGAGCTAGCTACCTATAAATTTGAACTGGTAATCTTCAATAAGAACAAAGTTAATTTAAAAAATATTAGAATTAAAATTGGCGGGGTTCATATATGCCCTTCAAAAAAGGTTAAATTTTTAGGGATGATTTTGGATTCGAAGTTAAATTGGCAAAAGCATATTTCTTATTTAAAGAAAAAAAGCAATTTTCCACTAATGATTATCAGCTGTCTACGAAGAACGTGGTGGGGAGCAGACCCCTCTACTCTGATTACATTGTACCAGTCTCTTATCAGATCTAGGTTGGAATACTGCGGCTTCCTTATTTCGCCCTGTTCTCCTACTTACTTTAAACATCTTTAGAAAATTCAGAACAGAGCTCTTCGATGCTCGTTAGGTTACCAGCAAAGCACACCGCTCAATATAATAGTTGCAGAATCGAAATTGCCCTTCCTCTCGTCCAGATTTAAATTCTTAGGATACAAATATCTTTTTAAATGCTTGTCAATCAACCGAAACAGCGTGATCCAAAATATAGAAACAATTTTGGAACTGGCAGATAATTTTCAATATGACTTTCATTACGAGAAGTCCGAATTAGTCAAAAGTTACGAAAGGATTTCTCACTTATCCGATTCGATCATTAAGTCTGACATACACTTCAAACTGTCTCAACCTTATAATAGCTTCCTCGAAGAATTCGATATTGACCTTACTAATGGAAAAAATTTACTCAAATCCCCCCATTTATTTGATGAGATCTTTGCTGCAGAGCAAAATGTAATTGATATATATACAGATGGTTCGAAGATTGTAATGGTTGACAACCGACAATCGGTCGGACTTGCGGCCTAGTGCTCTCTTGAACCTTTTAATATTTCGTTAAAAATCACAGATATGGCTTCCATTTTTACGGCGGAAACCCTAGCTCTAATTTATAGCGTTAACAACATTAAGGAAAGCGATAACAATTACTTTAGAATTTTTTCTGATTCACAAAGTGCCTTAAAAGCTTTGAGTAATAACTTTAATTCTAAATTAGTTTCGCCGTTGATACTTCGGCTTAGAACTGAGTTGTACCAATGTAGGATACTTGGCAAAATGATTAAATTAATTTGGATACCCTTACATAGGGGTATTTATGGAAATGAGTCAGCAGATCTTGCCAAAAATGCGGCCAAAAATGGTGCAATGGAAAACGTTGAGCTTCCATACACTGACTTAATTAGTATAGTTAAGCGTGAATGTAAACTAGATTCTAATAACACTATATTAACTCATTCCAAAGAAAAGGGAACATTTTATTTTAAATGGTTCTACAAAGATTCTAATAAACCATGGTTTCATAAATTTTCCTCGCTGCCTAGAAAAGCTATAGTTACCATTAATAGGATTAGAAGCGGCCATACATCTCTTAATAGTCATTTGTTTAGATTTAAAATTGCTACCTCAGATTCTTGCGTATGTGGAAAAGAAAATGATACTATAGAGCATTTGTTCTGGCAATGTGATTTATTTGCTGTGAAAAGAGCAACGATGCTCAAAAACTTACGTAAACATATAAAATACGGCCCTTTTTCTGTGGTGTCCTTTCTTTCATGTATGGATGAAAGTATTATTTATATACTAGCAGATTTCATATTATCAATAGACAGAAACATTTAACATAAACATTATTTTATACTATTAGAGCTTTTATATATTTTTATCGTTTAAACTAAGAATTTATACTGCATTTAGCATAAATACTATTTTTATACTAATAGTGCTGATATAAACTTTTAACATAAATACTTGAATTATATTATCTATAGACAGTCTATTCAGCACAAACCAAAGTGGCGTTGTGGTTATCCTGTATTACTAGTTTAAGCTGGAAATGTGCATTATAAGTTAGTTAAGCTAAGTTCATTTATATTCAATCTCACCGTTGTTATTTCAACCTCGTTCAAATTTAAATCCATTTCTCATTCACATTTTTTATCATATTCAGATTTAAAATAAGGATCTCAATGTACATTAATTTTCAACGAAATTTGTACTCAGCGCTTTTACTCACTTGTGTTCAATATTCATAAAGGACTTAATATATCTTTATATTTTTTTTACATTTTTATATGTATTCATACTCTGCCGTTAGTGTCTTAACATATCTATATACATTTATACCTTTATACCTTTATATTTTATATTTTTTTAATTTTATATCTTGTACTTAAAATTTGTATTTTTCGGCGCCGCATGTGGCGCTGCTGTACTGACATAGTGGCCCTATACTGTAAAAGTTCTAGCCAATAAAAAAACTTACTAAAAAAAAAAGGAATACGCTCGATGAATATATAAGTCTACAAAGCGGTACGAGCCCCAGATAACATTGTGGTGGCACGTTACCGTCAGAATGCAAGCACGGCGTGACTTTCATGCCGGTACAATGACGGTCAAGTATATCCGCATCGGGACAGCATTATGCGAGCACACCGTGGAAGTCACGGAGTGCGTCTATAATACCAGCATTGTGCCAGCGTAGATGAATAATATAATTTTTCGCGGCATGCACGAATGGTGCCGACATTATGCCTTCCCGTTCTGCTGCACGAAATGCTTGCTGAATGCACGCATTGTGACGGAATTTTGAAAAAATTTATGCTGTATATTATTATTATTATTATTGGTTTTTAAATAAAAATACACATTTTGAAAATTCTATTTATTATTTTTTATTTTTTAAAAAATTGCTTTGAGTTTTTCCCTCGTACAATTCTTTCCGTAGCTTCTTTACGTAGCTATTTCCGTTCTTCGACTTTTATCGTTAAAGTAACTATAAACAACCCAGTTTTCAGAATAAACAATATGTACTGGTCCCTTGGTTCTCTTGTGTACGATGGAGAAAATCATTGATCCAGGTACGACATGAAGAAGATACAAATTGAGAGTATCTATAAATAATTAAACAAGATTTTGAGTAAACATAATTAGTTTTCGCAAAGTCCTTTTTATTATAGATGTAATAAATTAACTTTTATTAGCATCACCTATTCCTTGAGTCACAACAGCAACCAGATTTGGATTGATATATTTGTATAAAACTGACCGATCACTCAACACTTGACCCTGCAAATAAACACGTTCGATTGAACTTTTTGAGACGACATATGTTATCCGTTGTGTCTTTGGCGAGAAAACTAATTCCCACACCTGAACGAAGGAAATGAATTTTAAAAATATATCACAATCTTTGTGGAAGCTTTTAAGCTTTTAAATAGTTTTACACACTTGTGAGCGATTAGATTCTGCGAGTTGCTATAAGTAAGCGAGTATCCGGACAATACACCATGTATATTATCATAATATAACAAATAAATATTCATAAAATATATGAACATATTGTTTATACAATTTTGGTTTCTAATAAATTTTATACTAAATATCTAATTTCATTTTTATTGTGAAAGGCCCCGACCTCGCCTTTGCACGTGAGGCTCAACCACTTTTATAGCTCCTCCAAATTTTTCCTAGAGTTTCAAAATCACAAATAATTTTTTTTGAGATTTAAATAAAACTAATTAAATATAAATAATCAATTTTATCAATTTTTTTAAAGGGAATTTGAAAAACTCTAAAAAAAATGCTGAAAATAAAATGATTAAATGATAAAAAAGGAGTAATTTAATTATTGATTTAAAAAATGTTGTAAGTGTTAATTAATTAATTTTTTTGTAATTTTTTGTTTTTTGTTATTTTTTTTTTTTTAATATTTTATATATTTTTTTTTATTAAATTAGAACAAATTAAAAATAATAAAATAAATATAATAAAATTCAGAAAACTTTTAATAAAAAAAATTATTGAAGATAAAATAAAATATATACTTAATATGTAGTACCAAAGAACGTAGTTGCGGAGTCGTGAAAAATCGGCATCTCGTTCTCCAGTCCGTGTATTTCCTCCGTGTCGCAGTTTACTTTGTTATCTGATAATTCCGATGAGTCCTTCTCTTGATATTGGTCCTCTTCAATCGCTTGGTCTATGGAGAAAAAAGTCTTTTCATTTATATTTCTTAAAATATTGTTATATATTCCTTTCCAAAACCGTTAAAAGTATTGCTAGGCGACTTGTTTTAGTTTAGTTGATATGTTGTATGTTGTTAGTTGATTTAGTTTATATGTTGTTTACGTTAAATAAATATATTTATTATTTCTCTTATAAATAATTGTTATTTTATTTAATTACACTAGTGTATACTACGTGTTATAGTACACTATAACATGTATGTAAGACGGGATCCATCAATTTTTTATGAGGGTAATACTTAAAATTATGTACCTTCTAAATTAGGCTCCATCTTCTGACCCTCGCCTTCCTGCCTCTGCTGTCTACCTTGAACATTCAGCTTCCGTCGTAATCGTTCTTTTAGACTCTTCAAGGTCTTAGTAAACGTCAAGTCAACGATTGCTTCAGTGGGTATAATAAAATGGGTATTCTCATTTAAAGCATCTGTAAAAATATTGTGCAAATAAGATTCTATAACTTCACGCTAATTGCGAATTGAAAACATGTATATATACGTAAAATAATAATTTCAACATTAAAACAAATAGGATTTGATTATATTTACCTTGACAGGCGTTAACGAATATTGTTCACTTCAACGTTAGCTGATTAGGCCCCTTTCCTTTGTAAATTATGCCATTAACTATATTTTCGTTTATATCAATGGCCTCCAATAAATATTTTAAGATACAATCCTGGATATTAAATCCTCCTAAATAACGGAAATAAGCAACCTGTAAATTAGTAGAAGTAAGAATGATAATATTAATTGTGTAAACAGACAACTGGTTCATATTTGCACATACAATTTCGTCGTAGACGCTGTCGCTGGCATCTTCAAAATTTCGCATGTCAGTAACAGTCTTAAAAGGGAGGCAGGCTGGACGTTGAGGCCTTGTTTTGGAGCGTTTAAAGCGATTCTCTATTTGTAGTAATTGTTCATGGTGTTTTCTGTAATAAATTAGTTATAATTTAAATAATGAAAGTGAACAATATTTATATATTATATAATATGCTATATATAGCTAATAAATGTATATCTTTGATTTTCCTTGATTTGATTTAAATCATTCTCTAATTTTCTAAAATAAACAATACAGCATGTATATAACCAAACATTTAAATCTAAGTGTTTAAATATTTTTAAGTGAATTGTATCTTACTTTTGATGATCCACAATTTTCTCGACGCGCTCGTGATTTTCCCTATTGACAATAAATTTTGTAATTTGTAATGAATGATTATAAAGTTCATGGAAAAAAATTTATTTCGGTGTTGTCTAGTGAAAACATATTTTATACCCGGACAACCTTACGAACCTTCATTTTAAAAATCAAAGCCGCAATCTACATATTCTAGACGTGACAATTAATGTCAAAGGTACGAAAATTCAATTAAAAAAATGTAATCGCAAATTAGGTTTTATTTTTATTTTTAATTTTTCGAAGGCAAACCTTTATTAGGGAGACTTTGAACAAACCTCATTAGAAAAAGAAAATTTTCGAAAATGAGAAAGTGATTCCCGAATGTTTTTTGTTCAAATTTATTACAAACTGAGACTTTGAAAAACGGTTCTGTGAATTCGAATGGATTAAATTAGGCCACCGTGTATAATAAAAACAATATCTTACTTTAGTAAGAGCAATGTTTACTCTTGTTCTGATGTCTTAGTTGTATTGGCTTGTAAATATTATGTGTAGCGGTGTTGTGTGAAAATGAAGTGTTCTGTGAAAGCGAGTATGTTAATTTGGATGAATTTTCGGTAAAAGCCTGAGAGTTGTAGCTATTGTTTGATTTTGAAAGAATTTGAATGGTTTTTACATTTGGATATGTGCGTTGTTTTAATATTGGTGTAAGTGTGTGAGAGGCTTGTGGCCTAATGTGTAATGACGGTGTACTATTGTGTTGTATATTATGGTGAGGTGTGAGTGAGTAATTTTTTTCGTTTAATTGTGTATTATTTGGTTTTATAAGGATTTTTTGGTTTATAAGTGTGCGTGGATCAATTTGTTTGAGTGAAATGTGAGGTAAGTGTAAATGTGAGTGACTGTGAAGGCCTGATGTCGAGGGCGACTCTTGAGGCAACCGTTGGTTAAGAGCTTGTAAGTCATCCTCGAGAAAGTTGAGTATTTTCTCTGGACTAACAGCTCCAATCCCTCTCAACTTTTTCTTGGGTGGCATCGTCGAGGATATACTATAAAACTTAACACATTTTCTGTTACAAAAAAAAGTAATCATAAAGAAGAAACTTCACTGTTCGGCATGTAAACCAAGATAAGCATTAAAACAAATAAAGAACAGAGAATAAACCTATAAATCATATTTTAAAGAAAATGGAAATCTAAGGAAGAAATCCTCAGAAGAAACTTCAAGAAGAAACGAAGAAACATTTTATGAAAATAAACACTATTCTTCGGCATCTATACCGATATGATACGATAAGTGTTAAAAGAAAGTGGACAGCGAATAAATCAATAAAACATATATTGAAGAAAATAGAAGCTTATAGAAAAAATCCTCAAAAATATCTAAAGAAGAAACGAAAGTTCTTTTATACGAGAGAGTAAACGCTGTATTCTTTGGCATGTATTTCAAAATGATACGATAAGCTTTATTAATAATACAGAGGATAGAGAGAAGAATGAAAGTTTCTTCGTTAGACTAGCGCTTTCTTCAATATATGATTTGTACGTTTATTCTCTGTCCTCTATTTCATCATATTCCTAAGAATTAAATGAAAGTGAGAACAGAGAATAAACCGATAATACATGTGTTGAAGAAAACACAAGTATAAGGAAATACCAACAAACCTCACAGAAATAACTTCGAATAATAAGAGGACAGATAAAAGATTTCACAACAAATTCTTAGTAATAGAAATAATACCGATTCTACATAGACGAAGAAAGTAATTTAGATACTAAATAATAGTTTTTATTTGGTTCCAACGTAGAATTATCGTCAGACCAATAAGGCATTCGGAAACATTTATATTCAACACTTTCAAGGGGAACTAATGAGATTTCATCAGCCAATGAATGCACTAAGAAAATTCCAATCATTGAAGTCATAAATTGCTCAAGATGAAAAAGGTTTTCTACTTTCTGAAAAGTTTGGACTGCGTGATGGCAATCGTCGCCTATTTTAATGATATTTTTTATTATAGTTATTCTAGAGTCTAATAAACATATAGTATTATTACTTTGATCAAGAGATAAAGTTAAAGAATTATTTGTAACCTTAGTATACATAGAATATCTATAATTATTTAATGACAGAGGCGCGTGATACCAATTCCTATAATACTCCTTTTTGAATATAACTTTTTTTTCGGTCGATTTCAATGTGGGTTTTTTACGAAGCATTTTAACCCTTCTTCCATAAATTTGGGTAAGATGAAGATCAGGTTTGCGACAAGCTTTGCGATAATACATCATGCAGTTTTCGTAAGGAAACGCCGAACATGTTTCGAGAGATCCAAAATTCCTATAATCGTCGTGCAAATGCAATAGGCCGTGAGTAACATAAGATAAGAATTCGACACTATAGATTTCTTCAGCTCATATGACATAAATTTTCATAAACTCTTCAGCATATGCGAGAAGAGTTTCAGAAAAATGACAATTCAAAAAAATTCGCATGGAGTAATGAAGAAGTAGAAAGTGTAAACAACAACAGGTTCAGCTAGCCCTTTAAAAATAACAGGACCAGTATAAGCCATAATTTGACGTAATTCGGTTGCCTTGAATTTACCATATTTAGTAATATCTATCGGCCTTCGAGAAAATTCGACTGAACAACATTTTTTTACCGCACTTAATCTAACATTAACTTGTGTAATTGCTTCATTAGAAAGCTGACAATAAAGAGAAAATTTATCGTCTACTATAGCTTCTAAAAATTTCTTAAACACTCCCATAGGAACAAGATGCATATAATCAAAAGTAACTTGCTTTACGAATAGCAATGGCAATCGATCAAGAGCCCCTACACCTTCCTTATGGTGTTCGCCATCAACTTTATCAATGTATTCTTCGTTTGTACGAAGACGATGATTAACTCCTCGAAAGACCATCATAGAGCTCTGATGAATATATTCACCTTGTACCCAACATTTCGAGCAAGGTACACGAGAATTGTGACCCAAATGTCCTACTATGAAAGCTCGTGCTGGAGCATCAGCAATGAAACATCTCAATTTAATGGGAATACTTCTATTATCGAATTGAATGCTATTTTGTTCCAATACAGAAAGATCATTAACGAAATAGTTCATCATCTCAACAGGATCAGTAGGTTTACGTTCACCCTTTCATATACAAGCGAGCTCTGGTTTACTACCAGTTATATTTGCAATTCGGATACAAACAGGCCATATTCTAGTTACAGAAACTTTATGCAGTTAAGCCTCGTCTGTACTGAAATCTAGTTCTAAAATATCTGGAATATTTTGAGAATGAGTAGATTGAAGAGTAGACATGATTGCATTTTCAACACCCAGGTGTAGATATTCGCCCTCAGCCACTTTTAAAATAGGAGTTTTCCCTCTAGGTGTAGACAAAATCGTACGAGGATCTTTCTGCAAATTAATAAAACAAGAATGAGAACGAAGAACTTCCAACACAGCTTTCATTTGTACATGACTCATATCAGTTGCTACAAATACATCCCCAAGACATTTTTCAAAATTTTCCAAACTGTTTTTGTCACAATCTGAAGAAATTGAAGATTCCGAAGAAGATAAATCGTCACAATCACCGTTCAATTCATCGTTATCAGATACAACATGATCCCATGCCATCGGCTCATGATCTTCGTCATCAAAATCAGAAGAGATACAATTAAAATCTTCGTGATTTTCATGAGAAATTACTTCCGCTTGCACGAAGTCTAATTGTTCCTGTATAACTGAAGATTTATGCGATTTGAAAATAATTCGGTCTAATTTTTGACGATACTGAGGACAGCACTCATCAAAACTTTTACGAGTTACAAATTTTTTTAATAGAGACATTTTATTTAATAGCAAATACTTATTTTTAATGGATATCTAACTACATCTGAAGTGAGCGTCAACTAAATAAAATAAAATTACTTACAACCACCAATTTTATGTTCTACTGAAAGTTTTTCGAGTAATAATGATAAATAGATAATACCTGCGATAAACTTTATGCTGTATACGTACAAACCGAATCTAATTGTAAAATTAGTTAGTGGACCTGTAAAAAAATGTTAACTATGTATTCCTTTGAATATATAGTGAAGTTTGCTTCATGTATTACATATATAAGTTAAGCGTTCCATACATGCATCAATATATTAGAACCTAATAAAGAATCTAAGATCTAATTTTTCTATATGTGGGAAACAAAAAATTGTTGTATATATTAAATTATTTATTATAAATCATGGAAAAACCGTTGGCACGAGGTGTTACCATGAGTACTGTCAACCGATATAACTTCTCTACTCGAATTTTAATGAATCTCTTTTTATATATTTAGAAATTGCTGTACGAAGGGGGAACGGGTGAGGATGATTTTCAAACAGATCTATCACTCGCAAAAATTTTACAGCAATTTTTCAATAGAAATTGAAAAGAAATAATTGATGGTTCATACATAATTATTATTAAACATTAACTGCTGTAATTTTGGATTGAGGATCTATTTATTCACGTGCGAGAGTTCATTTGAAAACTGTTAAAAGCAGCTTCAAAACAAGTCATATATACTGTATTCTTGTTATTATATTTTTAAATAAATATAATTATGTTGTTTTCAACGAAATATGACTGTTTTGTTTATTTCTAAAAAATGACATCAATACACTCCTGAACAAACATTTTTATTTCACCAAAATGTCTCACCACCATGAAATGCATGTTTTCAAAATTAAAATTAGAATAAAAAAAATTAAGACATACAATTCCAAAGTGAAAAATATTATCTTTTATGTTTAATAACAATTTCTATTTGATTAATAGTACAACTAGCTATATATAAATATAATGGTATATAATATATAATGGTAATACAATGACTTATAGAGGAAAACTATTATTTTACCATTTTTTTAATAATCATCAGACATTTTTCTTTCATTTTTAAAAAATATGGCTTCAAATATATCTTAAAACATCACACAGGCATATACAAACTCAAAACTACGAAAAAGTTTTTCAAAAAATGAAAAATAAACTTTTGACATTCAAAAATAATTTATTTGCTTTAATATTCAACTAGAAGTGTATTCGGAGTATTCCAATTGTTGTTACAGATCATTAAATTATATGCAAGGTTAATTAGTTTCAATAGTTTTAATCATTGATTTAGTTGAAATATTGATTAATTATCCTTCGTCAAACCTTAATCTTTCTTTTTTTACAATCATTCTATGAAGACCATTTTTATTATAATTATTAAAACTATTTTATTAATAAAATCCAATTCATTCAATAACATTTAAACAATATTCGACGACAAATGCAAAAATAAAAATGTACGTGACTGACATTTACTCAAACCTAACCCTTCAGAGTTTAGCTTTCGCATATATCCCGCGCCGTGCGCGACGAATATCATGTAGGCTAACTCTTTGACTTATTTTATCCTCTAGTAGAATTTTTAAGAAAAATGTTAATAATTTTTATATTTACATACTTTTATTTCAACTGCAACTCCACTACACAAGGAACACAATAATTTTTCCGGCTTAATAGCAGTAACAAAGCAATCACAATTACTGGTAAAAAGCGTTAAACGTTTTAAGAGAACGATTTTCAAATAAATCGTTATTAATCGATGACGATCGAACGTATATGTATGGATATTCAAATTTGTATTTTGTATACAATAAAAGAAATTATTACATAAAAATAAAGACAGAGATAGATATTTAATATATTTTTATTGTCAAATAAATTATTTATTTTATTAAAAATACATAAATATGGAAAAATAATCAACCCACGTCGTAATGCCTATTCGAATTTTATTTTTTTGCGTGACCGGAGGATGACAGCATTCTGACGGCACGGCGTGCGTCGCTTTTCGTGCTCCTACTGTACCTGCATTATGACGGCACGCCATGACGAGCACGCGCGTGCCAAACCATGCCGACACGCTGTGTTATCTGGAAGTATATCCCAGATAACATAGCGTGCCAGCACGGTCTTGCACGCGCGTGCTCGTCACGCCATGCCGTCAGAATGCACGCATAATGCAAGCACGAAAAGCGACGCACGCCGTGCCGTCAGAATGCTGTCATTCTACGGTCACGTGAAAAAATAAATTCGAAAGGTATCATTACGTGCATTAATTATTTTTTCATATTAATGTATTTTTAATAAAATTAATAAAGTATTTGATAATAGAAATATATTAAATATATGTTCCTGTTTTTTTATTTCTTTGTAATAATTTTTTTTTTGTGTACAAAATATATATTTGAATGTCCATACATACACGTACAATATATTCGATCGTCATCGGTTAACAACGATATTTTTGAAAAACGTTCTTTTAAAAAGTTTCACATTCTTTACCAGTCAGTGTGATTCCTATTGAACGATTTAATCATAAATAATTGTGATTGTTAGTGTACTATTATTGTAACAATTAATTGTGAAAGGTGTTCCTTGTGGTGAAGAGTCGCAGTTAAGATAAAAGTAAGTAAAAATAAAAATTATTAACAATTTTTTTGAAATTCTACTGATCAATAAGCTAATTTATTGAATTGTGATGACTGTAATACAATCAATAATGATGCATAATCAGTATTTATATAAATTATTAAAGAAGTAAAATAAGATAAAAAATAAAATTGTGTTTTAGTAATTAAAATTTTTTATGATTAAATGGACAACTAAGGCTAATCACAACTATAAATGACAAGGGCAATATCTTGAAATGCATGCTAATATAGTATTGAAAAATTATAATATAGTAATAATATAGTGAAGAAAAATTAAATATAATTTTGTAAACTTGTGCATTGAATACTAGCACACTTAAGACTGTCATTATAAATAATAGTAGCATTTTTAGTTGTGATTATGACAACGAATTACCAGGTGCTGGTGTTAGTACCAAAAACAAACTACAATCCACGACAAAAAAGTGACTTAGAATGCTGATAAAGTTATTGTAGCTAAATAATTATAACGATCAAATATTATGGTATCTCTCTAGTGACAGGATCTCATAACTAATATTAGCTGCAATAACTTTATGATCATTGTAAGTCACTTTTTTATCGTGGATTGTGGTTTGGATTTCATAATAGCAACCAAATCTGATGATTAATCTTCATATTCACAACCAATATTACTACCGCTATTTACAATGCCAGTATTGAATATGTTAGTATGGAAGGCACGAGTTTATAAAACCATGTTTACTTTTTGTATATAGTTTTGCTGTTCATTGTTTTATTAAATCACCAATGGTACGTACGACTGGTCCAATGTATTCTGTAATATCTATTGCAATTTTACAATCATAGTGAAAAAGTAAATATGGGTGCTTTATATTGAATTAACAATTTGCTGCAAGCCACTGTGTACTCTTTGGATGTGACACAATCTCTGATGTATGTTTCTTGATAATCATCTGTATAAATTGTAGATAATAAGCATTCTCCTTGGGATTTTATGCCTGCAAACAAAAGAAAACATTCACAAAGCAACAAGTTTTTTTATGTTTAATTAAATAAAAATTTTTAATTGGCAACATATCTGATGGGATGGATGGCTGTATGATGAGATTTTCTGGATCGTCATTAATAGATTTGTAAACTTGTAGTTAGCTATAAAAAAAAGCAAGTCAGGTTATACAGCAGCTAAGGACGTTCACAGAACGATTCTGACATCTTCGTAAAGAAATCTTGTTAATAAACAAATTACTACCCGCTTGAAGTTTATTGGTAGAATCAAGTTGGTTAAAATTTTTGACACTGGCATGCACAATTGAGTAAATGCCCTGCAATAAACAAGACCGTTATAACTATGATCGGTCAATTTTAAAGAAATTCAATATATGGGTAATTCTAGGCTATTTCGATTGACTTGTAACCCTTAGGTTACGGATTTTTTTTTAATTTGGCACAATTGTTGTACACATAAAACTGAGATTTTTCCCAAATTTTGGAGACGATACATTAATTATATCAAAAGTTATTAACAATTAAAGAAAAATGATAAAAAATTTTCAAACAGCTATATTTTAAAAACTAATAAAGATATCGAAGTCGGATTATTTTCAAAATACTTATAATGCCTTAAAATTTCGAAATAATTACAACAATAAACAATAAAAATTTTTTTTCGAAAGTTATTAACTTTTTGTTTAAACAATTGCTAATATCTCAAAAAGTATATTTTTTTTTTGAAAAATTCTTGCTCCTACGTATTCCTGAGGATTTTTGCTATCGAAATCAATCATAAAATACAAGGGCCCGACATATCGGAAAGCGTAGCCCTAATCAAAAGAAGACGCCTCGGCGTAAGGCTGCGGTAGCGCTCCAGCGGACTCACGGTCGAAAGGTACTTTAGCTTTAATCTAAAAAACTAATAAAGATACGGAATCGGAGTTTTCCCAAATTACTTATAATACCTTGAACTTTCGAAATAATTACAACAATAAACAATAAAAATTTTTTTTCGAAAGTTATTAACTTTTTGTTTAAACAATTGCTAATATCTCAAAAAGCATATTTTTTTTTTGAAAAATTCTTGCTCCTACGTATTCCTGAGGATTTTTGCTATCGAAATCAATCATAAAATTCAAGGGCCCGACATATCGGAAGGCGTAGCCCTAAACAAAAGAAGATGCCTCGGTGTACGTCGCATCGGCAGCAGGCCGTTTTCGTGGTCTTACGCCGAGGCGTCTTCTTTTGATTAAGGCTACGCTTTCCGATATGTCGGGCCCTTGAATTTTATGATTGATTTCGATAGCAAAAATCCTCAGGAATACGTAGGAGCAAGAATTTTTCAAAAAAAAAATATACTTTTTGAGATATTAGCAATTGTTTAAACAAAAAGTTAATAACTTTCGAAAAAAAATTTTTATTGTTTATTGTTGTAATTATTTCGAAAGTTCAAGGTATTATAAGTAATTTGGGAAAAATCCGATTCGGTATCTTTATTAGTTTTTTAGATTAAAGCTAAAGTACCTTTCGACCGTGAGTCCGCTGGAGCGCTACCGCAGCCTTACGCCGAGGCGTCTTCTTTTGATTAGGGCTACGCTTTCCGATATGTCGGGCCCTTGAATTTTATGATTGATTTCGATAGCAAAAATCCTCAGAAATACGTAGGAGCAAGAATTTTTCAAAAAAAAAATATACTTTTTGAGATATTAGCAATTGTTTAAACAAAAAGTTAATAACTTTCGAAAAAAAATTTTTATTGTTTATTGTTGTAATTATTTCGAAAGTTCAAGGTATTATAAGTAATTTGGGAAAACTCCGATTCCGTATCTTTATTAGTTTTTTAGATTAAAGCTAAAGTACCTTTCGACCGTGAGTCCGCTGGAGCGCTACCGCAGCCTTACGCCGAGGCGTCTTCTTTTGATTAGGGCTACGCTTTCCGATATGTCGGGCCCTTGAATTTTATGATTGATTTCGATAGCAAAAATCCTCAGGAATACGTAGGAGCAAGAATTTTTCAAAAAAAAAATATACTTTTTGAGATATTAGCAATTGTTTAAACAAAAAGTTAATAACTTTCGAAAAAAAATTTTTATTGTTTATTGTTGTAATTATTTCGAAATTTTAAGGCATTATAAGTATTTTGAAAAAAATCCGACTTCGATATCTTTATTAGTTTTTAAAATATAGCTGTTTGAAAATTTTTTATCATTTTTCTTTAATTGTTAATAACTTTTGATATAATTATTGTATCGTCTCCAAAATTTGGGAAAAATCTCAGTTTTATGTGTACAACAATTGTGCCAAATTAAAAAAAAATCCGTAACCTAAAGGTTACAAGTCAATCGAAATAGCCTAGAATTACCCATATACTCTACTTTACTATAGATGGCAGTGGATCTCTAGCTGAGACGCCGATATGCAAATACGCATGCGTGAATATAGTTATTATAAAAATTAAAAGTGAAAAATAAGATTTAGTAGTAATTTCTGCAATTGTCAAAGTAATTTAAACGTAATAAGTTATAAGGTGATTGAATGATTACGGTGCACGGAGAAAAAAGAAAAAACATCATTAATGTTATTTTGGGTGTGAAAAGTTAAATACACGCATGCGCAACTTTTTTGATCATGGAAACTTCTTTTTTTCATTTTAATCATAACTTACAGGTATAAATGAAGTATTTTTTCATTTTGAGTATATATTGAATTTGTTTAAATTCAATTCAAGAACGACTTTCCCATTTCAAAATATTTTTAAGATTTATGAACATGTTAAATCAATAATAATAATTTTTTAAGCAATCATTCAATATGAATAGTCTACATTATTTGTGAATTTTAAAAAGACATTATCTAGAAGAACGCACAAAACGCCAATCTGTTTATTTGTTTTTATTAATTACCATAATTAATAGTTAAACTACTTTATCTTTGTCTCTCTCTCTCTCTCTCGATTCCGCGTCTCCACTTTCCAGTAATCCCAAATAAATGTGAAGTCGGTATTTTTTTTAATAAATTTATTTATGAATCCTCCACTACTGTTGGTGGTAAAAATTATGAACTAAGATTAGTTTTTTATTTCTTTTATAGATTTGCAGCTCAATCGGAAGGCGAGTATTTATAAAGTAACGTATTCATATATATTATACTGGTAACATATAGCTCTGAAATTTATTTACGCTAAACATTTAGAAAGAAAAGTATATAAAACTGGTAAATAGTAGTTACTGTATTATAATAATTTATCCTCCGAGTTAAATTGATTCTAATAAAAATGTCTCAAATAAATAATATAATAACGCGTAAAAATTTTGAAGATTACTCTCTGCAATATCGTCAACAATTAGAGCGTAAGATTTTTAAATCGCGTAAACGTGCGTTAATGCAGGAAGAATTAGATTCCGAACAGGCTGACGTAAATCCTCTTATAAATCAACCAGCAGACAATCATGATGATTTAGACTGCAACACTTTTGATATTGGTGATGAAAACCATACAGTGATCGTAAGAGATAATAATGTATCTGATGGAGATGAATCAAATGCTGATCATGTAGATTCATCATCTTCCTCTTTAGAATCGTCAATATCTTCAAACGAAGATGACAGTTTGCAAAATTTTGAAAAACGCCTAGGAGATGCATTTGTAGATACCGATATGAACCACATTCAAATAAAAGCTGTGATGAATGTTATACGTTCACACTCTTGCCTTGCTAGTTTGCACAAGGATCCACGTACAATTTTGCGTACTCCCCACGATAAAGCTTCCATTACGAATATTGCTGGAGGTGAATATCTTCATTTTGGCGTTGAAAATGCAATTTTAACGACCCTCCAATCAATTTCTCCTCAAAATGTTCCGGAAATTTTAGAACTTGATTTCAGTACAGGTGAAGCTTCCTTACACAAATCTTCTTCAGTCAGGATATGGCCTATTTGTATTCGGATTGCTAATATAGTTGGTAGCAAACCGGAGCTCGCTAGCATATGGAAGGGTTTTAAGAAACCTACTGATCCTGTAAAAATGATGGAGCGTTTCGTTGATGATCTTCTTTCTATATTAGCAAACAATGGCGTTCACCTCAATGGTAGAATAATTCCTATAAAATTGAGATGTTTTATTGCGGATGCTCCTGCCCGAGCTTTTATTATTGGACATATGGGTCACAACTCTCGGGTACCTTGTTCAAAATGCTGGGTACAAGGTCAATTTATTCGCCAAAGCTCTGTAATGGTTTTTCGAGGAGTAAATCATCCTCCTCGTACAAACGAAGAGTACATTTCCAAAGTTGATGGTGAGCATCATAAGGAGGGAGTGGGGGCTCTCGACAGGCTACCATTCCAATTCGTATCACACGTTGTTTTCGATTATATGCATCTAGTCGCCATGGGAGTAACAAAAAAATTTTTAGAAGCTATTATAGATGGTAAATTCTCTCAGAGTTCAAAAATGAGTAAAATCGCAATCTCACAAGTGAACAAAAGACTAGTTTTAATAAAAAAATATTGTCCTGAGGAATTTTCACGAAAACCCGTAGATATAACAAATTATAGTAAATTCAAGGCTACCGAGTTCCGACAAGTACTTGTATATACTGGCCCCGTAGTTTTTTCAGGTTTAATCAAAACTGTCGTTTATTTACATTTTCTACTTCTGAACTGTTCTATACGAATTTTTTTGTGTCCAGGTTCTTCTGAAAATCTTCTTGCATACGCTGAAGAATTTATTAAAATCTACGTCGGTAGAGCGGAAGAAATCTTTGGTTTAGAGTTCTTATCGTACGTCACTCATGGCCTTCTACATTTACACGAAGACTATAAAAATTTCAGGTCTCTTGATTCATGCTCAGCTTTTCCTTACGAAAATAACATGATGTTTTTTCGTAAAGCTTGTCGCAAACCGCATCTTCATCTAGCACAAATTTATAGGAGGAGAATTGAAAGTCTTCGTAAGAAACAGGTGATAAAATCAAACGAAAGGAAAATTATTTTTAGAAAACAACATCGGCGAAAATTTTGTCATGCGCCATTGTCATTAGATGATTATAATATTCGTATGTACGGTAAACTTGAAACGGAAAATTTTAAGCTGTCTCTCGATCAAGCTAATAATACAGTGCGTTTGATTGATTCCAGCATTTGTATAGTAAAAAATATTATTCAAATAGATGATGATCATTGTTATTTAGCGATTCAATGTTTTCAAGAAGTTGATGATGTTTTCGATGTAGGTCAATTTGTATCTTCGAAAATTGGAACTTTTTTAGTTCATTCGTTGTCGCCTGATATCTCCTTAGTCCCACTTCAAAGTGTTGAATGCAAATGCTTTAGGATGCCTTATTGGCCTGCAAATAATTGTACGTCGGAACCTAAAAGGAATTATTATGTAGTGTCGACAATTCTTTCCTCGCAATCTTAAGCAGATTCTTTAATATATAGCGAAATTTTACGCGAGAATCTTGATCAGTATAATATTTGTATTTATCAAACTTATTATTTTATTTTTATAAATTCGCTTTCAACCAACTTTTAAGTTACGCGTTTTTAGCTACTACACATGTTAGGTGCGCTTCGCTCGATCTCATCGTTTTATTTCTTTACATATTTAAAATTCTAAAACATAAACTCTGATCATATATGCATAATAAATACCGATATGTTTATGCATGCTCGCGTAAATATCTCTCAACCAATTACATCACAAATAGTTTGGTTTCACTTTTTTCGAATCTGTTTTTTATAAGGAGATGATACGATAAATGCTAATTTGTTTTTACTTGTCATTTCTTATTTTATTTATTGAACACATTGATACTTTTTACTCGTCCCCTCAAATGTTTTTCGTAGACGTTACAATGCCACCGAAGATGAGGGGAACCGAATCACTGAAGCCAAGCCAATCTCTGCGGCTTCTTCAACAAGATTTGGGCGGGCTCAATGACCGAATCAATTTAACGGCACAAACACACAATCTAAACACCACACAAATACAGAACACTACGTACACACTAAAACCCGTCAACTCTCAATCACTCTTTGCAAACCACAACAAAAAAATTAAAATTTCACACTCACACCAACCATCAAATACATCTCTCACTCAAAACACTTATAGACAGCCAGCACAAACACAAAAAAACACATCATTCACTCAACACGTTCGCAATACACAACCAGCTCAATCCAACACCTCACTTACATCCACAAGCCTTTCTTTCACACACGCAATTAATCAACAACAGCTACAACACCACGACTCAGTACCATTTACAACACTCACACGACAACCGTCTTTCTCCGTCAACGTCACTAGACCAGAACCAGCGGACGAATGGACGGACAAACAAACAGTGCTCGAAATTTTGAGGTAAGCTATAATCAAATAATACCACCTCAGCATTTTATTCCATTATTTAAATATATTGTTTCATTATTGTCGTGTCTCTCTAATATGCGTTTACTCACTCTTATTTTATATAAAATAGTTTAAATATTTCGGGACTTAAAACCAAATTATGACTAGGGCAGTTGTGCCCCGTAAGACGTCGTTACCTCCTCCCCAATTTACCTTATAAACGGTTATTCCACAAAAATTCGTTATTTTAGATTATGTTAATCCTTAAACGTCATACCTTGCTAATTATATTATTTAATTTTCTCAGGGAATTGCAGCAAAACGTCCAGAAGGTCATGGAGAACCAAGAAGATCTCCAAAAAATTCGGGATACCCAGGAGTAAGAAAATTTGTGAATAATATATTTTTTATAATTATTAACTTGACTCAAAATTCATGTAAATTTTAATTTAGAAAAATACAAGAAGACCTCGGCATCATCAAAGGAAACCAAACGTAACTTTCTTTTTAATTACAGTTACCGTAAGAGTATTTGAATAAATAATTACCATAATTTTATTATTTGTAGCAAGCTCCAAGAACAACTGCAGCGAATGGATGCGCGATTCAGGCTATCGAAGGATAAACTGCGAAGACCTGCATGTCTACCCTTCAAAAGTGTGACTGACATTCAATCCTTTGCAGATGTCAGCACTGCGGATTATGATAACGTTGTAAGTTAAGTATTCTAGTATCTAAATTATCAATATTATCTTTAAGGATTATATTATAATACTTTGTTATAGGTATCATATTTCGCATACTTAGGAGGACTTAACGTCAGAGACTGCATCTCTAGATATTTACTAGAGGCTCTCGACGTTAATGAATCCCTGTTGAGTGGTGTCATCTTCAAAGGGAAAGGAAAGCATCAGCTCACTTTGAAGGGGACAGTGTTTTACGATGCCTGCGTCGGTAAATATTCAATATTCGTTAATTTTATTAACCAAATGCAGTGAATTTATTTTTTCATTAGAAAATTAATATTTAAAATTTTGTTTACAGAGTCCTTAAATGCCAATAAAAACTTTTCAAGGCCTACGGAAAATGACATCGATTTGTTTTTCGTCAAGGCCTTGAAAAATTTAAAGGAGCGTTTGCGACGCCAATCGATCTGCAACGTTCAGGAGCAGAGACTTCGTTATGAAGAATTAGGTAAAGATTTCATAGTTACTTCTAGATACCTGAAAAACCAAATCTAACCAAGGTCTTAAACGATTTTTATTTACAGGTGGGCAAGCTGAAGATGATGGTGATGCCGGGTATGAAGATCAACCGATGGAAGCGGACGTGGACCTGGCGGAAACGGAGGAGGTAGCAGCTGACCTGGATCAAACAGCGTATATAAACGACAACGAGATGTTCGAAGATGAAGATTAACAAATTTGGTGATATTTATTTATAATTTATATGATTTATTTAGTTTATTTATTTATTTAGTTTATTTATTTATTTAGTTTATTTATTTATTTAGTTTATTTATTTATTTAGTTTATTTATTTATTTAATTCATTGATTAATTAATTTAATTTATGTTATTTTATGAATTTATTTAATTGATTTCATCTATTCATTTTACTTATTTCATTTATTCATTTTATTTATTTATTTACTTTATTTATTTATTTACTTTATGTATTTATTTACTTTATTTATTTATTATATTTATTTTATTCCATTTCTTTCTTAAAAAAAAAAACAAAAAAACAAAAAAAATAGAAAATAGAAAAATAAAAAAAAATTACAAAAAAATTATAAAAAATGTTTAAAAAAATGTTATGTATTAATATTTCTTGCATGAGATTTTTCAGCATTTTTCTTCGAGTTTTATTTCATTCGTTTTATTTAATTTTGTTTCATTTTATTTTAGTTTTACAAGTTTAACTTTATTAACTTTAATTAAACTTAAATTTATTAAATTTCTTTATCACTAATTTTATTAATACTAATATAATTAGTTTCATTTTATTTTTTTTATGTTTTATAATTTTATCTAGTTAATTTTTCATTCATTTTTTTTCATTTTAAACTCTAAGAAAAATTTGGAGGGGCAATGAGTGTGGTTGTGCCTCACATGTCAAGGCGAGGTCGGGGCCTTGACAACAAAAATTAAAAAATAATTTTCCCTTATAATAAAAGACATAGCGTAGATATATCGGGTAATGCTATTATTTTTTTTACAGATACGTCAACTGGTTTCGGGGACTCGGAAGTATATGGCAGTTCTATTTTTATAATTTAAATATATTAAAAAAACTTTAATTCTTAATTTTTTTCAGGTATCTGTAAATAATTTATATATATTTTTAAATTATTATTAATAAAAATAATTTATATTTAAATAATTTGTTTTTATTTAATATAACCTCGTTTAATAATTATATATTGCAAAAAAAAAAATCTATAAAAATTTTAAAAAAATGCAAGCACAATGCCTGCACAATGCGCGCACGCCGTGCCGCGCACCGTGACGGCACAATGACGGCACGATGCGTGCACGCTGTGCCGTCAGAATGCAGGCATAATGCTGTCAAGAAGCGCTGCACGCCGTGCCGTCAGAATGCAAGCATAATGCTGTCACGAAGCGCTGCACGCCGTGCCTTCAGAATGCTGTCATTTTGCCGCCCCGCAAAATATAATTTCAAATGAAAGCATATTGCACGCATTATAAAAGCACGGCGTGCATTGAATTAAAATAAAATAAATTTATATTATTTTGTATTTGAGATGCAATAAACATCTTTTAGTAGTAATTTTGGATATTTTTTATTTATTTATACAATATATTAATTATTCATATTAAGATATTTCAAAATTTGTATACGCACATATACATGCACATGATCCAGATCGTCTTTTGTTAATATCGGTTAGTCAATTTGCGAAGTCCTCCTTTGTATTGTGTGTGCTGCAGCGAAATTCTGATTTCAGTTCTCTTCCATATATTTTCAAGGTGAGTTTATTTTTATTTAATATAATTATTATTTATTTAATATTGTAGGAAATACTAGTATTTAATATCGGATAAAAATATAGCTATATACCCCTTATATAGCTATATTGATTATCTATGCAGTGCATTTAATTAAAATGTTTTGAATTAGTTTTATTGAAACCTATTCATAATTTGATGAATAATCTTACTAATTTCAATAAACAATATTTCATCATTCATTTTTATTCCAGGAGACAAAATTAAGTAGGAAAAATAAAGTTTGCTAGTTTTGATACGGTTTCAATGGCTAAAAAAGTAGTTGTTACAACTGAAGAAAATGTAATTGCAGCTTTAAGTGTTAAAATAGGTATTTTTATATTATTAATAATTTGAATAATATGTTTGTTAGAATAAATTGAAAATTGACATATGTATCTTAATGTCGGACAACTATTATGTAGGAGAGTACTAGAAAAAGGATGTACTGGTCGCATACAAGCATTCAGTAACATTACAAGTGGAGAACTGATTTCAGTAAATGGTGTCCCAGCTTTAGTTCGTTATTGCAATTTAGCTACTGGACATATAATAAATGAATGGACATTAGCAGAACAAAATCGAGACAGGTATTATTTTTTCTCATAATTCACTCAATTTATAATTTCAAACTAGTTTTTATTAATCTACTCTTCGACTAATGATAATAGATATGACAACTAATTAGTTTAATGCTACATGAATTTAAATATTTTATAATCCAATGAAAAAGTATTAAAAATCACTTTTATACATATTTAAATTTTGTAGTGTCTATTTCAGAATTGATTCTCGATTTATATCATATTCTACAGCAGGGCTTTACAATAGTGAAAGGTTTTACTTTGTCAATTTTTTTACTGTGCACTATTAAATTTACAATTATAAATTGTATGATACACAAAATTTTTCATAAATCTATATTTTTTTTAATATCTTGTAATGAGATATTGATAGAATTTGTTTATGTTACATGTTCGATAAAATATGAAATGCATTTTATGTGTATTTTCATAGGCAATTCAATCAAGTAATACTGTTGTAATGTTTGCAGAATTGGCCTTTATTATAAACTGAAACTAACGCGCATTATAACATAGGCAGCATAGGGTTAGGTAAATTATTGTTGAGTAATAGAGTAAAAAAAGTATACACTGGTAATAAAATAAATTTATACGATAATTATAAAAAGGTTAATATATATTTTAAAATAGTATTAAGAAAGGTATTCAACTGAAGTACAAATATTTAAAATTTCGCAGCACACTGCCTCAAAACAAAAATGCTTTCGTCGACGAGCGACCTTCTCACTCAAGCACTAAAACTCAACTCACTCTTTTTCTTAAACGGAGCTACCACCTAACTTATAAATAACGCCATCTAGTGTTCTTTTCAAATATTAATCTTGATTAAACATAACATTATCATGTTTAGTTTTTATATTTATATTCTATAATAAGACAAGAGACATTTGTGAAAATAGACATATGTTAGCTTTTGCAAGAGTAGAATATTTTCTCTATTTTTTCGTTGTATCTTATCCCTTACATGCACGATCCCGATCAAATAAATTTTTACATTGTTTCAAATACTAGATTAAATTAATATTTTTTATTATAATCGATAGAAAACAATAACTTATAGAATTATTTTTTGTTTCTGTTTTAGCTTTCTCTTCACAAATAAAAAACTTGCATTAATTGTAAGTATACTGTGTTATATTTTATCTCAGGTAATATTTCTAATAATTTTTTCAATAAGGATTAAAAATTAAAGGGTAATGTAATCAAACTTTAATTTCAAAATTTATTTATTATTATTAATATAAAACCATTACTCATTATTTACTACAGTGGGTGACCTTAACTTTAGTAGTATAAGAGGTCTCATTTAAGCTAGTATTAGTTTCATTACTCTTAGTGACATTTTTACATTCTACTTCTTCACAATATCATGTCTCGAATAAATGAATTATTAACTCGTAAAAAATGGGAAGACTATTGTCCCGAGTATCGTCAAAAATTAGAGCTAAAACTTTTCAAAACGCGAAAACATATGCTCGTGCAGGAACAATCAGAGTCCAACGGAGTTGAGGTAAATCCTGATGAAAATGGAGAGTCTGAAATGAATGAAGTTTATAACTCTTTTGACTTTGTTAATAAAGATCATGAGTTTATTGAAAATGATACTGTACCTGGTGGAAGTAGATTCAGTTCTGATTATGAAGATTCGTCTTATTCTTCCAAATCATCCTTATCATCAAATGTAGATAATAGTCTCGAGAGTTTTGAAAAGCGCCTTGGAGATGTATTTTCTAATACTAATATGAATCAGGTCCAAATAAAAGCTATATTAGAAGTTCTTCGGTCGCACGATTGCTTTAACAACTTGCACAAAGATCCTCGTACGATTTTACATACACCTCGCGATAAAACTTCTACTTTGGAGATTGCTGGAGGTGAATACCTACATTTAGGAGTTGAAAATGCAATTATATCGACCCTTGAGTCAACTATTCCACAAGATATTCCAGAAATTTTAGAACTTGATTTTAGTACGGATGAAGCTTCGTTACACAAAGTATCTGACACTAGGATATGGCCTGTCTGTATCCGAATCGCTAACATCATTGGAAGTCATCCAGAGCTTGTTTGTATATGGAAAGGTTCACGTAAGCCAACAAATCCTGTGGAATTGATGAAGCATTTTGTCGATGATCTTCTTTCTGTGTTGAACAAAGCTGGTGTTGAATTCAATAATAGGATCATTCCTGTCAAATTGAGATGCTTTATTGCTGATGCTCCAGCGCGAGCATTCATTCTTGGACATTTAGGTCATAATGCTCGCGTACCATGCTCGAAATGCTGGGTACAAGGACAATATATTAGGGAGAGCTCTATGATGGTATTTCGAGGAGTAAATCATCGACCACGTACAAACGAGGAGTATGTAAACTCGACGGTGAACATCACCAAGAAGGAGTAGGAGCACTTGATAGGCTTCCATTAAATTTTATATCGCAGGTTGCATTTGATTACATGCATCTTGTTGCCATGGGAGTTACTAAAAAATATTTAGAAGCTTTAATTGATGGTAAATTTTCTTCAAGTTCACAATTATCTGATGAAGCAATTAAGCAAGTGAATGCCAGGTTGATTGCTATAAAACAATTTTGTCCTGTCGAATTTTCTCGGAAGCCTGTAGATATTATAAAATATCATAAATTTAAGGCTACAGAGTTTCGACAAATCGTCGCGTATACTGGTCCCGTAATTTTTTCAGGGTTAGTTAATCCTGCAGTTTATTTACACTTTTTACTTCTGAGTTGCTCCATGCGAATTTTTCTGAGTAGTGGTTCTTCTGAAACTCTTTTGGCATATGCTGAGAAGTTTATCAAAATTTACGTCAGTAGAGCTGAAGATATTTATGGTGTAGAATTTATGTCTTATGTTACTCATGGTCTTTTGCATTTGCATGAAGATTATAGAAACTTTGGCCCTCTTGACTCATGTGCAGCTTTTCCTTATGAAAATAACATGCTGTATTACCGTAAATATTGTCGCAAACCTCATCTTCATCTTACACAAATTTATAGGAGGAGAGTTGAAAGTAAACGCCACAAAACGGTACTGAAAACAAATGAAGGACAAATTCTTTTAAAAAAACCGCATTATATGAAATTATATCATGCACCACTTTCAATAGACGATTTATATAGCTATCGCATGTATAGTAAAATTCAAACTGATCGATTAACATTATCTCTCGACAAGAGTAATAATACCGTGTGTTTAGTTGATTCTAGAATAGGTATAATCAAAAATATTATAAAAATAGATGATGGTGATTGCTATCTCGCAATTAGTTTCTTCCACAAAATTGACAAATTCTTTAGTATCGATCAATTCGTATCTCCTATGATTGGTAGCTTCTTAGTGCATTCATTGTCGCGCGATGTTTTCCTAATTCCTCTTGAGAGTATCGAATGCAAATGTTTCCGAATGCCTTATTGGGCGTTAGATAATTCTAGTATAGGTACGTCGAATCCGAAACAAAATTATTACGTGGTATCCAAATTACTATCCTCGAAGGTTTAAAGTTGTTATTAGACTTCAATTACTGATATAGTTATTTAAATGTCATCTATTACAAACTCATTCCAATATATTACTTTCTTACTATCTATATGTATATATGCATGTGTCTGAGTGTGTATTAAATAATCCCACGTGCGAGAAAAATATCGTTATTGTACAATGGGAGCTTATCCTACATTATGAACATAGGTTTAGAATTTAAGATATGCGCAACTATTTTCCACTAGCATCCTTATAGATTATTTACCATTTTTCCAGTTGATGCGTCTGGCGGAAACTACTTACATATAAATTTCGTTACACAATTTATTTACACACTACTGTTTACATTTATATTTACATCGTACTGCCATAATACTAAAATATCTTACTCTATCTTACCGTGCTACGTTACAAACAATGACCACGTAAAAGAGGGCGCGGCTACAGGATCAGCTATTATATATATATAAGCCTCATAAATTTAAGCTTATTATTTGAGATAATGCTTTTTCTGTCATGAAAAATTTATATCCCTTAGACTATCTTCCAAGATGCCACCCAAAAAGAAATCAAGAGGATTAAATGCATTGGATCCAGAGGAGTCATTGTTTAACCTGCAGAATGATCTGCAAGAACTCGAACACCAGTTCCCTTCACACGAACAGCACAATACATCACAAACACTATCACTACCCACTAACATTAAACTCACACCACTTGATCCACGAAAATTCCTCCACAAAACATACAAAAATAAACAATCTCACAGCCAAACATCACCTACTCATCCTAGCACATATCACAATCAATCACTAACCTCGTCACATCTACAATCATATCAAAATCAGCCACACAACCCATCCACATTTTCGCTTACACGCAGTCATTCATCTACTACACAACTCTCAAGCACACCTTCATTAACAAGAATACACCAAACACTACAACCCTCTACATCACATACACTCGCACCAACATCAACAAACAATCAGTACCAATCACACAATAGAAACTTCTCACATACACTTACACTAACTCTTCACCATACAGACTAGATCGCCAACACATACCTACACCATCAACAGAAACAAGTCAGAAAACAGGAACCAGGATTCGATCGAATAGCGAAGAGACTTTAAATATATTAAAGTAAGTTATTGTCAAATAGCATAATCCTAGTTTATTATTTTGTGACGGACGAATCCTAAAGCAAAACGATGGTGGCGAAGCCCCGCACCGCTTCTCGTCCGATAACTCCAACGCAAAAACTACCAACTATCAGATAAACGTCGGTACGCGTGTTCACATACTTGGTCAACCATACTGCCGATCTTTCGTTGCGAATTTATGGTTTATATTCATTTATAAAATTACTAAAATCGATTTTTATTAGGGAAATCCAGCAGAATGTCCAAAAACTTCTAGATCGCCAAGAGTAAGACATTTTCAAATATGATATATATTTAAATGTACAATATATATAATAGAATTAATATTCGTTTAATTTAGTGAGCTGGAAAATGAGATGAAGAATATTAAGGATCAGCTTACGTATGCATTTTTCTTAATACAATTAATAAAAAGAAATAATGAGCCATCTAATAAACAAATTAATTGTAGAAAATAGCAAGACCTATTTCATCGTTTGGAGACTCGTGATCGGCGATCAAAATCGAGACCAAAACGTCCTACTTGCCTCCCTTTTAAGACTGTCGCTGACATCCAAGGCTTTGAAGACATCAGCCACGAAATTTTCGATGATGTTGTATGTATAAATATTATAGTAGTATTTTTGTGACTTTACATTATATATTTTTTTACAGGTTTCTTATTTCCATTATTTGGGTGGATTCAATCTTAGAGATTGTGTCTCTAAATATTTATTAGAGTCGTTTGACATAAACGAAAATTTATTGGCTGGCGTCATTTACAAAAGCCAAGGAACTAGTCAGTTCAAGTTGAAAGGGACAATATTTATTGATGCTTGTATAGGTAAATATATCATATACGAGGTGGCGATAATTAAATAACTCTAACAAACAATTTACCTTTCTATAAAAAATTATAAACTGTTATATAAGAAATTATATTGAAGATATTATTTACAGAGGCAATAAACAGGAATCCGAATTTCAAGGGGTTTACCGAAGGAGAGGTTGATTTGACTTTTATGAAAGGTTTAAAAAGTCTGAAAGAGCGTTTACGACGTTCCAAACAGAATGCTATCCCTCGAAATCGATGGCCCCAACGTAAATTTGAGAACCCTGATGTCGACAATTCGGAAGGTAAACAATTAAAATCACAGTTCATTCCCCTGTTTTCTCTGTTCTATAATTCATTTTATCAACTATTTTTCCTCATAAATAAACTCCAGGAATAGTTCATTAATTACTGTTTGTAAATTCTTTTTTAAAAATATTTTTGCAAATGTGAATTTTACATTTAAGCTTCATATATTTATCTATCATTTAAGATCACAGATAAATTAAAAACATTTATTTCTCGCTAACGGGATGAAAAATACCAGAATAAATCGTATTAATCCTTAAAGGCTCAAAATGGCATAAGCGGTACACTGGTATTTGAGGCTTTGTAACTCACGCTATCGGTGACTAAAAAAATTGAGAGTGACATGTTTCGAAAGCTCAAAACTTACCCTTACCGATGGTGTAAATGAAATTGCTCTAAAAAATATATTAATTATATAAAAATCAGTAATATCGAGAATGAATTATTTTTTCTACACGGACCAGATAATCATAAAGGAGTACTTTTGCCCTTGACATATAACCGCGACCTTTTAAACACCAGTCTCATAGACTCCCGAGCGTTTTCAACTGCGACCACATAAGCATGAACCCTTAATATAGTGTCAGGTTAAAGGTCTCGGGGGTTAAGGAACTGTAATTTAAGGGTTCTGGATTACATGGTCTTAGTTTCAAAGTTTTGGGCGTCAAGGAGACTGGAGTTTGAGGGTTCGGGGTTATATGTTCATAGGTTAAATTTCTTAAAATTTTTATTGATAGAGATGGACGCCGATCAACTCGATAAGGTGGAACATTATGGGGAAAATGGCAGGGAAATTGAAAACGACACTGGCAGCATGTCTAATGAAGAACTGTTTGAGGATTAAAGAAGCGACAATTTTTGGTGATGTGATCTTTTTAAATTATTTTATTTTTAATTTTAAGTAGTTGAAATAGTTTAACAAAAAAAATTCATAAAAAAATTCAAAAACAAAAAAAAAAACATAAAAAACAAAAAAATTAAAAAAAACAAAAAACAACAAATTAAAAAAAAATACAATAACATTTTTGTTCTTTTCGTTCCTTTTTTATGCATGCTAGATTTAGTTCTTCGTTTCATTTTTATGCATGATAGATTTAGTTCTTTGTTTCATTTTTATGCATGATAGATTTAGTTCTTTGTTTCATTTTTATGCATAATAGATTTAGTTCTTTATTTCATTTTTATGCATGATAGATTTAGTGCTTTATTTCATTTTTATGCATGATAGATTTAGTTCTTTCTTTCATTTTTATGCATAATAGATTTAGTTCTTTATTTCATTTTTATGCATGATAGATTTAGTTCTTTATTTCATTTTTATGCATGATAGATTTAGTTCTTTGTTTCATTTTTATGCATAATAGATTTAGTTCTTTGTTTCATTTTTATGCATAATAGATTTAGTTCTTTCTTTCATTTTTATGCATAATAGATTTAGTTCTTTGTTTCATTTTTATGCAAAATAGATTTAGTTCTTTGTTTCATTTTTATGCATAATAGATTTAGTTCTTTATTTCATTTTTATGCATGATAGATTTAGTTTTTATTTTCAGCGTTTTTTTTAGAGTTTTATTTAACGTTTTTATTTATTTTGTTGCACATAATACGATAGTTTATGTGTTTTAAATTTTATTATTTTATTATATTTATTTATTTTTACTTTAAACTCTAAGAAAAATTTGGAGGGGCAATGATAGTGGTTGTGCCTCACACGTCAAGGCGAGGTCGGGGCCTTCGACACTAAAAAAAATAAAGAAATATTAGAAGTTTGAAGCAAAAGTATTCCGGTTTATTTTGTTTACAGATGGCCAGAAAACTCCCATTCGCTGCAGACCATAAGCCCTATTTCAATACCGTTTCATTAAAGATAAACTCAGCAATTATCACAGGTATTTATTTATAATTGTAAAAACAATTGGGTATGTAATACGTTTTATATCACACACGCACACACACATACGCACATACATGGTGGACCATTTTAATGTATCAGTCCAAATATTTTCATGATTATGATAAGGGAGAGAGAGACATAACGAGCAGCAGTGGCGCTCGTTATAATGGATAGAAGAAATTAGATTCAATTGAAAATCATCAATGTATTTTCATAGGCCATTCAATCAAGTAATACTGTTGTAATGTTTGCAGGATTGAAGATGTTTAATGGCACATGAAGGATGGAACCTTACATCACATTCTACCAATTTATAATAATGGTACTAAGGTCACCTCATATCATAGTAAAACTGAAGAAAAATTGAAAAATAAGAAAATTTCTGCACCTTTCATATCTCAAGAAACCGAGTAAAAAATTTTATATCAAAATTATCTTAATTATTTTAAAATAGAGTTTTTTATTTATGGAGATAACTTATTACAGGTATATTTGAGCAGCATCAAATTATGTTTGCTTGAAAGGTGACAACAATTTAGCATTATTGTTTTATATCAATATATTTGAACCTAAATCGGAGCCTCAGTCAATAACAATTAACACTATATTTGGCTCCGGTGCTCAAGGACCTTACAAGTTTACACTATACTTCCAGGAAACATATCTGCAATATCTATTAGAGCCGGCAGTAATAACAGAAAGCGCATGGTATTATTTGAGAAAAGCCCTAAAATTATTTCACGAGATATGGATGGATAGACATTTTGTATGTTACTAATTTAGATAGCAAAAAAGTAGTATTAGAGTCATCATATCAAAAGGTGAATATAAGAAACTAATATACGAATCTAGCGATGCAAGAAATATTTACTTATTTGATTCCAATAAATATTACATATTTTAAAATAAATGAAATTTGTTTTTAGATTAGAAGAATTACCATAACTGAACTTAGCATAAATGAAGCTCAATCTGAAAAATTAACATATGTAACAATTAGTTCACTATTTAAGCCTGCGATAGTTGCAGCCGATTGTTCTTGTCAATCACAACAAGTGTCAAGAAGGAAAACGTGTAGATTTTTACTCTCCTCTGAGGACAATATACTGTCAGTTTAGTCCAACAAAATATCATCTAGACTAGAGAGGAATCTATCTCACAAATATTGTAACCGTTGAAATTATTGAGTTGCCAATGTCAGATCGTGATCAAGCACGATCAATATAATTTTAATTGTTTTAGTTAACAGTTCAATGAAATTCCGTCAATTTTGAGTTTCAAGTACATCTTATTCTAATTCAATAAATCAATATATTAACTAACTTTCTTCTACGAATGGTTGCTGTCCGGTCATGATGTTAATAGTTCATGTAAGTAGCATATACGTATAGGCAGCATTAACATTTAAGTGTGGAGTTTGATTTTTCATTATGATTTTTTTATGAAAGCATGATTTTAAAAATTTGAAATTTTTATCTTAAATTTTTCGTCAGCATGAGGGTTCTAGTGTTTATTAAGAGTTTGAAAATATTATTTTTAGGCATTTCAGTATCAATATAAAATTAACTATATTGTTGAATTATTATTAGATAACAATATTTTCTTAGCGTGTTAACTCTTTACAAATAGATTTTTTATTAGTTTAATTTATTTAATTGTTTTAGTTTTGTCAAACGTTGAACTGACTAAATAAACTGATGTATTGCGTTCGCTAGGCTTTAATTTTTAAGTAATTGCAGTATTCTTTTGAGTTGTTAATATCTAAATTGTTGATTTATCTTCTCTTTTAGAAGCAAACCAGATAAACGTTTTCATGCAAGGAACTTTGGGCTTTGAACCACAGTAATCAAATCAACGAGCCGATTTAGTTCGTGATAAATTTGGTTTACATAAAGTGATTGTAGCTGTTACATCGTCAGGGAAGGTGAAACTGTTATATCAAACTTGAACGATAGATAAACTGATTTTAATTTTCGTGTGACTTATATTAACAATTTATTATTATAGCTGTACGGAATAGAGTCAACGAAAGGTGAAATAATTTGGCAATCACAAGTCTATAACATTAAAGGCTTATCTCAGGATTTTAACAAGATAGTTTTGTATGTTCAACGTGGAAGTAGGCACTTTCCGCATCCACCTCAGTGCGCATTGCTTGCAATAGGTAACGTAATTTTTAATTTTATCCGCATTTTCAATCGCGACCTTTAAAGTCGACGTAAAATTAAGAGTATTATTAATTTTGTAGACCACTGGAAATGGAATGATATACACTTTCAACCCAATAAACGGACAGCTACTGGATAGACTGACAAAGTTGAATTACCAAATCAAGCAGTCAATTTTGTTACATGCATTAACCGATATTTTTCTACGTGGTATAGTTATTTTGGATGAGCACGACCGAGCGCACGTCTTTCCAGAAAGTGCAAGCGCTGTTGCAACTTCTGCTGGACGTACTACTTACATCTTCACTGCCGACAGGAAGACTGGTGTATTGTCTGGATACTCGCTTACTTATAGCAACTCGCAGAATCTAATCGCTCACAAGTTGTGTAAAACTATTTAAAAGCTTAAAAGCTTCCACAAAGATTGTGATATATTTTTAAAATTCATTGCCTTCGTTCAGGTATGGGAATTAGTTTTCTCGTCAAAGACACAACGGATAACACATGTCGTCTCAAAAAGTTCAATCGAACGTGTTCATTCGCAGGGTCAAGTGTTGAGTGATTGGTCAGTTTTATACAAATATATCAATCCAAATCTGGTTGCTGTCGTGACTCAAGGAATAGGTGATGCTTATAAAAGTTAATTTATTACATCTATAATAAAAAGGACTTTGCAAAAACTAATTATGTTTACTCAAAATCTTGTTTAATTATTTATAGATACTCTCAATTTGTATCTTCTTCATGTCGTACCTGGATCAATGATTTTCTCCATCGTACACAAGAGAACCAAGGAACCAGTACATATTGTTCATTCCGAAAACTGGGTTATTTAAAGTTACTTTAACGATAAAAGTCAAAGAACGGAAATAGCTACGTAAAGAAGCTACGGAAAGAATTGTATGAGAGAAAAACTCAAAGCAATACTACAAGTAAATTGCTTAAAATAAAAATTGTTACATCCATATCAATTCATATTTAACACTAACAATAATAATTTTATGTTGTAGTTTTCTCATTATTAACTAACACAAAGTTACCTATTGTGGAGAGGCAAGCTTTTATATTACATTTGTCAATTGATTCAATGCAAGAAACGATTACAGAGAAAGGAACTAGCAAACACATCCTAGGTGAATAATTTAATTTAATATCGAATTGTTCCACGATTTACTCTTCGATTTCAAATATTTTAACCGGAATGTTATTCATTCAGTTGCATTAACAAATGGCGGAGTGTTGAAATTTCCCTGGATATATGTAGACCCAAGAAGCCCAGTAAATCCTGAAATATGGGAAGAAGGAGCCCGAATTGCCGATACACATGGACGGCATTGTAAATTACAATTAGAGTGTTTCTATAGGGTATCTGGAATTCATACTACTCCTATTGGTCTTGAAAGCGCATGTTTAGCACATGTATAAGTAATGGAAAAAATAGTTTTAGTTTACGAGTGGTATCGAAACATTGTTTATTAATAATTTGAATCAAAAAACCATTTTATTTACTTATTTGCTTACATCTTTGTTTCTAATTGTCGTATCGAAATAAGACTTACAATATGAGATTTCCGTTAACATTTTTTACTTGGTTCAATATCTTTCAAAATTAAATTAATTCATTTTAACAACAATAATTTTCATTATTTGCAGAAATGTTAAAAATTATAAATGATTATATGTACTAGTCTTCTTTATACAGTATATAACCATTATCACAACCATATTCATTTATCCAGTATATAACCGTTTATCATTTTTAATATTTCTGCAAACAATGCAAGATATTGTTGTTAAAATAAATTAATTTAATTTTAATAAATATCAATCCTTGTGTTAAATTTTATCATAAATCTAATGCCGCAAGGCTTATCTCGATACGATAACTAGAAAAAAAGATATAAACAAATACTAAATAAGTACTGCTTTTTCATTAAAATTATTAATAAACATTGTTCTGATACCTCTCATAAATCAAGACTATTTTTCTTATTATTTACGCGTTCTTCCTCGACGAAAGTAAAAATAACGGGGTGTTCGGAAAAATATATATTTTATTATTTTTTCGGACACCGTAATGACTGGACTATACATATGTATTATTTATATTGATATTATTTATTATATTATCCCTAAAAATAAAGATATACATTATTTTAATATTTTAATAATTTAAATGTTCATAAAAAATAAAAAATAATAAATAAAATTTTCAAAATATGTATTTTTATTTAAAAACCATTAATAATAATAATAATATACAGCATAAATTTTTTTCAAAATGCCGTCATAATGCGGGCATTCTGCAAGCATTTCGTGCAGCAGAACGGGAAGGCATAATGTCGGCATAATTCCCGCACGCCGTGCCAAACGATGGTTACCATGCGTGCTGTCACAATGCAGGCACAATGAGCGCACGGCGTGCTTTCAGAACGACGTCAGAATGCGGATACACTTGGACGTCCCGTGCCGGCGCATTCTGACGGCATAGTGCCGGCACTGTGTTATCTGGGTGCCAGCACGAAAGTCACGCCGTGCCAGCATTGTGACAGCATTCTGCCGGCACTATGTTATCTGGGTTCGAGCGTATGTGGCAGATGTTACCGACCGTCGAGCCTCACTGACAAGTCCAGTCAGTAACATCGAGACGAAAAGCTCTCAACCTTACCAACCTCTCTCGAGCGTGAGCTTTGGCTACCTCACACTACGACCAACCTTTTACACGAGACTCCTCGTACACATACATTCATACATACAATAAATCTCCAACAGCCAAATACACTTGAAGTGTGTCCTTCACGTTCTTGCGGTTCTTGCGTATACATCAGCTTTCCTTAAACAGTATAAGAATAATTATTAGAATAATAATTTGACTTTTTATAATTAAATAATAAATCATTTATATTCACATCAGCCTTTAAAATTCAAAGTATGTGTTTGTTTGAATTTCAATATTATTTTTAACCTGTTATTTAATTAACTACGTTCAAAAAAATTTCTAGATTTAATTTGAAAAATTACTAGGTATGGTAATAATATAAGTTGAACTGTTTCCTACTCCGACTCCCACACATTGAATGACCAGCTGTTATTATATGTAATATGTGTGCAATGCATTTACTTTTGTAAAGATTCTTTGTGAAGATTACAAGAACTCATTTTTACAATTTGTAATAGCTTATTGGTAATGATTTGTTGGTTATAAACCACTAAATTTGATAATAAATTATTGCAGTGCACTTGGAGCTTTTACTGTAAAAATATTTTGAGAATTATTTGAATGCCTTCTATCTTCAGGTGATGTGATAAATTTACATTATTTTCAATTCAAGAAAACATTAATCTTTAATTATCAAAATGGCAAGCGGAATAATAGTAACTGAAAATTGGGAAGGTAAACATGTTTTTTTTCATGCATTCACTTTTATTTGATGTATTTTACTTTGCTTAGCTTAGAACATCTCTGTATGTATGTACCTTTATAATATTCATTTTTATGAAAAACATTATTTTACAAGACATGTTTTTTAGATTTGCGAAAGAAAGCAAGACATTTGGAAAATGAAATTGATGCCAAACTAGTAGCTCTCAGTAAATTAGGTGTAAATGTAAATTCAATGCATACTAATATTGAATCAGTTCCACTGTTAGATGAAGAGCATGTTTTTGAAAACATGGCATCAGAAATTGAATCTTTATTAAACAAGGTAAACTTTTTGATCATTTAAATTTTTCTTGTATCTTAGTTTCAATATTTATATACATGTACATAGCTAACATTGGTAAATGAAAAAATGAGTGAAATTCAACCTAATGGAGCTGCAATGTTGCACACTATGCAACGTCACAAAGAGATATTGAAAGATTATAACATGGAATTTAACAAAACTAGAAACAATTTTGTATCTAGAAAAAATCGAGAAGAATTGTTAGGTGGAACTTCTAAAGAAAAAGAGTGAGTTTATATTATTGATTCATTGAAATAACAAAATTTGAGTTTGAATTTAACATAAATATTTCATTCAGTTACAAGGGTATGAGTGGCTTGAATCGTAGAGATATGTATTTGAAAGAAAGTCAGCATATTCACAAGTATGTAATTTTCTACATTAACTGTGATATTCAGTTTTATCTATAATATAAAAAAACTTTATTTTTAGCTCTGATAGATTGATTAATGATCAAATTAGTATTGCAATGGAAACAAAAGATCATTTGATGTATCAGCGTCACACTTTCAAACGTATTCAAAGTAGATTTAATGATATTTCAAATAGGTTTCCTGCTGTGAATAGTCTAGTTCAAAGGATTAATCTTCGTAAGCGAAGAGATTCTTTAATACTTGGCATTCTTATTGGTTTTTGTACATTTTTAATATTATTATATGCTTTTCATTGAATATCAAAAACTATATCAAAGTTATATAAAATTATATCTGCATATACCTATAAGATGACGTTATTTAATTGTTTTTGTTTACATCTATTCAAGATCTAATATATAATTAATTAGATACTTCTTTCTGTGGAAGCGTAATTTGACAATATAAGTTTAGAGACCGATAAATTACACAAAATATAAATAAAATTCAAACAAGTTTTTTAAAACATCTTTACTCATAGACCGATTTTTTTGAGTAAATAAACGTTTTAGATAACTTAAAAGATTGAATTATTACGCTATAATCTTAATTTATTAAAATATGGATCTCTTGGAATGTAACAAAGATAATAAAATTTTTAAATGATTTTTCTTGATAAATTTCATAAAAAATATTTAAGTTATATATTTAAGTTATATGAAATGTGAAAAAAGAAAGTTTCATAAAACTTTCATACACTTTTTTTATATAAGAACTAACTATATTACTCTGCAATAGTCTTTAGAGTGATAATAGTTTTGTGGAATGAAATACTTACAAGATAATTCAAAAAATATTTTCTTTATGCAAGGCTAATTATTGTATGGTATTGAAGAATAATTATTAAAGATCCAAAATTTGTAAAAAATGTAAAAAAGTTATGGTTTTTTACGAGTATTGTAAAATTGGATAGGTAGAATAAAGTTAGTATTGTATAATTACGTTATATTTTTATCTTATTTGTATGAATTTTAATAAGATATTTAAAGTATTTTTACAATCACTATTTTATTTTTTTCATAGTAACCTGAAGCAATAAAAGATGTGATATAAAAATTGCTCTAAATGAACTGTTAAAAACATAGAAACACATGAGTAATTTGCATGATATAATTTTTCAGATATATTTTTTTCATTCCAATTTTTACATACATACTTAGATAGGTATGTACTCAAAGTACATTATAATGTACACACACACATCCTTTTTGAAATACAATCGCACTACGTGTAAGATAATTCAAATATGATTACCGTCCTTGAAATTCAATTGTAATATAAGATAATTTCCAAGGTAATAGATATGTTGTAAATAATTAATCAAAATGGAAAATACTTCATTCATATTACTTTTTTATAATGTACAATAATTATTTTTTTGTTTCAATCAGTACAGATTTGTTACTAACAAGTGAATTATGTTTTTTTTCATCTAGTTGATTTACATTATCTTGAAATAAATCATATTGATTAAAGAATTGTTACTTTTTGACATTATTTTCATTATTAATTTATATTAATTTCAATGAATGGATCATATTGAACAATATGCACAGATATCTACTGGCTAATTGCTTGCTATTATATTTAATTTTTGCTAGACAGTAAATATTTCGCTTCCGTTTCATTCTCGGCTGTCACCCGTAATTCTTTTTTGCATTATTTTATTTCTGAAAACCTATTTATTTATGTTCAAAAAATATACATTTTTTAATTACAATCAAAACTTTTTAAGAATTTTAGAGAATATACGAAAAATAAATGTTAAAATAATAAATAAATAATATATATAAATAATAAATGTTAAAATAATAAATAAAGATGACATACGGTGTGACAACAGAGTAATTGCGATATTTACCATATATACGGTTAACATATGAGCACAGTTGTAGTAGTAAAAATTATATCAAATTTTTCAATGAAAGAAAGCAATAGTCTTCAATATCTACGTGTATTCAAGCATTTATAAATAAAACTCTAGCTATGCTAATGGTTCGTTCAATATGACAGCTTGAGTATAATATTCAACTAATGTAGCGCATATTTAAACGATTGCTATGCAAAAAAGTGATTAAGTAAATATAATAAACATAATAAAAAAGAATTTATAGTCAGCTAGTGATAGGTTCACGATTGAAGAGAACTGATGAAATTATGATGAAATATAGAATTTTCAAATTGTAAACAATTTTCAACGTTACACATCTCTCGTAAGAAAAATGAATTAGCAATTTAAACCCCATTTAATTGTAAAAGGATAGAGCTCAGTAGAAAAATGGTAACAATTACTAGTTTTTCCGACTAAGCTGACTACACCGTTAATATTTATTTAGTCTTTAATAACACATTTTGACGGTGTAGGAACTTTCACGTGCCCATTGAGACTTTTGGTTGTTTTATTTTATATCATTATTTTTAATATTTTCATTCATTTTTTTATTTTTACTAAACTATAGTAATGAACATTATTAGGACACAGCCGGGATCTTTTAAACGCTTTTTTCCATTCGTTACCTTAAATTAACTACATTTCGGCACGTCAATAAATGTTTTATTTTTCTTTATTTTTTCAAATAAAATTAAAAAAGTCGTAACAAAGTAGAAGTACTTATATTATATGAATTCTTGGCTGCATCTTTTATGTTTAGTTCGTCAATGCATGACTTGAAAATTCGTTATTCAAGTAAAAAAATAACTGTAACTAACTACGTAGATGAAGAAATGGTTGCGGGCAGACCGCCTTGAACAGAGCATCGCAAACGCCACATTAAAGAAATAAATCAGCATAGGAATTATTTGCTTCATTTCAGCAATAACGAAATTTTTTCTTGAAATCAATATTTAATGACACATAATTAAGCTAAGTCAAATGTCAGTCGACCGAATGTATGCAGACAATCAATTCAATATAGTTGTAAGGAAAACAAGAAATAGAAAGAAAGAGACGACAAGTAAGAAAGAAGCTAAGACTGCTGAGATCAGAATAGAATGTGGCTTGGCCTTATTTGAAAGAGACTGTCGCTTGTTTGAATTTAGAAAGTTTGCTCTTCGACTTTTTCGGCATCGGCAGCCAAAGCTTCTCTCAAAGATTCCATACAAGTTTTGGGAATGAGTGTTCCAACAATCTTGAGACCCTCATCTGAAAAAATAAAGAGATAGTGATATAAGACAAATCGAGAAATATCAGTGGTAAAGTGAACGTTTGAAAGAGCTTACCAGTGCGTAATCTGACGACTTGCATCTTGGAGTTGTGGGAGGAGCGCGCGGAAGCGAGCACGGCTTCGACGCGACTCCAGACGCTGAGCACCGAGCCCGCCACAACGTTATAAGACCTGCGCCTGAGGCCGACCTCGCAGTCAAGACCCAGAGTGACATTCTTGCAATTACCGCGCCAGTAGGCGTGCGAGCAGGTGTCAACCGAAGCCTCGTACTGCTCCGTCCAGTGAGGCTGGGCTTCGTCCTTGGAGACACGCTTATACTTCTTTTCGAGCTCAGCGAGCGACTCCTGGCGTAACTGGAGGCCGGTGTTTGGCCGATAAAGGGCAAATAGCTGGTCGCGCTTGGAGTCACTGGACTTCTTACTGGCGGGGCCGGTGTCGACTTTAACCGCAAGCACTGCGGTCTGCTTGCCGTTGCGCACCTGGTGACTGAGGTAGAAGCCTTCGCGCGAGCCCTCGAGACCGGCCCAGCGATCGCTCGCCTCAGTCCAACTCATCCCGCGCTCCACATGCACCACATGCAGTTCTGTGGGTGCAATGCCTGTGGCATGTTTGCGCAGGAAACGGGTCAACCGCACGCGCCGTACCACCTCGCCCGAGGCACCTAGATCGAGGATGCCCATGTCGAAGCGACCTGCCCGCTTGGCCTGACTCACGATTGCTGCCAGAGTATCTGTAAAGTACTGGAACAGCCGATTCTGCAACTCCACCGGCATGCCCAAGATGCGATTTAAAAACTTGGACATGTTGTTATAGTCCTTGTCAAGCGACAGCACGCCTGGCATGTTTTCGCTGTTGCAGATCAGGCCAACCCCTACCAACGCATCCGCGACGTCCTTGAAGAAGTCACCTCGATAGTCGCGCGGTGGCGGCACTAGCGGCGATTCGTACCTAAATTACCGTGATGGTAAGGTATCAGGATCGCTCATGATACGTCAAAAATGTGTCGATAATCTGATTCACTCACCCCATAATCGTCTTCATCGTAGCCTCGAGCGCGGCTCTGCCATACTTATTATCGATATTGAACTGCGAAAGGTCTCGCGTCTCGGTGGCGCGGCGATCGCCGTGCGTTAGCGCTCCGAGACTTTCGAGCCTCTTGGCCACGGTCGAGGCAAACCTACGCTCTCCAGCCAGGTCCGAAATGAGGAATATGTATTCGGGCGCATTCACCTGATTCGAGCGGTGCGTGCGACCGAACTGCTGAATCGCCCGGTCCGCGCTCCAGGGCAGCTCCAGTGTTATGTGCACCCGTCGCATCTGGTTGCGAGCTCGCCGATCGCTCTGTAACGATATGCCACTGCTCGCCGCCTCTGAGATTATCGCCACCGTTTTTTCGCCATCCATAAACCTGTGAATTGCAATGCCTATGTCAATGCGTGCCCCAATAGCTTACAGCTTGACTGCACTCACCTCTGCTTCTCCGTGAGATTCAGGGTCTCGAGAGGCACGTCGGTTTCCGATCTCGACTCATATTGAATGGCTCCGTCTTCGGTCTGTACAACTCGACCTTTGCGCCCGGTCATTTCCGCCACGTTTTCCGGGCCACCAAGCTCGTCGATCAGCTGATCGAGCGTGTTCGGTGGCAACTTCTCTCCGAGCTCCTCGATTTTTGCCAGCAACTCATCCTTCATACTGCAGGCGCGTTCGATAGCCACCCTCGAGGGCGCCTGATTCAAGGCTCTGCCGGCCATTGACCCCAACTGTCCACTAGTAGCGGCGACTCCATTACGCTGCTGCTGGCTTTGCTGTTGCTGCTGTTGCTGCTGATTATTAGTCGACGTCTTGCTCGCCAGCATCGACTGTATCTTATCTTGCGTACTGAGTTTCTTCTTGGCTGGTTTCTTCTGCTTCTTTGCACCCTTCTTTTTCCGCCTGTCCCACGGATCTGTACTCGGAGCAATACGAACAATAGATTAGCTGAGTTAAGCGTCACGTGATAATGCGCCGTTTTTTCAGCTGTATTTGAGAAACTGCATGCCACTTACCCACGTCCGAGTCACTGTCGCTGTCGAAAGGATTGTAGTCGGAGCTCGGATTACTTAACTCCTCATCGGATCGTATGTCATCCTCGCTTTCGGAGGCGCTCATTTTGAATTCGGAGCCGGAACTGTGACCGCCGTTCTTTTCCTCGTCGGAATTCTCTTCTTCAGAAGACCAGTGGCGCAGCTTTTTAGCTCTTTGAGCTGCCTGCCGAACGGGCTTGCGCTTGTTATTTGCTGAACTGCCGGCCACATCATCTGCTTCTTGCACTTCCACGGGAAGTGCCTGTGGTAAATCAAGTCCGAGTACTCGGCTTATACGATTTCTATCGGGTGCTGGGAAATGTTTCTCTACCAACGACTGCAGCACTCCCCTAGGCACACCCACGCACAAATTTCGATTTAGTTGTTTAATCAAGCTTACTTTGGTGAAAATTAAAAATTGATGCTTACTTAGCAGTTGACACGAAATCGCTGAGCTCGCCGTCTTCGCGCTCCAGTTGTTCGAGTGTTCTTGCTTCGCCGGTGGACTGAAGACCAATCACCACGCATTTTCCACATTTGACTGCCTCGCGAGCTATTTTGACTGCGTGCTTTACCTTTGCAGCAATACAGAGATACTTAAAGAAACGTTGGTGTGACGACCAAAACTGCCCCCACATGGTTTTTTTCATGCGATTTTCGGCGTCTATAAGTTCAGCAGCTTCGTGGAATCTCTGCATTGCTTCGACCCACTGTGAAGGAAAATATTCGAAGATAAGACCGAATTGATTAGAGTTTAAATTCAAAATCTATTATATAACTCTTACCAGCCTGACTGAATGATCGTATACTTTCATAAAATCATCAGAGAGGGGCACTTCTTCAATTTTGAAAGCAACTCCGTGGAAGCTCAATTGCCTAGCAATATACATTCCTCGAAGTTTCATGTCCATGGCGACTATCTCCATAGCTCCTACACCGCGTTTTTCAACGGCAGATATAAAATCGTTGAACTCAGGAAAAGGTGTGCCTTCGCCCCACATGCCAAGACGCACCATATATGCCATATTTCGTGGCTCTGAAGCTCCCGTTGCACTCGCGTAAACGACACGCGCCTTTGGTAGTTTATTTTGTAATTCTAATACTGTTAGACCTAAAATAATTTCATAAGAATAATATTTACAACATACTCAACTATCACAGGCATTTGTACAATACCTGTTTTAGTTGGTTTTGAACTCCCAGTAGGACAAAGATTTTTTGCTCTATGACACTCGTCATAAATAATGAGCCCATCAAAATCTTCACCACACCATTGTAAAAGCTGCTTCAAACGACTTTTGTACTTTCCACCACTTTGAGACGATTCGCCAATCAAGGCCGAATATGTGCTAAATATGACACCTTTTTTTACATTGCCATTAACAGCTGATGATATTTTTGCATATTTGAACTTATTGAGAGGATGAACCTAAAAAATCGACAAAACAGTCATTATATCAGTTAAAATTTTCTTTTGTTGCATTACTAAAACGTTTTTAAATTTGACTTTCGACGAACACCTCTATTTTAGTTGCTCCAATATCCTTAAGATCACGTTCAGCATCGTATTTCAAATCATTGGAAACAGAAACCCAAATAGCTCGTTTTCGACCTTTCAAATAATTTTCAAAAATAATTCCTGCTATTGTACGACCTTTCCCTACACCAGCACCATCGCCGACCAAAAAACCAGCTCGAGATCCATCAGGCAAGAGGTGCTCATGTTGTTGTGATGCATAAGTGATGGATTCTAGTTGCAAAGCTGACAGAGCACCAGACTTTATAGTTTCATCAGGAATTGAAAGCTTGTACCAAACATCTGTAGGTTCAACACTAGACAAAGAGGCAGTTTCAACAACTGGATCTGGATGTTTACGTCCAAGTTTCACTTAAATTAATAAATCCATATCTTTTAATCAAATTAACATTCATTGGCTAACCATCATTTCATAAAATGTGAATAAAAAAGTAGTTACTTACATTTAGTTGGCATGTAGTCTGCATAAGTTTCAGCCACCCCCATTTCTTCGTCTTCTACATCTTCTTCTTCTGGGATGGTTGGTTGCATATTCATTTTGTTGGGGTCAGAATTCATCCACATGTTAGATAATCCTTTATCTAAAATTTTTAATTATGATAAAATATTTCTTAAATAATCATTTTGTACTTAGTACTCGCAGAAATGAGATGATGAATAACAATTCTCATACTTGCAAGCCCTGCCATCCAATTGGGATTCATGCCAGCTTGATTCAGGAATTGCATAAAAGGGTTCATGTTCATGTTCATTCCAGCCATTCCCATAAAGTTTCCCATAAGACTATTCATGTCTACATCTATACAAAAATAATATATATATGAAAAAAAATACTTTTTAACAAATACATTCAGAAATGTCATAACTGACTCTGTAAAAAATTTGCTGTGTTGAAGCTTGGTAAAGGTGGAAAGTTGAAATTTCCAGGTGAAGCTCCTAGTGAATTACCCATAGAATTCATATGGTTCATTTGATTTCCAGGCATAAAGTAAGCTGGCATACCTTGAGTATTACCAGCCAATGCCATCATGTTTTGACCAGTAGAAACATTTTTTCCCATTGCTCCAACAGGCATCTTTGATCCAAAAGGTTGATCAAAACCTAGAATACAAAATGCAAAAATGATTGAATTAAGATCAGAATAATAATCGTAAAATTAAAAAAAACATGAATTATGTACCTTCTTTGGTTTTGATATCTTGGTTGCCCATAGCGATGTTAGGTTTCTCATCCTTAATTATGTTCATGCCAGCTGCTGTAGCAAGATCTTTACCTCCACCTATTAGAAAAGAATATACAAGATAATAAAGATGATAGCTTCTCAAAACAAAAGCAACACGGTATAAGTTTTCATACCTGGTACTTGGATCTTATCGGGATCCTCATCGTCGTCGAAATCACTACCACTGCTATCATCGCTCATTGCTACTTTTGGCTTCTTGGATGCCTGTATAAAATACATCAACAAATTAGTAATATTGATACTCTATGGAGATGTTCATGAAACAAACAGATATGGTCGAGATGGATCGTGCATTTAGAGCCGGCATTGAAAACTCACACGGAAAAGCAGAGGCTCGTCGATGAGGTAATGAAATATTCACTTGAGAAAAATCAAGACAGTCGGCCGTCTATGAGAAACGTGCCGAAGATAAACAAAAAAAGGCGACGGCGTGGTGAATGAACAAATCAAGCAAGATATAGATGGAGGAGAAAAAATACGAATACGGTCGAAGAAGCAACCTGCAGAGCGGAACTGAGCGAACGAGCTAAGAGATGAGCGACGAGCACGAAACAGCAAGTTCGAGGGAGATGGCGTAGCACACGAGCAAGGCAAGAGGTATAGAGAGACAAGCCTGTGCGCGTGCGGGATTGTACGAGAAAAGGACAGAGATAGAGGAGAGGCGAAGCGGGCCAGAGGGGCGCAATTCGCACTCGGGAGAGGGAGAAAAAGAGAAAAAGAAGGGACGACAGAGAGAATGAGAGCGACAGGGACGGCCAGATGCGCAGGTAAAGGTAGGTAAGCGAGTCGCGCGGCCGACAAAAAACGCGAGAAAATGAAAAAATAAATACGCCGATGGAAGCAAAGGCAAGGAAGCAACAGACTGACAGCTCAACCAAGCGGCGTCCTCGGGTTGCCAAGTGGTTTTTCAAGAGCTTACCATGCTATGTCAGCGATGTCAAGTGTTGAAACTGGCCAAAATCGGCGATGAGCCGGGTAAGATCCGACCAGGAGTCGCTCCAAAGGTGTGCACCACAAAGCTGCTTAGTCTACCAGCAACACGCTAGTGTTCATGTTTGATGTTATTCTATAGTTAATTTCCACCGGACAGGAATATAAGGCACACGCGAAGACGCGCGCGCGATGTGCACCCTGCTTGGATCTCTGCACGCTGCCGAATCGCGGGCCACAATCGTTTTGCGCGATATCGCGCTCTCGCTCCTCTCTCTCTCTCTCTCTCTCTCTCCCTCTAGCGCGCGCAAGTCGCTGCGTGCATGCATACGTTTCCCCACCTTTCATCTTCTCCTCTTCGCCAACCTACGCTATCGCAAGCTCATTACACAGTCACCCGTAAAATAATTGAGAATTTCTATTTTATTGCATGTAAATTTCTAATTTAGTTTGCAATACTCTTTTAATCGAAACCAACAAGTATAATGAAATATTGATCGTAGCATTTTTCTTATTATTAAGATGTACCATTATAGTTCAGCCAAGCTATATTGTGAATCAACCTTTATTGAACGAATCCCCACCGTACTTCCAGCAAACTCGGAGCAAATACAGCGTTGCCAAACTGTCCTTATCAACTCGTTCGTTTAATGCCTGCCAACTCTAGCGGTAATTGTTTTAACTACGAAAGGATGTGTGGTGTCGAGTGAGATGCCACAGATGATTATGTTTCAAATATTAAACAATTTGAAATATAAGTGGACGTTTGTCGACTATTTAAACGAACAAGTACACGTTCAAATTGGGTAAAAATTATCAAGATACGTACTTTTATTATAAATCACATAATATTACACATAGTTTCATACGTATCTACAGATTTCGTGTTCAAAAAAAATTTTCGGATTTTTATATATAATTATAGATGGTACGTATAGTCAGTACGTATTGATGAACATCTGATAAATAACCGTTTGTAGTTTCTGTTGGTGACGCTCATGCTTGTAGTGTATCCGAGTAAATTTGGCAACATTGATACGATGCGCAGCGCCTGATCGTTATTCGTTTAAAGTATTCGCGGTAAAAAGAAAAGAAGAGTATTTGAATTTCAAGTCGAACAAGCTATTATTACAAGAATTTCCATCGCGAGATTGTTGTATTTATAAAATAACGATGAGTTTTTGGAAAAGTTACCTAAAATTATAGTCCTGTCAATTGCATTTGATGCAATAATAGCGATTACCGTAAAAAAAACTCGATTCAATCGCTAGTAGCGGTAGCTTGTAGCATGCACGCACTAAGTATATAGAAGGCAGTCAACCTACAACGAATATTGATCTGCTTTCTCCTTACGCCACCACACGGTCCTTCATGAAATTCGATTGAGTGGTTTTTCTTCAAATTATAAAATAGTACAAGTGACTTATTACTTTTACTTAACAAACTTTATTGACATTATTTTATTTTATGCACGAAAAAACTTATTAAGAAATGGTTAGGTAAAAACGTCAATTTCAAGTCATAATTGAATATTTCTAAAAATAAAGAATAACATGCAAAATCTTATATTGTTATGCATGTATAAAAAAGTTATGGCAGTCAAATAATGATAGTTGAATCAGAATCCCATTGAGTACCATTTAACCTTGCAGGTACATTCTTAACTAGTTTTTTATGAGTTGGTGGTGTATTTTCTTGCAAATTTTTGTTATCATTAACGAATAATTTTCTATGTCCTAAAAATTGTTGAGGAGAATTCACTGATAGTGTTTGAATTTGCCCATTACTATTTGATCTATTACTAAAGGGAGTGCGGCTCTGAAAATGGAGGAAAATATCTGTATATAAAATTTATAGAAATTGCAGCTATGGTTACATGACGCATTTTATACCTTTGAAAATTCAGTAGCAAGTTTTAATTCTGGACTAAATAATTTCTTTTCATCTGATAATTTATTTTCCTTTTTAGTTTCTAAATTTTTCTTATCAGACTTTACTTTATTTTCTTTGCAAGATGTTTCAATCTTTTCAATTTTTTTAACTTGATTATTTCTTATGCTGTTCATTATGGAACAGTCATCGAATTCAATTAAAATTTCTTCTTTTTCCGGTAATGATGAATTTCTCTGAGAATTATTTGAATGGCTATTACTAGGATTTTCAGGCAGTTTAGAATATGAGTCCCTCCAAACTTTAAACTTTTCCTCAGGATCAGTTGCTTTATTTACGTTTTCTACATCCCTTGGAGTATTAACACTATTTTCAAAATCAGCATTTGTACTATTAACTATAAGAAGCTTTTCGTTGCTTTCAGTATTTTCATTTTTTATTTCAATGTGTGTTTCTGATGGGGAAGTTTCTTTCTGAGACTTAGGTATGGAGTTTTCACTAGATAGATGTAGTTTAACAGTTTTTTTATCATCTGATATTAATTCAGATTTTATATTATTGTTACCAATCAATACAGAAGATCTATTTTCATTCAGATTATCTTTTAAACTGCAAGATCTCCTTAAACTAACTACAATGTCTGGAAGCGCTTGAATTTCAGGAATATTAAACAAACTTGTCGTTTCACAGTATGATAATTTGATACAAATATCTAAACTAGAATTAGATTTTCTAAGTCTATTTTCATTATTTTCATCCTGAGAATTGAACTGCTTTAAAACTTTTACTGTTGAAATAGGTGTTCTATCAAAATCACTAGCAGGTGATCTGGGATCTAAATCATTTGAATTAATTTTTAATTCGGCATGAGGCAATTTTAACTTGGGTAGACTCTCACTATCAACATCCTTTGTTAAAGAATCCAAATTATTTTGTAACTAAAAATAAACGAATAAGAGTTTATAGTGAATGCATATAGTATTGAAATATTTTTAAAATAAAAGAATAATGTTAATGTTATAAGATATTTAATTGTAAGTAACATTTTCTTACTAAAATAGGAGTTCTTGGATATGCTACATTGGGCGATCTTGGGTCAAGACAACATTTTTCAGTAGTATATACAGAATCTATATCAGTTTCTAAGTAAGGCTTTCTTGTCTTTTCAGTTTGTAAGTACTCTGGTATAGCATTTATTCTTTTTCTTGATTCTAATAGATAATTCTTCTGAAATTACAAATAAATTATTAAGTAAAATTTAATACTCATCAATTATAGTTATATGTAGGCAAATTTTGATTAACTTTGATAGGAGTTTGCATTATTTCTTCATTATCTAAAGGTTTTTCTGATGTTTGACCATTTTGAAGTACTTGGTTAGAGGTAATGTTTGGTTCTTGAAGCGAATTAGTATGCTCATTCACTTTGTTATCATTAACAACATTGTTGCTGAATAATTTACTGGAATAATTACCCATAATCTGTTAATCAGAAAAAAAAGCAAATAATCAATTCAATGCTCAGATCTAACAGAATATTATATATTATAAATTCAGAGTACATTTTGAAATATCAGAAAAACACACTAATTGTACAAAGTCTAAGTTATTGTATGTTCATATTTATAACAACATTGAATATTCAGATAAGTCACAATACCTTTTCAGTAGAAAATGTCTCGTAGATATTTACTTACTAGTATACTAGGTACTAATGCCAATCGCAGTTTGCGTAAACACTATCTAATATTCACTTTGCCAAGTTTAATTATTACATTATTCGATAATATTTTTGATAAAACTGTTTCGTTTATCAAATCAAATTGTCACAACGTCAAAAAAATAAGCACAAGTAAAATCTTTCAATTTGAAAAACTATCAGACGACATAATGTTTTGAAAAAGCCGTTAACTATAGTGTATCGTTATTGCTCCTCGTTTTCACAATTCCTCTGTTTGAAATTTAAATCTTGTGTTTCACAATTCTATATTCCAGATTCCAAGTAACATCCATAAACAGCTGTGTAAACACTACTCAACATTGATTCGCTATCCGATGATTGAGCATCGATAGCATTAAATTGATTTTTTTCTGGTATGTTGCGGAAATATGATTTGTCAAAATAAGCGTTTAACCTAATTTCGTATGATATTGTCGATGCTCAATTGTTGAAATTAATTTAGAGTTTAAACTTCGCGGATCACGCCTGGCAGTGAATACAATTACACACATTGACCAAATCAGAATAGCCAAATATGTATGTATATATATATGTATGTACATACATACATATGCATTCATATATAGGTCTATTCCATATTCCAGATTCCAAATTGTTACGTAACCAACCAAATACACAAACGAAATTGATACTATTGAGAATAAGATGAGAAGGCCTTATATCTTTGCTGAGGAAATATTCCTGTAATATTCTTGTTCCGTGTAATTTTGCACCTCCCGGAAAATTCGTATAGTTTATCACCTACCTCTGTGTACATACTATATGGTTTAAGAAGTTGAAGAGGTTAGACTATGAATATAATTACAGTCTATAGTCTATACTTTATTTACTAAGTCTCCATTTCTCATGTAAACAATCTAAAACTCCACGCTATCTGAAAACGTGTGAAAGGGAAATATAAACACCGATTTCTCAAAAATAAATAATAATTATAATTTAATATGGTTAAAAAATCAGAACCTGATTCAAGTAGTTCTGAAGATGAAATATGTATGGAAGCTATAAAAGAAGCGGCTGATCAAGATCTGTTGACAAATTTATTATTACAGTCTGAAGGTACATAAAAACTAATCAGAATTAATGCTCATACAGTTTGTCATCTATTTCTTTTAATTATTAATTCTAATTATGAGTACATTATATGTTACTTCTATAGGTAAAAAGAATAATATTGTGAATCCGGTACATACACCAAATGAGGTTGATGTAAATAACGATCAGTTTTCAACTTATGGACTTACACAATCATGTCGCGATTTCATAGCCAAAAAATTAGTTGAGAAGCTGAACGTGTAAGAATTGTGATAATTATTTATAATTTTCTTTTTTAACTATTAATAACTTTTACTGGTTTACCAAACTAAAACAGATATCTACCTGTATTCATTTCACTTTCAAATTAATCTTATATATGTAATAAAATTATTATATGTTCCAGAGATATTGTTTTAAAGGATGCAATCAAGTTAAATAACATTAAGGAGAATATTTCACGAAAACCATCAGGAATAAAACTTTTTAATTGTTCTAATACAATATTAACAGAAATATTTGATGACGATAAACAAAACAAAATAGACAGAAAAAATGTATCAAAGGCATTTGATGAAAAAACAAATTTATCAAGATGTAAAGAAGTTGCTATAGATTCACAAGCTATACTATCTCAAGATGATCTAAAATTTTGGGTCAATAGAAAACATAGCCAAGAGTTCAAATATAAAAAATTGAAAAGTGGAACATTGTTGCAAATTGAGTAACTAATTTACGGCCAGAATTAAAGATAATACATGACTGTGATATATTTTGTACAATCATTAATTAAATCTCAAATAAAGTAAAGACAACATTTCTATAATTTAATTTTTCAATGGAATTTATCAAAGATATTTATAAAATGATCTTTTTCATCAAAATTATTGTTGTCCGTTGAACTATATAAAGTTTATTAATTTCATTTCAACATCTACGGTTTACTATAAACAAAATATTTAAAGCCTACATTGTACCATAAGGTACAGAATACTATCAAAATATTTTACTTATCATTTCTATAAATTTAATTTTTTAATTTTATCTGGATTATCATACTAACTATTGATATGTGATAAAAATCCTCATGTGACCTTTATTTATGACTATAAATTTCTTTTATAAAATGAAAAGTCCGTTAATTTTCATGCTTTTTTAATAAATATATTAAATAACAAGAATCATTTATAGGAGAGCATGGTTCCCATCTCTTTCAAATGCACATAAACAACATTCTAACGAAAATGCCTTGCTAAATTCGATGACGATAATACTAATTCTATGCAATTTGAGTTTACATGAATTTAAATATTTTGTTTATTTAACATAATGCTTTTTTAATTGAACAGGAAAGTTAAAATTGTATTTATAAGAAAAGAAGATAATATTGAACATGTAAACTTTTTGCAAGAAATCTGATTGGAAAATAATTGACCTAAAGTATTCTACCAAAATATTTCTGCAAACTAAATAAATATTTGAAATTGAATTATATACTAGATTATGTGAGTATTATTTAAAAGATGATCTAAGGTACGACTATGCTGTGTAAAATATTATATACCAATTAATTGTTTGTCAAATTTTCTGTAGAAAGATATAATGTTAAATAATATTTGATTGCTTAAAAAAATAGTATTTTATCTTTCCTGTTCAATAGAAACGCATTATATTAAATAAACAAAATTTTTAAGTTGTTGAATCAAATCTTGTAGAATTATTATTTATGCGAAACGAACTCGCCCTTATAATTGTTCACATCTTTCGCTATGAATTATTAAAAATGATTTCAAGAAATCTATACATTATTAAAATATCGTGTGCATTGCATATGTGTTGAAATATTCCAATCGCATCATTTAAAGTTAGTGTAAATTATCACGTACTCCTACTTACTTTCCTTGAATATATAATTTTCTATCTATACAAAAAAATGAAGCGAATTAAAGAGAAATTATTTGATATTAGTTTAAATTAGCAATGATCGGAATGGTGTATGAAACACTATCATATTTATGCAATTGCCATCAATATTTTTGCATACTAATTATACCGATTATAGTTTTCATAGTAAATTCAATCGGTTTCTATTGTAATTGACATGTTTACTAATTTTAAATAACTGACTGGAATGCTCTTTATATTATATATGTTTTTAAATTTGTTTTTATTTATTTAAATCCACACTATAGAATACAAGTTTTGTAACGATCTACAAGATGATGGAGGATTATACACAATCAACTTATATCTATAACTTTAATACTATAACTTTAATACTTTAATAATAATAATAATAATAATAATAATAATAATAATAATAATAATAATGATAACAATAGACAGAGCTTGGATATTCGTTGCTACAGTTAAGTATAATAATTACCAAAAATCAACCAGTATTGTCGAAAACGCGTAAGTTCGCTTAATAATAATGAATTACTCGCAATTCATCGAAGTCTTTTAAATAGAATACGCAAGTAGAAAACTCAACAGTATATATGAAAGTAAAGCTGTATAACAGCCCAAGCATTAGTAGAATATTTAAGTATAACACGAAGTCGAGTAAACACATTGCAATATATAATAATGTTGTTTCATGATCGTTGCATCGCAAATAATGCGACAGCTCTGTTTATTGATAACTTGTACTGTCTGGATATAGGCGAGGCATAAATCAATGACAACGATATTTATGCGTGTTTTTTACAAGATACAAAGAAATTTTACACAATTGAAGGAGCTTGAAGCACAATCAGTTCGAAACTCATACATAGGTCTACGGTTTTGAGCGCCATAATTAAACTACGGCTTGCCGGAGTGGCATGTCGCTTGTTGGATTTGATTAAAATGAAATAACTTGCAACAATCGAATAGTGTGCTGCATGTAGCAAGTACGAGGGTAGGCTGACAAGTTTTATATCAAAACTATTTTGGCACTACAATCGTATATATTTGGAGAAAGGCCTGTTGGAACGTCAGTCGTTTCGGATGCTCAGTTCTTTATCGACAGTCATTAGCTCCAGTCAGTCGTAGTGATTGCGTACAAATGCAATGACAATACAAATGAAAGATCGCGCTCCGGTGGAAATGACAACTCGATGATACGAGCGTTCTAGACGATAATGTCAAATTAATTGTGCTCAAGCATTGATTGAAACGACGAAATAGTTTTGGGACCGACGAGTCACGCTATCAGCGCCACGTGAGACATAACGAGCTCTAGGTGTGAGATACGGTCGTAAGGTAGATATTATTATTATCATCATGACTATTATTATTCTTACTATTTGCTTGCACCACGCTGAATACAATATCTATTGAAGGACTGATAAGGTGTGTGTGTGTGTGTGTGTGTGTGTGTGTCTGCGTGCATGCGTGGTAGGTGTGTGCGATATTATATTAATTATATAAAGGATATACGTAATTGTTGGTATTCGCGTGAAGACCTATCTCGTTTTGCATCTTTCTTACCGAATATACACGAGTGTGGTGTACAATAGCTATTGGATGAGTGACTAGCACGCGTTGAAATGAAGAAGATGTAGGGCGCGCATCGAACATACGCCTCTACGTTTCATTTAATTTCTTTACTCTCTCTACGTATTCGCATTAACAATACTTAGTTTTATTACAGCGGCTTTATACGCTCCACGGATCATATATCGTTAGATTCTATATTCAGAACAGGTCTGCATCGCTAAGGATGCAATGTTGCAGTTCACACACACATATATGTATTGAATACTTGGCAAAATATTCGCGAATAAGCTACCAAGCTCTTTATTATGGTCTCTTTATTATTGGCAATCTTAGGCTCTGTAATAAGCAATCTCTTAGCCAAGCCTTTTTTTTTCAAATATACATCTATGCACCATCGCATGTCCTCAACTGTTTCATTGTACATTTTGCAAACGACTTTTCCATGCTTTCGCTCAGCGCTTTTCCGATAGTCGTTTGAACGCTTGCGTCCATTTCAAAGCGATCCAATCAAGAATGAACGTATGTGAGATGTCTGTGGATTGGCCAATTTTAATGCATGCCTATCGCACGCGATATCTTTTGTACAGAAGTGCAACGGCGTGCAGCAATCGAGTGGATAATCAATTGATTTGAGATTAGAAAATTCGTTGGAGCTCAATGCTGTGATGTCTCAGGTCAAAGCTTTAATGTCTCGCTGTGATGTCCGACTAATAATCAGTTATTGGACATTTTAAAAATTCATCGCAGATGCGTCATTCATTATCATATTTTGTTTGGGCGACTCAATCAGACAGAGTATATCGGCTAATCGAAGACTGTAAAATTTATAAAATTTTCTCATAATATTATTATTCCTCACAATAATAGGTTTCGATTTACAGGTGTAAAATTTGTATCGATGATTGCAAATGTCTCTATTTGACAGGCACCGTAATCATTTCAATTAAATAAACAACAGAGATCGATCCTTGACCACACTTTATCCATACGATGACATCAATGACAACAGATTATCAGAGGACTCGCAGCTTTTCCAAATAAATGCGTCATAACACTATCCATAATCTTCCCTTCCCTTGTCCTTTCTTTACATTTGTATAAATTCTGTACACAGCTCAGTTTTAACAATTATATCGATTCAAAGAATGTCTTTATAATTCCACTTGAATGTTCTAATTGCAACTATCTTTTCCTTTTTACAGCTCTCGGAAAATCCTAATAAATATATTTTCACTATTAACTGGATTTAGGCTTTATTTCAAAACGATTTCCAATGGTCTTAGTCATCAGGTATTGGCATAGGATATGTGAAAACTCACTTGCGCATTGGATTAATGAACAGTTTGGAACAAGGCTTGCATTTGATGCATTTGAAATATACACATCGAAATAATTGTCTTGATTTTAATTGTATCTTTCGAAATACGACGAAGCTAAATTGATTCTCCAGTTTGTCATTCAATTTTCATTGTTTCAAGATTCGAGTGGCATTCTCATTGGCTCGCTCTAAATGCGTCAAGCTATCGGTAGTTAAGTCAGTCGCTACTTTATTGCTTTTTCTTGCCCGCGCTGCACTTTTCAGCATCTCTCAGTCCGTGCACGCGTCAACGTCAAGTCTCATCGAATAACGCATATCGAAACAAAGAATCAAGCAGTGCTCCAAAAACACGCTCTCCTCGCGTTCGCTACTTTCCAAATATTTGCCGCTTCCAATACTCAAAGAAATTTACACTGCCCAAACATTGCATTCCTAAAAAGTTTACAACAATGCTCGTTGCTTAGCCCCTCTCTCAACCGAGCTAACCTTTGCCGTCGCTTTTCCAATTCAACGGCAACATTTATCGAATGGATTTTAGATCATGCGAAATCTTTTCACGGTAATTGTACTTTTGCCTGGAATGGTCGACGCTTCCATCAGTATTCCGATGATATGACGATGTGATTTTTCCACTCTTATACAATAGATGACTAATCGCTCTTCTACACACGATGCTAATAATCTATAACAACAAGACTTTGTTTCCCACTTGCACTGCGTGTTGCCTTCGTCGTGGATGTATATATATATATATATATATATATATATATATGTATGTATGTATGTATGTATGTATATAATTATAGTTTCGATGATTGAATCAATAACTAATACAGTACTGTAAAAGCACCGGCAAAGATTTCGCGAGTAATGAGGCATAGGAACGCAGAGGGGTGAGATGGGAGGCGAGTGCGGATGAGGAAACTGGGAGGACCGGAACAGGGCTGTTATTGCTGGGAGGCTGTTGCGGCCAGGGGGTGCAGAAGGGACGAGGCGGGGGCTTACATGTCGCCGAAGATGCCGGCGAAGGTCTTGCGCAAGTTCTTCATGGTGTCCTCGGTGTCCTCGGCGGCGGACTGCGACTGGCTGCCCTGGCGCTGGAAGGGCAGGCGCGAGGTGGGTGGCACGGGCGGCGGCTCGTCCCTGCGCCCGACCGACGGCGTGCTGCTCACTGTGCTCGACTGCGAGGCTGCAAAGCGAGTCGCGGTCGTGAGCGGGCTACGACCGAGGTCGGAGTCGGGGCCGGGGCGCGTACCTTGGGAGTCGCGGCGCTGCGCCGACGGCTGCTGGTCGGCCGGCAGCGCGGGCGGCGGTTGCGCGGGCGGCTGGGCGGGTGGCCCCTCGTCGCCCGGGCTGCCCAGCTGCCCCGAGCCCGAGCCCGAGAGCGAGCCCGAGAGCGAGCCGCGCGAGTGCGCGCGCACGGGCGGCGCGTGCTGCACCTGCGCGGCCTGCGCGGCCGGCGCGGCCTGCTGGGCCTGCTGGGCCGGCGGGCCGGGCAGCCGGCAGTAGGCCTGCATCTTGGCGGCGACCAGGTCGGCGATGTGGCGGCGGTCCTCCTCCTGCGAGTCGCCCATGAGCGAGAGCGCGCTGTCGTTCACCTCGATGATGTACTCGCGGCCGTCCTTGCCGACGAGCAGCTCGATGGCGCAGATGTCGAGGCCGCCGAAGAGCTGGCCCACCTGATCGACCCAGGCGCGGTGGCGCTCGGTCACGGCCAGCTGCTCCAGCATGGCCGAGCCCGTGTTGGACTTCCAGTGGCCGCTGATGCTCTTGCGCATGAAGGCCTTGTAATTCTGGCCGATCTTCTGCACGTGCACGTCGTACTTGGTGTCGATGTAGGGCTCGGCGGTGCAATAGTGCTTGCCCATGGCGGCCATCGAGGCCAGGTCCAGGAACTCCTGGCTGTTCTCTGCCCTGGCCTTGCCCAGGCCGCTGTGCGCGTGGCCCAGCTTCACCACCAGCGGGTAGCGCGCCGCCCTGACCTGCAACACGCGCGAAGCAGTGAGCCACGAGACGGGGACGGCGGGGCAGGATGGACCAGGAGAAGAGGCGTCGGAGGCTGGAGAGCGGAATGCGCGCGGGCACGCGGAAGTGCGCCGTGCTCTAGCGGAGAGGGCGGAGAGGGCGGAGAGGGCGGAGAGGGCGGAGAGGGCGGAGAGGGAGAGGCCGCCGAGCGCGGCCGCGAGAAGGTAGGCAGTAGGTGTGCGACTCGCGCGCGCGCCGCCACGCCGCCTCGGAGTCCCGCCGCGAGCTTGCCCGCGCGCCTCGGCGCTCAGCCGACGAGCCAGCTCGCTGGCAGGACGTCGGCCCCTCGGCAGGCTCGGGCCTCGGTCGCCTCGCTCTCTCCCGGCAGAGTGCGCTTCCCTCGCCGCACGCAGGTCAGCCTCGCTCGTTTCGCCGACGCCCGGTTGCCCGCCGCCCGCCCTAACGTGGACATCTCGCCAGCGAAGCCGCAGGTATTTCGAGACCGCGACCGGGTGAACGGCTCCTGCGTGCGCGCGCTCGTCCGAGGCGCCTCCTCGACCGTCGAAGCGAACGCGCGGAAGCGGAGAACGAGGCTCGGCGCGACCGGCGCTCGAGTGGTCGCGCGTGGCCGCCACGAAAATAGCCGGCGCGCAAGATTCGCCGGAGCCGAGTGGCGCCGGCGCAGCGGCCAGCGCGGCTAGCGGGGCTAGTGGGTCGCGGGCTCCTTGCCGAGAAGCTCAAAGCTCTATTTCGGTGGCACGGCAGACGCGATGAACCTCGTTAATTGACGCGCTGCCGGCTAGGCCACTGCTCGCTCTGCTGCTCGCGGAGGAAGGCAACAGCGAGCGGCCAAGGGACGTCGGCGCTCCGCGACCGCGAGCGAACGATCGTCTTTGATACGCGCGGCGCAAGTTTCGCGGCCTCGTTGACTCGCTCGATTTCATCGGCGGATGCCGTAAGCGCGCGCGCCTTTCTCGCGCGCAATCCGAACAATCGGCGTTTGTGCAGCTGCCTCGCGCATAAGCTACGGCTGACTCATCGGCCGCTCAATAGAGCCGGTCAGCTCTCCTTTCCGCGTCGCCGACAACCTCGAGCCGGCGCTTCTTCCGTGCCGTTCTCGACGTGCGGAATCGCACGCTCGGCACCCAGCTACGGCTTCGTCAAAGTCAACGCGCGATATTCGGCGTTCGATCGACCGGAGCCGCCGTCGGAGCTCCGTGCGCGCCTCGGCAACCTTGGCTTTGTTTGCCCGCTGAGCGAAAGCCTCCTCGTTTCTTTTTCTTCTGCCGTTCTTCTCTCGCGAGGCTTGCGCCCGCGCAAAAGCCGCAAGGGCACTCGCCGCGCGTCGAACGCGCAGACTCGGAAAACGGAGGAAGCCGACGCGAAACGTTTTCTCGAAGCCTCCGCCGACTGCAAACTCCATTTAGAACGCGCGAGCGTACGCTGCTGCGATAGCCGCGCGAGCTTCGAGCAGGCACGTGGCACGCTCACTCGAGCCTGATTTCCGCGCACTCCGCCTTCGCGGAGAAACGGCCCACGCGCCGCGCAAGCTCGTGAACTTGCGAGCGGGTGCGCAGTGTTGCGCAGCAGCTTTCCGCCGCTCTCGGTTTCTCGCGATTCGACGTAGCTTCTCATTATCAAGGGCCGAGGGCGTCCACCAAACAGGCCGCGGGTGCAGTCTTGCTTTGGGAGCAACGCTGTCAGATCGACGGCCTGCTCAGGCTTGATTTCTTCGGTAAATCGAAGTCTGCTTTTTGCGCCGCACGAAATACATGGTATTTGGCCTCGCGACAGCTACGCTGCCACCCAGCGAAGCCAACTGGTCGACCCAGTATTTCGAGGAAAATCTGCGAAGCGCTAGCTAGCGGTCCAAGCCTGTCCGTCCGCTCGTTAATTTGACAGCTTGGCGCCTTCTTTTATCGTTTGCTCTTCGTTGCGTAATTCTTTTCCGAAGGACTTTTCGCGATGACGTTGCCGTGTAGATTCGACGACGACGCGACTTGCCGTCCTTCGACAGGATCAATGACGGCAGCCTTTACCAACGGATTTCTTCGCTCTGCAGGTGCAGGTGCAGGTGCAGACGCGTAGCTTAGCCTTTTCGCCTTTACTACTACCGGCAGTTTACTTGCGTCGAACGTAGGCCAAGCGCAAATGTGAATACTCTTGGGCCTAAGTATCAGAGGGCTCGCGGCGCGTTCCGCCGACTCGACAGCGCATCGTGGCCAGACGAATCGTTGGGCGTGCCTCGCCCCAGGAGTCGCAAGCTCCCGGTCCGATCGCGCTGAGCGGAGGGATGGCTCGCGGACGGAGTTGCGACCGAGTCGTCACCTCCGCGCGGCTCGCTTCGCTCCGCTTTACCCCGCCGAGGCGCGTGAGCTCAGCCCGGCGGCGACGGCGGCGGCGCTGTATAGTGGCGCTGCTGGTGGCACTGCGCGCGCTCGGAATATAATAACCGCGCTAATAGCATGCAACTGGGCCAGTCTGCTTGCCAGCTCTCCGCCGCTCGCGTATACCACGCATGCTCCATTCCAACTGTCGACTGTTTACACCTTGCGCGCTCGCAGTCGAAGCGGCCGATCGCGCCGCGCGCGCTCAGTGCTACCGACGCTTCCGCGGCGATCCCGAGACTGCGAGCCGGCCGGCGATCATCGCTCGCCACTTCTTCCGCTTTCAGTTGGGGGATCACCACCTCGCTGCTACCAAAGTTAGTGCTCAGTTTTTAGCTTTGTTATTGCTCGAGGGGACACGTCGCTTTCGTCGACAGCTGCCCCCCGCGCCTCGCTCTACCAACTGTTAACTGCTTGTGCCGAATCGCGAATGCAGGTACTCGTGTCCGTCGGCAACGCGCTTCTTTCGTTTCTTTTTAGCGACGCGATTCTTCATTGACTCTGCGCCAACTATTTACTCAGCTTCCTAGTGTAAAAATAACTTTGTGCTCTCTGGAATGGACCTTCGATGACCTTTTTGCCGTGTTATTGACACCGTTTACTTGAGCTGTGCTAGCGTCAGCTGTTCAAGAGACTAAATCGAGTATTCGGTCGTTTGTTTTTTCTTTCTTTCTTTAATGGCAAAATAACAAATTAAATGTCTACGCGTATCGCGATTATACGGTCGAAGCGCTTGACCTCGAGAACGGCTCTTATTTGGATTCCGAAGTGATGTAGGTTAACGACAAATTTATTTATAGCGACTGACGACACCTCATCGATCCAGCAGTAATCACGGCAATCGTTGTTATTAATCGTTTATAAAATCGCTCCAGCGTACACCTCGCGATATTCAATTCCGCTGAAATTCTTGAAAGAATGCCAAATAAATAAATCTTTTGGGTAATACACACAGTTGTGAAAAATGCGAGTCGGCGTAAATATTTTCATTTGCGATCGAGCGCGCGAATGCAGATAAAATAAGCAATGACAGATCTGATGCTGTGGCAGCTGTACGCATAAATGAGAGGCAGGCAACAGTTGGCATTACAGCGTTGCGCGTAGAGCTGTCTGTCGGAGGTGTCGCGCGCCGAGGAAATCGCGTGGACCGGTTAGCTCTCGCTGGATTTTATAATAAAGTTGACCAATGGCCGTGCAACTCTCGCGTACTACGCCTGCATCCCGCGGAAACCTGACGTTTCCTACGCCGTCGTAGCTCGACTGTCGGCCAATTTTTGCATTTAACAACGATCGCGAACATTTTTTTTTAAATTTTCTCCGACAAGCGCGACCACTTGATCGAATACGTAGAACGCCGATGTCCCCCGGGAAGCTTCGTCGATTCCCGTATAAACTGCTTTGCTTGTGCCAAGCCTGCTCACACACACACACACACACCACACAAGTGGAGAAGCAAAATAAAAAATGGACTATCGTGGATCATCAATAAAATGCAGAGATAAGTTGGGAGAAAAGCGCGACGCGACGCGTAGACGAGTAGGAATGGCTGAGTCGAGTGTGCAATTGCAGCGCGATCGAGAGAAGGCAAAGAAAGGCGCGGAAGAAGAGAAAAACGAAGAGCGTGGATAATTCGTCTTGTGGGATAAGAGGCCGCGAGCTAAATATCTCTTGGGCGGTCGATGATTCATGCGCACATCGAATATTCAAGATGCGGATTTGCCTACATAAAAAGCTAACTGCTGCGTGTGCCTGCGGGCCTTCTCTGGCTCTCTCTCAGCTATTACTTATTTTGCGCTCCGCCACTACAGCCACCTGTTTCAATTGCCAATTGCTCGCCCGAGTCGCTTATCGTTTGCGTGCCACTGCGATTGCAGCTTTCCTAATGGCAGAGTCCGACGCACGGATCGACGTGCTGCTCAATTGATTAACCGACTTTATCCGTATCGTGAGAGAGCGTTCCAAGCTTGGCCGCACAGATTGCAAGCACGAACGTACGGCTTTCGTTGGAGGCGCAATCGCCCAAGGAAATCGCACGTGACTATGATAAGCCAGTTTTCGAGCAGCGAAGGTAGCGGGCGAGCGGTGGCTGCCGGCTCGAAGCGCGCAGAAAAGCAAAAAACCGCGAGAACGGAGGCGAGCAGCCGATCGCTAATAATAAGCCGGCGGATTAAGTTGGCGTTCCGCGAATCTTCGCAGCCTATGAATTGGCGCAGCTGCGCGCAAGCCTCCGCTCGGTCGACTTGTATTTACTCGGAGCTAGGCGAGCGTTCGCTCGAGGCTTTCGCCAGAAGCCATCGGGCCACTTAGCCGCAAGCCAAAGGGCAGAGATTGGCTTCCGCCTCGCTTCGACGTTCGAGAGCGTTGCCCGGACAGCGAGCTGGCTGCACCGACACTGGTCGGCTGTGCTTCCACCCAACCCACAGGACGCATTAGTTGCGACTGCGTCGGGCCAATTTTGACCGCGAGCACTTTCATCGGGCGGCCGCAGTTACTAAGCGCTCGTCTGGTCGGCCGCTGACCGATGAGTGGCGTCAGATCGGGAAGCGCTCCGAGTTCCGATTGCAAGTTCGATCCAACGCCTGCGGCCACGTAGTAGATAGCGGCGAGTAATTCGATTCGCTCGAATTGCGGCGTTGGCTCGGCTCGTTTGCCGATCGAATGTCAGTAACGCGCCTCTGTTCCCGAGGAATCTTACGCGCAGCGGCCAGTCGCTCGAACCAGTCGGTTTCGCTAAATGCGCTTTCTCTTTTCAGATGGCGCCCAAGCGGAGATCACCGATTGCACTTCTCGTGCGGATCGCCGTCGCACTCTTGGCGCTCGACAGCGCCGACGGCTGTTCGTGTTATTACACCCACCCACAAGTGCACTACTGTTCGTCTGACTTTGGTGAGAAGCTCATTTGCGCGTGCTGATTCGCCACTGCTGTAGCTCGTTCGCTCGACCGCTCGACCGCTCGACCGCTCGACCGCTCGACCGCTCGGACCGGCTCTCCCGACACTGCGAAGCCTCTTTGGCGAATCCCGATAAATCGATTACGAGCACGAGCAGAGCTATTCGCGCCAATGTAAATAAGCTTACTTTTCTTTCAGTTATCGCCGCTAAGGTGAAAGAAAAAATGACACAGGGGCTCGAAACCACTTACAAAGTTAAAATTAACAGAAAGTTCAAAGTAAGTTGAAAACAGCAAGCCAAGCCGTTATCAGAGCGAACGCGCGTCCGAGAGATTCGGCGGCGCTCCGCCGAAATAGGTTTGCGGGCACAGCCGGCAGTCTGACAGCTTGACGTGATTGCAGTTGTCCAACGACAGTTACAACGAGCACCTATACGGCGGCCTGCTCTACACGTCGAGCATCGAGTCGATGTGCGGGGTGCACCTGAGCCTGGGCGAGAGCTACGTGGTGAGCGGCCGCGTGGTCGAGGGCAAGCCGCGAGTGAGCCTGTGCGACCTCGTGACCAAGTGGGCCGAGGTGACGAAGCGCCAGCGCAAAGGACTCAAAGGGCTCTACGCCAAGGGCTGCATGTGCGACGTGAGTTGAGCGCGCTCGTTCGCGACCAGGCGAGATTGCCAGCGCATCGTTTTGCAGGTCAGCTACACGAGCTTCAGTCGCAAGGGAGAGGCCTTGCACCGGGCGAACGGCAAGCTGTGCGCCTGGGAGGACAACCCCGGACCCATGGACTGCCAAGAGAAGCACGGCATCTGCGTGTCGAATCAGGGTAGCTGCTTCTGGATGCCCTCGAGACCTTACGACCAGTGTATCAGGGAGCACCATCAGGCTCGGCTCTTACAACAGAGACCCCACCGCGATCAGCCGTAAATCTGCATCTCTCGCGTATTCTGTACATATGTGCGTGTCCGCGTGTCCGCGTGTCCGTGTGCCGGTGTGCGTCCGCTTCGAGCATGTTTCCTGTTTCTCCGCGAGTCTCCAGTGTGAATGCGATTATTTATCAACTATTCTTTACCGATGAAACAGTACCGCGAGCTTCGCTGCTTTGTCCTCTTATTTATCTCTGTTCTGCTCGCCGTCATCTCGCAAAACCGTTCTATCGCCACCGAATCGTCTCCCTTTGTAATTACGTTCTATCGTACCAGTTGCTTCGACTTTGTCAAACAATCGTTCACCCGCTCAATATTTGCCCGCGCACACGTCAAGTACCGATTCGCTCCGCCGATTTAAATATCCCATTGCTTCATTATTATCTTATTCACGCCACAGTTAAGTAATTTTCTTTTTCTTTGGCTGAGACTGTAGATTCTATTTTTCGCGCTGTATTGTGTACCTATTTATTTTCATTGATCGTCTATCCAGTAAACTTCCATTGAGCATAGATGTTCATCTGATTTTAAATATATATATATATATATATATATATATATATATATATATATATATATATGTGTGTGTGTATATATATTATACGTATGTTCAGGAACATTTATTTTCTTAGAATTACACATGTAAATTACTTTACTGCTACATTTTTATAAATAAAGCAATATCACGAATTTTATTGCCTTTCAACAAATTCATTGCAACTTGAACAGTTGGACAAATCTCATTTAGCCACTGTCTGGAAAAACGCTTTGACCTTTATGCGAAAAATGGGCTTCTACGTAATAGCAAGGAAATTTATTTGAAAAAAACATTTTATAAAAGCATACGAGTCTACTTTATCTGCGAAGTGGTAGAGCTTCGATAAATATTTTTCAAGACATTGTAAAGACATGTAAAGATTTAAGAATGAAACGGATAAAATTGTATTGTTTAGCCAGCTGTATCAATGAATATTTTCCACGTATGTAACCGATGTGACTAATACTGTGTTGAATGAAATTGTTCAAATGAGCGCTTAAGAGACAAAATGTTTGGATTACAAAAGGCAATATTTTTAGACGGTTAATATATTTGTAGCTGGTGCGCGAACGCGCCCCCCAAGATCGCAGCGCTTTGCATACCTTGGTAAACGAGTAAGCTGATTGTAACTCACCATTTCCCGATAATTCGGATAGAATGTTTGCTCGATAAGCGGAAAATTTTCTCTACCAAGGCGCCGTTGAAGTCCAAGAAGATGGGCAAATACCCACGGTTTGTCCTTTGCAAAAAAACAAAGTTAAGATTACATGATTCAAGACCAACTAAATGACTTTCGCAATGTTTAAAGTCACTCAGTTAAATACCTGGAAGTTATAAATTGCTTGAAGATTGTTGACACTAGGGATGCCACCATACATGAGGCCTAACAGTATATTCTTGTAATCTTCACCAGCGTCACGCAAGTTTTGGCGTACCAACACGAAGTCTGGCTTGAAAGACCTGCGCAAACCGAGAAAAGAACGACGCGCACAATGAGCAAACTTGGCTAATCGGTTAGAAGTCGATCAATTTCTGATATAGATACATAGAGCTTCTTCGCGTGAATGAGTCATATGTACCTGATAACTTTGCTTCCGTTGCGGAATACAGCCATGGATACGGTGGTGCCAAGCTCGCTCGCGGTCAGTGAAATCTCGCGAAACTCGGCTTGCTCCACGCGTATTTCGTAGTCCCCGTGAAGACGACGCCCCCGGAAGTACTTGCTCCAGTCGGTGTTCTGATCATCGATTACCAGAAGGGTGAAGTAGCGATCCTTCCCGCCGAAGCCTTGACCTCTTGTGGCACCTGACACTGCCGCTCCCAAAATTGACGCGCCCTTCAATCGTTCCAATTTCTCAATTAACATACATATTTTTCTCATCGGATTGGACTCTTCTGCAGGATTGCCTTACGCTCAATAGTGCATCGCGAGACACGGCATTCGCGTCTGACAGTAACGCTACGTTATTCAATAGCGTACTTCAATAATAGGTCGATTAATCGGAAAGGGTCAAACAAATGTATGCACCGCATATTAATCAATGTTTATTATTTACATAGAAATCAACACTGCTCGACGGATAAAAACCTTTTCGATTGCAAGTTGAAAAAAGTAAAATCTAGAGATTATGAGCTTTTACTTTTTCAAATTTGCAATGGTATAATAAAATTCAATTATAATTATTTACAACTTGACATCACAAGTTTGGTAACTAAAACACCTCGATCTGAAACACGCATTCTATTCTGTTCGTGGCCTTTTGTTCTGCAATTTGACATTCAACACGTTGATCAACGATGTGACGTTATTGATTTTCTTATCTGAAACTTTTGTTATGTCAAAAACCATTTTCTGTACGACCAGCCAGACTTGCTCGCAATCTGGTGGATAGTGCAAGTTGAAAACTTGATACAATTTAAAGGCTAAATCGAGCGCTCGTAGCGGCGTATCTACTTTCCAAAGCTGCTCTTGCAAACTGACGTAAGCAGTTTCAATTATGCAAGGCTGCGGTCCGCGAAATACTATACAAGGATGCACTGGCATATGCCATTTTCCGTATCTGTCGCTTCTGCTCAAAATTTTATCTGCAAGCGCTTCTGCTGTCTGAAACGGTTTTCGAGTCGAGTGTCAAAATCAAGGAGTACGATAAATTAGTTATATATTCGCACGACTTACGAGTAACTTTTTAGCGGTACATTACCTTACAATAAATCACGAATCCCTCAGAACTCTCCAGCATTGAGGGTTTTACTGTGATCCCGCTGCCAGTTTTGAATTTGGTCGTGGGTGTGATTAGAAATGGAAGCAGTTGTATTTGAATTCCAGCTATTGTCTCTGATCTGGTGTTACTAAAATGCTCATACATATTGCAATATTCTTTACCCACGCTATCTCTAACGGATGATTTCTTTACATCGTACAACGCGTTAAAAAAAATTGTCCACTTGTTCGTCACGTCGTCTTCGCCATACAAATGCTTAAACTCATAATCAATCTGAAATAGAATATTTTTTCATCAATCCAAGTAGTTTTGACGTAGTTTTGTTTTTCATACTTGCTGTGAATGAACTGACCAAATGAGGACCTTTGTCCGTTCTCAAAATAGGCCATTCGAATAGTATATCGTTAAGATTATTTAGCGATGATCTAATAAGCTTTCTATACTCTATCGTTGCGTCCCAGTGAACGATAAGTTGCGACAACGATGCTTCTAACATTTGTAAAGACCTCATGTGAGCATCAACCGCGGCTGAAACAATCAATTCCAAACTTTATTCGAATTGATGCTCTGAAATTAATTGCGTAAAACTGTGAATTATAATCGAATGTACAAATGTTAGAATCAATTATTATTAATGGTTGTTCCATATTACCTCTGACTGATTGTGCTGTGGAAGAACTCGAACACTCGGAGGCGTTCACTCGTTTATCTTTTCCTTTTCTCTTTGGTAAAATTCCCCGCATCCTCAATTGGTAAGTAAGATTGCGCCATTTATCTGGTAATTTGCCTTTCGGGTTTTTACTTTCATTCCCGCTAGATTGCGGTGGGATATAATAAACATTCTGGAAAAATGATTAGTGATTAAGCATTATTCAAATTGTACAAAAAGTAAGCTGATTATCAGCATTGAAAACTCACAGGATCTTCATTTGGCATCAGTCTTATTATCGAGTCCGTAAGTTTCACGAAATAATTTTGAATGTGTTTGGCACTGTCAATGCGAGCTTTGTTAGATTTAAATATAAACAAATGAATGCATAAATTGGATATTTAATAGCACTTAATCGTACCCTATTAAAGATTTAGCACTTCGAGTTAATAGAAGATCGGTCAGCTTTTGCTGAGTTGTGCTACTCAAGCAATTATTTTGTTGATATTCAGCGAGAATACATTCGCCGTCTAAACTATCGAAAAGGATCGCCTCCACTGCCTTAAATCGCATAAAATTTTCATTATTTTTTATACCAATACTGAAAGCAAATGAGCACGATAATAGTAATAAGACACCGACCTCTGCACATACGTTAGTTTCGTCGAGTCGATAAGCTGCTGTATAATATTGACTTCCATCTGTCAGTCGCACTGGGAGTAACTCTTCGCTAAGCAGCATGTTGACAGATTTAGATGTTAACCCGATGCACTCGGTTTTAACTGCGGATTCCAGATGTAATACTTTTTGTTCAGTTTCATTATTATCTCTTAGCGAACCCGCAACTAATGTATATTTATTATCATGTGAACCTGTTTCGTCTAAATTACTTTCTTCCATTTTTATGATAGCATTTTCAGTAACTATCGACATTCCTGTTGAAAAACGTTGAAAATGTTGAACAAATCAGAGCTTTTTTATTTTTTTTTATTTTTTTTTATTTATTTATTTTTTTTTAAGCGAGTATTGTATTGTTTTGCTCGAACACAAAATATTTTTAAAGAATTGTTCAGTAAAGATTCGAACAAAGGAGTATTTTTCTCGGCTTTCTTAACTGATCAATTTAAACAAGAATCTGACGGATCTTAATGTTCGAAATGTAAAGAAAATCCTTTTCAAAGTAAAAGGACATGCTACTGCAACTGTATTAAGCGAAAAATCCTCTTATTTTCAAAAGCTTCCAATAAGATTTTACTCAGCGTAGTACACACGAAACCAGCTCAATATATAAAAAAATTGTCGCATATTCGTGCACTGAAATAAGCTTCCGCGAGAAGAAATCTTCTCGAAGTAAGAGCACATTATCTCATGAGAATTATTCTCTCGCGCTAAAGGGCTTTTGTTTCAAGTGCTGTCTTCTTTGCTTGTCGAGAAATCTTAACTTTGTAAAAAATGTTATTTTTCAAACCAAGACAATAAGTTTAGAACTGAATATAACGGAATAATGTATTAAAAAAATGACATTTATAAAGGGAATAAAGTTAATTTAGAACAAAATCAAATCAATCACAATTGATTATCAATTGGAGATTTGTTTTCATAAAGAAAGTATATAAAATTTGCTAAAAGAGCAAATAAAGTAGAAATTTGATAGTGAACAAATCAATGACATCGTTATGACAATGCAACTTATTCAAACACAATCTTGCTTGTACGGTCGTTCACATTGTTAGAACAGTGCTCAACAATTATTGCTGATTAATCAAGGAAAGTTGAGAAGGAATCAAGCTATACAGTTGGATAGATGAGTGGACTTACCTTGTCATTGATCCGCAGATGAATGAAACATAAGGGGAGCAACGATTTGAAATGATGCACGAACAAGTTTGCGACGTTTAAGGCAAAATGCGGAAAGGCGGTGTAGAACGTACGCCCTGGGCTCACTCTCGGTATGGTCGAGCGAAAACGCGCAGTTGCAACGCGAGCCGATAGCAGCACAACCGGGCCGTTATGGCGTGAAGTTGAAAGGCGGAAAGGACGAGAAAGGGGGCAGCGGCAAGCGGTGAGCGGCGAGCGGCGAGCGGCGAGCGGCGAGCGGCGAGCAGTCGGCAGTCGGCACTCGGCAGAGCGGCCTGGCGGCCTGGCGGCGTCGTCGGCCATCGCGAAAACACAGGATCGATCGCGACGCCGCCGAGCGGGCGAGCTCTGAGCTGCACGAGGGCCGCGGACCGTTACCGACCGCCAGCCGGGAGGAGTGCTCGAGCGGTAAGGCAATCCGGCGGCGAGCGCGCTGCGCGGGGCGGACTTGCCTGGTCGCGGGCGGCGCCGGTGAGGCTCTGCACCCTCTGGAGCAGGCTCTCGCGCGTCTTGGCAGGCGAGGAGGGCGCGCTGGTGGTGCGCGAGCTGGTCCTGAGGTTGAGGCTGAGGTCGGTGGCGGGCTGTCCGGGCGGCGGCGGGGGCGCGCCAGGCACCGGCTGGCTGGGCGGCTGCATCGACTGCGGCTGCGACTGCAGCGGCCGGTCCGCCAGGCCCTGGTAGTTCTGCGCCGAGTCCTGCCTGCCCACGGAGGCCAGCCCCGTGCGCGCGCTAGGCTCATCGTCGAGCTCCGAGCTCAGGTCCCCCGACGAGAACCTGGAAGACAAGCTCAGGCTTTTCTTTGCTTCAATGCAGGCTCTTTGCACCTCTGCTATACCTATGTACATCGATCCGCCCTCTCTGGCACTCCTCCTCATTCCTTTCCCTTATCAAACAGATCCCTTATCAGTGCATTACGCTACAGTGAGTTAAGTGTTTCGTGTTTGATCGTGTTGTTCTCGTGGCTCTTGCTCGGCATTCCTGCCCAATCGCTTACATTGTCTTACGCTATGGCCTCTGGCGCATGTCGTGCGGACTTGGCCAAAGACCATCCTATTAGGCTTGTTCCTCTGTCGACAATCGACTTCCAAACTCGCTGTCGTCTACTATCAGAGCTTTGCTTCTGATATTTGCGCGCTTGAAATACGCGACCAACTTGTTGTCATTGGAAAGCATTGGATTGCATTGATAAAGTCAATAAGTGTTCGCGATGGAAGACGTGACAGGAGATAAAGCCCAATGTACAATCGAGTTAGAAAACCGTGCGAGGAAATACAGAACATCCAATCAAAGGCCCATGATGATTTCAAGCCCGGAACAGATGTCTATCGATAGATGAAGAGAGATGATGACATTGAACTTTTCAAAATTTAGAGATAATTGCATGCGGCTTGGTCGAAGGAGAGCACAGGTCTTATCTTCAATCAATAACGTCTAGTCTAGACACCAGGATAACAGATACTGTTAATTGACCGTTAAAAAGCTATCTAAAAGCGAAGTGCTCGCGAACACCCAACTACTTATGACGTTTTCCGCAATAAAGTTACAGAATCGACTGGCCAACCAAGTGATGCGTTATTTGCTAAAGGATCTTCCGCGATTGATAATCTCAACAATGTTAGTTGGAATCCGAGATGTCGCAATTTCGTGCCCAAATATCGCGCAATGGACAAGAATTCCTGGGCTTGGAAAGAATGACATGGTCTTTTATTTAATATGAAATTCGTCAGTTCTTAACTAATGCGAAAAAAGTGATTTGGAGCAAAGATATGCCAAAATTACTATTAGTACTAGGTAGCCGAGTACAACTGTAATGGATAATAGCGACACTTAAGAGACCTGCGGTATCTCTTTCAAATTTCTAATTGATTTATTTTAGTTAATAATTTTTAGCTTTTCCAAAAATCTACGTAATTATTTTCAATCTTGAAAAAAAGAATAATATCACAGTTTCAATACGTATTCAATTTTAGTACGAGAAGAGCTATAGGCGCTTAAACGCTTATTGCAGCACTCGGATCCCCTACAAATTTTTCCGTAACCTATTAATTTTTTTGCATTAGCCATAAACTAGTGCATTTCTTATTAAACAAAACTCTTATTTTATTTGATAAACGGTTCAAATAATTGATGCAGATATACTGCATTAATTGTTAAAATTGTTGTCATTGCGAAATAATAAACTTGAGGTGTCGTTGACCAACTGTTTCTCTAACTTTATTAGGGAAAAAGCTGTAGTTTGATTTGCTCCAGAGCTTCGTGTTTATATCAGCGATTAACGTCAATCAATCAACAATATCTCCGAACTTGTTTTTTCTATCGAGGTGTTCAGAAAAGGGTATTACTAGTTATTAGAGAAAAGGAATGAAAATTAGTACTTTTAGTTAGAAATTTATAACTTCTTAAACAATTAAATTGTTTATAATAAATTACTCGACTATAAAATTGTAGGCTACTCTTGAAATTCATGTACAGGAGGTTAAAGTACATGAAAAGAACTTGGCTAACGCAATCTAAATTAGAAAGGCCACTGTGAGCCCAGTGGCGAGTAGATTCAATTACAATGCACATAAATTAACATTCCATTTTAGTTGAAAGGAGAACGAGTGAAATATTAATATTATGATATTTAAAAATACTTCTTGCATGACTTGTGCTCTTTTTTCAATTATCATTTATATAATTATACAATATTCTTAGATGACATTTTGTTAAATATTTGATGATACAGCATGAATTAAGAAGAGCGTGAAAAGATTCAATTCTCAAGTATAATATTTCTATGATAAAATAAAATTTGTAACTTATCCTCGAAACGTTTAGTCTTGAAGTATAATTTTCTTTGACACAATTATAAATTGATTTCTCTGTAATTACTGATTTATTTTAACAATGACATTATTTGACAGTTTTACATAACTTTCTTTCTTAAAGAATGCTTACACTATTCATATTGTAACATGAAATCAAAGCACTATTAAATTTATGAAATGTAATTATTAAATCAAATAGTTAATTGACGAAGGATAGAGGATTATTATAAATCGTTCACAATTTGCGTTCAATATGCCGACCATATAAATTTCTCTGCAGAGAAGTAAAAAACTAGCAAAAAGCTACTCTTCCCTTAGGGACAACTTAATCCCTACGGACATGTTTCGTAAACTCTTGTTGTTTCTAAATCCACTTCCAAAACAACATTGATAACAAATCGTCGTTTTTATATTTTCAATACCATTATTTTTCATCGCTCTTCCATGCTAATTTATTTTACATTTTTAATAAAAGCTTACATTCACTTTTCTTACATTATGTGTTGTAGTGTGACATGTTGTTGAAGCAACGTCAAATATATATAAACATAGATTTCCAACAGACATGCACTAATGAGATATTTTATTTTAAATTATAGGTGTATATTTTGTAAATTATGAAATTTGTTAAATTTGATCACTTGTCAAGAAAATTGTAATATTGCAATTTAGATACAATATTTTGTGAATTTTCAAGCTGAAAATCTTATCTTTAGTTGCTCTTTTCATGATTTAGTTAGTATGTACGTATATTAGATATTCTTGAGTCAGCACTTGTATTGTTACTGAAATAAAATTTATTTTAATTCACTTACAACTTACAGAAAATTTAATACTTTCGTATTTTTAATGGAAATGTTAACGGTACAAAAGGTAATGGCTGAAAATGTATAAATTTTGTAAAATACATTTCTTAAGTAGCATATATCTTCAGCTTATTTGTTTGAATTCGTTTATATGTAGTTTAATTTCGAGTTTTATTACACAATAAAATTGATAACCACCAACGTAATTTATAGAGCAAGGTACATACTGCTAATGCAATAGTCTGTTATAGTTATTGCAGTATAGATGAAGAAAAAAAAATGTAGATAATATGAGAGGTGAGACGGTGGTAGTTATCAATTGCTAACTACATGATATTTCGAAAAAAGTGGTCTTGTTACAAAAAACTTGGCAAAGGATCATTATGCTATAAGACCAAGTTCTCGTGGCGGTATATATTCAATCGAAAATTTGTTTTCCAAGACGATTTTTTTCGCGCTATTGATACAAAAACACATATAAATTGAGATTGACAGATGAAAAAAATGTGAAAGAACGAACGAAGAAAAAGGTGTATAAATCTCACCTTCGTTTCAAGTAGTTGACATTAGTGGTGAACGACTGTCGGAAGCTGGTAAAAGAAATGTTGGCGGATGATGGAGCAGTCCCGCAATACTTGCCGCAAGCACCGTCGCGGCCGGTAATCTTGCTGGCTTTTCTTGGTCGACCGCTACGACCCTACTCGACCTCGCTTTCACTACAAGAACGGCAAATTCAGCGACTGTATTCCGGTGGGCCCCGCCTGAACTTCCGGGACCGCTGGTCGCCTGCAACAATAGTCGACTCTCTTTAATATTTATCCGAGGCTACGGGGCAGGAGGGGCAGGAGGAAGGGGACTAGAATGTTACTGCTCTCCAGCCTCTTTATTTTGTCCACTTGGTTTGGTATCCCGATTCAAAACGAGTGGCTTCTGGTCGCTGAACTGGCCGCTGTACGAGGGCCAAGATAAGCCTTCGGTGCGGAAGGAATAGGCCGACTGGAAAACTATAGCTGGCAAGCTCACGTACGAAAGGAGCTTTGCACATCGGCGTCAAAAAGCCCAAGAAATAACATAATGAAATTAGACGATTGGCCAACCGGTGGCTGTATTTAAAAAGCGAAAAAGTGTAAAGGCTCGCCAAGCCTTCTTGGTGGAGCATCGCACGAACGCGACTGAGCGTAGATGCAATCGAACGAGCCAAGGATGCGGCAGAAGTATACCGTAGATGCGTGCTTCGCGGTACAGGTATGCGGAGGGAACGCTGCTGGCAAGCTTGCAAGACGATTTGCCTGCCTCGCTGGCTCGGATCCGATCAAGCCGCTGCCGGCGCTACCGCCAGACAAACTTGGTCTTCTCGCTGCGGCGCGTATCTCCGTCCGTGCACTGCGAGCGCTTTCACTCGGGTAAACTAGCGCCAAGGCATTTCGGCACAACTTATCCGGCGCGTCGCGCCTATTGTATATTCGCGGCGGCCCAGCAGCTACAGCGAACCTACGTTACGTTCAATACTTGCCCTTCGCTCTATCGATCGGCTCGGCCCCGTGCAATGCACCTACTCATGGCTGAAAGTCCTAGCGATGGCTTCTCAGAAGCGAGCTTCTTACGAGCTGCAAAGAAACAGTCAACGCGAGGGGGCCTCAAGAAAATTGGCCTTCTCAGCTCCCCACTACTCGCGACTCGGTCGATCAATAACCGCTCCGCTCTCGCGATTCTCGCGCGAGAATTTTCCCCGCCCCTGACATGTTTTTCCCATGTAGCGTGCAATCTGGTGCACGGCAGCCAAGCAAAAACTCGCTCGCTGGGACGTCGTTCCATTCAGTTCGTTTTTACGATCTGTCGCTTCTCTCGCTTCTCGATATTTTTTACGCGATCGCTGCCCAGCTCTAAAGCCTCTTTCGGAGCCGCTCTAGTCGCGCACCGTCTTCTTCGCCGATTACCGAATGATCGAATGCTTCGCAATTCTTGCAGCTCGGCGCAGAAACGATCTGCCGACTGCTGCTTTGCCGGGGCAGCCGAGCGGGGACGATTAGTCGAGAGAAAGACGGAGCTTTGATAAATCGCTCTCATCTGTAAAATAAGAGAGGCCAGATGAGTCAGGGCGCGTTATAGTACAGCTGAATGAGCATATATATCGGCATTGGGCCGCGCGATATCTGCAAAATAAATGAAAGCGGAGTGCAACCCTCCCTTCGATTACGCCGAGCACCGCTGGATGCGCGACGCCGCGATGGCGCAGAAGACGGAAGTTCGGTCGGAAGCCGGAGGCACTGCCTGTTAAGTCGAGGGGAGGGTCGCGCCGGCTAAATTTCTCTTTTTCTTCCTTTCCGTACGAGCCTGCTCGATTGCAAGGACTCCCCCGGCTCGGATCTGCTACGATTTAACGGCCTAACTTTTTTCCCCCCCGGCCGTACGAATTTCCGTTTTATTTGGACGAGCTTGCCGTCAACTCTCAATCATCGCCTCGTTCATACATTTGCGGTGTCAGATAAGTAACGTCAAGCAGCAGTCTCATTTCTCATTGCACGAATTCACCTGTAAACGGCAATTATAGCACAAAGCGTGCCCAGGTGGCTCTAGCTGAAAATGAATGCACATTCGAGAGCATCATTGTGGTGGTTAAGGCCACTGGCAGCTAAGCAGGCAAGACGAGTGCGAAGATTGTCGTGGATTTCGCTCGAGAGTAAACGCAGAGCTGGCAATGGCAAAAGCAAAAGAGAGAGAAACAGGAGTTGCAGTTGGTAATGAGATTTGGGCCACAAGAGAGGCAAGGAATAAGACGGCAGAGAGAGAGAGAGAGAGAGAGAGAGAGAGAGAGAGAGAGAGAGAGAGACCACAGGCGCCTTCGTAACGAGCGAGCAACATAGTAGCTGCAGCGCCTCAGACAGATGATATTTCAGTCGAACGGCTTTTGTATTTCTCGACCGGCCGAAGTGGCCGCGAGCCACTTAATTCTTTTATCGCACTGTCCTCGTTAGCCGTCAGCGTGCGAGCGCAAGCACACAGCGTACGGGCTACGCGACGGCGAGCGCAAAGCGAGCCGGATCAGCAAGGGCCGACGAAGAAATAGAAGATTCGAGAAGGAGATGTAGGTCGCTGGCTGGTCGATAACGTCTGTGCGCGAGGCAGCTGTAACGGCGCAATGCCAACAATTATAAAGAGGCAGCCGTGGGGGTCAAGCTGGACCTCGATTAGCTGTTTTAACGCGCAAACGGAACAGGCGAACCTGCTGGTTATCGGTCCGCGCACGCCAACCATTTATCGATAATTCTTCAGGCACGCGTAGTCTTTAAATTCATGACGTGAATGGTCAGACGCGCTACCTTAATAAGTCGGCAGTGTCGTCTGTTTGCCGCGTACAGGAAAGTTTTTGATTCCAAGTTTTGTTTTGGCAGGGAAGAAGGGCTGGACAGTTGGACAGTATCGCGTGTTGGACAACTCTTTGAAGGGATTTTCATCTACGCTTGGTCTACGCACCGTCGTATCGCTTGGCGGTCGTAGGCACGAGCTGTGCGTGCAGGTGTCGACCACCTAGTCGCGTGCATCATTTTTTGCGTGCTTGTGTTCCAACTTTCAAAGAGGTTGCTGTCGAAGCGGAATTACAGTACCTGTGAGCGTCCGAGAGATCCACGTGGGTCACGCGATCGATGAGAGCTCTGGCGCGCTAATATCGCATTGAAAAGAACTGGCGAATGCAAACGCGGAAGCGATGTAGATATAGCCGAGGAGGGAACAAACGAAGCGCGATGAGACTGCTGCAAATAGTCTTGGCGTACACGGGAGAGAAAAAGAGAGAGCGAGAGAGAGGTGGGGATGGAAAAGCGGTAAGCGGACTAGGAGTGTGAAAATCGATTTTTCCAGGGGTCGCTGACGTTTCACCCCGAAATCCGCGGGCGTAATCCTTGTACTCGTCGCGTGCCACTCCTCTCTCGAAAGCAGTCAAGAGAGCGCCAGAGGCAGCGAACAGGGAGTGACGCCCTTTTCAGAGAGAGAGAGAGAGAGAGAGAGAGAGAGGAAGAGAGAGCCGGTGAAGCTGTAACGGAGATCGAGGTCAACGTGCCTCGCCTCGCCGCTTACTCGCTGCACTCCGCTTGACTCGCCGAATTTATATAAATACGCGCGCAACATCGGCGAGCGAAACCGAGCGATCGATCCCCGGCTTGCCTTTAACCCACTTTCATTGGCGCCGATCCTTCCGCTCTCCCCTCCACCCCTCTCTCTCTTTCTCTTCCTGCAACTCCATTTGGCCCTTGTTTCGCACAGCAACCTCGGCAACCGATGCAGATCCCGCACGCACTCACCCTCAGCCTCAGTCTCAGTCTCTTGACCAAGACATTCAACATTCCGAATGTAGATCACTCGATGTACGGAAGACGAACGCTACCTGTTTATCAAACCTGACCCAGAGAACGTTGCCAGCTAATCGCAAGCCTCCCAGTGATTCAATCTTTCATTAACGAGTCCCTATTGATTTGATACTTCAGAGCGGAGGACACGAGAAAGAATGTCAGGCCAAAATCAGAAATGGCGCGCAGGAGTATCGAGAGCGAAACGGGGAAATAGATGGCTCCGAGAGTGCCGCGAATACTTTCTTCGGCGCGCTCACGCCCATTACTATTCGATTAGTTTTCGTCCCCTGTCGGCAGTGCATTAGCAGATCCTTTCTCCTTGCTCCGATCGATCCTCCTTCTATAACCACCTCAAAGCCGGCAATGCTGCTCTCACTCGAGGTTAACTCGAGTGTCGAGTGAGTACATGGCCATCAATGGAGGCATTGGTCGTTGCTTCGATGTGCGTTCGTAATTCGCAATGGAACGTGAATGGCGTGCTCGGCGTGGCCGGGGCTACTTTTACAATTATACACGCGATACGAGCCGGACATCGAATCCCGCCAAGCTCGCATCCAGTACACGTGCACTCGGTCCATTCAGCCGAGGCAAGAGCTCCTCTCGCCAACGGTACACTTGGCACGCCCAGCCGAATCGATTATGCAAAGCAGACGTTTATGAAAAATCCACGCAATAGCCAAGGTCGAATAGAGCCGCACGGTTTCTTAAGCAATTCTATTGGCATCGCTCATTCTGATCCCTAGCCGCGTGCCTACGTTCCGCTCGCTGCGACGGGATAACAGCTAACGGGTGCCAACCGCACGCCGCAAGTTCTCCTCCTAGCCGATTGCTTTTCCAGCTAGTTATGCCCAGCGCTTACGCATCTAGCGCTAGAGCCGCGCATGTGTCCTGGAAAACTTGGCAGCTTCGAATCGATTGTTGCGCGCCGATTTCGTCACGATTCGCGCGATCAATCGAACTGACGCTTCGCGACGCAACCTTACGCCCGCTCCAAATTATCCTTGCTTAAGCGCCTACTTGTTGCATTTATCTCTGTTCTAGCGTGGGCTGTTGCAAAAACTCTATGAAAATCCGAGGCAGGCATACTCCGGATAAAAGAACAAATGCCCGCTAACTTATGTACCGTCACGTGGCGCACACGTTCGCCCGCGCTGTGGTAAGCAGCTGCCATACCGAGCGATTATCATAACCGATAAAATTTAGTCGCACATGCGCGCGTTCGCTGCCTTGCAGCAGCAGCAGCAGCAGCAGCAGCAGCAGCAGCAGCAGCAGCAGCAGTAGCAGCACCAGCACCAGCACCAACACCAGCACTGTTATGCGATAATTCCACAAATTCCTTCGATCTGTTCGGCGCACTGCACGTTCATTTGCTATTCAGCTGTGAGCGAATCTCCAGAGGCAGTACAGATAACGGCCTGCGAGCTAACTAGGACGAGCGCTGCTCATCAAAATCAGCCACCAATCGCTTGTTTCGAATCAGTTTTCTTTTTGTTTCATCGCGCGTTCGCTTAAGCGCGCTAATTGATTAATTGAGATCGCCATTAAAGCCGAATTATTACATAGTAGATCGCGCGGGCTATCGATTGGGCGAGGGCTATCCCCAAGTCCGAATGCCAAACGCAGGTGTACGCCAACATACTGTTACTTTTCCCAAACGATTTAACTATTTCGGCGAAGAGGGTCGGAGTAGTTGACACACGAGGCTGCATATCAATTGGAAAAAAAACCCGCTAGTTTGTAATGTCGTTGGGATGTCAATGGCAAGCGAGTGTGTGGCTAAGTTGTAATAACATCGCCGAGGCGTTGATGAAAACAGGCTGATGTATGCGGGGCGAATAGCTACTATAAAATGGCTACGAGGCGGATGTACGGCTTGACGCGTTCAATTTTATCGCTGGAACTGGGTTGGCGGATGAGAATGTGATTGTGTGTACCTGTTAAGCTTTGGCGAGTGGCTGCTGTCTGGTGGCTAGAGCTTGCAGGCTGCTACCCGGCTCGGAAAGGAAGCTTGCGAAGCGTCAGGGTAGAAGAGAACGGGATAGTGAGGCAGAGACAGTAGCCGAGAGAGAAAGAGAGAGAGAGAGAGAGAAAGAGAGGATGGTGCACTCCGAGCGCGAGAACTGAGAAAGAGAGAGAGAGAGAAAGAGAGCGTCGAAGGGGGTGGCACGGCTCGCGGATCGTTGGCCTGCAGGTTGCGGCGTCGTACGGCGGCGACACAGACTCGACTGATTGCTCGAGGATGCACTGCCACAGACCAGTACACGTGTGTAGGTCGGTGGGGCGCTACTCTCTTCGGTCTGTGTGTGGCGTGTGCACGACTCGTACTCTGCAGCGACTGCTCCCTCTAGCCGGCAGCCCAAGCAAGCGGCGCTAGCGACGACCGGAGTGCACCCCCGACACGCGTATCTCCGGAGGGAGTCGCGCCCACGGCGCCACCGCTCAATAAACCGTCGCTGCCGTTCAGCGGCTCCGCGCCTGCGCGAATCGCGCCGACCCAGTGCCGCGGCTCGTTAGCCTTTCGTCCCTCTTCCCTCGAGCGCGGCGTCCACCATCGATGCCGTGATCCGCTGCCGATTCGTTTCATCGGCACCACCAGAGACAGCAGCAACGCCGACCGTATTTTTCTTTCGGAAGCTCGAGCCCCTAGCCGTGGCGAGCTTGATGCCAGAGCGTAGCTGTGAATAGGAAACGAGGCGAAAATCGATATCGCCGCTTCCTCGCTCCTCCACCTCGTGACCCCGTCTGTGTGTACGCGAGCAAAAATTGACGGCCCCGTCCCCTTGCTCTTGCCTCCGAACATGCTGGACGAACCGCTGGAGCGCCAGATAGAGCCTTGCTGCTCGAGAGCTGACAAAAAATAGCACTCAAGCCGAAACCTCCTCCTTCGCTCTTCTTTCCACACGCCGATTCCGACAAGGATCATCTGAAAATGCTCCAACAGACAGTCAGGCTGTCAACAATCTGTGCTCTTTTTCTCCCTCCAGCCGAGAAAATGTTTCGTGCAAAAAAATTCGATAGTGGTGATACGCAATGTCAAATATAGGAACGAAGCGGCGCAATTCACAGATTTGCGACCGATGGAGTTGGCTGCTAAACAGCGGCCGCAATATACTCAAAATTACGTTGACGCTGCGCTTACGTTACGTCGATGTTATCTGCGTTGGGTGCCATGATATCCCAGATCGAATTTAACGAAGCTCAGGTGCACACGAAGATGAGGAACGACCGGCTGAACTGGATAAACGTGAAATTAGAGATGCAACAAGGGTGTAAATTTTTCATTAGCAATACACTGAGCTACATTCATTGACGTACATACAGTGTGCATTGTTGGCACAGCGGCCGAGCGTTCAAAGCTTTTACGCGCACTTGTCAAATGGTCAGCATCGTATACTTCTTTTACGCGGTATAGCGTCCACTTATGTGCCTTTGCGACGACAGGCGTGCTGCTCTGCTTCGATCGCGCGCGTGCCTCGATCAATAAGTCACGCGAGTCATTATCAACTTGCAGAGCCGCTGAGAAGTACTTGTTGCGTTTAGTGGCATGCCTCGCTGACGCAAACTTAAATTCCTGTCTCAATTTGAACATTGCACGGATAGACAACTAGCGGTAAACAACTGGTGATATTCCCGACAACGAATTGCACCCCCCTCCCCCCCGTCTGTCTCTCTCTCTCTCTCCCTGTCAAGAAAAAAAGCAATATATAGAAGAAAAAAAGCACTTTGTACAGAACAATGGTCGGCAAAGAGATTCTTGTCGTGCACCAAGCTCGTCGGCCTTTTCTCTCTCGAGCAAGCCACTGTGTAGACCGTAGTCAGATGGTTGTATAGTGCCACGCGACACTATATAGTTGGTACACATGCCATGGTGCTATGAAAGTCAAAATCAATTTGTTGAAAGGCTGCTAAAAAGAGCAACAAATGGGAACTCGAGGCGGTCATTTGGAAATAAAGCTGACGCAATCATAAGAGCGCAAACAACACGTCTGTCTTGTTTCAGACTCTTACTACTTTAAGCATTCGTGCACGTTCGACTTCCTGCGCGAGCCCCTCACCGGTTATTCGTCGATGGACGGCTAGTCAAGCCCAGCACAGCAGCTCGCTCTTAATCTCATTCGTAACAGCACCTATGCGAACATCTCACTGACTTAACGCACTCGTCCCTAATCCATCGAGTTATACAGGTCATCGTTACCTTATTCATCACATTAATTACTCACTTACGTCTTTTGTTTTACTCTATCGCTGTATAGTCCATTAAGGATTGAACGAATAATTCGTTAATTTTTTCACCATTGTATCGGATATTTAAATCAAATAAACGATCAATTTATTTTCTCATTTATTTCAATCACTCAATCAATTTAACAAGGATAAGTCTGGATTCTAAATGAAATTCCAGCTGCATCAAAGTCACATTTAAATGGTTCTAGAATACACTCTAATCTACTTATCCATGCGGAGTCACGCATTTCCGATTTGTTAATGTTTGTCAAACGCAAGTCTATATTCCTGACAGCTGTAATTTGAGCAATAATTAATAACAATTTTTTTCGTCGTGTTTTCATACTCACCGCAAACTCCGAATCTAACTTGGCAGCACATTGTGTGAATGGTAACTACGTCTTGTATGAACCCCAGAAACTCAAAGGTTTCTAAATTTGGTAGGCACGGAAAGATTTTTCTTAAGTGATTGTCAAATGTTTCTTGTACATTCCATACACTAAGGTAGAGTTTCACTAAAATAATTTAATAACTCTGTTTAATGATTTGGACACTGGAATGTAAGATTATACGATTAATTATTACCTAAATGTCTATGATACCATCTATAAATGATTTTCAGTGTGCAATCTATCATACATGGGTAATGAGATAACAGTTCGAGATTTGTCGATAAATGCAGCGCTTGAATCGGAATACTTTTCGTCAAAAATTTACTGTGTTGATCGTATTCAGATATTCCAACTGAAGATGTTGACCAATATATCATGTTATGTTTATGAACATATTGATTGATTTATGCACTTACGAATAATGAATTGAACTCTGATTTTAGGTGACCATTTTCTTACTTCATTCCAAGTACAATCAGGTATGGTAACTGTTATTTCCTTTTTTAGGCATAACAGTTGTAAAATTTTCCAACACTTATTCAAAGATCTGTTGAAAAATATTTCTAGCATTTATTTATTCAGAACCCAATAACTCAAATCAATTTTGTTGAAAATGTTATCTTGATTATTGCTACTAATTGCATTTTCAAAGTTACCACAAATTAAATGAAAGATAAATTGTAGGAAATACTTACTTTGCCAGAAATATCAACTCTTTTCCAGTTTCCGAAGCTATGTAAGTGTAATTCAATGATATTGATTCAAGGTACTTCAGATTTGTTATCGCTTGTAGCCATTTTGGTAAATGAGAAAAAGTAGCTTTATCGAATCCTTCGGCGTCTGTAATTTTTGCCCTCACTCGTGGCTTAGCATGATATTTGAAAACTCGCCATAACATTAAAAACTTAATACATTTGTTTGACCAAACCAATGCTAACAGTATCTCTGATATTTCATTTATTGTGAGATCGAGACCTTCTAAACATACAATTTCTAATGATGACTGGTTTCTAGAATAAATAAATGAAAAAGAGATATGGAAACTTGGAAAATTAGGACATTCGTTTATCTCTATAGAACAACTAAAACCTGATGAAATTGACGGTCATTTGGATAAAATTTCGTCGAGTTAATGGGTCGTACTTATCAAGATTGATCAGCTGTTTGGAAATGAGGATGTGTTCAACAGATATATTTTGTCGACTAGATGCTCTACAAAAACATAATGATTTAGTACGAGTAAAAAATATGAAGGTATAACGTACTTGAGTAGGGTTGAGTTGAGCATATTACGAAGCTCCCTCTCAAAGCATTTATCATATTTCTTTTTAGAAACATATTGGTGCCAATAAAATTTAGCCTTTAAAATAAATGCGCACGTCAGATCTCGTCCATGGCTATAGAGAAGCCGCAGGATAATTGAAATGATATAACCTACTTCAAATGAGATCAGTGGTAAATTTCTTAAAGATTTAGCAAACAGTACGTCGTTGCAATGCTTCGAAAGTATCCAATGTTTGCGCTGATGTTCAACGTTCCATTTAAAATGTTGATTCTGATAATGACTAAGGAAATTTAAAGATAAACCTAACATCGTCATATTGGATTAAAGGTTATGAAATTGATCGATTGAGTTGTGCTTGTTTCTCGTAGTCAACAATGGTTCGCACAGTCATATTGTTGCAACAACTTGACCGAGTAGAACATGTCATTTTCCTTGAGACAAAAGTACAATTGAAATTGCTCATTCTTCATTATTTATTATGATCGCAATGGTTAACAGTTGGCAACGTGGGTTAGAGCTGAACAACAGCGAGTAATTTGCATGGTTTTAGGATGCAGCGAAGTGTTCCTAAATGTTGAGAAGTATTGCCCACGGATGCGAGCTATTTATCAAGCTCGGTATTGAGTGAGCAATTGCGATACATGCCACCGCGGGACACCTCGAGGCTGAAGCTGCCATTGCGCGGATAGTAAGTGGTCGGGACCGTGTGGATTGTCGGTGAGAACCAGCCGTAATCCGTCGAGGTACTCCGATAGCAAGGATGCGGGTTTGATCCAGCCACCTCTCGATAGCCCTTCAGCAGCTCTACAACACGTCCAATCAATCTATACGGATCATCATTAATCGACAGCTCGCTTATATTGCGTCACAACGCATAATGTAAAACGTGGAGCAGTTTACGCTACGTCTATGTGATTTTACTAGCGACTATGGCAAACGGTTAATAATTTCTTTTTAATGCAATTGTCTGACAATTGAATATCGTCGATCGAGATGGTAAAAGAGCGCTATTCGAAGCTACTTACTTGGATACATAAATCGTATGGGTATGTTGACTGTTCTATAAACTTCGTCAGTCCTGGGACCTGGCAGACTGCTAGGTTCATCATCAGTACTCCCATTTTCGCTCTTGTTACAATCACACCCGCAGTCTTTCGTCATTTTTTTGGCATCGTAACTACTAATGCCCGACAACAACCGAATCTAAAGAACCTCCAACTCAGTCAAAGGTTATATGGTTGTTATGACAACGTCAGCAACATCGAATTACGATGCACGTAAGGGTAAGTTTGTTCATAAATGAACATAGAAAAATTTGTCTCGGAATCAATACAGGAAGTATCTAAAAAATTACGTTTATTTTTTCTTATGTACTAATATTAATATGCAATTTTTAATATTGAGTAAATTTCATTTATAGTCTGTTTCATTTTTATATTTATAGTGCTGAATATGTAAATGCTGAAATATGCACTTTATGCGAAACAAATTTTCATTATAACGTTGTATGGAAATTTATTTTGGACATATGACCTATATATAATATCAATGATAAAATATTATATATGATATTAGATCTCATTTGCAGTAAATTTTTAACAAACTTACTGTATAATAAGGTAATTTATAAAAAAAATTATAATGTTATTATAATGTAAAAGCAAAAGCTTCGACTAATATGAGATCAATATATTAATAAATATATATATTTTACTTGTAACAATTTTTTATAACGGTGGTCGGTAATGTAGATTTCTATTATGCTAACCATGCATCATTTATCAATGGTAAGTAATTCAAATTTTTATTAAATTTTGACAAGATAACAACAAAATAAATATTTAAAAATATTATAGCATATATTTCTTAATGATAAATAATTGACCTCAGCTTTCAAGATTATTTTAATCAAATCATTGATCGTCAGATCCAGATACAACGCTTAACCAATTCTAGTCAATTGGTTCCGTGGTGTAGCGGTTATCACGTCTGCTTTACACGCAGAAGGTCGCCAGTTCGATCCCGGCCGGAACCATATTTTTTTGCATTTTAATAAACTTCTAAATTATTTCATATACTTGTCTATATATTTAGCTTTTATTATATAACTGTAAATTCTTATATAAGTAGATTGAACAAATTTAACAGTATTAAAATAAATCAATAAAATTATACTTAATGCGTGTTAAATTAAAAATTAAATTTAAATTATGAATAAATTTAAAATTTATACCAAGGCAAATATAATGTTTAGAATGTATTATTAATCCTATTACTAAATAAATATTTGCTTTGTCTGATAACTGCGTATCTGTTCTCTATTTCTGGCGCGCGCGTGTACATGTGTGTGTAAAGTATTTTACCAACACCAGCGATTCTATTATGCACTTATGTAACTCAGTACTTGCGATAAATAAATAATACAAAGAAAAAATTGTATAACAGATCACAATCTAAAACCTTGTAAAACGTAAGCAGTAATCGTTAGATAACCGAATAATTTATACACAAACCGTAAATCAGATTAGAGTTAACTTCTCGTTTAGGTCCGAGTTACTGCAAATATTTCTACGGTCAAATTTAATATACTTTTTGACCTACGCAAAACACTTTTGTAGAAAAAATTTCAAATCATTTTAAATAATAAATAACTCAAACCTTTTTGTTTTTATTTTAACGTCGCTCTATTTATACTCCATCCGTGCTAATCAGCGACGGAGGCTTGCAATGTGTTTGAAAACAAAGTACATGAAAACTTGAACCTATAAGGAATTGAAAATAATTTTTGTAATAAGCTTGGAATTCTAAAATACGGAAGAAAATGAAATGCAGTTTTTTTAAAGCTTTTCAATCTATACATCGAGTTGATGAATGCTGTAATTCAACGTTGTTATTTCTCAATATTAAAGCAACATAGAACATAATAACACGTTTTCACCATAGTGTGCGTAAAGAATGGCAGTCTGAGAAGAAACTACCCTGGGCACACGCGATGCGCTTTTCCTGCTTTCAGGAGCCTGACGGCTCGAGAGCGGTAAATCAGTGCATCGTGTGTACACAAGGCACTTTAGGCCTCGGCCACGAAAGCATACACGCACGTTTTTGTACGAATGCGTTCGACTCCGGTGGAATCACTAGATATGCTAGTTAGAATTTTAGTAACAGCTAAACTAATACTTGCTTAAACATCACTATATTTTATCAGATAGTTTTGACATCTTTTGAATCTTGTCTTTCTCATTTCCATACACTCTAGTAATTGTAAAAATACAATACCCAATTTAACTACTTCTAGTTATAACTCCACCAAAAGTCTATTATTAACCAGCTATTAAAAACAAAATATATTAATTACGCGTTATCTAAAAATAAATAAGATTTCTTTTATTTTTCTCTTATAATCCTCTTATCCTCTTTCCTCTTTCTCTTATCCTTTTATCCTCTTATAAAAGAAAAGAGAACCTGACAAAGTGAACCCAATTTATTCGTGAGCTCACTGGTTGAAAGATAATTACGTGATCAACTGTTGTTGGCTATTTTATATAAGTACATGTTGTGTACGCTCATGAAAGATCATCGTAGATTTCCGTAGATAATTAAGTGTTTGAAAAATGAATCAGTATAGTGGACATAAATTTCATATGAATTGATCCCTTTAATCATACTAATCTCAAAATAATAACCGACTGATACCTCGGTAAAGAAATTATTTAAGTTTTGCTCTACGAGGTGTCATAAAAAAGTAAGGTGAATTTTTAAATTGGGCGGGCTACGTAGATTCGATCATCGATTTTTTTTATTATGTTGGTATACATGTTCCTCACATATGCTCAAAGTTTCAGCCAGTTTGTATGTTTACTTTTTTTTTGCAAGACAGAAGCGTTAGACGTGTTTTTTGTGCTCAGCGATTTTCTGCTGTCGAAAAAAATGGATCAAAGAGTTTGCATAAAATTTTGTATAAAAATGGAATTAAATGCTCCAAAACACTTGAAATGTTGACAGTGGCATACGGTGAGTCTATTTTAAATCAAATAAATGTTTACAAGTGGTATAAGCTCTTTCAAGATGGCCGAGAAGACACCGACGACGAATCTCGCCCTGGATGCCCCACCACTTCGATAACTGATGAAAGTGTTGAAGAAGTGAAACAAATGGTGTTAAAAATTCGTCGAATCACTATTAGAGAAGTGGCTGAAGACGTCAGCATCTCTGAGGCTCGTACCATGCAATTTTTTCCAAAGTTTTGAGCATGAAACGTGTAGCAGCAAAATTTGTACCGAAACGATTAATTTTAAACAAAAGGGCCGTCGAAGGAGCATCGCTCAAGAGCTGTTAAACGACGTCAATGATGATCCTGATATGCTCAAAAGAGTCATAACTGGTGACGAATCATGAGTTTATGGTTATGACGTCGAAACTAAAGCCCAATCGTCACAATGGAAGACTCCAGAAGAGCCAAGACCGAAAAAAGCACGTCAAGTTCGATCAAATGTCAAGGTTTTGCTCACTGTTTTCTTTGATTATCGTGGCATAGTACATCAAGAGTTCTTACCACAAGGTCGTACGGACAATATAGAGTATTACCTTGAAGTTATGTGCCGTTTGCGAGAAGCAATACGAAAAAAACGTCCGGAATTGTGGGAAAACAATTCATAGATTTTGCATCACGATAATGCACCTGCTCACTCATCGTTACTTGTGTCAAACTTTTTGGCCAAAAACAAAACCACAATCATGCCTCAGGCACCATATTCACCGGGTATGACCCCCTGCAACTTTTTCCTGTTCCCAAAACTCAAGAAACCCATGAAAGGACAAAGGTTTGGAACGATTGAGGAGATAAAGAAAAAATCGCTGGAAGAACTCAAGGCTATACCAGAAAGTGCTTACCAGAAGTGCTTCGAAAAAACGTTGGTACAAGTGTATTATATCTGAGGGGGATTACTTTGAAGAGACAACATAAATATCGATGAATAAATAAATTTTTTCATATAAATAAAAATTCACCTTACTTTTTGAACACACCTCCTATGCGAAAGTTTAACTTTAAATAAACAAAATTAACCATAAAAGATATAAATTAACTGATTATCACGATAAAATATTGTACAGTTTTGACTTTATTAAGTACATAAATTATTACGACATTTTTTTGAAAAGGCACTAATTATAACAGTGAATGTTCTTACCGAAGTATATTATTTATATCTTGAAGAATATGATTATAGAATACTATAATGTTTTTAGAACTTACAATACATTTGTTATCGCGTTTTTCAAACTTTTGAATGATTTTTTAACATAGAACTTGGGATGATAAAAACTTAACAATTTGAAATCATGAGTATATAACTGCATATTTATTTATCAATAAATAATATCGTCGGCCATATGTCATACCAAATCAAAGGAATATCTAATGCAGACGGGATTTTTGAATGTTCTATTTCGCCAATAAAAATGTGATCTATATTCGTGCATTAAAATGAATGCACAGGAAAAAAGAAGCACGCGAAGCGCGTTAAACACTACTACAATACGTCAAATACAAACAATACGTCAATCCATTACGTATAACTACGCTCAATGTGCTTCGACTAAAGAACACAATAATATGTTACTTTATAGAATTGAGAACAATTATAAATGTAAGAAAGTAGTGGATACAAAACTGCTACCACTTAAACTAATTTTTCTGAGACCATTGTTAGACATTAGGAAAATAACCAAAAATCAAAATACTTAGGAACATTTTTATCTCTGATTCTTCTGAAGCTGACCAATAAACACATCTCAATATATAATGTCGGGTCAATATTACTTATAGTAATATCAGAATGTGTATTACGGAGAAAATATTGCAAGAAATAACTCAATTATGAAGAGACACTGTTATAGGACATCGAACATGTTTAGCAAGAAAATTGTTACTGCGTTTGTCAATCAAACAAAATAAGTAGTAAATGTTGCTTTTATTATTGTCAAGAAATTATGCAATGAAAACAATAATGGCCATATTGAATTTTCGATAAACGAATACATTATACCTTTAATAATTTCCTATTCGATCAACCTAATTCAAGGTCGTCTTACGTCGTATCGGAACATTTATTTACATCTTGAACATATATTTATTAATTCAACACCCTAATTCGCTTACTCTCGGTGCATAATATAAAAGTAAAATATAAAAGACATTAAAATAAAAAATGAAATAAGTTTCATACGTTATGCAACTCTTACATAGATTTATTTTTGTAATTGTGAAAAATACCAAGCTAACATGTATGCTGCAAATTATATTAGAAGTATGTATTCTTGAACAACACGGAAATTCTAATGGCAAAAATTCGATTTTTAGTTTTTGACAAAATTCCGAGATTTAACTATTGTATTTAGTAGAGATGTGATAGTCTTATGAGACAGCGTCGACGTATATATGCACGTAGATTTTAGCAAATGCATTGTAAGCACTGTGGTATATAGCTCTGTAATAAAACGGTAATAGAACTTTGATAATGATAGGCCCAATTTCCACACTCGATCCCTTCATACAAGACGGAGTAACTTTATTTGTCACAGAAATCGCTTTCACATAAATAACAGCGCTACTACATTATTAAAAATGCTTGTTATAATCAGTGATTCGACGAAAGTCAGTGATGAAGCGAGCAATAGGATAAGCGATGAAGATTTATTGTTGCTGAAAATCGTTGTTTAAGTGAATTATGTTGCGAGATTCGATCGTTCGGACTAGTAGCCCGATTTGGCAATACCTGCTCGATCGATGCGGATCAGCTGTCTGGAGATCTTCTGACTGTAGTTGCAGTTAGATAAGGCCGCAGTCTTCATGGACTCGAAAAAGATGTGCCAGATACTAAAATTAGCTTACATCCATAAACCTTTCCTTGTAATTATGGTAGTTGCGATATGTGGGCATAAGCGTACTTTCCTCCTCAAGTTCATCGTCTTCGTCAACAGTGCTTAATCTATCATCGTAACTTTCAAATAGGAGTTTCTTTCCTAGCCAGTATACTTACTAGGACACGTTAATGCAGATCCACTTATAAATATATAGAAGAAGCATTCAACTTAAATTAATGTTTAATTTCAATACCATCGTTCTTTTCGTTTATCGTGAAATAAAATAAGTTAGATTTGTTGTTGACTTGCTTTCATTTTCTTATAATCTTGCCATCCTCTTCGTCTGCATCACGTTGTAACTATGAGCTCGTGCCTTCATGTACGTCAGGAAGTCTTTGATTCGAGTAGGCTTTTGAAAATAAATGATTTAAAAAAATACCTATATTTTATTTATATATATGCTGTAAATAATTTGAAGCATGTCAATAATTCTATATTATTGGACAAATCGATATCAATCATCCATTCAATATGTCAAAATATGTGTGTAATAAATACATACACGAAAATTATTGCAATTGAAAACTTTGGCTATGGTAAAGGTATTCACTTATATACATAAAACTTTTATAATAAAAAGAAAAAAAATACTAATACGATGAAAAATATAAAAAAAACTATTGTCTCGTGCCTCGTAGATTCGAACAACATACTGATGAGACTATCCTTTTGTAATATAAAGATCTTTTTGTAATGATCAACAGTAACTAATGATGTACATTTACTAAGAATTATTAGATCAAAACAAGAAACAAAGGCCATCGAGACTTGTGCGTGTAAAATGCTCAGCGACAAAAGAAACGAATGCAACCTTCTTTGAATCTCAACGACGGAGCCAATAGCATACATGCGGCAATGGCAAACAATAGTTAAGATAATTTTTTAAATCTGCTTTTTTGTACTGATCTATTCTGAATTTTGCAACGAAATGTCCCGATTCATTAAAGAACATTTGTACGAAATCATGAAATATTTTGAAATAATGACATTGGTTACTCTGGAATAAAATAAACATTTGTAAGTCTTCTCGGTTAGGTGCTTTTATATAAAAAATAGTCAAAACAGCCGAATTCCCACTTGCTCTTTTCTCTAACTTGCTTCTCATTTGATATTTTTGGTACTTAGGTGAGTTGACCCCAAATCTTGATTGAGCAAACAAAGTCAATAAAATAAAACTAGCTGATGTGCTCGAATATTGGTAAAATGCATTGTACTCGGTCAACTGACCTGTACAGTGAACGTAAAATCATGTCCTTTGATTCACTCAAGACCAACGATAAATAAGCCAAACGCCTACCATGAAAAAACTATAAAAAACATCCCCAGCTCCATTACTAATCTAAGAGACGGTGCCAACATTAATTTTTTTGGTTGCATTGAAAATATTTGATTTCGTACTAGACGAAAATGGTCGATGATAACTATTTAAATATCAAACCATAGTATAATAACGAGTAGAAGCAGCTTCTTAGTTATTTTGATACAGAAAGTAATCTCCCAGAGTTACAGGCAACTTGACTCCAATTCGAAAGTTAATAAATTGTTTGCAAATATTTGTATTCACTGCGATTTACACGTCTTAAATTAAAGTTGACGTAAGAGTAATAATGACTTACGCGTTTCGACTTTTGACGAGTTATACAAATGATAATAAATTTGCATCTACTTTAAATCGAACTGATGTAACGGAGTACAAGTTAATCGTCACTCACGAAAACTCGACTGGACACAAAAAAACAGTGACTAACAACCTGTCAATGGACAATGAACGTTGAATAAATGAGCGTAATTTGGATGAAGCGAAATGGGCAAAGGCGCAGGGAAAACATTGTAGAAAAAAAGGATGGTTAGCCGCGGCAGGGCTTTAGAGACTGCTGAGCGTTTAGCGGAGAGCAACTAATTGGTGGTTAAGTTTTCAGGGGAAAAACGAGTTGTTCGCATTGACTTGTGCGCTGGAAGCTCACGCCCGTGAGCGGGAGCGCGGGCGACAGGGCCCTCGGGTGGCGGGCCAATGGTGGCGCGCAGTGCTCGCGGGGCGGCTCCGCCCCTGGGCCAATGAGCGCGGAGCGATCGTCGTCGCGGCCAAGGGGCGGCCTCGGATCGCTCGAGCCCGAGTGAACACCCCGGGCCGTCCGCCGTCCGCCGTCCGCCGGCCGCCGACCGCCTCGCGCGGCAACCCTTGCGCAAAGGTTAAAAATCTCGCCCACCGGAATCGCGTGTCCGCGCATGAGCTTTAGCCCCCGACCCGAGCCGACCTCTTCCCCAAGCCAACCCCCGAGCCCGTCGCTCGCTCGCTCGCCGCTGCCTGCACTCCGCGCCTCGTCCGCCCGCGGCGCATTCGTTTTATTCTGCCCGCGCGCGCGCGCGATCCGCGCCACGATCAAGTGCTCGCTCGCCTATCTCTGCCCGAGCTTCGTCTGCGATTCAGCGCCGCTTCCCTTTGGTCGCAGTCCGTCGCCAAACAACGCTCTCTTCTCGCCTCCATGCTTTTCCGCGGCGAGCTTCCGCGCTTCCCGACGACCAGCCTCGCCAAACTATCTCTGCACTTTGTCCCCATCAAGTAAGTGCTCTCTTCTAGCTCTTTTCTACTTGGCGTGCACTTCTAACCACACGCAGCTCGCTTTTCCCTTTGCTTGGATCTCAGTGCCCGAGTACACTGATCTACGCTATTACTTTTCTATTGTGCAATCGTCAGCCAAAGCGATGTAATGTCCTAGTAATGTCTTCTCGGTACGCGCGAGAAGACGCGTATTCAATTTATTATTCACCTTAGCAAAATGTATATTTGGTTTTAGAATCTGTCAGTTGCAAGTGAAATTTACATAATCGAACAAGATTGATATTTCTTAATTGTGATGGACTTTTTGGAGTGAAATCCAAATAGCTTATTTGTATAACCGTTTTTTAACATAGAATCAATCATTTTCTTGCAAGCCGAAGATATATCACCTTACATTAGCCGAAGCATATTTTTTTATATCTGCAAAATTGTTAGAAATATCGTTTTACGTAATCTCATTGATTTTCATGCTTTGTGAAAACGGTGTCAGTCAGATCATCTAACTAATAAAAAGTTTACTCGTCTACAATACGACGAAATTTTAGATTTATTTATAATTGAACACTTCGCTATTCCGTACAATCGTATGATAGTAATCTCAAATTGGAAAATTACGCAATGAATTATTTAAGTTGAATAATCGCAAGCCCAAAAATGATCATTATAATGGTCGCGACGAACATCGTTCGCAAGCTCTTATTCCACGCAGATTTTTCATTAATAACCCATCCGAAAATTGCATCACTGATCGAATTGACTGCACAGGCATAATGTATTATTAAATTAAAATTGTTCAGATAGCATCAGAATGCACTCGTGCGATGCGCCGTCGCAACAATATTTGGAGATTTAATTAATTAAGAGCTTGCGATCGACTTTCATCGCAACCATGGTCTTCATCTATTACTTATTTCCAATTTATAAAATTTCTCACGTAATTCATTACAACAGTTTTCCAGTTGTACTACGTATACGATAACTTGCAAAAATATACTAAAAATATGTTATTTTATATAGGTAGACGTTGAAAATATGAAGTTAAACTTTTATTGTATAATTTACCCTAAGTTAAGCCTATTCATGACATAAATTTAGGCAATCTTGACAAATTTTATTGCTAAATTCAGATATTTCACATTTTCATCAAAACCTATTCGTCGAGTTTCTAATTAAATGTTTTAATAACCAGTAGTAGTAGTAACCAAAATGAGCTTAAATGTTCGTGTACCTTATTTTGTAGTACATTTTATGTTTGTATAGTCTATTTTTAACAAGTTATAAATACAAACATTTGTTTAGTTAGAATGACTAGATTATTAGAGTTACAAGTATAGTATGAATATAAAAATCTAATCAATTTTTTATTATGTTCTCATGTAAATTTTAAATAGTTTTTTTTTTAATTTGACTATACTTGAAGAGATTCGTCACCGTTTTAACAAAACTAACATTGATTTTACCTCAATCATGTTCCGTTTCGTACCTTTTTACCCTCTTTTGCCTATTTATTTGTCCCTCTATTTACTTGTTTTTAGATTCATTCGTCTGGATATATCAACATAGTAACATTTTTCCCCCTTATTGCCTATCGTTTGTCTTTTTTTTTATGTTTCTTTTTGCTTCTTCGATTCAGTCCTTTTCAAATTATGTAGTTTTTAAAAGTTTTGTTAATGTTTTATAACGTACATTAGTATTTAGTAGCTAAAAATTATAAATTTGAAAGAAATAAAATATATAACCATTGATTAAAATTCCAGTATATTTTCGAAATCTTCTTACCAAATTTATACAATTCTTAGCGCAAAGATATTCATTTCTAAAAGATTTAAGTTCTAATTCCATATGTTATTGGAGTGACTATGTCGACAAATATAACATTAATATTGTAAATAAAATAGAACAGAAAAATTGTGGAATAATAGAAAAAATGTATAAGAAAAGACACAAGGTAGAGATGATAAAATATAATGAAACAAAAAAAAAATAGTTGACATGGTGCAAAGTCGAAGGGATTATATAAACAAACTATTTCAATGAATATGTCGACACACAAAAAAGATATAGAAAACAATATCATTAAAATAGTACAATAAAAAATGTGATTACTTTTTTTCGTGAAGCAATGAATCAAATAATGGTAGCAATATACAATAGCGAAATAATATAAATTTTGAAAATAATGAAATTGAGAAGATAATGTATTAATATGCTGAAGTACTGATCCCACTAAACAAGTGATCTAAACGACATGCTTTGTCAAAATATTAACACTATTGTACAGGCGATGAATCTGATACGTTATATCGAAGTGTCGACACCATTCTATAAATCATCGAGATGATATATATTGTGAAAGTAATGACGGTAAAGACGATCGAAATTGTATAGTTATTCAAAGTAAAAGTAACTTGAAAACACGATTAAAATATATCGTTTTAAAATGACAAATAAATTTAAGTATTGTGATAAATTTGAGCTTCTGAATGGACTAGTCTTTTACGGATACCATTATATAAAAAAACGTTCTTTGTGATACGCCCATATAAAGAATAATATTCTTTAACCTCAGTGGTTATGTAGATAAATATCATACATACTTTACGTATATATATATAATAGCAATGACTTAGAGTTTTACACGAAGATTTCTATTTTTGCATTCGACTAAAGTCGGAATTGAAAAGTCGTGCAATTATTGTTTTTAAATTCTAGTTACACTTTCCGATTTAGAAAATAAAATACCGAAGTTCTTTTGAAATGAGTGCTATTGAAAAAAGTCGGCTGATCTAAATTGAAAATTATTTATTTGAATGAAAATGAATAGAAAAAGTAAAAGAAAATTGATCAATAGCAATTAAATAGTAGATTGTAGCGATAATAGCATAAGCCCATAGCGCTGTAAATTGACACCCGAGGCGAATTCGATTTGCAAATACTTTCGTGGCGTAGGTATGTAATCTGCTGATTTTTGGCCAGCAAGGCCAAGATTAGCCTGTTACCGAGCGAGTCGCGGTCGGGAAAATATTACTTTCGTGTCGCTGGGCAAGAAAGTTATATCAGGAGCGCTCTGTGTTATCCAAAACACTTGTATCAGAATTGTTTGAACCGGAATGAACGTATTACTCAGCCTTTCGTGAATGTCCAATATGCGATCGAAAAGCTGGATGATAGCTTAATGATTGCGGCACGAGCTGCGGTGGCTATTAATTAAGCGCGGTATACAAACAGCGGGAAAGGGCTTCGAGAGAGGCGTGTTATAATGAGATCTCAGCAGGGTGCAGATTAATTTCATGGCAATCTCAAGTATGCGTCACATTACAAAGCTACTAATTATTTTGTCTAGATTGGTATCAATGTTACTGGTAAAAGCCACACCACGCAAACACTTGGCGAAGCGTGAAAAGGGTCTGGCGGTACACGAATATGCGTGTGCCAGAGGAGCTAGGTAGCATAATATTCGACGATCATTCGGCGTTGAGAAAGAAGCAGACCTGTAGAAATGACGGAAAAAACTTGAAAGCGAAAGAGAGGCGATAGCGACGGTTCGTTATATTTACGAGAGATCTCGGGTTCCGACGGAGGCTTCGCGACGAATAGAAAAGAACCGAGTGCAGGATCGCTTCGAGCGGCAAGCTAAGCGCGACAGTTAACGCGACGCAGGTAACGAGGGGCCAGGCGATCAGATGGAAGCAGATAGGCGAACGAAGAGCTTTGCGGCGCGCGTGCCGCCACGTGCAGTGGCCGAGGTCGCGCGCGACCAGTGCGCGACGCAGCTCGACCAGGCTGACTTTGTGTTCGCGCGGAGCGCCTGCCCCGGGAGACCGAGGCCTGCACCTGCAGCGCTGCCCACCGCAAAGCTTTTCCGCTGCTCAAATAATTGCCACTTACAGCCCATTTTATCGTCAAGCTGCGGCTCGACAGGAGCGCATATGTAAAAACATATGTTACGCTTGAGCCAGCTCGTGACGCGTTTATCACCTATGCCTGCACCGCCGCTTCGCTCCCCCTTGCCTCGCTAAATTTTCCTAGCCCGAGCTGCGCGCGAGCCCTTTCTCCCCCGCACCGGCTACAAAATCCAACCAAATTACTCGTTATTCACTGTTCTTTTCTGACACGCCACACGTACAAACCCACCGCCGAGTCGATCATTAGGCAACCAGTTTCAACGCCAATTTCAGTATTTACTATCCTTGCCGTTCTATTCCAGCAACCACCCGTGCACTGACATTTTTCAACTGCAACCTGTATGGTCGTTAAATTCAACCCTGACTGCCGATGATCTGCTTTATTCGCTACAACGTTAAAGGTATTGGGCCTTCATACGTGACATACTGTCTTGATTCTCTTGTAGTTTTCTTTAATGATAAATTTTGTAATAATGGAAAGAAGAAAAATAGAGAGAAATGGAAATCCACTTAATTTTAATTATATTCAGCATCGTTTCGTCAGCAGATTTGCTGACCTCTTCAGGCTGATTTCTCTCGTAGTCAAATTATTATAGGCTAAAACGAACAGCTTACAATGCAGTAACAAATCAAGTATTTCAACGTATATATATATATATATTCTTCATCTATCATCCCTTCCTTGTAGATCTTAATAAAGGCTTATAAATATGACTAAGATATTGTATATCCTCTTTTCTATTTAAAGTGTTTTTATGTAAGCCGATGTGCAACATTTCGGATATTCTGCGTTTCTTGTAATTCTTTTCATAATCCAATATCTTAGCTTTTTTCCAGTTAAATTCGTGTGAGAGAGTTCTTCTATGCTCGCTATTCCAAATAATTGCAAAATCTTTAAAAAATGTTCTTCTGTGTTAAAAAAACATGACATTACTCCAATATCTTTATTACAAAAACCATTACAAGAGTTCATACGTTTAGGAAAAGACAAATCTGATTTATTAGACAATACTGGTATTGTCTATAGTTTTAACTGCAAATAATGTTCAGCTGTCTACATAGGTGAAAGTAAGCGATCGTTAAAAATTAGATTAAATGAACACAAAAAAAAACATTGACTCAGATACAGTAGTAGCTACACATAGGAGAAGTCTCTCACACGAATTTGAATAGAAAAGAGGATATACAATATCTTAGTCATATCTATAAAAGCCTTTATTAAGATCGATGAGAAGGGGTTAATAGATAATAGATGAAGAATATATATGTGTTGAAATACTTAATTTCTTACTGTATTGTAACGTGACTGGCTACGAGCTGTTCGTTTTAGCCTATAATAATTTGACTATGAGAGAAATCAGGTACACACATATATATAATTTACCTTTAAAATTACATTTGCAACTTTATTGTTAATAATTTGCTGTTTTTCTGTTAATAAAGCCTGAAGAGGTCAGCAAATGTGCTGACGAAAGGTTGCTGAGTATTGGGCCTTCGTTGTTCGTCGAGCACGCGGCTACTAAATTGTCTTTCGACGGATAGCTCCAAGGGGGACAAGTATCTACTTTTAACAGTTTGAATAGCTGATTGAAAAGCAGACGTCGAGAGCTTTAACATGCCGTTGACGTACTTTTCCGCGCGAACATATCGATCAGCATCGACGACGACGGCTTTGAAGGTTGTCGCTACTTTTCTCTTCGTCGGCAGTCTGCAATAAATGCATCGTGTGAGTATGAATCGTTATCTCGATCGTTGACTGTTTGCCATACGAGAATGTTTGTATCGCCTACAAGTTCAGTGTGTACAAGATTAACAGAATAAGTGACCGGAGGAGAAAAAGTTGCGGAAACTCGTGCATATAGAAATAATCTATTATTAGCAGCTGCAGGCGGAGTATCGGATATGCCACATTGAAAGAACATATGCGGATATAGGCGTGCAAGTGGAATTGTAATGACGCGGTGCAAAGTCACGCAATCATTGCGCCCAGAGGCGTGTAAATCGAGGCGCACGCTTGCTATTAGTCTGCTTATTGTCGACGTAAAAGCCACCGAATGTCGCAAGCCAAAGTGTCATTTCCCTTCCGAAACTGCTCGTGTACTTTTTCACTTTCCGAACGTCAGCGTCCTTTCCGCTGAAACATTTCAACCTATCGATCCAGTGCGAGATGAGTTGTATATTATGCAACGTCGCGCAAACTCTCGATAGAATTTTCTTCAACGACGTTCTCGAAAGATGCAGTCTTTTTCTTGCTTTTTCATTGTCAAGCTTAGCTGGACGTTTGCATTCGTAAATAGCAACAATCCATGACATTGCAGATATTTGGAAGGAAGCATAGGCGTAGCGCGCCGTACCCGTTCGAATATAACAAAAGAGGGATAGTTACGTGCGCATTCGGCAGTAGCGAACTAGAGATAGAATAGTTCCTTCTTTTACTCGTATGAAAAGCGTACACTGGATACGAATTTCTCTCAGGAAGCTCTTTCGTCGAAACAGCACGTGTCGACAGTATGATATCTCGATTAATCTCGGTAGAGACAGGTCAATTATGCAGATTCCGTGGTTCGGCAAGCAAAGTGGCGAAGTATAAAGTGACTCCGAAGACTCGTGGCCACGCCTAAGCGATCGATCAGCATTTTTTCTCGCGCGGCGCGAGCGAGAAAAAAATGCACGTGTGAGGTGACGATGAAAAAAATTAACATACTGGATTTTTTACGCGTCGCCCCGCCGACAGCTTGCGGCTTGTCAAAACTATCGGAAAGTCATCGAAATGACATTAGTCGTCGTCGTCGGTGGCGGTGGCGGTGGCGGTGGCGGTGGCGGCAGCGGCGGCACGCAGCCCTTTTCTTTTTGTTATTATTCCGGGCCGCGCTGATCGATGCGATATAGCATGGCTGCATGATACAGCTCGGCCATTGGCGCCCGAGGCGAGCATGTGTCGCCGTTGTTTCGAGGGCGGCAATAATGCTCGTTACGCTTATCGCGATGCTCATTACTCGTCGGTCGGGCGTCCGCGGCGACTGATTGGGCGCGCGCGCGCGAAGCTGCAGGCAGGCCGGCTACTGGACGGCGAGCTTCGAGAAGAAGCGCGGCGAGCGCCGATGAATAACGAAGGCGCGTATCGAAGCCAAGCGATCGCGGAGTCGGTGACATATGTGCGTGGCGACGCGTGACCGGCGGACCGGCCACTGGCGAGGCGCGTCCGCGCGCGTAATGGCCGGTCCGCGGGCTGCGGCGGAGCGTGAGTCAGCGCCGAGCGCGGCACCGAAAAAGACACGGGGCGAAGGCGGGAGGAGAGCCGCCGCCGAGGCCTGGCTTGTTCGCTGATGGATTCGGCGCGAGAGCAGACGGGGCGACATGTCGATTGCCGGCGTCGAGGGCGCTACACATCTATCCACTCGAGGACAGACACGCTTTTCTTATTTGCGCCGCCGCGGCCCCGGCGCGCAGCTGCCGCGCTCCTCGTCGCGGGGGCTGCTGCCACCGCTCCGGCGCCGCGATGCGGTTCGCCGCGGCTGCTGCTCGCTGCATTATTCAGCGCCGGCGCCCCGTCCTCCCCGCCGCGCTCGTTTGTCCGCGGCGAGCGCGCTCGGTCCCCGGTACGCGACGGATGCCCCGCGGAGCCGGTCCCCGGGAGAGACGTTCGCGACTCGGCCGGGTCGTCGCGCGCGGCGGCGCCCGCGGCGGCGCCGGAGCGGAAAACGAGGCGCGCGCGCGCGCGCGCTAGAGACTCCTCGTTATCGGGCATGCAGTATGCATCGCGCGCCGCTGCAGTTGGACGCGTAATGGCAGGCTTGGCACGCGAGGCCGCGGTTGCGACTCCGCGCTGGGCAGCGAGCGCCGCGCCAGCACCCTCTAAGCTCGCGTGCACGGCCGCGACAACGTTGACTTTCGCGCAGCCGTGGCTCGGCGCAAAGCGCCGCTCGTCCAGCCGCGCATTATCGTATAGCCGGCGAGGTGGACGGCGAGTCGCGTGTGCGCGTTATATGCCCCCGAGTCTATCACGAAACCGAGTGGACGCGGCCTCAACATGGCGCTTGATTAGCGGTTGGCCGTTTATCGACGTACCTTTCCGCTGGCGCTCGTGCTCGCGCCGACGTGTCGCCGTAGGTGGACGCGCGCCGATCGGGACGGGCCGATCGGCTTCGGGCAGAGTGCGCCACGCGCTGACCGCGGCCCCGCGATTGTCGGTTGCAGATGTCGGCCTGGATAGTCGCCCGCGGCTGCTGCGAACGCTGACGCGCTGCGACGACCCGAGAGAGCGAGCGCGCCAACATGGAAGAGAACGGCAGAGGCGAGAGCTTGTGCAAGGTCTGCGGCGACAAAGCCTCCGGCAAGCACTACGGCGTGGCCAGCTGCGACGGCTGCCGCGGCTTTTTCAAACGGTCCATCCGGAGGTACGCCAGGTAATCGTGCGCGCCCCTGCCGAGTGGCGTCCCCGAGCGCAGTCTGTCCGTCTGATCGTTTGCCGCTGCACTGTTTAGGAACCTGGACTACGTTTGCAAGGAGAGCGGCCAGTGCGTGGTGGACGTGTCGAGGCGGAATCAGTGCCAAGCCTGCCGGTTCACCAAGTGCTTGCAAATGAACATGAAGAGAGAAGGTAAATGTGAGCCGCGGGCGCGGACGACGGACGACGAGGCGTAAGTGGAGATGGCTGTGTTGACAAATCTCTGGCACAACATTATGAATAGAAAGCCGAAGTGGAAAAGAGCAAACAGTCGATGAAAATTAGAGAGAGAGGGAGAGGGGAGAGAGGCGAGAGCGAGAGCGCGCCCGCGGGAATGAAATCGGAGAATCGCGTGGACGACGACACCCCTATTTATCTTTTCGCCGGGGCGCTTAGCGCGGGCTGCGTGTCAGAGGCAGCTCTCGCTCTCGTCGGCTCTCGTCGGCTCTCGGTAAACAAGCGTGGACCGCGCGCGCGGAAAGAGAGAGTGCTCGGCGACGAGGGGTCGGCCCGAGCAAACACTTGATTGCATCGAGATATCAATTAGCGCGGCCGCTGCCGCCCTCGAGTGGCGCGCGCGCGCGCCATTAGCGAGATTCCGGGCGAGCGGCGCGGACAAAGGGCTAACCGTCGGCGCATTGCAGCGGTGCAGCACGAGCGCGCGCCGCGCAGCAGCGGCAGCTCCATGGCGGCGATGGCGGTGGCCGCGAGGAAGCCGCCCGCGGCCGCGGGCCTCTACCCCCACGGCCCGCACGGCCCGCACGGCCCGCACGGCCCGCACGGCCCGCACGGCCAGCACGGCCACGTCTACCACGCCAGAGCGGCCGGGGCGGCCGGGGCGGCCGGCGCCGCTGCGCCCTACCACCCGCTGCTCTACCCGGCCTTCTTCTCCTTCAAGCCCGTCGTGCCGGCCTTCCCCGCCGCCAGCCACGGTCAGTCCGACGGCCGGCTGCGACGCCCCCGCCCCCCTCTGCCCGCCCACTAACCGACGGCGCCCTGTTCGCAGACTGCACGGGCGACCTGCTGCGCCTGACCACGGCCTCGCACTTGCTGCCCGGCAGAGTGGCGCCCGCTGCCGCGGCCGCCGCCGCAGCCGCCGCGGCCGCCGCCGCCACCGCCCGTGACGCGCTGTCCACCTCGGCCGGCAAGGAGGACGAGGTGACGAGCTCCGAGGAGGCCGCGGCCATCGAGCGCGCGCCCTCCAAGAAAGGTTGGCTCCCGCCCTTGCACTCGCACGCCTCCCCCGCGGCGAGCCGCGCGCTAACCGCCTCGCCCGACTGCGCAGACGAGCAGGCCTCGAGCCGGCTGCTGACGCCCCTGATCTGCAGCTCCCTGGGCGACGCGCCGAGCGCCAGCTTCTCGCTGCTGCCCGCGGAGAACGTGTACGAGTTCGCGGCCAAGCTGCTGTTCCTGGCGGTCAAGTGGCCCCGCAGCATCTCCTCCTTCCTCCAGGTAGCGCCGCTCGGCCCGACGCCCGACGCCCGACGCCCCGACGCCCCGACGCCCCGACGCCCGTCTAACGCCTCTCTGTGGCAGCTGTCGTATCGCGACCAGGCCATACTGCTGGAGGAGTCCTGGTGCGAGCTGTTCGTGCTGACGGCCGCCCAGTGGAACTTCCCCGTGGAGGAGTCGCAGCTGCTGCCGCACGCCGTATCGCCCGACAAGCGCCAGATCCTCAGCGACGAGGCCAGACGACTGCGCGAGCTGCTGGCCAGGTGCGCCATTTTGCGCATCGACCACTCCGAGTACGCTTGCCTCAAGGCCATCGTGCTCTTCAAAGGAGGTAACGCCCGACCTTCCAGCCCACGCTACAACCACATTCTCGCGTTAGTTGGCTTTTGCATTTGACCGAGAGCGTTGTACAATGGAGTTGTCGGTAAATCATAGGCAGTGCTGTTCGCAACGCGAGTGGGGCTGTCGAGTCGGCGGGCAGCGCGGGACCGGACAGCACGGGGCCGGGCAGCACGGGGCCGGGCAGCACGGGGCCGGGCAGCACGGGGCCGGGCAGCACGGGGCCGGGCAGCACGGGGCCGGGCAGCTAGGCTGCGGGCAGCACAGCGGACCCAACTTGTACCATTTGTCGCTCTGAAACACAACGGCCAGAGCTCGCGATCGTTTTGCTCGACGCGCTCGACGCGCTCGACGCGCTTACGCCTTGAAGGACGAATTGACGCCCTGCCACGGGCACCAGTCTGTCCGCTCTGACGATCCTCTTGTCCGCGGTTAGCAGCGACTCGTCCACGGAGCAGTACGTTATCAAGGGCTTCGGGTCGTTCTTCTCGCGCGGCTCCTGGCACCTCCTCGGACGAGCCTCCGCCACGCATCTCTGCACCCGACCAGCTTCTTTCGCTGGACAGGCATCGTATTTCGACGGCGATTTCCTGCCCAAAGCAATTATCGGCTTTCTTCCTCTAACCTCTATCGTCAATCGCGAGCTCCGATCTCGCGAATCCTTCGTCTGCTTATGCGCGCTGCGCTAAATTTACGACGGTCCGACTTACAGAGCATCCATTCGCTCCAGCAAACACACCATTCTCCCGAGCTCGTGGCCGGGGCTAGCAACTTCGTTCGAAAATCCCCAGTTGCCGATAGCCTCGGCTACTCCGGTACCGTCACCGCGTGAATATTCCAGCGTGCAAGGAACACACGAAGGCATTTTCGATTTTTTTTTTCTTTTACTTGACAATTTTTCGCTTTTATCGGACGACCAGTTGTAATTTTTTTTTAGCTGTTCAACGTCACTTCAAATTTTCATTGTTTTGTCCGGCCTGCCGATGACGGCTGCTCACTTCAGAATATCGATCCGAAAGCATTCCTTACGTTTGTTACTCGATCAGCGCGATAGGCGACTGCACAAGACTCTCAACAATTTTAATTCGTACACACGACGAGTGAAATGCCATTATGCTTCATTTTTTCCGTATTCTTATAAATTTGTAAAATGAAATTTCGCATTTCGCGATGACGGAAGGTATGTATGGTTAACGAGGCATTCATAAATGTGAAAACTCCATTCCGCTACAATCGCCTATCGTGGCCGCAAGCTCGCGACTGATTGATCGAAGTAAATTTGAAAGTTGGTCAACCATCTGTGAAATTTGATCTTAAAATTGTAACTGAAAGAAAAGAAAAAAATGTTTGTTTGAGTCGCGCGGGCAGCCGATTTCAGAGTTGAGCTGAAATGCCGTGAGTAATTGTTTGATCGCGAGTACGTTTGAACGTACGAGCGGAGGTGAATAGGGCTGGAAAAAATGCAAGGATCAGAGCGGAAAGAAAGTAAAATGGAACAAACGTGGTTACAGAGTGCCGAGGGCTGTGCGAGCCGGCGCGAGTGACGGCGCTGCAGGAGCAGACGGTGTCGGTGCTGTCGGATCGGGGTGCCGGTCGCATAGGTCACCTGCTGCTGCTGTTACCACCGGCGCGCGCTCTCTGCCGCAGGACTCTGCACGAGCTGCTGTTCAAGCCGACCGTCGGGGACGTGGCCGTGGAAAGGCTGCTCGACGACATGATCAATGCCATCAGGCCTCATTGACTAGCAGCCCCGTGCCCGCGCGTCACCTACTACCCGGCCTAATTCCTCTTTGCTCTTTCTTTGTACGCACGCTCTCCGAGCGTCAATGGGCCAGCCGCCAAGTTTGAAATGCAAACTAGGAAGAGAGATAGAGAGGGAGGCGGTTGGAAGCGCACAACTGACAAAGTACGCGCCTTGTAAATATTGACGTCTCTGATGTGGTGCAGCTGTGGATTGCCAATAGACGCCGTCTATGAACCAATTGTTTTCTGCGAATATTGCTGTGATTTTTCTTGTACAGTGGTCTTAGTTTGTACACGACCGGTCGCGCCCACAGATTCGGCATGGGTTTTTCATATTTTGATGTATTTATTAGTAACTCTTACGTATAAATATGATTAATAAACGGAAGAGGGACGGGCATGTGTTTGTAAATGAAAGTACTGCAATGTATTAACTAGAATAATTTATTTTTTCGTCACGGTAGAAAAAGGAGAATGTATCTTAACACACGGACTGCAGTGTATTCATATATATATACATACATTTACATATACATATACAATTACAAACAATCCTCAATCGAATGTTGTACACAAAATTTTAAAAAATAATTTGCTTTTCACACTAGTCATTCGCGCGTTTGTTTCTTTAAATTGATTTCAGTTCGGCTATGATTTCTGTTGTATTGAGGTATGCGTGTTCGAGCGATTTCTATCTCGTAGCTTGTCTTCGCAGATACATTGTTATATGAAAATGAGCAATATTGTTGCGGACAAATACAATACGGGCTTTCGATGTATCGGTTCCGAGCGCTGCCCCGCCGTCAGTGGCAGCCAGGCGCGGATGAGGGAGAAAGTCAGATGGTTGGAACAGGAAAAGGAAGAAGGCTGAAGTTTAGAGGGTGGGACTAACGGCTTTACAATCGTGTTCTCTCTCGACACATTCAATTCGGATTTGCGCAACATCGAAACAGAAAGTGTGTCGAAGAATTTTGAAAATTTGCCGAGCTCTTGTGATACTGATGACAAAACAGTTGTGAAAAGAATGACGAAAAAATTGCGAAATATCTAACTTATCATCTCACAAACAAAACTTGGAGCAAAACTGCTTTGAAAGCGCAGCTCTCATGATTTTCGTTCGTTCTTTTCGCTTTCGATAATCTCCTTCTTCCTCCTCGTCTTCTAATCTTGCGATCATAAATTCTCGTAGCATTCTGCGTCGCGGCTTCATATCTCCTTTCTGGCTCGCGCGCTCTCTCCCCCCCCCCCCTCTCTCTCTCTCTCTCTCCCTTTAATCAACATACGTTTAGCATTTATCTCGATTACCCGTTTGTTTTATTACCTGCATTTTTTTTTCTTTAACCCGTTTTAATTTTTCATTTTTTTGTTACGCCATTTAAACGCACACACATGTACGTAACCAACAAGTTTTCAAGCTCTCTGCGGTTCGCATTTTCATGTGCTTACATCAACTTTCCTTAACCAACGACGAATGAATTCCCTCTCAAGAAGAATTAATTACATGCAATCATTCTTTTTTTTTTAAGACTGGATTACAAAAAAAAACTTCTTTTCGATCAATTGACACTTCTCCTTATTATTTCTTTATCCGTAATTTTTATAGCAATGATTTTGACGCGTTTACATTCCAATAAATTTTTATATATATAATACACCGAAGATAATTTTTTTCGCGGACGCCAACTTTTCCATCGAAAGAATCGTCGAAGAACATTTTAGTGAGGAATTGATCTTCGCTTTGCTGAATATACGTTCCGTGCTCGATTCATGCGTCGTCGCTCTTACGCAATGAAGCATTTCATTGACGCGCAGCGTCTTCCAAAGCGCATTATGTCGTCGGTTTCCTTCATAATATGACATTCGACAAATAATTTTGAGATACCAGCTAATCCAAAAGAGAAATTGTGGTCTGTGGTAGATCGACGACACAAGGAATCGAGTTGAAATTTTGACGGCTTATCGTTTGCTGATTCTGATATAAAGTAGCAGGGCTTGCAAACGCAATTCGACGCTAAATCATTGTTCAAGGCGAAAAGTATTTCCAGTCATATTGTTTTCTTTACATCGCTAGCGCATTCACATTTGACGTTGAAATTGAAGTGTCGAAATAAGATTCACCGAGGTTCCTTTGCAAGTGTTGTCAATTGTAAAGTATGTCGAGGAAAACAATAATAAAACGGCGTTGACAAAGGTATGTTTTTCAATGATTTATTTCGGTCGATTTATCGTCGTCACAGACGTTACCGTGTATCGCTCTATCAAACAATCAAACAATCAAACCATCAGGTCGACATTAGCCAATAATTCACTCTCGCATCCTCAATCGCACATTCATTTACAATAGTTGATCTATTTGAGCGGTCCAACTGAATCTGAACAATGGAGAAGAAATGTGAAAACGATGCTCGGGTTCACTGTTATTTCGCAAGAGAACACTCGTCGCATCGGTCTCGTCATTCGCGGCTTTCGGGTGGTTTCCTCTGTATTTGTATTGCATAAAAGTGTTGATTGTGTTAACGACCTATTGACCGACGTATAAATATTCATGCGCGCGCGCACACACACGCACACATACAGGCACACGCGCGCGCGCACACGCGGACAGACACCAAGTCATTGTTTACTATTAATGTACAAAGGGCTCGTACGCAAGCGCACGGGCGCATCTTTTAGTGACTCCAACAAATTCGCAGTTAGAAAAAAAAAACATTGAGAGCGGAAACTACTTGGCCATCAATCATTAAAATGCGTGGACAATATTCGAGTAACGAAGAAAAACATATGCGTAATCATAAGTATAAACACTATTGTTATTGTTTCATCATCAATAAAAAATCAACGTGAAGATAGCTAAAACAAAACAAGTCATTTAAGTAAAGCAAAGTATATTACTATTTTCACTATTAATGATAGTACCATAGCGTTACTATTGGTTTCATTTTTTATTCATTTCAAGTATGCAAAGCTCCGTGTCTATTGTAGTAACTATTGCACTTATGATTTGCTGTAACTGCAAGATAATCAACGGTGTATAGAGAAGAAAGACTGTCAATATTTCTTAATAATTAATATGCTTCTATAAAGGTACGTTTAATGCCTTTCTCGTTTTACTTATGCCTGATTCCCAGTTTATCACTCTGTTAAATCAAGTGCGCACTTCTTTCTCGCACACGCACACGCACACGCACACGCGCTCGCACACGCACGCACGCACATCCTTAACGATATCGTCTCACGCGCATTCCCTATACGCGCGGCTACTGTATCTACTTGTTATCCTTTCCGAGTTATAATCACGAGAAAATATATGGCGTTTTGTACAGTTTTCGCTCGTTTGCCGCTTAAGTTTATGACAATCTATGTATACTTTGCAGACAACAGTACTGGCGATGTACATGCGATTTCAGTGATGTCGTTTCGCGATATTATTTTTTGATTGTTGAATGAAAAAGCGCGCTAACCCGTTCGCATCCCACACGCGAGATCGATAAAACTCTGATATCAGAAAAATATTAAACTTTGTGGTTTCTACAAGGTTTCGTCTTGCATTCGGACATACTGCTATTTTGCTTTTGCATCGACCGAGCATCGGGCAATTCCTCACGTTATCTCTCTGTTACTAAATTTTAAAACCAAGTACTAGTCGGAGCTGTTCCTCCAGAAAGCTGGCCAAACGTTGCGAACTACAAGATACATGAAAGCAAGTTCAAGTTAGCTTCGGGTCTCTAACAATGCTTTTGCTAGGATATGAAAGATGTGCCCTTGAAATCGATCGTACGGGTCCGAAAATTGGCGAAGCGTAATTTCGATAGCGAAAAATGACTTGCGCGCTCGTGCGAGCGCCTCTCTGAAGGATAATTTTGCATCTGGAGGAAAGCTGCCGACTACTTTTCAATTGTCTTAATGTCTATTTACGTTATTTCCTATCTTTTCTTGTACTTAATGATTATCCATATATGTAATATGTACTTTAATAAATTCCCAAACATTATCTACTAAAAAAACACCATATAATTTTTTTTAAATTTCTCTGAAAATTTTTTTTTTTTATTTTGTAAGACGTACGCGTATTCTTGATTAAATTTGAATAAAAGAACTACACCGAATCAGCATTGAATCGGAGAAAGAAAGAGAAGTTTTTGCATAAATTTCGAATGCTACAGCAGTGAGAATGTCAAAGGACAGAATTGGTTCAAAAAGGCTTACTGCCATTGGAGCACAGGTACCACTTTCTATCTCTTTTTTTCTCGCTAATCAAGCCCTAAAAGTTTATCATCGCCATGTGCGTTTTTGGCCTATCGACAATGTGATTTGTTGATTCGGAGAGAATTTTTTAATAATTAAGTGTATAGTTGGAAAATTTCGCTCCGCAGAGTCACGAAGAGGGGGTCAGGGGGTAACACAGGTGGCTGTCCGGACAATAACTAGCTGTGATTGTAACGTTGAGAGGGGAAAACATGAAAAGATCGAGAATAGCTGTAAATGCGTGTGTGCAGGGAAAATTAACAGTGTGTTGTCGAGGTGTATACGTGAACTCTCGAAGTAGTAAATCAGCAATCATCATCGAAGACAAAAAAACTATCGATAAGTGGCACATTGGAGCGCCAGAAATATTACTAATAATGGGTAAGATTATATAGTAGACAAGATTTTTCGTTACGATTATAAAACATATCAACTAAAAGTAAATGAAGAAATTATTGTGAAAACAAAGAAAAAATTATTATAATTGTGAGACTGGTCGAGTGACTTTCCGTGTTAAGTTTTCACTGAATCAGCTAAAAAATTCTAGACGAGTCTCGAGGAGAAATAAGTAAAAATTATAAACAATTATAATAAGCAAGTGTGAAGCAAATAATGCAGATGCGACAGAGGTTGTCTCTGTCGCCAAATGCGCATATTCCAGTTAGAGGAAGAGAAAAAAAAACAATAGATTCTAAAGCATCAATTAATACAAGTATGAATAAACGATTAAATGATGGATCGATGTCGTATCGACCGCGGCTATCGAATATTAAATGGCTATAACCATCCTTTCAATGTGCATGCAATTATGTGTTTCATAAGCGCACGTTTCCTTTCTTTTTTCATTGTATATAAGTATATAATATATATTAAGTGTGATAATCGGCGAAAGAAGGCCCGCCAGAGTGGCCAAGTCTTCTTTGGTTTTTTCACATATATCTTTCTTTTGTTCTTCATCATTACTTTGCTTGCTTATAAACAGATACGTAATCGAGTGTGTTAGTTTTCTGCAATGTGTAGCGTAGCTGTTTTTTAGTCACTGAGAAAGCTTTGACTTTGATCTGATCTGCAGCAGTTGAATTTCAATTGAGCTTGCTCGATTTCTCCAAGTTCACCGTTTAGCATTCATTTTCTCGACGACAGTTCTTTGTACTTTGCCTTGTTTGCTTATCATTTTTTGTTCCTTTTTTTGAAGTCTTCTACTACTCGTGCACGTGGAACTTTCTTCTTTATTCTGTCGGAACACAAGAAGGGAATCCATAGAACACAACGACCAATCCTGCTATCCTGCTGAGCTACCGAGCTACCAGCCCTCGATTTCCCTAATCAAGCTTGTCTTTTTCTTTTAGCGGGAGAAGTGGCGATGATCGTTCACGCACGAGACTTTGCAAATTTTGGGTTTTAGTATTAATGACGTTCTCTCTACCGCTGTCTCTTTCTCTGCCAATTTCCTTCCTTCTAATCGTATAGGCATGGCCAGAAAACAAATGAAATTTGCGTGGTCCTCGCGACTGTCCAGCACGCCGTCGCAGACCGCTTGCTCACTGGCAGTGTCGCTCGCCGTGAGGCTCAAGCTTATGCTGGTCGCAACCCACTTTGGAACTCACGGAACAGGAAACTTGCATTCGGCATTTCACTGATCCTGTCCTCTGATTGTGTTTCACTCTCGCATCCATTCCAAACATTGACTGGATAACGCACATCCGATTCAGAGATTTATTTTATTGTATGCTTCCCGTTCCGTTGCATCATATTCACCATTGCTATTAACTTCAACTATTTAAATGCCTGCTTGTACATGTAAGTATATCAATATATATAAATATTTACAAAAGTGGTTGTTTGTAGTAAAGAATAAAGTTATTACATACACGCGATTTTCTTTAATGCCCATTCGTCGGCAACAGTTTGATATAGATAATATATTAAATATATATGCTAAAACGCGCGTCTTTGATATCTGTTTATCAACTTGAATTTCACGAATGCTCGCATAAGTTCAAATATATAAATCATTACTCTTGCAAATGAAGCTGTCGATGGGCATTCACGAAATTCAAGCCAATTAACGCAACATTAGACCTTCTTTCGTCACTCATTGCTTCATTCATTTGCATGCTTAATATATTATCTGTTTACCGATTATATCACTCGAACCGTATCTCCTTCTCTCACGTAATAACAATGCCCAACTGTATGCTTATAAGGCCCTCGATGCCACTCAAAGTTCGTCGCGATTAATCGCCGTTCGATTTCAATGACAACAACTGCGAGTACACGTCGTCGTTCATTCGTTTGACAGCTTCAAGAAAAGCATCTTCGATTTAACATGCGTGAGTAATAATTAAAAGGGCTTGGCGAAGAAGGTGAACAGGTTTGTTGGAAATCGATCGACGATTCACTCGATAACGACTCGAGCGACCGATTAGCTATTTATAATACTCATCTACTACCCTGATCGTAGCGCGTCATCACACATTGCCGCATTTCTCCTCTAAAAAGAAGAAAATCACTAACACTAAAGCCCAAAATATAAAAAAACTAATATAAAAAATTGATATTTAACTCTCGACTATTCCTATCACTAGATTTTCTTAAAATTAGCAACCATTGTTTATAATAACTGACGCATAATCCGTAAAGCGAAAAAATTGTTTGAAAAGCCAAGTTTCGTTTGGATTTCGCGTTGAATGCCAACAATCGTTCGCCTGGTTATCTTTTCCGTTATGATCGTTACGTTTCTACAGATTTCGCGGCAGGATTATGTAGACTCTGTCGTCTGTCTTGCGATGATTGCTACGATTTTATGTAAGAGTATCAATTTATGTAGTGCTTCGCGTAAAGTACTGAAGTGCCACTGGTTGTTTACGAGATGCCGGATTTTGAACCTTGCGTTCAGTATATGAGCAGCTTCCGGCTGACTTGTTTAATTTCTTTCATGTTCGAATAGCGAATCGCGTAGCTGTTACGCGTTAGACGCGTCGGTGCTCGTTCTATTCAGATCTGATTGATTCGTTCTTTACTATCGTTATTGCCAAATTTCTGCCAAATTTTTCTTTTTCGATATTTTGAGTTTCTGGGTTCTCTCGTTAGTACAATCAATTGTAAAAAGACCATTTGAATATAATGTTCTCTACGCTAAGACATTTACCCGACGTCACCCCACTCCAAAATAACTAATCGTTCCAAAATCTGCCCAAATATGTGAATATAATTATTCGATACTTTAAAATTTGCTTTATGTTTAGGAAAATTTTACGGAGCCATTGAGGCGACACGTTACCTGGAAAGTTTTAGATAGTTTTTCTCTTTCATTAATTTTCAAATAAACTAACACTTCAATGATTTAAAGGTTAATTTTGTACATTTGTTTCATAACGGTAAATCCCAGACCGCATAGATCTAATTTTTACAAATCTTAAAATCATTTATAACTTTAAAGACTCACTTTTTACGCCCTTTTTAAATCACTATATAAATAACTTTTTTCTTTTTATTTTAACGCATCGTAATCTAATAATCATTTGTTTTCTCTTTATTTGTACATTACTTCGAGCGTGCTTTTGGGATTTTTCGCGGCATTTAATTTTGCGACTCTTCTTTTTGACATTGGTTTTTGTTTTGTCGAAACTTATCTCTTTGAATAATTTTTATCCTCTTTAGACGTGGCTTCTTTTTTTATGCTTAAACCAATCGAAGCATTTCTCGAGGAAAAAGAAATCATCGAACGCGACGAACGAACGAGCACATATATCAAGCGTTCAATGCGCTGTTTCTTATTGATGTTCCGTAATCTAAACGAATCGAAACTTTATTTTCAGCGATCTTATTTTACGCAAGCCTGTTGTCAGAAGCTGACTTGAGACCGAACAGTTAAGAATACGAAATGGTCAAACGACTTTCATTTCATCATGAGTCTGGAAGCAGTTTTTAAAGCAGTTCTTAACTTTTCTTTTTCACTGGTAATTTTGATCAGCATATTTTTTTAATGAAAACAATAGAAATTTCACACGATAGATATTGTGCTTATCGGCTGTTTTCAATTTGGATGTTGAACGGACTCATTAAAAAATGATTTTTTTTTTATTGTTCATACGAAATTATGTTATGCGAGTTATGTTTTGAGCGCCGAATCATCGATTAGTTCATCGGTAAAATGTAGCGAGCTCGATAGCATTTAGAATTTTCTCCTTAATCCCTTGGTATTTTCGCTTATCAACGTTTTTAGTAATCTTTAAAACTTTTCAATTCATTTCAACTCTCACTTACGTATTTTATATTTCATTGGCTCGCCTTTCGATCTCGTCGTTTTCTATTTAATATTTACGCTCGATTAAAAAAACTGCAAGTAGAGATTGAAGACAAAAGCAGTCACACATTAAGTATATTTATGGATGAATATACGAATAAAATGAAAGCGAACAGGAAGAAAATGAAAAAAAAACATGCGTGGTGCTCGTCTGCAGCCTCTAGACCTGCATCGTCGAAATATATATTAATTATAATATACAATTTTTATATCCGTCTGAGAAAATGCCCTTTCTAATCGTCGGCGCTTCCTCGATTGCAGTTATGGCTAAAACTGCCTGACGAGCACCGATACCAGCGTCTTCAATCACAGTCACAAGTGCTCACTCATATTATACCTCTCGCATACTTATATACTATATTTACTATACTCATCTTTTCACGTAAAAAAATGCTCGCGCGTTCACTAGCACCCTATCATTACACACATTCTTACGAAAATTATCAAGCGCCCACTCACAATCCTCTAATATCGTTAAAATTCATTAAGTTATTAAAAAACATCTAACAAAAAATTGAAAAAAAGAAAGATTTCACTTAGATCCTTCCAACAATGTATCAAAAATAAACTTATACTCTTAACTCTTTGTTTCAATTTATGTACGCACACTCGTTCTCTCTCTCTCTCTCTCCCTCTCGCTCCAGCTTCCCATTACGACTTGATCATAACTTTTTTTCTTATTTATATATTACAATTTTGCAAAAGAGACAGTGTGAAACTAGTTAAATAAAAAGGCAACTATTGTACACCTTCTCAGTGTTTCAGCAATGAGTCTCTTGCTATTGTGGAAATTTCCAAATCCATTTGGAGTTCTTTCTCAATTTTCATACCAAATGTTTCTTTAGTCATGTTCAATGTTATATAGTTTCGAGTGATACTTGTACAGAGTACTGAATGTCGTCGAACATTGTGAGCGTTTCAATAACGCAGTATCAACGTCGCATACAATTGTATTTTCTAGTACTTAGCACTGATATACCGCTAGGTTCCTCGTCGGAAAGTCTTAGCTTCGGAAACAAGAGAAAAAGTTTATATACTCAATCAATGGGAATCGGATGTTCGATTCCGGTAGCACACGACTCAAGTCTTTCCAACGAGGATCCCCGCGGTGATGTGTGAGTCCAGTCGATCTCTGTCAAAACAAAGTTTTGGTATGTCGTTACCGAAAACAGTGAGGGTATTCGGTGCCGGTGTCCAAAACATGGAAGGCCGCCTCGGTACGAGCGTTGCCATCGCCGAGGATAAGCTTGAGCTCGGTGAGCAAATAGAGCTTATACTGAGCAGAGAGCGGCGCGCGACGAGGGCACTTCCGCGATTAAATTTCAGTAAGTATTTCGGTGTGGTTTTGTTAAACAATGTATCTTTAATGATCGTAAATAAGGTACAGTTCTTACAAAACTAAGTTTCATCGAGGTCTACGTTTTGATGCCCATTTTTATGATTCTTGTTTGAAATTCGAACGCTTGTATGGCGCCAACTTTAATCGGTAATCAATTACTCTTATCAATAAGTAATAATAACCTGCAACACTCGCACATTCACACATTGTTACATTCATGGTAAGGTTGAGATCGCCGACAAATTGTATAAAGTCAGCGAGTCAACTCGATATAAATCTACAGTCGAATCCATCTCCATCTCTATCTACCTATCTCTTTCTCTCTCTTTCTCTCTCTTTCTCTCTCTCTCTCTCTCTCTCTCTCGCTCTCTCTCTCTCGCTCTCTCTCTCTCTCGCTTTCTCTCTCTCTTTCTCTCAGTCAAGTCTCACTCTCGCTCGGCCGCGCGAGTCGCAGTCTCGAGGGCCGAGTGCGCACATCTATGCGGAAACTGGACTTTCTCGAACGTTCCGTGCTCTCGTTTAACTACTCGTTTACATTCGTTTACATCCACTTCCGCGATATCTCAGTCGAGTTTTATCGCAAGGAACTTCACTAATACGAAAAAAAACTGAAACCGCTTCTTTGGTATTACGGCGTGAAATATTTCGGCGCTGCCGAATAGTCTTCACGTCGTCGTCGCCGGAGCCTCGTCCTTCTGCTGGCCCTCTCTTCCCCGAAACTTGTTCTCGCGTGGCGAATATCACTTTATATAGCTATTCTTCCACGCTTCGTGATGATCGTCCTTCTGCGGCGTATATATGCGGAGTATTTTGGAAAAACGTGGCATGCGGTTGCTTGCTTTTTATTCTTGTTTTCTTCATTTTTATGCGCTTGTTTCCTCACGGTTGTTGATATCAAAACGAACCGAAGTGGTGCTCTTCAAATTTCACATCTTGAATTATCCTCTGGATTCGCATGAACATGTATCATTTACTTATTGAATGTGTGCTTAAACTGATGGTGGCGATTGGTTGGCAGCTTTTAAAATTGTAGTTTTCATTTTCTTTTCATTTTTGTATCTATCCGTCGACAACGGACTTTTCTTCAATCAATCTTCAATAAACAATAATCGGTCTTGCATGTCCGATTGATTGTGTATTGAGGTGGTGCATCCCGATTGAAATAATAATATTCATAATCTTTTTCTTTATCTTTCCACTTGTATTGTAGCAATAACAACGGTAATAGCACAGCACAGCATCCTATTAGTAGCAGCATTTTTGTAACAGATTTGTTTAATAAACGTAAAAAAGTTTTAACTGTAACTTAACGTTTTCTCTCTATAATAACTTTATAATATTAGGTAGACTTGTTTAATGTCAATGTGTCTCTATTTCTTTATCTATGCTTCATTAACTTTATTAAAAACTTTAACCGTAATGAATGAGGTAATAAGGTTGTGTGAATCTTCGCCCCTTTATCATCAGCATCATCATCATCAACATACATAAAACTCAGAAGTTGGCGAACATTGCTTTTTCTCATCATCTAGTCACCTCGGCCAGAACGCGCGCGCGTTTTCGGCGGGTGTGGGACGACGGATGATGCTTCTTCAATCGTAGCAGTTGAGTAAAATATGAACGCTTGAAAGTGGCTTGAATGTTCGCGCGTCAAACAATGGATTGCGCGTACAGTATATAGTCTATCTGTTACAGGTTGGCTGGTCGCCGGCCGGTGGATGTCGGGTCGCGGCAAGGGCGGCGCTGACCGCGGAGCTTACTGGCTCTGCTGCGGCTGCGGCTGCGGCTGCTGCTGTTGATGCTGCTGCTGCTGCTGTGGCTGCTGCTGTGGCTGCTGCTGTGACTGCTGTTGCGGCTGCTGCTGACCTTGGGACGGCTGAGACGAGGGCGACGAGTGGCTCGACTGCTGCTGCTGCTGCTGCTGCTGCTGCTGTTGTTGTTGTTGCTGCTGCTGCTGCTGTTGGGGCGTCGTGGAGCCGCCGGACTGAGAGGTGGCACTGCCGTCGCGCCGCGAGCGCGCCCCGGCCTCCTGGCTGGAGCCGCGGGGAGCGCGTCCGGCGCCTGGGCCTGCGAGGCCTCCGGAGCCGGGCGCCACGCCGGGGGCGCCGCCCGGCGGCACCACCATTGCGCGGATCCTGCGCTGGGCCGACTACGAGCACAAAGCACACGGTCGGTGTTACGGTCAGTGATGCGCTAAGGCGGCGCGAGCGCCCGCACCCTCGTAGTACTTACCTGCACGGAGAAGAACGGTCCGATGATGTGGACGGTGGTCTCTTCGTCGGCCGAGGGTGGAGTCGCCTGCTGCTCCGACAGCTTGATCACACTGCCAGTGACGCGCTGCAGCTCCCTCACGTTCTGGCCGCCCTTGCCGATTATCCGGCCGACCTGGGCCGACGGCACGAGGATCTCCACGGTGAGTCTGACGTCCTCGGTGCCCGACACGAAGCCTTCCTCGCGCATCTTCTCGAAGATCAAGTACTGAGCCTGCGACAACGTGCAATTGCAATTAGTCGTGTAAGCGGAGCTGTTTCAACGACGACACTCGAAATCAGAGGCTGTCGCTCGACGGAAAACCTGTTGGTTCTCGCTGTCGGCTGCAGCCAACGAAACGCTCGGTCGTCGGTTGTCGATGAAAAAATTGTGCTTGGGTTAAACGGAGCCTGATCTCACATGCGATTGGTGCGATAAGCACGGGACCCAAACTTTGCTCTTCCTGTATTTTCAAGCTGACGCCTGCATGCGGCGCCCGCCCAAATGTAACAGGTCGCTCGGGAGAGGGAGAGGGAGCGCCGCGCTTGCGTCTGTCTTTTCCAGAGCCGAGAACAGAGCCGGCGACTGGTCGATTAGCAAGCGCTAGCGAATGCTTAGGAAATACACGGTGGACAGTGCTCGCGACAGCGATGGAAAGAGGTCGCGAACGGTTAAGAACGGCTGACGGCGGTACCTTCCACTGAGACTCGGGTGAGCCGACGACGGTGACTTTTCTCTCGGTCTGCTGCTCGGCCGGCTTGTCCGACTCGAGGGGCGCGATCTTGACGCTGGCTCCGGAGAACCTGATAATGTTGCGGATGTGCGAGCCCTTGGTACCGATGATGGCCCCAACGCTGTTGTTGGGTATGTACAGGAAAGTCGTCTCCTGGGCGTCACTCGTCGATGCGCCCTGCTGCGCCGGCAAGTTGCCCTGGTAGGGATAGGGCGCGGGGCCGGCGCTGTAGAGGCCGCTCGGCCCACGACTGTTGTAGCCCATGCTCGCCGTCGACATCATGGCCATGGGGTGCAGTCCCGGGAACATCATGCTCTGCGGCTGCAAATCGAGTGGAGCGTGAGAAGCGCGAGGAGCGCGAGGAGCGCGGGCCGGGGAGGGCGCGGCGCGTCGTCGGCGCGTCGGTGGCGTGTTGGTGGCGGGCCGTGGACGGGCGCCCACGCGCGGGCGCCGTCGGCTCGGCGCCGCCAGACGTGGCTTTGCCTGCCGCGCACAGCCGGAAGCCGCGTGGGGCGGCAGCCGGCCAAACCAGCGGCAGGCCGCGAGTCGGCAATCCGAAGTGAGTACTTACAGCCATGGCCTGCAGGTCGTTCTCGTAGCTCTGGCGCAGCTTGTTGGAGATGAGCGCCTCGGCCTTGCTCATGTTTTCGATGGTGCCCTTGACGGTGATGATGCGCTCGAGGTTGAAGCTGTTGATGTCGTTGATGCTGCTGACGGTGATCTTGGTGTCGGTGTCCTGCATGATCCTCTTGATGGTGTTGCCGCCCTTGCCGATGATGCGACCGATGAGGTTGTTGTGCGCCAGGATCTTGAGGGTGATCTCGACGACGCCGGCCACGAGCATCTGCTGCTTCTGGCCGGCGCCGTTCTCGCCGGGCTGGCCGTCGGCGGTGCGCTGCTGCGGCTGCTCGCCGTTGTTCTCCGTCACGGCGGGGCTGCTGCTCTCGAGCACGGGCTTGCTGTTGTTGCAGGCCTCCTGGAACATGACCTCCAGGATCTTCCTGCAGGCGTTGGTGCAGTTCTCGGGGTTGCCGTAGATCGTGATGGCCTTCTCGAGGCTGCCCACGTTGTCCTTGCGGTGCACGTCCACGCGGGCGCGCGACAGCTGGGTGATCTGGCGGATGGTGGAGCCCTGGCGGCCGATGATGGCGCCCACCATGTCCGACTGCACGAGGATGCGCAGCGGGAAGTCGGTCTGGCGCGCGCTGCCCGGCAGCCCGGAGAAGCCGCCGGCCGCGGGCCCGGCGCCGGACTGCTGGCCGGCGCCCCGCTGGCTCCTGGCCCGCCGGCGGCTCTCGCTGATCTCCACCTTGAGCGGCGTGCCCTCGTACTCGAAGCCGTTCATCTGGCTGACCGCCCTGCAACAGCAAAGCGAGCGCCCGGCGCTGCGTTTCAGGTTGTCCGCAGAGGCGAGCCGGCACGCGGCGGGCAGCGGCGGGCAGCGGCGGGCAGCGTCTGCCCGGGCCCCCGGGCCCCCGCGCCCCCGCGCCTGCCTGCCTGCCTGCCTGCCTGCCTGCTCTCGAGGCGGCCGGCCGAGCGCGGAGGCGCTTGCACGAGCGACAGGGCGACGCCGGCGCTTCGTCTCGGTCAGAGTCGCGGCGGGACGGGGCGGGCGACTGGGGCTGGCGCGAGCCTGGCTGGGACTTACTGCTGTGCGTGTTCCGGAAGAGTGTAGGTGACGAAGTACGCTTGCGAATTGGGGTCGCGCGACATCGCCTTCTCGATGTGGTGTACGATGCCGGAGTGCGATAGCAGCTGCTCGACTTCCTCGATACTGGCGTTAGCCGGCAGATTGCTCACCAGGACCCTGGTGACGGAGCCGCCGCTGCAATCATAGGCAAAACCAGCCGCTCTATTACTAGCCTGCTTGGCTCACATGGCGCCCAGCTCCCATTCGCTGTACAGTCTCATGGCACCTCTTTGAACATTCTCCCTCTCTCCCCGTCTAGCCACCACTTGCGTCAATGCCCAAAACCAAAGCAAGCCACCCACTACCAAACCCGAGCACTCGCACACACGCACACACGCACACACGCACACACGCACACACGCACACACGCACACACGCACACGCACACACGCACGCGCACACGCACACGCACACGCGTCGGCGTGACGAGCGAGGAGGGAGACCAGCACGCGCCAGCGTCGACCCAAGACGAGCCAAGGCTCCCCGCCGCCGCCGCCGCCGTCGCTGCCGCACTCTCGCTTTCGCTGCTATCGATTTTTCCACGCGAGCCCACTCCGCGAGCCCGGCGGCTCCATCTCGGCTTCGACGCGCGCCAGCGCGCCTTTTCTCGCTTTCAGTTCCCCATTTTCCGTCTCGCCCAACGCCGACCGAGCGACCTTGAGCGCGACGACCACTCGTCTCGATTCCAGAACGACGGGAGATGCAAACAATAAGTCAGGTAGGCAGGCAGGCAGGCAGGCAGGCAGGCAGGCAGGCAGACAGGCAGGCAGACAGGCTGGCAAAGTAACAAACCAAAGTAAAAGCAAAAGCACAATCAAAAGCAAAAGCAAAAGCAAAAACGAAAGCGAAAGCGAAAGCAAAAGCGAAAGCAAAAGCAAAAACGAAAGCGAAAGCGAAAGCGAAAGCGAAAGCGAAAACGAAAGCAAAAGCAAAGAGTAGCGAGCAACGCTTCCGAGCTCTAGCGCGATGTCGCTTTCAAAGGCTTCGAGTTCCACGAGATTTCGCGTAATAATGAGAATGGCCAACGAGCAAATGAATGGCGATGCGCGTCGGCGACGAGGCGAACAGCAGGCAGGGAGCGTTAATTAGCGGCGGCGAAAAAAGCGAAGCTGAAGTGGAAAGAGAGACGTAGACGGCGGCGGGCAGCGGCGGTTGCCGCGGAATCGATGGCAAAAAGGGAAAGTGGCGGCGCTGGCACGCGTACGCGTTGCAGGCAGCCAGCCGTGCAGACTTGAGGCGCGCGCGCGCGCGCGACGGCACAGGTGCACTCCTCGAAGCGTCCACGTCTCCTCTCGCTAACGACTATTACTTTGAAATTGCTGGCCGTCGTTGTCCCACCATCGCGCTAGACGGCTGCGGACGCGCCAGCACTACCGGAAACGCGCCTATTCTCGATCTCGCGTTCGAGTCTGCCCATGCCGATATGCCGATAATTGTCAGCTTTCAGCGCCGCTTGGCAAATCAGAGGGGACGACCGCGCGCAGTCCGAATAAAGTTCTCGCGATGCGGCTGTTTGCTCCATTCTGACTCATGCCGTCGAAAATACTCAGCGCTACAATCCTACGGCAAACAATGCCTGCTGCTCGCACTACTGCGTCTGCCCATCGGAATCCCACCTTGGCATTTTTATTTTCTAGAAAATTACAAACTGAAAGCAATGCGCGAACAATTTGCAGACAATGTAGCGAGGTCGCGCTTTTTCCAACGCGACATTCCGCGCACGTGCTCGGGACATTAAAGAAAGCACATCGCAACGTCGCACACGCGTCCATTTATAAAAGATATGATGAATAAAAAATGCTACGAATGAATGAATCATCGTCCGTGTTGCCGTTCGTGACGTCAACGGCAGCGATGCATTGCTTTCTACTTGTTGAGAGAGAGAGAGAGAGAGAGAGAGCCACCGACTTCTGAATATTAGATCGACTGGACGAGAGCACGAGTAGTTTGATTCTTTTTGCAAGAAAGCATTCGCTCGTGTGCTTCGAGAGGCACCGAGCGCCAGGGAGCACTCAATATTTTCAGAAGAAATTTGATATCGACACGTCGTGCGTTCAATTTAATCCGGCGCGGAAAATTTTCGCGGCCTCTCATTGATGCCTGAATATCAGTCGAACGACGCGCGGACGGGAAGGCTACTGCAACGTCTTACTGTACGAAGCGACAGCGAGAGTGAAAAAAGCACGACGTCAGGCGTGAATAACGCAGACGCCGCGGCTGAAAAGCCGTGGGCGTCAATACCGCTATTTTTGCGTCTTTGCTCGCGGATGGAAAGGGGCGAGCAGGCAAGCCGACCGAGAGCTAATTCTGAAATTAACGCGTTCGTGCTTAGCGCCACTACCGTCGGCGAGCTGGCGCTTTAAAAATCTGCTCTTCGTTCGGCCCAGTCGATCTCGACTTTTTTTTTCTGCGACAATTGCAATTACAATGCAATTAATTTATCGCGGGACGACGTACACGTAGACGCGAATAGGAAAAAAGAAGCTCGGTGCGAACGACGCGAGGACATTTGCGCGTTGCGTGCGAAGCGCGTGCATAAGATTAGAGCCGACCCAAATCTATAAGCGGAATACGAGTTTGAGCGAGTCGCTGCTGCTACGATCGCGTCGACGTCGCTCATTTTACGTTGTTGTGTACGTTATGCTCGACACTCGGGAAAACTGTAGCGTCCATCGAGAATTCCAACGTTGTTGTCGGCGGAATCAGCGCCGTAGCCGAGGAACATGCGATATGGAAACTAAATATTTACCTAGCTCGACCTTTCTCCGAGACGCGATCGATTCTCGTGTTGTCGAATAGTCCTGTATTCCAAATCGGAATTGGACGTACTCTGCACAGGCCACTCGAGTGGGAAGTGATAAACGAGGCGAAAGAGATAAGAGCTCGGTATAAAAAGGTCGAACGATATCGAACGACGAGCCGACAGTGCGTACGCGCAGCTGCTACGCACGAGGCCGACTCGAGCGCGCGCGCCGTTGTTTTCCACGACACGAAGGTCAAGAGGGCACACGGAGCAACAACGAAAAAACAAAGTCGGCTGAGCCGAGCAACAACGGACGGACAAAGAAGTAAGAGTCGCTGAACGCACCGGCGCATGTGTGGGCTTGCTTCGGATTGCGCGGAAGCTCGGTGGTGCCGGAGACGATCCGCGACTGGTCGCTGGTCAAAGCTGTTGGCGGCTCGACAGGTCGATTAAGCGATCGAGCCTCGACGAGTTGTCCACTTCCGGTCGGCGGCGATCGTGCTCATGGCGTCGCCGAGCTCGGCTTGTCTTCGACGTCGCACGCTCGCGCACATTCACTGGGGCCGACTAAGCACATGCGCGACGACGGCGCGCACTCGGCGCGCACTCGGCGCGCACTCGGCGCGCTCCTCGACGCACGTTCTCACTCGCTCTCCGTGTGTATTCTAAAAGACGCAAGTCACGCACTGTTTATCTTGCTTATCGTTTCCGTTTTCCCCTCCGCGCGCGTTCCGAGAACTCGACAGGGACCGCTGCCGCTGCCGCTGCCGCTGCCGCTGCCGCTGCCGCTGCCGCTGCCGCTGCCGCTGCCGCTCTTTCCGACGAGGCCGCGGAGCTCGCGATAGCGACTGCACGAGCCGACGAGCAACAAGTTGGGCCGAGTCGCGCGGGCGTTGGTCGGCGCACCCGGCCGGATGCAGGCTCGCCAGCAGGTCGAGGACTGGCGGGGTCGCGGCGGCCCCGTTACCGGCGTTGGCTCGGCGTCCGAGAGAAGCGGACCGCCAGCAGTGGAGCGCAGCAGGTGGCGGCACCAGCCGACGCGAGCACGTGTCGCCCGCAAGAAGGCCGCGTCGCCGACTAGCGCCGACGACGAGCGCCGATGCAAAATTGCACCGCCGGCAGCGCCAGCGCTTGCGCACGAGGCGGCAGCCAGCGCCGCCCGCGCCGCGGCACGCGCGACCGGCCGCGCGCTCGCCCGACGGTGCAGCGCTCGCGCTTCGCACGGGAGCGGGCACGGGAGCGGGCACGGGAGCGGGCGCGAGAGCCGCGCCGGCTTTGCGCGCGCAGCCGCGGAAAAATCAATCGGCGGCCGGCCGGCGCCGCCAGCGACGCTGCCTCGCGGCTCCGGGGCCTGCCTGCCTGCCTGCCTGCCTGCCTGCCCAGGCCCGGGCCCGGGCGCGCGCAGCTGTCGCCGGCCGCTCGGGCAGCAGCTGCCACGTGCCGGAGCTGCACGCGAGCGCGCTGCCTAGCGCAGTCGGTTACGCGCACTCCTTTCGCCTGTCCGCTTTCGGCGCTCGCCCTCCCTCCCTCCTCGTCCACCCCCGCTCGGCGGCGCTTCGCGACTCTGTCTTCCGTTCTGGCTGGATTGCCGGCCCTTTGCAAGGCTGTCGACGAGCTGCTGCTGACCGGACGTAGTCCAGACGAGTTTATTACTCCCAACGGGACTCGTTGATACCGCGCCCAAAGCAGTCCTGGCACTGGTGATCGCTGGCCCTTCGACCGCACACTGCGCCGATTAGCGGCCACGCGCCTTCGGCAGGCGTCGCGAGGGACTGGGCCGCTAGCTCCTTGGCCGCCGATGCGCGCCGCGCGTGGGTACACCGAGCGGCCAGTCAGCAAGGCAGGCGAATGCTCGCGTGGAACCGTCGGTTGGAGACTCAACTATTGGCCAAGTCGTGACTTGAGCAATCGCGGATTTTCGATTGGAAATCGCGAGCGAGCAGAGCGCTCGACCAGTCTGCGCGGCAGAGCTAAGCATTATCGACACGAGGAGAGACTGCACGTCCGATCGCCCACGACTACGTCAGCTGTGCACGCCACAGGTGGAACTAAGGCCACGGATTGCGGATAAGAGGATGGAGTTCGTTGCACGTCGGCTCGAGCGCTGCGAGGAGTACAGTGAAAGCGTTTGCACGGAATCGGATTAATGGCCGTTGCGCCGGCGACTCTGTTGTTGGCCTGGGGATGTAGGTATGCAAGCTCGGCAGTCGTCGCGATAAGCTCGACAAACGATGCCAGCGTCGCCGATAAAAAGCTCGTTTTACCAGCGACAACTCGGCAATCGATAAGGACGGAAAAAAAGCGACGAATGTCCGCTGGGGCGCCAAGTGCCATGTGCCAAGTGCCAAGTGTCAAGTGATAGTGAAAGGCCAGTCGAGGTTGAGCGGCTCCGGAGAAAATCGACGACGGCAGTGCAAAAAAAAAGGAACGAAGGAACGAAGGAACGAAGGAACGAAGGAACGAAGAAAGAAGGAAAGAAAGAAGGAAGGAAGGAAGGAAGGGAGGAAGGAGAGCAAGCTCGGGGGCTGCGCGGTGGGGTGAAACTCGGCAAGTGAGAGCGAAAGCTGCGTTTGCGCGTTTCGCAGTAGTTGGCTGCGCTGTCGTGTCGCGAGCAACCGCCTAACCTTGACCCTGCCCGTCCGCGAACTTTCTCCTTTGCTCTTCCGTCTGCCCCTTCCCTCCTCGCCCTCCGCCGCTCTAGGCTCTACGCGTTGTCAGCGATGTTCGCCTCGGTCTTTCTGCTGCCAAGTGCGAGAACGAAGCTCGACCGTCAAATGTCGGCGATCGAAGGCATCTTGCGAAAGCAGGCGATCGAGAAATCTTAATCACTGGCAAAGGAAAAAATTTATGCTTGGATCTCTCCCGCTCTCCGTTCGTTAATTCCGAGACGGCAGCGGCAGCAGTAGAAGCGCCGCCGCACGCTCAAACAGAAACAAAGTTGCTGGCCAATAGGCCCCCATTATAACGACCAGGCCATCTTCTGCAGCTCTCCTAACTAATCAACATATTTTCATCGATACAAAACGAAATTCTTCATTCGACATTCCCTGTTGGCAAGTTCAGATTCAAATTGGTTCGACTAACGGTTCAATCTAATTTTTCACGTGAATACTTCGGAATTTCGCTACCAATGCAAAACAAAAGAGAACAACCGAACATTGCGCGCATAAAGATCTTCTCGATAAAACTAAAAGAGACAGAAAAAAACAAAGAGAGAAGAAAAAGGAAAACAAACTCTGTCTCTATACGTTCCAAAGACTTACCATGAGACCGAACAATGTAATAAAATAGGGCATGTTGCTAGAAGCGTCCTTACCTGTAACAAAAGAAAAGCAAATGTGCCGTTAGAAAAAAATGACAGTGCCGAGGTGGGAGTGTAAAATGCGCCATGCGAAAATAGGTATGTGCAGGTGCGAATAGGGGGCAGGGAGAAAAAATGTCGCAAAGCGAGGAGACGTGAAGCGCGACTGGGCGCGAGAGCTTGCGGTGCAAGCGCGGCGAGCGAGGCGGCGGATCGATTCGGCGAGACTTGCAAAGCTTGCGGCTAGCGATTAGTTTTGCGAACGAGCGGCGTCGCTGTTCTGGCCTCGGCCGCAAGCCGCGCAGCGGCGAAAAATACTTTAGATAATAGAAGCTTCGACAAATTGAAAAACTGAGAGCGATTCTTGTCGAAGATCCGTTGAGAGGATGAACGAGGATGAACGAGGATGAGCGAGGATGAGCGAGGATGAGCGAGGATGAGCGAGGATGAGCGAGGATGAGCGAGGATGAGCGAGGATGAGCGAGGATGAGCGAGGATGAGCGAGGATGAGCGAGGATGAGCGAGGATGAGCGAGGATGAGCGAGGATGAGCGAGGATGAGCGAGGATGAGCGAGGATGAGCGAGGATGAGCGAGGATGGGGAGTAGCGGTGGTCGGTAGCGTTGCGTAAGGCGCGTATAGGTCGACCGGTCGCAGTATGCCTGAGCCGTGAGAAAGGCTCGCGAGTGTTTGGCAGCGAGTAAGTAGATCATCGCTCGCAGGCTATCCGAGGCTGCGCAAGATAGCCAAGCGAGAGCTTGTGTAGCGAGGCGCCGCGGGGCAAAAAGATACGAGAGAGAGAGAGAGCCGAAGGTCTCCTTCCAGGAAACGGAGCCGACGCGCGCGGTCAAATTATTTATGGCGATGTGAAATTAAGAGTCTCGCTTCGTTTGAGCCTCCAATCGGCTAGGCGCGAGCCGTGCTCGCGGCCTTGATCATAAGCCGGCCGCCGCGCCCCTTCCCTCGGCCCCTGGCCCCCTGCACGCGTTCGCGCCCGCCGGCTCGGGCGGCTTCTTCTCCGTTTTGCCCACTTGTAGCAGCGCTCCTCCGTCAATGGGCTCTCGCATCGGCTTTAAATGGACCCGAGCGGACTGCAAATAGTAGCTGTCGATCTCGCGCGCGCGCCAAACGACGAGCCGTCGACGGCGCGCAGAAGCCCGCGCGCGGTTACGTGCTAACGGTATCGCGCGCGGGCAGCGGCCTGGCCAAGGGGGAGATTAGAGGAGCCGCCGCGGCTTTTGTCGTCCGCGGCGGTCCCACGCGAGACACCAGCGACCCTCGTCTCTCTCTCCTCGTTATGATTATTCGGGCAGCCGGGCAGCCGGGCAGCCTGTGTCTTTCGCTGCTGCGACGTGACGTTGCGGCTGAATGTCGATTTAATGACAATTGCGATCGCCTTCGCTGGCAGGCTGCCGACAGAGGCCAGCCAGCCGATCTCACCGCTGATTTCAGTAGCGCTGCTCGAAGTAACGTCGCCGGGAGTCGCGCGCTTCGGCTGGAAAAGGGCCAGTGTCGATGGAAATGCCGAGAAAGCGGAGAAAACGCCGAGCGGAGGTGCGTCGAGGCGATGCCCGTCGTGCTCGCATAATCAAACGCAAGTCATGCATGGCAATGACGCGCCGGACACGTGCGCGCGTCGGACGCGCGCGAACGCGTGCACGCGCAAACAACGCGGATCGGCCGGGTGAGCGCGCGTTGGAGCGTGCTCGCGCGAGCGGCGACGTGTCTCGTTGCGCGCGAAATCGACGCGCGTCCGCGACACTCGGTCCGCGTCGGTCGCGCGCGGTCGCCAGATCGGCCAGATCGGCCAGATCGGCCAGGTCGGCCAGGTCGGCCAGGTCGGCCAGGTCGGCCAGGTCGGCCAGGTCGGCTAGGTCGGCCAGGTCGGCCAGCCAGGTCGGGTAGGTCGCGGCGTTACCGACCCCTCGAGGCAGCGAGGGGCCGGAGCGATGCTTCGCCAGCGCCACCGGGAGATAGAGCCACGCGGCCCTGGCCAGGCCCGCTCCTGGCGTCTTCCACATTTCAAGTGTGCGCCTTCGTACTATCCGTGCGCGTATATTTGAGCGAGCGTCGCTGGCTTCCACTTGCCGGAAATACGCGCCTAAAAATAATTACCGCCTGCGTGTTTCTTTTGTTGCTGCAGCCTCGGTATACATATCTGTGGCGCGCAGCGGGCTCCCGAGGCAAGCGGCGCGGCCCGGAGCTAGGCGCGACGGTTAGTAGCAGCAGCTTCTCGGAAAAATTCGGCCGCGCGGCCGCGGAGAAAAGCCGAGCTGGTGCGCGCCCGACATCTGTCTGCCTTCGGACGGTTCGAGCACGCGATCCACGTGTCACGCGCCGATTCGAATCTCGCGGCGGCGGCGGCGGCGGCGGCTGCTACGTACGTGCTGCGCTGCCGGCGCCGAAGCAGAGGAAGCGGGTAACGAAAGCAAGGCTCGCCGTGGACCTTGGGGGTGGCTTAGCTCGGATGTTTTCAGAAAAGTGCGTAGGCGGAGAGAGAGAGAGAGAGAGAGAGAGAGAGTGTGCAGCAGAGGCTACCGGAAAACGACGCCGGGCGACAACTACGCAAGCGCGCTCGCGTTCGGGGGCCTGCTCGGAACGAAGCTTCTGGACCTGATAGGAGCAGATACGACGGCGACGACGTCCGGCTATGCAACCAAGGCAACTGGCCGCAGCGATGGCTGCTGATCGGCACTCGCCGACGCGAGGGCTCCTACCGATCTCTAGGGAACGACAAGTCCATCAAAGCACGATCGAGATTAACTCGACGATAGATAATGTTCGTACGTGCGAGCTGAGGAGCGTGGTCGAGACGGAAAATGGGCTCGATAAGAATTAGCGATAAAATAATTGGATTGCGAATTGCGATAAGCAGGCTAATTTGTTGGCTAGCTCCGGGAGAAAGCAGTGCTCTCGAAGAAGCGCCATTTTCCGCAGACGCTGTGATGCGTCGTATCGACGTAGGCTGGCGGCTGGCCGGCTGCGTTTGCCGAGCGACGAGGAGCGCGATCGATGATCGCGAGCCGCTCGCTCGCTCGACCCAGCGGAGGGCAACAAATGGCAGGCCGTTTCGGCGATTCCGGAAAAGCTCGGCCAGAGCCTCTCGCTGTCTTTCGTTCGGTTCTGCTTGCAGCGGCTCTCGTCTGTCGAACGCTCCTCTGCGATTCTCATTCACGCCAGCCAACACTCCACCTTCCTTTCTTTTTATAAATGGACGTTGACGTATTTCGCGCGCTGATGTAATCACTGACTCACTTTATCCAAATATTTTAGTAGGAATCGGCAATTTACATGAGTACTGTCAGAGCGCTTTCATTGTCAATGTCGCTCGCTATGGAAAAAAACGATTGGCAACGATTCGCCGAGCATTTATTCTGGCGTTGGCGTGGCTTTTGGCCTGGCTAGAACGAACGATACGTTGTATCATTATGCAATGAGCGTTATCGCAGCCTTTATGACACTCGAAAGCAACATTGCTTAAGAATACACATCGTTGATATTAGTCCAATCTGCGGCGTTATGTAAACTTTTTTCATTTCGTGCACTTTGATCGATGGCTGCTGGCGAGGAGCGGACCGTTCCGAGCGAAGCGCGCAGTTGGGAGGCGGTCTAAGATGGTCTAAGATGGTCTAAGATGGTCTAACGCGTGACCGCGGCCGCCGGTCGATCTCTCCAGTCGGCGCGTCGTTGTACCGTTAATCTCGGCTGCCGAAGAAAAAGAGAAACTAACTTGGGCGCGGGCTGCGGTGCCGCGGGCGACTGCGAGGCCGCGTCGAAAATGCGCATGGGAAGCCAAGCAAATGGAATCCAATGACCTGGCGACACGCGTGTGTGGCATTCCCGCGTGACAGCGCGAGCGCGGCTACGCGCCACTAATCAGCGAGCGTCGTCGAAGATGGCCGGGTTTTCCTCCACTCGTCATCGCCTCGGCTCGGCTCGGCTCGGCTCCGAGTTCGTCGGCGTTTCGCGCGAGCCCACTAACGTTATCGCTGCTTTTCAAATAACCGAGCAGGCTCCCATCCCGTCGGAATCGTTGATCCGTCGTCGATCGTTATCAGCGTCGCCGGCAGCTCAACGATCGCAATAGCTGCCGCTGCCGATCGTCGTTCGCCACGAGCGATTTAACGGCGCCCGCCGTGCTCTTGCGACATCGAGCAAGCGTTATCGCGAATCGATTGGAAACGGACTCGACGACAAGACGGAGAGCGGCAGCCACGAGGATGTTTGGAGCTCGCTCGCTCGGCCAGTTGGAGTGGAAGCGAAAATTTGTCGATAAGCTATCTTGATGTTGGCTAATGAGGGCAATGACATTCGATCGGGCCTATCGTCGGCGGCCGATCGGCCGACGATGAAAAGCGCTGCAGCGGCTCAGCGCGTCGGCGAAAACCCGACCCCCCGAAAGAATGTTAGGCCGAGGCGTACCTAGATAAGCGACCGCGCTACGACGTCGTTATCTGGAGCGAGCCTCAGGGTTTTTCCAGTTTGGGCGATCGTTTGCCTCGACTCGGCTCCGCTCGGCTCGGCTCGGCTCAGCACGGGGCCGTGGCGGCGGTGGCGGCGGTGGCGGCGGCGGCGGCGCGACTCGCGTAAAATTAGAGCCGAGCCACGGAGAGGTTGGCTAGCAGGGAAGCAGGGAAATCCGTGGAGAGCAACCGGTGCTAAGGTACCTCAGAGCCTCGCCGTTCTTCTCCTCGATCTCCAGGCGCTCCATCTCCTTCTGCACCTCTCCGAACTTCTCCATGCTTGCCGATCGAACAAGAGTGGTCGGCGCTGCGCGTCGGTCTGCGGTGCTGCTAGCTAGCTGGCTGGCTGGCTGGCTGCCGACGGTTTTCCGGCTTTTCACTGGCCGGCTTTTTCACACTCGGGTCGTCACACACTGACAGAGGCACGAACGAACAAAAACGCTCCGCGGACGAGAAACGTGCTCGAGAGCGGCGCTCCGCGCTTCTCGCTATCGGCTCTCTTCTGCCCGATATACGTCCAAGTCACACTCGATCGCGAGGCACTATAATATACCGATACGATAAATTCTCTCCCTCTGGCAGCTGCCGTGTGTATATATAATTCTTTATGTATATAAATCTATATATCTTTGAACTGTGAATATAATCTGTTGCTGGGCAGGCTGTCGGCTTGACAGTCGGTCGCTCGGCACTGCGCGTTGCGAGAGAGCGAGCAGGTACGCACTGAGAGCGCTGATGCTGATGCTGACGAGCAGGAAGCCGGAAGTGGACGGCCACGACACAGTTGTCACAAGTTGGGATGCACTGTCGCGCCGGGTGCACTGCGCCGAACTACCCGTGGCTGCACGTGTAGGAGGACCGATCAAACTAGCCGGACGGGTGCTGGTGGTGCGAGAGATAATGAGAGTAACGGGGGAGCCTGGCCGTTAAAACCGCCTGTGCATAAGCGCCCGCAACACGCTCCGAGGTAGACTAAAGCCGCTAGCAGTAGACGGCGCACCGAGGACCGCTCAGTTTCGGCACCGTGGCGCTCGCTCGCTCTCTCTCTCTCTCTCTCTCTCTCGCTCCGTCTCTCTCTCTCGCTCTCGGTCGCGGGGCTCCGCGCGCACGCACCAACACCAGCGACGATTCCGATTCTGATTCTGGCTAGACGCACGCGCGCGCGCACGCACGCACACACACACGCGCAGCTCCTAGAGAGACACGACGCCGAGCCAGCCGCCAGCTCTCTCCTCTCGCTCTCGCTCTCTCTCTCTCTCTCTCTCTCTCTCTCGGTCGTTGCCTGCCTTTGACGGCCCCTCGTGCGCGCGCACTCGCTCCTCCCGCGCCTTCCGCTGTCGAACGGCTTTCCCGCCCGGGAAATTCAAAGACAGGCTGGCCTGCCGGGCATAGCTCTGCGCTCTACGCTTCGCTTCGGCTCGCTTCGTGACGCGCACGTGTGTGATGCCTTGCTCGCTCACGCTCGACTCAGTTCTCTCTCTCTCTCTCTCTCTCTCTCTCTCTGCGGGCTGCCGATGACGCAGTTCGCCGCGGCTCGACACTTCTTTCGGCGCCGAGAGCGGCATTTCCGTCTTTTCTCTCTGTCGCTCTCTCTCTCTCTCTCTCTCTCTCTCTCGCGCGCGGTCGACCGCCGGGAGGAGGGAGCCGGCGCTGCTGCCTGCGCTCGGCCCGCGGGAGAGGGAGACGAGGGAATACACGCGCCGAGCGGGAGTGGGAGTGCGCCGAGCCGAGCTATGGTGACACGCAGGCACTAACCCAATCTCGCCGTCTCGATCTCGCTGCCATCTCTCCTCCGGCCTATCTCTCTTGGGGCGTCGCGAGCCTTTTCCCACTGCGGGCATCAGCCGAGATGCTCGTATCTCTGCCCGCCGAGCGTGCCCGGCAATTAAGCCTCGCTTAAGGCTGCGGATAATCCTGGGGCGCTTATCGCCTTACCGCCCGAGGCCGAGGCGCTGCCAAATCGTTGACAATCGCATCGCCAGCAACGTTGCTGCCTTGCCAACGGCACGGCGCGCCGCCGCTCGGCCGTGCGTGCACGTAGGTAGACGCGAGGCGGTGGCCAAGTCGTCGACGAGTAGGCCGAGGCCGCGCCCAGTCCGTCCCCCACGCTGGCGCGTCGCTTGCGTTTTCCGCGCCGCGTTGCGAGCCGGCCTAGGCGCGATGGAGGGGCTCTCTCGGCGTCGCCGTCCCCCCGCCGAGAAAAGCCGCGAGGGAAAGTCGGACGCGTTCTCTGTGCTCGCGGCCCTTTCTTCCGCGCTTCCACGTAGGCCGTGGACGTGCCCGTCGTTGGCGATCGCCTCGGTCGCTGCGTGCGCGCGTGCGTGCGCGGCCAATCTAGTTGGCGCAATTGCGCGCGATGGTCAATGAACCTATTGTCCGCGGCACCAGCGCGTGCGTTCGACGGCGTTGGCAGTCGATGCCGAGCGAGACCGTCGCTGCGCGCAGCCACGTAGCACACCCACTGCTCGTCGGCGGCGCCGGCCCGCGACTATCGACTCGCGCGCAACGAGTGCGCGGACATCAGCATTGGGACGCTTCGGGGAGACATCGGGCCACGGCAGCGTGGCGTCGCGTAGAAAAGCCTGGGGCGTTCGGCAGAGCGACAGATGCCCCGCGCCGGCTTCCACCGTACAATGAACAAGAGCTAGCGTCCAACTACTGGCCTTGCTTGCCTGCGCTTCGCCTCGCTATGCTTTGCTTTGCTTTGCTTTGCTTTGCTTTCGGCCGATCGGCACCTTTGTTATTGCCGTTGACCCGATTCGGAGAACCTTCAGCCGCCAAGGACTCAGCAGCCAGCAGCCAGCCGCTTCGCTTCGCCTCGTCTCGCCTCCTCTCGCCTCGCCTCGCCTCGCCTCGCCTCGCCTCGCCTCGCCTCGTCTCGCCTCGCCTTGCCATGCCTTGCCTTGCCTTGCCTTGCCTTGCCTTGCCTTGCCTTGCCTTGCCTTGTCTTGCCTTGCTTTGCCTTGCCTCGCCTCGCCTCGCCTCGCCTCGCTTGCCTCACCTCACCTCGCCACGCCACGCCACGCCACGCCACGCCATGCCATGCCATGCTACGCCGCGCCACGCCGCGCCACGCCGCGCCACGCCACGCCACGCCGTGCCGTGCCGTGCCGCGCCGCGCCGCGCCGCGCCGCGCCGCGCCACTACGCTATGCGACTCACGGCTATTTCTCCAATGATCTACGATGTCTCTTTCTCCCTGCATTGGCTCTCCATCGCTAAATCTGTCGACTTTTCTTCGCTTCCCTGCTGCCTCAAGCTTTGTAAAAACCTATTATTTTTATCGCCACTTTCGTCGTTTACGAATCTTCCTATTCTGCTCGCGAGACATCGATCCTTTACCTCCGATTTCCAATCATCCCCCGCATCTATTCCAACAATTGACTTTCTTCGTAATTATTTCATTAGGCGAGTCGATGGTTCAACCTGAAATATCACAATAGTTCTCTCGAATGTTTCAACTAATATCTATAACCTTGACGATGTTCCATCAGCATTTTGACAGTCGGCCAAAACGTTTTTAAATGCAACATTCCAGCTGATGTTCATTTGTTCGAAACGAAGTAACCACCGAGATGCTCATTACATTACGATTGCGGAAACTTTAAGGAAGCTTTTCTTCTAAACGACTTTTCGTTCTTAACTTGAGCTCGAATGCATCTACCGAGTTTGCGATACGATCACAGTTGGAACACGCGTTAAGAACAGTTGTTGCACATTTTTCTTTGCGAGAAAAAACGTTCTGAAATCGAGAGGAATTTGGTTGCGACGAGGCTCCTCCTCGCGTCAAATGACTGTCGTTAGCTCGAGTGGCCGTTCGTCCGTGCGGTAAATGTGAAAGGAAGTTTCGTTGATTTTCCGAGGAAAAACAAGAGATGCCGAGAGTCGGGATTTGGGTGTCGGAATACGTAAAATGTTTTTATGTCGAACAGAGGAATTTCGCCGATAGCTCGCAAGCGATTGAAAAGTACGACGGGTCGGTTTGAATCGACGTAACCAAAACAAGCGTGTTATCGAACGCTGTAAAATGTTGCAGGAATAGCGCCGATCGTCAAGGTTGCCGGAGAGCGGCTGCGCGCCTTCGCTCGCCCGCGTCCGACCGATCGCAACGCGGCATCTCGCGCGAATAGGTTTTTCCGGGTCTGGCTTTCCAGACTTTGGTCGTCCGAGGCGCGCACGGAAATCCGTCTGCGTTCCACTCTGCCGGCATCGAACGTTGATAGGGCAGTGCAACTCGAAGGAGAAAAGAGCGCGGCGCGCCCGCAGCAGATAGCATCGCCATGAATTCCAACTGACGAAAGGAGCAGCGCGCCTGAAAGCAAGTCCATCGATATTTTTTGAAAGGAACTCGCGCGCCGTCCTTTCCTAGAATTCAGAGAGGCGTCGGGTCAACTACAACTGAAACTAGAAATACAGGCGTGCGCGCGGCCCCGGAAAGCGGGAACCTCAGGTATATAGTTTGTAGACCCAGGTGCTCCATCGCGCATAGCCTTCCCGTACCTTTTTTTTCCCTCTGCGCTCACCAAAATATCCCCTCGAGAAAACTTATCTCGATTCTACGACGACTGCGTGTGTATGCGCGCGCGCGCGCCTTCTGGAAAGAAAATGGTCTTTTCGATGCTTTATGCCGAGCTCTAGCGGCCGCCCGAAGGATAACTTTTTCGAGAAATATTCTTCGTGAAGCGTTCAAAAATCCCCGTACTTGTCTGCACGGCTGATAGTCCCTGCGTGTATTTATAGATCGACGATCCGACTGGATTCGCTCGGTCGACACTCGCCACCGGTCGGTACTGACGCCAACTCAATTTTCAAGAGAGAAAAAACGGACAGATCATGGGCGGAGAGGCGATACTCGTAACAAAGCACAAGGGCCCGTGGACGAGGAAAGGGCTTGGAAAAAGTTTGGAAGGCGGAGGCGTCGGCGGAGAGGCCGTTTGCTTTTGCGCTCGGCGAGTCGGATAATCGATTGGCCTGGCTGGGCGTAGGGCGCCAAGCGCATCGTTCTATTGACAAAGTTGAAGCCGACTCGAGTCCGCGTCGCGTCGTTCGAATTCGTCGCTGGAATCGGCAGGAGCCGATCGGAAACGGCTGCGCTGGCTGCACGCGCCGCCAGGAGCAGCGAAGCCTCGGCCCAGTGGGAAAAGGGAGTCGCGCGCGAAAAACGCGCGCAGGCCGATGGGGAGGGTGAGAGCCGGCTACGTAGCCTGCGGAAGCAGAGGAGGAGGAGCGATAGACGGTTAGCCGACGCACACGTTAGCGCACGCACACGAGCTTGGCGAAGCTCTCCTACTGGGCTATGTCGAGGGGCTTCGGCCAGCAGCCCGCTCCCCTGCTCGCTACGCGCCGCAACTGCGGCCCACTGGAAAACCGAGAGCCGCGCAAACACCCGCCGCTGCCTTTCTTGCCGTGGCAGAAGCTCATTATCGTTTCTTCGGCTGAAAATCGAGGAAGGTCGGGATCGCGCGCTGGGCGCGTGCGCGCGAATCCGACGGAAACGCGTTCCAATTCATCGCAACGAGAGCCACCGAACAAAGGCAGCGAACAAAGCGAACGAAGAAAAGTACGGGGAAAAAGAAGGTCAGAGACTGCGGGGGAGAGGCGGCTAGGGCCGACGGCAGCGTTACCGTAACGGGGGTGCGTCGCCGTAGCCGTCGAGCCTCTGCCAGATAATCAATAGCCGGGGCTATGGGACAGCCGGCCTAGTCCACACCCCACACCCCACACCCCACACCCCTTCTCCAAATTTTCGCGCTAAACGCGTTTTTCCTGCGTGGCAACTACGCTACCTACCACTTCTCTATGCCTTCCCATTCGCTCGACTCCACAGTGGCTCTGCGCTACATGTGCTCCGACTATTTTATATTTTCTTCTCCGTTCTTTTCATTTTTCCTTTCACTCTTTCGCTTTTCCGGTTTGCCTTTTCTTTTTTTCTTTGTTCAAACCAACATCATTATTTGCACACCTTTTTATAATGACGGATCACGGATGAATGGCGCCAAAGACGCGCTAGCTGAATTATCAATTTGCCATTGTGACTTATTACCAAATCAAATACTTTGACATCGCTGAGAACGAGAAAGAATTATTTCCGCATGCACTGAACTAAACTAAATAAAGTCAATATTGGTGAATGTGGAAATTGTTTTATTGATAAGTTAAAGCAATCAAATGTAAAAAGAAGACATTGTCAAGTACTTCAATCGAATAAATATTTTTGTGATTAATTACGAGCTTGGCATATTTATAGGTGGAAGTCACTAGTAAATACCAGTGCCTAGAACACAGAATTTAATCTACAAGATTGATTATCGAATATAACATTACGGACTTTGAAAAATTTTTTAAACAAATTATTCATTCTTAAATAAAATGGAATTTTTTTTAAGAACTGTTCTTAAGGATTTTAATGGGTCAACAATTTCTGAACTTTTAGAATGAAACGTTTACTTGTTTCTTACAATATTAGACATTTTTCTTGTACGAGTCTTGAAGAAGAAAAATAAAATCGATCGACAACATTTTCAAAACCATCCTTGCCCAACCTTGCCCACCCTTCCCTGACTGTCATGAAAAAATGTGAATTTTTCTTCAACAACTTTTTCTTTTGAATATTTTTGATAGACTTTCTCGTATTGATCCATTTCCAAGATGAATATTTGGATCATGATACATCCATCACTTATAAAACAAAATTGCTCAACTTCTTTTTCACTATGCGTATCTTTTTGCCACTGTGTGATTTTTTTTTGATCGAGTTCAAATCAGAAGTATACAAACACATTTTATAAAAATAATTTCAAGGTATTGCTTTATATTTATTGTTTTGATCGTTTATATCAGATATTTGACGAATGTCCTCTCCTGGGAAGCACATCATTACTTAAAAACGTTATGATAATAATAATAATAATAATAATAATAATAATAATAATAATAATAATAATAAAGATCATACCGTGCGTTAGAAACCGTGCAAACACATTTTTCACGATGAACTTACAGTGCTACTCAATCGACGTATAGAACTTCATTTGAATTCTATTGAGGTAAAAGTAAGACATTTTTATTTTTATTCAATTTTCTATGAAATTAAAATATTTACTTTGGAAACAATGTTTATTTGACAGTTCTACGTAGTAGAATTTTCTGTTTGCTGAATATGCTATTTCTACTAACTTTCATACAACACCTAATGATGGATACAGAATTTTTTTATGAAATTAATTAATACAAACAATTATTAAATCTTGTTCTGCTTACATTTGCACAGAAAATTTTCAACTACGTATAAAGTACAAGTTACAATGCCTCCTTTATTCAGTATATGTTTTCTCATTGTATTTAATAAATAATTGAAACTATTTACATTCCATGAAATTACTTTTACTTGTAATATTGCAACACCTTCGGGTATTTTCAAAAACAGTTCTCCGGCTCTCATCGAACAAGAATTGGCAACGGGAACGAAATTCAAACGTATTAGTTATTTATGTGCTTTGGGCAAGTCAAACGCTAGTACGGTATGGGGAGGATGTCCGTTACACGGGATAGTATAAGGCCTCCGAGGCCCTATACTATTCCGCGCTATGAACCTACCACGTGGAACACGCGTTAGCAGTAAGGATAGTACAACGACTCGATCTATCAATAGCGTATGCTGCATTGTGTAAGGTACTATAAAAATCAATAAAAAAATGTAGTGATTCTGTGTGCAATTGCTTCGTTCGCTGTCTCGGTTATTTATGTGCCCAAGACACATAAATAACTAATTTACCGAAGTGTCCTCTGCATGTATTAACTTGAATACGTTCGCCTAGACTATAAACAATCACATCAATTATATAAGTTCGGCTCTTGTTGCCTGACTTCGCGTGACGAGGAACGGAAAGCCATGTTTCTCAAAACAACCGAAACTATTGCAATATTACTAATAAAAATAGATTGGTGAAACTTCATTAGCTTTCATTATTTATTATTTAATTTTTTTCATCATTAGTTATCATGTTATTCTTTCATCACTTTTTTAATTATTTACTCCTACACCTATACTTTCTATCAGCCGTTGAAACGATCAACCGTTTCATTGATTTTTTCTTCTAATAATTATACTAACTTGATAATTTTCCCGACAAACTAGCATATACAATCTCTCGGCAGATGTAATTCACAAAAAATGTTTACTAATAAAATTGGTAGCCATAAATAGACTGTTGAGACGAAGATAACTAATGCGTGTCTATATTGAACATCAAAATCTTTTCTACTTAACGATGTCGATAATTTCCAAGGAAATTAACGATTTTTAGTATTGTAATGTTATTATGAATTAATATTATATTCGCCAAATAATGTTTTATTTACAAAATATTTTCTAGCATTTCAATAGTAGTAATAATGTTACAAAAAGGATTTTTTTAATTTGTCCTTTGCACAGAATTAGAAATTACGAAATTAATCTACTTGATGCAATCGCCATTGAATGTATAAACTAATTGACGTTATTATTTACCCCAAAACATAAAGTGATTTCGAGGAAGATATTACTAATTATATAATAAAAATATGTAAATGGGGCATGGTTTTTTCTAAATTTTTAAATCGAATTCACGTTCTTTTATTTTCCAATTATTTTATCCTAAGGTACTAATAGAACCTACAAATATTGGGCTAGGGATGTTATGACGATTTTTTTCTGTCTATGAAATTTCAAAAAAAAACAAAAGTGAGAGCGTTAATCTAACTTCAAATTCAATTTCTACAGATTAAAATAGGTTTTATATCTTGTTTTATTATGTACTAAAATTTCAATTATTGCATAGCTTGGAAAATTCAAGCAAAATTCAGATGTTTAAGCGAAATTGATGCTTTGAAAACTCCACAAACATCGAAATTATAAGCAAAAAAGAAAATCAACATATGGCTTTCGACACATTTTGACCCACAAAATATAAATTTTAAACCAGATTAACGTTATATTTAAGTGAGATTAGCGCATGATAATTTTTCGTTTTTTATTAAATTTCAAGAGAAAGATAAAAGTGACATTTGCGAATTCATTGATGTTTAGGACTTAAAGAATATAAAACCAGAAAAAATCCGTTAAAAAAAAAACAAAAAAAAAACAAGATAGTTATTTGAACATTTAAAAGAGAGATAAGAAAGGGAAAAGATCGGAGGGATTTATAACTGTCAGTTTTATTTAATTTTTGTAAGTATTAAAGAATGTACGCATTATTTCGGTATGGCACAGAATTTTCGAAATAAAAAAAGATAATATTTAAAAAATATGGAAAATAGATACATGAATCCGCAGGTGTAAGTAAGTGTGGATTAACGAAGGAACGGAATGTGTAATTGTGAAAGGAACGGATTAGAGGAACTTACCTCCAGCCGTTGCCAATCTGGTCAAACGGCGAGTCTTGCAGGGCATTGCTGCTACCCCTGCAACCAGGAAAGCATTGTTTTAGGGATTTTGAGGAAACGGGAAAGACGGATAATACAGGAGGATGCATATTTGGCTCAGTTTGTCAAATGTACTTTGATATTTCAGGTGAAATTGGTATTTTAGGTGCGATGTACGGTGCGGCGATTTGTCGATTGATACAATTTGAAATAAGCAAAATCGCAGATATTATATATAGTATAAAAAAACGAGGCTACTTAAATTGAAAAGAAAAGGAGGCTCGATCGTAATATGAAATAATGAGAGGAGGCATGTTTAGCACGTTTAGAAAGATAAAGCTTGGATAAAATAAGGCATGAACAGATTAATAGCTTAATAAACGAGCAAGTACAAGATGATAATGATTTCAATAAAGAGCGACCGATAAGCATCGCAGAGCGAAGCACGAGAGGAGAACAGGTGGGTCGGTTTACACATGAAGGCTACGTGTGCGATGAGTGCGTGCGGAGCGAGAGTTTTCTTGGCGAAATTGCGCGGAACTGGTCCTCGGTACGATCATACATCAAACCGGAACGTTCCCCAGAGCAGCGAAGTGCCCAGTGCGATCGAACAATTTTTTCTCTCTCGGTTGTGGCATTCAAAATAATTGCACGTCAGCGTCAGTTCATTAAAAGACGAAGATTGAGCCACAAAAGATAGCGTCACCTGCTTAAACCCTTCGCACTCGCTCGGTTTTTTCTCGACTTTAATAGCTGCCTACTTTTCGCCCTGAAACCCGCCTTCGTACGTAATGACGGTTAGTAATGATAGGTCGGTTGCGTAAATGGGCTCGGGGTGGACGCTAAAAGCGACAAATTATTATCGACGTCGCGATGACGCAATGCATCGCTGCAGCCAGCTCTAATATTTGCTTAAGCAGCGCGAGCCTTCGATGCAAGCGGATAGAGCTCGGAACCGAGTGAATGTCGTGGAAAAGAAAGCGGTCGTTACGGCGAAACACAGAGGTATCGGAGTCACGGTGCGTTCGGTAACGGCGGCGAGCTTGAGCAACGGAGCGCGAGCGCGCGCCCTGGAAAACCCGGCAGATTTTTGCCGTTTTTTGACGCTGGACTGTGCAGCTAGCAGCGATAAGCAGGAGATGGCCAGGGAGTATTGCACAACGAGGAGGAGCGGCGGAATCAGCGACACGTTGGGGTGCCGCGTCTGCGAGCTTATTATGTAGCGCCGACTGTTTGCAGTGGGCTGTTTACGCGTCAACTGGCTCCGCGAGAGGGACGGATCGTCTAATAATCTGGCTTTGCATAGGAAAACACGGCGCAGCGCTGCGAGATCGCAATCGCGAGCAGTAGCAGTTCGTACGCTGCCGCCGCCGCAGCGTCCGTCTCCCCTGTGCGAGCACGGCGTGCAGGCGCCGCGACTCGTTTCTTCTGGCCTGGTTTTTTGCCGTTCAGGTGCTCTCTCGGTCCTTCGATAGCAGCGTCCGACGGCCTCGCCGGGGACCTTCGCAGCGCAGATCGCTTGGGCCTGATAAGGCGCTCGCTCTCTCTCTCTCTCTCTCTCTCTCTCTCTCTCTGATCCAGTTAACTTGCCCAACGGCCCGAGCTTAAGTTGCTTAAACGGGGCTCTGCGCCTTATGGGAATGCGCGGCTGAGCGACCACCGGGAGGCTCGCTCTCGAATCTAATCGCGCAGCGCTATTTACCGAAGAGAAGGCTGCGCAGAGGCGGCTAGCCAAGTGCCCGGGCTCTCTGAATAATGCATGACTCAACGTACGGAACAGCCGATCGGCCGACGATCGGCCGCCTCGAGGCAGTGCGCGCGAGCCTCGGTGCAACAAGTGCAGCGCCGAGAGGCCGAGAGCCGCTGCACTTGGTCGGGGGAGGAGTTGCACAGGCGCAATCGCGGGCCAGAAGGGGGCAGCGCGCGAGAGAGAGCGAGAGCGCAAGAGAAGGCGAGGGCGGAGTGGGGAGCGCCGCACGCGAGTCTGGCGCGTGCCGCTTGCAACTGCACTTTTTGCACCGCGCGGCAGGATGCACTCGGTCGGTCGGTCGGTCGAGGCCTCCTTCGGGCCAGCCGAGCCACGTCGGACGCTTCCGCGTGGCACTTGTTGCTGGCGGCCCGCCGGGGAGGAAAGCGTGCAGGAATGCGGCGCAAGTGCAAGTGCAAGTGCAGGCGCGGGCACAGGCGCAGGCGCAGGCGGTGCGCGCGAGCTGAGTAGCGGAGCCGGCGGCGAGAGAGAAGGGTGCGAGGAGAGAAAGGGCTGGCCCGGTGCCGGTTGCAGTGGTCAAGAGCTGGCGTTGCCGGCGCTGCAATCAATCTCGAGCGCTTGTTATGCTAATTGAAAGTGCATGCGGCACGCGCCCGTCGCATGCAAGTGCGCGCGTACCTACACTCGACTGCGATGTGCGGCGGCAAACGGCCTGCATAATCGAATCAAGCGGAGCAGGGAGAGTGACACTCGCTCGCCCAAACTCGTTTGGTCCTCGCTCTGCGCCGCCGCTCTGTTTTCGCTTGCACAGCCCCATTAATCTCTCCTTTGACCCTTTGCGCCTCTTTGCGATACGCGTGCCCCCGCTCGCGCGCGTTTATGCGCGCGTTTATGCGCGCCTTTATATACGTCCGCGTCGCGGAATTTGCGGTCGCTCTGTCGGCACCGCGACAGCGCTCCGTCGAACTGTCCGCCACCACCGAGCTATCCGGGCCACGCCCTTCGGCGCCACGAGCCGCCAATTTCCGATCGCAGGCAGAACGGACCAAGTGAAAATGAGAGACGGGCCGCGCCGGTGCAGTCGCGTTGCTTGGCTTGCCCCCGTCCTTTCCGCCCGCTGACCTTTCGTCTATTTACGAGCTCGCGTCCGCCACATGTGCGTCCCAGCCTCGTACTGCCTCGTCTCCATTCCTCTGAACAACTGTGCTCGAGAAACTGCCTCTTCGACAAATTTGCCGCGTCGGTGTCGATGCGATTATAAAGTTGCTGCGTCCTAATGCGTGAAACGTAGAAAAATAATGCGACGAAGCGAGCTTAAGGCTTAGTAGTCCTCGTACAACGATTGGAACTGGATCGCTGATAAGTTGCTTCGAAGCAGCTCGACGTATCATCGTCGAAGCAATGCGTACGAGCTTGTCGATAATCGTCGAGTCCGAAGACGCCTAAGGAACCGAGGCTGAAACTAGAAATTCGATGCGCCGTGTGATTTTAAGCTTGCGGCTTATTGAGAGAAGCGAGCAAGGACCGAAGAATGGACAGTTTCAGGGCTGTGAGCGAGCAGAGCAGTAGGTGGTAATGAGCAGCGGTGGCGGCCTTGCGGAGAGAGCGCGCAAATGATGCAGCTAGTTAAAGAACAATCGACAATAGAATGAGGAGAGAGCGGAAAGAAAAAGGGAACAGAACGGGCTCGCCAGATTCAGTTGTATTGTATGCGTGGAGGTTCGAGGGGCGCAACTTTACCGTGTGCGTCTCTAAGCAAACTAGTTGTTCAACGTCGCTCGCCACCAGTTTCACCAACGAGAGGGGGGGGGGGAGAAAAAAAAATAAGAAAAGAAAGATTTTTTCTTGCCCCCAGCTCCCCCTCCCCTCCCACCTTTTACCTTTCCCTGTGACTTGGAGACTGCGTGGACTCCAAGCTTGGTACGCTGTCAAATTCATCGATAGAAAAGAAAAAAACTGCAATAAACGTGTGTAATATATCGCGCAAATTTCACAGCACCGCAGGCTTACGCAGCGTCGGCAATTCTCGGTCGTTTAACGGCTGCGAGGAAAGACGAAGCAAACGGACGTAAACAGTTACGCTCGTCCGTGCAATAAGTGCGCGGTTAATGCCGAGGTAGAGGCGAAGGCCGTGGCCAGCACGTGCGCGCGCGGGATCGAGCAAAGTGGACAGCAAGTCACGAGGCGAAAGAGAGAATCGGCGTGGCGGGCCGAACGAGCAAGTAACAGATTGCAGTTATGACTCGGCAGCGCAACAGGTCAACTATCTGGGGTGGGTCGAGCGCGAGCCGGAGAGAGCAGGTGCCCGGCGAGAGGCGCTTCCGCGCGAGTCGGCCGAGTCTACGGGCCCCCGTTCTCTCCAGACGAGCGCAGCGGAAAACTCGGTCGGCAAGAAAACGTCGTGCACTTACCGTTTCTTCGTCATGCTGGCGACCGAGGGTTCAACCACCAATGCTGATCCAAGAAACGAGTAGCCTGCAACAAAGCAACGTTTCCGTTATTACCATCGGCACAAAACTGCCCTACGCTTCCCGGGTAATAATTGATTAGCAAATGAAGGAGTACTGTTGTTTTTTTGGTCGGAAAAGTGCTTGTCGACAATACGACGAGTAGTGCGAGTAGAGATGGGGCTGGACAAGGGCAAGCATGCGTGACAGTGCAGGTACAAGGTGGTGTTCGCAGAGCTATTATTTTCCCATGCTCGCGGCGTCGCGGCCTGGCTAGGTGTCGAATTCGAGCTCGGTCGTAACAGTTCTCATGATAGCAGCGGCCCGAGCGCAAACGGCAGGCTAATAGATTTGGCCGACAGGCAGTTGCAGCAGCGGTTTTTCCCATGAAAAGCTCGTTGCCGGTGGTCCGGTATAACCGTCCGGCGGACAACAACCAGTCGCGACTTCTGGTCTATCCGCTTCCGGGTGGACTAGCTTCCGCCATGGTCCGCGCCGATCCAACTGCTGGGCATTAATAATTTGCCCTGGTCGAGCCTGTTTAGCGAGAGACCGCGTAAAAGCCGCAGCCTCGGCTATCGGCCTCGCTATTCTAATCGAATCAGCGGCGGATCTCGTCGCTCGCATGTGTGAACGCATCGTCTCGCGGGCTCTCGCACTTCTGGATGTCGGCTAGACCAGTCTTTAACTTTTTTCCTGCGTTCCTTTTTTTACCGCTCGCTCGCCCCCTCTCGGGCCCATTATTTGCCAACTTGACGACTAGTTATGTATCCCGGCGTACTTCCTTTCCCGCTCTCTTGCCCAATTCTTTATGCCAGATGTTTTTCTACCGGTCCTCGCGAGCGAACGCAACGCCTAGGCCGCTCCCTCCCCCGATGCGTGGCCAACTACGGCGGAGCCTGGCTGGCCGCGCTCGCTCGGCCATCGGACGCCCTCGCGCTCGCCGCTTTTCTCGCTGCAGCTTGCTTTCATCCCCCGGCCCCGACCGCCGCCGCCGCCATTCTCTGCTCATTCAAGCAGGATGCCTTTCTTCGTCGAGTAACCGATGATCTGTCGATGCGAAACTTTCCGGGGCTGGACGTCAAAGCCAAGCAATAACAAAAGGTAGAAAAACAAACGGATAGAGAGAGAGAGAGAGAGAGAGAGAGAGGAAACGCATGGGTCGAGGATGATCAAGAGGGGGCGTCGAGAAAACCTAATACTTTGGAGGAGTATCGGGAATTCATAGGAGATAAAAACGAGCGAGCCAACGGTAGCCACGGGAGCAACTGGAGCATGCGGCCTCGTGGCTGTCCGGCCATCGTTCGATGCTCGCCTATACATCGTATATTCGCAAGGGCAAAAGGGGGCCAGAAAGAGGAGAGCGAGAGGCAATGCTTAGCTTAGTCTTGTCTGAAGTGTCTTGAGACAGTGTCGTTTTTCAAGAGGCCGCGCGCGCGCGCGAGAATCGGCAAGGAGTATGGGAAGCTATTCGTCCGGTGGCATTCGGGAGCAGCATCTTGCCAGATAAAAATCTGAAAGTCGCATACTAGACGAGAGCGAATGAATAGCGCGCGACAAAGAATTGGGACCGAGCGAGGAGTTTTCAAGAGGAAGAAGACGTAGAAGGAGGCGGGAGGCAGGCGCTGGAAACAATTAACGGGCAAATCGTTCAAATCTGCGAAGCGCCGACCGGCGAGAGACGGACAGCGTAGTAAGTGGCCGCTGGCGCTACCGCGACGAACGTAGCCATGGGTCAAGCAGTAGCCGGGATTGTCTCAGGACAATGAGCCTTGAGCCAAAACCGGGCTGCGCTCTCTTACTCTTACTCTTACTCTTACTCTCTCTCTCTCTCTCGCTCTCTCTCGCTCTCTCTCTCTCTCTCTCTCTCTCTCTCTCTCTCTCTCTCTCTCTGTGAAATGAAGTGGCTTCCAATGCACGCGCGCTGCGATTAGGATACTCGTGCACATTTGAATATGAATCGAGAGCGTAAACTTCGTTTGACGACTGCAGCGCAAAAAAGGGCCTTTCGTCTCGAATTTCATGCGAATTTCAAACGCGTCTAAGGAGCCCGCTGCCTGCCTTTCAAGATCTAACTCGGTCTTGCCTCTTTCTTGCTCTGTTTTTGAACGAGTTTCCCATATACAGGCTCTTGGCGCTCAAATCGTTACGCGGTGGTTGCATTGTGTCGGTCAAGCATGCGCATCGGTTGTCGGAGCCAATTCGAAAAATAGACACTGATTAGTGCGAAACAATGTACAAACGAGTTTATGAGCTCGGGGTAAGAAGCTGCTAATCCTATTACGATGCGCGTCTTGAGCGCACTGCTTGTCGCGGCACTTTTGCTGGTTAACGCGAGGAATTTAGCTACATCTGAATGTGCATAGACCGAGGCAAAGGATTCTAAAAAAGATTGACCCCTGGCGCGCGGCTCTCCCTGCTCAGTACATTAACGAAGACGAAATCGAGCGCGAAATTTCTCGCCGGCGCTTCTTTCTCTTATTATTTCGAGAGAGATAGAGGGGGGGGGAGGGGGAAAGAACGCGCGAGCGACGACAAGCACTCGTCGACGAATTAGAATCTCATTGAGGCACTCTAGCGTGATCGTTACGCACAGAGAGAGAGAGAGAGAGAGAGAGAGAGAGAGAGAGAGAGAGAGAGAGAGAGAGAGAGAGAGAGAGAGAGAGAGAGAGACAGACAGACAGACAGAGAGAGAGGGAGAGAGAGGGAGGGAGAGGGGGGAGGAGGGAGAGAGGGAGCTCCCGAACTCTCCGTTAGCGCGAATTGGCTTTCGCATGTATGTGATACACCAACAGGCAGCAGCGAGTAGCGACGAGCAGCAGCTAGAGGCCGAAAACCTGTTGGCGCTGCCTGCTCATTACCCTATCCGCATATACTGCATTGTATCGCGCGCTCACGTGTACAAAAAAAAGACACTTAGGAATATTATTATTGTCGCCTGGCAGTCTCAGCCTCAGCCTGTCTGCCTGTCTTGCCGTCGTCATCCACATCATCGTCGTCATTTCCATGCGCCTCCTAGTCTTCTCTTGCACGTCTATGCGCGACACAGACGACCGCGAGCCCTTTCTCAGACAGAGCGGCCTCACTCCCATTCGACTCTATCTCTCCTTCTCTATTGGATCCACGCGCTTTGCTCCGCGAGCACAAGGCCAACGCCGCTCTGCCTCTGCTCTGCTCCGAGCCTAAGCCTCTCCTTTCTTGCAAACGCCACTTCTTGCTAACGCCATTAGCTGCCGCTGCTACCTTTTATCTTGCGCTTCGTGGCGTGCGATATGAGCCTCGTTCACGCGGGCAAACGTCACTCGGACGGACCACTTGTAGCCGCGCTGTCCTTCCCGTATCGACGTGCACTTGCTGTGCTGGCGGCTTGCTCGGCTGCCTATTTTCTTCCCTCTCCAAAATAACGACGCCATTTGAATATACTTTTTAACGGTTGACAGAGGCACTTCGGCCATCTCGGGGGGCTCAACGTGACTCGAACAACGTATAACCTGTTCGGCCGATAAAACGCGGGCCTACGCAGACTCGTACCAATTAATAATCATTCGAGTGCATTTGATGGTCTGATGGGACGCACGCTCCGAGTACGAGCAGCTCGCATGGAAATGATTCGGCCAAGGCCGCGGAGGGGGTTTGTTGCTCGACTAACTAGCAAAGAGCCGAAAATGAGGAACGATGAAATAGCAAACAAAGAGAGGCGGGAGAACGAGAGAGGAGAACGGAGAGCGGAGAGTGGGAGAGTGGGAGAGCGAGAGAGCGGGAGAGCGCGAGAGCGCGACCTTGAAGGGCATACTCGAGGGCAAAAAAAGTACGTCCCGCAAAAAAAAAAGGAGAGCGAGCGAGCGAGGGAGAGCGGCCGAGCACTAGGTTAGCAGGGCCCGCGCGCCGCCGGCTGGCTTTCAATGCAGTGCCAAGAGCGTGAGCCGAAGCGCCGCGGCTGCTGTGCGAGCGCGCAACTGCACACGTGTGAGCCACGAATACTCGCACTGCGAGCAGCGCACATTGTTTCAGCGGCAAGTGCCTTCCTTCGTTGTGCCCCATCAGCTTCGAGCAGTTCTAGCTTCCCGAGCATTCGTTCCAGCCCTCTTTCCGCGGACTCGTTCCATTCCTCGGGCAGAGCATCTCTGCACTTCCGCTCTGCCTCCTCCCGGACCTAAGATCCTCCGCCCCCTCGGTTGGTCCACTTCCAAGCGCGGCTCTCCTCGCCGCGCCATGTGCGCGCGTATATATATAGGCAGTGGAATATTTAGTCGGGAAACTGGTTCCTATGCACATTCGTCGTTCCCTCGATGCCGCAACTCGCTCAAAACACACGCGCCGCAGCGCTTACACGGCCCGCGCTCGGCCCATCGGCACGGCTTCGCAAATTAATTTGCTCTCTCCGCCGGCACCTTACGCCCAGTGCGCGCACCGGCCCGTTTTTTCCTGCTTTCGCGAGGCACTTCACTCCTCCGCGCGACAGGTGCGGCTCTACTCGTGCCGCGAAGCGGAATAAAGACGAGGCTGGACTGTCGTAGAAATATTGCGATATGAGCGCGTGCAAACCGCCAGAACCGAGAAAGCGAGAATCGGTTTTCGAGTTGGCAGGGTTGGCCTTGTGGCATACTTGCCTCCCTCGTTCGCTGCAACCTTCGAATCCTCGCCCTTTCTCTCTCTCTCTCTCTCTCTCTCGCTACTTCATTTTCTAAGTCTCTCTCCCTCTCTTTCGTTCTTTTCTTTTTTTTTGGTCCTTTGATTTTTGTCTATCTATCTATCTCTCTCTCTCTCGCTCGCTCGCTCGGTCTCTAGTTTTGAGCGCGCCCATGTGTGCGCTCGCGTGTGAGAGAGAACGCTCCGACAATGAAAGCACGGGGCGCACAATGGGCTCGTTGGGCCGGCTTGGTTGCGCACGGCGGCGGCCGGCAGTGCATTTGGATGTAGGCCAATTCGGCAGGCCCGTGCGAACGAATTTTTGGGAAATTCGCCGAGTAAATTCTACACGCTGGCGATCTCGCTGATCCGGCTTGTTGTCTGCTGGCGAGAGCGGTTGTTGTCACGCGAGGAGCGCGCGTCGAGGCTCCTTTTCGGCAAGAGATAAACAAACAGAGGCGACAGCAGCTCGCGGCAGGCATTCGAACAATTTGAAAAATGCCTCGCAACGGAATGCCGCCCTGGACTAAGTGTTGGTTACGCGTGCAGGCTAAAAACAGAGCAGCCTGACAATGTGCCGCGGGACGGCCGGCTAATTGTTTGCAATTGATGCGCGTCTAGTCGCGTGGGCTTATGTAATTAGCGGCTATTCCGTGGGGAGGGCCAAGCGGCCAGGGCCGACAATAACGGAGACCCGAGGCTGAATTCCACGAAGCCGCTGCACTTGTTAGTCGTGCGGTTGCGTAGCAGCAGCGCTGTCGGCGTACTATTGTCGCGATGAGCGCATAACGCTTCGACGGCCGGATCGACGTTGAGAAAAACAAGATGAGCGAGTCCTTACCGAAGGGAGCTCCGGGATTCCCGTAATGAATGAGGGGCGGCATGACCACCAGCCAACACGGCAGTCGTCGCGAAGTCCAGCACTGTCTTCTCCTGAAATCCAGCTCAACGGCCTTGCAAGAGCGCAGCGATACTGGCTGTCGCTTGTGCGCGGATCGCGAGCGGGCCGGACGCGGTGGGCTTGCGATCGGCAGAGCGGCGCCACAAGTGTCGCTCGTAGCTTTGGCGATCGAACTCGCTGTGTGGGATCGCTGGCGTCGCGGACCAGCTTGCGGCGCGACCCATACACGTGCGCCGGTCTACGTCACCGTGCCCCAACGTGCGATCGACAGAGCCATTGGCATATCGGCCCTGTAGGTGAGTCGCTGCTCCCGGACATTCGCGAGTGTGCGCGCCTTGTGTGCACGCACACGTGAAGGCGCTCTCACAAATAGACGAGAGAGAGAGAGAGAGAGAGAGTGCGAGCGAGCTATCTAATCGCCGTGCCAACGGTCACGGCTGGGAATGTTTACGGCTCCCCCTCTGTTTTCCCCGTTGGCTGTCCGTCTTTCTCTCGCTGCGTGTCTCTGCACGTGCGTGTGTGGGGTCCTAGCTCTCTTCGCGCAAGGGAGAGAAAATGTAGCGAGGAGAGAGTTAGCTAGCTAGCTGCTAGCTAACGAGTGAGCGAGAGAGCGAGCGCGAGAGAGAGAGAGAGTAGTAGTAGTAGTAGTAGTAATAGTAGTAGTAGTAGTAGTAATAGTAGTAGTAATAGTAGTAGTAATAGTAGTAGTAGCAGTAGTAGTAGCAGCAGCAGCAGCAGCGGCGGAAAGCCGAGCTCGCTGAACTACGCCTAGCCGCGCCCGCAGAGAGAGGAGAGCGCAGCCGTTATATTGTGTGCCTGGCCTAGCTCACAACAACAGCAGCAGCAGCAGCAGCAGCAGCAGCCGTCAATTGCTGCCGCCCATTATTCCATCACCCCACTAGCATCATTATGCCACCTTTTTCTTTCCCGAATTTTCGCTGGCGTTCCTGCCACTCGCATTCGAGGCCAAGATGACGCCCCAGAAAAGTAGAGTGCTTATCACGAACGACGACAGGCAGCGCCGATTTTCTTTTCCGCTCGCGCTCGCGCTACCGAACTTTCCGAGAAGCTGCACTGTTTACGCACACACGTGTCCAGCAGCTGCGCGCCCAGCCGACCGCCCGTTTTTTTCAAGCAGTCCTGCTCAAACTCACTCGCGCTAGCCGCCGACGATGTCTCGCACTTGGACGTGGACCACTGAAGGCAGCAGTGCCAACTTGCAAGTCGATCAACACGGGCAAGTTCTCGAGGCTGTAATGGAGCCCCGGAGTCAACGGCCGCTCGTATCGTATTATGAGCCACGACATACCGCGACAGCTATTTTTTCCCCTACGGACTAACAAGTATTTTTCGAAAAAAGGGGGCAAACCGAGAAAAACACGATAAGAGTAACATTAGAAGCGAGATTGCACGAATGTCGCGCGATAACGACGAACGAGCGAGAGTGCAGAGTAAGAAATGGCGAGACGAGGAGAAGTGGGCTCGCAAGCTCCGCTCGGAGCTGGCAGTCGCCGACGATGAAGGATGGCGAGCAGAGGCGCCAAGGTGGGAAACGCGCGAGGCGCTCGCGCCCTGACAGACTGGAGGAAAAAGGCAGGCAGCGCGGTGAGCCTCCCACGCGAGCCACGCGAACTTTCCTCGTTCTCGCCGAGTCCGCGCGCGTCGCCTATCGAGCAGCGATCTGGCCGAGCAGCCGCGGATCGATCCTCGGGACAGCGAGACCGGAAGCCGGCACGCCACTTGCTATCGTAATAAGCCCGCTGCGCCTCCGCGGAGAGAGGCCTCGGCTACTCCGCGTCCGCAGCTCGACGCTCTAAAGATAGCGCTTCCTTCGGCTGGGGCGCGGCGCTCCGCGGCTCCGGCTGCGGCTCTGGCGCGCAGGCGACAAAGCTCTCTCTCGGCCAATTCGACTTGCCGTCGATTCGCCGTCCCGTTGAGCGCACCTGGCGGAGGGAACAAAGAACAGCGCGCGGAAAACGCGCTTTCACCTGCCCGCTCGCTGCGACTGGCCGGTGCGTTGTTTTTCTCCACTCGGCGCCGCTTCAAGGCAGCCCGAAACGCAGCGCTCGTGGGAGCATCGCGCGCGGGCAAAAACGGAAAACAAACAGCCGAGATTGGGAGGGATGCCGAGTATGCTGCGCGCGCCAGCGCGGCCAACGAAATTGGTGCAGCCGAATGCCTCGCCACGTACTTGGCGATGGGCTCTTTGGCGCTCGCCGCGAGACGCCGCGAGAGACGTCGCAAACGGATGCGACGCATCTTGCGCAAAACAGAAATCGGCCGACAAGCTAACACGTTGCGCGGAAAGCTGCTGCCGTGGAGCGGTCCTCTGCGAGTTTGCGTCGTATGCTAATGAGCGATGCTGGCTGCGGCGCGAGCGGAGAGAGAGAGAGAGAGAGAGAGAGAGAGAGAGAGAGAGAGAGAGAGAGAGAGAGAGAGAGAGAGAGAGAGAGAGAGAGAGAGAGAGAGAGAGAGAGAGAGAGAGAGAGAGAGAGAGAGAGAGAGAGAGAGAGAGAGAGAGAGAGGAGAGAGAGAGAGAGAGAGAGAGAGAGAGAGAGAGAGGAGGAGAGAGAGAGAGAGAGAGAGAGAGACGCCGCGGTGAGAAAAGCAGCGGCGAAAGTTGAGCGCCCGTGAAATTCGTCACGATAGAGAGAGCGAGAGCGCTTTGCGAGAGAGTTTTTCCAGCTAGTTTTTGCTAGGCTAGGCAACAGAGAGAAAATAACAACGGGAGACGGGGCATGTAAAAATTCCTGGCGCATAAATCAGCGAGAGCGAGAGAGACAGGCAGGGCCATATAAGTCAAGTAGGCATCCCATAAACGTATAATATATAAGGCTATATTAATTCAAAGGTTGTACTGGTATTTATATGTAGATGATTGGCGCGGTGGCGAGGCGGTGAGGCTCAGGTAAAGTAAGCGCCGCATATATGCTGACAATGTTGGTCAGAGCTGAGCTCCCTTTACCTATATCTACCTACTGCTGTACTATGCTGCTGCGGGAGGCGCGCGATTGTAGCAAACAGTCTGCCCCTCTGATATGCAGAGGGGCTATCGCCAGTACCAGCTCTCCTGGCTAGGTGTGCACCTTGTCTAGCGCATTTACATGCCTCGCACGGGTCTGCTACCTACATGGCTCGCGCTGCCGCGACAATTATGCCAATGAACTCCGAAGCCCCGATATTACAGATATCACCGCAAACTTATTCGGCGATCGCTGCAACAAACGACATCTATTCGCGCTAACGACTCGAAACGAGGCGAGCGCGAGCGCATATGCTCCCACTCGCCCCACTCTCTATACCCGTGTCCTAACCAAACTAGTTTCGCTCCCCCGAATAGACCGAAGGAAGCGATACGCGTTTCTATGCGTACATGGCCACCTCGTCGATTCTATGCGCCATCCATTTTATACGTCTTTGTCTCTCCTACTTTTTCCACTTTCCTATCTCCTTTTTCTCTACCTACTTTTTGTCGTTCTTGCCTCTGTTCACTTTCTATTTTTCTGCTTTTCATCCGGCAACGATATTACTTCAATTACAATCTTAATACTATTTAGCTGACCGTTACGGTATTCAACAATTATAAATTATAAACAATTTAACAAATTACAAATCATTTTTCCACTTGCTCTGAAAACGAATGTTTTTACATTTGCTGTTTATTCAGATGATTAATAAACCGAAATTACATGTATCAAAACTAACGTCCACGCAAACGTCCTTTACTCGATTAACCTTTGAAGCGAAAAATACTAGCACTAGTCGAAAGTTCATTTGTAGCTAATCGGCGCGACAACAATGGAAAACTGGTATTCATTCTCAATTTACACCCATCCATTTCTTTCCGAGTTGTTGAATCATTCGCTGATTTATTTTATAGTAACTCATTCTTGGATAATGATGCTGAAACTTTATAGGCATTTGCACAAAATTATGTTACTCGTAATGGACCAAGAAAATAAAGCGGTTAAACGGCATCGTTGCATCGGTTTATAATTCAAGGTATTATCAACGCATGCAGCGAACAAGAATGTAAGGAAGAAGGAAAAAAATGAGAGAGAGTAAGAGAAAGAAAGGAGAGAGAGAGAGAGAGAAAAGAAATAGGTACAAGTTGCGCGGGAGCGAGCGTGACCTTGTACGATGCCGGTGGCGGCGCCATATTGAACGTGTGAGCTCGAAAGCGCGTGGGACTGCAAAGCAGCAGACACCACGTGTTTAGAAGCTGCCGCGCACGATATTGTTTCAGCGCATATATACCTACCCGTACGAAACAGGGATTTTAGTGCACGCTTGTACTTTATATGTAGGTGTAGCGTAAATGTTATACCTTCGATACAAGTTTCTCATGCTTGCTCTTTTATTTTTCAATCTCATCAGATATGCGCCAGTGTGCATGGGTTTTTGATAACTTTACATTCGGCACAGGCTTCATAAGTTAGCTCCTCGGAAAAACTCGTGTTATAACGCCAGTTTTGGTTTAAAGACGACGAAGATGATAGTTGGCCGGACTGCAATGTCTCGAATAAATTGAACGATTTGTCTCGTGAATGCTAACGCTCCCGATAGTACTGTTTTTGTTTTTGCAATAACAAATAGATCAAATAACCGCAAGTATTTCATAAGCCACAAGACTACCAGAAATATTTACAACTTTATATAGCACAGTCAAGACAAACTACTCGACCTCCAAGATACTTGTCATATTTTTCAACTTTCACTTCTTGGTCAAACGTTCTTCTCCTAAATCATCTTTATCAATCGAACTTTATCGTGCTGGAAAAAATCTAAGAGCACTTCGTAATAATCACTGTCAACGAAATACAAATTGAATATCTGCGAGTGTAACAAATTAGTAAACAAGATGTGATCGAAGTAATTTGCACAAGAAAAATAAATGTATATACGTATAAAATACGAAGGAGAGGAAGCAAAAGCGGTTTGCTTGGTTAGTAGAAAATGAGTAAGTAGAGCTGCTTGTCTCATGCACTGGAAATGTTATGTGACTTGCGTATGAGGTACTGCGAACGTGAAAGAGCGCGCAGACAACCGGCAACGGATTAGATTTCGCGAGGTTAAGCGTTTATCGTTAAGGCAATGTTTGCAGCGCACGTTTCCAAGCGCATAGGCGTGAAGTATTGTAGACAGAGCGCAACAGCGGCAGTAATAGTAACAGCAATAGCAGCAGCAGCAATAGCAGCAGCAGCAATAACAGCGGCAGCAATAACAATAACAGCAGAGCGGATTCGTGAATGGAAATGTACCTACGTTGGCTGCTGTTGCCCCGCGGCAGTCCTATCTTTCCCTCTTCGTTCCTCTCTCTCTCTCTCTCTCGCTTTCTCTCTCTCTGTCTCTGTCTCTCTCTATCTCTTTCTGCCTGGTTCGCCCGCTCTACGCGCCGCGCGAGTTTCGTAGAGTTCTTTTTCGACGGAAACAATTTCGAGGCCACGCGGCAGTGGCTCTCAACCAAGCCTATCACAAATTCGGTTAACCTCTAAGCACATGCGTCGCGTACAAAGCCTACTCGCAGCAGCAGACAGGAAGCATCATTTGCTTTGGAAAGTCTTACAAGGGCAAGCGCGTTCTATCACTCTCACTCTCTTTCTTGTCGATCCTTTTTTTCGATCGCGATCGCTCTCGCTCTCTCTCTCTCTTTCTTTCTCTCTCTCTCTCTCTCTCTCTCACTGTAACGACCTATGTCCGCTCGATATTACTCGTGCTTACTTGGTTATTCCAGCATCCTATTATATACTTGACAATTGTCAATTCTTTCTTCGATAACAAACCTTTCGTGTATATTGCACTGAAAGAATTCTGACCCAAGTTTTTTCTAAATAGTCAATAGCGTCGTGTTATTATTTTGACATAGACTTTGTATTTATGAAATATTGCACCAGAAACTCGATACATCAGTTTGTTTTCGATATGCAATATAAGCCCGAAATTGAGCGTTTTCTATGATTGATGGATAATACATGAAGAATTGTAAATTTAGTTTTAGTAAGTAGCATTGTTGAAGTCTATCGTGCGTAAAAGCGTATTAGCAAAGCAAGCCTTAATAGCAACCTAAAATAAATCTTCGTGGTTGACCTGTGGAAGTGGCATAAGCAAAAACGAATTGGGTAAATAAAATGACCAAGGAAGAACGGGTTAAGGAGAAGATGTAATCGTCTTTACTTACTGGAATAAGCAAAATAAAAGCATTCGATACAGCGGAAAGCAAAATAAAGCAGCGTGATAAGCAATAAGCGTTGAAGAAAGAAAAAGCGGAGTGCAGCAGTGCGCGATGCTGTGTGGTCTCAGCTGGCGAGATGTCAGATCGGCGGCGGCGGCAGGCTGTTTGCACGTGCTGGCTGGTCGTCCGTCTGCCGACTGGATGGCAAAGCAATTGATAAGCGAGCGCTGGGCACGGTGCGTGCTTGCAAGCATTTAGGCAGTTGCGGGTGGTATCTGTGGCGTTGAGAAATGTCTCGCGAGGAGACGTGACTCACCGTTGAGCTTGTCGATGGCTCGATCGGCGGTCGACTGGTCACAGCAGTCGACGAAGGCGTAGCCGCCGCGCTTGACGAGGATGCTCGAGCAGGCGAGGCTGTGCTCCTGGAAGAGCTGTCGCAGCGCGGCCTCGTTGCACTCGGAGGGCAAGTTGCCCACGTAGAGCTTGGACATGGCTTGCGGTGGCTGACTACTGCTGGCCGCTAGCTTCTGCGCGTGCTGCGGCTGCGTTGGCGGCGGCGGCTGAGCCGTGGCGGCGCTCGGCGTGGACGGACCAATTTTGCCGGCCGGGTCGTTCTGGCCGGGCGACAGCGCGTTGGCCTTCCTCTTCTTGCGGGTCCCGCGTTTGCTCTGTGGTTGAGTTATTTTGCTGGCGAGCTTGCGCGCTTTCACCAGGACTGAACGAGGTCGGTGGACGCTGCTGCTGTGGTCGCGCGCGAATCGGCAGAGAGCTACGAGCTGAGGGCAGCAGCGTGGCTCATGAGCATGGCAAACCGCAGGACGCGCACTGTCTACCGCTGGTGTTGCTGCTACTGCTGCTGCTGTTGCTGCTGATGCTGCTGTACATGGGTCGGCCTGCTGCTGTTTTGTCTCGCGCGCGTGGTTTGTTTCGCTGTCGGGCGGCGCCGGTCCGCCGACAGCTTCGGGAGACTCGCTCGCGCGATCGTCAGCTGATTGATGTCGATGGCGTTGCGCGCGCGAGTGGGCGGCCAGCTAGGCGCGCTCGCGAGCTGAGCTGAGCTGAGGGGCCGGGTCGCCGCTGACTGCTGCTGACACTCGTCGCACTGGGCTTGCCTGGGCCGTGGAGACACTCGGCCGACAGTGGCCACGACTCTCCTCTCTCCGCTCTCCTGGCTGCTCTGAGTCTGGCGAGCTGCTGCTGGCTGCTCTCTGCCTCGCGCTCGCTCGCTCCTGCCGGCACCACGTCGACGATGCAAACTCGTTTCCTCCCGGCGCGAAACCCAACCTCGGCTGCGCTCGCTGTGCCTCGTGCTGTCTCTGTCGCTCCGCTGTTCTCTGGCTGGCTTGCTCTCCGCTCGTTCCGCAGCGAGCCTATTTGCAGGCAGTCTTTTTGGCGGCGGTGCCGGCAGCAGCAGGGTGGTAGCCGTTCTAAGCACGGCTAAGCAGGAGAGAGCGCGAGAGCGCGAGAGCGCGAGAGAGCGAGAGAGAGGAGCCGGTCGGCGGGCGCATGCATGTTGCAGCCGGTGCGCTGGCGAGCGAGCGCGCCGATTGGCCGAGGCGGGGTCACGTGGAGAGCCCCCTCGCGAATGTGGAGGCCCCGGCGAGCGGCCCATTGGCTGGCCCGGCCGAAGCCCTCGATTCGCACGCCGCCGCCGATGCCACACACACGCGCGCTCGCCGACTACACCTAGGCTTTCTTCCCTGCCAGTGGCTGCGCCCTGCGCAAGACTACTTGCACAGGCGCACGCACACAGGCTCGCGCGCGCGCTACGACGTGCAAAATCTACCGGGTGTGCGTGCAGCGCGATTTGGCCGATTTGGCAACGCGCGCGACAGCTGCCCGCGCATCCAATATCACCTCCACCTCCGGCCGCTCCGGCCTGCTCTCGCGCGCACTCTGCCCGCGCGACGCCTCGGCGCTCTGCTCTGCGGCCTTCGGGCGCTATCAATCGTCGACGCGTGCCCCTTCTCCTCCTTTTCGCCCGATTATCGGCTCTTTCTCACGGGCCTCTCATTCCGGATCCGCGGACGCGCGGATTTGCCGAAGCCACCGGCGGCTAGGCAAACCAACTATTGTAGCCTTTGTCGCTGACGCTGACAAACGGCTTCTCAATTGGCTGTGACTACGTGTGAGCGCTGCGTACCGATCTAGCGGACGGGACGGCTATAGGCGCACGCGGATGATGCATAGACACCAGTGCAGAGCCGAGTACGCGGCGCGCACTTTGCCAGTGTGTAACGATAATGTTTGCCAAACTAAGCGAACAATCGTAGAGAAGAGGAGGAAGAATGGGATTTAGAAAAAGAACAAAAAAGGCCGAAAAAAGCTGTAAGGCAGAGCAGAAAGAAAGCTGCGCGACCCCGTTTTTTGAGAGAGTACAATAGAAATCCTTCAACGTACACATACATCATCGCGCATTCTCACACGCGTGATTTGCTCGCGTGCACATGCGGCATAGAGAGGGAGAGAGAGAGAGACCGAGAGATCCCAGGAGAGGAGAGGAACAAACGTATAGTTTGAAAAAACTTTGTATCGCCTAGCGGACGGATAATCAAAAAATCCAAGGCAGCGGCGGATCCCCAATCGGTCCAGCGGCGCATGTGTGAGTGCGCGCGTCTATGTATCGAGTTGAGTTGATTCAGCGGGCAGCCAAGTGCATATCTCGAAGCTCATCGCTGTCAGAGAGGCCGAGAACGAGGCCTGAGAAGCGAGACGAGGCCACGGTGTGCGCGCGCGTGGAGGGAGCCGCGCGCACTGGTGTGCGTGTGTTGTGTGCTTTTTGAATTTTGAATAGGCGAAGCCCAGCGAGTACAGCGCATAGCAGTAGCGAGAGGGAGAAAGTGCGCGCCGCGGGAAACCCTATTAAATGGTCGCACTAAACGCGCGCCTCGCTTTCTCGCTCTCTCGGCGGAGTACGGAGCACTTGGTATTTACTTTGTCTAGGCCGAAAGAAGAGCGAGCCAAGGGAGGCATTGTTTTGCCTGTGCGACATTATATACCGGGTGTTTCGCCAATTTTCTCCTGCGACTCTCGTACGATTCGCGAAGGGTTGACAGCGCGTCCGTGGCGGCGCCTCGACAGTCCGTCCTCCCCGCCGCCGCCACCGCCGCCGCCGCCACCGCCGCCGCCGCCGCCGCCGTCGTCGTCGTCGTCACCGCCCTGCTACGCACGCCGCTCCATTTCAGCGTACGCGCGGTTCCGGTTCTGCCTAGCCGCTCTAGCCCCCATCCACGCCGCTATTCACCTCTCGTTTGCGCTCTTTCTTACGCCGCCGGTCCTCGCCGGGGCCTGCACTTCTCTGCTCGCAGCGAGATCGCGCCGAGTGAAAGGCAATAGCTGCCAGCCTCAGCCTGTCCGGAACTCGATCGCGGATTCGCACTCTCCTCGCTGAGCTGTCCTTGCTCTTGCGAGCACCTTGCACCCCCTGCGCCGCCACTGTTCCACCACCTCTAATGGGATAATAAAGTTAAGCAGCCCGCCGTTAAATATGACCGAGCGCGCGCGCGCGCGCGCGCGCTACACATGCCCTTGTTCTGTGCTCTCACTTCCGCCCCCGTTCGATCCGTTCGCCCACTGACCGAATCTCGCCGCGTTCAATTCCGTAAGTCGGCTGTTGCCGTGCTCGCCATGAATGCCGCTGACGCGGCCAGCCCTGTCCCTTTTTCAGCTCACGCTGCCCAAAGACAATATTCAAACAACCTAAAAAATGTATCGTGCAGTGTTGTAGGACAACAATGCGAGATACAGAGAGAGAGAGAGAGAGAGAGAGAGAGAGTGAGAAGTGGTTGGTGCGAGGGATAAAGTAGATGCAAGGGACAAGCGAGAACGATGTCATTTGCACTTGTTCTCCGCGGCAACCAGTTTCAAATTTATACACGGCAATTTGCGCGCGCTTTGTATATCAACCAGATTCAAATTGAAAAGTATTCACGTTCAAACAGCGGTAGGCGTGTTATAAAATCAACTGCTCGCCATTACGTGTCCACGCGCGTAACCCATATATATATACACATACACACATATATCACACATGTATATCATTGCTCCAAATTACTCTTTATGCGCTGTCAAACAATAATAAATAAACGATTATCCAGTGCAATAACCAGTTTCCAAATTTTCAGTTCAGTAAGCTTCCGCGACAAGTCTATTCATCAAATCGTCCTCTCACCTATTGATCATTTCTTTCGATTATTATCATCGTCGTCATTTCGGCACTCGTGAACTTGAAGCTGACTTTGACTGATGGTGGGATTTTTCACATGCCGTTTTTTCCTAAAAGAGACAATATGAGACTTATGTGCTTTCTATAAATCAAATTTAGTTTACAGAAATCACTTCAGTCATGACTCTTCATTCACTCTCGCTGAAACCGCTCAATTCGAAAATTCTTTCATTTTTCGTCAATCGAACTGTTCACATCTATCATCTTCGAGCATCCTTCTTACTTTAATTTGTATATAGCGATAAATTTCTCCATTTCGCTAATATTGGTCCAAGTTTTACCAATGCTGATGTGAACTTTTGGGAATATTCACTAATTTAATTTTTTACGTTCAATTTACGCAGAAAATCTCACAAAAGACTTTATTTAACAAATACTGCTCGTGGAAGGCAAGTTACTTGAGATTCTTCTACGGTTTCGCTGTGCTCGTTTGATTTCAATCGATCGATAACACGGCAGTAGTATTTCCGAAACTCCCCTCGCATATCTTTTGTTAGTCTCTTTTTGCCTTAAGAAAGGTTTTGGTCATTCTTTTCAAAAGTGAGAATTTCAAGGTAACGATAGTTGGCAGACCTACGACAATATCCCATTGATTTCGTAAAAAATAATTGTTGCTCGGCTATGAGCGTTCGTAGACAAATTTTAATGGTTCAATAATTATTCACAAATGAACCTGTGAAAGCAAGCATTGACATGTTAAACGTGAGGTATTTGATCGATGCGAAACGTTATAGTTGTGCTCTAATCTATGCTTGAAAAGTTTTATTAGTCTTGTAGTAAATAACCACGGCCTATAGACATTTACAACTATATGAACCGAGGAAACAAAGTCCCCTCGAGGCAACGGGAGATTTCTGGTCTCCGTTTTATGATTTTCCAAAAAAACAACATCTCATTGTTATTGGGGTATTGTTTGATTTATATATTAATAATGTAGTCATAAATTTGGTAGAGCCGAGCAGCCGAATAGGTAAGTTTTGAAGAGCGAACCTTCCATCCGTTGGAAAAAAATCAATAAATCAGCAGGATTGTGCGCACAGTCCATGTCAGCGTCGGTAAATGGAGACTTAGGAGGATTCCTTCTTGCCTGCGTCGCATCTGCTCTTTGCCACGGTGCAGGCATAAATGTGCGAATGCACGCGGACGACCCACGAGACTTAGTTCTGCATCTGCCGCTAGACACTCCGTTTTTTATCGCGTGCTGAAAAAAATGTACATGCCCTATTCAGCCGAGGGACTCGGCTTATTGCATAAACATGACTATCTCTATAATGAGAATGGTAACCGTCAAGCATTTACGCAGGATCGCAAGAGCCAATAAAAAATAATGTCTCGGGAGGACTTTGAGCGCGATGCATGCAAATACGCGATGGCAGGAGGATCAGCGAGGTGGAAGCGAGTGGCCTGTAAAATGAAGCGTCAGCCGTTATCCCGTGGCGGGATAGGCGGTAGAAATAAACGAGGAAGCGTTAGGCGGAGTGATGAATTGATTAGGTATTAGTATCGAATATAGGTAGGCGCGAGCGGAAAGTGGCGTGCATATTAAAAGAAGGCTGAGAAAGGGCGCGGGCAAGACGCCACGGCGGATCGGCGCGGACGCTCGATGTGTCGGTTGTAGCTGAAAAAATAATAGCCCAAATTGGCGCTGCGCAATAAATAAGTGCGAGTTGCGGGCAGCGCAGAGTTATTAGCGCCGGGCAAGAGCCGAGAGCAGAGAAACGCGCGTAGAGCTAGCAGCGGCGGCGCGCAAGGTGCGCGCGCGCCAAAAATTTATTGCAGTCAGGAAATTATATATGGGCGCGCGCGCGCGCGCGCCTGCGCCCATGCCTTGTTGTTTTCGGCCTAGCGATCTTAGACCATTCGCGCTCGCGCTGACGGCCTAATGAACAGTTGATCCTTACATTGGATACGACTTAGCAGTGTAGTTGCGCTGCACTCGCAACGATATACATACACGCCGCTTGCGGCAGCTGGCTCCGACACTCACGCACGCGCCTCGCCTTTTCCCCTTCTGACTAATCCCATTCTCCCGCTCGCGCTCCCTTCTCCCTCCCTCTCTCTCTCTCTCTCTCTCTCTCTCTCTCTCTCTCCAGCAGCTACACTTCTTCCCCTACACCAGGTCCTAATTCAAGACTCCTTTTGATACTCCTACGCACGAAATTGTGCCACTTGCGCTGTAGCAAAATGCAGCTGTTACCATCGATTTCGCTTTTCCTTTGACATGCGCTGACAGTTGTGCGCGGCAGAGCTCTGTGCAGACAGCTCGCGCTGATCCAAGGAGCCCCAGAAAATCTGACCCCTCTCTGTCGCCTATAGGTACGCGAAAAAAAATTGCGATAGGCCAGCGAAGAAATGCGCGGCTCGGCGAGGAAAAAAAGATCAAGCTTTTTTTGTTCGCTGGGTACCCCAAAGGGGGAGAGTGATCGCGCATCTCTCTGGGACAGCTGCAAATGCTGTGAGTACACAGAGGCCGGTCTACGGGACCCCGACCAAGAGGCCAGGGGCTTACGGAGTTGGCCTAGCGAAGCAGCCGAAGAGAACCGCTGCGTACTAGTCCCATTGTCATATGCGGAAGCCGCTGGCGTGCACAACGAAATCAGAGGAAAAAAGCTTTGCCGCCTGACGCACAAAGGGATAGGATCATGCGAGCGAGCGAGCGAGCGAGCGAGCGCGCGCGGAGGATCCGGGCAACGCGACCAAATTCTTAGTTGAAGGGCTGCTGCACTGCATACACGGGGTGTATGCGTTGCCGCGCGCTGCCGCTGCTGCCTTTCCTTTTTTCCTCTCGTACTCTCCTTTTTTTCTTCCTCCCTCCTCGTGCTGGCGTGTTTGTGTGTTTGTGTGTTTGTGTGTTTGTGAGCTGCCGTGTTCAAGGATACAACGCTCTCTGCTCTCTAACCTTTCTACAGGCTACTACACCTATGCGTGTGCATGCCGCTTCGTGTATGGCTGTGCGTGCGTTCACATCCTTTCTTCCAAGTAGGAAGCATCTAGTTTTACACATCAAAGCTTCTTCGACATTCAGCCCTTTCGACTCCATTCAAATCGCGAATACCGTCATCCAATTTTTCAGAATGTATTTCACATATATTAAATAATTCATACGCTTTATGACTAATCTGCCAAGGCAGTTTCTCGACGAAACATTGCTCGTAGTACGCGAATCTCATCTTTTCTGCTTGTGCACTTTCGTCTTCCAAAACGACGTAGCAATGAACGAGGCCGAAAACTGGATGACATTTTTATTTTGGACGTAAGCTTTCCTTGGCAATAAATTTTCCTGAGTAATTGACAGTACTATACGTCTACACATACACATAGATGTACAAATATCGCAAAATATATATTTTATATTTGGCCTCATCACAATATCTAATAGATAGATACTTCAAAAAAAGAACATGGAAATTTTCACATAAACGAACAAACTAATATATAATTCAAGAAACCGTGTACACTTTAAATTACAAATTATCGAGAATGCATATCTTAATTATGACGCCCTGTCTCTGTATTCAACTACTTATTGTTTTAAATATTGAAAAAAATATTCTAACCGAATTCATTAAATTACTGTATTCGATCTACTCTATTGAAGGTCAGGAAATTAAGCGGTGAGCTCCACCGGCACAGTACAATATTACACGTTTCAAAGCGTATTTCAGTAACTCCCAAATTTCAAGGATTTTTATTTATCAATACTGGACAATCCCTGTAACGAAGTATTATACGTATTGTCAACAAATCTACACACGTTCCAATAACAATAAAATTGGATTTTTTATATATCTCCAAAACCTAAATATTTATCTAATTATTGCTTTTGTATATTAACGTTTAATAAACACATAAAAATCATTATTCCCTTGATTGATACGGAAGTATTGGAATACGTTTGACTTAAAAAAAAGTTATCGCTGATATATGCAATATACACGTAAATACGGTAACTAGCATACTACTATTTGCCTGTGCATACAAAGGGGTAGATTCTGGTTTTGTGAGTGCACGCGAATACGCAAAAGTAAAGCGTAAAAATGGCGGCTTCTTAGTTCTGCAAAATTACGACTTTCTTTACAATTTTTCATCGATTTTTTTTTATATTATAGTCATCTTTTATATCCTATCAATTGCCATAATGTCATATTCTATTTTGCAGTTTGGATAAATAGAAATGGTCTTCGAAAGAAATATGCCAACAAAAAACAGTAACTATTTTGACATATACAACGTTGTTCTTCCAATCAATATGATTGTTTAAATTTAAAATAGAAATAAAGCCTCAAACATCTCTTTTTAGAAATATCGTATATATATAAGCGTTTGCTAAACTATTTCAATCGAAAATTCAAATGTATTTGGCCTATATGTTTCATTTTTCGCTTCAAACGTTAAAAAGTAAGTTATGTAAGTATTGTGTCTACACTAAAATAAAGTAGAAATATTACAATTTACTCGAAAAATTTGGGTTCCTTTAAGAAAGACTTGAAACAGAATCTTTAATCCTTTCGGCGTATTTTATAGATATGAACTGTTCTTTTTGTTTATTGATAAAAAGATTATCCTGATGACATTATTGTAGGATTGAAAATATAAAATGAGATAACTTAATTTCATAAAAATAACGACTAAAAATGATAGGAAATTCTTCATCGAAGAGAGGCGAAGAACAAACAATCATATTGAGTGCTCAGTGTTCACACGTAGATATACATGTGTAGTTATTGGCGAAATGTGCAGATTTGACTAGTTTCATACGTGGTAGAAGCTCAAGAAAGAACATGACGAACGTTTTCTCTTCGCTTTTCGCATCTGCTTTGAAGGTTTCCATTTTCTCCAAGCACGTCGGGGCCTTATTGTTTATGTCCAACCGTCTGTGATCGCTAATCTCTAAGTTCGAAGAAAACTCACGGTCGTTCCTCGCTAACGACTTTCGGTCCCAGGTAGTCTGCCCTCGGGCCTTTTGGGAGAGACTTTTCTTATTGTCTAGCGATTTTCTTTTGAGGCGGAGGAGCCTCGTCATCGGCGGATCAACTACAGCGAACTACCTGATTCTTCACGCAAACTGAGCTCGGTCATCTATTAGCTTTCCTGTGTCTTCCTTTATCAATTTTGTATCTCGTTGTTCTTTGTTTTAGCTAATTTACATGAATATCACTTAATTTATTTAATCAAACATCAACTGCCAATCCATTTTCGCTTAGGCGGTCTATGAACATTATGAAAATTTGTCCTTGTCGTTCGACATTATTTTCTTCTATGTATTACCGAGATTCGTATAATTCTGACAAATTTGCAGAGCGTGAAATACATGTATAATAAAAATCACGATTACAGCCAATGACTAGTTGTAAAAAGTCTAGATTAATACATGCGCCATGCGCTTACGTGTTAGATAAACCTGCGCAATACGATTATTATGTTGCTTTTTTTACGAGTTAAAAGTCGATCACATTGAAATTTCAATGATCGCAAATAATCGATTTTCATGAACTATACACCGTCTCTAACTACACTGACTAAGATTATTATATTATTATACTATGACACTTCCTCCACGTTTCATATTACCAACTAGCGCATTATAACAAATATTCATTATACTCTGTGCGGGTTATTTACAGTTACTGACTGAAAAAATATTAAACAAAAAAGTATCTTTACGATAAAATATACGCTTTTGGTACATACATACTTTCCTCCCTGCTACACTTCATAAGTCGTTGATTTTATTTTTTTTACCAACTGTACAACTTTATTAATTTTGCCTTACATTTTAAAAATCTTTACTTTATTCATAAATTAAATGTTTCGTATCATTCATTCATTTCAAGATTTCTTCCTGACATTATTATTCTAATTTCAAAAATTGGACACAGTGAGTAGAACAATAATCATCCCTATGTTTTCTATGAAGAGCTACCGTCGGTATTTTTTACACCGCCTCTCCTCAATACACAGCAGTACTCCTCATCACCTGAGCATTCATGATTTTGGCATATATTTTGAACAATGGATTTTTTCAATAATATAAAAATTTGTTACTTTCTTAATTCAGTTAAAATAACACAATGTAAGATGGTAAATCTAACTTTTTCCATCGTATTTCATGGATTTGTACTATCATTTAACATAATAAAATATGAAAGGGAAAGAAAAGAAAAAGGAAATGTGAGGACATAATTACATATATTTATTACGTAATATGAAATTGTTTAGTTATTGAGAACATATGAAAAATCAAAAATAAATAAACTTAAGGGGACCAGCTAATGGTAGACAGTGAAAAATGGAAGTTTTCTTTGTTGTCTAATCTTTTTTTAAGTACTTGAAATACACTTTAATTGTCATCGCAATTTAAAAAATCTATAATATACGTCCTAGAAAGTCACTGTTACCATAACACTTTATTTATTGAAAATATTTTTAGGGTCCTTATTTTAATCGTTAGAATCTATACATGGAGATAAGTGCAGCACTTTTTCATCAAAATCATTTTTTCATGTCTAAAAAGTAACTACTTTCGAATTTTGTCAGAAAAATGTTGTATAAGTTATTGAAAAACTATTTTTAAAAGATAGAACAATAATTTTATTGAAAAAGTGCTCCGCTCATCCAAAAGTATAGATCCTGATGATAAAAAGAAACCTCCTACAAAATATTTTTGTTTACTCGGACGTTTAAAACCGTTTACAGTGCTAAATCTTTTCGATAAATATTAACAGTGAATTTCTGGAGTGCATATTTAAAATTTTGAAGTTTACCACTAAGAAAACCAAAGCTTATACCAAGTACTTCAAAAAAGTCTTATAACGATATTTTTATTGGAAAGGTTTTTAGAAGCCAACAAAGAAAATGTTCATCTTCCACTGTTTAACATTGGCTGCACCCATTGAATAATACACAGCGGTTGGTTTCATTTTGTCTGCATTTATATAAACGCGAATTAACATAACTTTCAATTTTAAATGCTCCATTTTTTGTTAAACTGCAATAAGACAATTTTTTCAAAAAATATACATTTTTAGTTTGATATAATTGACATTCGATTAAAACAATGTAAATGTTTTAATAAAAATATAGAAAGCATACATATTTTAAAAAATATCAATAGACTCAAGTATTATAAGATAAATAATATCTAGTCGATCGCACAAATGCACATTTGAACTTACGGAAAGCCACGGTTGCAGTGAATATACAATACTATCATGAATTGCTGACATTATTCGGTAATGAAACTTGTTGATGGTATAAAGTGCATTGTTGGCACGTGCATGCAGTGGGGGTTTGAAGAACCCTTCCCGAGAATTTCGTATAGCGAGCGTTTGCGATTGGCAAGAAGTGCGACGGGAGAGGGAAAGGGAGGAAGAGTCGCGAGTGCGACTTTCGCTCTCTCTCTCTCTCTCTCTCTCTCTCTCTCTCTCTCTCACTCTATGTCGAGCAACTAGTAGTGGGAGGCAATGCACTTTACTCGTGGCCAGTGCTCGTGCGCAGCCAGCTCTGCCCTCCACGTTGCATCGGACATTTGTACGCTCAGTACCGCAGCAATGCCGTGGTACCACTCGCGTTGCATCATCCAGCGCACTGCATTTTGTAAGAAAGAAACTTATTTCAATAAGTGCAAATGTCTTTGAAAGGCTTAAAATCTTTTTCAGAGGCCAGTTTCTTATCGCATTTCTCATTGACGGTCTATTCTAATGAAAGCAATCTAAACATTTTACTAGCAATAATTACTTTAATTATATTAAAATATTGGTTTGACAATTTCGTTACAATGTCACAATTGAATATTTTACCACAGACATTGTCCATATGCCCTTTATTTTATAACACTTCCAGAGATTCAGCTAGAATATATAGATTTTATTTGCGTATTTGGTTATATTAACCGGGAAAATAAATTCCATGCCATTTGGATTTAAAAAAAAGCTGATTGCTGTAGAGCTATTTCGACAGTTCCTAAATGCGTGGAGTAGTAGTAGGTCCCAAGCTTCAAAAGTAGTGAAAGAAAAGAAGCAAGCGTGATTAGAGGAAAGGGAATGGGTAATAGAAACTTAATTAAGAATACAGTTTATTATAAATTAATGAACAAGTACTGTACTGCATCTGCAGTGAATACTATTCTATTAGCCAAAAGAAGCCTTGATGCTGTTTATACATTTTATTGGCATTTATTGATCAGAGCAATCGGCATGTTCATTGTAGAAAGAAAAAGTGGCGATGTGCGGCGTCGACGAATAAATTGTAAGAAGAAAAATCTGAAAGTAGTACGAGTGGTTTGGGGAGATGTAGACGACAGGAAAGAAAATTTTTCGACATTTTATTGAAGGGTGAGTTACCCTTGTGCTCATCAGCACCACCACGCCCATCGGAAAAGATGGCTGTCTCCTTCCCCTTAGAACGTCCAATTACATTGCGAGCAGTTCTACGTGCGTGCGCCTGCTTAGAAAAGATTCAAGTGCAAGTGTGTACGTGTGCTTTGTACATGGGAAAACTTGGTCTAGGCAACGCCCGCATTGCATTTTCTGTGCGGGAACTTTTCGAATATCTAGACTAGGTCCACTTTTCCCTCGAAAAAACCACTCCATCACCAATAATACACTGCTCCAAAATTACAAATACCATAGAAAACATGTTTCCGCTATTAATATACGCACCGAGTTTTATTGCTATTTTTACGCTTAGCAAGTTATATGACGCTTATACGAGAAAATAAGAAAATGTGGCAAATGTGTATGTATATCGTCGTACAAATAAAATCTAACTCGCGTTTTAATCAATCATTAGAAAATTATTATAATAACTATTTGTTTACTCATTCAATCTAATAATTCAGAAGTAATGTTTCATCGTGTAGGAAAAAATCAAATTAAAGATCATTCTGTCATTTATAAAAATCAATACTGCATAAAACAATTTTCATTCAACTATAGAATTCTTCTTATCATTCTTTCTCATTTATCCTTTCTGTTATTAACATTAGGGAATACTTTTCAAGTTCGTTTTCTGGTATTCACATATTATTATGACAGTGAATATATAAATTAAGATTATCATTCTAAGTAGTGAGTTTGATGATTCATTTCTTACTTATTTATAGTCCAAAGAATGGGCTTTTTATGGGCTCATAAACAAGCGAGTTATTGATACAAAATAGAAGGTTTTTTGCTATTCGTACTTATTAGACCGATATTCAACAAAAACGCTGACGTCCTCAACACGGATTTGACTTTGACATGCTTACATTAATTTCTTGAACTTCTAAACTATTATGTGCGACATCTGCTGGAAAATATAGCAGCTTACTATTGACTACTCGGACGGTATAATATCATATGAAATTTATTATACCTACAAGTTAGTTCCTTGTTGTTACCAGTTATTGATATTAATGTTTATATGCGTGATTGTAAAAGAAAAATAGCTTAACAAATAAATATTCAAATGTACAATGCACATTGTCTTAAAGCAAAGAAACTATATTATGTGAAAAAGATAGAAGTCATACTATGATAGATATCATTATATAAATTAGTTGACTTTTAATAAATTATTTCAAAAAGGAAACAATTTTGAAGATTTGAATATTTAACACGTATCAAATAGAGAAAATGTTTGTTTTCATGTTACTTTTAATTTGGGCTCGTGTAGTAGATGCATTTTCAACATTCTGTTCTATTGTACATGTACAAATTATTTACATTATTCATATATTTACATTTGGAAGATGTATAGAATTTGAAATGTTGTATCATTCTGTCCGAAGTACACTCGCTCACTCGTCTGCGATAATAACTCTTCATTTTTTTATTAATTATAATTTTTTATAATTATAAAAAATTTATAATTTTATAATTTTTTATTAATGTATATACTACAGAAAAGTAAAAACTTCTCCTAGGAAATATTAATCTGGACAGTGCGAACAACAATGAAGTGTCGAATTCACTATGATCAGGAATCATAGAAAAACTTAAAATCTATTTTATTCTTCCGATAATTAAGAATACTTGTTTTTTGTGCGTACCGTTGGAGAACATATGCAATTTAATCTATTAGAATAGAAATATTAGAATATTTTTTATAAAAAGCTGCTACTACGTTTTACCGTCGTTATGTAGATTATTGCACCAACATTTTATAATCTTATCATAGTTGTTGATATTAGCACCTACTTATAAAAAGCATCACTTTAATCGTTAAGAATACATTTTCTGGACTGTGGTCTTCATCAGGTATTTTATCTTTTTAAATGAAAACAACATGTAAAATGTTGTACCGTTGTAAAATAATAATTTGAATGTGTGCGAGCATATTTTAAACTTTTTTTTTGTACATTATGAAAGTGGGCCAAGTTACGTCAAGATATTCGCTCTCGACTTCGTAAGTGTTGCATGTTTATGAGAAAAAGGTAGCATTACTGGCTACGCCTTCTTCACATAAAATTTATGATTATTGGCAATCGTACGTATAATAAAAAATGTTATATGCATTGACAAATGTGAATACTTTTATTGATTTAAATAAATTTGTATACAATAATCAAGTGATTAATATGGAAACTGAGAAATCATAGCAAATTTCATATTCAAATCTTTTTAATTATACTAATAAATCTAAAAAAATAATTAATAAGCGGTTGCAGCTACGTAAAAATAATAGAAAAAAATTCTATAAATATTTGTGATACTTTACACTTATGGTTACTACATTATTATTATTATCCATTTTATGTTGCATTTTTGAGTAGCTCATTATTTAAGTTTGTTTCTTTGTTTATTTTGAATGCATATTTTTTCTGACTTAGAAAGAACAACGAGAATATCAAGCATTTGAGGCATTGGAGATTTACTATTCTAATGAACATTGAAAGCTTCACATAAAAATATTTTCTAGTATAATTAAGTCATTGACGCTAAAGTGTTAGATATAGCAGCGTTTGAAGGCGATAAAATGAAAAAACTTCATGATTTAAAAGTGCATGGTGAAAATCTAGTTTGTAACAGAAATCTGACTAAAACTGAACTATACATTAAAATTTGACGTAACTAATGTGCAATGATCATGGGTCGCAGCATGTGCGTGTATAATTTCTGCACTGATATTCAAACGTACTCCATGCTCGTTAAAACTCAGCACGACTAAAACCGTGCGTGCATGCATCCACAGTTTATTTGGCGTCAAAACTACTCATTTGTGCTCAAAAATGTTCATTTGCTTCTGTTACTGCAAGTATCGTATTACTCTGTCGTATGACCCCGGTTGAAAAAAGTACATGCTTCTTTAATCTATAATTATGTGTTCTATTGTTTCAAAAACAAAAAGTACCTGCCTTCGTAGAAAAAGATGTGCCCTTTACAATAGAATGTTTTTTTGAATTGATCTTGCATGAATCGCTTCATGCTAAGCTGCATAAAAGTAATGCTATTATCTCTTCTATATTGTTGAACATATGGCAGAATTCCGTTTTATCTGTTCTCGAGTGACGGCCCAAACTGGCTAATTGAACTGTATAAAAAAGAATCTTCTATTACTCACCTTTTTTGTTCGCATAATACAAATAAAAAATAAACTTAATTTAGTGATTGGTATAAGAATTAACTTTAAAGGCTGCTTTCAATGAATACTGTTTTAATTTTAAAAACAATTGCAAAATACAAGGTACACGTAAAAGATGAAAATCTGTATATATTTACAAAGCTTTTTATATATGTCGTAAGTAATAAGCGTTATCTGGCATTAAACAAATTGCTGGCAAATATACGAATACGTACGTGAAATCGAATATTCGTCTGTTTGCCGGCTTTTGATAATTGATTTTGATTATTGCTCCGGCATTAAGCAAAATGACTAACATGAGCTCTTGTTTGCAAACATTTCTCCATTATGATGGAGAAATAACTAACATGAGCACTTGTTTTCAAACATTTCTCCATCATGAGAAATGTTTGCAAACAAAAGCTGATGATTCTTGCTTCATTTGTCCACGAAATATCGGATATTAAAATGTCTTATTCAAAAACTAAAGGTAAATATGAAATTATTTTCGGCAGCATATAGCTTTAGAAATAAACTTTTCTTGCTTCATAAAAAATATTATATCATGTCATTTAACTGTTTTAACTAATAATTTTTAAAATGTGCAAGTGAATGTAGATGGCATAGAAAACAAAGGCAAGCAAATATTAGTATGGTGCTTTAACAGATTTTTAAGGTTGACAGCATGAGTTTATCGCAACAGGTGCATTAGCTTTCCTAGTACTAAAGGCAATCTAGTTTCGAATCTGGTGATAATTCCTGTATTAAATTTTTTTTCATGAAACTGTTTAAAAAATAAGATGTGGAACAAGCCTTTAATTTTTTAGGTGCATGGGCGATTGGGATCATTGTTTAAATAATGCGAGAATATGTGAAAAATAGGTGTTTTCGCTATATCTCAGGCAAATATTAGAGCAGTAAAAAATCATTCAATCCATTTTTTTCTGTTGGAAATCCACGCCGAATGATATGTTGATCTTCAAAATCGGTCATTAAGATATTAGTTATTAACAAAAAACCATTAAAAATTTCTCATTTTTCATTAATTTTTTCATTTGCCCTAAATAAAAACATTTAAACATAAACACTGGAAAATGATGCACTTTGGTCGCGGAAATATGTATTTTTTTTTCATCGGAATTTCGCATATTCAATGAACAATGACATTTACGCAAAAAGGGCTTAGTTGTAAATAGCTAAAATTTACACGAAAAAACCTCGTACGATGATTCTTGACATGCCATTCGATTTGTCTTGTATTATTCTATCAGAATCTTTAATGGCAATTTGACATTTTTAATTTTTATTTATGCAAAATTGATGCCAATTAGTCAACACTTTTAGAAGACGTATAAAATTATTTATCTTTGCCGAACTTTCTTCATAGAATTTGGTAATACTTACTCTTCAATTACATATCAATTAAAGTACAATTTTAAACCAGAATAGGCTCTCTAGCTTTATTAGAAGCAAAGTTACAAATTCATTTATAAAAAATCCCAGCGCTTTGAATTATTAATATTAAGAGACGAAACTAATTTCAACAAATAGTTTAAACACCAAAATTTCATATCAACTACTTTTAAACGATCCAATTGTTTATTTATACATAAAATTTATTCCATAGTCTCGACGCCTCCTCAAGGCAGCGCGCTGGACCAGTGGCTGGGGCAGTGATGAGAATCTGATGACACTACAAAAAATTTTATTTTCATGAACTTGTATCGTATCTATATTGTTTATATAACTATGATCAAGATTCACAGCCGGCATTCCCATAGCATCTCGGTCATAGCTGTATAAACTATATAGATGTGATACGATTTCGTGAAAATGAAATTTTTTGTAGCGTCATCGGATTCTTATCACTGGTGGGGGGAATGTGCAGCAAACCTAAACGAGTCACTTCAAATCATTCGCGCCAGAAAAATTTACGTTAATTCGGTAACTACTTATCCGATTTGAATAATTTTTTTAAAGGGGTAGCTTCCAAAAATAATAACAATATGCATACTCGAAAACTTTAATTACTAACGATTAATTTTTTAGAAAAGGCTGCTTTTTTATCAACCTTTTCATTTCTTGAATTCAGCTTTTACTGTCATATAAAATTGTCGCAAAAATCGATCGTTTACTAAAATTCAATTGTTTATAAACAAATAGTCATTTGTAAACGTTTTTACGAGTGTAAAAGATTCATGAGAATTGAATGACATTACATTAACACCAAATGATTATAAATAGTTAATGAATTCATTGAATATCATGGTTTTCTTGAATATCATATTTTTTATGTAACATAATGCGCATGCGCATTTTAAACTATAAAACTGTAAATTAACGTAAATTTTTCTGGCGCGAATGATTTGAAGCGACTCGTTTAGGTTTGGTGCACATTCCCCCCACCACTGGTCCAGCGCGCTACCTTGAGGAGGTGTCGTGATTTTGGAATAAATTTTATGAATAAATAAACAATTGGATCGTTTAAAAGTAGTTGATATGTAAGTTTGATGTTTAAGCTATTTGTTGAAATTAGTTTCATCTCTTAATATTAATAATTCAAAGCGCTGGGATTTTTTATAAATGAATTTGTAACTTCGATTCTAATAAAGCTAGAGAGCCCATTCTGGTTTCAAATTGTACATTAATTGACATGTAATTGAAGAGTAAGTATTACCAAATTCTATGAAGAAAGTTCGGCAAAGATAAATAATTTTATACGTCTTCTAAAAGTGTTGACTAATTGGCATCAATTTTGCATAAATAAAAATTAAAAATGTCAAATTGCCATTAAAGATTCTGATAGAATAAATCAAGACAAATCGAATGGCATGACAAGAATCATCGTACGAGTTTTTTTTGTGTAAATTATAGCTATTTACAACTAAGCCCTTATTGGGTAAATAATGTCATTGTTCATTGAATATGCGAAATTTTGATGAAAAAAGAAAGACACATATTTTTTCGACTAAAGCACATCATTTTTCAGTGCTTATGTTTAAATGTTTTTGTTTAGTGTAAATAAAAAAATTAATGAAAAATGAGGAATTTTTAATGGTTTTTTGTTAATAACTAATATCTTAATGACCGATTTTGAAGATCAACATATCATTTGGCGTGGATTTCCAACAGAAAAAAATGGATTGAATGATTATTTACTGCTTTAATATTTGCCTGAGATATAGCGAAAACACCTATTTTTCACATATTCTCGCATTATTTAAACAATGATCCCAATCGACCATGCACCTAAAAAATTAAGGGCTCGTTCCGCATTAAATTTGAAACAATTTAATGAAAAAAAATTTAATATAGAAATTATTGTGCAAAATGCATTACGCGAAAGCTAGTTTGCCTGGAAGCCAGGCGCAGTCATATTTCTGACATCGCGAAGTGTGCACGCTGCAGACCACACTTGTGTATGACTTGCACGCAGTGCAAATCATAATTATATACCTCCACAGTATTTTTCGAATATCAATAATTTTATAAAAATAAATAACTCCATCAGGCCTACAAGTTTTGCAAGTATTTTTTTAATACGGTGATAACAAGAGTGAAACGTCGCATGTTGTTAAAATTGTATAAGCCCTGTGTTTTGTACTTGTGAGTCAAATTTTTGTTCAATGGGAAAACTACTAATTCACACGTTCGCCATAATTTTACTGGTCAATTCAGTAATAGCATGGAAACCCATTGCAAACGTAAAGAATGGTACTCTGGAAGGTACTTTTATGAAAAGTCGAAAAGGGAAAGAGTTTATTAGTTTTAAAGGAATACCTTATGCATTACCTCCATTGGGTGAACTTCGATTCGAGGTAATCATATGCAATTATAATATATGTGTTTCTACTAGGCGCAATAATGTTTAATTTCACGTAAATCGCACTTTCCTAAGATACAAGTAGAAATTATAAAATTAATAATATTTTTTACGGAGCAAATAAATTTTCTATATTGCAATCAAAATGATCGTCGATGGTTGAAATAAAAATAATGCTAAATTGAAATTTTTTTGGTGAAGAAAAAGTAAAATACAAAATATGCACAAATTATATTAAAAATTTTATAACATAGAAAAATAAAGGATGTATTTGAAAATCCAAATATAGTTTATTGTTATTATGTAAAACTTGTATTGTTACCGAATCAAAGGATCTAATTATTTCAATTACTTCCTTGTTCGTGACGCACTGCTCAATACGGTACAATATGGCAACGTAATTTTTAATCCGATTAATTTGTGCAAATTCAATTGCAAGTCTCTTATCAGATATTGTAATTTCATTACCAATATCAAGTAAATCTTTAATTTGAAAATCAATGAAATTCTTTGCCAATAATGTATTCCGAAGCTCTATTCTTGCAGATGAAAATAACCAAGCATTTATCTTGGTATTCAACTAACTAAAACGTAGCATAATATTACAGCCTCCAAAACCGGCAGCTTCATGGACTGGAATTCGAGCTGCCAAAGAAGATGCTGAAATCTGTACGCAACGAAATATTTATACACATCAAGAGGAAATAGTCGGCGTTGAAGATTGTTTGTACCTTAATGTTTACACTCCAAGTTTGCCATCTACAATCGAGCCGCAGAATCAGATAAATTATCCTGTGATGGTTTGGTTCCATGGCGGTGGTTGGGTAACAGGTGCCGGTCATTCGGATTTTTATAATCCAAAATTTTTGTTGGATCACGATGTTATATTAGTCACAATTAATTATAGGTAAATTTTAATCAAAATTATCAAACAAAAGTTTTACTATGAAAATGACTCATAAATACAAAATTGAAAATAAGTGATTCATGAATACATTGTTCAGAGATTTCTATTTTCATTTAAATAATGTTAGTTAAGCCAAAAAATGAAAGTTATTTAATAAAAACAATGAAATGATTTGATAGACTAGGGCCACTTGGATTCCTGAGCACCGAAGACCTCATATCACCAGGAAATCAAGGAATGAAAGATCAAGCTCAAGCTATTCGTTGGGTTCACGAAAATATTATCCATTTCAATGGAGACCCAAATCGTGTTACCCTTTTTGGAGAAAGTGCTGGAGGCGTTGCCGTTCATTATCATATGATCAGCCCCTTGTCGAAAGGTAACATTCATTTTAAAAAAAGTTTCAAATAAAGTATTCAATGTACTTTTAATACCGCTGAATATATTTAATGCTAAGGAATAATGTGCACAAAAAAAATTGTTAAGTTGGAGCTTCGTTGCGTAGATGTAAATAACGATCATCCGATAACAGATAAATAGTTACAATAAAATTATTATTGGAAAAAATATTATTTGGAAAAAAGACAGCACTGGACTGATGTTAATGAAAACCAGTCAAGCAAGTAAATTAAAAGTCTCGAAATCTGCCGGCGTTGTGAAAATTGTACTAGAAAATATTGACGAAGATGTTTGAATAATATCTAAAATACAGTTATTTTGTTTATCAAGAACTGTTTCAGCGTGGAATATCTCAGAGCGGTACTGCTCTATGTCCTTGGGCTTTAACCAGACCGGGACTGGCTAAGAAGAAAGCTCAACGAGTAGGCGAATTATTAGGTTGTCCCAAAGGCGACTCAAAGAAACTTATAGCCTGCCTACGTACTAAAGATGCGACTGCATTGATTGGCACTGATCGCGCATTCCAGGTAATGTCAATATGCAAAACTTTGAATCAATTAGTTCTCGTCAGAGCAGCACTCCTGACGTCTTTCAATTTATATAACGGAATAAACTGAGTTTCCGCATGGCCAATCAGACACACGTGTAGCAATGCAAAATGTGCCGATCGCAAAAACATTTACAAAGCAGCACCAATTACAGATTAAAGTGGAAACTGGTTTTTGTACGTTTCGGATGAGTTGGCGTACAAGCAGATGGGGAACTCGCAACGCTGACTAGCATCGGTTTATAAATATTCATTCTCAAGATGAATTGTATTATGTACTATTTTTCTTTTGCTATTGATTTAATTGTAATAATTCGTTTAAAATTAGTGGATTTAGGTCGGGTATTAAGACTGTTTTTTTCAATACTTCGTTACTGGTATACTTTTATAAATGGTTTCAGAAACGATGATTTAAAATGGGTAATTTTAACTGCTAAGTTGTTTCATTCGAGTAAGGAGAAATAAAATATTGTCCTTGATTTTTAAGGCATGAAAATAACAACTCGAGGCAATAGACTGCTTTGCCGTGTAAGGTGCAGATTTCTTCTCAAGTAGTCGTATATAATGATCGCGACGCTCGCGTATTAACCCGTAACACATTGCGTAAAATATTGAGTAACTGTTATTGCTCGTCTCGTCACCCATGCATTTATCGTTATGAAGAGAATTCGCGATGTTGATTGAGGCAAAAAACAGAATCGTGTTTGTTTAGATACTTCTTGTGGAAGGTCTTTCAAAGCACCTGTAGCTAATTGAATAGCATATATATGCGAATTGACTAATTCATATCCGTTACTAGCACCTACGTATGTAGGCGCTCATAGAAAAACTGACGGATATCTTACTGGGTTATGCGAGCGAACGTTCGCATGGAGATAATTGTTAATTAACAAATCATAACATACGCAAGCAGCGTGCTTTCCTATATAAATGTATGTCACGGTATTTAAAGATCATGCTTACATATTACAAATAATTTGTAAATTAATCGTAACTTTTTTCTGTTTTCTTTCTCATTTTGAAAATTTTACAAATAAAAGAAGAAAATTAATATTTTATAAGATTAGATCAATAAACACATACAACAATAAATAGTTAAATCATTAGTTCCAATAGTTATAGCCATTTCTAAAAATTATATATATTGAAACTTCAATTATAGGTTTTCGACTACTGTCCAATGATACCTTTCAGACCTGTAATAGAACCTGATCACCCAGGAGCTTTTTTAAAAGAAGACCCAGCAATTTCTTTGAAGCAAGGAAAACTTAGCGATATTCATTGGATGACTGGCGTAACTTCTCATGAAGGTGCTATTAGAACTGCAGGTATAAGGCCAATAAAAATTATAGATTCCATTAAGTAGACACACTTGGCTACACGTGATTCTGCTATATAGAAAGTTTTTGTTAAAAACAGGTCTTTTCGGATTACACAATGGTCAGTTGTCAAAAAGGCTCGACCAAGAATTTGAACAATTGGCACCTATCAGTTTGTTGTACGAAGATACCTGTCCACCAGAAAATCGTGATAACGCGTCGAAAATGATTCGTAAATTTTATTTTGGAAATAAGCCTATAGACAAGGCCACAAAAGCTGAATTGACTGATGTACGATTAGATAAATTTAACAAAGCAGTGCTGTCCCCATTTTTATATTCTAAACAACATATGTTAACACTTTTCTAGATGTATTCAGATGCTTGGTTTTCTATTGCCGCTGACGAGGCAGTGCGAGACCATTTAGAAATGTTTTCTTCGCCTGTTTACTACTATTACTTTGCATATAGAGGGAGTGCATCATTCAGCAAAATTTTCGGCGACGAAAAAGAAGATTATGGGGTCTCGCATGCCGATGAATTGCAATATCTCTTTCCAGTTGGTGAACAACTTTTCCAAGATACACCTTTGAGTAAAGAGGACCACCGAGTAATAGATATTGTGACAACGCTTTGGTTTAATTTCGCTAAAACTGGGTAAGTATGTAATGACGGAGGCACGTCTGCTATGATGAAACATACTTTTTTACATGTATTATTTCGTAAACTCAAGTTGTACTATTTCATCAAATAAATTTTTCATAAAATATAGAGCACACTATACAACTAGATACGTATAATCTGTTTCACGCTTACGATAAAGTAATGCAATACCGTACTTTGGAAAAGTAACGAGTTTTTTTCATTATATTTCTTCGTTATTTGCACTAATACAGATAATTATGGCTTTTTTTACAACAAATTATAAATACAGCGTGACAAACGCTTACTTAAATTCAAGGATGCTATCGTAAATTGTATGTAAACCCGATGTAGAAAACATTGATAAACATACACACGCACCCGTAAGAACGTGTTTTTATTGCAGTCTGAGCAGAAAATTACATTTGTTGACTGTGATATTGACCGCAAATCTTCAAACGTTATAAATTATTTGTATGTTTTTTGTTTTAGGAATCCCACACCTGAAATCTCTCTTGATATCCCGGTAAAGTGGAAACCAGTGCAAACACCATCGTTAGAGTACTTGAATATTGGTGGTTCGGATAAACTATTCATGTCAAAAGAACTTTTCCTAGATAGAGTGAAGTTCTGGAGTGAATTGATGCCTTCCATTCGTGATATAGCAGGCGCTGTGTATAATTACCGTAGACCCATCAAAGATGAATTATAAAATATTTCCTAATTAATAGACCTTCAATATTAAAATAATCTTGAGGGTTTCTCGTACTTTTATGTTTAATTAACAAATGTCTAATATTTTTGTTATCCATTGAATGAGTTTATTATTCAAATTCATTTTTAATGCGGGAACTTTAAAGTGAAATAGTAATAAGTTTTCTTTGTAGATAGCTTGTTATTTTCAACATTTAGTTTTTTCTGAAATGAATGTTACAATTTCATAAGAAAATACTAAAAATGGCCATACATTTCTTTTGAATTTTATTATTACTTTGAGGCATATCTCTTAATTTATTTTATTCTCTTGAATACATTTTTATAATTAGGTAAGATCAGGACGTGTTATATATTGACATACTTATTATGTTTAACCATTAGCCTAGATTGCAGAGTGATAAATTACATTTTTCCAAGAGAAATAAATAAGGGTGCTCAATACATATTACTACTTCGACTTTACTGGTTCTTGCAACAGTTATTTTTCAAACAAGTAATTACTTCGCAATAATTGCAGGAAAAGATCATTAGTGCATGTTGATTAAAAGAGTTTTTAATTCAATAATTGGCTGTCCAGCTAATGATGAATAGAACAAGCATAAATTATCATGAGCTATTTATATAATAAAAATTAATGGTAAAGATTATTCATATATTCTTCCTACACTTACTGATTTAAATTGTATTAACGCAAACCTAAATAAAACTAGTGCATCCTCTACTACTGCGACTCTAGAACTGATATTTTTAAAGAAATAAAACTTTATTTGTTAACATAGATTCATGAATTATGACAGTTGAAATTGAATAAGACTAATTTTTCTGTAAACATATCTTTTATGTTCAGTATTTCATTGTACTTTCTAATATTGTAAAAAAATTTGAACTAACGAATTGTAAGTGCACCATATCGACTTCTGTCAGTTGCTCCCTCCCTCTCTCTCTCTCTCTCTCTCTCTCTCTCTCTCTCTCTCTCTCTCTCTCTCTCTCTCCTGTATTAGGTCCTTTATCCAGTTTCATCCATTGACATATCTAAAATATCTTTAAACAACCATGAAATAACCTTGTAAATTTTAAATTACTTTAAAATAGCCTTAGATAATTTTAAACGTTATGAAACCAATAAAACAAATCGTTTTCTTTATTAAAAGAATAAGTTATTATGCGGTCAGATCTTGAATAAATATTTTGTGTACTGAAGTACATGCAGACAATTTAAAATTTGTTATGAACTTCTCATTAATATCAAATACTTTTAGTTTTGATTGTTTTATCAAGAAATTCTACGATTCATTTCGTATTGTCTAATCTTTTGTACGTCGTCTAAAAATTATATGATAAAAAGTGACGTTAGCAATCCATTTGTTTAATCAATACTTGACTTGGTTGTGTTTATTAACTGCAGTTTTACAATTTCTCGTTTTTCTAATAAACTATAAACTATGAACAAATTAAATCTTACAAAAAATCTTTGAAACTCTAAAATGTTGAAGACGTTTGATATTAATAATTAATAAAAATACACAATGTTGAGTGGAACCGAAACCATTATTTGGTATTCAAATGCAAAATTTAAAGTAATGGATCTCCATGAAAGCCACTACGACGAAGTTATAACTCTTATAAAGGTTATTTTATCATAATAGGAAAATCATATACTAGTATTTATATGAAAGTATTTACAATATATAATTAATAAATTATCGCAAAAGGAAACTAAAAGTAGCTTACGTGTCTAGTTTGGCAATAGTGGAAACCTGAAGGTTAGAAGTATAATTATTCTAAACAATTGTACTTTTATCAATAATTTGAATTTTATAAGTGACCAGAAAAGTGTATCATAGAATTTATGCAAAAAGCACGAACATTAAATGAAGTTGCGTAATGGCGATAGCTTTGAAATGGCTGTAGTATACCGAACGTGTGAATTTATACTTTTATCAAATCAGGTTATTTATGTATTAGCATCATTTTTTTGCGGAGGAACCACTGTGTAAATCAAGCAAGTTATTAGATGACAGTGCATCGGTGGCTAGTTACTTAAATTTCATAAGGACATGGATGAAGGATACCTGTAGCTTAGTAGCCGTTAGTGCAAAATCTGGCCGCGTGATTGGAGTAGCCATAACACGAATCGATAGCTCAATTGAAAAAAGTGATACTTTCAATCGTGTACAGGTAATTTTGTTTAGCACTAGTCGTTGAAAAAGCTTATTTTTTTATAGATGTCAGTGCCATTGTTATTTAGAATATTATTGATTTGATCATTTTTGCTAAGCTTACAATCAAATTTAGGTATACGAAGGAGAACCTTTAAAAGCCATTATGCAATTAAAGAACTCATTAATCTCGCAAGCTGATGCCTATCAAACATTCGGACAGAATGCTTATCTTCGAATATATGTGCTGTCGATACATCCATCCTTTAAAATCAAAGGTGTTGACAGTGCTCTACTTAAGGCTTGCGGTTTGGTAGCTTCGAATATGCAGGTATTTAACCTAATCTCGATATAAATTTAACCAAGCCATACCTTCCATAAGATCTCGTTTTCATTGAAACAATTAATAAGAGCTTACTCGACAATGTCCTTCATGCCATGTGCTTCAAATTGTACATTTCGTTCCTTTTACATGAATATAACTTCAACCTCATGTGGATGTATGCATCTGAGCGAACTGAGCTTCCCCGCATTTGTATCTAACATTATTTTTCGATACAATATGTGTGCGATGAGATTTTCGGCATACTCCTCGAGCAAGTCCCCACGCACAGAGCATTGAAAAGAAACCGTTAATTAATTCATAACTAATATAATTATATCTTCTTTCTTAAATTTTATTGTAGTACTGTCAATATCAAATACCTCTGGAATACTGAGACGAGTTTTAATGGAATATTGGTCTAACAATTAATACGAATAATTATACGTACCGCCCATTCAACGGTGTTTAATATTATTCGAGTTATCGTTACTATTCTTTCACTGTATTATCGTACATATTTTATAGAATGGCAGTTAATTTGCAACTCGATCAATCATCAATTAGAGAAAGAAAATTAGCATTTTTACATTTATAAAATTCACATTTAATAACTGTTGGATTTCTGATCTTGTATAAAGTAGTCATTAAAAAGGTGAAATTATGAAACAGTGATTACAATTCTTAATATATATTGTAGATACCAGTTGTTGCTGGAATTTTCACTTCCAATGAGCATCAAAAATTGGCATATCACTGTGAATACTTATTAATTTCTGAAATATTTTATAGAAATTGGATAATTGATGAAAAAGTAGTCTTTGATAATACTGGCGACGAAAATGTTTCAGCGGCGTTTATGTTTCTGTCAGTACTGGATACTAAAATGAAAGAAAATAAAAATTGACAAATTAATGAAAAAAGTTGCAATAAGTTATATCATTCGTTCATTTACCAAATGATTGTAATAAAATTTACTAACAACCAACGCTGTTCAATAAAAATGATCACCACAAGTTGCAAAATCAATGTTTTCATATAACTATTTTATATTTTACATGTGTATATTACATGAATATATTTACAAACTTCTTCTCTGAAATTCGGATTTCGTTTTTAAGGAAACGTTAAATCACTTTTGGCTATTTTTAACAATTCTTATGCTTCAAGAGAATTGAATCGTATATTTACACATACGATCGCGCACATATACATTTATCATTAATCAACTGTGTGTGTGCGTGCATGTGTGTACGCGTGCACGAGTGTGTATGTTCATACGGGTGTACTTAAGATTGAAATACAATACTATAATTTCAATTTAAATATATTTTCATTTTCTTCTATTGAAACCACGATAAAAAAAGAGGTATCAGATTTTTCAAGTCCATTATATGGATTTAAATGAATTATCATTCATTATTTATAATTCCAGAATCATCTGAATTTTTTACAAATAATCTACATATAAATACAGTCACGGCTTATGAATTGTGATTGTATCATTAATTACGTAAAAACTATTAATAACATAGATTGACAAGATTTTTACCTAGAATCTAGAATATATATTTCTGAAGATTTTTAGTACGTTGAATCTGAATCCCAGGTTCAAATCTCTCAATTAGCTTTCGTTTTCGAGATATTCTAGCCTAAAAGTACAAAAACAGTGTTTTTTTTGCCTATTTTTGAGGTTATGGTTCACCAATTTTATTTTGTGCTTAAAAAACTATAAATGTTATCTTAAAGTAGAAACCATACTCTTAAAAATGCTGTTGAGTTTGCTCAAATATCTTCGATATCGCATTTTGAAAGTTTGGAAAAACGGGTATGTATTAAGATGTGAGGACAGATGTCTATATGATATCCAAGTATGTATTTAAAAATTAGAAATAGTTATAAATTTTATAAATTTGCCTTAGAAATAGTTATAAAAATTGTAACATACAAACCCCTAACCTCAAATCCACAAATCCCAAACTCATAAATTTCAAACCCGAAAACTCCAAGCTAAAATTTAAGAGAGTTTCAAGTTCAGAAATCGGAATAGAGCCGAATGGGTCAAGAATTGTGATGTGCAATCCATTCGTTTTTATTCCAATTTCTGAATTTGAAACTCCGTTAAATTTTAATTTGGGGTTTGTGGGTTTAGAAATTCTGGGTTTGAAGTTTGAGGGTTTGTATATTACAATTTTTATAATTTTTTCTAAGGTTTAGATATATATGGATATCATAGACATTTGTCCTGACATGACTTAATAAATACTCGTTTTTCCAAACTTTCAAAATGCGAAATCTAAACAAAAAAAAAGGTATTTAAGCAAACTCAACGGCATTTGAAAGAGCAAGACTTCTAAGATAAAATCTTTTAAGATAAAATGTATAGTTTTTAAGAAAAAAATAAAATTCGGTGTTACATAACCTCATAAATAGACAAAAAACACTGTTTTTACACTTTTAGGTTAGAACATATAAAAAATCAGAGCTAATCGAGAGATTTGGATCTCGGATTCGGATTCAACGTACCAAAGACCTTCGGAAATATATACTCTGTATGTGAAACTTTACTCATTTGAGCGACTTTAATGCTAGAAATTTTAATGTTAGAAAATTAATAATTAACCGAGGAAATTAAAAACTATCAATTTCTTCTTTTATTCAGGATCTTTATCGAGTCAATAAATTCAAATTATGTAAATTCTTAGATGCCGACGTTTCGGAGATTTTATTTACCTCGCTTCTCAAGGCTAAAAGCAACAATACAAACAAAATACCATCAATTTTTCAACTCTCACTATACAATAGTAATGTAAAAATTATATTTCTTATCATCAAAATTACATGTATATAATAATTCAATTAAGCAAGAAAGAATTGACATATAATCCTTTTCTTTCTTGGACAATGTCTTAAGTAGATTAATTGTTGTAAAATTAAATACAAATTAAAAACTATTCAAAACTCAAATATAACAAAATTATAATATAAGCAAATTCAATAAATCAAGAGTACACAACGCAAAACGCAAAGCACTGAAATAAAACTCACTGTATGTATGATTGAGGCATTGTCCATGAAAGAAGATGATTATTTGTCAATTTTTTCTCGCTTAGTTGAATAATATACATGTATTTTGATGGTGAGAAATGTAATTTTTATACTATTGTTGTATAGTGAGAGAAACGTCGGCATCTAAGAATTTACGTTGTTTGAATTCTGACTCGATGAAGATCCTGAATTAAAGGGGAAATTGAAAACTATCAATTTCCTCGATTATTAATTTTGTAGAATATATACTCTAGTTTCTGGATCAGGTCGATCTAATTTTATCGGTCTATGTAATAGATATCAAGTTCATGATCGTGACCAGGAATACATAAGTATACAGTGCCGCTCACGCACTTTTACCCCCCCACGGGCAAAATCAGTCTAACTTCAAAGTTTTATATCTCTGGTAGAAATTAACGTACAGAGACGCGCGTGGGTGCGTTTGAAAGGTCTTTCGGAGAGCTTTTAAATGATATGACTCACGGTTGCCATCGATTGTTTTTTTAAATTTTGCAACAATTATTCAAAATTGAAAATTCTGAAATTTTTTTATTATTTTTGACAATTAGCCAATTTTGGAAAAAAAATCGTACGAAAATTTGAAGTACACCATTTTTTAGCTATTACCAAGCCCTATCTGAATCACTCATCAAAAATTTATTTTCGTCAAATATGACGCGCCCACGGGCATTTTTTCCTGGAAGTGACAGTTTTTTTCAACATTTTTTATCTCCGTCAAATTGTAATAATCGAAAAAAATTTATAGGAGAAAAAATGTTTGTTGTTTTACGTAGAATACTGCAATAATTTTTTTTTTGGTTTTTCGAATAATTTTTTTTTTCGGTTTAAATTATTTTTCAAGGTCGAAAAAAAAAAGATTTTTTTTTTATGTAATTTACGATACTTGTTATGTAGTATTATTGAATGGGTGGAAAAAAATTTTTTTTTGTGGTTTCTCATCTTTTTAGCGTACCGACTGTGAGAAAAAAAAATTGAAAAAAACCGAAAAAAAAAATTTTTCGAAAAACCAAAAAAATAATTATTGCAGTATTCTACGTGAAAAAACAAACATTTTTTCTCCTATAAATTTTTTTCGATTATTACAATTTGACGGAGATAAAAAATGTTGAAAAAAACTGTCACTTCCAGGAAAAAATGCCCGTGCGCGCGTCATATTTGACGAAAATAAATTTTTGATGAGTGATTCAGATAGGGCTTGGTAATAGCTAAAAAATGGTGTACTTCAAATTTTCGTACGATTTTTTTTCCAAAATTGGCTAATTGTCAAAAATAATAAAAAAATTTCAGAATTTTCAATTTTGCATAATTGTTGCAAAATTTAAAAAAACAATCGATGGCAACCGTGAGTCATATCATTTGAAAGCTCTCCGAAAGACCTTTCAAACGCACCCACGCGCGTCTCTGTACGTTAATTTCTACCAGAGATATAAAACTTTGAAGTTAGACTGATTTTGCCCGTGGGGGGGTAAAAGTGCGTGAGCGGCACTGTATCCATTTACATAATAGAGTTTTTTCAAATTAATCAAAAATCAAGCGTTATTGAGAAATTCCGAAAAGAAAAAAATGTGCATACTGTTTCAATATGCTGGTATTCCATTATTTTAACGAATGCCATACTGTGACGAGTTTTCTAGGATTTTGTAAAGTAGAGAACCAATGAAGTCGTTCTGTTACACCACGAACGCCTTTTCCAAAAGCAACTTTACCCAAACAAATATCTTTTGGTTTTTGAAATGAACTAATTGAATCTTCACTATCACTTGGTACTTCGTTCATCATGGCTGAACTTTTATCTTCTTGGGTAAGCTGAAAAAAGTAAGCAAAAATTCACATAGCACTTATTATTAAACACGTTCGATGAAAATTAATTTCATTATTAAAATAAATGTTTTACTTTGCTGCATAAAATAACTAGAAATTGTATACTATCGATTTGATGAATAGGTAAATCAAAGGTTAGTGTTTCATTAAATTCAATATTTTGTATACCAGTTATACATTTCGTTTTTTTCTTTTTCATCCTTCTGCCAGTTTTACCGTTTAACATTAATATCCTTACATATGGATCTGTAATCAGATATAGTTGTTACCTGTAATATTCTATAAAATGTGTCATAGAAATTTGATATTAAATTGAATAATGTATGATTAATGTTCTCTAATTAGCTTTTGTCTAATGAATTTATGTAAACAAGAATATGTTACGCATGAAGGCTTCTTCTAATTGATAAAAATATATATTTATAAATTTCTTTTTTCAACTTTGTTACAGAAAACTAAGGCTACTTTTAGAATTTTATTCTTCATTGATTATAATTTTTTATATGCTCACTGTACTTACTAAATTCGTGTATATTAGGAATAGTAGGCATGAACTTGACATTACGTAGTTTCATAACGTTTATTGTTAAGCGTTGTGCTGTCGGTAGATAACTCATACCAAGTAATATGCTTCCGTATTCCTAAAAATAAATAACATGTGTAATTAGAGCTATAATTATTCTTATCATTATTTCGTTATCAGCAATGTCAATAATTGATTATCCGTAACAATTAACATGTGCATAAATATTTATAAAAAAACCTCTTTAGACTGTTTCATGTGAAAGTTGAATAGATGCGTTTCAGGACTGAAATATATCTTTTTCATATCTTTCAATAGTACTTGTAACTCGCATAACTTTGTATGATTTGCATAACGGTCGTGATCATGAACCTCAAAATTCAAAATCCATTCCTGAAAAATATTATTTGGTATAAGAAAGCTAACGAAGATTAGTCTTGTGTGAGTTTAACGAAATTTAAAAAGTTTTATAACGGTACATTGTGTAACAAAAACGTAAAATGAGTAATTTGTGACCTAAGGTATTACAGTATGAATTAACCCATTAACGTTTAGCCCGACACATTTTGTACACCTCTCTTTCAGCGCTTACAGCTATTGCATTTTGAGGCGATAAAAATCACAATAGGTGTATTCTTGTAGTTTGCAGTATGTTGTTTTTGGTGATACGATTCAAATTATTAAAGAACTTCACATTTGTGCTGAAAAATGTTGTTCAAAATAAAAACATCACTATTGTCGAAGATAATTTTTCTTTTAAATCGAGGTTTCAAATATTTATTGGCTTGGAATCAACTTCGAAGCAGTCTACATTGCGGATGCAATGTCTGAATTTAAAGAATATGAGGTCTCGAAGTCAGTTTGACCAATTCGACATTTCAAAATGGCACTCGAAGCGCAAAATTTTTATCGTAATATTTTTGAATTTTTGTCTCGAAAACTAAGCACTTTACCAAAAAATTTCTTAAAAGCAAGATTGCTTAGAATTGATGAAAAAATACACCTGAATTTATTTTGAAAAGTTAGTATCAACTTTTGATTTTGCAAATTGCAAAAATCCCTCGAATTGTTTTAAAAAAAATTAAGATATACTCCTTGACCGATTATAATCACTTTTTGTTCTTAGTAATTTTTTCGCAAAGTGCTTTGTTTCCGACGAAAAAATTCTATATAATCACTTTTTATTTGCCCGATTATAAGATTTTGGATTTTTTTTCATGGAAACAAAGCATTGCATGAAAAAATTACCAAGTACAAAAAGTGTTTAAAATAGACCTTGGAGTATGCATACATTTTTTTTTTGAAACGATTCGAAAGATTTTTAGCAATTTATAAAAAATTGACAATTTGTAAAATCAAAAAAGTTGATCGTAACTTCTAGAAAAATTCAGGTATATTCTTTGATCAATTTTAAGCAATTTTTGTTTACGAAATTTTTTGGTAAAGTGCTTCGTATCTGAGAAAGAAATTCATGAATGTTTCGGAAAAAATTTTGCACTTCGGATGCCATTTTGAAATGTCTTATTGGTCAAATTGACTTCGACACCTCATATCCTTTAGATTCCAATATCGCGTCCATGATCTAGACCAGTTCAAAGTTCATTAGTCTTTGAAAACGCAATTTAAAAAAAAAATTATCTTTTATAATAGTTTTTGGTTTAAACAATATTTTTCATCACAAAAATAAAGTTCTTTGATAATTTGAATAGTACCACCATAAAGAGTACACTTCAAACTATAAAAATATACCTATTGCGAGTTTTTTCGCCTCGAAATGCAACAATTATGAACGCTGGACAAGAGGTGTACAATATGTGTCTAGTTAGGCGTTAACTCATTAATGGGTCAATACGAGCTTGCGAACCGAGGACGAGTACAACAGCCACTCAATTATGGTAATCTCACTCACGATCACAGAAAAGCCCATTTATACAAATAGTAAATAATGTTATTGTGAATAAAAATATAATAACAATATTGCCATGATTATTATTAAATTTATTTGGCTCTTATTTGGCAAAAACAAGCTCGAAATATTTGAAGATTCAAATAATTGTGAGCCAAAAGTTTATTAGAATAACATACTGCCGAATAAAATGAAATGTAGTCTTCTAAAAACTATTGTTGAAGTGTATTCAGTATAATACATAATACGAGTAGACAATTCAAATCGAAAATACTTGTTTATTATACGTATGTCGTTTAGAAATTAATGACATTTAAGGATATATATAAAACCACATGTCTATTTTTCATGTTATTACATATTATCAATAAAAATACTCGAGCTGAAATTAGCTACTATCGAACATATAGTATTGGTATTGAAATATAAATTCAATGTCATAAATTCAATCCACCATATTTCAATACCAATACTATATATTCGATAGTAGCTAAATTCAGTTTGTGTATTTTTGAAATGATACCAAAATTCACATTGTATATTAAATCATAGCCCGTGAAGATGGGAATGAATTAGATTCCCGAAACGTCGGTGATAAAATTATGACATAAAATCGTGCTCGAAAGGATTTGTAGTGGGTTGATTTTTTAAAATAATTATAACTTACGAATAATTTCTCTTGATTGGAATTAATAGAAGTAGCGAAAAAGTAAAAATATTTATTGAATGATAATGATAAAACTAAATGTTAAAAACTGGCCAGTTTAATTTACGTGCCAATGGTTTTACTATACAATAAAAGTAAACGAACTGGTTTAGTTAGTACTGGATTCCGAATGTTCGATTCCATTTAAATTCAAATTAAAATTTTTAGAACTTTTAAAATAGAAGATTGTTTAATGAAAGCTAGTATAATCTGTAATTTGCTCGCAAAATACGTCTTTGTCGATGATATAAAATGTCATTTAGAATGGTAAGTGAGGCGAGGTGAAATTAATATCTATAGCTCATTACAATACCTTAATTTCTTGAGTAGATATGCCTGATATTACAAACGATTCTTTAAATATTGGATTAGCTGTTTGCTTAACACTTTTAGTAGTGAAACTGTACATTTCTCGCTTCTTTTTATGTGTCCAAGACTGTTTAGTTATGTTTAATTTTACGTATGGATCTAATGTACAGTTATACTGTTTTGGAGGTAGCCCAGATACTGCCTTCAAATGTTTCAAAATAGCCCAATTACACAAATATTTTTGCAAGTATTTAATACTGTTTAACGATTTTTATACTATACCTCAATTCCAATTACTAATTTCGATGACGTAACTCCTTCACAATAAGGCAAAAATCTGAGACTCAAAGTTAGTTCGGTAGGAAAAGGTTTTTCTTTGCCTTTTTTTCCTCCAGAAGGATTTACAAGATTCTTGAATATATTTAAGTGATAAAAATAATTGTTATTAAAAACGGTGAATTATTAAATAAATAATAGTAGAATCATGGATTAGATTTGAAACTTACCACAACGGATGAAGTATCTATTGATTCAAATTGGCTGTTAACTGAATTTATTGAATCTCTTGGTGATATTGAATGTTCGTGGATCGTTCCTAATTGTGAAATAAATTGCTATTTTAGTTAACCAATGAAGATTTTTAATTCTACTTCTTTAATTCTATCTCTTTCTTTTAATTAATTATCCAGTGTTTCCCTCTTAATCACATTTTTATTTCATTGAAAACGTGAGTATAAACATTAATTTTTTTAATTTCATAAATAGGCACTTACCATTATTTGTATCATACAAACTACCTAAACGCCATGATCTGTAGCTTGTATAATTATTTTTTACGTCATCGATAGCTTTATTTTTATTTAGCGTTGGCGCTCTTTTTGATTTTTCTAAAATAAAAATTTTATATCCATATTAATGTTTACATCTTACTTGCAATTGTAATACATGAAATCGTGAATGATTTATTCGCCAATTATTTTTAACGTTGAAATAAAATGAATAACTAGATCGAGAGTTTTATACATCTTTTATTTCCTATTATTTCTCGAATTAACGAATTCCACACGTTTTTATTTTTCAGAAAAGTACTTGTGGCTTTCCAAAACAACTGGAATCATATTTTCAAGATATATTTAATAAATTTCGTTGAGTAAAAAATTTTTCGATCACGGACTTATCCGTTTGTGCATACCGCTGTATCTTGAAGGGTTTAAACAACTCAACGCTATAAGGCTAAGTCTGCCTGTAAGAATATTCTTTAAGGATTTCAAAATTATCGTTAATTTCACGTTTAAAAACAAAGACTTATGAATTTTTTCCAGGAAACCACAGGTATAAATATGGATGATTTTTAGTAAAAACTGTAAATTCGAATGTAACTATACGAAGTGTTGAGCAAATAATTAAAAACTTATACCGTTATAAAAAAAGAATTATTTAATCTTTAAAATATCTAAACATGTAGAAGTAGTATATTATAGGCCTATAGTTTCTTACTTCTTGGCCTTACACATTCATATCCAATGCATCCTGGAGTGACAAAGCACGCGATCACCAATATCGCTATTATTACTACTATGGAAATAATGCCATATATTATTATTTGGCCCATGGGGCCAAAGAGTTTGTCGTTCACCATTCACTAGAATAAAATGTTGATTTTGTTAATGTTGAACAAAGATGAATATTATAAAAATTGTTAGCATAACATTTGAAACACCACTTAATATCTATGAAAAATATTACATTTTATAAATACATCTGTAACCTCAGCTGATTTTGTTATGATCTATTTTTCTAGCTTAACGCAAATAGAATTGGTGGTAACACAGATTATTCAGAAAAAAATTTAAAATCTGGTTTTGCATTAGAAAAAGAAAACTGAAAAATTACATTTAAACTTGGAACAAAGTTGTATTAAAAGTAGTTTTATTCATGAAAATATCAGTAAGATGCCAATTTATGCCATCGGTATACACACGAACGTGAACCGATAATGTTTTATCATACTTCGTACGTTTCCGCCCGTTTCACAAACTGTTTCACGAGGCCGTAAACCTATATGAGCTTTTCTCATATGTCGCTCTTGTGTCACTAAAACCAAGAATTTTACATGATTCAATATGTTAGCTTTACAGTTGAAGTTTTTTCCCTTCACTTGAAAATTTATTATTTTGGTTATTGATCTTTTATTGAAAAAACTGTGCATGTATTTCCAGAAGTGCTATGTTTTATTTATAAAGAAAGTAAGTATACTTATGCTAGCATAATTTTTGGAATTCTATACTTTTCAAAAACTATAATTAATAAATGAATGAAAATTCTAATTATTTTATTAAATCTATTCGAAAAAACTTTTTTTAACATGATTCCAATTCTTGCACTATTCAAAGTCGTAGATAACAGAAAAAAGCTTATAGAGCATTGAAAGTTTTTAGAATCTAATACTGCATATACAATGTTATACGCAAAAGAAACAATTGAACAAAAGATTGTTAGAAGCAGAAAAGTATGACACGGTGATTGAAAATATACTCACTCGACTACGTGGAAATCTTACTGATGAAAAATAACTTCCGTAAGGAAGCAATGAGCATCGTCCGTTACGCGAGCACAATCACTTTGCACGAATGTCCAGTAGATGTTATTGTTGGAATCTAGAATTTGCCAATTATTTCGTGTGTTTTGTACACAGCGGCTAGCCAACTCAAGATTTTTAAAGCTAAATTAAAAAAAGAGGTATTACGCCACGCGTCTACATTTATGTTCACGCTTTGAAATGCAAATGACTATGAAGCAAAGAGCGCAAGGTGCAGTCTCGCGTATGTTTAGTTTCCTGTCGCCGCACGTGATCCGTATTACTGCGATGGAGGTGGAACGAATACTAAAGCTGAAACTACAGCGACGCTAAGACGCAAAGACGTTCGACGTCGTCGTCGCCACCTACACATGTTGCGCTTTACAATGTTTAATGCAATTATAACGCGAATGGTACAAGAATAAGTGCACGGCAGCTTCTGCATACATCGGTTGTTTTTAGCATTATTCATTCCTTTCCATGAAAGCTTTTAACGGCATGTGTTTCAATCATGCGCGCTACAGATTCTGCTAAAATACATTTCTTTTTTAATTTTCTTCGGTATACTTATTGACAATACAATTTAGAAAGCCTTATCAATGTTCATTACGCTTGCTATGTTATGTTTGCTTATTTTTCATTGTATAAAATACATCTTTTTTTGTTATCTTTCAACGTTTATTTCATTCATTTATGAATGAAAATATGTTATTTAACTGAAAGTAAAAATAACAATATTATTTAATTAGCGAAGGTCTGTTAAATTTACGTACTGACGTAGGTGATATTATTTGCTGTGATAAACAAAGCTTAACTTATCTGTTATTTTTCCGGTTTGTTAATATTTTGTTAAGGTCCGAATCTACGTAAGGCAGGTACAGGTAAATTTATATTAATAAGATAATTAAAACATAATTGATGGTTAACTGTAATTGTATTGTTTCTTACGATATTTTAAATATAATTATTGGTTAAAACATAATTATGAATAGTCAATTGTTAGAAAACAGAAAAATCAACTTATCATTATGCACACTATAGATCAACTTATAGTAGAGAAAAGCATCAAATCAATTTTATACAGGCGAAGATAGATTTATCGTATTTATTGATGAGTAAGATATCACAGTAAAGCAGAGAATCTTCCAAAATAAAATGTGTACAGTCGAGTAAATAATTCGAGCGTAAATTAGTTTGTGATTAAAAAAAAGTTGATTCTTAGGATGATTCGTTAAAAGTAAATTTCGCAACTATTAAATCTGAAACAAATGTCATAAAACTACTCATCGGGCCCGTGGTTATCAAAATCAAGACGATTCAAAATACTTCATGTTTATGGCATGTTTGTAGGATTATTAATTCATTATTATCAATTTTAACAAGACTATCGATATTTTTAAATTTAATATATAATCATACATTTCTTTTCTTTGTTTTTCTTGCATCTAAGAAAAACATTTTTACATTAATATACTTATAAATGATAATAATGAATTATCTTGAAATAGAATTGCATAAAGAGTATATATCATTATACCTTAATACCAATCACATATTACCAACGTTTGGTGTATTAATTGTATTAATTTAATGTAGTTAGATTTCAAATTCATATCAGGGTCTTCTGTTAATATTGACAAATAAAATAAATTCAGTCAGTCGGGGTACAAATTTTCATACAATTATAAATTTGAATGATGTAAATTACTAAAACATAAATTTTGATAGACGTAATTTAAAAAAACCTGCGATTATCAAAAACAAACATGTTTTGTTACTCGAATAATAAAAGTAAAATAACAAATTAGAAATCAGATGTTAATTTTTCTAGCCACGAACCTGTCGAGTAGTTTTATAACATTTATTTCAGACTTAGTAGTTGCGATAAAATTCATTTTAGACGAATCATCTATAAGAATAGACAACTAATTTAGGTTTGAATTATTTACTTATTGATACAAAATTTATTTCAAAGTATTCTTTGCTTCACTGCAATATCCTACTCATCATTAAATGCGATCAATCTAATTGCCTCTATGAAATTAATTTCACGAATTTCTCTAGCTTACTGCAGGTTTAACTTACATGGATTTTTAATATCATATGTCGTGCTAGATGTAGCCTTAATACTGTCTCAGATTGATTTGATAAACGGATAAATGGATTTGATAAATGAATGTTGCAAGAATTCTCTTGAAATATGACACTAACATACATATCAGAAATACTGAAGGAATAATAATGATAAAATATTTATTATGCAAAAAAGAAATACTATTACTATACTCTGAAAAATATGTGCATAATAAAGTGATATTAGTGCCTACACGCCTGGCAGTATTTAATTTTCTTGAAAGGTATATGAGGAGCGAGATCATTTCACTTGACGGTACTGAGGTGTTAATCAATAAAATGTTGTGACTCGTTATTTTATTTAGTTGTGACAAAGCCTTATGTAACAATTAATATTTTATAGATTTTGAAAGATCCATCTTACGAAAAACAAATATATGAGGACTTTAAGCACACTTTGGCCATCACTTTTTTCAACATATGAATCGGTTACTTTAAACCATTGATTATCTCGCTCAAGCACATTGTAATAATTAAATAATTACAATTTTTCGTATCATTACTTGTATGGAAAATTCCACTGATAGGATCTGGCAATATTAACTCTTCGATGCATTTTATACATACCAGGGATTTGACAAGACGCCTCTGCTTCTAACTATTTGTCTAGATTAAAATCAATAATTTGTTATATAAGTAAACGTAGTCGAAGTGTCAGGGGTATGGAGTTACAATATGTAGTTATCGTTTACTATTGTGTCCTTTCGGGTATTACAAGATAAACATTTTATTATAGTATGTAATTCATGTGCAAAAAGTTTTTTGAACATTTAAAACTTTTGATATTTATCTCGTAAAAATGTCGAGGTATCGTGTATTATACTTTAAACCCTTTTATATTTCTTTTATATTTCTAGAATCTTTAGCCATGCATTAATTAAAGAAAATTTTTATAATGTCCAAATTTTTCTGTTCCATTAATTTATACCTTATTTCATCACAATGTAAAATATACTTTGGATATACACATTTGCATACAAAGAAACGCTATTTAAGTTCCCTCAGACTTTCCTAATAATGATCAGTAATTATATTAGTTTGATTGTTAGATTCACCTAACAAGTATTTTAATGGAATTCTTCATTTATCGTCAGAAACCATAAATACTTCCTTTTGATTTTCATTCGGGATAGAGATGTAATTCTACGTGCGATCCAGTGATTTCGCTTATTCCGTTATATGGGTGATTTTTAGTTATTCTGATGTGCTCAAAGTCACCAGGTCACGAATTTTTTTCAAATTTTGCACAATAAAATTATCGTATACATTCAAGTAAATTTTTTTCTAAATTATCATCTTGAAATATTAATTATATCAAAAGTTATTAACTATTAAGAAAAAAAGATACAAATTTTTCGAAAGACTATATTTTAAAAACTAATAAACATACATGGAAGTCAAATATTTTTGAAATATGCATATCGTTCTAAACCTTCTAAGTAATTGCAACAATAAATAGTAATTTTTTTTTCAGAAGTTACTAACTCTTATTTTAAACAGCAAAATAGTATTTTTTTGTTTGAATTCTTGCTTCAATAGATTTCTAAAAAATTTTCTATAGAAATTAGTCACAAAATTAAAATGCCCGATATATCGAAGTGCCAGTGCTCCTTGCAGCAAAGAGGCCTCTTTCGGCTTTCTTTTAGACCTTTTATCGACAAAAATCGACAAAACTGTCACTATAATGACTTTTCTGTATAGTTAAGAGTTATTTATATATTTTTTCTCAGGTTGATATTTAATTTCCTGAAAAAAGAATATTTTTGCAATTAAAATATAATAAATATTATTATCATATATTTATTATATTCTCACCATAAAATTGTCCTATTTTCCTGAAATTGAATATCAATCTTAGAAAAAATATTTAAATCACTTTTCAATATACAGAAAAGTCATCACAGGGACAGTTTGGTGATAATAATATTTATTATATTTTAACTGCAAAAATATTCTTTTTTCATGAAATTAAATATGAACCTGAGAAAAAATATATTTAAATAACTTTTAACTATATAGAAAAATCATTATAGTGGAAGTTTTCTCGTGTTTTGTCGATAAAAGGCTTAAAAGAAAGCTAAGAGAGGCCTTTTTACTGCATGGAGCACTGAGACTTCGATATATCGGGCAATTTTATTTTGTGACTAATTTCTATAGAAAATCTCTTAAAAATCTATTGAAGCAAGAATTAAAACAAAAAAAAATACTGTTTATTGCTTAAAATAAAAGTTAATAACTTCTGAAAAAATTACTATTTACTGTTGTATTTATATTTAAAAAGTTTAAGGTGATACACGTATTTTAAAAAAGTTTAATTTCGAAACATTTTTATCATTCCTTAATAGTTCATAACTATTCATAAAATTAATGTGATTGAATGTGTATAACTTGAATGTGTAATAATTATGCAAAATTTCAAAAAAAAATCCGTGTCGTGGTGAACAAATAACATATATCTGAAAAATAAGGGTTGTAGTTGTTAGCCTACTGAGGGTCGTTTACCGATGTCAGAATTTGTTCATCACGTCAGGTTTTTTTAGATGTTCTAACTCGAAAAAGGTTCTGTCATGTCGCGTTAAAATTGTTTTTTTCAAATCTGAAAAATGAATTTTTTAGGGTTAGAGTTGTCTTTTTATGTTTTACGACAACGCCCGTGCGTGATCATTTACTCCACGCACAACTTACGTACACTATTTTTGCTCACAAGAAAATGAAAAGAAGCAATATCGTAGACCCATTCGCTTATATAAACATTAAAATCCTCGAAACAATAAAATGCCTCGAAAGATTTTTACGACAAGGGACCTTGCATTTTATGAACTGTGACGGTAAACGTCAAATTAGCGCTGATTATTTAACTTAATTGCTGTCTGTGAGGGCAGCACCTCCCGGGGGGACAAAATAGGTAACGAAGGAATTCGGCACGCGAGCAGACGGAACGCGCGCGAACGAATTTGAAGAGTGAAGCATCGACCATCATAGTGTCCGTCCGCTTACGCTATCGTTTCCATCAATTCACGTGCCCTTGACATCTACACGCTTCGAAAATAGCAGTAATTAGTGATCCAGGATTGCAGCCGCCAAGGAGCTATCCAGCTACGAGCCAGAGGCCAGATCGAGAGAAAGAGAGAGTGTGTGAGGTTTCGCCATCGAGGGCGAAACCAGTGTGTACGCGCATTTGCGACCCGTGAACAATAAAAACGATAAACAACTGTTCCGTGCTGTGCGAGGTATTCGTGTTGTTCTCCGATCGCCTGCAATTATAAGGTAAGCTGGCCAGCTTAATTTCGCGATCGCGATTATACGAATAATAATTTGGTTCTAACATTCGATGCGTGCATGTAACGGCTCTAATAACAAAGAGCAGCGAGCGTACCGGCAAAGCGTGTTGTCGACGAGCGAGCGTGCATGTAAACAAACGCGCGGGCCGACCTTTTGTGAATTTTGAGGGATAATAAAAGATCTGATTTACATTACTAACAAGTGTTTTCATTGATTCTCTTATCTCACATAGCTTCCACTCAATTTAGTATAGGTTATTAACGATTATCGGTTGACTGGCGCATACTTTCTCGTGCTCTCCCGGAATAGTAGTGAGCATTGACAATTTCGCGTGTCTATTTAATGTAATCGCGCGCATATAATAATTAAACGGTTTTATCCCGTTACAGAACTTACAATTACCCGTAAAAAATTCATAGTAAAACAGCTTTTAATATTTTCCTATGGTGAAAAATTTTGTAGATATTGTTATTTCCCCAAGTTTCCCCCAAGCTTTTCCCAAATGTTTTCCCCGGGCATTGTAGAATTGTGAGATTAAAAAGCGTTTCTGGTGGAGAAATCCAACTTCCCGCACGTGCTCGATTCGCGCACGGATCTCCTGGTAGATTTCCGTACTCTGGATAGCCAAGCGAGTAGAGGGCGCTTCTCGCACGCAAACGCGTGCAGAAAATCGAATTTCCTATGCACCGTGTGGAAACAGTACATTACGATTCGAAAACTAACCTACAAATTGGCGAAAAACATCGAGAGCTAGACAAGGTAGTCGCAGAAATGAAGCGGCAAGGAACTTGGTACGAAAGAGAAGGCAGTGAGACCGAGTGGATAGACTCTGATGATGAGTCAGAGGGAGTTGCAGGACCTTCACAGGCCTTGCAAGAGATCCCCTCAATGAACCTGGTTCCACTTTGTCCACAGGCGAACGAAGAGACAGATATAGCTATTGACAGCTGTTCGGAGGAACAGTTGCCGATGCCTTCGGGTACCAACGACGAAGCAGTGGTTGCAAGTGAGAGCGTCACTGCAGAAAATAGCATACCTTCGATAGACGCCATCGATGATATCCAGCTGAGCGATGACTCCTCAGTCGCAGAGGAGTTCTTCGGTTCGGTTGAGATGTTATCCGATGCGAAGGTAGCGGAAGAACCCACAGAGTGGGTTGAGGCTCTTTGTGGCAAGATACTGTCCGACGAAGAAGTTCCATAGTTTTGGGAACTAGTAGTGTCCAAAATTAAGGAGTTATCGGCGGGTCGCATCATAGCCAGCGACGAAGTCGATGCTCTTTACGACAGTATCGAAAAGAATCTTGTGCCTATGGACATCGTTGAGCCTGCAAAGGAAAGCCGTCAAAGTAGTCATCGAAAGAAAGTGATTAATCGACGACGAAATCATGGACGAAGGCGAGCGAATGTAAAAACTCACCCAAATAGAACCGACAGGCGTAGATACGCCTATAGTCGGTGTCAGGACCTATAGACTGAGAGAAATGACCTAACAAAAATTATTACAATTCTTGCAAAAATTACAAAAAAATATTATAAAAGAGTGACATCCTCGCTATATAGGTAAAATTACTATATTTTATAATAAAATTTCAAAATAACAAATTTTACTAAAAAATATAGTTAAATTTCCTATCGACATAACAGATTTTACTATCTATCCACATACAAATTTTGCTAAAGAATTATAGTAAAATGTCCTATCCAGATAGCAAATTTTACTATATCGATTTTGTAAATTTTCTTCACACATGTTATATTTTTTATTGGTACGAATTACGAGAAAAAAAACACCGGTGAATTATTCCTATTTAGACTTCCGGATAAGTTGAGATGCTGTATAGTTTTAAGTACGGAGTTTTATTTCGTAGATCGCATGAGTATAGAAGAACGCTTATTTTTTCATATCACACGCTATCCTACCTATACAACCTTATAATTGCATCGCACGCACGCATTTTACACATCTACATATGCTGGGGAGTCACGTTCTTATACAGTAATCGGCCATTTTCCAGCCGCTCGCGAGTTTCCAAACGCCATCTACCTATGCTTTGGTACTACGATTAAAGGAATGAGAAATGAATAAAAGCATGCATGTATTAACTAATAAGTGTTTATTTAATCAAATCCAATTTTTTCTTACATAATAAAATCCATCGGATAATAAATTCATATTTGTTATAAAACAATCGTGAACGTCGTCTTCTTCAACTTTTTCCCAAGAAAAACATTCCAAATCATATATTTTATATGCGTTTAAATGCTCATCAAAATAACAGTTAGTGTTTGTGTGTTGTCATACTTTTCCGATTCGAGGGAGGCACAGCGTAATCAAACATTACCACCCTTCTCACTAGGCACCAACAGGTTGGCATAGCCCACTGTCTTTCACTCCTTCGCTTTCAAAAATTTTTGGAGATCCGGAAGTCAAGTTTGCTGCGACATCCCTGACGCACACAGCGAGTCGGAACCTTTTTCATCTAAGGCGGCGACCTCCTTGAGAGGAGTACCGATCTTTTCAAGGTTCAACGCTCAAGGAGAACGGAACTAAAGGCTTGACCCTCGGTTTGGGCGCGACGGGACTCTAGTTGCCCCAACGTCTACTGCGTCGGAAGCACGCAGCATACAAATCTTATGAGATTTGCTTGACCTGGTACCACTACCCCGCAGAGGCCAACCCAAATTGGGATGTCAGAAGAGAAGCTCAGCTAGAACAGCCAGAGGAAATTCCTAAGACGATCAACCAACTAAGCCTCCCCTCCTGGGCTCGCGTTCGAAAAACATCTCACCCTGCGTACCTGTATTAAGGGATTTCTCCCACGACTCACAGGTCCATCGCTTCGACGTACCGAGGTACATCTTCCCATTGCGTTTCGGTCATCCCCGCTCACGCTGGTGGGTATCCGTCATTCGAAAGGTTGTTTTTACGCCGTTTGTCCCAAAGTCAGATCTCACTTTCTAAAGAATGGTTTTATGACTTGGCTGATACTGATATTTGCTCTTTCGATTTGGTTTTTGACTTGTTATGTCAGGGCGGGGTCTCGTCTAGCCGACAAGGCGATTCCCCAGGCAATTTTCAGTACTCTTGTCGGTCATGCTACGCATTCGGTTCAAAACTCCGTCTTTGGGTCAAATGGGGCAATTTGCGTTCGAGTATTCAAGCTTCAGAATTTAGTTCTGAAGTTGATGTTCAAAAATTATCGTTCAAAAATTTCAAGCTTTATAAGCTTGTCTGGGTTCAAAATTTTAAAAATTAGGTTATTGTGGGAGTTTTTGTTCTTTGGTCAGGGACCTTGTAAGAGGCGGCGTCTTTCTACCATAGTTCGTGACTATTTTTCTGCGTTTTCTCTTTGTTATAGGTGCTGCCTCTCTGGGCTCTATGACTTTTCTAGCAAAGTCTTCAAAGGCTTTGTAGATTTTCCTGCTAGATACTAGGGCCGTTTCCGGGTAAGGCCATGTATGACCCTCCTTTTCGAAAGCCTCTATTAATGGCTTCCTTAGTTTCCTTATATCTTCGCAGTTAAAGAGAATATGACTTTCGCTTTCTATTTCACCACAACTACACAGTTAGTCTTCGCATAGTCCTCTTTTGTGGAGGTATGACTTAAAAGCGCCATGTCCAGTCATAAACTGGACTGTGTAGTGATTGGGATTTAGCCACCTCTTCTTTAATCTGTCCTTGATTACTGGGAAGTAGCAGTACGTTCTCCTGCCATTTGTGGCTGACTGCCATCTCTCCTGCCATACCCTTTCGATTTCATCGTTGATGAGTTGTATGGCTTTCGAGATTTTTAGTCTGCCCGATCGAAGTTCTTCGGATTTAATTCGGATGCCGTGCATTTTAATCGATTTCCCTTTCCTGACGCAGTACTTTGCAACTCTCGCGTCGAGCTCTAGAGCTATTGGTCGAGAGGCTGCTAGCACATGCGCCGCTTCATGAGAGATCGATTTGTAGGCTTTGAGTGTTCTGCAAAGAACTGATCGCTGCAATCTTTCTAAAGCAGATTGTTGTTTGATGTTAGTTCTTTGCCACCAGCCCGCAGCGGCATATGTAACTTTCGATAATAGAAAGCCATTATATATCTTTTTCATGGAATTGAATTTTAGGCCCCAGTTCGCTTTTGCTTAGCTTTTTATTTTACTTAGCTTGAAGTAGGTGTTATTACAGTCTTGAACTACGTTTCGAATATGTTCTTCCAATCGGAAGCCCTTCGAGATCGTGATTCCTAGGTACTTGACTGTTTTGTGCGTTCTAATGTTGTCTTTCCCAATTTTGACTGTAGGGTTCCTATTCTCGCTTAGCTGGCCTTTAAGCCATATTAGTGCTGACTTTTCCACTGCCAATTTCATTTTGTCAGACTTGCACCAGTTCATCATTATATTAATGATTTCTTGGGCTTGTCTTTCAAGATCAATGCGTGTCTTCGCCTTAATGATAGGAAGTACATCGTCTGCGTAGGCTGGTACTTCGTATCCTGCGTCCCTGATTGCCCGGAGTGGTTTGTCAAAGATGACATTCCAGCCTACCGGTCCAAATACTAAACCCTGTGGGCACCCCTTCGTCACTGTTTTCAGTGTTTCTTCGAAGTGAGCATATATGCCCTACTCTCGATCACTGAAGTAGCTCTGGAGGAGCTTGTAGATGTTCTTCGGGCAATTTCTTTCTTTCAATTGGGAAAGCAGGCTTGGCCACCATAAGGCGTCGAATGCTCCTGAGACGTCTAGTGGAATAGCGGCTACGTACTTGGTCGACGGATCAGATTCTGCCTCTTCTACTATTTCATGTAGTCTTCTAATGGCGTCCTCTGTAGATCTATTTGCCTTAAAGCCAAATTGATCTTCCGAAGACCAGTCCGAGCTATTAAGAATGTTGGATATTCTTTGAATCACAAGCCTCTCGAGTGTCTTCCCCGCTATAGGGAGTAGACATACGGGTCTATATGATTTAATCTCGTTCTCGGGTTTTTCAATCCCTTTGAGTAACGTGATTAGCATTCCACTTTTCCATCTTCTGGGGAACACTCCGCATTTTAAGCAGGCGTTGAAAAGTCGCGTCAGTTCCTGGTGTAATGGTTTTGCGTTAACAAGCATCTCTGACTCTATTTTATCTTTGCCTGGTGATTTCCCTGCCTTGTTCGCTCTAAGGGCCATTTCGACTTCCCTTGTTAGGAAAGGTATTGCGTCGCCGGTTGTTGGAACCTCCCGCATATATCTGCGAATTTCTGCATGTGCATCGTTTTCGCAGCTGGGGTCGTCATCAGGCATTAATCCTTCTAGTAGAGTCATGCTTGTTTCTTTCCAGTCTTTTGTAACTGAACCATTACGGTTAACCGTGCACATTGCTTTTGAGATTCTGACTTTGTTGGATGCTTGTTTGTATGGATACGCCCAAGCGTTCTTTTCGCTTTCAATAGTGCAGAAGTCTCGCCAGCTATTGCTTTTGGCTCTTTTAATAGCCGTTGCATATTGGGAATTCATTTGACTCAATTTTCCAAGTGATCTCTGGAGGGTTTTCCTTTGTTTTATATTCGGTTCTTCCTTGTTTTCCAGAGCAGCGATTTTTTGTTGTCTTTGTATCGCTCGCTTCTTACTTCGCAAATCAGGATTCCACCAGGGTTGAGAGCGCGTTCTTCTTATTTTTGATGGAATAGAGTCCTTTGCTGCCCTTATCAGAACCTCTTCAAATTTTGAAACATATGTTTCAATGTCTTTAGGGGTTTCTAAGGGGAGTTTAGAAAGGTTCTCTTTCTCGAATTTACAAAGTCTCCCGAATTTCTCCCAATCAGCTTTTCTCATGTTAAACCTTGGTTCTAATATTTCTTCGGTTCGTATGAGTCTGGCTGGTTGTGAGGCAAAATCCAGTTCAATCACTATGGGCCTGTGGTCACTGGTGGTCCATTCTTTCACCGCCAAGCTAGTCAAGAGGTTTGACAGATTAGATGTGTGTAAGGTTACATCGATGTCCGTCTCACCCCTCGCACTACGGCACGTTGGAAGTTGGTCCCTCCTGTTGGCCACTATTAGCCCGAATTGGTCTATGAATTCTTCAAGGACTATTCCATTCTTGTCCTGTGTGTTAGACCAGATCTTTGACTTGACGTTTGCATCTATTCCAACTAAGACTCTTTTGCCTTTCAATTGCTTTAGAGTCTCAGTTAGTTTGTCAAGATAGGTCTTCCTGCTGTGGCTGAACTGGCAGTAGATGCTTATGAAATAAATTTCACCAAAGGCTCCGACTATTTGTGCGCAAACACAATAGGAGTCACACAGATTAGAAATCTTGGTAGCGGTGACTTTGTGCGGATTGTAAAGTATCGCAGCTTGAATCTTTTCGCCCTTTTTGGTTCCATGAATAGCTGCGATGCTGCCCATACCTGAAATCGCGTTATTCCAGTGATATGGTTCTTGCACCAGTGCCACCTGTATGTCAAGATTTCTGTCTGTCATGATTTCTCCCAGCTCATCGTTGGCTACTTGCCTTTTGTTGAGGTTCAATTGTATGATCCTCAATTTCGGGCCCAGTTCGGGGTTTTGTTGTGCGTTCGATTTAAACCTTTTAACTGGTGGGCAATCGTCTTTGCTTTCGTTATTGTTTGGTTGCGCGGGAAACTGAGTTGACGCCGGAGTGTTAGAGCAGTGCACTGGTTTCTCAACGGTCGTCTCCTGCTTACGTTTCCTCGCCTTGTTATACATAGAGTGGTTGACCATATCGCTTTCAAGGTACAACGCAATGTCTAGTTATATTTTTCCTCCTTTGGGATCGCTGCTGGCGATTCTGGAGGGTGGCTTTCGATTTTAGTCCTGGCGTTAACGTGCGCGTTCAATTAAGCAAGTGGCGTTCGAGTGCGAGTAGTGAGTGCTTGTGTGTTGACGTGAGCTTCTTTAGTTACCTTTGCGGGTTTCTCCATGGTTTTCCATGGCTCTTTTATTTACAAATTGATTAAGCTAGTTATTTTCCTAGCGTTTTAATCTATTATTAGATTATTTATTTTGATTTTGTTTATTTTATTTTATTTTATTTCTTTTTGATTTGAATTAGAGATTTTGAATCTGGGTTTAAATCTGTAATTTTTGTAATTTTTGATTCTTTCTTATTTATTTTACTTTGATTGGTAACTTTCTTACTATTTACTATTTACTACACTACTGCTTATACTATTGCTTAAATTATTGTTAACTACTTAAGAACTAATATAATTATAATATAACTTAAAACTAATTACGAGTGTACCAGCGTATTTATCTTTCACGCTGGGTTTGATATTAATCAAACCTCGTTTTGGTCAAGTCAGGGTTAGGTATTTGACGAATTGCAACCAAAGTAGCATTTGAGTGAGCATGTCGGGTTTCTGCCTTTTCTGTCATCTTGGCCTGTGTTCGCCATTAGCAGCACTGGATCTGATGGACATTTAGTGCATGGTTTTCGCTTTCAAGGGGAGCTGACAGCCACTAATTTCGCTTTCAATTGCAAAATTGCTTTAGCTATTAGGGCTTAAACAATTCCTTAGCAGGAAGGATGCTGCCCTTCTGTGGAAATATTTTTCCTAAGGGTTTTGGCATCCGTAGTGCGTTCTAGTCATCGAGAGTTACTCGGCCCAATGGACTGTTCTCTCGCACAATTGGTGTCGGGCCTTACTCCGGGAGCTCGAGGCAAAGAACTTTGGGTGGCTGCTATGACCACGGCCGCGACTCTTTACCCACACTAGTGGCACCTACCGATTACCAGTCGATAGGGAGTAATTTATTATCTACCTGAATTAAATTCGGATTGCCGGGACCATTGGTCCTCTACAACTAGCTCCCGGAGCGGTCTCCCGTCCTCTAAGAGGGCGCGCGGTACCACAATCCTAAGAGATTTCCCCTCAAGTGACTCCCGGATTTTGGCTTTTCTGGGCTCGAGTTGAGCTCTTGGGGTGTGGTAGACTCGGCGTTGAATGTTTGGGCGTTTACAGGCCGCACCTCACCACGTATTGTCATGGTTCGTGTTGTTTGTTTTGTTTGGCCGGTTGGCCTATTGCCCTGGGGGCAAGCGTTGTGTGTTTTGCCTACTGTTTCTTTACAGAAACAGCGTTTTCAGCCCCACCACGTGAAGGTACACACATCCGCACATGTGATTGCAAGTCTTCGTTCAAATACACATTGCATTCACTTCGGGTCGACTAGCATTAGTTGCTTGTCGAGGGCAATCGGTGACGCATTTTGTACTTCAGCATTTGTATATGCCCGTACACAAAAGAGAGAAGTTTCGACGTCCTCTCCTAAAACAACGAGTTGTTTGTTTGAGGAGTCTCCGTTCTCTGCTAAGGAAGACAATTACTGTCCGCCGCTTTGACAAAAGATTTTTGCACAAAGTGACCTGGCCAGCCTCGCGGCTGGCCATATGCACTATGTGCATCATCCATGTATTTGCTAAGCGGATTATAATCGAGCTTCCTGAGAGCGTCGTGATTGCAACCGCCTCATCAAAATAACAATCACTTAGATTTTTAGTTATAAAAAAAAAAAAAAAAAAAAAATGTGCTGTTCTTCGAACATTATCTCGTGAACCAATCTAAAAATAGAGCCTGAAGGGGAAGCCGATACAAGAATTGAATTTTTCTTTATGATTTTATCATAAAATGAAACAGATTTAACACGAACTATTGTATCATTATTAATTAGCGATGCATAATTTTTATAATCTAATAAGAATTTTGACAATACCAGCTTGTGATTTTTCGATTGAATGATTGGTTCACAAGTTTCTTTTGACATAAACCGGTAGTTCAAATCTAGTTGGTGTTTAATAGCAATGGTTCTATTTACATTTACTCGACTAGTGGTACATGTTGCTACGATCTTCCCTTCTTGATTTTTTGATTCAAATCTTAAACAAGATATTTTACATAAAGGACCAAACAATCTTATAAGGCGAGGGTAATGTACTAAAAAGTGATGTTTTGGTTTAAATGCATGCGGGAAATGCGTCGCAAGAAGTGATAAATACTCAAAAATGGTTGTTTCTAAGTATTGGTATGTTAATGGATGTAACTTACTACTGAACACAATCACTATTAATTCTCGAAGACTCAAGTACATTTGCCATTTTTCGCAATCAGCAGGTACTAATGGTCCTATGATCAAATTTATAATTAAAACCAAGTTCAACATCTCAGCCGATGATAAAATAATACATCCACTCTTGATAGATTTTTCTATTAATTATGTGGGTTTATTAACATTGTACCCTGGGCCATAATCGAAGCCACGCACCTTAGAATTAAAATCAGCGAGCGTCAGTAAACCTTTTTCGAAAATAAAATAATTGAGTAGTAGCGCAATGTCATATCGGCAAATACCCTCCAGCAAGTCGTGCATAATATCAGCCGCAATATTTGTAGTCGAATGGAAGTGACGGATTTTGTGTAGTACACACTCTTCTACTATACCAGACTGTTTCGGATCTTTCAAACTTAATAAATAATCATAATTACTGACCGTTCGGAGAGAACATTGTTTTTCCAAGAAAATTTTATCTATTTCTTCCTTTTTTATCAGACAATGATGACAAAAAACAGTAGCATTGAAACTTTCGGTTAATCCGAGAAGAGAATGAAGCCCAAGATTATCTCCAATAAATAACACCAGCTCAAAAAAAATAGTTTCACACCCCTCTGGCAATTCAATTTCGACTCCCCACTCGTTTAAAAAATTCAATTCGTCTATTGCTTTACTCAAAATTAACGGATTTTTAAAAACTTTCCTGTCGAGTGTATTGAATAATAAAAATAAAAAAATGTTGCGTACTTTAGCTTGGTACTTTACAGGTAAACCCGGCATGCTTATGTACACAGCACCAGATTTCGACAATCCTTTATGCGTTCCTAGTGGATTATTGTTTCCGTAATCATCAAAAAACATTATCAACGGAAAAACAATTTTATCACCAAAGGTTTGCTCACGTATTTTCCAAAAGTCTCCTTGAACAAAATTCGTTATTATTTTATCGTTACATTACATGTGCTGTAAATACTTCATAGTTTCTTGAAATACTAATGGTAATTCAAAAAAAAGTTTCAATACAAATCTCAATGGAATGAATTGTGCGTTTACTGGAATATGAACCATCATTTGTGCGTTTGTTTTTTTTTTGTATTCGTCCCTTTCGCCTATTCGAACGCTGATTGGCGCAATGTATGTACCCAATTTTTTGTAATGTGAAAGCCGCTTATGTTCAGTGTCTACGATATCTAAACAATTAGAAAAGTCACCTATTATTTTATTAATAGTTTCAACTGTGTTTGCGTTTTTGCTAATTAACTCATTTGTAATTTCTAACTTTAAAAGCTCAGTTACATCGCATAAAAATTTTTTCGTCTGAGTATCGTCTCATTGACATGTTTTCTTGGTAGTTTTTTGAAAGATGCGAGATTAGCACTAAATTTAACAGCTATGTTATTGAGAGGTTCAACGTATTGAGGCGGAGATTCGTCCTTATGATTAGTGTTTGATTCTTCACAGGAATCATATAAAACTGATTCGTCTGAATCACTCTCTTGTATATCGATGTAAGAACTTTGTTTACCAGTATCATTAATGTAAGGTTCATCAATTTCAAGAGTTAGTGGAACTACAATACTAGTAGTAACTTCTTTGTGCTTATTGTAAACATGTCTCTTAAAACATTCAATCGATGAGTACGACCTTTGACAATCTTGCACAAAACAATGAAAGTTACTCAAATCGGTATGGTCTTGATCGACGTGTTTAAATAAAGCCTTATAACTATCGAGCGAAAGTTCGCAAATTGAACAAGCTATGGTATCCATTGCAATCGTTGACGCAAAATCACAACAAATTAATAATACAAACAAGCTTACTTAAAAATAACGATATAAAATTTAAAGCTACTCCACGTCCAATTCCATTTGCCTAATATGCTTGATATGCCCTATCAACGCACTGCCATCCACGGTGACTTCGTCTTCGAAAAGATCGATATTCAGTAAAATTTTGTGCAAAAAAGTCCAAATTGTTTTAGTATACTTAGGGTAATCGCAATCCAGAGTAAAAAAAATCTTCAATGCCTGTTCAACAGCTTCAAGTATCGTATTAACATCAAACAGCTGCTCATTGACGATCACATGATACCCTTGGATCCGATTTGCGGAGCCTACTGCTATGATACATGGTTGGAAGGTTTCGTTATCTTGCTGATATCTCTCTTTCAATTCTCGAACTCTGAGCTCAATATTGTCTGCAGACTATAGTAAAAATTTTATTTTAAGATATGAGATATTTTTAACACGTATTTTTGTACGGTATGATATTTTACCTCAACGCGGAGTATAAAGGATTCTCGACGTTCTTGAATGGACAGCTTTGCTGGTGCATCTCGAGCATTATTCTCGTCTCGCTTCCTTTTTCCACTTCTCTTTGGCTTGATCAAATAGCACAATAGATAAAATATTAAAGATTAAATATTCAAGGTGAAACTGAAATAATGAATTCAATGAAAATTACGTAAATAACATATAGTAGAATAACAAAGATATAATCATACCAATTCTTTAGCTTCTTGATTTTTTAGACAAGGGAAAGCTTCCATGTAGTCATAAATCGACAGATGAGATCCAATCAGCATACGCCTTCTCGTTGGATAAGTAAAAATCCATTTTTCTACCAACTCATCTCTTGGCTTCAAGTGACATTTTAACCACTCGATATATTCGTTCTCTGAAAAAATTCAATAGGTCATTTTTTTTTGACAACTTGAATAATTATTTTACGCACCATCAATTGGGTCAGCAAGTTCATCAGCATTCATTTCATAGTTTGGCCTATTTATTAAATTTCCACGAAGCAATAAGTCTTCTCGTAGTTTCTTCTTCGTATAATTGTAGTGATTCCATAATTTACCAGATGCAAAGATGCTGAATTTGTTTGGACCATTTTTGGTACGCTCGTATGCCTTAAAATAGGTTACTGTTGATTCACCTTTGAAAATTTCCGCAATCTCACTCGCTAGCAACTCAAATCTAGCCTATGTAATACTGACAGACAGAAATATATATCAAAATTTTCGAAATTTTCAGATAATTATACATCTATTTTATAAAAAAACTCGACTCACACAAAGCTGTCTAACTAACTATTTTCATTGACATCTTTTAATAAATGCTCCTTTTCTCTACCAATCACTAGCCGACTAAGTCTATTCCTGATCGTTTTTTTCAGTGGCAGATTCTTCTTCTTAGTCATCTCGTACTGCTTCAAGATAGCCTTACCTTCAGACTTTTTTTTTAAATACGCCAAAAGACCCTGAAAGCATGAAATTTGAATTACAACCCTCTTAATGCTTCGATTGGCTGCTGGAAGTCGTGATCCAAGTCAACGACAAGTCTGATTGCTGGTCTTGGCTGATGAAATTCACATAAAAAATTTTTTTTTCCACATGCACAAACCTCTTACCTGGAAAGACCCTTAAAGTATCTTACTGTGCTGATGTAATTTAAACCGCCTGGCTGAACCACAGGGAACTCGTTAGTCACGTCTCGCAGGACTCTCCCGTTACCACCTGGATGTTATATTATGGCTTGATCTCCTCCTCCATCAGCACCTTGTTGATGATTCTCTGCGACCTGCTCTACAGTTTCTACATCAATGAGTCCATCATGCCCTCCCTGTTGAGAATTGATGTATGACTTTAGTGTATAAAATCAAAGCACTCAACATTCGTTTTATAAATAAATATCAACTAGAACTGCCAGATACCTCAATACTTCTACCTGCCATAACTAATTAATAAACAAAACCCACTCCAAGAAATAAGCAATCCAAAAGTGTCACGTCAAAGATTTGTTAATAACTGGTGAAGGCTAGTGTATGAAAAGGATGGAAAGGAGGTTATAAAAATATACATGCAAAATACGGTTATTATGAATGATAATGTTTTTCAACAATGAATGCACGCTGAAATTCTTGAAGCCAACCACTATTTTACTTTAAATAAAATCAAAATTACGTTATACTTACGATTGTCACAGGTATTCTGCATTACAACCGGCAATCACATCAACATAGAAACACATTGCACGTTTTCACGCCAGGCTGTCTACCCAACCTAACTTACACGACATTAGCGACGCGCTCTGGGAATCTTGCGCATATACAAAATTTACTATGTGCCATAGTAAAATGAGCCACAATATGTTGCTTTTTTTACTATGTTATGTAGTCAATTTTGCAATGACGTTTTTTTATAAAATTTTATTATAAGTTTTAGCAATTTCACTTTAAAATAAAACAACGCAGCTAAAGATTTTATTTGAGAAGCAATATTACTTATGTTTTGATGTGTTGAAATTTTGTTAGGAATTATAGTAATTTTCACTACGTATTATAATAATTATTATAGTTAACTTATAATAAAATTTATTATAGTAATGGTAATGTTTGATATAATTATATCAAAATTCGTCAGACTGCAAGCATGTCACTCTTTTACAATATTTTTTAGTAATCTTTGATAGAATTCTAATAAATTTTATAAGGTTACTTCTCTCAGTGTACGATAATGATCCAAAGAAACTGGCGGACATTGTCGTACAGAATGATTTTTCATTGCTGCATAAGGAGAAGCCACCTGGATTAATAGCAGTTAAAGAACTATACAATAGGCTCTGGGATGTGACCGGTTCAGTGAATGTCGATCAAATTTATACGCCGACGAGGATCGAAGCAGTTACGCCCATGGAGCGTATCTTAATGCCTATAACTAATCTAGAGGTGACTAAAAAGCTAAAATCAACAAATAACTCGACTGAGCTGGTCCTGACGGGATCACGAAGAGTGATCTCACGAAAAAGGAAGTAGCAGTCGTTCTAGCCAAGTTCTTCAATTTATTGCTTTTAAGTGGATGCTATCCGAAGGCTTGATCCCGCAATAGGACGACGCTAATTCCAGAAGCCGGAAAAGATTTAGCAGAGGTAAAGAATTGGCGGCCGATTACAATCAGCTCGCTCAATTCTCGACGCTTCTCATCAATGCTTGACAGGAGAATTCGGTGGGGTATTACGCAGACCAATCGGCAAAGAGGGTTCATAGATAAAAATGGCTGCTATGCTAACGTGAACATATTGAGAACAGCTATTCAGTTAGCAAAGAAGAAAGGAGCTACATTCAGTGTGAATGATGTAGCGAAGACGTTTGATACCGTTCCTCACTCTGCGATTGTTCCGGCACTCATGAGAAAAGGTCGTACATCGCTGAGCAGCCGAGTACATAGGTAGTATGTACGAAGAGTGCTTCACGGAAATCAAAACTGACGGAGAATCTATGAAGATAAAACTTAGACGAGGAGTTAAACAGGGCGATCCTATATCCCCTTTGCAATTCTGCTTATGTATAGAGCCCCTAATCGACAAGTTACAGGCAGAAAGCAAGGTTATCACACGGAGAAAAAATTGACCTGAAAAATTACGGTGACAAACCCGTAATGCTGGGACATGGCGACCGGTGCTGTTAATTTTTACGAAGAATTACGTAAAATTTTACCATGACGAATCGTAATTTTTACTCACATTGATAATTTGCAATGAAAACTTGTAAAAATTCTGGAGATTTGTGTTAATTTTTAACATGTCATCCATGCAAATTTTACGGTGACAGTCGCGCACTTTTTACCCTCACCGTTTTCTGCCGGGAGTCACGTGATCAACAGCTACAACTTATAGCTGATACCTTCACTTCGTTTCTGCTCTTTGTGCGCCGGCAGCTCTGGATTTTTGTTGCAGCTTTTAACGTGAAAAAAAGTAACTACAGTCTTTCCTCACTCGTCTAATAAAGACAAATAGTTTTGAAATAACCTTTTAGAAATATTAAACAGTATTTTCACCTTATAAAATTGCATCATATCGCCGACCGCATGGAAACGTAACCTCTTACAATTTTGATATTTTGATCCTTTTTTTTCAGACTTTCAATATGGTAATGGTTTAAAATACGATTTATGAATTATCTTTACGAGTAGTTTCATAAAAAGGTATAGTTTAATAATGACAATTATCATATAACTCATTATTTCTGCTTAAGGATGACGGGCCTTGGCCTGCTGGGCGAGAGAATCTTGTGAGTTATATGATTCTATTTCAAACCTTTTAATTATAATGTAATTTAAAATATAGTAATAAAATTTTGTCTTTATTATTGTACAACTTTGACATACACATATTCACATATATACATATACATATTTATACATCATGTCGCGGTCGTACAACTCTTGACGCGTTGTACCGTTGAGGACGGTAGCTACTAATTTTTCCCCTCAGCCCCGAGTCGTCGCCGTCGATCTGACGAAGTTCCGGTGCGATATGAAGCCTCCAATCAGCACTCTGGTCGTGATGATGGATAGATCTCTACGGTTGCATATGCCCAGACGGAGCAGATCTGATGCTGATGACTTGCACCATATGCCCCGCCAGGATATTACAAGAGGGAGGTGCTGGATGTTTATAGCACTTGTATCCCTTGAGATCGCCCTATTGATGTCGGGATTGTCGGCGTACTTCCGGATCTTGAGGAGTCTGGCCCGTTCCAGGTCAGACTGTTCGCCGACAATATGGGCATCCATCACCAGACCGAGCCTACCCATCGTGGCCACTAAATCTGGCTTTCTTCGGCCCTCTGATGTTTCTATCAGGGGTTCTAAGATGACGTTGTACCCCTGGCGCCGAAGATTACGGGCAACATACTTGAGTGCGGCGTCATGTCTGCGGATCCTGCTGTCCTGGGTGCGGGGGCATATCTGCAGGACATGGGTATTGGTCTCCTGCAGCATGCATCCCGCTCTGCAGACACGATCGCCGTATCTCTCCCTGGTAGTCCTTGAACGTGTAGGGAGGGACCCCGTTCTCACTTTGTGGCAGGCGATGTAGTCCTTGCCTGTGAGAAGCGCTGTCCCGTCCGCCACCCATTGGTGTTGGTTAGTGACCAATCGGGAATCTTTCAAGGATCTACCTTCGATGGTCTGATGGAGGAGGGAGGCCCACCGTTGCTGGATGTCGTCAGGAGAGAGGTAGATGGACCCTCTCTCGGTGAGCCTCTTGTTGCATATCCGTATCTCATAAGCATCTTTCTTCTACAGCCGCTTTTTATTCTTTTGAATGAAAGTGTTGACGGAAAAACTGTTTTGACTACCTACAAACAGCATGGAATGTTGTATAAAAATACGAGAAATCTGTTATCTAGAATTTTGACCTTTACATTTTTTTGGATCCTGCAAGAATGAATTTTGTTTAGTATACAGCAAGATACATAAATATATACTATAGATTTCAAACTCACATTGGTCTTCCTTCTGTGCGTATAATTGGGACTCGGCAATAAGTTTGGCAAGATCAGCAAAGCTTTCAAATGATCATCTGGTATCTCTCGTGCTTGATCAAGTAAATGTGGCTTGTTGAGTTTGCAGTACTATAGGATCCGTGGAGCGTAGTAAGATGGAAATCTTCCTAAAAAGGTGTCCTTGTCGGTGAATATTTGTTGGAATTCTCTAAGTATCTGAAAATTTAAAAAAAACACAAAATTGGTTATTATTTAATACCTTGAAGAGCATAAAGTTCCACAAGAATCAATCAGAAATAAATAACTTTACCAGTTCTCCTTTGTAATCAGTGAACCTTGGAAACTTCTTGAGGATATCATGAAGTGTAACTTGGTTTTCAGGATCCTTAATCCACTGCTGCCTATCGAATCTAGTCTCATCCATCAATTCAAGTATAGATATTTTATTGGTTTCGTTAGGCATCTTGAACTATAGCTGAGATACCTGTAAATAGATTAATCGATAAGTGTTGTAATTATTCATGATATATTACTTGTTTTATTGATGTAGGATATACGTACTTTTGATTCATACTCTTGTGTAGGTAAGCAAACTTTGGTATTTTTTTCAGTCAAAGGTCTTTTTTGACCTCTTGTTCTTTTTTTCTCACTGTCTTTTAGCCCTTTCCTCATAGTTTTCAGTCTCCATTCAAGAAAACCAGAGTTTGTCTTTTCATCGTAGAAATGTTCCTGTAAAAAATATAAATAATTAGACATCAAGATAAAGATTTGTATTCGATAAAATATAATGAATAAGATAACTTACATAACCACAACCAGTTTGTGATTTCAGTTTTGGAAAAGCAGTAATTATTGATTTAGCAGCTTTAATTTTCATTTTCTTTGATGGATAACTAGAATTAAAAGTTATAGTTAAATACTTTTAAATTTTTCAAATTAAAAGGTTAAGATACTGTAAATACAAACTTACACATTTCCACATTCTGATTTAAAGTGAGATATGACAGTCCGGACTAAAGATTGACGATTTACATCCTTCACCACACCTTTATCTAGTATTACCTCCAAACTTGCCTTGGATGAACTTTCTTTATCCTTTTCTTGCACCCACAGTCGAACATTATAAAGGTTTGTTGACGTTGGCTCAGATTGCTGCTGTAAATTCAAGTTTACTCTTTATTGTACTTTAGATTTTCAGTGGTGTTGATATACTGATATAAAAGAGTACAAATACCTGAGATAAGTTTGAACATGATGGACCTGGAGAACTTATTGAACAGCATTCTTTTTCTATTGTGCTGGTTTGGCTCGGGTGATCACTAATGCTGCCTGATTCGACGCTTGCTACATTGGGGACAACACTGGCTACATTGGGTACACTGGCTACACTGGGTACGACGCTGCCATCACATTGTACAATACAGTCCTGTTGAGAAAATCACATGCTTTACTTGTCAAATACATTGAATTGAACAGAAAGACAGCTTACCACAGTTACAGCATCTTCAATTATTTCCAAAAGTTTATAAGTTGGCCCCATCTTGATATTCAATGCTCTGAAATCCGGACCAGTCAGTCGCAGTAAGGTTTTGCCATCAATCTGTTCATCTATAAAATATAAATTTATAAACGTATGCTCACACAAATATTAATTATGAAACACTTAACCACAACAAAACAATCAGTCAATTAGCAACATTTCACAAACTCTTATCCAGAGCCACACTTCTCATGAGCAAGTAAGGTATTCTAACCTGTACACTTTGTTCTGCTCTGCTTGTTTCACATGTAGCAGACGATTCCGCAAGGAATGTGCCACAGGAGTTTGGATTTGAATGGGGTTCTTAAATTGATAAATAAAAAATTTGAACACTGATGAGTTGTTAGGGTTGAAAGTTTGTATCACATAAGAAAGTGGCGCAAACTTATGTACAAATATTCTGAATTATGATCTTGCCATGCACTAAATGGCTTTGAGTCTGGTAAATCATTCGTGTTTACTAATCTTAATTGTGAAGTTTCCGAGAAGCAATATGCATTTAATGACTCTTCTAGCCACAAAGCAGGACACTCAGCACACAATAGGAAAATATCATTATTGTAAATTAAAATTTCTTTAACTTTGCCAAACATAGGCTTTCCTTCGTCACTTGCAGTCCCAGAATCAATGGCAACTATTGAATCTTCTCTATAGTCCATATTGTAAACTTCTACTTTTTTGGTTTTTAAAAGCAGAGTAGTACTATTTAAACCTTTTGATATTAAAAAATCTTTACTTGCAGTATCATCAACTATTACAGCTTTTGTTTTAGCACAGTGGAATTTGGGACGTACTTCGTCGTCCATTCCCCAAACTACTGTTTAACAGATTTGACTAATATTTATGAGAGTTTTTGCAATATTTATATAATTGCAACATGTAGAACCCTGTCGCTTGTAAAAACTGTGTTTAGCTTCATAGAGTAAACAAGACAATGGACGCAGAGGCCCTGATTTTTGAATACACTGAGCATATTGGGTTGGGTTAAATGATGCACTTTATTGATCGCATCAACTTCATGGCCAAATAGTTTGAGAAAGAGTTCGTTGTGTTCTTTTATAAGTTCATCAAGATATGACAAAATATTCACGTGTAATTTGGGAGCAAAAACTATTTCATTGATCCTATTTAATAGCAAGATAAGCTTTAAATATTCGTCATTATCTTCAACTTTATCTGATACTAAGAAAGGAAATATACGTAACAGACACCAAGTTTGAATAGCTTTTTGTGGAATGATATGGTCCTTCAAATTACGAAGAGAATTAACCAAGAATGTTGGAGATGCCTTATTTTTAACTTCATTTATTCCGTACTTGAATAAATGAATTCTTTTATTAAAAGTGTCTATATCCAAATCATAATCATTAGAGAGAATTACCCGAGCAATAACTAATTTCAAATCAAGCTGAGCGACTCCTTCTAGAATGTCATGCATCGGGTCAAACACAAAGTTATCCATGCAATGAAAGTATTTTGATGCATGAAGACAACTATTTTCTCTGAGACCTGTTTCAGTCATAGCTTGAGGATTTTGCATAACTCTTTGCACATGTTCTTGATATAACTCTCTGCTTCGAGGTTGAAAATTATCAAGTGAGCCTGATAATAAATCCTGTCTCTTGATCATACATGATCTACAAAAATGTCGAGCAGAAGGACTAAGTAATCCAAAAAGTTAATGAGCAGCTAGACTGTCAGCACAAACGCAGGCTAATGATGCTCTCAGTGTAATAATCTCATCCTCTACACCAAAACTGACTCCCTCGTCACTTTCTAATTTTTCTAAATCATGCATGAACGGTTTCATAATACTTTCTAAGCCATACTTGGCTATGTCCGAGGAATAGGCAATCATGGCAACGTGAACACTCCAAAAAAATTATTAATGTGAGATGATAGATTTTGCACAGTAAAGTAAAATATAGCTAATTTATGTGGATGCACTTTTGTACCAAGAGAATTATTTACAACTACGTCATCATAATAAAATTGAATTCTCAAAGCAGTAGGATATTTTTTAAAAAATAAATTCGACTTGAAATTTTCTTCATCTCTGAAATTTCTTAAAGTTCCATCGGTCAAACTTTTCTCAGAATTGACATAATCTCTCATATCAGTATGAGACATTACAAGTTTAAGGGTTTCGATAATTGAAACATACTGGAATGATTCAACTATTTCCTTTAATTTATAAGACTGGGTTTTTTTATTGAAACGATTTTCGTCTCTTTTACCTAATAGTATTTCGACTGGGTCAATGTATTTAAAATTTTTTTTCAAGTTTTCAAGCTGTTTCTCAGTACCACTAATGACCTTGAAAGGTTCCTTAACATTTAGAGTATTGAAAAGTTCTTTAGCCTCAGGAGTGTTAAGAGGCGTATTTGTTGCATTGAAAAACTTAGTCACTGCATGCTTTATAAATGTCATTATATCTAAGAAAAATTTATCGGAGAGGTAAATGACTCTATCTATGTTTGCACGAGTGAAAGTACAGTTTAGTTGTAATCGAGCTATAAGTTTACTTGCAGAAGCAACAATGTCAATAGGCTCGTTTTCTTGTATACCTGCATTAAAATTATTCTGTGCAAATCTATTACCAGCTGGCTCGCCTACCTCTGGATTTATAAAATCATCTAATCCTACTTCAACATCAATATTTTCGTGTTCATCTACAGGATAATTTTCATTAATTTCTCTAGTGATATGATATGCTTTAATATGACGAATTAAAGAAGTAAATCTTAAAAAGTTTTTGTCACAACCTCCGTTTAAACATTTGAATCCTGCATTTTGATTTTCAGAAAGACCTATAGCATGTATTTGACGGTAATGAATTCTTAATTGGTTTACACCAAAAACTACATCATGGCACCTACAACAAACCAACCTATCCATGTTCAAATTTTTTATGAATTCAACTTAAGCTATAGGGTAGGTGAGAGAATGTGAAAAGGGTTAGACCTGAGTCTTGCCAGACTCATTCAGTAAGCCTGAAATATCGTTTTTCATTTAAGCTTTTTATGTGTGTAAAATTTGAATTCAGTGCATTTGTATGCAGACTGTATGACTAATTTCATAGCAAAAACTTTAAAAATTTACCTTTTAGGATACCAATAACATCACCAGGAATACCCTTCTGAAGTAAAAACTCTGCTAATGCATTACAGCAAGTCAACGTTTCCTAAACAAATAATTCAGTAAAGTTGAGATTTTCAGTACTCGTGCACCACATAACCTCAAATCACTGAACGACTCGACGCCTGACACGAGCACAAAGTTGAAAGTTTATATTAAACTTACCTGCGGGAGTTTGTTGTATGCTGAAGACATCCTGACCCATGAACGGCGCACACTAATAATTAAATAGATCTCACAAAGTTAACAACAAATAGAGCTTGTTCTCGAGTCGACGTCCCGCGGTCAAGATCGGAATGGACGAGCCGGCGCCCGGACAAGCAATTTGATTTTTGTTGCGTCATAGCCGAATCACTCTTATCAGAGTCATTCAAACAAAGACCAACTGATCACTCGATTACTTTGAGCCATTTTATGACTTTTTTTAGGGAGTGAATAAAAATAACTTTTTTAGAGTGATTTATATCGTTGTTTGACTCCGATTAGAGTGATAGGGGTGGGCACTCTTTAAAAGGGTGAAAAAATGACTCTTGAACATTTAGAGAGAAGTATCTAGGTACAAGCATTACACCTTGAAGAGGGCTTGTACATAGTTTCGAACGCGAAGCCTTCGAACAACTGATACATCGCGCTCGATTACTGCCGTTGAAGCCGATGCAGAAGGTTGATCTACTTAATAAATATTTGTTGCCGAAATTCGTTTACGGACTAATCATGAGTCCACCTTCAATGGTGTCACTCGAAGCGATCGATTCCGTCATTAGATCAAACTATAAGCGAATGTTGCACATAAGCGACAAAGTAAGTACCGCATATATGTATACGCCCAGAAAATACAGCGGACTTGTTTTGATCAACATAAAATCGATGATTTTTTTAGCGGCTCTAAGAAATGGTGTTAAAGCCATGGAGTCGCGAGACACTTTAATACGTCTAGTGATGGAAACGGATCACATGCAACAGAAATTGGCCGGCTACGCTAAAGGCTTGGGTTTAGTATGGCCATTGACGTTAGAAGAATTAGACCAAGCCAAAGAGAGAATCAAGGGGAGCTACCTGGAGACTTGGGCCAACCAACCGTCGCAAAGACTTAAACTCTCCTTTGGGAAATGCGTGGCTGGCTGATAACACTCTGGTGAAACATTCGAGAATAGCTAAAGCTATCTTGTTGCTACCGAATACATATCCGATAAGGATGTGTATGAAAAGATTTCTGGGCACACATAACGAGAACTTTAACACTAGTTATAGAAGGTGTAAAGTGCGATTTGAGACACTAGGGCATATACTAGGGGAATGTATCTCCACTAAGGACCAGCGTATTCATCGTCATGACGAAATTAAAGAGATGATAGCTGCTAAACTGGAAAAAATCAGTAGTATTGTACTTGTCGAACAAATGTTTGAAAGCCGGGGGCAGAGATATAGGCCGGACCTCGTCGTCAAGGCGAACGATGGAAAAGCCTATATTCTCGACGTTACCCTTCGCTATGAGAACAGATCGTTTCTCAAAGCAGCTGCAAAAGAGAAGATCGACAAGTACAATAATATCAAGAGTGTAGTGTCGAACACACTGGGCGCGTCATCGGTGGAGATCGTCCCGCTGGTATACGGATCGAGAGGAGCATTGCCGGAGGCAACTGTTACGTCCCTGAAGAGATTAGGGTTCAGTAAATCTGAACTCATAACGATGTCGCTGATAGCGTTGCGTAGTTCTATTGAAATGTTAAATACTTTCATGGACTACGTCACCACTAGATGAATTAATAATACCAGGCGACGGAAAAGAAAGTGCAATTGAATATGGTGGCTAAGTATTTAGGTATATATTAATATATCTAGCGATATATTAAAAAGAATTGACTGAAGACAGCTAAGTATGTAAGATTTTACTTAGCAGAAGAGTTTTGTGTTGAATATTTGTGTGGCGAGCTGGACGAACTGAATTCTATATTCGAATGCGAATTCTTCGTTCGAAGCTGAAGTTGCCGCAGCATGTTTCTTTTATTACGATCGTATAAAAGTGTGTGTTATAATTGTTTTCTCAATAGTCGTTATTTTGACAGCTCAGTATAAACTTTATAATAAAAGCTAATTATCGAAATCAATATATTTGCATTAATTCACTTCATTGGTGACCCTGACTACAAAAAAAATAAATACTACAAAAAAAGAAGAATGGTATTCCCACGTGATGACGAGGTTAAAGCAGCCAACATTCGTGTGCAAGTCGATCAACTTCGTGCCGACAACGAGCGGCTCGTTCAGCAACTCGCCCAACAGCAGCAGCAACAGCAGCAGCAACAACAGCAGCAGCAGAATAGAGCGCTTTCAGCAGGCCTCACAGCAAGCGGTGCGCTCACCCAGGCTAACCTCATCCCCGCGCCAGCAGTTCATCGGGTTGCTGTCAAGCTACCGCCATTTTGGTCCGATCGACCAAGCTTGTGGTTTGCGCAAGCGGATTCCCAATTTTTCATCTCAAACATCAATAATGAAGTAACGAAATTTTATTGTGTTATTTCGCAATTGAAGACGCGCGTTGCTGTGGAAGTCGAGGATATCATAAGCAATCCTCCTAACGAGACTCCATACACATATTTGCGCAGTAAACTCATTGAGCGTTTGTCTGCTTCAGAAGAGCAGCGTGTGAAGCGTCTGATCAGTGAAGAGGAACTCGGCGACCGCAAACCCTCGCAGTTCCTTCGCTATCTTCGCACGCTCATTGGCACAACGATTATTCCGGATAACCTATTGCGTCAATTCTGGCTCCAGCGCCTTCCATCTCACGTCCAGGCGATCATCACTGCCCAAATAACTGCCCAACCTGCTTTGACCCTCGATAATCAATCCGAAATCGCTAACAAAATTATCGAGGTATCACCGGCAACTCCTCTATCCGTCAGAGCTGCATCTTCATCAACTTCTGTCGAGCAAGAGTCGTCGCATAGCGCGCTGATTTGCGCCATCGAGTCTCTGAGCAAACAAGTTGCAGAGCTTTCGACGCGCGATTCTTGCAGAAATGAGAATCGCAGCAACAATCGTGGACGACGCACTATAGGAATTTTCGCCCAACTTTGAACGAAATCAAATAACTCAAGATCTAAAAGGGTTAGAGAAAATCGGGGAACGGCATTTTGAAGCTTTTGTTAAGTAGATTAAGGGAAAAATAGTCCAATTCGAGAAAAAAAAAATTTTGAGCTCCAAATCGAAGGTCAAAACACGAGTTTTTAGGAAAATAAAGCTTTTTTATTTTTTCTAACATACTTACACCATGAAATTTGAAAAAGCAATGCAACAGAAGTGTAGCTCTTGAAAAAACAAGGCAGATAGCATTTTTTGTTTTTTTTTTTACTTCAAGGTCAACGAAGTAATATTTGTCAAATCATCCACTTACCTATCGTGAGTGATTTAATTGACTTAACACAGTTTTTAGTTCTAGTACGGGTTACGAAGCTCTTGATGTGTGGCAAAAGTTCAAGAAACCATTAATAATAATTTGAAAGTCATTAATACGTTGAAGTACACACACAATTTGAGATAGCTACATTTTTTTACATGAAATAATTTGTTACAAATTCTCGAAACTCGTTGCTCATAAGACTGCGCGCCTGTAATGAACTTATAACCCTATTCATCTTCAGTGTCAGAGTATTCGTCGGAATCTACAATTTCAATTGATGACTTGAGAAGACTGGAAATCATATTTATTCATTCATTTATTGTTTCCATAAAAGTATTGTATCTCTGATTCAATGTTTGATACTCACTTCTCTTGAATATACTTTCGAATATTTGCTGGGATTCCATGTTTTCTGAGAATGGCCTTTCTTCTGATTATTCTCTTCTTTATGCCCATCAGAGATATTGCAGGATCACTCATTTCAATTGCTCTATTGTATAAATCTTGGGTACGATTTTCACGAGAACTTTGACGACAATGATGAGTTGTGTTTGATCTGAAGTATTTATGCCATGATTCCAAACCATCTTCAGCAAAATATGCGATTGGAAGAGGAAAATTTTCTGCTATTTGACATCCATGAATCAATAACTTGTGCGTAGTTGGATTCATTTTTGCCCAGGGGTACAGCGAATAGTATAATTTGTAAGTATCGAAAGTAAAATTTTTCATTTTATCTAAATCGAGTACTTTTTTACTTTTGAATGCGGCAAGAACAGTTGCTATATTTTCGACTAATTTTTCGTCGAGTTCTAAGGCTTCTGCGAACGCTGCTGGATTTCCAAAGCATATCCTAGCTAAATTTCCAGTATTTGTCGTTCCAGTACCTTGGAGCAATTGATCCGCTCGAATCGTTAACTTTTTGTACAAGTTTTCTTTGACAACATTTTCTCTGTCCTTGTATTTATCTGTAAAATAATAGTATTTCATTGCTAGCAATCTGCTTTACAAAACTATTAATCTGTATGTAATCTGGAGAGTGCTAAATGACTCGTGACTTTTTCCATCAATTATAAAGTTTAAGTCATGTTAAACAGTTGAAACGCTGCCCCAAAATATTGAAAACTTATTTATGATAAAAAATACACGTACCTTTGTCTTTGTCGATTCTTTCCCACTGTTGAAAAGGCTTGCGGTAACTCAGATTCATCAAATGCTCAAATGCTTTTATTTGACAGTGTAAAATACCTAATCCGAAATTTAGTGTATCTCCTTTTGATGTAAATTTATTCTTCAAATTACTAAATGTAGATGTTGTGAGCTGACAGCAAGGGCATCTTGACGCAGATGGATTGTTAGTAATAATATTCAAACACTTTCCATCGAACAAAGTAGGGTACACTTCAAACTTGACACGAACTTGTTTTTCATTTGATAAAATGAATTTATGAGCAGTGAGAAATTGTATCTCTTTGATCAACCGATCATACTCGACTTTCACGCTATCAGTAGTTTCTTGTTGATAACAAATTCTCACTGGTCTAAAAAATCTCACACTCATGGGAGTTGGATTTATCCAACTGTGCTCGCCATTTTTCGAGTCAAAAAGCTGAATTACTCCGATGCACGTTACGAATAGTGACAGTTGAGCATTTTTGTTTTCTAATTCTCCATTTTCAAATTTTTGTTGAGGATTTTTATGACCCGAAGAGCTGTCAAAGCCTATCGATACACGCATGTGTAAGTTGCGATATGTATTATTAGGCCATCCGAGCGCTACAGCTTCACATAATCGCTCAGCAGTTATATTGAGTAGCTCTTGCAAACGTACACAAACCTCAATGTCACTCTCAACTTGATAAGCTCGCGGATGACACTTTTTTTTCTCTTGCAGTAGTGCTTGATAGCTGGGATAAATATCGTATCCTAAGCTTTTTGTATCAGATATTAATGCTTCGTATTGATTTTTACTGTAGTCATTTTCTAAAAAAAAACCCAAAGCCGAACTAAGTGTATGTTTTCTTGCCAGTACTTCTTTTTCTCCTTCTTCTTCTGTCTGATCTTCTATGATCTTTTTTGCATTCATCTTTTCTGCCATCGATATCACTTCATCATTGTACTTGGGATCATTCAACAAATCTTTAGCTCGATTTCTTAAAGTAGTTCTTGAAACACGCATCTCACGCACATTGATTTTTTTCCGACCACTGTTAATGACATCTCGTCGGACTTTTTTTGGTCTGCCTCTTCCTTTCGGTTGTTTATTTTTATTCTTTCGGCCCATGGTGAGTTACTACTTATTTGAAAAAAGTCGTGTCTTGAAATACCTGGTGATGTAAGTTTCGTATCGTACAATATTCAGAATACTCATCACGAATTTTCCATTCGTTTACCGTATTACGAGCAGATTTCTTACACGAGATTGGCGAATAAAAATCATAGAAACGCTAATTTAAACTTACCATCAGTTTATGAAACGTCAAATTAGACCATACAATTTTACGGAATTATTACACTCTATTGAACACTGGAAATTATTGATAATCGCAGTTCAATCGTAATGAATATACGTGCTGTAAAACTATTCTCGTACAAGTTACTCACTTGAATGAATGTAAAATGTCTTACATCAGTTTCATCAGGACAGAGGTGAATGATAAAGTCAAGCATGTAAACATTGTATACATTACGATTTCATTCTACTGACCTACTGTTGTACAGTGAAAGAGTTTCTAAGAGAAACTATATAGATATACATTTTTTCAGTAATTTATTTTTCTATTATAAATCTTTCAATTATAAATATCAGTCTATATTTTATGAATCAGGTTTTCAACTATTATTTCAATACTCATTTCGATAGCATCATATAATTTTGTGTATTTTGTAAATCTAAAATTATAGTTTATGCAAGATTTGAAAATGATAGGAGTTTGTGAGTTTGAGATATTTTTTTGATCAAATTAAAAAAAAATTAAAAGTGGTTCAATAAAGGTTCGAATTTCGAGAATTTGTAACAAATTATTTCATGTAAAAAAATGTAGCTATCTCAAATTGTGTGTGTACTTCAACGTATTAATGACTTTCAAATTATTATTAATGGTTTCTTGAACTTTTGCCACACATCAAGAGCTTCGTAACCCGTACTAGAACTAAAAACTGTGTTAAGTCAATTAAATCACTCACGATAGGTAAGTGGATGATTTGACGAATATTACTTCGTTGACCTTGAAGTAAAAAAAAAAAACAAAAAATGCTATCTGCCTTGTTTTTTCAAGAGCTACACTTCTGTTGCATTGCTTTTTCAAATTTCATGGTGTAAGTATGTTAGAAAAAATAAAAAAGCTTTATTTTCCTAAAAACTCGTGTTTTGACCTTCGATTTGGAGCTCAAAATTTTTTTTTTCTCGAATTGGACTATTTTTCCCTTAATCTACTTAACAAAAGCTTCAAAATGCCGTTCCCCGATTTTCTCTAACCCTTTTAGATCTTGAGTTATTTGATTTCGTTCAAAGTTGGGCGAAAATTCCTATAGTGCGACGTCAACGCAGCCACTCTAGGCAAGACTCAGGCTCTGATTCTTTACGACTCTGCTGGTACCATCACAAGTTCCATGACAAGGCTAAGAAGTGCATCAGCCCGTGCAGTTGGAAATCGGGAAACGCCGATGGCAGGTCGTAAGGACGGCGGTCAGCTAAACGAGTTCATCGAGGGCCTCGGGCCCGGCCAGCTGGTGGGTAGGCAAGCCCTTGGATCCCGGGCGCTCGGCGACATCCAACTGTCGATGAAAAGCGACAAAGGATTCCTGGAGGTGGAGGTGGTCAGAGCTCGTGATCTTACGCCGCGACCAGGCTCAAAAATTATACCAGCTCCTTACGTAAAAGTGTACTTAGTGAATGGTAAGAGATGTATAGCAAAGCAAAAGACAATGACGGCGAGGAAAACACTGGAACCGCTGTATCAGCATAAATTATTATTTCGAGAAAACTTCCAAGGATGCATACTGCAGGTGACAGTGTGGGGCGACTACGGGCGTATAGAGTGCGATTTCCAGATCGTTTTCAACCCTGAACCTTGTTACTCCGCAGGGGGGTGGTGTGGCGAGCTTGACGAACTGAATTCTATATTCGAATGCGAATTCTTCGTTCGAAGCTGAAGTTGCCGCAGCATGTTTCTTTTATTACGATCGTATAAAAGTGTGTGTTATAATTGTTTTCTCAATAGTCGTTATTTTCACAGCTCAGTATAAACTTTATAATAAAAGCTAATTATCGAAATCAATATATTTGCATTAATTCACTTCATTTGTTAAGGTTGCGAGGCGCGCGCGGGGAGAAGAAAGAAACTGTAAACTGTTGACTATATTTATTATCGTTGATTACAAATGGCTGCTGTAACCTGATTTACACTTATGCTCGATCCCCCAGAGCTGTGAGGATGCGAGCATGGATCGACTAGTCGTTGCCCTTATTTAGGAGCAACTAAGAAATTTCTACGAGAAGCTAGCTTATGGAAGACCAGCTCGCCTCGAGTACCGGAGAGAGACTGGAGTTGCGGCTACACACACTCGCTACGGAGAGTAAGAGTTTGCTTGCGCACTCCTCGCGTCGTAACTAAGGAGTGGCGCCTCCTCGTGCCTGTTGCGGAAAGCTGGGCGAGACCGCCACAGCCACTCCCTCCCTGGAAGTTGCCCGATCAGAGGGCTACTCTGACGAAGGTCTTGGCTGGGTGCTGGTTGGGCTAGCCCTCAGCGATGCTGGTGTGACCTCAGGACTGGTATCTCCCAATGAGCTGGCTGGCTGCGTAAGGGGTACCTGAAATGATACTAAACGAGACTAGGTTTCTCTGGCTTGCCGTTGCGTCAGTGACGGCTCGTCTGAAGAGATATATGCTGGCATATATTTATTTATATTGATACAGTCCACACACTGTATCAACTGGCATAGCAGTTGATACAGTGTGTGGACTTCCGCTGATGTCTATGACGTATCGCTGATCGTCCAACCGTGTGACTACGCGATGAGGTCCTGAATAGGGCGGTGTAAGTGGAGATTTAACTAGCACTCCCAATTTAAAAACATGTATATACATGCATGAAGATCTCCATGCATAAACTGCTTGGTCTTGACGTGGTGTGAAGTTGGTGTTAGTCGAATGACCTGATATTGCTTTCGCATATGGTCTAGGAAGGTTACTGGTGATGACGGAAGATCCTTGGCTACAAAAAATTCTCCGGGAACTCTAATTGTTGTTCCAAAGGTAAGCTCGTTAGGTGAAGTCTTGATGTTTTCCTTGTAAGCTGTCCTCAGCCCTACACGGAGAGAAGGATCAGCGTAAAAATTACGGTGACCGTCCCGTAAAGCAGGGACATCTACATCGTACTAGTAATTTGTACGTAGAAGCCCTAACAATAATTACGAAGATGTCCCAGTGATTTTTACGTGATGAACAGTAATTTTTGTGTACTTGAATATTTACACAGAAAATCTTAAAGTTATTGCGCAGATATCTCCGCACTTTTTACCGAGTGTCCTGTAATTTTTACCCGTACACTTTGCGTGCTCAATGGTCACGTGGTCGGTCATGAGTCGTTCATGTGTTGAATGTTCCGACCGCTGACCGGCAACTGATTGCTTGCTTTTCAATATAAAATCTCTAAGTAAGTACATAATTGTAATAAAAGTAATTATTAACAGTAGTGTCGATAGTGTGCATCTTTGGATAAATAGTATTCTATAATACGTATTTCTGTCAGGTAACACGCACTTTTCTCGAATCTATTTCGTAAACATAACTTCTTGCATGCACTTATTATTTTTCTTGTTATTTATTTACAGAGTGTCGTAATGGTAATGGTTGACTATTATAAATCACCAAGTCGTTAATAGAATTTCATTTATCGCTATGTATATCATAGAATTTTTAACCTCTATCTTTGTTTGAAGGATCCACGACCTTGGCCGGCTGGACGTGAAAATCTTGTGAGTTTTTCAGATGAAAAGTTTTTTATTTTTAATTTACTATTTTTATTTTCTGCAGCCGTTATTTAGATTACTTAATGACAGTGTTGATGGGAAATCAGTTTTGTCAGTGTACAAGAAAAATGGACTGTTATATAAAAATAGTAGAAATTTGTTGTCAAGAATCATAATAAAAGAGGAAAAAGACAGAATTTTTGAAAATATAGTGATAGGTCAAGAGCCTGATCATTTAGAGAAGTTCATGTGAGTCAAAGATTGCAATAACAACAAAGTATTGAGTATTACACTATTCATATGATATGTAACTGATGGACTGATGTCGATTCTAGCATTTCTCCAGACACATTCAAGCGTTTAGCTCAATCAATTGTTGATCTTTTCCCCAGTGAATGTACTGAAACTTATTATATACCATACCATAGAGAAATAAATAAGAGAAAAATAAATCCATCGGGCACTCTATTTGATCACTGTGATTACACTAGAAGAAAGTTGAAAAGGATAGGTTTGGTGGTTCGCAACCAGGAAGAAGATCCTTTAGCAATACCACGGCTTTTATTTAATGGTGAGTCATAATTGAATAATGAATAGTCTCTTGCATCATTGGGCATATATACTCAGTCGAACATTGTTTATTATCAGAATAATTTTTATAGCATAGTAGTTTGAGAGTATAAGAAATCAACTAACAGAATTGCACTTGAATATTTTATACTGATTTCTGTATAGATTAAAACCGAGATGATATCGACTGGCTTTCTACGTACATTGAACCTGAAGAAGAAGTTGAGTTGAGATGGGAGAGAACTTTTCCTACTAGGCAGAATTTACTAAGACAAGAGAAATGTCCCATTCATGAATATTATGATAAATTCAGGTGTCTTCAGACAAGCCAAGGAATATCTATGGTAATGCATATTAATTCTATATAGAATACAGAACATGATTCAATTGGAGAGGATTATAATTTACATTTTACTAGTTGCTGTATGATTTCAATCGCTTGCATCCTGGCCTAGAAGATCGTTTCTCACATAACTGGACCATTGTAAAACCTCATCTCATTCGCACAATACAAGGATCTATTGAAAAAATCAATAACGTCAATGATAACGCCTTAGCCAATCTTATACCTGCTTTATCTCCCAGTAAGTTACTCACAAAATAAATTACTTTGAAATTTACTCTCTGTTGTAAATGTACTGCAAGTAAGTTCTTAAGCCATGATATTAATTAATATCCAAAACCTATTGCTTTTCTCATAGGAAATGTGGATGCAGTAATTTTACATTTATTACCCTTATACATAATAAAAGGTACTAGAAAGAGGAACGGGACAAAAAATAGACCTAATGAAAACGAGCCTCAGAAGTTGACGATTGAAGAACGTAGGGAAGGTTTTTTTCTGCACAGCCAGGTTTTTTCAAATTATATTCTTTTGTTTAACCTAATCTTTAATTGTGATGATTGAAAAAATAATCACAACATTTATTTCAATTCGTAGATTGCAGCTGATATTCAACCATCGATTGGCAGATTAAGAGATAGATTAAAAGCAGCCAATTTGACTCTGCAACCGACACCGATTCTCGTTGGAGATCTAGTTAACATTAATTCAGCTTATATATCTGTTAACGAGACATTGTATAAAGTTGATACGACTTTACGAGCTATTGACTTGTGTTTCAAAATCATTGTTGCTCTTGACTGCGCTTATCCAGAGCGAGCTCTACCCTTCTGGCTATTTCTTCAAAGAGGATTGTATGACATCGAATTCGATACCGATGTAACTAATAATAGGTCTGTAAGCTCATTAGTTGGCGAAGTGAAAAACATTATCAGGCAACACAACGGAAATGTCGTTTAAATTATTCATTATATTTATTATGCTAACTTGTTCTTTATGTGTTGAATACTTCAACACCAATGAAGAATTTTTCAAACACGTCCAATATGTACATAAACAAGATGCTAATTTTTCTTGTGAAAAAAATTGCGGACGAATTTTTCAGAATTTTGACTCATTTCGCAAACATTTTCGACTGAAACATTTTCGTTATGTAAATCTCACAAATGTGATAAATGCAAAGCAAACGAAATGTGATACAATTGATAATAATCCGTTCTTAAATCTAGATTGTAGTAAAGTAAGGTGTCAACTAACTACCGATGTTAGTAATAATATAGAGTTCATAAAAAAGTCGACTGATGTGAATAGCACTATAGATAGTCTTTCCAAAGACACTAAAAAGTTATCAAATGAAAATGAATCTAACATTGTTACTCAAAAGATTAGTAATTTTAATAATGTTGATAATCCTAGTAATGTGAGTGATAGTATTCAAAATTTGACTGATGATTCTCTCGATACTAACTTGCATGTTACTTTTGAGGAAGTTGATAGTTTGAGTATCAATTCAGTGGATGAAAGTGATGCTAATGCTCATGACATTAGTTTTCATTCGAACTATTTAGCTGAAAGTAATAATGCTCGTAGTATTGAAAACTCGAGTAATATAAGTTTTCACTCTGTGCCATGCAGATCGTATAGTAAACAAAGGAAAATTGAGTTAAATGAAGGAGCACTATTTGCAGCTAAACTGTACAGTCATCCCGATGTCGCTCGCAGTAGAGCGCAAGATATTGTTCAAGATACCCGAGTATTAATTAATAACGTAACAAGCGCAATAAAAAAGATTTACAAAAATCTCTAACAACTAGCGAAAATGATACTTTGACTTCGAAAATTGAAGACGTTTTTGCAAAACATGTTAATCCATTGAATGAATTATCAAGCGAATGGCGTAATTTTCGAACGTTTGAAGATTTAAACACGTTTATTAGACCACAGTCATATTCTCTTGGGGAAAGAAAGGAATTTATACTGCGTATTGGTATTCAAACCTTAGAACTAGTCAAAACCACAGCAGAATTCATTCCGTTAAGATACGTATTTAAATCTTTTTTTGAGATTCCTGGTGTATTTGAAAACACACTCAATTATATGAGCTCTTTATTGCAAAATAAAAAAATTATTTCAAACTTCATTCAAGGCTCATTATGGGCGGAGATCAGCAGTACTTTTAACGATAAAATTGTAATCCTTTATTCTTATACTTTGACGATTACGAAACAAACAATCCGTTAGGAAGTCACAGAGGAATCGCAAAATGTGGTGCTATCTATATTTCTATTCCTTGTCTTACTCCAGAAATGCAATCAAAATTAGAAAATATTTTTCTATTTGTTCTGTTCAATACATTGGATCGTGCAGTTTTTACAAACAAAATTGTTTTTCAAAGAGTGATCGACGAGCTAAAGTTTTTGGAAGAAGAAGGTATAACTATCAATACATCAAATGGCCCAAAACAAGTTTACTTTGTATTATCTTTAGTCTTAGGAGACAATCTAGATTTAAACCAAATTTTGGGATTTACAACTGGGTTTAATTCTAATAACTTTTGTAGATTTTGCTACATTCATAAAAAATATTTAAATACAGTATTTGATGCAAACCAGTGTAAACTCAGAACTGAACGCGACTATGAACAAGACGTACTTAAGAACGATAAAATGTCTACAGGTATTGTGGAAAGATGCGTATTTAATGTGTTAAAACATTTTCATGTTACGAAAAATTTGTCTGTGGATGTAATGCACGACCACCTGGAAGGTGTGCTTTAATATGACTTATCACTTTTCTTGTATCAGTTCATATATGTGTATCAATATTTTACTCTTGATGTTTTGAATAGTCTTATTAAAGGCTTTCAGTATGGTCAAAGTAGAAACAAGCCTCCCGAAATAACTGAAGACCAATTAAAAAAACACATATTATTATGAGTGCATCAGAAATGCTATGTCTAATTAGGCATATTTATCCTATGATTGGTCACTTGATTCTAGATAGTAAAAACGAGGAGTAGGATCTATTAAAACAGATTTGTGCACTCACTGAATTATTTGTAAGCAGTGATTTGCCTGCGAATGCTGCCGAATTGTTTCGACGTAAAGTGGCTGATTATTTGAGGGATCTGACTAAAAAATTTCCTACGTGGCTAAAACCAAAACACCATTTTTTTATCCATTATTTCATAGTATTTTTGTTGGCGGGTCCTCCATGGAAAATAAGTTGTATGCGCTTCGAGAGCAAAAACCGAGAAGGGAAAACTATAACTAAAGTTTCTTTGAGTAGGGTTAATATATAGTATGCCATACGATAGCCGTGAAACATCAACTGCGATTTAATTATCGGTTGTTGGAAGAAATTGATTCAGAGCCCGTAGCAAAACCAGCCGAAAAATATACTACAATCTATAGCATCCCAGAATTTTTTTTTATTAAAAATTTACTTCCCCAAGATATGCGAAATTCGAAAAAAATTGTTCTAAAACACAATTTGAATATTAAAGGAAACAATGTAATAGTAGACTGTATTATAATGATTCCCAATGAATATGGACCAGAATTTTATTATATTAAAAATATTATTTTCGAGGAAAGTAAATTCTTTGTAATATCGCATCACCTTTTAGATGTAAGTTTAGATAATCACACAAATTTATATGAAATACATTCGTTTGAATTTAGCTGGTCTGTATTAACGAATGAAGATTTGTATGGATTCACGGTATCTTATATTGCAAAAACCTGCGGAGGTAAAAATTTTGTAATAAGAAATTGGTTTTAATTGTAAGACTTATCATCAAGAAAATAAATTACTGTTTCTGTAAGTTTCTTCAATTGTGTTACATTTATTCTTGTTCTTGATACTTCCATTTCAATAACCAATGAATTTGTTATTTTTTATTGATATTTTAAATCTATTTTAATTATTAATTATATCATCAATTCAAAAACTGCGCCTTTTTTAATCAAACATAACCTCCAATTTCGAGTTGGTTGAGTAATTGGAAATTTTACGGTGCTGTCCCGTAAAATTTACTAAGACTCAACCATACATTTTACAAGCAACCCATTTATGTCCCAACATTACGGTGCGTCACTGTAATTTTTACTGGTACCATCTCCGCAATTTTTATAAGAAACTTCTTTCCGTGTAGAACCACCGTAGGCAGCAGCTCAGTCCATGGTGAGTTAGGCTGACATATTAGTGCGGCCTTGAAGAACGTTCTGTGAAAACGTTTGACTATCCCGTTTGACTGCGGGTGATATGGCGTGGTGCGTATATGTGTAACTCCAATTAGCTTTGCCAATGAGCTGAAAAGTGCAGATTCAAACTGCGGTCCTTGATCGGTAGTAATTGTTAGCGGTGTGCCAAACGTAGCGATCCAGCCAGAGTAGAATGCGCCGGCCACTTCTTCCGCTGTCGCACTTTTCAGCGGGATCGCTTGTGGCCATCGAGTGTATCTATCAATGAAAGTGAGGCAGTACCTATACTCGTTAACGAGAGGCATAGTTACTATGTCCAAGTGTATGTGGTTGAATCGAGCTTCTGGTACGTCAAAGCTGACTGGCTGGTTCCGCGTATGACGATGGATTTTCGCCCTCTGGCACGGAATACATTCACGCAACCAGGTAAGTGCGTCTTTGCGAATGCCAAGCCAAAAGTACTTCTCACGAAGCTTCCTTGCTGTCTCTCTTCCGCTCGGATGGGCGGGGTCATGGATGACGTCGAACGCTGTCTTCCGCAGGGCGGGGGGTAGGTACGGGCGTACCGTTCCTGTTAAAACCTCACAGAGGAAACGGTGTTCGTCCAATTCGATCTGCTGTAGACCACTCAAGTGATCGCTCTCTCGACTAGGTAAAGCTTCGGATTCCGCCTGAGCCTTGCTACTGACTTGAGTACTGAGCCGAGTGGGCATGTTGGTGCAGATTCGTGACAACGCATCAGCGACGACGTTTTGCTCCCCTGGAATGTGCAAGATCGTTGTACAGAAATGATCTATATAGTCCAGTTGATGTAGTTGCCGTGGAGATTGCCTTATCCGGGCGTTGCTGGAAAGCTTTAGTGAGCGGTTTTTGATCAGTCCTTATGACGGACTCTTTGCCTTCAACTATGTGTATAAAGTTTCTGAGCGTTGCAAAGATTGCAAGCAGCTCACGGTCGTCCAGGCTGTGTAATTGCGTTCTGCAGCGGATAGCTTCCTAGAAAAGAAACCAAGTGGAGTGTGCCTTCCTTCGATTAACTGCTCGAGGGACCCTCCAATTGCCGTTGCAGACGCGTCCGCTGTGAGAATGATGGGCACGCTAGAATGTAGAAAAGCCAAGGATGTCACCGCTGCGAGCGATTTCTTAATATCCTTTGTGACGAATCGATAAGATGAATTGAATGGTCTCGCTCGAAGTGTGATCGATGGCTCGCTCGACAATGTCTTGCGAGCAACTTCATGCAGAGGCTCGCTAGTGAGTTGCTCGGACCGCGGACGACTCTGTTTCCCGCCGTCGAAGTGACAACGCCTGAGAGGGCTCCGTACTGTCTGCCTAGCGGATGAAGACGGGTAGTCCTGAGATGGTGTCTATTATTATCATTGGATCAGCGAAAACACAATTGGGTTATTGGGTTATTGGGTTATTGCCTTTGCTGCATGTGAAGAAGGTTTTCTCCACCATCATCATTTATAGGGATTGGACGAGTTCAGCCACCAAACCAGCCTAACCTAGCGTGAGTCGCCTCAAAATGTGCAAACCGTTTGGATTCAAATTATAGAACGAGAAACGAAAGGGCCGTTCGTGCGAAAGTAAAATAAATCTAAAATATAAACAGAGTGACCGATCTTATTTTATAAAGTATGAATAGCGTAACGAGTGATCGAATTTTATATAGTGTAAATTGCGTATTTGACTTAGTTTTATAAAAGATAACGGAGTGAGTGATGTGAATTTAGAATGCATGAATTTGTGAGAATGATTTAATGTTGTGAGGGAGAACTGAAACGAATGTATGAAAAGATGAATAGCGTGACTGATGAATTTTATAGCGTATGAAGGGCATAATTGATTGGATTAAGTTGCCGAGATCGCGAGATTAAAGATAGTGGATTATATGGTTATTGTATAGAAAAACGAAGTTTACTTATGTTTCTGTGCTCTACCAGTAAATAAACACCGAATTGTTCATTTCCGAGGTTTTGATATTGGCTTTCTTGTTTTGTTACATTCCTAAGGCTTAAATTCTGTGATCATTTGAATAAATACCACAATATTTAAATTTAATATTTACACCTTGAATGCTTCTTTCAACTCCGCCGTCCAGGTATTGGCGTTTTGTCCTTTTTCTTCATGCTGATGGCGCACTCGTTGAGTAAAGCTTGAAATTCAACTGCATGTGGAATTAGCAGCCTGAAGTAGTTGAATGCTCCCAGGAACCTCTTCATGTCATGAAGAGTTGAAGGTTTCGGGATGTTGAGAATAGCCTCAACCTTCTCGCCTGGCGGCCGAAACTCATCGGCATTGATCTTGAAGCCCAGAAAGTTGACTTCCTGTTGACCGAACTGACACTTGTCCCAATTGATCTTAAGACCGTTTCCGAGTAGGATATCAAGGACGGTACGCAGTTGATTGAGGTGCTCGTCCATGCTGCTGGATGAGATGAGAATGTCGTCTATGAAGACGGAAACGAACGTATCTCTGGAACATCTGGGTGGCATTTTTTAAACCAAGGGGCATTCCCAGAAAGTCGAACAAACCAAACGGGGTTGTGGTTGCTGTTTTTTGGACGTCCTCCGGAGCTACGGGGATTTGGAAGTACGCCTTTTTAAGATCGATGGTCGAAAAGATTTTCTTACTATGAAGAAGAAGGAGCAAATCGCTGATCCTAGGGATTGGGTAGCGATCTCGAACGGTCTGGGCGTTCAGACTTCTGTAGTCTCCAGTCAGGCGAAGCTTCCCTGATGACGACTTGACCATGTGGATCGAACTGGCGTAGGAACTGCTCGATGGTCGTATGATTACAGCCTTACAAGTTTCTTGTCGTTGGAAGTTGATGCTATTGCGACTGATGACCAAAATAGATGCAGGGGCAGTGATAGCAGTTGGACGCCTCACCAAACCTATTATAATAATAGCACATGCCATTTGTGTGAGGCCTAGACTTAGAATGCGAGTGACTTCGATTAATGGCTCCTCTTTGCTTACTGTCCGGTTTGGACTGGTGTGCGGGGGCGACGATTTCGGCCACGCGGGTGGACAGATCACGGGCGGCTTTGATGAGCTGAAGCAGGAGGGATTTTATTTCGGCCAAATCAGAAGCGCGGTCTTGCCCGGCCATTACGGCAGCGATTGGTTCGACCACGATTACGGACGGTGCGATCGAAGGATCCACAATTGTGTCAGCAGCGTCGAGCAGCTCATCTGTTGTACTGGCTTTGAAAATTATCAGAAAGCTCTGAGCATGGCGTGGCAATATACCAAGCCACTTGACTTTGACTAGGTCCTCAGTAGCCCTACCTCCGGCTAGGTCAACCATTTATCTATATAGTTGAGATGGCTTCTTATCGCCAAGGTCGAGATGCGTCAACAGTGTTTCGAACTTCTTGTCGACCTTTGAGCCGAAACACTAGATGAGCCGTGTTTAAGGCGTGACGTATTTGTTTTACTCCGGTTCTGTTTTCAAAATATCTGAGATTTCCCTAAGCGCGCGTGTGTCAAGGGCACCGATTGTTTAATGGTATTTCAAATCGTCAGAACGTATACGGCTCACCTGGAATGCCGACTCTGTTTTTGCAAACCAGAGCTCGGGTTCCTCCGCCCAAAACGGCAAGAGTTTGCATGCTGTAACTGCCGCTATGCTGTTAGCTTCGGCATGCATATCAGCCATACCTGATATCTCGTCGTCGTCAACGAAATTGAAGTCAAGCGTACGAGGTTGGAGCTTTGGATGTGGAATGTGCCTGATGTTGTGTTGATACTTCTGTGCTGCTGGAATGCGAGCTGTTGGATGCCGGATTGTTGATTGTAGCGTCGAGGTCAACACTGTTGTCCCACGCCGGCGTGTCGTCATGCGGCACCAAAGAATTCCCGGAGCGGACGCTATTTACCGGAGTTGAAGAATTTCCTTCACGGCCACTTTGCATTCCACAATGAGAATGTCGTTGCCAAGCAGAGCGAATTTTCCTCCACTTGACTTAAACGACGAGCACAAAACTGACGATCTGTACTCACTTTATAATGCCACTACTTTACGTGGGGTCACCACTGTTAAGGTTGCGAGGCGCACGCAGGGAGAAGAAAGAAACTGTAACCTGTTGACTATATTTATTATCGTTGATTACAAATAGCTGCTGTAACCTGATTTACACTTATGCTCGATCCCCCAGAGCTGTGAGGATGCGAGCATGGATCGACTAGTCGTTGCCCTTATTTAGGAGCAACTAAGAAATTTCTACGAGAAGCTAGCTTATGGAAGACCAGCTCGCCTAGAGTACGGGAGAGAGACTGGAGTTGTGGCTACACACACTCGCTACGGGGAGTAAGAGTTTGCTTGCGTGCTCGTCTCGCCGTAGACTGAGGAGTGGCGCCTCCTCGTGCTCGATTGCATCGATTATACGAGAGTGTGTCAATAGTGAATATTGTCTTAGTCATTGATTGCTTAAGGGGTTTTTGAATTCCAGCGCATTGTGACCTTGTTACGCTAGAGACGCTCATTGATGTAGACTCCTCTTGATGTTTATCTTAATCCTGTCAATGTCTTCAATTGTACTTGTCCATATAATTTGTACCGGGGCACTATATTTTTCTAAGTATTTACTTGCCGTTTCCATTATACCGAGTATAAACGTAACGTGTTATAGGGTCGTATGAGCTCATTAATTTAGACAAATACAAAGTGGCGTTACGTCAAAATTGCATAATAGTTGTTATAGATGTACATACACCCTATTAATATCGCGAAGGCAGCTAAAGAAATTAATAAATGTCAAGCATCATTGCGTGAATTATGAACGCTGTAAAATCATTCGATTTTCAAACGAATTGTTTTATATGTAGCATAAAAAATTACTATTTAGATGGCACAAAGATATCTAGCAAACATAATGCCACTATAGATACCTTTACAAATATGTATGAAGAATTCAATGTAAAACATACATTACAAGATGAGGAAAAGTTATTATTATCTTGGTTAGAATACATTAAAGACAATTTTGAAAATATAAAAGCATAGTATTACGGAGTATGTTACAAAAGATTTCCTAATTATAAAACTAGAAATATTAATGGCAGGCCAATAATATATAATATTCTTTCGTATATGCATTAACAGGTTGTGACACTACATCTGCATTTTATGGGCTAGGAAAAAATTCGATTTTGGAAAAAATAGATAATCATAGATTAATTAATTTAGTAAATTGTTATTATGATCCAACAGCTGATAGCACAACTTTAATTAAAAACGGTAAAACAATAATTCAGACATTATACATAAGCAACGGGGATAAAATATTACAAAAGAAAAGTTCAGAAAAGTTATTTTTCGCTGACCTACGATTTTTTTATTTTAAACGTCAAACAAAATCATCGTCCTACAAACTCGAAAGTTCACCACCGACAGAAGGTGCAGTTACCAAGCACTGTAAGCGTGTATATTTACAGGTACAAGCATGGCGTAACAATTGTTTGAATCCTCTTAACCCATTAACGACCAAAATGCTCAATTTTTTTGTCGATTTTCAACGCGTTTTTTCGGTAGTCATAGGTCTAAGAAATTTTTGCAAACACGTATTTGGATGGGAAATTTAACGCTCTTTCAGAATCTTTTTTCAAAATTGTGATTGATTGCGTTATAAAAAAGTTATAGCCAATTAAACAATAAAAACCTGAAAAATTTTGTGAAAAATCAAGTTTGCGATTTTTTTAGCAATGTTACCGTTAAAAAATCATCAGACAAATATGATCAGAGGTGATCACAACTATCAAAGTATCTTCAGGAATTTTGGTGGAATTTTTGAACCACTTCTTCCAACAAAATGGTGGCAAAATAAAAAAAAATCCATAAAAAACATTTCTCATTTTTTATCTCGGAAACCGTTAAGTTTAGATGAAAAGTTCATTGAACAAAAAAGTCTTAGAATTAAACGAGAAATACGTTTGAATTTTTTCAAAATTGTCCGAGGCGATTTTTGAATTTTCGGAGAATACGGAAAATCCATTTTTCCAAAATCATCTCCAAAAATTCTGAAAAAATTCATGCGTGTTCCTTGATAAATTCTAAGACTTTTTGTTCCATAAACTTTTTCTCCAAACTCAATAGTTTTCGAGATAAAAAACGTTCTACTCTTAGCATGACCCAGAGACAACGACGAGGACGTAGTAGAATTTTGTCTCCTTTCGGGTGCTTGATTTGAGTGAGTCCTCTTGCCTCTCACTGCAATACGAATTTTTCAGTGTTTTTTTTTGAAACATTCAACACAAATCGATAAATCACATTTTTCACAGATAATTCTCGTTCTTACGGGACAATAAGAACAAAGTTTGAGTTTTGTTTGTTTGGACATATTGTGTTTCTCTTTTTTGCATTGTCTCTGCGTCATGTAATTTTTAGCTATTGAAAGTGCAAAATCTTTTGTTCCAACCCTTTTTTTCTCATCATTGATAGTATTGAATAGTACAGTAGCATTTACAATCGAAGCTTGAATTAGTCTCAAAAAAACTACACACGTCTACTTTTTTGAACGAATACTCGGAAGTAAATTGTTACAATGTCCGTCGTGGACATCATTGCCACCCATAAAACTGTCATAGACGCTAATAGCCCTCGGAAAAGGTATTTCAACTTTTTTTTCTTCTTGTTTACTGTATCTCTTTGAAAAGGATAATGGAGTTACCCCTTCAGCAGTAGAAATAATCGAAACTGGTTTTGAATCCATCACAGTGATGTAATTTATACCACTGTTCTTATCGTGTTTCACGGCATACTCACCTCTTTGAGCTTTTTTATTTAGACATTTTTATCTTCGACTCTATCTTCTCTAATAGTATCTGTACATTTTAGCCCAAGCTTCTTCAAATGCACAGCGAGATCTAAGCTTGTGAAATAATTATCATAATAAAGATGGAACATAGATATTTTGCCCGGAGGTATAACACGAACAAATTTTTCTGGTAAATTCATGACAACGCGAGGACCTAATGCACACTTACTAAATTACTTCCCGTTGTGGAATTTTTTCCGCAGTATAAGTCAAGACCTAATACAAAACCATCGGAAGTACAAAGACCCCAGAATTTGAGACCAAATCGTATGGGTTTTCCTCGAATAAATTGTTTTAGAACCGTCCTCGCATAAGACTTAGCCATAATTTCATCGATGGAAAGAGCAGTTCTCCACACACAGAACTTCATAATATTAATTTCAAATAGGTTTAATAGTGAACGGACACGCCAAGCATAGTCAGTTGGATTTTTATCTTTCGTTTGTGAATATTTTAATTTTGATTTGATCTCTTCAAACTTATTACGTGACATAGCAGAAGAAACAACGTTACAAGATAAAAAGGGATCACGTGACCAGTAATCCCTCTGAGATTTCCTTATGTTGAATGAAGTCAAAATGATTATTCCCACGAATGTATTTAAGTCTTTTAAGTTTAAATCAAAATTATTTTCTTTGCAAGCATCTTATAATATATTGCTTCATTTCAGTTGAGAAAAATGTTTCAAACAGTTCTACTGGCTCCATTTCTTGTATTTTATTTTTTACCGAGCCTTTCAATAAAATTTTGTCTTTCAAATTATCATTATACTTTTTTTCTCCTTCCATCCACTGGAGTTCATGCGTTCTTTCTAATTTAGTTTGAGTTTCAGTATATGTTTTACAAGCTTCTGTATAAGTTATATTAGAAATTTCATCATCCGAATCAGTATCGAAATCTGATCCATCAGAACCAGAATTGTCAGGATTTGGAAGGGTAACTATATCATCGTAAGTGTTCTTTGAAGTATCAATTTCGTACATTTCATGGGAGCGAGTGGAACGTCTTTTACGTTTTTGCGACATGTTATATAAAATAATAAAAATACCTAATGAAAATAATGACTACAGTTTTCAATGCTTTTTGTCAAACCTAGACTTTAGAAAGCGAAAATAATCTTTTCGATTCGATTTACTGTATGGTCTCAAAAATACAAAAGACGAGTGAGTGATAAAAATGAGCTCACATACAATTTTCTGAATTGCTTTTTTGATATGTGTATATTAGTATACGCTATACAAACTGCACTTGTATACACATAAAAAGGCAAAACATTATTATATTATTGTTGAATGGCTGTTCTTTATTCTGTATCAAAAATATTAACGCTGCTAGGATTATAACCTAACTCACTTTTTATTTCGAAAACTATTGAGTTTAGAGGAAAAGTTTATACAACAAAAAGTCTTAGAATTCATCAAGGAACATGCCTGAATTTTTTTAGAATTTTTGGAAATGATTTTCGAAAAATGGATTTTCCGTATTCTCCGAAAATTCAAAAATCGCCTCGGAAAATTCTGAAAAAATTCAGGCGTATTTCTCGTTTAATTCTAAGACTTTTTTGTTCAATGAACTTTTTATCTAAACTTAATGGTTTCCGAGATAAAAAATGAGAAATGTTTTTTATGGATTTTTTTTATTTTGCCACCATTTTGTTGGAAGAAGTAGTTCAAAAATTCCACCAAAATTCCTGGAGATACTTTGATAGTCGTGATCACCTCTGATCATATTTGTCTGATGATTTTTTAGCGGTAACATTGCTAAAAAAAAATCGCAAACTTGATTTTTCGCCAATTTTTCAGGTTTTTATTGTTTCATTGGCTGTAACTTTTTTATAACGCAATCAATCGCAATTTTGAAAAAAGATTCTGAAAGAGCGTTAAATTTCCCATCCAAATACGTGTTAGCAAAAATTTCTTAGGCCTATGACTACCGAAAAAAACGCGTTGAAAATCGATAAAAAAATTGAGCATTTTGGTCGTTAATGGGTTAACCCATTAACGTCCAAAATGTCAAAATTTCTTGCACGTTTTCAAAGTGATTTTTTCCTATGTAATTGGCGTTGAAAAAATTCTTGAACCACATATTCTGATGTAAAATTGCATGCTCTTTCAGAATCCGTTGCCAGAATCATGATAAAACTCACAGGAAAAGAGATATGCTCGATTGAAACATAAAAAACACCTAAATTTTCGAAAAAAAAAATTTTTAGGATTTTTTTTCGAAGTGTTACGGTGAAGATATCACCTTGCGACCGTGATCAAAGGTGATCATGGGATTTGAAGTTTAACAGGGAATTTTTTTGTTTACCTTGAACCATCGCTTCTTTACAAAATGGCGAAAAAAACGAATTTTTTTTTTCAATCTTCATCAACTTTTTTCTCAAAATCTATGAACTTTAGACAAAAATTCATAAGAACAAAAATGTCTTAGAATCACTCGAGAAACATCCTAAAATTTTTTCAGAATTTTTGGAGACATTTTTGAAAATTCCATTTCCCAAATTTCCCGGAAAATCAAAAATTGTCTCAAAAAATTCTGAAAAAATTTGAGAATGTTCCTCGAGCGATTCTAAGGCATTTTTGTTTTTATGAATTTTTTTCTAAAGACCATAGATTTTGAGAAAAAAGTTGATGAAGATTGAAAAAAAAAAAATTCGTTTTTTCCGCCATTTTGTAAAGAAGCGATGGTTCAAGGAAAACAAAAAAATTCCCTGTTAAACTTCAAATCCCATGATCACCTTTGATCACGGTCGCAATGTGATATCTTCACCGTAATACTTCGAAAAAAAATCCTAAAAATTTTTTTTTTCGAAAATTTAGGTGTTTTTTATGTTTCAATCGAGCATATCTCTTTTCCTGTGAGTTTTATCATGATTCTGGCAACGGATTCTGAAAGAGCATGCAATCTTACATCAGAATATGTGGTTCAAGAATTTTTTCAATGCCAATTACATAGGAAAAAATCACTTTGAAAACGTGCAAGAAATTTTGACATTTTGGACGTTAATGGGTTAATTACGGTTGGCAAAACGGAGAGGTAGGATTACAATCTATTTATCTGTTAAATCAAGTGATACCACCTGATATTGTTAACAAAATTTCATGTAAATATCAAAAGAGTTGCAAGGATGCATGTAGTTGTCGTAGACATGTTCTCGATTATGTGGTTTTTGCAATGGAAACACATGCACAAATGCGGAATCATTAGAATTTGAAAAAGAGCCGAATGATACCACCTCATTTTGCCGAAAAAATTTCATATAAATGTCAAAAGAGTTTGGAATTCAACAATCACAAAAGAAACCGAGATTCAGCGTATATATATATGCCTTTATGTATTAGAATTAAGTACATTATCAAAATTGTGTTAATAACAAATTAAATTACATTTACTTATGAATATAAATTGCACCAACGTTCATAATTTTATTTGCTACTCTAGATTTAAAAAAAACATTGGAATCAAGCTATTAGTTCAGAAGTTATGAATAATTTTTCTGAGCGCCGCCGATTTGAAGGTAAAAGTAATTTTCTTTAAGCGTACGAAAGCTCGCTGACAGGTTGCTCCCACCAGCTTGACCAGCCCTTTGCTTTTTAAACTGGTAACTTTACCTTTCAATATCATTTAAAAGAAACCTTAACTTTTCAAATTCCATAAGAGATTTTTAAAATATACAGTTTACGGTACCAATTGCCGTTACATTGGTTTTTTAAATATAAAAAAAAGGGACTACGAATTTTTGAAGAAAAAAAAATCGTATCTCGCTTCCTATTGGACATAAACAATTTTTTTTTCATTAGCGCCTTGAAACCAGCTGTAATAGTTCTTTTATTATAAATTTGTAAAACGAATAGGGTTGTTGCAAATAGAATTGTTTATAAACAAAAAAGAGATTTATTTTTTGAATGGTTTTTTATGTCATTAAAAAAAGATTTTTTCATATGCTACTAATATGTCATGAAAATATACGTATTTCAGAAGAGTTTTAGCCCTTTTGTATCTTAAAATGTTTGACCAACAAAAAGCTATAGCCTCGTGCTTTGGGCATCTCGGGATAAACTAATTACAATAGCTCAGGAACTAATAAACGGATTTGAATGTCAGTTCGTCATTTTGTTTAAAATGATACAAGCTACATAGTGCAAGCCAAAAAGTGAAGATTATAATAAATAATTGATATTTTAATAATAGCCATTTTTTTGCTTTTTCGCTCTTTATACAATGACCAATCAACGAAATTAATCGTGTGACGGTTCAAATTATAGGTTTTTTCATTATCTACAACTTTCATGTTAAACTTTTTTCTCTTTTTGTCTAAAATGCATTCCTACGCTTACAGAACGAAAAAACATTTCGACAACTTTTCACCTTCCTAGTTCCATTGAGCAACCATTTTTTTAGTTTCAAACTATATAGTATTAGTTCTCATGTCGCCGTTAGACAAAAAAGCGATCCTATCCATTTTCGATTTTGTATAAAAAATATCCTCCTTTTCGCCCTATTGATTGGCTTACTAGTATTCATTACTAATTCAAAAAGATGTTTCAAATTATTTGTAGCGCGCGCGCACACACATATATATGACAGAATAATTGATAAACTTATACTTAAACAGATAATTGGAATAGATTGCTCGTGGTATGTGATTTTAAACCCGATCCAATCAAAAGACGTAATTATATTTTTCATTTATATGGGAATACAGAAACAAATGAGGTATATTCGTCCTAGCAAATTACACAGGGCAACAAAGAATGAAAAGTGAGCTGACCTAGAACCATGTCTAGATACTCCCGAAGATTTTTGAGTCGCTGAATCCAAATCCAGCGGCAGATTTTGTCCATCACGTCAGATTCCCGAGAAGTGCAAAAAATTTTGAAAAAATTCAAATTTTTCAGAAGTGCAAAAAACACTGTTTTTAACTAAGTTTGAGGTTAAGTAAAATCTCTGCTGAAAGTTTTTTTTTAAGCGGACGACGGCATCTCAAAGAACACTAACCCTTCAAAATCCTTCTTTCAAATTTAAAAAATCAATTTTTTTCGTTGAGATATCGTTGTTTAAAGTTTCATATTTTGAAGATTTCGCTAGTAGGCAGAAACGGCAGGATTCTCTTCACACGACATTTTCAGGCTGAAAGATTGCAGTGCTGTCCATATCAACTGTATGTGTGTGTACACATACACACACACACGTACATACATATACAGGGTGTTTCATTGTAATCCAACCACACGCATAACCTAGTAAAAACAAACGTTATCAAAAAATGACCTCTACAAAAGTTGCAGAGGACAGAGGGGGCCACCAAATGCTACCATCAACTTTGACCCTTAAAACGTTTTTCAAGGTCATCTGAAGGTCAAAGTGCTTTTTTTAGTGGGAACCCATATTTTTAACCCAAGAATTGCGTAGAGCGGGAAAAATTACATCCAAAATAATATTACAATACAGTATTTGTGACCTGAGAAGGTCAATTAAAGGTCAAATGCTCAAAAAACTGTATTTTTGTCATACCGATGTCTCTGTACAATTTATTAATTAAATTAATTAATTCTCTGATTCTCCATTATGAATTTGTCCCCTATTTATTATGGAAGTATGTAGATAATTTTTTCAGTTAAAAATAATTTTTCATATTGACTTTGACCCCAGCTTATTGTTACATACAGTTTATATTTAATATAGCACTACTTATTGAATAGTCAAACTAATTAAATTTTTTTTGTTTAACATTGTTTTCTTCTTAAATTTAATAGTCACAGAAAAATTATCTCGTTTTTTCTTTTATACTTTGTTATAATCAAAATTTTTACTATTGCTGATTACCCAGCGGCTGAAAGGGTTGACATTCTATTGGTTCTTGGTGAATGTAGGCAGAATTACCGACAAGCTGCTGCTCTTTATCGACATCGATATCCCGATAAGATACATCCGAGTCATACAACAATTCGTATATATGCCATATATATATATACCAAGTATACTCAAAATGTTTCAGGTAAAAGTTGTATAGTTCAGAGGGGGTCAACTGACTAGGACATCAAACTTGACCTTCAATGTGATTTTCAAGGTTATTTGAAGGTCAACTTTATTTTCTCAAATGTCGTCAAAATACAAAACTTTAAACATCGATATCTCAACGAAAAAATATATTTTTTAATTTGAAAGAAGGGTTTTGAAGGGTTAGAGTTCTTTGAGATGCCCTCGGCTGTTAAAAAAAACTTTGAATAGAGATCTGACATAATCTCAAAGTTAGCCAAAAACAGTGTTTTTTGCCCTTTTAAGTTAGGATATCTCGGGAACCTGACGTGATGGACAAAATCTGCCTCCGGATTTGGATTCAGCGACTCAAAAACCTTCGGGAGTACCTAGTTACGGTTCTACGTCTGTTTGGCTGTTGCCCTGTGTTATCATGATCAAAGTATTCATGTGACATCACATTCAAGAAAGTTGTCATAATAACTGTAAACATAAAAAACAAAAAAAAGTTTCTCTTTGTATTGATTCGGAAAAATTTTTAATAACTAGGTGCCGCGGATTTCATACAATAATAAATTAACAGGATCTAGGATTAACAAATTGCCAACAGCGAAACTTTCAATCGATGATAAATGTTGTAGAGTAGTAAGTTTCATTGTAGACCAAGTTTGAAAAATGAATATTATTTCAATATATTACACGAAGAAATTCATTGGTACCATACTTTTTATTCTAAATGCATTATAAAATCGATAAAATCCTTAAGACTCGATACATAATATTTTTACAACATTTATAATATATGACATAATATTTTTTGAACAAATTAAAGCACAAAATAGAAAGTGATTGATTTTTGAGTAATAATAATTACTAAAAAATTTGCTAATGAGCTAACAGCCATCAACAATGTTCTTCAGACTATTTCAATGATTCTTTCAATTATGTGGCTTTGTATTATTATTTCATTATATAAGTGTGATAATGAACTTTTATTTTTATTAATAATAATTATATTTTACGCATAATTATACTTTATGTATAATTATTATTATATATTTTAGATAATTTTCTTTTTTGCCTCGCCTATGAAGTCAGCTACATGAAAAACGAAACGTAGAAACAATTCAATTTAAATAATAAATCGTACGAGATAAAATTTGGAAGTAAGAATATGTTTGGGAAATGTAGATTGTAGATGTAGCAATTGGTAAGAATCAAACAATGAATCTTGGGTTTATTGTAGTATAATACGTTAATCTCAACGTTTTTATTAAATATTATTAGGCAACTATAGCAAAATGGTTTCTAACCTTCTGGTATTGTATACAATTTCAATTAGAATAATTTCAAAAGCATATTTGTGAAAATTTATTTGATAGTAAAAATAGAATTCCCGCTAGTAAATGTATTCAATATATTTCAATGAATAATACATATAAGCCTGTTGGAATCGAAAACACTTTCAATACAGCATCAGAACATTGAACATCCATGTACTTCATTGATATAACTAATAAATGTTACAAATGTGCCTCCAGATATAACTTAAATATTGTTTTCTTATTGCAAATAAATCAGTTTATAATGAAAAATAATATAAAAAATAACTTACACATTACAGTTTTGTAGATTTATCATGACTTTCAAAGCTACATAAACATTTTAATTGTCGCAATGATTTTCCATTATTACTTTTAGAATTTTACAAACAATGAACATATTTTTTTGTAACGATTAAACAGTAAATTATTATTTATTTTAATTCTTTAAAGTAACGTTATTCCTAATGACGTATACATAATATAACGATTGTCTGTATAATTTGCTACATTATAGTAAACTTACTATTTATTAAATTATGTAAAGCATCTCAAAGTAATTTATAGCATCGATGCCGACTTTAAATAGATTTCATTTATTTCAAAATTTTAAAACCAATATTAAAGCGAAATCAATGCAAATATTTATTTAAATAAATAAACGAAGTAATGAAGCTACTACTTAAAACAGTAAATTTAGACAGTAAAGTAAGAGATAAATACAGAAAAATCATTACATAACTTTACTTTGTAAAAATTTTCTATAATATTAAAATAAGATTGATAAAAGATCATTTATACATAATCTGTTGACATAAGAGAACTTCATATTTTTACCTAGTATGCATTGTTAAGTGTTAATAATACTTACTTATAATAAGTAATAATATGCACTGCATCTGATTTGGCATGTAAGTAATAGTTATAATTTATAGAGAAATATACTCACATTATCTTCATGCATCACAACTGATATCTTTAAAATAAAGGTGAAAACGGCTATCTTCACAGACTCGCATATTTGACACTCTGTACGAGGGAATATAGGCTTTACCAAGCCCCGTAAAAATTTCACAGAAACATTTTAGTATTACCATTCATATTATCAATATTATTAAAGTCTGATGTGAATGAATTTATCAAAATTTAGTGTGAATAGACCAAAACCAAAGTGATGTTCGTATCACTTATAAATAAAATAATTCGAACTCTCGTATCTAGCTAATGAGTAAGAATTTGTCTCCAATAATTTTACTCTACTTGTCAATAAAATAGATAGATAAATCAAAGTGATTTAATAAATAGCTCATAAATAGGACCGTTACAATTCAATCCTTCATATTCGGGGGATAGAGGTTTCTTCGAACACCTTATTTATTGTTTTAAACAATAAATTATTTTATTGTTTTAAACAAGAAAAGCGACGAATATCGATGTATGCGCGCTACCTCTATAAAGGGGTAAGCATGCATTTCCGATCGTCGGCAAAAATCCTGTAGGTGCTTTTGAGCCACCTAGTTTCCTTTTAAATATGTTTCAGGCGAACAAATTCCTCAAAACATTGTTAAAAAGTTGAAAAACGACGAATATCTATAAAGGTTGGGTTTCCGAGTATTGGAAAAGATGTTAAAGATACATTTCAACATTTTTTTCAATACTTTAAATGTTTGATGCTAGAAAATTTACATGTACAGTGTTTATTATCATAACATAATACTTCCCTTTGTAGTATTCCAAATATCCCATTATAGACGATATCTTGAAGGGCTGTTATGAGAGTTATTTTATACTTAGATCATCGCATTGATGTTTTATATCGATAATAGGATCGTTATAAAAAACGTTAATGATTATTCTTAGAAATTGTTTTTTTTTTTCACTTATTATCTGATACAAACAAATTTTTGTCAATTTGTATAAAAAGTCACTATGAATATCTTATACATACAACCCTTAGCTCATCACTCGAACGTGATCTCGAACATAGAAAAATATGCATCACTAGATAAATTTTACAATCTTTATATATTCAACCATGAAGCCGCCATACTAATGTAGTTTTCAAGACGATCAATTTATGAGAACAACTCACAGTGAATACAGCAACAAGTTCAATACTAAAAAGAGAGATATTTAATATATTACATTGTGATGTGGTACATTATCACTGCTTTCGGCCATCGCTTCTTTTTCTATTTTCGCCACGTGACCGCGTAATAATGTAGTTCAACCGCTAACGAAACCTCTTTATTTCATTAACATCGATCCATCCATGCCCGAGAAAAAGACGCGATCTAACGATAGGCGATCAGTGAGAGGGGTAGTTGACTAGAGAGGAAAAAAAGGAGCACACGCACACCCGGCACTTATGGAAAAACGCCAAGAAAGCACGAATAGAATGTCGTGGAAGTATGTACTCACCTCTTACACCCGCACACATATTCTCCACCGGCGTCCAGATTTCTCAGACCTTGGAAGTACAGCTGCAGCCCTCGGAGACGAGCAACCGGCAATCACCTGTTGCCGGTTACTCGTGGATACTATCGGCGCCCTGTGCGATGCGTGCACACACATACATAAAACGTGGGTAAGCCCGAGTTTCCCACATCCACCGTGCGCACTGACACAACGACGATCGAGCGCTTTAGAAGGTAAAAGTGACACCAGTACTAAGAAGGACGCATACATGTGCGAGCAGCGGCAGCTATTTTGACGAGCCGCAACCTGTTGTAGCAGACAGCCTAGAGAGAGAGAGAACAATCAAAAGCTAGCACATATAACTCACCGACAATTGAAAACACTGACGAGTAGAGAAAATTAATGGTACTATTACGAGCATTGACCGATCGACGGGAAACATAGAAAACGACCGTGACTAGTCTGGAATCTTTAAATCGGATATGAGGGCACTGTAAAATAAATTTTATGCGGCAAATGGTTGCATGACAACCCCGAGATAGATAAAAAAAATATATATATATATTCTGAAAAGCGTGAGAAACACTAAAGCGTGCGAAAACTGATGTATGCAATAAATTGTGATTAAATCATTAGTCGTCAAGGAACCAAGGGAATCGAGCCACGCACTCTGCACAGTCGCATGATGTGCCAAGGGGGATTTTTCTTTCGCTTTTGACTCAAATCCCTGACGACCGCCGCGATAAAGAAGCTGTAGGTCTGGAGCCCTAGACCTAAGTTGAGAAAACGAGTCCCCACGGCCGCGGTAGTGGTGATCTCTCGGTTGTCTACAATAAATCTCTCGAAATTTCGTATCACTATATTTTAAGTGAATATGCAGAAGCTGAATGACAACGAACTTTATATTTTATTCAGCATCATATATTTTCGAGATTCATAAAAATCTGATATTTAGGAAAGCTGTGCTGAATATCGGAACATCAATTTATTTGGTTATTGCGGCCTAATCAGTTACAATATTTATGAATTCAGAAAATCAGAGGGTATAGATCTCAACAATTATAAATCTTCAACCATTAAACCAGTTAGGTTATTAGGTTACTGAAAAGTCAGACATGTTATAGGGTTCGAAGGTTAAGAAAATTGGGATTAGGGGTTTAAGGTTATAGATTTGCAGGTTACAGAATTCGGAATTCAGAGGTCTGAGGTTAGACATTTAAAGATTCGGTAATCCGAGATTTGAGGGAATAAAATATATATCTCGATATATCAAGATATTTTCCTCTTCATATTTTCTTTTTTAGACCAAGAATAATGCTTTTGTGCATTTTGAGGTTAGAAAATTTGAGGTTCTGAAATAGTTTTAAATTCAGTATTTATTCTATGTCTTATAGAACATAAATATACTATATCAGTTCATATCTTAATTTATCGGGTTTTCGAGGTACTACTGATGTTCCGTATGACCGAGTATAATTTAACCGTGGTTTGCTTGCAACGAAATCAAGATGCTTGTGTCAAAATCGAAACTCGTGCCGACGATGACGTGTGCCTGAAAGTCTTAATTTTCATAATGTTTCTATTTCAAATTTCTCTCTTTGATCCATGATTCATAGTCGATATACGATACAACTTGTATACGCATACAAAATCCGATAAAGCCTTCGCTCTCGAATCTACGACCGTACAATCAAGTGTCGCCGAGCCGACATTCGAAAAATTCTTCGGAGAAGAAAAATAAATTGCAACGAAATGTACGCGATTATGCCATCTTTTAATATTGTCTGTGGGGTCGCAGACTTTTCCAAAATCTGCACCGCACATGTTCCTCAACCCTTCTCTCAGTTTTTCCGATAAATCGTAAGTCAACTTCTCAGTTGATTTACGATTTATTATTTATGGTGTCCGACAAGCGATCAGCTCATGGAGCACGTAGTGCAAACAGCCGAACTTTTTCGGCTGGGTTTTTTTTTTATAGCAGGCCCGCGCGCATTTTTTGTTGGCCATCAGATTTCCGCTTTCTCTTTTCCCTCTCCGACGAATAAAAGCATTGAGTGTTCTCGGAGAGAGTGGGAAGCAAAAGCCTGGCTAGATGGTGCATCCGTGCAACCCCGTGAATGACCAGAAGGACGCGACGCCTCGACGAGTGAGCATTGCCAACTCCTCGCCTCGCTGCACTCACTTTGTACGCGTGCGCTTGCCTCGCGTTGCTCTGTAGAGTTCGTCTGCGTATAGCACACTCATTTCTCTAACTCAACATTAAAGTAATATTTACACAGTACCAGTGGGTCATAATAAGTCATTCCAACCTTTGCACCAGAACATCAATCATCTCTCCTTACGCCAAACGCGCCCCCCCCCCTAAATGTCTGTGCGCCTTTTTTAGATTAAGTTTGGCTTGTAAAATGGCAGGCTTTTTCCTCTCAGACGGCGAGGTTTTTTATGCCGGCCATTTATGTAAGTTTAGTTTAATTTTAAACCGTTTCACGTTTTCTCTGCGATTATAACTTGTAACCTTCGTAGTATTAATCACCTAGACATAAGCTGAATGAGTGAGCGCAATCATAATTTTATTGGCGAAAATTATTGTAAACCGAGCGATTAAAATGCATTAATAGCTATGCAGAATGATGTCGGCCGGTGCGAGCTGAATTATAACAAACATAGAGTAGAATTTGATCGGAAGGAGAACCGTACAATTGCCACATGTCATGTTTAAACAAAAAAAATACAAAAATCTACTGCCACCTGCTCTCAAGCTCGCAACTCGAATTGCATGCACATCCATAGATCGGATGGGAGCCATGCATGCCGCAATATATGCAACCTCGAATATTTATCGTGCAAAGGCACATCATTGTTGAATTTTTATCGTGCAAAGGCACATCATTGCTGAATGTTTATCGTGCAAAGGCACATTCTCACTTAAGCATTTTTAGAGTGTAACATTACTCCATTATTTGAACGTTTGAAAAGTCGTGCAAAGGCACACGATCAATTGATAGAGCGAGCAGTATGGTGCGCATAGCTACGTGTATAGTCCAAATGATAAGCTGAAAACGAAAACTAACGCCTTCCACCTCTAGATCCCTTTGAGGGGAAGAAAAGGATGGAGGAGAATAACGCTTTGGTCTTTCGACTCGTTCGGCAGGCATCATTCAAGTATTAGTCAGAAAGCTCTTCGCTATCAGCGAGGCAAGTTGTCCTTTCGTTATTAACTTGATTCAAGCGCACTTATAATTTCCGATCGTCTAAAGACATTATTTGTTTTTACAATTTGATTTCATTTGTTTATTTATAATTAATAAATACTAATAATTTTTTGACATAATAATAAATTAGATATCATTTTGTAATAATTGTTTTTATTCACACTACTCTTATCGCGAACAACTGATATATCGAAAATACTTAATTTTCAATCTTTGATATCTCAGTAAAAAAGAAAGATTTACAAATTTTGGAGGCAGAGTTTTATAGGATAAGAGTTCTGCTTTAAAACGGTGTTATCAGTTTGAAAAAATGATTATTAAATTATTATCATATTATTTAAACAATTTTAAAGGAACTATAAATACTAACAGTAAGTAATACGACCCATACGTTATGTCGAGATAAAATCCTCATAAGAAAAGAATCATACGTCTACGTCTTTGCTTGGACTAATATAGGATAGATTTGTAAATTGCTTATGATATTGAGAAAATCTAGATCGCGAAATATTTTCATTTTACACAAGTACACTCAATGTAATTAGAAAAAGGTATGATGATGTCAATGCAGAGCCGTAGTCACGAACTTAGCTTTTTTGTTTTTCTTTTTCGCAGTCGTTCGCGCCTTCACCAACTACCAAATCAACTAAAGATCGAAATACTAATGGTAATCTCAGGAAGACATTAGAGAATGATCGCAATGTCGAATGATAAAAACAAAGCTTCTGAGAACATCTCCAAGAAAAAAACACGTGCATGTTCCGCTTTACATAAAATATTTTCAAATTAAATCATTTGAATAATCCAGTCGCGCTTAGAAATATGAATGATGAAACGATAAGATATTTTCTTAACATAAAGTTTTTTTAACCATTATTATTAGAGTTGGCTTATGCACTTTTACGTGGGAAATTTAATGAAATACCACATAATGTTTGTTTTATTGCTTCACATTTTTAAATTGCTGTTTTTCGAGAAATTATATAATTTTTTAACTATCCGAGCGGTTATATAGCAGCATTCTTGGGGCAGGAGTAGATAATGTACCATGAAGTTACACCGATAGTTACGGCGCGGTCTCATAATAATCAAGTAAAATTTTAAAATCTCTTTGATTCGCAATTTTGTGAATATTACATTCAAGTGACTGTCACGTACAAATTCAACTCTTCTCTCAGGTAATAAGCTCGACCTATAGATACATTTAAGTCTCAACCAGAAGTTTCTTAAAAAATATTCGTCTTAAAATCGTTTTCTAACTTTAAGTCTTGATAACATTTTATCAATTCGATATTTTTCAAAATAGGAAAGATATGCTTGTTCAATGAACTTTCCTCTATAAATTTATATAATTTAAATTTAACGCGGGTCATCTATAGCTGCAATTTTTGAAAGTGACGCTTTTACGTTTTTGTTTTTTATTTTTTGTTTTTGTTTTTATGTTTAGTAACGATGAATTATCACAATTTTCAGACGTCCTGGATTCTCTTATGTAATATCATAAGTATTATGAACCTACCAAGCTTGTCCCGTAAATAAGATGCTAGTTCCGCTGGATTATATCAATTTTATTTTTCAACGCTTCCAAACTTGAAACGCTACTTTCAATATTGAATTTTACAATTCTATTACCTGATAGACCATCCAGGATAAATTCCTACAAATATGAATTTTATTCTTATAATCAGTCAACTTTGACTTAAGGCTTTAGTACCTATGTATTTTATACGATGCATTAGAAAACAAATTAATATTAATGTATGAAAAAGCTTAAATGTATATAAAAAGTCTATAAAACTATTAAACTATTAAACTATTAAAATTTGATATGATTTATATGGATACATTTAGTTTTAACTAAATTGCCAAAAAAATTAGATTAGCATTCATCTTTCAAGTCTATAAATAAACTTGGACAATCTTGAATGCACGTTGTAGTAGCAATAGTAATAGTAATAGTAGGACTAATGACAGTCTAAAATAATTTTTTTTTAATTAAGAAAGCAGATTCTATCTAATCCTTCGTATTCATATATTATATTATAAGATTCTATTCAATACATTGTGTACATTATAGTACAAACGTGTACGTTATAGTATATATAAACAATTAACAAATTTTTAAAAGTATGCTTATTGAACCTTTATGACAAGGACTGACAAATAGTGTTTAATATAAAATTGTCATTTAATAGAATATTTCTAAACTATGTAAATAATTTATTAAAAATTAAAGAAATTTTTTTTATGGAAAAAAATGTTTTTATGTAATAAAAAAAGAATTTCATATGTATATAAGAAAATTTTATTTTCAATTAATTTGTAATAAAAAATTGGTAATGATCACATTAAACATTTTTAAAGTCATAACTTTAAACTTCAACCTTTGCTTACAAATTAATTTTTCAATTACACTTTGCTTTGATTTCTTGGAACATAGTCGTGTATATTGTCGAGAAGATGGTTAACAAGTTTTCTTAAAATTACAGGCAAATAAGTTTTCTGTATTTGAATATTATTAAATGCAATGAATCGGCATTGAATATTTTAGTATTACAATGCAGTACAATTACATTGGCACGCAATCTCTCTCTCTCTCTCTCTCTCTCTCTCGTTTTGTCTCCGTTGTCTCTCTTTGCGAATTCCATCACGGAGGGGATAGACGATGACAACTGCTCGCAGGAGAGAGTGGATAGATAGGAGTCACGCCGGTAGCGACCAGTCGTCGACCTCGATCGCCGTGGCCGAGCGGGCCCCTTTCACTTGAAAAACGTCTTTTTCAACTGGCCACGATAGAGACGTGCTAACATTCATTCAGTTCCAGACTGGACGTATACGCCTGCTGTCTCTTTCGTTCACTCGCTCGCCCAATTGCCTCGAAATTGAGGGCTTTTTCAGCGATAAATAGCAGTCAATCTCGGTAATGCATTTAACACTTTTCATTTATATTTTCACTGCCAGTTCCATTTGAAAGAATGACGTATGCTCGAATGCATTTCCAATAATACTTTGGGCGGATTTTGCTGTAATACTTGCTTATATACACTCAGCAAGTGATTTCACTGTCAAACGAAAGCTCCATGGACGTGCATTAATTAGCTCAAGTTCTTTTAAATCAATACTACAGTAAAAAGTCATCCAAATAACAATCAGTTAAGCTTGTAATCAGTGCATGCAATCTATCCTTCCTGGTATTTCAGCAAAGTTTGTAAATAATGGCATTCGCCTACGTCTCCCAAAATGTGAATAGATGTGAAGTGAATCGGCGCCAAACTTAATGATTAATGAATTTCTATAAGTCTTCTTTATACATATTATTTTCATAATGAAAAACCAAATCAGCAATACATTCGAAAGTTAAAACTTCTGAATAATTCAAAGTAATGCGGATGTTATTATAAATCAATAAAACTTTCTTTTTTCCACACCTTTAACATTCATTCAATTTTGTAAGAATATTTACTGACGAACCATAAAAAGTTAATAACGAATTAGGCATTCTCAATGTGAAACCGTTGCTTTCGTTGCAGTCATGGTTTCTTGTTTGATAACGTAATCGATGTTCAATTTGAAGTTGCTCCGTCGCCTGTTACTGCAATACAAGTATCACCGACATGCCATCATCGAGCACGAAGGCCATGTGCTTGAGGCTATCTATGCTATTGCTCTTTGGTTACAGTGAGTACACGCGTCTCCTATGAAATTGCAAAAACCAAGCGAACCTTTTTTTCGTTGCTTCTCGGCCTTCGCCTACTTATGACAACGTATCTTTCGTTCCGATGCTGAAAAAAGTTACATGCTAGTAATTGCTTCACAGTCAACGCCGTTTTCACTTACCTCGTGTATCCTCTGTGATTATACGAGTACATACGGTTATATATTACAATTGATTTCTACTGCTAATTATTTTTTACTGCAACCGAGACCATTGATTTGAAACTTGCAAAAAATTATGTTTTGCATGAGCAACGTTTACTAATGGTTCCATTTGCAATGAATGTTTCTTATTTATTGTTTGATATTTTTAATCTTACGTTTATTTTATTGTATGCTTAAACAGTAAAGAAATGAATTTTGATTTCGCAGGTGTGACAAGTTTGATAGTTCCTGAAGAACTTCCTACAATTTTATCTCTCATATATTCTAATATCCCTCCAATAAAAAAAGGTAAGTTCATTTGTTGAAGTTAAATTATATAGTTTTTAATCACTTTTCTTAAAATTAGTTGTATGTTATTATGGATAATACAATTTTATTACTGATTCGAATTATGTTTTGAAATTTCCAGTTATTTATGATATACATTAATAATTTCAGGTACCGATTCAAGAGTTGGTGTTGGTTTCAGACTTGGAGAACATGCAGATTTTCAAGTGTTGGTAGAATTGGGGCCTCAGAAAGAAACTGAACCATTAGGAAACGACGTCGATACAAAACGGAAAAGAGCTGTAAGATATAGCATACTTTCTAATGTACTCACATAAAACAAGCAAGTTCATTGATATTTTAATATAAAAGTAATGCATTTATTATAAATTTTGAATAAGTTCATCACAATGAAAATTTTCTGAAACTCATACATTCGTTTACTAGTTAAAAACATTAATAGTACTTTTATTTATTTATTTTTTGCTCTAAACTTTTGTTATTTCTGGGACGTCCTAAAGGTATAAGATAATTTTGAATCCTTCATAATTAAGGGGGATTCAATAACCTTATGACTCAATTTGACTGAGGAACTCTATTGAATATGAATAATTCTAAGAAGAAATTCTTTTTCCCCTCTTATATATATAATTTTTCAATAACTCTATAGGAAATTTATTGACAATATCGTCCTTAGAAGAAGAATAGGTTGAGTCGAGGCAAGCTTTTTTCTATCAGGCATGTGTGTTGGAGCCGTGTATTTTGAATTTGAAAATTTAGTCAAGTTGAAGACAGACCTTATACTCAAAATACACGGCTCCAACACACATGCCTGATAGAAAAAAGCTTACCTCGACTCAACCTATTCTTCTTCTAAGGACGATATTGTTAATAAATTTTCTATAGAGTTATTGAAAAATTATACATACTCGTATAAGAGGGGAAAAAGAATTTCTTCTCAGAATTATTCATATTCAATAGAGTTAGTTTCTCAGTCAAATTGAAGACAGAAGTTTTCTTACATCCAATACTATATAGGACTAAAAGATTTTTGTTGCAGTAAAATAAGTTTATAATAACTTTTAAAAATATTTGTACTAAATAAAAACTTCTTAAATGACGAGATTTTCGTTTATTTATAGTAATCTGAAATTCATTCATCAATAGAGAACTAGATTTATCTCATTAACTCTTCTATATTCACTCATTTATCTTGATAAGTTCTGTAAGCATAAATTGATCATTCGTATTAATTTTTTTTTTTTTTGAAAGGCCATGTTAACAGCTGCTATGAGAGGTGAACTTGGTCCATGGGCTCAAGCTATAGCAAAATATCAAATGGAACAAAAATTGAAACAAATAATCGAAAAATACAAAGTCAACACTGAGATTACACAACAAAATGATAAATCAGTTAAAGCAGCAGAAAATAAGGTATTCTTTTGAAAACATTTATCGTTTAGTCATCATTATTTTAAATAATAATTTTTATAACAAAAAAATTTTCAGAGTGAAGCAAATGTATGGCTGTCTCAGTGGAGTCAAAGTTTAACAAATTCAAGTGATTTTCAAGTAGATGAAAGTACAAGGCCAAAAGTCTTGCCAAATATTAACCGTATGAAAGTTGTTAGTAGTCCGACAAAGAGTGATAGTAAAAATGATGATAGTAGACAAAATGATTTGAAAACATTAAAAAATCTTTTTGAAAATAATACTAATAAAACGATCAGTGTTTGAATATAATATGTATATAAATTGTGTGTTTGTTATGAGCATGCACAGTTACCAGTACCATTATTTTTGTAAATATGAATTTTTAATAAATATTTGTTTATAATATATTGACGTACTCAATTTATTTGATTGTAATTGATATTAAAATCATATTGAATATTTGATCAGTATCGTCTGTATGGTATTTTGAAATCTTAAAATAAATAAGGTGTAAAAATATCCTTGTTCATTTATATGAAATAATTAAACTCATGTTTTATAAATAAATTATTTTCGTACCCATTATTTAGGTTAATAAAAGTGATTGAAACTATACTTTATTAGACACGTCGCATCGCATCGGAAAAGTTCAATACGATACGTGAAAAAGATACTATTTTCCCAAAACATAGTATTATAGTATATTTAGAACTCGTGGTTACAATTCATTTGAAGAAAATTTCTAGTATTATAAAATAAAAGAACTGGTATAATTTTTAATATATTTGGCCGTACGACATTTACTTGAGTCTATAACATTAAAACAACACAATAGTAAGATCTGTACACAATAGCGAAAAACAACAACGTATATTATAAATCATGAATTGGAGTCTTGAATTTTATACTTTCATAAAAGAATATTTTTATTGATTCTAGGTAATAAGTTATCTAGTCGAAAAATTTATATGTTTTCACGTAATTTGTTTAATCGAAAATCTATAGATAAATTCATAAAATATGGTAGTGTTAATTGTACAGCTATTATTAGAAGCAGATATAACGAACGCGAAAAGAACGGGCGGCGTCATAGCCGTACAAGATGTTAGCAAGGCATTTGACACCGTTCCGTGATAAAACAGGATCTAGAGAGGAGAGGCGTTTTGAGTTTCGTCGCTTGTTACATCTCTGGGATGTATGAACAATGCCACACGGTAGTGAGAGCGCAAGATTGTGAGACGTAAAGATTGAATTAAAGAGTGGTATAAAGCAGGCCACGCTAATATTCAATTTCTCCATCGAGCCCTCACTGGAACGAATTGAACGAAAAACCGTGGGCATTCAGGTAGCTGACACTCGATCGATCTCCATTGCCTTTGCTGACGACATAACCTGATTAGCTCCGGACATTCTCGGACGACCTTAGATCAATGGGTATGTCTTTATCTATTGATAAGTATGCGGCCTTTGAATACACTCCCATCCCGAAGAGTTGATGTATCAGGGATCCTGGCATTATTATAGAAAGCCAACGCGTACAATACCTGGGACTTTCTGAGGCTTTCAGGTTCTTGGGCGCGAAATTCTCTGCTTGGAGGGGAGCTGTCAAGGGCTTTGATGTCGACCAATTGGAAGAGATCATCAGACGAACTCCTCGATTGCCATTTAAGCCAATGCAAAAACTAGAACTGTTGCAAATGTATTTACTCCCTAAATTCATGTATGAGCTTATAGTGAATACACTGGCTACGGCGGTTCTGCAGGAGATCGATCGGGCCATTCGGAAGCAAGTGAAGGAGGTCGTGCACTTGCCGCACTTGATTAACAATGGATTTATCTATTCGTCGAGAAGATGTGGTGGACTTGATCTCCTAAACATGAAGAAAATCGTTCTGATAGTTCTGCCGCTTCGGCAAGGCTTGAAAGTGATGGACTCCCCTGACCCGGCAATGCGTGGAGCGATTTCCCAGCCAAAGGCAACGGCGAAACTACAAGATTTCGCCAAGGCCCTGCGGCTTTCTTGGCTTAATTGGGCAAAGCAGAAGTGGCAAGGCCAGGGAGTAAAGGACTTCGCTGGAGTCAAGATAACAAATGCATGGCTCGGCCGCACAGATCTTCTCCGTCTATCGAGGATCATCGATGCTATCACGCTTCGAACAAACATGGTCCCGACGAGAGCGGTTCAGCAGATCATCGATGAGCAAGTCAACTCGTCTTGCCGACTCTGCCATGGAGATAGTGAAACTCTTAGACATATACTAGGCAAATATTGATATACCAAGAGCAAGCGGATCCATCGGCATGATTAGATAAAGGACCTGCTAAAGACTCATCTTAGAACAAAGTACCCGGTACTTGACGAGCCTGAAGTCAGGATCAATAGTGAGGGTTTCAAACCCGATCTCATCGTGAGAACGAACGAGTTGGGGGTTCTCATGCTCAGTGTTACAGTTCGGTACGAGAACAGAGACTGACTTGCCAGAGGCCACGAAAAAAAGAGGAGAAAATACTTAGGAGTTTTGAGAGTCATCCAAAAATACTTAAGGAAGGACAAAGGATCTGCCATTAGTGGTCGGCTCAAGAGGAGCGCTGCCGGTGGAGACGAGGCAGGCGATTACTTTGCTCAAAATTCCCAAGAGGGAATGGCGTACCATCTCAATGATAGCGTTGAGGAGTGCGGTGGAGATGATAAACGTCTTCATGGACGAGTGAAAGAGAACGACAGACTAATCTTACAATGCTACGTCCCGATAGGAAATATTATCATTTTGTATTGTCCTAATTTATTATATATCGTTCTATTTATTATATTTTATATATTGACGATCAGGCATAGAGTATTGTTTTTACTCGCATGACATGCTAAGTTTTTAAAGAAATGACAGGCGATAGCTAAATAGATTTTATTATATTAACTTTGTGTAGAGTTTGGTGTTACTCTATGTTATTTATTATTTATTTATCTAGTTTTTTTGTGTTAAGAGGATCCATCAAATTGTCCTTCTAAGGACAACACTGGGTAGATCGAAGCCTGACAGAAATGATTAATTGATCTACTCAGCGAACTCGGTATATTGCCCAGGAAGCTGGAGTTGGGCCGGCCCTCGTAACGAGGGAGAAGCGGTGGAGAGTCCCGTCACTGCTACGAGTCAGCTTCCTAAGACGGAGCACACCGATGCAAGTCGTTTGGTTAGATACGGACTATGCCATGACGGCGAAGCAGGTACAAATAACAATTTAGTGCCGGGGCGAGTAGGTCCACGTCGTCTCCCTGAACACCGCTAAAGGCGGTGACTGAACCTCGTCTTCTCTTCACGAAAGTGGAGACTTCGTTCTAACTAATTTTTCAAATTTCAAATTTCCTCTGAGCAATGCATGGCTGACCGACCACACTCTGCTTAAACACTCGAGAATAGCGAATGCTATCACATTGTGGACAAATACATATCCGACTAGGATGTGTATACGGCGATTTTTGGGCTTATATAACGAGAATTTTGACACCAGCTGTAGAAGGTGTAAAGTCCGATTCGAGATACTGGGACATATATTGGAGGAATGCATTTCCACCAAAGATCAGCGGATTCATCGTCACGATGAAATAAAAGAAATGATTGCTACAAAAATGGAAAAGAAGAGCAATCTATAATAGTACTTGTCGAGTAAATATTCGTATACCAGGGGAAGAGATATAAGCCGGACCTCGTCGTCAAGGTGAATAATGGCAAAGCTATTCTCGATGTTACCCTCCGCTTTAAGAACAGATAGTTGTAACTAGCTGCTTGGTGTGAGTCGTGTCCTACTAATAAAGTAATTATGACTCTCTTGCTCGGATCGCTTTGCGAAGACATGATGCACATTGTGCACCATTTGGCCGGCCGCGAGGCTGGCCAAGTTACTTTGTGCAAATATCATGGTTGGAGCGACGAGTCCGGGTTAAGCTATCCCTCGGTTATGCGTGTTGTTAAAAGCAATGCGCGTGGCATGGGGGGTTGCCTAAAGACATAGTTACTTCCTTTGCCCGAAGATGGCTTAACATCTTGCTGCCAAGTGCCTACTCTCATCTCTCCGTGGTGGGTGCCGGGTACCGGTCCTTGGATCGGTAGTGAACGAGGGAGGCTACACACTTCGGTGCTAGGGTGCCTCAAGGGTGCAGCCCATCCAAGTGCTCGTCCGGCTTCCACGGTGTGAGGCACCTAAAACAAAGTTGAATAACCCCTGTAGCCGGAGGTACAGCGGCTTCTGGGCCTACAACCCGGAAGTCGTTTTAGGAACGAGCACCAAGAACAACAAGAAATGCGGAGCAATGTCCCATACGCCGGTATCAGCCTCGGAGTGCCAGTCTCGTTCCAGACACTAAGAACGCTGCCTCGAATGCTCGATCCCCGAGCGCGTTAATGCTCCCTGTTGAAGATGCTGAATCGATATGCCGCTCGATTTGACAACCTGTGCGATACTTTACCACCAGTCGCAGTTTGGCGAATCATATGCGTACACACCATGGCGCAACATCTGCCGCACAGAAGTTAACATTTGGTGTTCCTGGGACTCTGGTGGAGTATGTGTAAATGATGTAATGCTACCTCCGCTATTATCTTGGAGGTACGGGGGAAGAGGTCGGAAAAAATAGTTGTAAATAGGGGAATTGGGCAAGGAGATCTCATAAGTACCGTCATCTTCTCGTTGGTCGTTGACAGGGTAGTGCGTGCAATACTATCAACGGACGGATATGAACTTGAGCGTGGTCATTTAATGGGCGCCGTAGCGTACGCAGATGATATATGTCTAATATCATCATCTACCACCGGTATATCTGCAGCGTTAAGGGCAGCAGAGAATGTAGCCAGACAGCGTAAATGCGTTGCTACCTCCATTATACCATCTGGTCGATACAAAAAAGTTAAAATATTAACTATTCCACAATTCACCCTGTCGGGTGGTGCTGAAATTCGTCAATTGAAACCATCTGACGAATGGCGGTACCTAGGCGTTAATCTGAGCCCGAGGGGGTTAAAGAAAGCGAGCCCGACTCTAGAGGTGGAATTACAGTGCATAACGCGGGCCCCCTTGAAGCTATAGCAGCGACTTAAGATCTTGCGTTGCTTCCTAATTACCAGATGTTACCATCTTCTGGTGCTGTCTGGAGCTACATTGAAGGTCTTACGACAGCTAGACCTTCAAGTGAGAGCTGATGTCCGAAGATGGTTACGTCTTCCTAAATATTTTCCGGTAGCTTACGTCCATGCAGCGTGCAGAGACGGGGGACTTAGGATCCCTTCCTTCGTTACTACGATTCCTGGCCTGATGCGTAGTCGGCTTGAAAGGATTCATCCTTCCGTACCATCAAGGATGTGTTTGACTAGGTCCAAAACAAGATCGCTTGGACCGATAGAGTTCTCAAAGCCGATGGCAGGGAACTCTATAGCTCAGAACAGTGAGTGACGTATTAGGTCGACCGACTCTACGAGTCGGTTGATAGGAGGGAATTACGGGACTGTTCAAGAACCGCCGCATCTACAGCGTGGGTCGATGTGCGCTGTATGGAAGTTCCTGGTAGAGACTACGTACAATACCATCATGTGTGCATCAACAGTCTCCCGATCCGAGTTCTTATGTAGGGGCCAAAAACTTGTGCAGACGAACATTTAATGCCGAGCTGGCTCTGGTTTCACCGAAACTGCCGCACACGTCATCCAATACTGCTTCTATACTGATGGGGGTAGGGTTAAGCGGCACGATGCAATCACGAAGACTTTGGCCTCTCATCTGCGCGACTGCCAGATTAGGGTTATCTGTGAACACCATCTTCGAACTTGAATCTTTGAACTTTTCCATTTTCTGATGAACTTAGGAAGACGAACATACTTATAGCTCATAAAGGTAAGGGTACATAGTGGATGCCCAGGTCGTGGGTGGTTCTGTGCCACTCAACGACAGTCATAAGACAAAAGGGGGAAAATACTATCTTGCCTCCGTGAAATCCGAGGCCGCCAAGAAGATCGGGGTTCCTACTAGCGAAATTCGAGTGCTTTCGTGCACCCTGTGTTGGCGAGGAGTGTGGAGTGGAACATTTGCATGAACCATCGGAAGCGAATTGAAAATCCCAGGGTAGCTATTAAAAGGCATAACAACGAGGGTATTACAAGGGTCCTACACCTACTGGACCCGATGGAACCAAATGACAGCTATGGTTCTATTTGTGCGTCAGGGGGTCGGGTAGAATAGTTCAGCGTTCTCATGCATCAGGATAATCTGCGCTCTTCCATCATAATTTGGCAACAGACAATAAAGCCATCTCCGGAGAACATCACTCGGAAAGATAAGGGGTTTTAGTGAGTATTCACATTCTGTGGAGTCCTACACACCTCAGCTTGAGGCCGGCAGTGCGTAATTGCATTTCTCCTTGTATGAAAAAAAAATAAGGACAATGTCTTGAAAATAAATAATTACAGCACAAAAAATTATATCAGAAAACAATTTATTTCAATTTAGTCGAATAAACTGGTACACTGAAACGTGTATGTATTCACGGAATGTTATCTGTATTTATATCGTTTGTTATAAAATGTTCTTACTTAATATATTTTAATTTGAAAAGCTTTTAAATCATGTTTGAAGAATAAATATTTCTACAAAATTGTCGCGTTATAAATATTTTCTAAAATAATTTATAATAAACAACTTGTATAATAAAAACAAACTTGATTTTCAGACCAGATGCATATCTTTTGCTAGAAATCCCAACAATTCCATAAAATTTCAGCGAGATGAAGCGTTGACGAATACAATACTCACGTGATCAACAATACTTAACTTTTGTTTAATTTACAGTAGAACAATAGTTGCAAACTATAAAGAAGCGCTAGAGTGAGTCGTTAAATTAACATAACGAATTATTATACACTTTGGCTGTTCACATTTATGCTGCCACTGGATATTAGCGCCTTATACGTACGTTCGCGAGAGTACAACTGATATTTTATAAATATCTAAGAGAAACTTACTTCAACTAAATCAGTATTCACATAGTTAGTATAGTTTTAGGCACATTTAGTACTTCTTTGCTTTGTACACAATTGATTTTTCGTACTGATATCATTTATAATTATTATTCCGTTAATGTTTTAAGTTTATTCAGTTTGATATTGCCAAATTAAGGCATTCTACAATGTTATAACATATTCCTTAAGAAAAAAAGAACAAATTTTGAGCAGAGTTATTTATGTGTATATAAATTACCTATGAATTCTAAATGTAACGTATACAACACTTGAGTAAAATATATGTCTAAAGATATGCTTGCAGTTGTTATCTTATTCACAGTCTTACTCGGTATGTATTTCTAGAGCTTGAATTTGAGGCTTAGCATTAACAAAAATAATACCCCTGTCTAAACTTTGAAAGTATACATTTTTTATATTAATGTGAAAGACTGCTACAATATCGATAGATAAAGAAACACATTTTGTCCTCACATTGAGGTAAATATTTGAAAAAACAACATTAACATTTAGTTAGAGTAAGTGCACCAGTATCCGGATGACCCCTACTGATATGTCACCCACTGTTCATTATAACTTCCAAAAAAATGTGTTACCCGTAATTTACAATTTACAAATTTAATTAAGATTTGTCAAATGTTACTGTACAATATGTGGTTTAATTAGAGTGACTGGATAAGAAAATAAGATTTGCTAGGTAAATAGAAGAATTTACTTGTATCTGTATTAATTGAAACAAACAATTGCAAAAATAATTGAATATACGAAAAATTATTATTTCACGATACTATATCTATTTGAGAGACTTAATACGATAGATTTCAATAGATTAGACGTTTTTCGTATTGATTGTAACCAGCGGAAATGGGAACACTTGAATAAACGGTAACCGTTGCACTTACTCTATCCGCATCTTTTGGTATTGAAATCTCTTATGACAGCTTATTTCAATCGAAATAAAACAAAATATTCGTAATATTTATTAGTTTCAAATTCATAAGTTGTATATATGTTTGTTTTGAATCAACGAATAGTAAAGAATTCAACAGTTTTAAAAATACGTTTTGTTATAAAAATAGTAAAATTTGTAAAATGCGATGTATTTCTTGAACTTTTGTCGGTATAGTTTTGTTTGCGTTGATGTTGATACTATATAATCATCCGATCATAGTATATAATTTTGCTGATTCCCTTCGATAGTCTTTTGTAATGAAACGATAAGAAAAAGAAATAAAAAAACGGATGCAATGCTCGTGGTGCCAGTGAAGAAGCGCATGCGTCAGTTTTGAAAAAGTAAGATCGGGCTCGAACGGAACTCACGAACTCACTCCAGCGTTCACGATAGTTTCAGGCAGCAGCACTCGGCGGAAGAGTGAAGGCCGTCAGCGCAGCAGGGACGAAGAAGGAAGAGCAGAAGGGAGGCGAGTGGTTCTACTGAGCAGTCTCGTCCTTCTCGCTGTCGTCGAGGGTGTGCAGCCAGTTGAAAATCATCATGTTGCGCTCGTACTTGGAGAGCTGCTTACCGCGCTCGCGCTCCACGTCCTTGATGGTGAGCGCGTGGTCCCGGGCGGGCGTGCGCCCGGGTAGGAGGGCGGCTATCGCGGCGGACGAGCCGGCCAGAGACGTGCCGGGCACCACCAGCGCGGCGCTCGCCGAAGTTTGCGCCGCCGAGGCCGCCGCCTCCAGCCGGTCCAGGTTGAACTCGCTCTGCGACAGGCGCTCGAGGGCCCGGTAGGTGGTGAGCAACCTGCAAGCAGTCGAATGAGCGATGGGCGCTGCAGCGGCGGCGGGCGACGATCGACTGACCTGCGCCGAATGTAGTTCTGGCGGACCTTCTTGTTGACCGAGCGCACGAGGTCGGCGGCCGTGAAAGGCAGTGTGGTCGAGGCCTGAGCCGGGGCGCCCAGCTGGCCGGGCTGTGGCTGCTGCTGGCCGACGAGCGCGGCGGCGGCTGGCAGGCTGGCGGCGCCGCCGTGCGGGCTGGGCAGCTGCGAGGTACTAGCCACGTCACCGACGGCCACCCAGGTGCTGCAAGAGCGCGAGGCATGGTCGAGACGTGCCTGCTCGAGCAGCAGTCGGTCGCGGTGGGCGAGGTCGAGGCCGTGCGACGAGACGGCCGCGCGCATGCCCCGGCCCCCGCCGCAGGCCTCCGGGCTCGGCAGCTGCGACACGTCCGACGTGCTGAAGCTCTTCTGCAGGCCCAGCGCTGACGACAGCGCGCCACAGCTGCGGATCAGCTCGGTCTCCTCCTCGAACCACAGGATCTCTGGGATGTCCGCCGGCCTGCAAGCCCAAATCCAGTCACCAGCCGCTTCTCGGCCCTGCCTTCAAGCGCCGGCAACTCCGGTCGCTCGCAACTTTCGCAATTTTTTTGCAAGCTTGCTGAGCCAAGTTGCTTGTGCGCCTCTAGTTTTCGAACAAACCAGTGGGCTCTACGCTATTCAGAGTTATTTCGCTCACTAGCAACTAATCAAACCGAGAAAAGAATGGCCATTGCATCGGAACAATTCGCGATTATGCGTTTTCATGATTTATATCTAATTTGTCCGGCAGATTTCACGAGATCGAGTTGAGTTGGGTACTATCAGTTGCAGTACTCCAGGGAGTATTCAAGAACGATGCGACGTACACATAGTTCATCTCTTGAGTAGGCAGCCAAAGTAGCTCTGGCTGCGTACTCCGACTACCATGTGAACGTCACCTGTTGCTTTCGCTATTAATACTAGCTGTCCAATGAGTGCAGTGTTTGTGAAATTAATAACGTTGCAGTTGTAACGTGGCAAGAAACATCGACTGAGATTTGTGAGATTTGCCGTCACCAGAGCTGCCATCACTCATGCCGCGACTTCATTGAAAGACGTCGAATGACCAAGTAATAAAGCTATGTTTCAAGAGTAGGTCGGTCATGAGTGACTCCAATGAAAATCATAAATATCAAAGCAATGCTAACCTGTTGCCTTGCACCTGTAGCCTGGAGTCTGGATTTGGCGAGGGACCACGAGCTGACAAGTGCACATCACTGTAGGATTTGAAGGTTGCTAAGCGATTGGCACACTTGACGTCACTGGCGATGGATGAGACGCTGAATAACGATAGATCCGTGGTGACACTTTCGTGGCTTGGCGAACGCAGCATTCTTGACGCCACCTGGAGCACTGGTGGCTGAATTGTCACTCGACTTGGTGCAGGTACTGGCGCAGTTGCGCTGGTTTGCTCGATTTCCGACATTGCTGCCAATACGTCGTTTCTATTGCCACTCCGAATTGATAAACTTTGTCGATAATCACTTTCTCTCCGAGCACTTCATACACTAATACCATCGAGCTGACACCGGCATGACGCTGCTTTATATAGCAGTGGAAGCACTTGAATTATTATTGAGAGAACGATGCTCTTCTTTAACGACGATATGTCCGAAAGGTAGCACTAGTTTCAAACTGGTTTTAAAGAGATGTAAATATAGTTGAATTAAAATTTCAAAATCACGTCAAATTGAACTACGAAGAATGCAGAGCCTTAAACCTGAACCTTGGTGGTGAACGGCAGAGGCAATGTTCTTCTTACTAGCTTTGATAGTAGAAAATTAGTCGTCTTCGTCACACTAGCTATGGTAAATGAGATTCATTCATCACTCAAATACTTTAATACACATTTTGTCACAATTGCTATCTGATGACAATCACTTTCTTTGATTAGAAAAATATTATAAAGATACTTATTTCCTGCATAAGTTTTGTACGTGTCTGGTTGTTTCGCTCGACACCTGCAAATAAAAAAACAGTTTATCAAGTCAATTATCATTCGACACATTACCACTTGAATATCACTGAAGGGTAAATCAGAGAATTCAAAACAGCTCGTAAACAATACAGTTAATATACGCATTGACTTGTATATGTTTACATACATCTATAAAAAAGATTTAACTTTGCTTATAACAAATTTCTCATTATGTATAAAAGACAGGCACGTGCAAGCTCGATCATAATTGGTCGCATGCAAACAAAAACGACTCTTCATCTTCTATATTCTATGCTTTTATTCCCCGCTCGCGTGATTTCAGTCTACTAATCTTTTTGTTTCCGTTTCTCTTATACATCTCTTTCCTTTTTACGCGTTCTCTTTCTTTTGGATGAGGTTTCGTTCATTCTGCTTTATCGCATAATCTGTACGGTCGCATTCATTGTTATGCAATAGTTCTAGTGTACTGTTATAAGAACTTTCAAATAGCCACTTTGCTCCGAGTCAATTCTTTTATCCGCAACGTAATATTAGTCAACTAATATTTTTAATATAATGACATTCGTATCAGCGAAACAGTGAAAAAGTTGCAACAAGTGAATATGTTATTAAAAATTTTCACAGAAACTAGATCACATAAATTTTACCTTCTTCGTATATTTTTTTATTGACTAAATACTTGCAGTATGCAGATTTTGATGATTATTATGTACAACAATGAAGATATTTCGAAAGTAGTAATAATAAAATCAGTTTGTCTTATTCATTTTTAACAGACGTATAAAGTTTTAAGCTACAACAGGTATATGATAAACATAATATGAAATTATCACGTATATAGTGAGTGATCTAAGCTAATGATGTTATTTTGCATTTACATAAATAAACGTACTATTAGCTAGTAAATCGTTGGTGTAGATTGGCGCCATTGTTACAAGTAGCTTGCGTAATAACAATATCTACATGTATAGTAAAAGCAATAAAGAATAATCTCTAGTACCTCTCGCAAGTTCAAGGCAATGGCTCTAGTTCAGGTTGATGGTAACAAGTATTCGCAGAACGCGCGCTATAATAACGGTATCTATTATTTATTGCACGCTTCATTGATTCCCATGGTCATTCTTTGATATTACATCATGTTGTGAAGCGAGGCTTTTATTTAAAACCTATATTACATTTTGTCGCACGCGGTTCCAAATTTAACCTCGAGAGCACGCATCAATTTTCAAATTGCATTAATTAACTTAATTTGTATCATATTTTATTTACTTGGATGTAGTAAAGATAAAAAAAGCCTGACTGGTTAATCCATTGGACTGCCAACTTGAATGTTATTGGGATTTGAGCATTTAGTTTAACTACTTTTCGACATAAAAACACCTAACAAAACACCTTAATGATTACCTCGATTAATAAAGTTATAAGATTTTCAATAGACAATGAAACTTCAATACAGGTTATAAATTATACGGAAGCGCCGTAGGTAAATTTATGCAAATGCAATCTGTAGAAACTTGATAAATTTTAAAACAAGTAAAAATAAAAAAAATAGAATGACGTATTTTATCGAATAACAATCGTATAAGTGTTGTATATGTTTTCTAATAAATATTCGTGGAAAATATTGAAGAAGCAAATTATGTTATACGCAAAGAAATTTTTTTACTTTTATTCCGATATCTAAATTAGGACAACAAAATTCATAAAACTGATATGTAAGTCCGACAATTCGCTCCAGCCGTAAGGTAAATCGTTAATCGTTTATTAATACATTATGATGCGAGAAATTGAAATTGCATGCAAAAAAGTGAAAAGGGTTTCAAGTAAATAGTGCAAATGTATCTTATGCGCGAGGAGAATTCGAGCGATAACTGCGCAAAAGAAGGCAGATGAGAAAAAAGGATTGGGAGCGGGGACGAAAATGCGCACAGAATGGACCCATTTCAATCGAGCAGTCGTGTGACGAGTACGATTTTGCAATTACCAGATTGACTCGCCGTGAGACGAGGATGAGAGCGAGAGTGGTGGAAGTCCTCGGAGAGTAGGTTCAACAACACACAGCAGCACGTGCACGTTGTCCTGATAGAGACGCGATCCTACAAGGGGGTTGGATGATGTTGCCTGGCGTTGTTCAGTTGCCAAGTGTTCCTTCAGATCCACGAGCGGGCCACACCGTAGCTGCGGGGGTCGTGATAGATTTTTCGACGAGGTGAGAGATAGCGAGTGTCTTTGGCCGCGTAGCCGCGGCGAATGGCGATATATCGCGAATCCGGTTCTAGCTGCTACTAAGCGCCCGAGAAAAGTGGGGTCGCGCGGCCGGGGTGTGCGCGCGTTGTCGAGTGCCGACGTCAGGCGGTCGCCTGCGAGCCGACGATCGATAGGCAGCAGCGCTTCTCTGTCTCTTTCGCGCTCTCAGCACTGCTCTACGTACGCTGCTCGCGCAAAGCCGCAGAGATAGAGAACGCGCCTATACCAATAACTACTGCTCTCACTTCGGCTGCTGCTGCACCCCTGCCCCTTATCCGTATATTTCTACATTTCAACTCTTTTCATTGATACTTTGTGCAAAAAGCCCCCTCCCCCTAACTATTCGGTTGAGCTTTCAACCTCCCTTGCCACGTCTCTGTGGCCATGTTGAATCTTATACTTGAATCACACTTTATTCATATAAGGCCATTTCATATAAGATCATTGACGATTTAGCCATTAATTGACGTACTAAAAGCGTGATACGTGGCCGGCATAAAAAAACCCCAGTTACACGTGGAGGAAAAAGCCATTCAGGTGCGCGTACAAACAGAATGCTTACATGCTACCATACGTCTAATTTCACGTGGCTAACTCGCAATTATAACGCCGCTTGCACTCACCGTGCGAAAGGAGGGAGATGCCTCCTAGGGCCCCGCAGCACCAACGTCTTGGACAAGGGCACAGCCCTTACTACGTTGCCCTTATAGGCGAGGTGAGCTGGTCTGTCCAATGTGACAGGCAGAGACACCTCAGAGGATATTGCACCTATCCCCAGCTAGGCCCGTATCGCCAAATAGTCCTCGCGTCGTTGAATCAGAATTCTATTAAGCGGTGATCACACCACCGAATACCCACTCACACTCACAAGTAACTCTTGATATTTACAATTACACTTATTATCGCGATGAATCGGCGTTACAAAGTTTTCACGAGCGCGTCGGAATAGCAGAGTCCAGAAAAACTTGGGTGTCGCAGTGCGAACGCAACAACTAGAACTCGGACTGTACGAGAAGAAGTGTCGAAGACAGACAGACCCACAAGAAAAAAAAGAAGGAAATACCCTTAGCTCGTTAGGCCCCGAAGGGAGGGGAGTAAGTCAGAGGGACTAGAAAGGGATGCGATTCCTAAAAGATAGCTGGCTACCTAAACTCGGTCTAATTAGCGCGCCGTCCTTATCCCTGGTATTACGTGCGCCTGAACAAAGCGAAGGTTTCAGGTTTTGTACGTGCCAAAGGCTGAGAGTCGAGAGAGTCTTAACTGGGCATTATCTTTTAACCCAGGGCTGATGCACACGCGAGGCGCACATGCTGCGAATACTTTCAGCCCTGGGACATATGCGCACGTGAAGCGCACATGCCGCGAACAAGGTAATACAGAAAAAATTTATGTTTTGCAAAAGATTCATTATTCTGTTGACGTCCTACGTGTTTTCATCTTTTATCGACAAATTTGACATCAGAACTGCTCCCTCGCCCTTCACTTTTATTAAATCGTGTAGAAAACACAGGGTATTTCTTTCCCTTTATTTTGTATGAATTATGAAGAAATTGAAGGATGATGGAGTAAATCCAACTTTATATTGAAATTTGGCCTATCGAAATATTTATAGAGGATCTATTCGAAGCTCTAAAACTATATTTTATTTCGATTTATTCAAGTAATAACTGTTGACTGATTATTGTAACTCAAGGAAAAAAAATCTTCAAAGAAACATATATTTTGTTTTGAAAACGAACATATTTATTTTCACTTTTATAATAAGATTTTTTGTATAATATCTCATAAAATATCTTGGTAAAAGAGGTTTTCTTTGCAAATAGATGATTTGAACTTTGGTGAGCAACAATTTATAATAAAAGATTCATGCACGGATAAAAAATATTTCCAGACGAGTTGGACCACCTTCTTATTTTGTTAAAAAATTATTACTTCATAAACTTATAGTCTTTATAACTTTACTTTATAAACTTATAGTCTCCTCACATGAATATGCAAGTATTTTTAATTTAACAGAGAATGTTTGATGTATGACACGTTCTAGATCTAGGCTCTTACGATCGGCTTCAGTATAGGTGACCAATTTTTCTGAAACTTGGATTAGTATTGTCTATATAGTAGTAATCTTTAATGTGAATGTTGAAACCATTACGTGTAGATCAAAAGTTATTAACAATCAAAGAATTTTCTGAAAATTATTCAAAAATTCATATCCCTGCCATTGTTAAAGCTATTGATATCAGTTTTTTAATACTTGTAAAACTATAATATTAAGCCATAATATTAATTATTAATATTAATTATTAACGATAATTAATACATGTAAAACAATAACATCAAAAAAGTTTATTAAACAAATGCGTATGTCTAAAAAGTATTTTGTTATTTTCAAAATTATATTTCCGTTGGGTTCCTTGTCCTTTTTATATGAGAATAGTCATTAAAATTAATAGAGCGAAGATAATATAAGACGCAGTAAGGGATAATAACCAGCGCTTTGTTTAGAGCATCAGTCTAAGCCTATTTCCGTTGCCGTCTGTCTGACCTTTGCCATCTGTCTCGTTTAATGGATAGTGCCAAATGTGCATATTTAGCATTCATATCAATGATAATTACAATGAATTTCAAGTATTGTAAAAATGTCTTCAACAAACGTAAGAAGATAAGCAGAAAATCCATAATGTTACCCAACCCTATACGTGAAGCTTTTCGTTCAATTCGAGAATACAAGTTTTGAGTGTAACCTGTAACAGATGCTTAATAAAATCGTTCGTATGCATAACGAATTAAAGAAAGTTGGAAAATTATTCAATATTAATTGAAGAATATGCATATAAAATATGAGTAAAAATGCACGATCAGAATATAATTATTTAACAAAAATTAAAGAATCTTTTTTTGAAAAATAATCAATGATTACAATGATCGTGTGATATGTTGATTGATGAACAATATGATACGAGCCAATCATTTAACAAACATCCGAAGAACGAAGAATACCTGTTGAATCAAAACGAGCAAAAAAATGTGCTTCGCTTCATTTCGTTAATGATTTACTCAATAAATTACAAATTAGTAGAATGACATGCTGAATAATCAGGTTATAATAGAAAACTTGACATTTTCTAATCGTAATCAAATTTATAAAATATTATGAACAAACTGAAACAGAAAAGCCAAATAAATTTAAATTGAACTTGGTTGCAGATGTTCAACTAAAATTGAATGACGTGTCGAGCTATGCGGATAAATGAACTATTTTGAAGCTTCTTCCAAAATCTTGGATTGTTTATAAAATATTGAAAAACATAAAAAGAATTATAAGATTTTATTATAAAAGAAAAATATAATCTATTTGTTGAAATTAAAAGTAAATCTATCAACTAAAAAAATAAATAAATAAATAAAAGTAAGCATAAAACAGCACAGAAATTTGCTATCCTGGTGAGACGACAAATATTAAACAAAGTCACCAAGAATCAATCTCTTAAATGATGGAAACAATTTGCTGATTTCATCGAGCTCAACTGTATAAAAGCAAGTGACGGAAAACTTACAAAACATAAAGAAAACTATCATAACTTTGCTCAATCAATTAATTTTCAAACCGATGATTCTTATGTTTTTGGAATACCTATGAAATACTGAAAAACAAATGGTCAAAATTAAGAACAGCCTAAAATTAGGCTTAATCTTGTCACTGAAAATTTACAAAATAATAGAAAAGAATTAGCTTTATACAAAATTTTTTTAACCTGAATCCCACGCGATAAAGGCTAAATATCAATTTGTAGTGAAAATAAGTTTTCAGAATCAGAATTCACCTTTGCAGAATTTAATTTAGCACTATCATCACATAAAAACAAATTCTCTGTCAGAATAGATGGAATTGACTACTTTACTCTTAAAAAATTACTGTTCTAATACACACTGATACTTGTTAGTATATTTAAGCAAACCTATCGTACTAAAGACTTTCTAAAAGACTGTAAAAAACGTACATCCATTTTATAGCGAAACCCGATAGAATAAACTTTAGATCGATAGCGCTTATAACTCCATACGTATGCAAACTCTTTGAAACACTAGTTAAAAATAAGATGTAGTGGTAGGTGGGGAGACTCGTGAAGACTCAAAATTTACTACCGCAGAACTAGTGCTGTTTTCGCAAGGGACATTCATGTACTGACAATATTATAAATCTTACATCCACCATACTAAGTCTTCAAAGATAAAAAAGAACTTATAAACTATTATAACTATTTATAAATATCTGTGGAGCATTTGATCTCATCAGCGATATTCTTTTTCAAAAGCTAGCAAACATTGGTTGTCCAATGACTTTGGCTAAATTTATTACATTCCTAATCTATGAAAGGTTTGTTTACACTAGCATATTGGATAACGTAAAATATACTTATAAAGCTGTCCCTCGAGGAGGAGTGTTGAGCTGACTATTATATATAACATACGTATAAATAGTGGATATTTCGAAAAAAATAATAAACACTGTGTCTATCTCTTAATTTTCTGATGTCATTGCGTTTTTCTCCAAAAATAAAAACTGTAGTTAAAGTATATTCTAAAAGTCTAGAGCATGTTTTATATAAAACTGTATTTATTAATTTTAACATTCAAAATATTGACCGAGAGGAAACCGAGCTTGAAATCAACATTAAATATCAAATAAAATCCTCTAATATTCTACGATTCCTAGAAATAAAATTTGATAATAAAATGAATTTCAAACCCCAGAATAATACAGTTTTCAACACGTAACCGAGCATCAATATCATAAAATATCTCTGCAGAACTTGGAGAGCAGATTCTTGTACATTTTTAATTTGATGTCAAAGTTACGTTCGATCAATTATATAATATGGCTGTTTTGTACATTACCCTTCAAAAAAGAATCAATGCAAACAATCGAGTATGTACAAAGTAGAACTATTCGAATACCTACGAATATCGCAGGTCTATATCTATAAGTATATTTATTAGGGAAACTAAATTACCGATAATTAAAGAAAGAGCTTCATTTCTCGTTGTGCGTGTGCTAAAATTACAAGTAACACAAGCCTACATAACAAATACTACCAAAGAGTACTTTTTAAATCTAAAAAAAACGAAAGAGACTTTTTGAAATTTGTCTTGCTATTATTAAAAATAGCTGTCCTATTACAAGATTAATTTTATATATCATCAGAGCTATTAAACACATGTTACTAATGCCCCATTTATTAAAAATATAGGAATAGAAATGAGACTGCAAACTCGATTTCAAAATTTGACGATTTTACAGAAAATGATAATGGCATAGAGATTTACACAGACGGAAGTAAAGATAAAAATGAGAATGACGTAAGAAATAGCTTTTATCTGCTCAACATGAAACTATATAAAGCAAAGAAATATGTATCCTAAAACTTCGATATGTACAGCTGAATGTGTAACGTAAGTGACGCCTTTAATATTGTTACTAACTTTAAAAATCAAAATATCTTATCAGACTAACTAAATATATTTGAAACCCTGCAAGGTAGTCAAATAAATATCAGGTCAACCCTCACATTCTAGAAATGAAAAAGAAGTATTATGAACTTATCTTAGAAAAAATTAACAATATCGATGTGTACAATAATTATACTGAATCCCTAACATACTTTGCAGCTATAAAAATGAACTCAGTGAGAATTTGGATAATGAAAAAATACAATTTTTACTAGTTTAAAAGAACATTAAAAAAATACATAACGCTATAAAATAAATTTTATATAGAATGGACCTTGACAAAAGGCAATAATATTTCACTAACTACTACTCGAACCATTGTAGGCTTTATTTCGATTGTAAAAGATTAACGCGCGAACTTTAGTCACCATAAGTCGATATCGATCAACTCATTATAACTTAACCGCGTCTGTATTTAGGATCAGAATAATTGAAGATCCTATGTGTATATGCCGTACATCAGATCAAGACTAAGACCACTTCATAATTGGTTGCAATGCTCATTAGATAATGAACAACTAATAAAATTTAAAAAATGTTAAAATTAACATTGTATATCTAATAAATCTTATGTAAGAGTTGAATGCTTAATAAAAAAACGCAGTCCTTGCTGTACCCGTAATTCGTATCAATGAGCTAATCGTTTATGGCAGACTGGTAGCTAGCCGCAGCAGGCCGTTGGCGTAGCCGTGGTGACGTTTTACGTTGCCGAGTTTGCAATTGGAAAAGCTCATCGCACTTGCTCTCTTTGTTAAAGCTCCCTCACACTTACCTACAAACACACGCGACTACATAGCTATTGCGGATATGTAAGTGTATCAAGCTTACGTGTGCGTGTTACAAAAAAAGAAAGAGCGTCAGAGAGTGAGCGAGCGAGCGAGCGAGAGAGAGAGAGTGAGGAGAGGAGAGAGACTCGCGCTCCGTCAACGTTAAACTAGTACTTTAGTTACTGACGGTGTCTCTCACGAGGTGGATAAAATCGCAGGGCCAACATTACTTTTTCATTTTATTATAAACGCGCGAGTGTACGTGTCTTGTTAATTTTATATTCATTTTAACTTAGTTCAAAATTCAATCTTGGAACCTGTGCGTTTCTTTATGCACAAACGACCTTCTCAAGTCGTATTAACGAAGAAGGTAAGCATTCAAATTAAATGATTGCAAAATGACAATAATTGAATTTCTAGATATTTTCATTAGGGGATTAAGATTACTCTTGGGAAGTACTTTTTTTTAATTACATGGTATGGTTTAGAAAGCATTTTAAAATCGAACCTTACAGTAAGTGGACTGTAACTTGCGTTATAAATAATTTAGACTGATTTTTCTTTAGTTGAGTCAGTTATTTTTTCAATTTATTTAAAATATCAGCATGTTTTTAAAATTTTAGCAGTGTTCGCTTGAATCTATTAATAGTAAAAATAAGCTAAACCCTAATGAAAACTAGGTTATATACTACATTCAAAAATGGAATTTGTATTAATATTTAATAACGTTGTTTGTTTAATACAGCGGATGTTGTATATACCTCAACTTCGTATATATAATTTACAGAACTTTTCTATAAGTGTACATAGAAAAATCGATAAATATTCGTCAATTCGCGTTAAACTATGTAGAATGTTGCCATGATATTTCTATTTCGGTATACTAAAATGATCATTTCTAAATTCAGTTCCAATCCCAATAAGATCGACAATACATACCAAAGTCAAATAAAACAGAAGCGAGGTGGACTATTCGCGCCAATCCATTTTTTTAACTATTTACTTCTGTTTTATCCGCTTGTATAAGCATGATACGTAGTATTTTCTATTTTGTATCATGGACAGTTTAGGTTGTAGTAATAAATAGACTCAGGAAGTCTTTTCATCGTATCAATATACTTATGTTAACTTTTTATTAAGCTTTATACACTTTTAATGAATGTAACAACGAATTGTAAAAGAATATAGCAGTGAATTATAAAACATAAATATTACAAGATAACGTTTTGAATTTCGCATAAAAATACAAAAATTGTATGGGTACATGACCATTCTAATAAATTATTTTGCTTGGATGATGTATTTTTAATTATGTTCAAAATAATCTGTTAAAAATAAATTAAGAGCACTCATAGTACTTCGCATCTACTTTGCACATAGTTGGCTGGTAATCGTGTTCAGTCACAAAAGAGTGTACTACTTAGTACGCTCTATTAGAGATCATAGAGTTCGCAGCGCACATCCGTACTCATACTAACGTTAATGGTAAATTTTAGCCAGTGTACATGAATAGTAATAACACTACGTAAAAAGTATTAATACCATTATATTTTTCAATGTCATCAAATGCGAGTCTATTATTATTTAACATAATTATTTAAAGCTTTAATACCAGTACGATTATATACAAAATTTTTTATCTATACTCACAGACGGGTATGAAAAAATTTCAAAGTTCTATTTGTTATGTGAGTAATGAATAATCAGGTGCAGAAGGATCTTTTAAAAACTTTTTAGTTGTATTTCAAACATAAGCAACGATATATCTATGTTCAATTTCGTATTCTTGTTGTACATAAAAATACAACAAAATAAAAAGCTCATGCATTTTCTATAAATTTTAATAAGTAGTCGCGTTAACTAGTGACAAATAATATTTACAGATGTAATATTTTTTTGTGTTCCGAATGATATTATTTATTAAAAGTAATAGATACGCATTTAATATTGTCACATATTGCTTTGTTAAAATTCATTATTGTGCAAATTCTTTGAAGAGTGTTGAAAGGGCTTTTCTAAATTTCTGATTTTCTATCTATAGGAGTTTTAGATACACATTTTCGAAGATTTAGTAGAATTTGAACCAATAAATAATTGTTGTCGTGATAATGCGACTGTTAACGTTACTTTGTAAGATGTTAAATTCACACAATATATAATGCTACATGTAGAGGTGGAGTTTTTAGCACATGCTTGCGCGAGAGAAAGTATATAAATAGCATTAAGAAATGTCAAGACATAAAGTCTCATCTGTCTCACTCAACTTATTCTTCTTCTGTGATGTGATTATTCCATGTGTAATAATTTAATTACATAGACTGTGAAATAGTCTGCTTTAGGAAATAGCACAATAAAACGATAGACTTTAATTATGAATGAATTACGTGACTTTCATTTTTTTACAACAGCAGATTTTGAGCTATCCTCGGAAACCGATACCGCTTTCATATAAATAAACTACAGCGCAGCTGCTTCAAAAATGTCTGCCTATTTTTTAACACGCAGCGACGTTTTTGTGAATCACCGTGGAAAAACAAAATTGATCACGAATTTGACGGATTCAGATGACAAAATGTTTTGCTGTTTTCAATCAAATGTCAAATATCTGAAATCTATCGCAAAAAGTATTGATGTCACGGTTAGAAGTTCGAGATATATATAGTATGAGTGTTTGGCATTTGGTGACCTAGTTTCGCTTTCCCAGCTTCAATGCTTTTTCATCAACACTAGTGGCTCTGCAGGAAATAGCTCTCCATGCATTCTTCTACAGAGACCATATCGGAGGCAGAAATAGTTTGTTTTCGTTGATTCTGCAAGGGCTTGAAACTCGTATCGATTTATTGTTACTTATTAAGTAACTAAAAGTTGCATTTATTAAGTTAACATTTCACTAGCTATAAGTCTTTATGTTTGACAAATTTTCTCCAAAAAAAAACAAAGTTGAAAAATTTATCATGTGTTTACATTTACAAGCGTACAAAACGTAACATAAGTTAGTTGTACTACTAACGGTCAAAAAAAGATAGGCATCTCACTTGCACAGTATATATTTTTGCGAAAAATAATCGCATGGAAATAGAACTGACATAGCGTTGAAGCTTCAGATGTTGTTCAATTTATTTCTAAGCGGTTCACCTAGATCAATTAACAATGTTGTGGTGCCGATTGAATGGAGAAAAAACGTGGACTTTCGAGCTATTTCAAGCACGGGCAACTTCGCATAACTGCGGTTTCCTCGAAAAAACTTGAAACGCCGGGAAACAAATCAGTTTACAATTCCAGTCTTCCTGAAGCAACTGCGGTTCAATTAAAAAAAATCAATTAATTTATTTGTGAACGACAATCTCCGAAAAAAATTACCTTACCAATAGCTTGTCCGATTATATTCGGAATTCATGCAAAGCATTGAAAAACTTTTGAGTTTTTTAATTTTTTAATATATTATTTAAGTGTTTAAATGCCAACATTACGCCGTTGAATATTTCTTCAAATATATTATTTCAAACGAAGCGGCATTTTTCCTGTTTTCCAGCCTGCAAAATCTCAATTATAGTAAGCACGAGTGCAGCGCTATGCCGACAATATAGTTTATCGCCGTTTGTAGCTAAAACGTAAAACTGTATTTTGGAAAAAATAATGCGCTGCTAACGCAACATTTGCTTAAGACATTCACATTTAAACAATCAAGTAATATGTTCAAACATTTATGAAAAATTCAAAAGTTCGACAGCTTTTCAATATTTTGCATTAGATCTAAAAATAATTAAGTAATTAGACATGTCATTGATCAGATAACTTTATTCCAAGACTAAAGCTTCCTAATAAAATAATTGCTTTGTTTTAAATTTCATCGCAGTTACTTCAGGAAGACCTTGAACTATAAGCTGAACTATTTTTCCCTACTGTTTTAAGCATTTCTGATGAAGTGATGCCGTGCTACGTTGCGTAATAGCTCGAAAATTCATATTTTTGCTTTTCTGATTGACGCTACAGCTTTACTATTTAGTCTAGATGAGCAGCTGATAAATCAATCGTTATGCAATATCTTAAATTTCAATGCTATGTAAATCCCATTTTTATGTAATTGTTTTTCGCAGAGCTATGTGCATAGAAAGTGAGGCACTCGTCTTTTTTTTTAACCGAGTGCGGTATTTATTTGAAAAAGGTGCAACTAAATATTATATATTCATAAATATGACGTTGAAAATATTGATGTATATGTATTTTATAAACTACAGTTGCTCAAGTAAATTTATACGACCTTTGAACATAAGTAAAAGAATTATTTGAAATTGTTCTGTTTGGAGTTGAAAAGCGTTTGGTTGTCGTTTATATTTTTGATTTACACAGTCGCCTAACAATGAGTCGGTAACAATCTCGTTGTAAAAATTAAATCCAAAAATTAAAAAAAATGTTTCGGCTCTAAATTTAAAATTTAATTTACAACATTTAGAAAACGTTTTACTTTCGAAATAAAAATTTTGTAACCAAAATAGTTATTATTTTTACGTTTGATGATTAATTTTTTGTTAAGTAAATATTTATAACCTTATTGTATTTCAAAAGTATATATAATCATCTCATGCTCGACGCGGCATACTTAATTTTTTATTAATTATTTCCACTGCTCAGAAATTTAACATATTTCAATGAAACTGAGCGGTAAGATCTGTGACAAATATGGTGTTGAGAAAATCGAAAATAATACTAACATACAAGACTCACATAACCTAGTATATGTAAGCGTGGTTGTTGGAAAGTAAGAAAGGTGCTTGGTATGCTATTATAAATAATTGTGCAAATGACAGAAACGACCAGAATGAATCCCCGAGCGAGAGACACCGTCACCTCGACGAGAGCGACCAACTCGACGACGAACACGACGACGAATTTAACGACGACCGGGGTGCGCTTGGCGAACTCGACGAGGAAACGTCGCCAGCAGCCACAGCAGCAACAGGTCCACCGTGGTCGAGCTGAGGACGCCTCGAAATCGCACCCCGAGATCAAGCCGCCGCCGGTGAAGGCCCGGCGGCGAACAAGCAAAGCAGTCACCGAGAGCACCGAGCGCACGTCCAGCAAGAGTCGCCTCGGTGACTTCTTATCTACCTTGGCTTCTCGCATTCGCGGACCCAAGCATTCCAGTGTCATGGTAAGCTATCGCAATGTATCGTGTCGATATCTGTCGTTGCGACTCCGTCAACTAATCGACTGCTTCGGCCACTCGCGATAGGATGACCGTGAGAAATCGAAGAATTGGCAAGTCGTCGACGCGACACTGCAGCCGTCGATGAAACCAGATGAGGACGAAGTGGCAGAAGACCACGAGGCTGCAGGCAGCAAAAGGCGAAAATTGGAGCCCAACGAGTGTAGTATCGTGCATCATCAGAGCGTTGGCGTGGCCCTGAAAAATGTGGGCTTTAGGTCAGTCGAGCGGCATCGCGATGGAGAAGCCACCACCACCGAGGGCGGCGATCCAAGCGTCGAAGCAACAAAGGATGTGCTCGAAGAACAGCCAAGTGTCGAAGTGGCGGAAGGTGCGGCTGTGCACAGTGAAAGTAATACTCGGGAAGAGTGCAATGAGTCGGGTGGATTGGAAAATGTTGGGGAGAATGGCGCGTCGATATCCGGTGAAAAGGGGGAGCTGAGCGAAGAACCGAGCAAGTCGAATGCGAGCGTGGAACGCAGTGTCTCGAATCTGACGGTGAATCTGGAGTACCGAGGAGTCGCGGAGTTGAACAGGAATAGCGGCCGGAAAGCGGAAGTCAGCGCGAGCAGCGGCCGCGAAAGGGATCGCGTCGAGTCGGAGGTCGGTAACTGCAGCAGCCGATACAGCTTGCGCTCGATGATGAAGTCCGCGCGGCGCGACGACGACGCCACTCGGCTGCGCAAAACCATTCATTGGCTGGAGGAGGGCGGCCGCCGGCTGCGGCAGGAGCTGACCGAGGCTAGGTCGCAGATCTACGAGGAGCGCAAAGCCGCCAAGTTGGCTCGACGCGAGCTCGAGGCTGCCGTCAAAGAGGCGCGCAACGCCGAGGCGGCCAAATACGCTAGCGTCGTGGTCGAGCTCAAGGCTAGGTAATATTACCTCTCTCTAACATCTATATATGCCTTACTGAACTACTTTAACCTTTCAATTTATAGTATTGATGCACGACCGTTCATTTGATTTTTTCGAAAACTCGAAGCTCGCTGTGCTTCCTAAAGCTCTACATGTGTTCGCATTACACCCTTTTCCAATTAACAATCAAATATTTTTTTTGCTTTTATTTTCAACCACTCCCTGGACCTTCGATCGGTTGGCTTGCAAATCATTTTAATTAGTACACTTTTCCAAAGGTTGGCTCAGTCGCCATCACCTTCTGTAAACGATTGTCCATCAAGTTCGTCAAAGACTGACATTTTAAAAGACGAAAATCACAGGCGAGAGGTGGCTGCACTGAAAAAACGTCTTGCCGAAGCCGAATCAACTATTCAAAAGCTTAAAACTAATTCCCTGGATCGCAGTCGCGTCAGAAAGAAAACCAAAGAGGATGAAAGCGTCAAAGCTGGCAATGCAGAATTGCGAAAGCTTGCAATCGAAGTTCAAAACTTACGTACAGCTAATAAAAAGCTCGAAGAGAAGTTACACGTGAGTTAATTAGTTCTTTCATAATTTATTTTTATTCCATTAATATATCATATGAATTAGAAATTGTTGTACGTTTTTCCCATATTTTTTCATACATCTGTACTTTAAAAAGAAAGATAGTAGCATTATTTTCAATATCATCATTTCACGTAAAAGTTTCGATCCCCATTCACATGGCAACCGTATCAACATCGACGTATAAAATAATCAAGTATAGTTTTAATTCATATAAACAGAAAGTATTATCAGGTCGATATAAAAATAATAAACTTGCAGACATTTTAGATGCAAGATACTATTGCATTCAATTTTATATTTTTGACATAATTATTTTTTGATTAACAAGCTTTTTGTTCAGTTAGCTATTAGTCATTAATTATTCGCTAAAGCGCGAAAATATTATATATTTATCAATAAACAATGAGTCTTCGTGCTTTTAGTGATGTAAATACTATGAATGAATCATAACATTGTTTTATTTATTTCTAATTACGACATAGATGAATAAAAAGTAAGATAAAAAACTAAATAGATTATTTGTACCTAAATGTAAAAGATAATAGTAAAACACTATCTTTATCGTGTAGATTCCTTCAATGGACGATCGAAAAAAGTTATTTCGATGCGTAAGAATACTTTTGATAGCGCCAGGTATTATTGCCTCCGTGTGGTCTCTATTCCCTGTTGTCTTCTTTCGTCTCTCAATACTTCTGCTTAATGAGTGATTTACCACATAATCTGATCACTTTTTATTAGTAATCACTATTTATTGGTAAAACCTTACGTTCTCGCAAAACTTGGGAAAACCATGAAGCTGATTTTTTTGGCATTCGCGTTCTGTTTGGATTATTGAAATCAACTTGAAAAAGTCCATACTTCTGACTAAAATGAAAAATTGCATTATAACAAAAGTGAAAGGAAAAAAATTACGCACTTAAAAAAATATATTGTTTATATGGCTTTCATATTAAGATATTTGAAAGAACAAACTAGAAATACCGTTTTAAATACGATAAATCATCGTCATAAAAACAATGCATTTAATGTATTAAGAAATTAATATTTTATTTAATTATTATAGATTTAACTTGCTCAATGTTTAATTAGCAGACATAAGTTAGAACTGACTCACCTATAACCAAACTCCCATTCGAAATTATCTAGAAGACTCCACACTGTGTAAGCTTTTACATTGACTTTGTACTTTTTGACAGCGACAAGCATAGCTTTCATATATAAATGCAAATATTTGATCCTCAGTGTATCATCTAAGGTGCCCATGTCAGGAAGTCCATTTTCAGTAACAAAAATAATAGGATTTCTAAATTCTTTTTTAATTTTTCGTAACACGTCTCTGAAGCCTGTCGGAACTATCTACATGTGCAAAGTTCTACTGTGAGTTATTTAGTAGGTTTTATTGATATTTATGAATTCCGTATTAATAAATATTTATGTACCAAACCCCGAACAAGGTATTTGAAGACTATTCTGGGGACTTTCTTGAGATAATGGTATGAGCAATGTATTTATAATTGGTATTATTGGCAATAAATAAAATAAATTAAAAAAATTCCGTAAAACTTATGGAGTAAATCTGACTTGCGGTCGTTTTTCTAAAATTAAAAAATAAAGCTCTTACCTTTAAAGTATCTTTTGGAGTAGACGGCCATTTGGGATCGTAACTGTAAACTATCCCATCGTCATTTATATAAATTGTATTATTCGGTCGAGGTGCTGGTGATACAAGTTTCGAGCTATAATGATTTAAACCCATAAAATCGGCTGTGCCTCTACAAATAATTACAAATATATTTTTTTGTATGCATTATTAAAATATAATAGATTGTCTCTTCTTACTTTATGTAACGAATCCACTCTTTTGAAAAACTCGGTAGTCTTGACTTCTTCAAACCTTCAAATTTGCTATTTTCAGCTATTCTTTGTTTGATTACCTCGGGATAATCGCCAGTTTTAGAAAAAATTGGATGCCCGTATCTTCCGCATTGGTATTGAAAAGCTACTTCTGGTGAAACATGATCGTGTTTATTTTTTGGATAAAAATGGTAGCAATCCAATACAATTCCTATCTTTCCTTGTTGTTGTAATCGAAATTCACTGTCATAAATGTGATAGGCTCGGGCATGAGCTTTCAACACATTGTGACCGCATAGATATTCGGCGTATTTTCCTATTTTCAATCCTAAAATTGGAAAATTGTGAATGTTCAATTCTTTAAATATCTATTGGCTATTATACAACATCATCGAGAATGAATCGTTAACTGTCGATTTACGATCATTAAATAAAATCATACAAGAAAATTATAGCTACCTACCGGGGGCATATTCCCCTGTATAATAACCGCTCTCGCAAATTGAACTTGGTTCGTTGATTGTTATAAACATTTCCACTCGATTGCCAAATTCCTTAAACAGGATCTTAGCATATTCACCAAATAGATCAACCATTACTTCATTAGTCCACCCGCCAATATCTTGAAATATTTGCGGATGATCCCAATGATACATTGTGAGTATCGGCGTGATATTGTATTTGTCCAATTCATCTAATAAGTTGTGATAAAATTTAATTCCATCTTTACTGATAATGTTGGCGTAGCCTGTTGGTAGAATGCGGGACCAACTGACAGAAAAACGATAAGAATCTACCTACGGATAACGCACAATTCAAAAAGTCTTCTCATTAGAATATCACTTAGTCAACAAAATTCAACTGACCCCCAGTTTCTTCAGGAGTAATACATCATCTTTGTATTTGTGATATGAATCGCAAGCAATGTCACCATTATCTCGATTTCGTATTTGTTCCGGTTGCACATGCGTATATCGGTCCCACAAGTTTTCACCTTTATCTAAAATAATTATTTGTAAATCGTATTATTTGAAATTAACTATATGAAATTGCATATTACAAGTTATTGCAATATGTAATTTTTATACTGTTCATGTATCTGTACTATACTGTACACATGAACGACCGGTAAGATGAAAAAGACACTTGTAAGATAATTAAATGGGTGAATACGAGCCACTGGTGGTTCGTAGCAGAGTCTATATGCAAGTATTATGCGTATTGTAAATAATTACTGTAAATACTAACCGCTCACATTCCATGCTCCTTCAATTTGATAAGAAGCAGTTGCAGCTCCTATGATAAAGTCATTTGGAAAAGTCCAATCTTCTTGTCCACTTACAGATAAGATTCTAAAGCGCAAAAAATTGTTTTGTAAGGCTCATTTTTCATACATGCATAGAATTTCAAAGTATAATTTAAGATAAAGTACATTTTTTAAATATACACCCGAAATTCGGCTTTCATTTGAAAATACAAATTGAAAGATACTCACATCAAGCATATTACATATCCAACTTTGTTGTAAATATAACACATGTTTATCACTGTGTATTATTGATTATAAGTAAATCTTATGAAATTTTGATTTTGAATATAAGTGATGATAATCTCATAAGCTTTGTCAGCAGAGTTTTCGAGCTGGAAATATATATAAATATTTATATACCACATATATATTTTGCTAACATTTACAAACATTGTTTTAAATATCTGATAAGTTTAAAGTTATCGCTACAAGTACACTTACTTTAAACTCTGATAAATAATTATAATCGTAAATCAAATTTCAAGATATGGCTCTATTGTGATATAATAAATTTAAATAAAGTTGAAAAAATCAAAGGTTTTCGTAAGAATATGAAAAGGACTGAGTGTATAACAGAAGTAAGTCCCTGGTAGAGTTTTTTTTCTAGAAAGACGTAATTGTAAGTTAGACATGATCTTGTAAATAACGAACTAAGTGCCTTTGACGCACAAATATTGCATGATCGATAGAGATTATTTTCGGTAGTTACTTACAAAAACATCCACCAGTTCTCACAAGTTTGACTTAGAATGAAAGCAAACTAGCTATCTTTCTTCACGCAGCAATGGACACACCGACACTGTTACAAACGTGCGAGATTGGTTCTTTCTCTCTTTTTCTTTTTTGCGACTGTTTATAGCCGTCATGAAAGCAAAAGATGATCGCACGAACTAAATTGAATGATTAGTTTTAACCTTATGGTTTAGTACTCCGTTTCAGAGTTTATAGGCACAGTTTTGAAATTAATTCAGATGAATATTATTAGAACATTACTTAACTTTACTTAATATGAAATTAATAAAATTATATTAGCCAAGTGTAATTTGTAAAACAATTTTTTTTCTTTTTGTAAATTGATCAAAGCACTGTGCAAAATAAACTTTCTGATTTACATATATTGTTTTTCCAGATTTATTCTCTATATCATGCAAGCAGTATGTTTATGAGAAGCTCTAAATGTTTCAAGTATCCAAAAAAATGCTAGTAAACATTGAATTATACAAATCGAGCATCTTCCACGAAATGACAAGTTATTTATAGAAGAAGTTGAGAAAAGATAATTATTTTATTTCTTAAAAACTTAATATATGATCGCATTTAACAGATAAAATTGAACTTGAAATTTGATAACACCTTATTATATTAGTTTCTACTCAATAACTAGTCACCAAAACAGGTAATTTTCAATAAAATTACTTTCAACAAAATTGTTATTGTTTTATATATTTTATTATAATGAAATCTTTACGATAAACATAACCTCACTGAAGCATGCGACAAGTAAATTTATTTGTAACTGACAACTTTTCCTGGGAACGTAAACACTGATAGCGATATATACATTTTGATTATTTGGATGTAAGTTTCCGTTTATTATCATTTTACTTAAATGACATGACACATGCTTCTCTTTCAAATTAAATGGTGATGAATAAATAAAAATTGCAAAACCAGTTTTTAAATGTAGCATACCAAGTAAATTAAAGAATTAGTATTCGTTTGGCATATATTCCGATTTGAGACAATTCAATTTTACACGAATTATCGAATTCTGTTTATTTAACATAATATTTTATTAATTGAACAGAAAAATTAAAATAGTATTCAATCATTTGTCAATTATCAATTAATCCTTTCTTCGTTGTTTGTATAAAGATGTAATGTCAAATTATATTTCATTTTTTGAGAAAATAATATTTTATGTTTCACAATCAATACAAAAAAATTATGTTTAATATACAAAATATAAAAATTTTTGTAGAGTCAAATCTTATAGAACAGATATCCATCACAAAACGAACCCGATAAAAGAAAAGTAGTCAAAGTGAAACAATTTTTCCGTAACCTTTAGTGTATTTTTCAATTATTGTAATTAATAGGTAATTTTTATTATAATTATTGTAACAAAGAAAAGGAGAAATCGGAAATATTTATAAGGTTTCAACATTCAATTTATACAGCTAGATTATTAATTAATCATTTTAACTCTCTTTTTCTTGTTAAAAAATGTTATTATTTTCATTAATACGGTTCTAATTTACGTGATGCTAATACTTTTTTCAGCCACATAGCTGACTTTTTTGGAGTACGCGTTCGATTTGGATCATTAAAATTGACACTAACAAGACCAAATTTATCTCTGAAATTGATAATTATATTGGTATTATTAAAATATAATTAAACGTTGAATATTTTTTTTTATACAAAATTATAACAATATTGAATACTAACACATATCCTCTGTTCCACTCAAAGCTATCCAAAAAGCTCCAAACTGTATAAACCTTGACATTGCATTTGTCTCTTTTCATTGCTGTAAGCATTTCATTCATGTACGCATGTAAGTAGAAAATTCTCATTGTATCGTTGATGGTGTTAGCATCGGAAACACCGTTTTCTAGTATGTAGACTGGAGGGTTATCATATTTGTCTTTAATTTTTCGTAATATATCAGCTAATCCTCTTGGTACAATCTAGAGCAATGAAACATTGTTTGCTTTTTCCTACATTACAATGGAAGATCAGCAATTTTATTTATCAAACCTTTAGCCATGGACTTTGAGCTGAAAGCCATTGATCGTCAATTGAATAAATTAGATCCGCATCGTCTTGTACTTGCGTATTTGAATTGTTCAGTAGAGGCTCTACAAGATACGTAGTGTAATGGGTGAGTCCAAAGTAGTCTGAAGAACCTCTAAAAATAAATTTTTCAATAACTTTCATGCAAGGAAATCATTATCGAATTATGTATTGAATAAGTTTTTTGTATATTTGTTAAACGTCGAACATTATATCTCACTTTATGTATTGAATCCATTCTTTGGAAAAACTTGGCAATTTAGACTTTCTTCGACCTTCTAATTTACTTTTTAGTGCAAGTTTTCGTTTCATAAGCTCCGGATAGTCGCCGTTTTTTGAAAAAATTGGGTTTGCACCCCAGCCACATTGAAATTCAAATGCAACTTCAGAAGACTCTAAATCATTATTATTTTTACTATAATAGTGGAAACATGGCGTTATGATACCGATTTTACCACCATATTGTTTTCGAAATTCTTTGTCATATATGTGGTATGCTAAAGCATGACCTTTCAACATGTTGTGCATACATAGATATTCACCCCACGAGCTCAAATTCAAACCTAAAAATATATTATCATGAATGAAATATACTTTAAAAAGCATCTCATTATGTCCCTTAACAAATGGGACTGACTGATATTGCAATTACTTACTTGGCGCAAAATCAACAGTTCGATAACCTGCTTTACAAAATATATACGGCTCATTTATCGTAGAAAAAAATTTTACTCTAGCCGCAAATTCTTTAAATACGAGCAGTGCATAATCAGCAAATAGGTCAGCCATAATTTCATTTGTCCAACCGCCTAATCTTTCGAGACTTTGTGGGTGATCCCAATGATAAAGTGTTATAAATGGTTTTATTCCATATTTTTCAAGTTCATCTAAAATATTGTGATAATATTGTATTCCATCTTTATTGATGTAATCCGTGTAGCCTGTCGGCAATATTCTTGACCAACTCAATGAGAAACGGTAATGATTAATCTTAAAAGAAAAATTCACATTTGTTACGGGTTTAGAACTAATAAAAACTTGTTAACGTTGAATTCGACAAAACAGTTAGGCATTTTACTATGAAACTAACACCTATGTCGCTCATTAATTTGATGTCTTCTTTATATTTATGGTAAGAATCGCAAGCAACGTCTCCATTAGACCTGTCTAAAATTTTTTCTGACGAGTGATGTACCAAATAATCCCACAAATTTTCGCTTTTGCCTATAATATATAGTCTAAATTTGAAATGAAATGCAGAAATGTGATTGCAAAATGGAAAATTAAAGAAATATGTACCACTTTCGTTCCATGCACCTTCCACTTGATATGACGACGACGCTGTCCCGATGAGAAAACCATCAGGAAATGTATAATCTATTTCTTCTATTCCATTGGATGTTTTATAGATTACCAATGATATTAAAATAATTAAAATACCACATAAGTACAAATTCAGTAATTTTATTTTACACATCTTGTAAATTTTTAATTCACGATAGAGTTAAATATATCGATGCATCTATATGGATGAATAAAATTACGAAGAGGATTGTAATTTTTTATACCTTGTCGGTGTAATATTTATAGATAATTAGATTGATAACGATGAATTGTAACAATGGAGCAATTACACTGGGGCAATGAAATTAATGCTATGATAACATTCTTCAGAACTAAAATATTTAGTTTTCTTTAACTATGTTAGATATTTGTTAAGAAAACTTGTTCAATTACACAAGTACCGAATAACTTTTTGAAAATGTTTAGTGATAATTGAATTGTTTCGTGGTTTTGAGTTTTCAAAGTGCGTACATATACAAACTGATACTGAAACTCATTGGTCTGCTTACTTTTCTTTTCTTTTCATTTATCATCGGTAGTTATGCCTAGCGTGCTTCGCGTTCTTATCTTTTTAGCCTTTTTGTCGGACTCATTTCAAAGCATGAATATAGATAAAAACATTTATTGACGAAATGTGAAATTCGAAAATTCAATATTTATTAAATATTCCCGTGATTTGAAATGATACATAGTCGTCTATATTATTTATTGATATAAAATATGTAATGACGTGTATAGTTGATACTCATAATTACAAATTGCAATGAATGAAGCTTTATGATTTTATTGTATAGTGCCCTGTATTAAAAAAATATAGTTTCAAAAACAGGATATAAATATGTAATATAAGTATAAAAACGTTATAGATTTCTATAATTATATTGCGTATTCTTCACGATGTAAATGACAGACTTCGGTATACGTCCACGGTAGTAACTAGTGTATCTTTAAACAATTTTTCTAATATTTTACGTCACTGAATAAGCCGAAATCATTTACAATATTTTATCGAGATAATTTATCCATTTATATTTTTTATTGTTTATTTTACTCATTCGAAGCTAAACTTTCGTATAAAGCAAAACTTAATTAAGTTTTTTATCGAATCATCAGTTGGTTTTTATTATAAAGTTAGACAATCAAATGAATTTATTTTTCTCTTCGTAATCTTACATAAAAGTAACTTAAAGTTCGAACTATTAATACTCTACGAATATCTGCAAAAATCACATATATACGATCACACAATAGTTGATCACGTGTCTATTTTTCAGCCAATCAGATCGTGAATAAACTGGCTTCTTTTTTTTCAGCTTCTCTTTCTTATATATAGCCGAATGAAAAATGATGAATGATAAAACCAGGTTTTTTTATAGATGCTAATAATGATAATCGCGCGATAAGTTCTATGTATCGTTTATCTATTATTTATTTGTCAACAAACTCTTTTCTTGATTGAAATTGGCAATTTAGATTGAAGATTCATAGTCGCGCAACATTTGATAGAAGGCATGCGGGTATGAAATAAAAAATGAAAAAAGTAAACGCGAAGAGAAATTATAGATTTATTTATGCTTGATAGAGGCAAGATATTAAGAAAGAATGACGAAAATTGTGAGGAACTTGAAAGCCACGTATGGAATGACGAGTGTGCTCGACTACTGCAACATAACTATTTCTATTGGAACGTTTGGGTCTTACGTGTGCTATTAAAATTGTAGGTTGCCGAGGAATCTGCAAGGGCACGAGCTGCAGAGCTGCGGGCGCAACACGAAACTCACGAAGCGGAATCGGCTGGCATCCAGAGGGCTCTCCGTAGCGATACAATTAAATTAGTAAGTCGTTAATAATTATCAACTTTCAATTTGCGAAATATGATTGGCTTTAAAATTAGACAATTCAGCAGCCGTCGGTGATGGTCTCGTTGCGCACTGCGTTTCGTGCAATGCCGATCGAAGCTCACGTGCAACTTGCAACGATTAAGTCGCTCGGCGTTGAGATTTTATCGATATTTTCGGCCTGCTCCACTGAATGAAGGGGCAACCGAGCAAGATCGTGCAGCTCTCTCGAGGATTTCTTGGAAGCTGCCGCATGCATCAGATTCACTCGCGCCTCCATGGCCCGGGGCTGCTTGCTCGGGATAGACATTCGATGCGCGAGCTCACTCCCACGGATCCAGGTGGTGGAAGCAAAGCGTGCGCTCACTGAAAAAAAAAAAATAAATAAATAAACGAGACAGAGTAGAGGCGGATGAGCCCGCGGGCTACGCAGTTTCTGGCTGCGCGGGCATTGCCCGGCATACCGATCCCGCGGCACTGTAATAACCGGCGGGCTCGTACTGGCCTCGCTTCCCATGCACACGACTCTTAGCGACTTTTACGTGCCCTGCTCCAATTTCGCGTGCATGGCCCTTCGACCGTGTCTTCTGCGCTGCCTCTTCGTGCAGCCTGCTACTCGTCGCGCACTCTGCATTCCTTCTGCGGGACAAAGGCCTATTTGTTCTCCGAAAAATTGTTTTGAAAAAGATTCCACGCTCGCCCATCCCCTTCACGGGCAAACTTCAGCGACCGCGTCTATCCGTCCGCGAGCCGACGTCTCGGACTCGCATGACGTGCCGCGGCTCCGTTCATTTTCCCGACGCGCGGTCACTGACGCTTGTGCGCCCACTGCTAATCCCGCGCGCTCTGACCATGGCTCTTATGATGCACGCCTTGAAATTTAGGGGCCCTTCGCCTTTCTCTCTCTCTCTCTCTCTTTCTCTCTACGCCGCGCCACTCCTTTCTGTACCGTGCATCGGCATTTAAAGTGGAACTTTAAACATCGCTCTGCGACTTCTCTCGCGAAATTTGAATGATCCCGGTGTATAGGTCGCCCAAGCGATGTTTATACTCTTCTTTAATTCTTTGCTACGCCCAACCGGATGCGCGCGTCTTCACGCTCTCGTGCTTCGTTGCATATTTCGCGCGCTGAATATTTTGCGCTGGATCGTCCAATAAATCTCAAGCTTATTCAGATACCACGCGTGTCTTCCATGTTACTTAAGCATCCAGCAATGAGAATCTTCACATTATCGTCAACGCAATGTTAATTTATAATTGAGCTAGTATTTGGAATGCAAACAAAGGAACGAATTATCTAAAGTAAATATTCGGTAAGAGAGTTGTGTTTATTTACGTAGGATCTGTATCCATTAAGCAGGTGTTTTTACTACGGTAGATTTTAGCCAGACGAAGTCAAATAGAACGAAGCTCAAATCCATACTTGCCTCGATCTACCTGCTCGTTTAGGCAGGTTTTTTTACCCACTTTTTCAGAATAATGCTTTACGTGCTTCAAGTGCATCACGACTCAATTGCTCATTGTTTTCTCTCTTGTTTCTTTTGGTATGGCGGAGTTTCGCCCGCATTCTACACGACGAAAGCTTGGAGCAAGTAGCGCGATGTAAAGTTGCAATTGACGAAAAAAGGCATTTCCTGAAAAAGGAAAAAAAAAAACGGTTCCGTTGGTTTCCGGCGCGGAGGCTGCAGTATATCCACTTGAAAAAAACCGAAGAAGGGTGGCACGGTAAGAGAGGAGGGGAGAGGAAAGGATGTGTGCGTAGTATAGAATGGATAGATTACCCTGAAAATAACAGCACTAGCCGACTGCCTGTGAGCGAACGAACGAAGAAAAGAAAGCGAGTAAAGTCGACAAAAACGTCTCTTCGCTCGCGCGAATGGGCTGCTGTGTGCGATACGTTCACACGCTCGCCGTTTTGTTCGTGGGCGAGTCCTAGTATTATCAGCGGGACTTTTCTCTCTCTCTCTCTCTCTCTCTCTCTCTGTCGTCGCTCGTTTGCCTGCTACTCAAGTACAGTTCTTTTTTTCCTGGAAGCAGCCAACCTTTCCAAGTTTGCAATTATCCTCGGTAAATGATCATACTCGACAAATGATACTCATTGCATGTTTCGATTAATAGAGTCGTTCGACGATTTTGCAGTAATTAGCGAGTACAACACGACCCTGGTATTTCGCGACAGGTGTCGCAACGCGAGTTTTCTCTCGTCCTTGCGCGCGCGCGCGGAGAGCCGCCTATGTGTTTAGCTGGCAGCAAGAGCGCGACACGCCTGAACGTGTGAATCCCGGACTAGTAACTCGCGTCCACGTAATGCGAGTACGTATGTATTTCACATGCGCGCGTAAACAGACTCGCTTGCTGATTGCCGTGGCGCGCTGAGTCGGCGTGGGAAACGGCCTGTCGCGCTCGGCGGGAATCGCCGAGACACATTGACGAGCCGTAGTTGGAGCCACTCGGATAAATGTGCGCAGTGCCAACGTACATATATGTTGCTATATAGGTCGAGCCCGATGGACTCGCGCGTGCGAGCACAGCGCATTCGACATTTCGCACCCGAGCGAGCATCAAATGCAGCAGCTGGAGTCTGCACTTCTCTCTTAACTATCTCTCACGGGCCTTTTGTATGCGTCTCTCGTCTGAGCTACGCCAGCTATAATGTACGTTTCACCCTTTGCCACCTGTCAAAGCATATCGCGCAGGCAGAAACTACAGTCGCCCTCGTCGACGACGAGAGCTTGCCGTTCTGCATACTTTGTCGAATGGCCCTATACCGGGATGCGCATGATGCCACGCGAAACTCATGCGTCTTTGCGTATGCAACGAGCGTACGTCAAACATGTGACAGAAGACAGATGAGAATATAGGCAGATCTGCTGATCACGCAGATTCGGCTCTGGCCTTTTTTTCTTATTTCGACATATCCTTTCTCAGCGGATTTTTACATTCCTCTCAGTTATTCTGCATTAACTTCTTTCCAAATCGACGTTGAAAATTGTTATCTCTTTGCACGATAACAAAAAATCATATCGATGCAGTAGTCTCGACATTGTTTTACTATCAGTGATCTCTTTGTAAAGTAAAAATTGCAATCTTCAATTCGAAAGTATAACGATTTATTAAGGCTGCGGCGCATTGATTAGATTCTATATATTTGCGATATTTGACATAAAAGACAATTAGCAATAAAGTTCTTACTCGGCAATTTTTTGTCTCCGTGTTTGATAAATAGGTGAGGTTTTCTTGCGCGCATTTCACACTTGATTTGTAATAGTCGTACTTATAGCGAACACTTTTTGTCGGAAGACACTTGCACTTGTGAGAATTGTTAAATTGAAAGGCGGTCAGTAGGGATAAAAAGCGAAGAATAAGAAACGAGAAAAACTATCGGATTGGCGAGAAGAAAGAATGAATGATTATGCGTGTACTGTGTCAGAGGTTGGAGTCTAATCCGGTCTTTTCAAGGATATAAGTCGCGCGATATTATCAGCGCGCAAAATGCGGCATAGCTAGCCACTTGATTCGCGCAGCCGCTTGGACGGAGTGAATGGATTTTGTTTTATCGCCAGGATTATACAAATAAGGGCAAAGCCAGAAATGTCATTGCTCCCGCACCTACAGCTACCGCTCGCATGACTATGCACGCCAACAGTTGACATTCCGTTGTTCGCACCCTTAATTGCTACGCTTGTTCGTTCTTTATTAATTAATGATCTTATTGTCCGTTGGCTCGTGTATGTTCCTTGTGCGAAAGAATACATAGATTCTTATACGGTGAGAGCTTTACATAAGCTTGAACTCATTTGCCATCTGAATTATTATATCGGATAAAATTATTCTTCCGAAGTATTCTATATAATGGAAAGCTTTCAAATCTCTAAGATTGAAGTTCGCTCAAGTTTGGTAAATATTTTATGTAGATCCTTTTCCATCTTAAATGTTACTCAAATCATTTTTTAATGTTGCAATCGCTTATTCCAAAGTATTCAATGTATAATGAGACTTGGAGATAATGTTTGATCTTCGAAACGTACGACTTTCTCGTGAATTATCTTGTATTTATTTTAGACGTTCAATATCGATCGATCTTATCTACGAATCTACCTAATTCGCGACGGAATTGATTTGACAGATTTTGAAAACTCCTTTTTGATTTCTACAAGAAAGCCAGCATTGAAAATAATACGCTACAAAAAACAGCCAACAAAAATGAAATAGCCGAACAACTTTTGTTTGTAAATTGTCGCGTGGTATTTGTGTCATCGTAGTTATCACGCATTGGTTGTAACTGTAATGTAAGCCTGTTTTCGTATTTCGCGTGTGATTTGTGTGACTTGATATGTATCCGTATATATGTGCGACGAGCAAGGTAGACCAAAAAAAAACTAAAATGGAAGATAAAAGAAGAGAAGGCTGAGTGGAGTGATCTCGCGCTTTAGCGAACGCACGTATTGCAAACGTCTCACTCACCTGTACGTTGCGAAGAGGAGGTGCAGGAGCCCCAAGTTTAGTCCCGTTGCCCTTAAAAAAATTAAAATTGTGAATGACATGAACGCTACGTATAATAGCCGCGTATAAGCTGCTTAATTACTATGCTTTTCCAAGAATTCCTTCTTATCTCGCTCGTTTCAGGATTTCTTTTACCTCTCGTCTCCAGATACTTCTTTCATTTACCTTACGTTTGCGGGATCATTGACTTTTATAATATTCTCGACCTCGTTTATATAATAAAGGAACAGGGAATTAATGTAAACTAAATTATTTTTGCTAAAGCCCTATCAGGCCGTATGTCGCTAAAGTTATAAGTCATAACATATTATTGAAATAAAAGTATAATAAAATAATTGCAAACGTGACAATGTAGCACTTAATAGTGATGCAATACGCATTATTATATAATAAAGAGCGCGAACTAATTGAACATAAACTATCAAAATTGAAATGACTGAACCTATGCGTATACTAAATAATATTCATAATAAAGTTTTTATAACTTGAAAAATATTCAAGCAAAATTGGAATTTTTTCATTAAAAGAAAATCTAATGTTGTAATTCTCATTAGGTAAAGTAATGATCATATAAGAATGTTATAAATAGAAATTTGTATTGACTTTGCAAATAAATTCTATGATAAAGTATATGAAATAATGAAATCTCATGCAAGTTTATAACAATGAAGAGAGTGAGAAAGAGGTTTTTATTTTATTTGAAACCATGGGATTTAATGAACCCGAAAATTTTTATTCCAATCACAAAATAGCAACTAAAAATCAAAACTAATTCAATAGAAATAAGACTAGGGCTATTAAATTTAGCTAAAACTACACGCTTCTCGAAAAGTGGACGAGGTTGAGACAAAATCGAACTCAGTAGGAACAAAAACGCAGACAGCAAGACAGATAAGCGCAAAGTACCTTGCTAGTGATGCCCGGCACAGAGCTTGCAAGCATAAAAGTAACACGGCAGAATAGATCTGCTGAAATAAGCATTTGGCTAAATTTTGATACAAATATAAATATGAGCAAGAAGACTAAGTACTATGAAAAATTAAAGCTTCGCTCTACGTGCATATTCTGAACCAAATCGTTATTATCTAGAGAGAGAAAAAGAGAGGGAGAGAGAGAGAGAGAAACTCCGAGAAAGGAGAATTAGTCTGGAATGTAATTCTTTCTCTCTGTCCCTTACTTTTTTTTCTCTTGCTCGGGTGACCGTAGCACGTGCGTGGGCGGTCCATAAAGCCTTGTAACTCAGAGTTCAAGAATGCCGCTGGACTCGACAGCGTATAATAGTTTTATACCATGACAAGTAGGATTTTTTATTTGAAAAATCTCATACTCATATCTCTCGGCATGCCTGAATGTTCGTCAATTTTACAGCATTACAATTTGGATTTTTTAATACTCCGATACTCATTTCTTACATCTACACTTCTTGAGTATTCAGTTTAGAATTAAATTGTATTCTTTACATTTAAAATACCGAAACATGAAAAAAATAATGTCACAAAGACAGCTCTACAAACGGAAAGTTTAACAATCTGATTTCAAAACAAACTCGTATTATTTGAGTTGAAAAAAGGTCACCTCGATCTAGATGAACTATGTAAATGTCATTGCGAGCATTTATACGGAATGTAGAAATATTGTTACAAACTGTTAATCCAGTTACATCTGTGTAACTATAACTTTCTGAGAAACCACCAAAAATACGTTGAGATCTACGTAGACTTTTACTTACAATATCCTTTTAAAACTGCTTTTCTCTGCGTCGTAATGCATTTACATAGTTTACTCATTTCAAATACGTGCACATTGCGCTCAAAAATCGTGAAGCAACACATGTATCTCGCTGATGGCTTTTCAAATATATATATTCTGCAGAAATTCTTTCCTTTCTGCAATAATAAACTATAAATAAAAAATATTTCTATAATAATAAACTATAAATAAAAAATAATAAGATTTTAAATTTGTAATACAAGTCATACAAGATTAATTTCCAGCTAAATCAGTAATTGTAGGGCGAAAGTTGATTGCCATTATTTTTTGTTCTTCTGGTCATTTAGAGATCTGTGCTAATAGCTCATCTACACGCAAACATTTTCTCTGCGATCTTCACTTGAAGATTAATGTACTTTCCCTGCCCCGCGTTTATACATACTTCTTATACCTTTTACGATGTTTTTTATATAAATTAATATTCACTACTTCCATGTATATTCCTTGCGCAAACTAATGGAGTGCAGAAATGAAAATGGAATATAGGTTCAAGATATATTCCATGGCCCACTCTAACATACGGTTAAATATGAAAATGAAATATTAATGATATTAAAATAATAATGAAACGAAGAATCTTTAACAACTAGTCCTAAACTATATATAGAAATAATGGAAAAGTGAGACGACTTCGGATGTAAAATGGTTTTACGAATATTTCTTTGAATTTGGCAACACTCCCAAAATAAAAATGATAAATTAATTAGCCCAAAGAAAAAAGATGTTTAGCTATTTTGCGCTTGACCAGATTCAAGTGTATGCAATTTTACAATAATTACACAGTTAGCTGCGGCATACTTAATGTTGGCTCGGTAAGCTTAACCGAGCGGATAAATATCATCCGGTAATTGCGGTATTCGCGCCGTCCGCGAGCACGCGTGAATGGGAGTATGCTGGCTTCTTTTCTCTTTCAATATCAATGGCATGGATAGCGAGCGAGCGCCTTTCCATATATAAATTCGATGCAAGCCAGTGAAAGTAGCCCTGAAGAGCCCGCCAGACAGACTCTCACGTGCAATTTCCAATGCCAAAATACCGACAGAGCACCGAGGCCTTTCACCTTTAACTTTTTCGAATGACATAAGCACAATTTCAATTTCACATAATTCCAGTCGGCGCACAATGCATTTCATTCTATCTATTTGCTATATAAAAGTAGTTTGAGGAACGCGCAGCTTTCTTTTGTATTGCCGATAATATGGAGCCTGTCGATTGCCGATTTATCGCCACAACGATTTGACTACATTCGCAAATAATTCTCACTGGAAAGTATTATAGCTTTGAGCCGCGTATTAACATATCAAATCAAGATCCGTTCCAATAACAATGCAGCCGTGGCATTATTACGCCGACCTATATCGAATGTTTTGGAAATGCAGCACTGTGCTCGCAGCTCGCGGAGTATTATTACGGTCAATGATGATAATGCGAAAATCAACAAGAAAGCGCGGTGTGCAGCCCGAGGGCAGTCGACACGAGGTCGACGTCTGGGCGAGCGAGCGCTGCGTCCCGCAACGTTTGTCTGCCAAGTGCACGCCACCTGTAGATTTTTCGGGAAGCGCGGCGTAGGAGCCGGGGCGAAAACAGACTTTCGCCCGATAATATACGTGCGCGGTGTCCGGTGCGCGACGCCATGCCGGCGCGGGCCTAGAAAGACAAGGTGAAGGTGAGGGCCCCTCCGGCCGCTCGTCCGCTCGTCCGCTCGCCGATTGCGCTTCTATACCTTTGTCCGAATTTCGCTGGACAACGCCATAGTTATTGCGATCCACGTCGTGTAGCTGTCGCTTATTGGCCAAGTTGCGCCGCTTTTTTTCCGCTTTTGGGCTTTTCATTTTGACACTTCGGAGAACAAAGTGCAAGAAAACGCGCGAAAGTCAAGAGAGCGAAAATAAATATACCGAGAGTGTGCTCTCCGCCGCGCACAGTCGAGTGAAAAGAGAAAAAGAGAGCGGATCTTGAGGTCCACGAGGAGCGCATGGGACAAAAGTAGAACGTACAATATTGCTCGGATGCTCGCTGTCTTACGATGCTCTACGTGCGACAACTATGCACATGTCTCGGTCGACCGTTTCAAACTATGCGTTCTTCGTTCTTCGCATGAATTTCCATCGAGATGCACTTGCAGTCGTTCGATCGTACGAGATTCCTCAAGGGTGTCGGTTAATAAACTTTAGAGCGAGAGTTCATTTACGATCATTTTCATGATTGCATTCGAAGACGACGTCAAGTTTCCGTTCTTGTTTCCTTAAATTAAAAAAATAGTTTGTAGAAAATCTTATCCATAAAGACAACATTTAGAAATGTCATTGAATGACGCTGTTTTTGCTTCGTTTGCAGATCGACGAAATACAGAGTAAGAATCGGGAAATTGAGAAATTGGAAAGGCTGCTGAGCGAGCACACTCAAATTAATGAAAAGCTACGCGCCAAGGAAGACGAAACGGTAAGTTAAAACGTAAAACAAAAAAATAACATCTAGCAAGTGTACAACTTTTTTCGATTGCAGTCTACATCAAAACTAGTTTAACCGAAAAAAAATTGTAAATTCTTATCAGATGTACGTTATTTTTATAATTACGCGACACCTATCAAATTCTCTTTCGAGAGCTTCAACTGGATCATTAAATACTCGATAATAATTTTTTCATTATGGTTAGCGATATCGGACGAATATCAGATTTCAACATTTGTTCCATGCCATTGCAATAAAATCTTCCGAGCGTGCCTGTTAAAACTGTATGCGGTAAAGGCACTGCACTGTAATAAAAGGAAAAATAGAGCGATCGATTTGATAGCGATAGGGAAAAGCTATAAAGGCACCTGAGTCACATGCACACAAGCAAGCGTTGACGCGATCAAGCCATAACTTGGCCGTACCGTTATGTTTACCTTGTGCGAGAGTGAGCCGCGTGCAATGAATGACATAGCCGTGTGCGCATACAACAATCGCCAAGAATTTCGGTATTACCTCAATAAGCCAGCACTTATCTCTGGAACAGGAGGTGTTGTGCAATCTCGAAATGCCTCCACGTCTCTCGGGCGCGCTAAAAACCAAGTACAGAAATATCTGGTCGCAAAGCGAACCATAAAAACGAAACGGGCCGGGCAAGAGCCGATGGGCTGGGCTGCGACAACAATCGGTGCATCCGGCTCCGATCCTCCTCTTTTTTTTTTATTCAAAGTCACGCACGGCACGTAATTCATCCGCACCAAACTACACGCAACAGCTAGCTCAACTTTTGGCATGTCACGACTGACAGATCTGCTATAGACTTGGCTGGATTTTAAGCTTACGGTATGAAATATGATTTTTCAAATGAAGCAACTTTGTTCGTTGAACTTGTACTGCTCTTAGCGAACTTGGAAGAAGCATCGCTGTCTGCATCAACGGAAAGTATTTGCTTGCTATTGCAGTGCCGGTTTGGAACGTTTCATTGTGTGAAGCTAAAGAATTTTGAAGTGCAAGTACTTTTGTACGGAGTGGTTTACTCGTAAAGACAGTCAGCGCTGTCGCGCGCGCGGCCACATTAGCCGGCATTGAGAGTTTTTTCCGAACAATGCACCGGACTGAAGAGTTGCGGGTTAGTTGTGCACGTAGCGAGCCTGGATAAGAGAGACTCTCATGCTGTCGACGCATCATCTTGTTTTTAATCGTGCACGGACAAAAGGCAAGCTCGATAGTGATGCTAATGACCGAGGGCATTCTTTTCAGGCTTTACTGAGGTTACGGAACCTCTCGGCAAAGCGTTTCTTTTGAAGACGCCGCAATTGTTCGTGATCGTAAATTGATTTGAAGCTTACGTATATTAAAAAAGATCAGTGGAAAATATGCCACGAGCAAATTGCAAATAGAAGAGCAGCTGGCTATATATTGGATGCGTACAAGGAAGCGCAGGAGAAATGTCGAATAGCTCGGCGTATTTAATAATGCACGCGTGCATTGTCGTAGGTACATTAGGCTCGCCAGAGTTCTCTCTCTCTCTCTCTCTTTCTCTCTTCGCGCTCTCGCGCGACCGTTAGAACAGTAATAACGCGGCTCGGGCAATTTGCTAGTTGGTTATTGTTGCACCTATAAATCCAATTGTTCCGCGGGGCTCTCCCTCTCTCTCTTGGCCTGACCCGCAGCAGCGCGTAACCGCAATTTAATAACTTGATTAAAATGCGATTAGGTCTTGCTTTTTCTCTCGCGACTTACACGTATCGCATTCACGCTTTATCTTCTGCAGTTATACATTGATTTTCTCCGATAAACGGCTTACTTACGGCCTACTTTCTTTTCAATATTACATTCACGTTTTTATATTGACCCGGGCAAGCTTCAAGCTCTCCAAATTCATTTGCGAAAATTATAATACGTGGCTGCCATTTCAAAAGTATGCACTACGGCGCGACTTTTCGATTGTTGCTCAAGTCTTCGCCGTCGAGTCTTTGTTTGAAATCTTGGCTTTACCGGAAATCACTGTTGAAGTAACTCATTTTAAGCTTTCATGCCAACTTTCATTTTTAATCTTGTGATCCGATCAAATTAGTTTGTTTCCGAGACGAAAAGCTAGTTTCGGCATCGGGTATAAGATGAGACCGTGACATTGACTCGACAGGTAGAAAAAGGGTATGCTGGATGGATGAATGAAAGTAGAAGCTGGGGAATTGATTGTGGTGAACTTTGAAGAAAGTCAGCATTTTGGCAATGAATGTAGAGCCGAAGAAAGCGAAGGAAGCTCTACAGCGTGGTAAGAAAATTAGAAAAAAAGCTCGGGAAACGGTGGTGGCATGCAGTGGGTGTATAGCAAGAAAAGGAAAAAACAGCACGGAGAGAAGGAGAGAGAGAGAGAGAGAGAGAGCAGGTAGGGAGCAAGGAACTGCGAGGGAGAGCGAAAAAAAAGAAAGAGACAAAGCGAGGAACGAAAGGAAGCCGGCCGCGGGCGGTGCAGGTATAGCCGGAGCAGAGCGCGTGTAGTAGTAGTAGTGGAAGAGTTGGGCGAGAGAGAGAGAGAGAGAGAGAGAGAAAGAGAAAGAGCGGGCCCCGCGATATCGCGTATTCCCGCGAGCACCTTTAGTCGTGGTCTAGACGGCGCGTCGAGCATGCGCCGCCGCCTTTCGCGAGCTCTCGCAGCTCCTTTCAAAGCGTTTCGGCCGAGTTCACCAGCCGCTAGCCGGCTCGCCTTAGCCCCTGTCCATTCTATTCTGTTTTCTTGTGCTAGTTATTGACAAGTGACTTTTGCTCGAAAGCAAGAACAGTGCAGTGGCTCGTCAACGAGTAACAAGCGGACTTGCTTGTAGAAACCCATCTTGCTGTTATATGAAGTCTTCAAGTCAAGGCGCGCCTGATGGGGTTCGCGTCAGACGAGGTAATAGTCTTTCTCTCTCGTCGTTCTATTATGCCTACTCACATTTCAGTAAAAGCGCAGGCTTTTCCAACCGATCCCGATATTTTTCACATTACAATTCGAGTTTTCACTTTGCCTAATCAGCTCAAACTTGATTAACGTCGTTGCGTAATTGCTTCGCGTTAACAAGTACGCAAAAGTGCAAGAAACGTCGTACAAACAATAAACGATCGACGTTGTCGTCGACTTTCGCGGGATATATTATCCAGATTAACACCGATGTATTGGCTTAAGGCTGTGTATTTACATTGAGACGAGTGAATCGTTGCAGAGAAATTGGCGAATGTTTTACACGTGACTATTAGCATATGAAATGAGACGCGATTGAATTAGATGTGTCGCGCCGATTGTGTACATACGTAGACCATCAACGGATGAACGAATTCAAACGTAACACCTACAGAGTGTTTTTGTAATCGATAACTACCTGTTGACATTGGAGGTCGAACTTGTTACTAAAGCGACGATTATTGAGCGCGGAATAACTCGCCGAACAGGTAATCGTGTTCCACAGCAGGTGAAATGTTTGTTGTTTTGTCAGCGAGACGCGTGTTGTTAATCATCTCCGGGTCTATTATTGCAGTGCTCATATCTGCGCAAGGGCCCATACGTGAGCGAGATTTGAATTTCGCGGTGTCCGCTAAGGTCAGGGGCAAGTGCCGAGTGCTGCGCGGCCTGAGAAAATGGCTCCTTTCAATTAGCCGACATAGATTGCCGTGGTCGTCGAGGCTTTAGCTTGTACGTATCTCGAGGCGAGAATCGTGTATTAAGATAGCTGCGGCCTGAATGGAAGGTGTGGCGCGGCGTAACGTTACGCACGATTCCGAATCGGCAGCAACGTGCAATCTGTCCGCTGGCGACTTGGCCGACAGCCATAACAACGAGTATAACGTTATTCCGACGAGAAGCGCGCCAACCCAATCCAACCCAACCCCTCGCGGTTCATTATTCGCTCGCCGTGGCTTCGGTGCTCTTGCGTAGCTGGGACTTGCCTGACAATTGTTGTCTGGGCGGATTGATCTGCGCCGCCTTTTTGGGTTTCGCCCACAGCCGACGCGTCTCCTTGCGACGACGGGCCCGCGAGTGCGCAACGCTGTAACGAGCGCGAGCGGAACAAGTGCGGCTTCCGTGATCGTGTGGTCGTCATCGTTGGGGCCTTTTCCGCTTTCACTGCGCGTATCGGCCGACTTGGTAGCCAGCTCTTTTGCGGCCCACTTCTACGTCCTTCTGCCTGACAGAGTGAAAAGCCGATGCCATGCCGTGACGATGCGGTGCGGAGGTTCAAGGTCGATTCTCAAGTTCGCTTCTCGAGTGGACCAAATTTTTGAGTCGATAAAAGTTGCACAAACAGATAAGCTATTCCTACGGCGATACTTTCATCTTTTCCGAGGTAGCTCTTGTCGGCGATTGTTATCACTATTATAACTTTGTCAAGGCGAACGTGGCTATAGACTGTTGATGGTCTATCATTGGGCAAAGCACCCGATCCGCGAGAAGCTTTAGCTTGAACTAGTGCTCGAACGTTATCTATAAATATACTTCGAAACAAGTTGCTATCTATGCTGACCTAACGTTGCGCGGTTCTTTCGCCAAAATCAGCCCTCGCGCAACGACCTACTTGATAAATATAATTAATTTTAATATTAGCTGAAACTCATTATGGAACAACTTACAAAAGGCTCATATGGATATTTTCGCATGCATGCATCGAGGCTTTTGCTGTAGTATTAGTCACGATAGAGTAAACTTGACTTTGGAAAAGCGTCGAAAAAATCTCTAATTAGATTTCCTTGTTTTGCTGGACTTTCTTCTCTCTTTCTCAAGGCGCTGTAGGCTCTACGCATGCAACAAGTATCGTTCATTTTATGCAACTTAAATCGAAACTGCATTAGTCACGGCTCACGTGATTATAGTATTCGGAGCAACACCTCATCGTACACACACTTTCAACTATAAACTGAATTTTAGCGCGATAATTGGATTTTGTGCTTCAAGGCGATAGCTTTCGCTCTGGAATGCGTGCGTCTGTTCGTTTTCCTAGAATACGAATTCGCTCCAACCGTAACAACGTATATTGTATTTTGAAAAGAGCGAAGAGGAAAAAAAAAGGGCGTAGTTTGCGGATTTCATGAAAATGAAAGCCTTTCAAGATAAAATGGAATTATAAAAAGTACAAAGTAATCTGGTCATTGGGAAAGAAATCTTAATCCCCGAGAAGAAGACGAGTGGCAAATATCGGCATAAAAAACCAGTGGCAAAGATACGTATAATTGCGCCAAGCGTATATCCCGTTAAAGTACATTACAAGCGAGTGCAAGCAGCTCGTGAATCGTGAAAAAAATCTGTGCCGACACACAGCGGTCCACACAGGAACAGAACTTGTCCGTCGAGCCAATGCCACCTTTAATCCTTGGTGCCGGAATAGCAGTGTATTTAGCTGGTTACCTAAGCCGCGCGCCAACGAGGGCTGCGCGTCTTTAGCTCAGATTCGTTAGCTCATCGCGATTGTTTTAGTAAGAGCGATTATATCAGAATGACAAGCCTCGGGCTCGATCGTCCTGTCGTCCTGACCAATCTGTGCGAACTCGTCGTTGCATAATAATGCCGTGTTTTGCAAGCCGCTGTCGAGTTGGATCGCGTAAATGATGTCATTGTAGGGTGGCCCGTCCAATTGTACCTTTCGACTCCTTCAGCCTCATTGACAGCCTCGTTAATGTGGATCTACGCTTATTGTAGCAGCGATCCTCCGGCACGGGTCTTTCACTGTAGCGCTAATCGACGTCAATTCATTTCGAACGCTCCAAATACACGCAGCTCTCGTCAAAGCAGAACGACAATAATTAACATAGGCGTGAAAGCTGCAGAAAGAATCGAAAGCGATACTAGGCTGTTGACGACCAGGTGTAACCACTTAATCCTCGGATGGAGCGGCGTGCAGCTATCAAGTCGAAGCTGATTTGATCGGCGTTTCCTCGCTCGCGGTCCAAGCGATATACACACAGAAATTCTCGCCGCGCGCGGAAGCTATAAAGCTTGAGTGTCTCGTGCATTCTTGAGAGGAAAAAAAAATAAAATTGTCACTGATTCCGACGCGCCGCTAAAGAAGATTTCCAAATAGCTCCGCGGCTATCGTCACAATTTATTGGCTGCGCTGTCGCGGCGAGCTTCGATCGGATCGGCCCGAGCGGCTTTACAAGAAAGCTGTCGAATGTCGCGGGATACCAAACTCAAGGAAAGATCTTCGTGTGCGCGGGTGCCGCCTGTTGTTTTCGCTTGCCGGGGGGTCATCCTGCCATTATAACGTCGTGTGAAGTCGTCGCCTGACTCATTCTTAGAACCAAATAATCGTCTTAGAGAGTAAGTCGTTGATGTTTTACCGCGCTTCGCATGCCGCACAGGGCACTCCACGCAAGCTGCACGATTAATGGCTTGCTGCTGCTGCTGCTGCTGCCGCTGCTGCTGCTGCCGCTGCTGCTGCCGCCGCCGAATATTCTCTCCGTAAGTGCATTTTATCTTCGTCGTGTTTTTCGCTCGTTTGCTTTTTACCTCTCTGCACCGTAGCGGCCAATATACATGTGAAAGTCCTGTTAAAACAGCAGCAACGACAACGACGACGCTGCGCGAGGCAAAATTAAATGTTAAAATATTCATAGCTTTACGGGATAGGTTGCTTGAAAAACATTCGCACGTAGCCAAGCGCAATATCTGTACAGACGCAGAGAAAAAGAGGGAGAGAGAGCAGACCACCCGACGGAACGCGCGAACGGCGACCTGCACTGTCCGGACACGCGCGACTCTCTCTCTCTCTCTCTCTGTTTGCCCATCAAATTAAAGAGCATACAGACATCATACTGCGAGACATAAGTAGCCCGGAGCTGCTGCTGACCAGCTTCTCGCGTGTCTTCCGATGCCCATTGTCCTCGTTCGAGCACTTGGCGAATCTCAATGAGGCACTGCTAAGCCGCTTCGCCAGTCACGAGCGAGATGAAGCGCTTGCTCGTCGTGGCCGAGAGACCAAAATGCAAATTGAACCGCTTAGAGATAGCATGAATCACTGCTGCTGGCTCCTAGATCTCGCTTAGACTTGCTTCCCTTTCTCGTCTTTCGATTTTTTCTTCTACCGCAATCGTTTAGATGTTCTTGCATTTTTCAGTGGCTGACTCACCGTCCCAAACCACAATGGACTATCTTAATCTGTCATTTTTCACCAGCTCATTTACATCAGCGCATCTATTCGCTCGCGTTGCTCTTGCTTGGGCCCTACACCGATGCCTATTATGCCTTTATTAGCATTCTTTGTGTAAGCAGTTCCAACCATTCGATCGACACTGTCGAAAGTATAATTATAATAAAACAACGCTGTAGAACTTTTCAATTTTCACTGCCTGTAAAACACTATACGGCTATCACTTACGCTGGAAACCCTTGCAGGTGAAATTGCTTCACTTCCAACTTTCTAAAGTGCATTTACTCGTTGAGATTTTAAATAAGTAAGATTGTATACACAGTTTCCAGTCAGCGAGTAAATACATATGTCAACTAATGCGGTGACTGAGTGTAATGATGGAAAGCTCGTATCACAACAAATAATTGTTGCTTTCATTGTTTTGAGGACCGACTATAAATAAGTTATTAGGGACTACGTAAATAATTTTTTCTTTAGAGATACACCTTCTCAATGTATAGCGACACAGTAAAAAATTATCTAAAGTTGACATTTAAAATCGTTGACGCAGAGTGGTAGTAACTTAAAAGCGCGAAGGCAAGTCTTGTGGTATTTGCGCATAGGTGGAGGCTGGATAAAGGAATATTTGTGTGTGTGTGCGCGCGCGCGCGCGTGTGTGTCAAGTAGATCGGAGTGGATCCTTGTGTGGCTGCTTGTTTATGGCGGTGCTACTGCTATCACACGTGCGCGCATGCAACTTGAACGAAGGAGAAAATAGCGGGCCAAGAGGAGGGGGGGCACAAAATGCAAATTCAATACCTGGGCATTTCTTGGCTAAAGTATATTGGCATGATTTGAAATTTGAGGTGAGCTCGTGGACATATAAAGGAGAAAATTATCGCAAGAGCGCACCCTATAACTTGCTGATCAGATGATATCTTCAATAATCGCTTCCAGTTTCGAGATACGGAAACTCGACGCTCGAGGATGGACATAATTAACGAGGATGTGATGCCATTATAAGCCGGATATAAGATCCAATTTTATCATTGAACATTCAGTTCTCTCCACACTTTGATTTGCTGAATATGTAACTCGGTCAAGTGTGCGTGAGAATCTTGTAGGCATCGAAAGGTACAAAAAATAAATCAATTGAGAGGTCATTGGTGGCAGAATTTTCACCTTTTTAAGCAAACGTCTGCAAACGCATATGCACACTATAGGCAGCAGACGTGAGCTTTCTCGCGGAAAAAAAACATTACTGTAGCGATGAAGTAATCACGCAGAAGAGGTCGAGCGAGAGACAATTAATGATCTGCCCTAACCTCTCCATTGGCATTCGTCACGGATGCACTTAACAAGGCTCGCTCGCTCGCTCGCTCGTGCCACTTTTCAACTGTACGCGCGACTTTCCCGCGCCCATGGTGCGAAGCAAGCTTGTACTATTAGCCGTTCCCTTCTGTCCTGCGATGCAGCCACTCCGCAAACAGACCAATAGCTTACGACTCTCGTTGGTCGATCGCGCATAACGTCTGTTCAGCGTTGTGAGACAAGCAGCTTTTCTTTCCTTTCTTTTCAACTTGAACTTGTCCACTTTTAGATGGAATTATTAGGAAAATCAGTCTCGAATATTCGGTTCATAAGTATATACCTAAACGCGAGTTTCTTCACAGCCTAACGGTTCAAGGCGCAGCTGATGCACTGTCGGCGCGGGGAGAAAGAGAGAGAGAGAGAGAGAAAGAGAAAACTGATGTTTAGCAGGCGCGAATCCCGCTGGCGGCTGTTTGACACCAATCTGACGGTTTGCACCGCCAACTAGCGCAAGAAACAGCGAGGGTCCGTCGCGCCGAGAAGCGTCGAAAGGTGGGAATCATTACGCAACTACAACTCAAGTGAAAGAATGTGATGAGTATGTTGCTCGCGCGAATTCAATCTCCGTATTACGTATGCACCGTCTATACAGCAGATTGTTTTTCTGCTGCCGCCGCGCGATTCTGCGCTTTTCATACTCTCCGTGGAATTTCGAAGCTCAAGAGGATATACATGACAAATTGCATTTTCGAACAACATCCTCAAAGCTCGGCTGTGTAAATGAGGATTGATTTTTTAGACCTCCGATTGAGACTATTCTGTAAATCAACATTGGCATTTACAAATAATCTGCGCAGCTCTTAAAAATTATCCGTTAGAAGAATGGAAAACAGTTATCGGTATGTAAGGAGCTCGAAGTGGGATATATAAAATGTGCTAATCGACCCTCATTAACATTTGAATGCGTCGTAAAAGCTGGTTTTATCGTGGACAAGATTACTTAAAAAAAGTGCTATTTTTTCATGCAGTGGATAAACCTCACGCGCGGCACTGACCGACTGATTGCGCATGTGGTGTTCGGTTTGAAACGCTTGACAGCCGACAACCTGTAACATGTAACGTACAAGCAGCAAAACATTGTTCTCGGGCTCGGGTTAGGAAAGATAAAAATTAATCCAAGTATTTGGAATGCAACTCATTCTTTATTTTTCCTACTTGAATGGCTCATCAAATGCAAAGGTAAGTGACACGACCGTTGCAAAGTATAGGAAGCGTCTCTTGCTTAATATACGTACTTTCGCTAATACCGTGCTTCCTGTTGTACTGCCAGAGACGCCAACATATGCACAATGACCCTGTGGGTGTTTCCTTCTTTCGGAACATTATTCGCCTTCGCCCGCCTACGTACGCGAAAGTGTTGACGGCTTTTGTACTTTGGCTTTTTTATTGGGAGGCCGTAAAGACGTGAACTTGAGAACGTTTCGTCTCGCTTTCAAAACTCGAATCGGTCGTTTTTCTTTGAATATAGCTATCAAAAAACACCTGCTATCGCGATAATTCACACGGGATAATTTTCGCTTGACTTCGGTAGTAAATAAGATTGAAGTGCAGCGAGCGAGCAGGCTAGGGCCCAAGTAAAAACGTCAAACCCGTAACACGGATCGCGTGCAGCGCGCAGAAACTCCACTCTAAATGAAGCGTGAGAAAGCGGCTGCAATTTTTCATATACGCATGCGCTGCATCGCTGCATCGCTAATGCGGTTTGCGATGTCGAGTCAAACTCAGATTTTAATGGGCCGCACGCGTCCCTGCTAATTATATTCGTTTATTGTTAGTCGAACCAATTGCTGGTGATGCACGTCGTTCGGCCTCTTCGGCCTGCCGCAGACTTCTCTGGAAAACCATTTGATTACTCGTTGAAAACTTTCTTAAGGTCGCGTTACTCTTCATATTTTAGCTGGGTTTCGACATCAAAAATCGACGTGAGTAAGCCGACATAGACGAGCGTAGACGCGAGTTATAGTTTGTCCAAGAGTAAACAATAGGAGAAAGAGGAAAATCGTGTAAAGGAGCTGCGAGGCACGAGTAGCGGCAGCAGTCGGCTATTGCCGCCAAAGAATATATAATGACTTAATCGAACGATAAACAAAGAGAAAAGTGGTACGACTAAAAACACTCGAAATCCGGAAGTCGTTGCTGCGCCATTACAGCCGCTCGGCTCCGGCTTATCTAAGTTAAGTATACAGCTATCGGTCTCGCCGCTGCTCTTTGCAGCAGAGTAGCCGCTGCCCATAAAACGCCCGGCAACAGCATCTCTGTGTATATCCATTATTAAGCTGCAGCCCTATACTCCTTTCTCTCTCTCTCTCTCTCTCTCTCTCTCTCTCTCTCTCTCTCTCTCTCTCTCTCTCTCTCTCTCTCTCTCTCTCTCTCTCTTAGCTTCTCTCTGCGGTCATCTCTTCCGCACCCAGAGCCAAGAGCCGCTGCCTCTGTGAGAAAGGATGCGTCAAACCATCGAGGCGTGAAGAATGCGTGAGAGAAGTCCACTTTGCTCTGCCTCACGCGTATAACTTGCGCGCGTTACATACGTACATAGGCCAGGCACTATGCGAGGCTGCTGCATGTGCATCTCGCAATCACATCCACCTTCGGCTAATTAGTATTTTACAAGTTTTAATTGATCTCGGCAGGCAACTAGTACATTTTTATGGGCAATTCATTACGTATACATCTCGAGTATTGCTCCTTTTTTCCTAGCCACAATAAACGATTGACAAGCATGACTTGGCCATTCTCCTGTTTACAAAGCAGTCAAAAGTATTTTTTAGTACAAGCCGGATGTACTTAGATTTTGGTAAGAATCGGTCGGAGCAACCATTGCTCATTTATAACGCGTTAGTTTGAAATCTATCACAAAAAATTATTGTTATTTTAATGGCCGCGAAGATTGATTGCAATCGTTACACATTTCGCGTACGATGTCATAAGTGAAAGTTTCGTTGATTAGCTCGAGCCGAGACGCGCGATTGGCAGCCAAACTGCCGAAACGTGCTTTCCGAGTTAGTCAATCTTGCGCATACGCTCGTTATGTCGGTCGCTCTCAAATAGTAATCAAGTTTTTGTAAACATTTCTTTTGTAGTAGGCATAAATAAATAATAAATTGAAATCAATTAAACTAAACGGAACTTGACTGTGTGCATGACTCGGACGCAGACAAGAAATTTATCGCTAGATAGATCACGTATACGCTATGTATAGCATTAGAATTACACAAAACAGGATAGACTGATTAAAACTGACGATTAATTGTTGCGTTCGGAAACTTTCTCTCTCGGTATTGAACAAAAGGGCAAAAAGCCAAGTGCTCATTGACCCTTGGCAAATATACTTCAATCGAAAATGGTAACTCTCGACGTTGACTCTATGTAGCCGCCAGGATAATTGTCGTAGATAATTGGCGAGATGCGTGAGAACAGATCGAAGAAAGTTAGGGGATTTTTTTGCCGAAACGGAAAATCATAGATACGTATCCGCCCTCTTTTCGCTCATTACAATCAATGGGAATCGTTGGAGCGCAACAACCATGTCGCTATCCGTCCGCGCGCGCTCACGAAGAAGTTAACCCACTTGGGCGAGAAAAGAAAATGCGCGGCTCTCGCTATACACACGAGCGCGCGTGTGTGCCTTTTGCTTGCAGCTATCTATATAGGAAGCTCACGGATCTATGAATGCGGCAATTCGCGCTGAGTTACTTAATTGTATCGAGCTTCATCGCCGATTTCCTTCGCGACGTCGTGCTTTCGTGTGCCATTTCTACGTTGCTTCACCGTCGTGCCGCAGCTGCAATCACTTACTCGTACATCCTGTTATATGATTTTTTTCTCGGACAATGCCTTTTCCTCCTTAATCTTTTATTGCATTTTAATCAACTGTAGAATGATTTTCATTGGTCAAGATCAATAATACGAGGAAATTATCCGGCCGCAGTAACAATGTTAGCCAGTCAATGAAGCGATTACAAACTATCGACATACATGTTACGAACGGTGCGGTGATATCGGAATGCCAATAATCCAATAGCGAAGTTGAGAAACGGAAAAATCTGCTGAATTGTCCATTGATTCGATCCTCGTGCTCCGTGGACCATAATGAATGTGGATAATTCTCTTTGTTCGATCAACAGTCCTTCAAAGGGTACGGGTGTACCGTAGACAAACGAGCGTAAACGATGGATAGGCAGTCTAAACAATGAATTACTTTAGCGCATTCAAACTGCTACTCGAATCCATTTGTGCAGATCTGGCCTAAGTCTTCATGTTTTTATGTTATTCCAGCTCCCTCGTAACACTTTTATTATTTGCAGTGTGCTGGTTCTGCTTTGGATAGTGAACCTGCTTTACGAGCCGTCTACACCTATGTAGGCTAGTAGCTCGTCTTATTATAAACAAAGATTGATTTTTTTAAAATTTTTTTTTCCATAGGCTCTCCTTGTTTACTTACGCATACATTTTCAAACCTATTATACATTGTTAAATGATGTTCTTGTCTGGAAGATTCGGCGATAAGGCGAGGATTCAACGGCTGTTAGGTATATAGCTATCTCGCTAACATTTGTCACGCAATGCCGTGTTGTTCTCCATCACATTACTTAGCGAGCGCCTGTATATGCACTGTATATGCACTGCACTACCACTACCTGAATCTTAAACAGAGAAATCGTCGGCGCCTTCGCCAATTTCCTCTCTCTCTCTCTCTCTCTCTCTCTCTCTCTCTCCCCTCTCTCTTACTCGCTCTCTAGCCAATTAGAAAAAAATATAACACAATCGGTTGCTACTTCGTGCCTATTGTTCAATTACATCTCACTTCCTAATTTCTCTATTTACCTTAGTTACGGTGTGTTTACTTGAATTTTTCACGCGAGACCGACACTTTTTGTTCAAGTCAACCTTTTCGAGTGTAATGTCAACGTCATAATTAGAGCATGAGAACAAACATATGTGTCTCCACGCAATTCAATACAAAGTCATGATTTTCGTCGGTATGTCTGCTGAAATTGCCCAGTTAAAATTGATTACCCATACGGTACCCATAATTTTTTCTTTCAGTCGTAATTGATATTGTAGCTGATGACTACCGCATTGTACTCGATTGAAATAGTGGGATAGAAAAGAAATCTAATTTCCCATTCGCCAAAGACTACTCGTGTCTCTGGAAAAGAAATGAATTTTTTCCGACACTCCCAGCGTGGGGACTAGACTTTACGCGCGCTCAATAAATCGAGCATGCTTAAGATCTCGTCCCACACACGCCGTATCGAAATATAAAGTTAGACGCACGTGCGAGAAAGTGATTTCACCCTGGTTTCGCTCAGGCGCAAAAGTCCACACGAGGCTAAAATTACTTTCTCGCGCTAGTATCGAAATGTACTATTCTCACACGCGATTCGAACTAACAATGCAGGTAAACAAACTCACACCGATATATAATTCGACGCGGAGTTGTTATCGTTGCACTGAAATCGCGCCGTACGCAACATCAGCATTTCCGTTAACGAATCTAAAAGAAAAAAACTGCAATATCGGCTGACGCGCGCTGTTAATACGACACTAGTGCTACGATGCATTGTTCGTGTTTATTGCATGTAGGGGGTCGTGGCCTATTTAGCATCGAATGTACGTCATTCGACACTGACAGCAGCTAATTATCGCATTAGTTAATCATTCTGCTGTCTATCTATGAATCGCTTTATGACCAATGTTATCGTAGTGAGTTCATCGGTATCGTGTGACAATAATATTTTGCGCTAAGATGTATCGGGTGATATTTTTAAACCAATGGACCGATTGCAAGCTTTCAATATTGTATTCGAAGGTGAAGTCAGCTAAAGATAGGCGGTAGTCGGGGATGGAGTGAGAAAGAAAGCTCGAGAACTGCTGCATCGCAAAGCACGGCGCGGTACACGTCAAATAAAAACGAATGGGCGCCACATCGCGCAGTAGTACTGCCGAGGCGAGCTGGTGAAGCAGCGGCGATAGCATTCGCTATAGCAGAACAAGCGGAGTACATCATACAGGAGCTGCTGCGCGTGCTGAAGACGAAGGAGAAAAGGACGGCAGGTGCGTACGAAGACACGTTAAGAGGAGAAGAGGAGACGGTGAGAGGGTGCAGTAAGATTTTATCGATTTTCCGGGGATGCAGCGGATAAACTATCGCTGCACAGCTGGCGAGCGCAACTTTCCCGCGAGTCTGAATTGCCTGCCCCGCGCATGCTAGACGGCTAATTAACGCGCGCGACCTTTCGGTATATCGCGTGTGCGTGCTGCGGAGCACGCGCTCTCGCAGTCCTGTACTCCAATCCGCTGTACTATAGTACCAGCTGTCGAACTTCGGCCAGCCTGCTCAATATTCCTTTACCTTTATAGACTAATGAATCCTCCAATTTGTAAACAAGGCTACATCGATGTTTACTTACTTTGTCTAAGACCACAACCTCTTACCTCCATTGCCAGTGCAATCAGTTCCATACCCAGGCACCTGTGATTCTGCGCTTGTATGTCGACATTTCCGGACTATCCATTCGTGAAAGTTCTGTAATCGTACTGCAACTATACTAAAATTGCTTTGCCTCCCACATTGCTGCATTCATTTGCATCTCGCGTAACCAATATCAATCAGCGAAAGGTCGATCAGAACTTCATTGGAAATGGCAGGCACATGGCGCAATCTATTTACAATGAACAACGAGAAAGAAAAAACAACGGAACGACGCTATACCCAGAACGCGCTTCTCCGCCATATGCTTGGTTAACATGTTAACGTCATTTCTTCGGCATGACTCTTCATCGCGGATACCGGGAGTTACGACGCGCCTGTACTTTCTCTCCTAGATTACCATTTTTCTCGCTTCGCTTGGATTCAATCATTCGACAACAATTTCTCGGAAAGTTTACACCTTTCAAGCTGCCGTCATTATTCATTGAAATTTAATAGCAAATGGGATTAATTTAGTGTCTGTGATGACAGTGAAAAACGTAGAAAGTGTTGTGTACGTTTGTGTGTATAGCAGCATTGAAAATTAGAGTCTCATAAGCACTTGATACTTCTTTTGGACAGTGAAAAATTAGATGGCGAAAGTAATGATACACGAACAATCATAATAGAAAGTTGAAACAAATTATAAATACCAAAACGTGACCATGTCCGTTACGAAAAACCAAGCCATTCGCGCCGCAAAGAAAGCGATACGTCTCGTCGACGTGCACGCAATAATTTTATTCGACAAAAGTTCCGTATCAAAATAAAATGTTACACAACATCGCGAGCGTTGACCGAAGATCGGGCATCGTAGCAAGCGCCTTCAGGCCTCTTTTTTTCACGCCATCGTCGTCGGACAGGAAGACGAGACCCCAATCACGTATAAATTAGCGACGCTGGCTAGTCCTTAACAGGATGATACCAGCATTGCTTACCGCGGGCAACCGAGACTGTCATGAAAAAGTTGCCACTGCAAAACATATTTGACTGACGACTTTCCAAATGAAGTTTGATCTTCGATAACTGATAAATACAGTGTTGCACAGTTAAATACTTTTAGCAGCTGGTTCGATGGACTTTATCATCAAACTGCTATCTTTGTAACAAGGAAGTGGAAGTAACAGCCGGCCAATGTAACTAAGATTTCATAGTTAACAGCGACGTAAAGCTTGGAAAGCTACGTAATGACAGTGCACTTGAAAGACTCTTCCGCAACGGTGACATTCGTATTTTTGCCGGACAAGCCTCGTGAAAAAGATTAACGACGCGATTAAGTGCTCACAAGGGAGCCTTTTGACAAACTCAATGAATTGTAGAAAGTTTACAAGAATGCTCGCATTTTACAAGCTTCGATCTTTTTTTTCAGCACTCACGCGGCAAATGCATTATTTGTTCAACGCAATGAGTTTTCGTACATTAAAGTTTCTCCGTGTCAGATTCTTCCACTTTGCATCAAAGAGAAATCTAAATTATATTTTACCACGACAGCTGGTTCGTTTTGTTAATTGCCGTCGTCGATCACTTTTACGCGTGCAATACCGTTAAACATACACATATTGGTGGACTTCGCAAAAAAAGTAGAATTACTGCTATATTTGACTATTGACGCCGCGAATGTGTATGTGATCAGAAAATAACAGAAAATAAAATGGCATTAATGCAAGTGGCGTTAAATATAGTTTTCCTTTTCACCAGAGGCTAGAAAAATAGTTTGGAGACCAAGCTTTCGAGCCATTAAATGATATTTTATTCACGATACTGTTTTCATTGACAAGATCCGTTCGAAGTGATATTTCAAATATCAAGTCTGCAATAGCAAAAGAAATAGAGAGAGAGAGATACGACGCTTTGATTAGAAAGTTTATATAAATCGATCGAGCATTACAACAATCTATAGCTATTAGGTTTGAAAGTAAGTTTGGTCGATCGATAACGTTGATTCCGATACACCGCCTGAGGCAACGTTTTTTGTTACTTCTTTGCCTCGCAATCTGTGAAATTGCATTTCTCTCGATTATCTTGCAGGCACGATTAGGAGAGCAACCAGGCATAGTCTTCCGAGATGCAAAGCTCATCGTATTATTCCATAATTTTTAACAGACGGTGCACCGTATATTTATTTTCTGCTTTGACATTTGACGATGACATTCGCTAGCTATAGTGCCGTATAATTTAATAAATAGATGTATACGCCTTCTATCTGTATTAAATATCAGTCGATTAAAAACGTTTGCGTTCGTAACTTTCACCAAATCCAACCAGTACGTGACTTGTCCAGTAGCTAATATGAAAAGTAAAATGCAGTTTTCAGTTGATTGGATAAGGCAGCAAAATTACTGAATTTCGGACGACTTAATTCATCCTACAGAAACTGTTCAAGGCTGTTTTCATGATTGCTGTTGTAGAAATGACGCAAGCTATTACCTGTATTACGTTTGATATATGAAAGTTTGTTTGGCACGACGCTGTAATTGGCATCATATCAGTAGAAAAGAAAAAATATACCCGACCGATAGGACAATACTTATTGTTTGCTGCTGTAATTAAAAGAGAACTGTACGTGATAGGTCAAACAATTAAATTATATTGTACCTCGCGGCACCGCCCGATTGACAAATCTTTTCGTAAAATAATAATTGAGTGACGAAAAATAGAGGAGAAACGGAGAAGCAAGCTTACTACGGGTACACGGGTGTCGTAAAAAGGTACATTGCGCATTTATCCGATAGGAAGGAGAATCGCTGTATCAAGTTCGTCTGCGAACACTATCAGCGCGTCGTGTCGCCACAATGTGCAACGACAGCAATATTCAGATAAACACATTTTTTGAAATTTCTACCAACTTGATGATTATTACATAGCTAATAGCATGAAGAATCACTATAAATCATTTTCACATTTTTAAACATTTTTTGGAACTCCTAATCGCAGTTTTACGCTGTTATGGACATGGCCATTTTGAATATTCACTTTTTCACTTCATAATGTGTTTAGCTTAAATCTGAACATAACAGTGTTTTTATTAACTGGAAAGCTATTGTTTAACACTTTTCAGTGACGAAACTAATTTAATTTGCAATAAATAATTTAGTTTTATCATCTGCCAGCAAACCATCAAAACCAACTTTGATAGTCCGTTGGTGCTTCCCTAAAGAATATAATATATCAGAACGAAAATCTAGTTTGGCTGTTTGACAAAAATGTCTTGTCAATATTATTTTAATAAATATATTTTAATAACGTCTAATTATTAAAAAGAAAATAACATTATTTTTAAATTAGAGCTAAATGACTTAATTGCCTATTGTTCACAAGTCAACTCGAAACATATGGTGTTTACAGCTGCGTGTTTCTCTTGCCGCCGACACTAGGTTCGCAAGTAGACTCGCCGAGCACCCAGCGGCTAATCCTTTTAATGGCCTTACCAGTCTTTTTAGTTATTACAAAAATTTTTTAATATTTCCGAAATTGAAATGTTTATTTATTTTATTGAAAAGATAATAGAAAATAAAATTAAACAAAACTTGAATGGTAACAATCGGATAATTACAACCAAAGTACAACTAATTTAACTCGAAACCTCCCACCCTCCGTGCAGCTTAAATACGAATAGAAGGTATTTATTTGGTAGTACTGCTCGAGTAGACTCACGCAGATAAGGCGCCGCTCTATCGAGTAGAAGTTTTGAGATCGAATCCAACTTTTTGATTTAAAAAAATTTTTTTTATAAATGTACATTTTTTATTGACTATTCATTTGAATTATGCAGTAAATATTTCTGCAACTGTATATAAATAATGTTAGTTTAATTTTTGGTGTATGAATTTTTTTCTTTTTAAACTTAGCAAGTCTTGTATAAATTCTTGTAAATTTGTAATCCTTGACGATTGCTATAGGCTATAACCGGTGCTTTCACAGCCATTTCAACAAACTAGATTTTAATTACCCACTGCGCTCGAGAACATCTCAGTAGGACGGATGCCGCACTGAATTGTCAAAAAACATAATCATGACAGGCTTCCCTTCGAAAACTCTAGAAATTTCTTACAGAATTACCTGTAATATAAACGCAGCTAAAGAAGTCAACTTTTCTTTGTTCGTTTATCTTTTGAAATAATTGATTTGTTGAGCTGAAAATTGGTACAGATATTCGTCTTTATATGAACAATAAATGTACCAACTTTAATAAAAATCAGTTATGTCATAGGACTGATTTGCTCGAAATAGCGTAGAATGTTCTTTCAAATAATGCATTTCTTCGATTCGATTCATGACTTGTTAGGATTAAAAGGAAAAAATGTATACATAAAAAATTAAACTTACATATCAATTTATATAGAGTTGTATAAATATTTACTGTATAATTCAAAACAATAGTCAATAGTGTATATTTATAAAAAAAGTTTTAAAAATTTGTAGGGCTTTATTTATTTTTTCTCGTACGAATGGTTATCTTTTGTTCTCTTCCATTGTACGGGTTGTAAGGGTTATGCTCTTAGTGAAGGAGGGAATAGATAAAGGGGATTCCTGATTGGTTTTTCGAAACGAGCAAGCGTCGACTTATTCTCGCAAAAATATTCGAAGCAGTAGGGCTTGCGGGAGATATTCACGTACTCATCCATCTTATTTGTATATCCTTATTGTATTGAATGGAAATAAAGATTATAAATAAATAATCGCAGCTTTCTCACTAAGAAACCATCTTACAAATCGATCTCAAGGCTTCCGCGCGATAGAGCGACACCTTATCCGAGTGAGCCCACTTAAGCGTGTACCTTCGTGTTGAAGGTACATGGTGGGCGGGGGAGAGAAGTAATTTACTTGTACTTAGTTCGTAATTATCCGATTTTTATCATTCAAGTCTTGTTCAATTTTATTTTCAATCATTTTTTCAATAAAATCAATAAACATTTCAATTACGAAAATTTTATGTAATAACTAAAAAGGTAGATAAGGCCATACAAAGGACTAGCCGCTGGACGTTCGAAACGTCGGACAGCCACAGTGACTCTGCAAAAAAATTTACAAGTGCTTTTGTTTCTACTAATTGCATCGGTTATAGTTATAGTCAACTTATATTTATTTATTTATTTATTTACCAGAGTATATATACATTAATTACATAGCCGCAAGAAATAAACATACATTACAAAATTAACAAATTGTGTAATACAGCAGAGGAAATAGTATTCCTGTTTGCCGGTCTGGACATAATGAAACATAAAACTAATGTAAAATAAAAAGTAATAAAATAAATAATATATTTGTATAGTCCGCTTGTACATTAATAATCAAAGACTTATCAAGTCAAGCAAGCTATTATAATTCTAGTTTATGTATTTCACAATATTGCACACTTATCACCAAAATCGAATGAGTATTATTCTGGCTATAGTCCTCTTGCTTGTGACGGAGAATCTCGGCTAGGCCGATCTCGTCCGTTTAGCTCTCGCAAATGTCCGCGCGACGCGCCAGGCTGAGAGTGTGTACGTTTGGCACACACACTCATGCTTGGACCTTTTGTTTGCGAGGTGCTGAACACGGGCTGAGCTGACGACTGGAGCGACGCAGATGGCGCAGAAGAAGAGAGAAAGAGAGAGAGAGAGAGAGAGAGAGAGAGAGAGAGCGCGCGCGCGCTCGAATTGCGGATCGCCGCGGAAAATTCGGGAGTCTCTGCTAAGCAATGAGCAGAGAAAGTCGCGCGCGCGGATAAACCGAAAGGTCACGGTTTTTTCGAGTTGGCCTCGCGACCTCGCCGACGTTTTGTTCGTCTCGGAGACACGCCCGGTGCGCGGACGAGTGACAGAGCGTGAGGCTGGGTCGCGCCCAGCCGTGTCCCAAAAGATACCCGGCACCGGTGCGTGCGGGTAACCGGCGAGGTGCGCGGGCGAGCGCGCGAGGAATTTGACGTGCTGCAGCGCCGAGCAACGAGGAGGCGGCAGAAACAACGGCAACAGCAATTCTTGGGATATACGGATTGAGGCAGCTATATTGTGGAGCAAGCGAGGAGACGAGCGTAAAAACAAATAGCGGCGACAAGTATCAGCGAGACGGTCAGCGAGGAGCACACCAGTGACGTCACACTGAAGAGCGCTCTAGCCATCAGAGAGGCTGAAGGTCGAGGTCGGTGCCGTATTTTTCTCTTGATTCTCTCTCTCTCTTGCATGTTTGGGCGTCAGTCTATGGTTGGTAGCACAGCAGACCTGCTGGCTACCCGTTAATAGCCTATCAGCGAAAAGCGTTTGTCGGGCATTTGTATAATATCTAGTTTTTATAAGGGAATCGGCAGGCTGACCAGCCACCGATTCACCTTCGCGTTCGCGTTTGTTATTGTACCGCTCGTAGTGTGTAAGTCCGAGGTTGCCGTATTGTAATCGTTTGTTGACAATTAAAGACTAACGTATTAATCCGCTGTGGTGTTTATTCGCCGCTGTATCACTCCTCATCCCGACTCCGAATCTGTGCGTTTAATGTGTTTATGCTCGACGCGTTATTCAGTCGTGGGAACGTCTTTTGCTTCCCGAATCCCCGAATAAATAATTTGTGCGGACGGTCGCGAGCAGCCCAGACGGGTACGGCCGGAATTCTCCGTTACATGCTAAAAATTGCTTTCCTGTCACTTGCGTAACAGATTTTCTCTATGTGACTAAGTCTGGCCGGGCATGTAAGTTCTACTGCGCATGTAACCCTGTAGTGGGGAAACATGCTTTGATGTTGTTGGGAAGAGTAGCACTTGCAGTTCGATGTGAAAACTATGTCATCAGCAACTATTGTATCTTTGTGCTTAGGTTGGAATTTTTGTCCGTAAATTGAATTGGTATAAATTTGGGTACCTTTTACTCCTCTGTAGAAGTAAAGAATAACTTTATTATTGCCTAGGTAGTTGATATCGCCATATGTCATTCTAATGCTGTTTGGTTGTTTTATTGCCTTGCCTGGGGCTGACTCAACTTTGTTTGTTATTGCTTTAATGTTAACTTCAGTCATTTGATCTATTATATCAAAAACCGTTTTTATGGGATTATATTTTGTACTGTTTTCATCAGGTGGTGATTTTGGTTTTGTGTGTGATGCTTTTACAAAATTTATTGGTTTAAAACCATTGATGTAGGGTTTATATGATTTGTATTATGTGATTTAGTGAATTTGTTGGCTAGTTTAATTATGTTGTATATTTCTTTGGTGGGTCTGTTTAGCATTTTTTTATAATTGTAAATGGTCATTCTAGCGTGTGATCTATTATTGCGTAGGTTACAATTACAAGCACATATGTATGCTCTAATATCTAGTAGTATGTTGTTTGGGAAAATTGTATCCCCATGGACTTCCGATGTCGGTTACTCAATTCCATTTTGCCATTTTTCCAATGATATGAGTAAATTCTTGCAGTTGTATTTATCTTTCATAGTTTTCTTACTCGGTGTAACAAGTTTTATGGGTTCTGTTGTATCCATAATTTGAGTTTTGTTTTCCTAATATGTAAATTGTCTATTGATTTAAGCTCTTTAGGTAGTTTGTTGAATAGTATAATAGCCCTAATATAACTGTTTTTGATACTGATTTGTCTCAATTTTCTTGGTACTTGTAGGCTTTTGTTTCTTGTTTTCTTGTTTTTATTGTTGTATATTATAGAAAGTTCATCGTAATGGTACAGTAGTGATTCTACTGAGCAGGTTTTTCCTATGTCAAGAGGTTGTTTCTCAATGATGAATTTATTTTTATTAACTATTTTAAGTAATCTATTTTATAAGTTTTGTAATCTTTTAATTCTGCCAGAATACGTAAGTTCCTCCCCACGCAATAATTCTGTAAAATGCAATGCTGTGGAATAGGGCGAAATAGATCATCCTGAGCACTTCTGTGCTCATTATTCTCGATAATTTGTAAAAAATAAAAGTTAAATACTTGGTTCTTTCGTATAAATTTTGTAAGTGTAGGTCCCATCTCATATTGCTATCAAAAGTTACACCTAGGTCTTTACGTAGTCTTCTCTGTGAATGGTTTTACCTTGTATAGAGATATACAAGGAATATATTCGCCCAGAGGATATCGTGATAGTGCGAGAATGCAAGGTACTAGCAGAAAGTTGATGGCGCGCTCTTGAAGCAGCGTGCTCGATTACGCCGACTTGCTCCGCGCTGAGCGAGCTGTACGCGGAAAAAAAAATGGCTTTGGCCTGCGGGTCCAACGCAGTCGGCTCGAGCGACGTGCCGTTATCATTAAACGCGCGATTGATCTGCGCGAGCGCGCATCGGCACGGCGCTATCTATTATGCGAGATACGGCGTTGCTGCACTAGCAGCCCGCTTAGCCGCTCTATATCGCGTCCTTACACCGTGCGCGCGCGCTCCTTATTGCGCTCGGCTGACGCGCGTAAGCGCCTTCTTCGCCTTGTTCCTCATTTACCAATAGCAACTGCTCTTTTCCAGTCGCTCAAGTTGCTCAAGTAGGCCGCGCGACTGCCGCTAAATATCCTGCTCGGCCGATTCCACACGCACATATAGCTGAGCCAAGCGGCTCAGCTATATTACATGCATCTATGTATGCAGTGCTTTGATTGTCGCCAATGCCAATGTGTGTAGAGGCACGAAAGCGAGACAAGTCGCTTTCGCCTATAAGTAAGCGGCTCTCTCGATCGCGAGTTAAGCCTTCCCACGCAGCCCCGCGACTCGGAGCGACTCGCCGTTGTTGCGACCCGCACCTGCTTATTACGCGACACCCGCCTCGCAGTGTTTTTTCCAAATACAACTCAGTTGCTGCGCGACGCTACTTTGCCTTGTTTGCGCTTCGTTGGAAAGGTGCGAACTCTACTGCATTCACTGAATCATTCCACTCATTAATATCTTTCATTCAGATTATTGTAGGTCTCGTATGAGGCAGTTACTACGTGAGAAAGTGTGCTAAGTACAGATTAAGCAGCCTGGCAAATATTTATAACTTTATATTTAAAAACTTCCTTTAACCAAGTGTTTTCCTCTTCACGTTATACTCCGCAACAGAAAACACGTTACACCTTCAATACTGCATTTGCAAGGTAGCTCACTATACCGAGATAAATCTCTGCAAATTCTCGGTAGATAAAACAAAAGCCTTTCTTTTTTCTCTCTTTCGGACATTTTTATAACTTTGCGTTTCTCTCCTTCGTCCGACGTTCGAGATACGCTGCGGAACTCAAAACAAGAGCAATCGAGACCATGCAGTAAATATTCGAAATGACTGAACCAGCAAAGTACCTACCGTGCTCTGAGCGCTTGGCTGTGTAAAGGTGCCGTGGAAATTCGCTTCATCGTTTGCGAAGTTAAGCGCTGTGGAGACGCGCCCGCAGATTTCGTAATAATGGTGAACGTGAAAGTTGAAGAAACCAAAAAAGGAAATAAGTACAGAAAGAACAAAAGCTTCTGACAAAGACTGACCTTGCTCGAATTTCGACTACGAGTTGTTCAACCAGAGGTTCAATGTTCAAAAAATAACATATATCTCTTTTCGAAATGTATTTTCCATTTTCTTGGTCTTTCGGCTTTCACGCGTATTTCCACAAATAGAACACAACCTTCTGAAAAACTGTTCGGCAGTTCAGTAGTCGCGGTGGCTCAGTGGATGAGAACTCAGACTTCTTCCCGTACCTTTTCAAAGGTCTACATACTCATGACTATAGGAAACTAAGACTAATGCCTACAGATACCAGCGTTCACATGAATGTAGTTCTTGAAGTAATAATGATAATAATAATAATAATAATAATAATAATAATAATAATAATTATTATTATTATTATTATTATTATGACAATGACAATCTAAATCTAAAATTCATTTTACTCTCAGTTGTTCAAATACAAATTGTTGAATAATACGTCATTAACTTTGATATTTCATATGCACCTCGAAACTTGGTAAGAAAAATATGTGCAGAATGTTGTGTTTATTTTAAGGGCACTCAACATCGAGATTTTTTGTTTAATTTATTAATGGTTATGGAGGTTGAATATAATGAACTGTCTACACTATGTAATGAGGCTGAGTGAGCAGAAAATAATAGACTTCTTTACACAATATTATTTGGTACAAGATAACAACATGAAAAATTAGAGATTCAACTGTTGCTTATTCGGCAGTTGAGGTCAGAGTGTCGTCGATCTTCTAATTTCACTATCTCACGAAGTTTTCCTCATTGCGTCTCTACTTTCCCTTGGTGATCCCAAAGCGAAGGTGCGGTCGTACAATTGCTTGGGCAGCCCCGCTTTCGCCTTGCGCACGATCCAAGATGCGGGACCTGTCAATGGAAACATCGTATCGATCCAGAAGGCAATCTCCGAGATGAGCTCCGAGCTACGAAGCGCTCAATCATATCGCATCAATCGTATTCGTTGCGAGCGAAATTGTGACCGGCAGGGCCAGCTCTTCGACAGGGTGGCTGTTCTGGATCTTAATCTCGAACGCATAATATAGAATACTTGGCTTGCTTACGTTTGGCACCCAATTTGTGCGCGCACGTCACAATGAAACATCAATATTCGCTGTTTTGCTTCGCACTCCCAAAGTCCGGGATGCCCGTTATGGCCAACCTGCCGCTGGTCCCACTTTTTCTCAACTCTCTCTTTTTACGATGTGGCGGGTGCATTATAAACAGGCATTTTCATCATAAGGTGGATAACGGTTGAGGGCATCGCTGGCGAAAAGGCAAGCAATTATAAAAACGACTCGGAAAGTAGCATTTGCTCATTTTTCAATAAAGGAAAACTCCACACGTGCTCCTGCTCTTTCGTGTCAATCGTCCGCCAGGCACCGTTGCGCGACTCATCTGCACCTCACTCGAATCTCTCCCCAACGCTGCAAATTACAACGCGCTTAGTACGATTTTGCAATTGCCTTATAAATATTTTTTCCAACACGTTAGTTGACGTACTATATTAATTGTGAGCCATTTAACCCACCAGATTACAGAAGGAAGATAAAAAAAAGCAATAATGAATAATTGATGAAGATATTGGCAATAAGAAGCAAGTTTTCAGCCTAATAACAGCCAAACGCAATGGAACTTGCAGTAAAGCAAAGCCATTATAATTGGAAAGCTCGTAAAAAATGTATAGTGTCGGAAAGTTGGAAAACTAATTTGCGGAGAATTGGAGATTGGCCAAGGACTGGTATTTAAAGAAGAAGCGCGGCGTGCGCTGGTTATGGATGCAAAGTGAAACCGACATATGTGTGCGGCGGCGGTACGGGTAAAAGCAATTTAAACTCGCTCCTCGAGCTGCGGAGCAAGCGAGCTTCTATGCAAACTCGACCGCTACCGCCGCTGCATGCAATTGCGCGCACGACGTACTGTACCCACATAGACTGACTATGTGTAGCGGCTCGTTTGTAGCATAGCTTTCCTTACGTGTGCACAGTGCGCAGCTCTCTCGTAGATACATATCTGCGTTTTTCTCGCTGCAGGAGCAGCAGCAGCAGCAGCAGCAGCAGCCGACTGTTATTCCGTGGGATCGTCTGCCTGCAAGCGCATCGTCCTTTCCGTAACCGCTAGAAACACCTTGTTTCAAGTAAAGCACTCGCACCTCCATCCAAATTATCGTTGTGTTCTCGCACGGAAGAGAACAACGTCTTGAACACGTGCAAGGTACCTTTGGACAATGAACGTCCGACATAAATAAAATATATCGAGCTTGGTTCCGGTTGCTACTGCTCATCCGTCCCGCAGCCATAGCCTGCGATTCTCGTGAGCCGATACATCAGTGGCATATGTACTCTATCTGGACTTTCGCTAGCCTCCCAGTAGTCGTTGCATTGTATCCAAGTGCAGAGCAGAGAAGCAGAGCCAGGCATGATGCCCTCCTGACTCGCTTTCGCTTTGCAACGCTGCGCCTTCTTCTCCTTTCGCGACACGTAGTCGCTTGTTTCTTCCATCTTGCTTCGACCAAAATATTAATTGCTTCGAGTCATGCTTCAACGATGAGTCTTACCAGGTCCGATATCACTTTGATCGCATAGCAAAACAATTCGCAATTAGAGGCAGTCGTTTGTCACGCAGTCATGCGATTTCCCTGCATTTGCAAGAGGTGCGCGTAACAAATGTCATCGGCCCGACAGATATAGTTTCTGCGTGCGAGCGGCAGCTTTCCAGCGGCATACGCATGAATAATAGAGGAGCAAGAGCAAGAAGTTCGCTGAAAAATGACACGCGGCGAGCGCGAGCGGCGCAGGCCTGCAATTTAATCGATATATGCGCGCCCATACGACATACTTTTTCCTGCGCGCGCGGGTGAAAGTACGTACCAATTAAAGAGTCGAAAGAAATTGGCGACGTCGCAGTCGCAATGAAAAGCGCGCGTTTGTCTTTTACCGATCTGCGCTTGGCGGCGCGCCGTCGTAGCCTACTGCTGTTACTGTTCGCTCTGGCGCCGTATTTGCATGTTGTGCTCGTTACTGTCGAGATATTAGATCTCAAGAGGTGCCCATGAACGAGTGTTTGCGTCATAGCCACTACTTGTGCGTGCTTCGTGCCCCCCCCCCCCCATCCCCCCACCCCCCCGAAACATCTACTTTGGCACAGTTCCTTATATTATGCGTCAGATGGACAAAAGATCCATTTAAAATTCGACGATACAGATGCTGCTGGTGCTCGCTTGTCGCTAGAGGAGCCTCCGCCAACAACTCAATCATTACCTCGAGTTATCCGACGAGTGTAGAAACGTGACGAAGCCGTAGATTAATCCTGAGTTAGACGCGTGGGAAGTGGTGTATTATAATGCTGTCTACGCTCATCCGTAATAATCTTCTTATCTAGTGCTAATGACACGGCTTCGACTCTTATAACTGGACAATAAAGTGGTGTGCGGCACGGCCATGTAGGATCAATTTTCTCGATCGCGCGCGTTGACGTGCGGCATCAGAGAGGCAAATATCTTTCCTACTCAACACCTGTGCTGCTGTACGACGCATACCTATACAAGTGTGCCAGTGGGCAATCAATTTCTGTTTTCCGCCTTTTTATCGTTGCAGGTGTGCTACGTGCGGAGTTGCTGTCCCACTCAGATAAAAGCTCTGTATAATTGCATCGCACGTCAGTGCAAAATTGAAAACTACTCGCGAGCAGCGCTCCTTTTATTCGTCTCTTCTTCGTCGAGCTACATTTATTATGCGAAACGTATAATTAACTTGACCTTTTTTTCGTCCACGGTTTAATTGCTGAAACGCCTCTCTTGAGCTTTAGCTTGATTGCACGAAGATAAACGAAAAATAGCGGTTAACATAAGCGCTGCCTAGTCAAGAGCATCATTTAGCAGATCAAGCAAAGTGCGAAGCTTTCTGCACACGACTGTTGAGAAGAAACGGGCCACTAGCAGCAGCGCGGAGGCGTAACGTATGCAACGTTGATTTCAGTGCAAGCGCAGCGAGCGCCAAATCGCAAGTACCCGGCGCGGCTATATCAACTCGCCGGTGAAAAGGAAGCGCGGATCGGTGGCGGCGAACGTGCGCCGGTTCACACGCGCTCTCACTCGAGACTCGGCCTCTCTCTCTGTTTTTTCTTTCCTTCGTCCGCGAGGCTTATGAAGCTACCTGCAGCGTTGCAAGCGCCAGCGAAGGAGTCACCGACACCGTCGGCGCGTGCTACTTTATTTTTCGATCGCGGCTCCCTCCTATTTGGCGAAGGCTGTACTGCGCTGGGTGCCGAGCTACTCATCGAGAAAGAGAGAGAGAGAGAGAGATTGCGTGATTTCACTGAAATTCGAGTCCGTGTTATTGTTGTTGCTGCTGTTGTGTTGCCGTTCCTCGGCTCACCGCGCACCTCAGGTGCGTGCGATTTTCTCTGCTCTCCTTGCCTTTTACCGCCGGACCATTTTAATTGGATCACTACGTATACGTATCTCGCGAGACCTGACTCGTTCCTCACGCACACGACTCTTTTTCCTTTTCGTTTCTTTGCTTCGTCGTGCCTCATATTCTGACAAGAAAATTCGAGCCTCTGCTTGTACTCTAAACATCATTTCGTTTTTTCAAGTTATTATAATTATCGCGACATCAATTGCACTGCTATGGTCAAAGGCGCTAATCACAAAGGTGTATCACAGTGATGAATAAGCCGTTGAAGAAGCATGTTTCCTTTGAATATCGGAAGACGCTTCTATGCGCAACGAAAATCAAATTGAAACAACCGATCGGCGATGTAATTGCGGAAGCGCATTCGAGCAAAATCCTTAGAGGACACCGAAGTTGACGAGCAACTTTTACCTTGATTTGCAGTTTTCCGCATCCGTGAATGCCTTAAGCGGCGGTAGACTACTGGCAACCGGCTCTGCTTGTTTTTCTGCAATTCTTCTTCACTCGAAAGTTGAACGACTTAGAACTGTAAATTAGCATCGAGTTAGGTAGAGCGCGATGTCAATCTCTTACGCAATGAGAAGACAGAATGAATTCCGTTAGAGCTCTCGTCTATTCGAGTTGGAATTACGTATAATGTGTGTGTGTGCGTCGAGCAACTTGGGCATGCATAAACACACGGCACGATCATCTGAAATTAGTATTGGACTGCATGAAGTAATTAAGATGGAAAGTAATAGTGAAATATACGCTAGGAGCGTAGAGAGAAGATCGAAAGCAGGCATAATACGTCGAGGCACGTATGCGTGACAGTGTGGGCCAACAAGACAATGACAGACCAACAATATTGCGGAAACGGCGCCGCATTCATGACTGACCGGTCGCTAGAATCTGTCCGTGGCGGAAGCTACGCCGGATAGCTACCGCTATATGAGCCCGCGAAGATCTATATCGCGCTCAATTTGCAAGCTGCACGCCGAACCGTGAACCGAAGCAAGTTGCACGCAATCCACGCGTATACACGCCTACCGGATCTATACCGCGTAGCCGCCTTATTGTGCGCGCTAAAAATGCGACCTTGATCATTCGGTCGCAGCTCTGTTTGCATTTCAAACAATGCGCCCACAGCCGCTGCACACACGCACGCGCGCGCACACACTCGCATACGTACATTTAATTAACATTCTCGACTGACCCGTCGCCATAGCGCTGCCTACCCTCCAACAGCGCTTCATAATACTGTCGCGCGTATCATTGGTGAAACTTTAGCATTTGAGTCCTTTCGATATTGCAATGAGAGCAGTTTTGATCCGTAAGTGGACACGTGTCATTCTATTGAATTTGCGATACTCGGCCAGAATACCATTGCATAATGCTGATATATTTTTCAGACGGCTCAGCCAGTCGATATCTGCTGATGGTGTTTAATGATCTACCACGCCGATTAGAAGGGAAATTGGAAGCGCAAAGTTTATCCTATAATTTAGATGATATGAATCGATAGTCCGATTACTCGCTATGAGTCGTTATTAGAATGTGCGCTCGTAATGGATCACGAAAGTAATAATGTGATTGACGTTGTGCCCCTGAACTGTGAAATAAGCGTACTGTATTAAACCACAAAAGGAAGAAACTGGTAATAGTAAGAATAAGTATAAGAAGCATATGGGGTGCAGTGAGTCCTCGACGTCGCAGTGTCATCCGGTTAGCTTATCCTCTTTTTCCGTCCCTTTAAAAGCGATTCACCTGTGCGAGCGGTAGCCTGCGGCGCAGGTTGCTCGCGCCGATATCGAGGTGACGCCGGCTGGAGAGGGATAGGAGAGAGAGAGAGAGAGACTCAGCTGTATGTCAGGGGGCCAAGCTAACGGTCCAGCACTCTTGTCCATATTATTATACGATCGGCCAACACAGCCGAGGCAGAGAAAGAGACGTACTGCTCGAGAGAAAAAAAAGCTCCGCACATATGTGTTGCAACGTTCCATTCACGACGGTCTTTCGCTCGCACTCACTTTCTTGCTTTCGTCCTCGAGCTGATGTGTTTTTTGTTCGTACGTCTGTGGCACTAGATTCTCTATGTCAACCGATGAAGAAAGCATATTCGACGAAGCGAATGATCGATGTGAACGTTGTTCCTCCGAAGACTATAGTGTAGATTATAGCAAAGCATTGCTTGATATTTGTACAGATTTCCTTGTCCGCTCGCTTGTACTACAAACCATTCAGCTTTTTTTTTCAATCGCTTTCGATATTTATTAAAAATGCATCGAATTAAAAAATAAAGAATGACAGTTGTTGACGTTCCGTCAAGTCATTTTTATTTGTAATATTGTAACACTTTCTGCCGTTTTGAGAAGCGTAGTTCTCTGGTCATCTTCATGTAAAAAATAATTCTTTTTATCTAGTCGGATGTAATACGATATACCAAGTTCATCATATTAAAAACGGTAACTATTCAACGTTCTCATAAATTATTATCTTGCTTAACATTTTTTCCTCGTTTCCACCTGGATATATGCCATCATTAAATTAATCATAATTATAACTGCGAGATACCCCATTATTCAGTTCACTACCCGTGGCATGTGGTTTTGCAGATCTGTGATAATCCAGTTAATTGCAATATTCTATTTACATGGTTAATGTTTCATGAGCATTAATAAAAAAAGTTTATTGTTTGCAAAATTATTGGAAATATTCACATCCTGTCTAAGTAAAAATAGTGCTGATGTTGATCAGATTTTATCGTTTTATTTTCATGCGATTTAATGATGTAAACAATGTCTACTATAGACTCAAATCAATCATTAAAAAGTAGTAGTTGAACGAATAAATTGTTCGATACGAGTTACCGAACGATAAGTGCACAGTAATGAAAAACGCTCGAATGAAATATTTAAGAAATCATAAAATAAATATGAAGTTGAATAAAAAAGAGAAAGTAATCGGTTTATGAATCAACGCTCATTTTGGCCAATCTCAATGTAAACTTGGTGAAGTTTAATTCTGCACAAGTATAATATAACATCAGAGAACACCGCCTTTTTCATGACCATCATTTATAGTTGAAAGTTGCAAGGAATGAAAATCAGTGGGGAAGTTTATTTGAATAAGTATTTAAAAAAATTATCATTTAATAATAATTTGAGTCAGAATATTTTGGTAGTGAATGTTAAAAAAGTTGATGATCGACAAGTCTGTGAAAACAATGACTGATATACGCAGAGAAATGCTAACCTAAAGACCTTAATCGTCTATTGTGGAGCGCCTGAAGCAGAGAAAACCTCGTGGCCTCTATGGTGGACAGCTTACTTAATCAATTTCCAGCGAAGCATTTAGTGTCCCCGGAATGGCGCATAGAGCTCGAGCGTATAAAACGCATCGAAGGCACGCATCGCTTGACAGCTTGCTCGTACCAGTTCCTTCTCTTTGGTTCCAGTCTACAAGCTACTCCCATCTGTGGGATCTTCCTTCGCGAACAATGAGCGATTCATTTTAATTACAATACCGATCGCGCGCGCGAAGGGCGACACACCGTTAAGCGGCTGCCGTCACGCTGCCGTCACGCTGCTATAAGGACGGTCCATTGCTGTTGCGCGGCCTCATCTCCATTCTCGACAACTTGCTCTTCGCGAAAATCACCTTTAGCGACGCCCCTGCCATTGTCTGGATTCTGTATGGCAACGGTAAAAAATGAACTCACGCGTTAAATAGTTTATCGACGCGATTGCATTTATTGTCGGCGTGTCAGGCATTGAATAAAGCAATAAATTGCCAGATTATTCGAGAAATAGAAGTTATGGGGCGAAATTCGGTGAGCGTGCCCACTGGCAAGAGCCCGATCGGATACGTGCGTGGTTTGCAATTTCGTTTTCGTAAACGAAACGGAAGGTTCGCAGCGCGGCTTTTTACACGCACAGCAGTGCGGGGCTTGCGAAAGTTGTAAATGCCAGTGCAGTTGAAATTACGGTCGGGCAAGTTCGCTAATGCAATTTCCGCGCCATTCCGCGCGCACAGAGCTCCAACTATAATAATCGAGAAGAGGCGCGCGCTTGTTCATTTACCGAGGGGAGCGTACGTAGCCAAACGTAACCTTGCGAACGCGCGCGTTGACGTTTATGTTAAAGTGTTGCTTGCGCGAGAGCAAGGCAACGAAACGAGGCGACGCATGAAATACGCGCATTTCGTTACGTGTGCTTAGAATCCGCGCGCGCACTTCGCTTTTGACTAAAAACAATATATCTCGGGCGAAATAAATTAGAGAGAATAATTGCAGGCTGTCCGTTTGAAAGCTCGAGTATCGAAAGTGATTACCTGCAGTCGCCGCAAATCCTGAAATACGAGCAGCAATTCATCAAAATAAGAGGAAAGCTTACATCCACTCCGGTCAGTGCTCCACGGCTCTGGCTCTCGACGTTTCTTCGCCCACTTGCCTGATGACCCGGATAGTCTTGTTCGAAAATGCGTCTGTTTCTACTTCCGTCTGCAATTAAGGCTGCCGCCAAAAGAGAGAAAAGGAGAACGCTCGACGACGGGGCAGCGAAAAAGAACGAGGAAAACACCATAACTTTCACTAATTGCAAATCGCGCCGATCGTCGAGCGTCGTTTGGGCGAGAAGCTCGATGCGGACGAAAGTCGATGGGTTTATGCTTGACACCATGAAAGCCTCTCAACATGACAAGGCGTCAAGAGATATTTTAATCGTTCGCGCGAGCCAGTTGTATAGGGGCTCGGCAGTAACGCACGCAACTTTCACTCGCGCAACGAAACGAAAAAAAAAAAAAAACACGTCAACTTGTTGCTTGTTTTTACACGCGCGCGCCTGCCTTTCAATAGCTTGTTACCATTGCGTTCGTTCATCTGCAAATGGTTTTAATTATCATCGATTAGTATGTAGAAAGAATAGCAAAAGGTGATTAAATAAACGCACTGATTCGATATCTCCGCATGATGTCGCTCGGAAATTCCGACAGCCATGTCATAATACTGCCCTTCGGCGGCAAATAGGCGATGCGCTCACTTTTATGGACCCGGCCAGAATGAGATAGTATCTAAACTATAGCCATAGATCCTACCTATAGAGGCTTCTTGACGGGCCGTAACCACCCGTTGCCGAGCGGCCAACTATCTGTCTGGGTAAAAGTGTTGAAAAAGTGCGCTCTGAGGTGAGAGATCAAAGTCGAGAAACGGAGATGAAGTAGGAACTCGCACTCAAATCTAGTCACTCGAGGATTATAATGCGCGCCACTTTTAACGGCACCTAGCTTACTCTCAGGCAGGTTGCCGGTTGCCATTAACTGGCCCAAATCATGTCTGCACTTACAGGTGCACATTATACAAGCCGCACGTAGCGCCGTCACTATATATTACGAGATTTCAGATTTGTCATCGGATACCTGCGTACGCTTTTTAGATCCCCTTTTATTGCACCAAGTCTGTTATCTGCTTGCGTGCTGATTCTAACAACGACCCTTTAGCCACCCGTATACCTACATGCTACATATCTATCGTCTCTCTAGCAAGTGAGAGATACGACACTCGCTACGATTGCTATAGGTAATTATAGGTAATATACGCTATATAAATAATGAGCAGCGCACCAATTTAGTTTTTTTTTTCAAATAAATAGAACCGGCGGCAGTCTCACATTTCAATTTTTTTAATTTTATAAAATATTGCTCTATAATTTTAAGTATTTCGTAGATCTTCGTTATTTTAACTGTTTTGTCACCTGATTAGCGGTCACCATTTAGAGTTTGTTAATATAAATATAAAATAAATTAAAAACAATTTAATCAACGGTATCTAATGCACCGAAATTAATTTTCGATTTATAACTAATTTTCTTCATTTTTGATAATGTTTATTCAAAACTAAATTTTACGATAAAGATATTCAATCAATTTAATGAGTAATACAAATGCTAACTAGTTGAAAGGTTATAGTCATAAATAATTGGCGAAGTCTGTATCGAATAAGGAGACAAATATTCTCGTTAAATGAGCTACCCAAAGTTATTGAAATGTCGTAAACAACAGGCTTACTGGACAAAGAAAATCGGAAAGTATCGAAGAAAAGAAAGATAAACGCGTCTATACAATTAGAAGCTATAGTGAATTGTATAGATATTTTGAGAGCCGTGCAGATAGCACTGTAATTAAAGTATACATACTCTCCGACAAATATTTTCCGATTTTCCAGATACCTGGAAGTCTTATTGACTATTGCTATGGAGGCTATATACAGGAGTGAACAACCCTATTATACCGGTACTAGTACATTACGATACAAGTGCGGCAAAGTAGATTCTTGTCTCGTCAAGGCGTTTATACCCGAGCGAAGCGAAGGTAGAAAGGTACACCAGACGAGAAACTCTTTCCCGAACCTTAACTAACTAACTTAACCTTTAAATTAATTATTTATTATTTGAAGAGACGGACGAGAATGGCGTGCAAGAGGCACAACGAAATTCACAGTGCGAAAAAACAGAAAGCTAAAAATTTACGAAAACAAACTAAATTCTAATTATAATGTTCATTGTAAATATTATGTGAATGTTATGCGAATGTATTTTTTTATGATTGGAAGTATGTAATTTTGTGCGTAGTTACGTATATTATGTAATGATAAAACTATTTTACCATATGCTAGAATATCGTCAAATATATGATTGTGAAATATAAAAAATTATAAATTATTTGATAGATTTCAATCCGTCGGCAATTCGCTGAAGGCCCACTAGTAAGATGGCGCTGTAACTTACGTAGAGGAAGGGGTAGGGGGATGGTCGATTCGGTTCGTTAGTCTATATATTGTGCTGACTCTCCTGTTTATAGTTTCCATGCTAATTGCTTTCTAAGGGTAATTACCCCTACCGCTCGCTCAAGCGCTCGACTATATAAAGTACTAGAAATATAGGTATTTTCGTCAGTTTGGCTCAGGTACTCGCCAGAACAACCTGTTGCAACTGTAACTGTGCTTATAGCTAATTTCTAAAACTAGCTGCAGTTGAAATTTATAAAGTTGTTTTTCTCAAAACTGCTTTTCTCAATACTGCCAAAACATGTTTAAATCGCTGATGCCTTGTTACATCGACGACGAGTATCCTCACTCTATTCCACACAACACCGTAAGTAACGGAGTGAATTTTTTGAACTTTCATAATTCGACACTCCATGCGTAAAGTGCGACTGTGCCGCAGGCTCGGCCAAAAAAATCAAACTGTGCATACAACGTATTGAAAAATTAGACCGAATGTAAGATGCATGTTCGGGTGTTCGGGAATAGTACATTACGATACAAGTGCGGGAAATTAGATTTTAGTCTCGTGTGGCGTTTACGCCCAAGCGAAGCGAGGAACTCTTTCCCGAACCTGTGCCGTATCATATTTTTTGATACGACGTGTGGAAAGTGCGATTTTCAACGCACGTTTTTTGCCGAGCAGGCAGGAAAAACGCACTTTCCTCACGGAGTGTCGAAAAGTAGATTCTTGTCTCCTGTGACTTTGCAGGCTCGCTTCTCTTCGCTCTGACGTAAACCTCGGACCTTGACAGCAAACTGCTTGTCCCGCACTCGTATCGTAATGTAACATTGTATACCTCGGTCGCGACACCGGGCCATCACGTCCGAGGAGACGTTCGTACGCGGGATAGTATAAGGCCGAGGCAGCGAGCCGTCGCCTGCCACCTGGCCAGTAATGCCTGAGCAACGAGCCGAGGTGCTCCAAGATTTCATCTAATTTACTTACGCGTGTAAAAACCCGAATACGACCGCCCAGCACGTACAATATCTTACAGGTTGTGGTAATTTAATTAAGTGGTCGTCGTAAGAAAAATGAAAGGACGAGTAACGAGCACTGTTATGCAATCGCGCTTGATCTAGGGAAGTCATGCCAGAGAAATGAAGATTTTGAACATCCGGTGAGATGTATCTGGCGCGTTTTTGCTTTATAAGCCGCGGGCACTCAGCGATGTTATCTGGCATGGCTTTCTCGCTCTTGTCCGTCCCACAACAAGCAAATTGAAAATGTTCCAGCGGCACATTGTGCTGTATCGCGTATCTCCGAGGCGAAAGAAAAAGGAAAAAAGAGCGCGCGCAGGACTCGTTAGTCGCGCTTCGCGGAACTCGAGATCGCGAGCGTTGCGCGCCGTGTTCTGTCACATTTTGGTTGATCAACGGTCTTGCGTCTCAGCCCACGACGACAACATTTTCACGTTGCTCGCGATGAAGCCGTTTGCTTAGGCCTTTTTACGAGGCGGCTTCGTTCGCACGTACACCTGCAGTTTGTGCTTCGGATATCCTCTATCTCACGTGCAATTAGTGAACAATTATCTCAGCGCTACACCTTACGCGCATCGTACGTATACTCTTGCAGACGGCCATGAATAAATATTTTTTCTTTCCCTTGTGTTACAGATGCGCAAGTTGCGGGAGAATCAGAGGAATCAGCAACTTCGCTTAGCGACTAGAATCGAGGAAAAGATCCGCCATGAGAAGCACGTGGTGCGTATTGCTCTATTCGATGTACCTACATCGGCACCTTAAAGCGGCCTTTCGCCGAAAATAATTCGCGCAAGAGCGCTTATTCGGCGTGAAACGAACCAAGCATTCTCGACTCATTACAGGTGGAGTTTTGCAAGGGGGACAGCGTGGAGGTCGACGATGAGATGGCAGCACCCGATCTTGGCCAACTGCGAGAACTCGCGATGGAGCAACAGCGGGTAATCGAAGTTCTGAGGCAAGCTGTAAAGGTAAGTCATATTAGGTAGCTTCATCTTCGCGCGTATCGCATGCCTGGTGGTCACAACACCGCCGCAGCGATGCTTTCAAATACAATGCATGCGTACATGAAAGCAAACGAATGTTGAAACAGGAAAAAGACCGTAAACTGGAGCAACTGACAAACAAGCGACGCAAGGAGGAATTTTACAAGCAATGGCTGGAGCTGGAGCCAGTTGCCGAAGTGGACGACGAGGACGAGCAGCAGTTGGAGGACGGTGGCGACAGTGTTCTGTCCTCGGCGCCGTCCTCGCTCTCGCCACAGCCCAGCGGCCACAACGGTCAGTTTGTGGCCAGCGGACCCACGCGGGAGGCCTACGAGAGTCTCCTTATGGAAGTGGGGGAGCTGCAAGCCAAGCTATCGGAGGAGCGGCATGAGCTCGCTCTGGCCAGGGATCAAGTGCTCGAATTGGAGAAAGCTCTGCTGCAAGAGGTGAGTCGCTTGCTCCAGCTCGTGCTCTCCCTTCGCTTGCTACTCGCGAGCAATGTCTTATAGATCTTCTCGTTGTTGACTTCCAGACCAGAGGCAATCAAACGTACAAGCGAGCGTTCAGCGAGAAATTGCGCGTAGCCGAGGAGCGCGAGGTCGCCCTCGCGGCCGAATTATCCGAGCTGCGCGAGCAAAACGAAGTGCTGGAGTTCAGGGTGCTCGAGCTAGAAGAGTCGCCCAATCTGAGCAACACGCCTGATCCGGCAGACAGTGGCATCGTCTCGCCGGAACCCATACATCTCTACAAGGTATTTATTGATTATTTTTTACCGTCGCTGCGACCGCGTTCGACAGCTTATCGAGTAGAGGTCCATTGAACGGTAGACAGTTGACAAATGACATCTTTGAATCACTGTCGCACTGAGGCTTTTTGCTTGATGTTCACGTATCTCCAAGTGCGCGCAAACCAAAACAAGAGTTCGATCTGATCGGCAAATCTATTTCAGGAACAGGCAGCGAGCAAGCACAGAGACCGCGCGATAGCAACGGTCATCCCGTACAGCTCCACTTACAACAGCCAGCCAGTGCTGGCAACGGACGCGCAAAAAGGGCCGCTGTCGCTGCAAGAGAGCGGCATCTTCGACGACGAGAACGAGGAGAACGCCGACGAGACCGAGGAGCGCGCGAGCAGCGGCGACGCCAGCAGCACCAGCGGCACCAGCAGCACTGGCGAGGCTCGCCCGTGCAAGCCGCCGGGCCAAGCCACCCCGAGCGAGGCGCCGGCCGGCGAGTTGCTGCAGGAGGTGCAGCGACTGCAGGAGCTCCGGGCCCGCATCCAGGAGCGCGCGGCCAAAGTGCCACCGGCGCCGGCGGCGACGCCACCGAGCGAGCGCCGGGCCAAGGCCGAGGGCTGCGAGGGCTGCCGCGCCGCGCACGAGCGCATCCGCGAGCTGGAGGAGCGGCTGTCCCGGCGCGAGGCCGAGCGCGAGCTGTCCAAGCAGCGCGAGGAAGAGCTGCTCGACGAGAACTACCGCCTGGCCGAGAACACCTACTGGCTGCAGTCGGAGCTGGAGCGCGCGCTCGCGGGTCGCGAGGCCAAGGGCGCGAGCGACGCCGAGGCGCCGGCCCAGGGCACGGCGCCGCGGGACCGCCCCTGCCCGGACTGCGTCGAGCTCTGGCAGAGCTGCGACGCGAAGCTGCGCAGCCTGGCTAGCACCGAGTCCCGACTGCGCCAGCAGGTCGCCAGCCTGGAGCAGCGGGAGGCGGCCTTCTTCGAGACCCTGCGCCAGGCGGACGCCACCTGGGCCAAGCTCGAGGCGGATTACGAGAGCAGGCAGCGCGAAGTGTCCGAGCGCTTGGCGGCCCAGCTCGAGCTCAACCGAGCGCTCTTCGAGCACCTCACCGAGCTCAACAAGGCCGAATACTTGTCGTCCCAGGAACTCGACGTCGCAACCGCCAAACCCGCCGCCGACGCTGCCGCCGACGCCACCGCCGACGCCGCTGCCGACGCCGCCGCCAAGCCGTGCGAACGTTGCAATTGTGCCTCGCTCGCCAGCCGCTCGAGCAGCCTCGTCGAGAGCGACTCGGCCGCCTCCCGGCTGTCCACCATCTCGCGGACCAGCATTAGTATGCAATCCATTGCTGTCGGCTGCGACCAAGTCGACGTAAGTCTCCGCGCGCGCATTTACTCGTTGATCAACGGCCTCCTATTCGTGCTCCAATTCGTTTGCTTTACGCTGACACAGTCGCCATCAATCGATCTTGATCTTACCGACGTATATCGCTAACTCCCATTGCTCATACTTTGTCTTGCAAGCTTTCTCAAAATTTCTGTACATAATTCAGTATTTTTTTTTGCTATCCTTATGCTATGCTTTTGATAATAATGCACATTGACTGCCGGCGGATTCTTAGTTTAGGATAAATTTATGATTACATAATTTTCGTTTTGTGCGTAGATTCTTTAGCTTATTATTTTATTTTTTTAATTAACGCATGTAAAAATGTTGAAACTAGATCTTTTAATTTTAGTACCAAAGAATAATTTAGTATATAATATTGTATCCGTATCGCAATAATGACGATATATACTAGAAAATGGCTGAATGATAATGTACAATTGCTAATTGTACAATTTGGTAAATAGAAATGTAGACTTTAAACGACATAATTCACTTGGTAATCGTTAATATGTTTTGTACAACACACATACATTTTTGTAAGAAAAAACTCAATAACATACTGTAATTTATCATAAATCACATGAACTACATCACCTTCTTCCACCTTCCTTAGAATTTCACATCAAGTATGCAAATTACAAAATTCCAATACATTTTTCTCTTTTGTGGCTATTGCACATGCACATACTCTAACATATAGATTTCATTTCATCTTTGGTATCTATAACACGTGGGTCCTAGCCTTTCATTGCCATTGTTTATCATCGTAATACAGTCGTAATATCTATCGTTATATTTGGAAAAAAATATACATTAAAATAGTCTAGACACTAGTTAAAATAGTCAGAAGCATCCTTATAGTACATTACGATACAAGTGCGGGAAAGTAGATTCCTGTCTCGTGTGGCGTTTACGCCCGAGCGAAGCGAGAAACTCTTTCCTGAACATGTGCCGTACCGTATTTTTTTATACGACGTGTGGAAAGTGCAATTTTCAACGCACGTTTTCCGCCGAGCGTGCGGGAAAGGCGCATTTTGCGCACGGAGTATCGAAAAATTTATATATGCCATCGAAATACATTCTTTCCTCGACATTTATTTGACCAACGTAAAACATTCCATCGGATTCTTTTCACGTATTAAACATTTCAATCAAATGAATTTGTTATAAAAATTATAGATAACATATATTGAAAAGTAAATTAAATCCAAATTGGAGTTGTCTAAAAAATCGAGAACATATTGCGATATTTAATAATCGCTGATAGTAACTAAATTATTTTCTGCAGACTGGCGTGAAAGGTTGTTTTTCATGGAGGATTCATCGAAAACGTTTTTCTTCGTAAGAAATAGAAAAGTTACTTATACTTAGTACAAAATGTGAACAAGTCGGAATATACGTCAATTGATTTTAACACATCAAATAATTCATAAAATTTAATACTTCATCAAACCATAATTTAAATAATGAATATTGATTTAATTGGTTTCTGGAATAATGCTTTCGCTTTGAGTGCTAATTTCCCATTTAACATGATAAATACAATAAATTGCACATTTAAAAAAATACGCATGATTGTTATTGTTTTTTTATTAGACAGACAAATGTTGCGGTATGCCAGTCGAGCCACCGACGGAAGTGGCTACCGAGGCTAAGGAGGAAGAAAAAGAAGAGAGAACAGGTGCCTTAAAAATTAAAGCTTCCGAGGGTGAGCAGCCCGAGCTACACCAGCCAGAATCTCACGTTTATATAGACGAATCGTCTGGCGAGAAAAAGGTTAGCACTAGCCTATCAACACCTAAAAGCATGCCAAGCAGACAGACTGCGCAGGCTAAAGCTAGCGGCAGTTTTGAGCGCAATTTCCGTACGATTCGCAAACAACCTTATCTACGATTTATTATCTTCGATGAAATTCGCGTCTAATTCATTCATTAATTATATATACGTCTGTTTCAAACGTGTACTCTATTTTTACTCTATACTACTGAATATTAAGCAATCATAATTTATTTCCTTACGAAGGGACTTGGTTTTCTCTGACAAATGAGTTGTCATGGTGAAAAAAATTCTATTAAACATTGTTTATAAGAGCTTTTGCACAGGTGTATCTATATGATTTTATGACGATGAAATGTTGAAAGTAATAAAAATTCTTGACGGCGGATAAGGAAAAGGAAAATAATAGATTTTTTTGCGATGCAATCTTACGAGTAGTATAGGAAGATAAAAAACAAACATGCTATAAAAATATGCTACTAATATTGAGATTAGATTAAAAGAACTGAAAAAGTGGATAAATAGAACGAAAATAATAATGGGTCAACAATGGCATTTGTCATATAATAAAATGCTTAATGCAGCGGAATCGGCTAAATGAACGCCAACATTTTTCATCCTGATAAAGCAGCTATAGAAAGAGTACATCGCGAAAGATATATGTTATGATATATTATATTCTGTGAATTGTTATCAATACTGTACTCGAGCGCATAAGAACGCTTGAAGATTGTAAGCTAACCGACTTTAGGAAGAACGAAATCATCAGACCAAGATACTTGAAAAGACGATCTCAATCTAAATATAATGGACTTGACAAATCCCTGGCTGGGCAGCTCATTCAATTCTGGCCCAAGGTCAGTTTGTTTATTTGTCGCACCTCTCCGTTAAAACGATTATTTCCTAAAGCATTTACATTTTATACTCAGTTTTTATTAGTGTCTTTTTTGAATCTCACTCACACAGTTTTTCCTCCAGACTTTAGCAACAAAGTAGAGAATTTAATTGGAAACAAATGTGACTTTTCGAGCATATTCGTACGTTTTTCAAGTGTCAAGTTTCAAATTTTTAGCGTTTTAACATATTATTATATGTAGTGCTTTAACATATTATAAGTTCATTATCGACGGTAACGATGAATTAAGGAATCGTCTAAATAAACGATTATTGCAAGCAATGATATTATAAGAAAGCTTTGAAAAGTCATTTTAATTAACATTACAATGTGTTTGGTTTCACTTTAGATCTCATTTTTTCTACTCACACATTACACTCTTCTAAGTTTATCAAACCTTTTGGATGCAGTTGTTATTTACACTTTACTCGTTGTATGCCAAGCAAACCTATTATTCCAAATTCTAATCTGAAGTTTTCAGTTAACATTGTGAATATCATCAACATTACAGTTAATCAACATGTCTCCGTTCTGTGTAGCATGGTGCGACGCATCAAACTGCAGCTGAACATTATAATCCGGTTTTCTTATGAAAATTAATACTCATGTTCTACGTAGATACTAGTGGTTACGATTGTTGAAGGTGACGGGGCTTTGCCATATATAGTTGGAAGCTTTTCACGAGCATAAGATATACATTAGGGAAAAACCGCCATAAAATGTAAAAAAAGTAATGGTTTAACTAAATTATATTACTATACTCTGCTCGTTCTTTTTATTTTCTTATCAATTAAGTAATTCACTAAATAATATTTGTATAAATATTATGATAGAGCCATCTATTCGTTAGATTTGTTATTTTTAATAATTCATTTTATTTGTTTCTATATTAGAAAATTTGTAATTTATTAAATAAAAAATATATCGAGTCTTTTTATTTTCAATTGTTATTAAATGTGGCAACACAATTTTATTTAGTGCAATTTAGGTCTTCCCCCTAAACAATTCTGTAGTTAGCTAAAAGATATATTGTAAACGAGGAAAATTTATCGTGTATTCCGTCCAATGACTTGTATATTCTAAACATAGTTGGTACGTGAAAAAATTAATATTGGTAAATATTTTAGCCTAGAAAAAATCAAGAATGATTTTATTGTATCATCAGTGTTCATGCAAATTATAATCAAACAAGTGTTACTCCAACTTTGGAAAATTTATTTTTAAAGTTTTACTGACGAATTATTTATTATAGATGCAGATGAAATAAAAAATCAATTATTGATACAAGGAATACTAAGGTCTGGCTTAATATAGTTGACAAACGATGCCATGCATTTTTAAATAAATTTGACGTGTTGTTCAGCTTAGTGTATAAAAACTCCTTATTTTATATTTTGTAATTGTGATACACGTCTTTTACGTAAATTTTATTAATATTATATTTGTTTTATTAGAATATATAGCTTTGTACGTAATAAAATGGTGTATTACAGAAAAAATTTCTCATTTTCCGTTTGGCATAATTTCTATTATTTGCTTCCGTTGATTCATGAAGTATATTAGCCTTCTTCCATGATAAATACTTCATCAGTAAAGCTTTATACAAAAATTTCTTAATTTTTTTATGATGAAATCGCTCAATAGAATGCTTCAAGATTGAATAGTCATAATGTAGGCTACAACGTTTATAATAATAAATTTGTTCAAGTATTCAACTATGTTACGTTTAGGCAAATTATTGGAGGGAAGACGCTACAACTTTCTCCCGTTTACTGTATGTATATATACTGTTTTAGTTAATTACAAAATTGTAAGGAGGGGCTTGAAATAGAGAAGAAAAAGTTTCTAATTACAAATCTTTGACTCGATTCAAATAAATTTATAGCAAGATTTTCGCACCAAATTTTAATTATTAATCTACCTCAACAAATTAAGTGAAAGAATATGCAACAATTTCATTTGAATTCATTTTTTTATTACAGCAAATAATCTACTTCCGATGGAGGTGAAGTTCCTTCCCACTGAAAAATTAAAAAATTAAGAGATAAAAATATAGACACAATGGCGTCAGGTTTCCATACTCTAAGATCGCATTTCCTACGAATCACAAGAAGAAACTGATATTTTAAAGCTTCAAATGAGGTGAATATAGTTAACAAATCAAAATTAATAAATCCATAATAAATTTTGGTTATTAATAATTATTAATACATGTGTTTTTTTACAGGACAAAATGGCTGGCGCTGCTTGATAAAATCAAGTAACGACCAGAAATGGTGCGTCCTGCCGTCAAGTTCCCACGATTGCAAGAACGAGCTCAAAACGACAAGTTTCTATCTTTGAACATCGTCATGAAGTACACGAAGATTGTACATATTGTCCAAACTATCGTTTATTTATGTATTATCGATTGTCTTCCGTGTTTCATTCAACAAGATAAATGGTTTGATATTAGATTTTACTTTCACAGGAAATGCGCATTACTCCATATTGTAGCACCCTGGAAAATTGAAAATGAATTTTTCCACTAGAAGGAGTAATTTACTGTTCTCTTATATAAAAATGCAATCGTCTAAATTAAGTTTGCATATTATTTCAATCAAATTTTGATGGAGACTGTTAAGATTGTACAAATTATGGAAACCTGAAAATTTTTTTTTGCGAGCTGTGATTCTTTATGTCAACAATCATAAGTATAATATGATTACTTTATTATTGATCAGTTCTTACCGAGAGTTTCAATATTAAAAATGACGAATTTTTATCTGATGATGCGTTATTATTATTTTTATAGCGTAATTTCACAAATTTATCAAAAATTAAATTGAAAAATACCCTGATTTAAACAATTGTTTTCATCGTTTATTTTAAGAATTAATAACTATTAGATATTTATCGTGTATCTATGTTTTAACTATGATTCATATAGACCTACAATTATTTATATAACAATGTTTAATACGCTCACTGCTTATCGAATTTACGTTTTTATAAGATACAACCGTTTATCCTAGATATATTCGGTCATATTTGTTGGAAAAGAATGAAAGAATACAGTTTACATTAGATATACTTTCAACACTGAAAATAGTCAAAAATTCTTCAGTTACTTACAAATTACAAATGAGTCTCAGTTAAAGAAATATCTTTTTCACTTGGTTAGCGGTGTTAAGAAATTAAAAGTTCACAAATGTTTATGTGTAATAAATTATTGCTTCAAAAACAATCATTCTTCCATGACAATTTGTTACAGCCTGTAATAAATTGAGCGATATTTGTCTAAAAGGTATATGAATTATAGATAAAACGCTTCCGATTCCATTCGTAATAGATTACAACGTACTGTTACTACGTTGTAATGAAGAAAATATTTTTTTCCGCCCATTCACGCGAAGTAGCGTATTTGAGGGTCTTACCTTGTAAGGAGTATTTGCTATGATACTGCCGTACGATAAAAAATACTAAGTTGAACCCATAAAATCGATATAAAATATTATGTAATGTATCTAGTCGATATACTTTGATTGAGCAATTAAGTACGATGTAGCTTTGGGATACCCTTTGACAGTCTTGTGTTTGACTTTAAAAGTCATTCATGGGTAATCTCAATGCGCAAAAATAATGATGAGTATTGATGAAAGTTGTAGTTTACCATTACTCTTTCAATCTGCCTTTTTAAATGTCTGTAAAAAGTTGTATTTCAAGCTTACATTATAAGTACGTCAGGAACTATAAACTTAATTAAAAGGGCGTCGCTTCGTCGAGGTAATAACGAATTATTTACATTCTTTGCGTATCTTGTAATCTATTCAATAAAATATCTTACATTAAAAAATACTAATATTTTTTATCTTCACCTTTTTCACAATCATCATTCATTCCTTATTTCTCAAATATAACAACGTCATTAAGTAAAGTTCAATTTTTAAGTATTATAATTAAGACGTGTTTGGTACTTTCAAAATTACAGTATAAAATATGCGTTACTCTTTAAGAATTTGGTATTATTCTTGAAAATTTGTTATAAATATTCGTAATAGAATATGTCATGTAAGTTCTACTGAAATCTAAAATTCAAAGTATATTCATGAAAAAATAATACTATATAGTTTTGCAGTAATTTTACATGTGTACATCACGTACTCAGAATCAATCTTTTATTTTGCACTTTTCCGATGATTTAATTATAGAATCCAAAACCAATGTTGGCAATGCGCATTCCATAAATCTAATCCTCTCAGACAGAGCGGCTTGGCGTTTTTCTAATTCTGCATTTTTTTTTTCGTATTTGCTTAACAAACTTTTCCAGTAACTACTTTTTTCATTTTTTTGTTGATTATTAGATTCTATTTTATTTTCTAAATCTGCCATTTCGTTTTTTGTATTATAATGGTAATATATACTTATGTACTTTTGAAAACTTTTAATTTATCCAAACAAAGCGATATTTCTTCAATTTTCTGCTTATTTATCTAAATTAATAATTATCAAATAAGTTAGTAACTAGTAAACATTCTTATGTTTTCAAGTACGTCACATGAAGTTAGCAAATAATATATGTAAAAAAACTAAAAAGGTCTCGTATGTAAACATGTAAACATTGATCAAATTCTAAATAATTTGACAGGTTAAATAAAAATTTTAGTGCAATACGATCTTGTCTTATCATTTTTGAAAATTTCAGTCGTTTTAAGAAGTTGCACAGCTATGCATAATATAATTACACATTTATAATTCACTCGCTTTATAAAAACATACAAGATGTCAAGTGACGATAAGAATTTTAGAGAATCAAATAAATCGGCATCATCTGCTCATAATCGAGAAACCAAATGCCAATTAGTTATTCATCCTAATAATGTAAGCATTTGTATATTACGTGTTTTGTTTACGAAGTTATATACATTACTTAGGTTATAATTTTATCAAATATATACTTTGTTTACAATAATGATTAATTTAAAAAATTGAGTTTTTATTTGTACTCCAGCATCACTAAACATTATAAATATTCTTTTTCATGGAAACAGACTTCCAAAGAAGATAATCAATTTGAAATAAATATAAATATTAAGTTGAATCACTTAATTAATCAATTTGAGAAGATTTTTAATAAAGAGAAGGTATATTATGTAATGATGTTTCTAGCGAAACTAAGACACAGAAAATTGTCCGTTGATATGAACATTTGTTTTAATATCAATGAAACATTTTTAATTAATTCCAGAAACTTGAATTGCACTATTTAATGCAATCAACGCAAGTATTTATATTTAAATTAAAAGAACTGCAAAAAATTATGGAACAACTAGCTTGCGAATACTATGATGATTATTGTGACGCTAATAAAAATTGCTGCAACGTAAATTACTTAATATCGTGATAGGTATGGCTAAATTAATCCATTCGATGACTAAATGTTTGATTTCTTTGAAGGAATTAGGTTCTTCAGAAAACGTTGAAGAGAAAAATGATATTGAAAAAAAAGCAAGTTGCAATAGCCGGTTAAATGAATTTTCCAAGTATTGCGAAAAATCACATCTCTGCAGTTCTAACGAAGGTGAATTGAATCGAAGCAAAAATATGAAAGAGCAAAATAATAATCGCAGTATGAAATGCAACCCGTGCAAGTGTTCTCTGAATGCTTCCGGCAAGAAAGTAAAAACCTTGGAATGTAAATTAGCTTCTAAAGCAAAAAAATATAAAAGAAATAAATTTGATAAGTTTGACGTAGATAATTCCATGCAATTAAAAAGAGGAGACACAACATTGCCATTAACACCGAGAAGGTCGCCAACAAATATTTTGACTGAAAGGAGGATATCTAATTCAAAATTAGAAATACAAACAAATCTCAAAAACTTCAAATTGAATGTGAAAAAAGTAAATACAGCAATAGAGGATATAACCTATCAAAATGTGCGAGAAAGAAATCAAGCTGTCTATTGTAATTTGTCCAGTGAATCATCCTCTGTAATAGTAGATTTTAAATCCATACAAGTATTTTTTATTTTCATTAACATTCAATTCTACTTCTATTTTAGGAAGAATACTATTCTGACAGTTCCAATGACCAAATTAGTTATACGAAACGCATTCATGGTAATCTCATTGTTCTCGTTAATACGTTTTCATATTGCCGAACTAAATCGAATTATGTCTTTTAAAAATATGAGTTCAAAGCTATAACGAAATATTTATAATAATTTTAGTTACAACTTTAAATTTCATTTAGAATCATATTTTTAACGACAGATTTGCTACACGGAAATCCTCCAGGTCCAATTAAGGAAAGCAATGATAAGAATAGACCCTTACGAGTGAGTTTAAATTATAAATAAATAAATTAAATTATAGAACACAATTTAACATAATTCTTTTATCGTCTATAAGGCAATAATAACACAATCATCCGATCTCATTTTTAATCATTCGACTATATTAAAAAAATAAATTATTTTCTTCGTTTGTTCGCCTTAAAATAGATGTGAAACAAATATAACTGTACATATACTGATTTTTTACACCATTTACAATATTCCTTGAATGAGCATGAACATATATGTACTATTTTAAAGGTTGAATGTTGCGGTTGCGGTGAACGAGTTGAAACTATAAAAGTAGGCGAGAATAATACTTGTCCTTGCGGATGCGACGATCTTGTGATTTTACCTGAAGCGAAATATGTCGATAGGTAGGTCAACGACAAAACTAATTTATTCACCGTAAGATTCATCGCAGTGCCAAAGGTGTCGTAAAACACGCATAAGAGGCTTTTTTTATACTAATGAAGTAGCACACTGAGTAAGAAGTAATTTATATATTCGTCAACCATCGGCACTTGACGATCATAAATTTTTTGTTGAGAAATCGTTGGGTCAAGTGGAAAAAAGATTACCTACAAAAGAACGTGACATATATAGAGAAATACAGCTACGTGTTATTCTCCTTTAGCGTGTATTTTAACGTTTATTTTTATAAACAATATCACCTAATTAGTTTTATGAGAATTCACCAATTTACATACAAACTTCAAGATTGAAGAAAATGTTTTCATTGAGTGTTAGAAAATACTGCAACGCAAAATAGTTTTATTATCATATAAATACGTAGACTAGTTCCAACTTTTTTGCATTGTTAACTTTTTTCTATAAAAAAGGAGTATTAATCTACGAATGGATTTATTTTTAATTAAGTAGACTAGTATTATATTTTGAACTTCTTAAATCGTGTTTAAAAAAACAGTGACTGAATTGTATTGTTTACCTATTATCTTAAAAATGATGAGTTTTATTCCAATAATTGGGCTGACTGTATTCTAAAATTATCACCGTAAAATTAATGTTGTATTGAAAATTATAAGATATCCAAGCAGATGTGATAATTGTGGCATAGTGCTGATAGAAAATAGGTCTTCAAAAGATAACAAATTAGAATCTTCAAAAGTCTACGACAAATCAGAAAATGAGTCTGATAATATGAAGCAACGTCAAGACTGTTGTTTGATTCCTTACTCAGGTATGAAAACTATTATTTAATCATTTATCTGTTGTTAACTTTTCTAATAAGCATTTGAAATTTAAAACTGCAATTTTTTAATAAGTAATATTTATTCTTAAGATGTTAAAGTAGGTATTGAGCTGTTAAAAGATGAATCTTATGGAACCGAGACAATTTTCAAAAATCTAGGAGACTTTATAAAAGCAAAAAATAATAACCATATTACATCTGTACCAGCTTACATTGAATAAAAATAGTGTATCTATAGTTTACTAAATTTTGGTTAGATGGACTTACAATTTTCAAAGATAAGCTTACCACATTTTATAATGTACTAATAATATCAATTATTTTGAAGCGAATGCTCTGTCGTGTTCAATTCTAAACTATAAAATCCACTTGAATATTTACTACCAATTAGTCACCTCTAGTTCGTTCAAAGTTTTATTACCGCAATAATTCTAGACAAAAATTAAATCTGTTACTTGTTTATAGAAATTCAACTTTGGTTTCTAATTGAAAAATTCAAAATTGCTTAAGTTAAATCATAGTATGGATATCCAAAGTGTGTCAGCTTCAAATTTTTAGCTAAACAAATGAGTGGCATATGAAATTATTTTGAGAATCTATAATTGTTTTCGGTTAGGTTTTTGAAGCTGTATTTAAATTTTTTATCAAAATGTTTCTAAAATCCATGAGTAATTCGACGACTTATAATTTTTATTTAATGTGTCTAATATTTGCAAGTTCTTATAATGATGTAACAGAATAAATAAATTTGAAAATTTTAATCAACTTTCCGGATCATCAATCAACAAATTTTATTGCAATTATGAATTTAGAACAATATGAATGTAGGTATCTAAAAGATTGAATGCATATGCAATTTTTATATCGTTTATTGAACATGTACAGTAAAAATACTTGAAGAGTTACATATTAAGTACAAAATTCATATATCTGTTATGCATACTTATGAAATAAATATAAATTAAAAAAAACTTCGTTTATTTGTCACATATAACGTAATTTTTAAGAATAAGTTGTAATTGGATTAGTGTATAAATTAGTTGGTTACTTCCTTGTATAGTTATTTTGTCGATGGTAAAGAATTTATCAATAAACATTTGTAAATTAAACAGTGTTTTCAATGGGAGTTGAAATCTTGGAAATCAGATTTATATTAAACATTATTTAGGCACTTGACGTTTAAAATGAATGTTTCTTGGTATACGAAAAAATCTGTTAATGCTCACATTTCATAGTTGTTTAGATATTTTATAATATTTTCCGTCTAAATTACATTTGAATGTTGATGTTTCAATAAACAACTATCGAGAGTATATTGTGTTTAATAAACTAATTTCAAGTTAAGATTTGATTTGAGGAATGAAAAAGATTTTTCTACGATCTAGCAAGTCTTCCAAACTGTTAAGATCTGGCAAAACAGCAGGGATTTCAAATTTAGCATTGCTCGAAAATGGTCTTCGTGTAGTTGTGAACTGCGGTTTTCTAGATTTGTCTGACTGTAATTGTGATGTATAATACATTTCAGTAGATGTTGGTAGCTTTGGATAATAAGGATCCTTTTCCATATCTTTTGCTGGGGCTAGAGATTTTGTTGGTACGGCAAAAATTGAAGCATCCGTGACGTGTATTCTCAAAGGTGACTGAGTTGTTGAGTAAGTAGTAGCTTTATTATTTTGAATAGATTTCAAAGTCTCTACATAAGGGTAGTTGTTAGAACGAAAATTGAAATTTGATCTCGCAGATGCAGAGAAATCAGACTTGAATAACGGAGGCAAAAGTAATTTTGATGGCTTAAAAAAATCAGAATCGAATGTTTCATCAAGAGTTTGAGCTTTCATCATATCTAAAATCATTGTAGTTCGAGGAGAGAAGGTTACTGTTTCAATCGAATCTTTTTCAAAGCTATTGATACTGTCAACATTGAAAGATTCGGACGACATGACGGATAGGCGAGAGTTGCTGTTTTCGATATCATCTAGTTTTGACAATGTAAACGAATTCTTTGCAAAATTGACATTGTCATCTCTTACTGCTGGCGGTATTAAAAATGAATAATCTTCATTATGAGTCTCACTGCTTTCTTCTGATATTGTTAAACTTTTGATCGGTGGTTGAAGTTCTCGTGATAATGAAATTAATTGATCTGGCAATACTATTTCATTAGAAGTTGTTTTCGAGTGTGTAGCAAGGAATGGATTGTGTGAATAATCTTTTTGCATAACCGTTGTCATAGAAAACTCGTTGTCTGGCGCACGGGTCCTTTAGAAATATACATACACGAAACAAATTATTATTTTTTGGATGATTTCTTTGAAATAAATATCTATCTATAATAGAATATTTTAGCAGCTTCCCGCATAACTCGCATTTTCATAATTTAATAGATCGGTTAAAGTTACAAACAAATTTGTAAAATCGTTAAGCTACTTTAAAAATTTGACATGTAACTGACATGATATATTCTTCAAATTCTTTCAACTATTTACAACTTTATAGAAGAATGCTGTAGAGATTGTTATTTTAGATCTTCAAGTTGGTCTATCTGGAGGTTCGCTCCATTTTTCACGATCTATGTTATAAATTCTTTGACGTCTTCGACTAAGACTTAGCAAGATACACAGTAGAATACGATGAACTACTATATAACATTATTGTATTAATTTCTTTACAATATAAGAATTTCAATTTTCACTAGACGTATTAGATTACGTTGAAAACAATTCATATGAAATATACCTATTAATCTTATGATATATCGTAATTTTATAGAAATATAGACTACTATACTATTATCTCTTCAAATTTATAATAATATTACAATTTAATGATTTCATCGTGTATTTATTCAGATTTGAACAGATTTTCAAGAATGTTTTTCACAAAAAATGACTTTTCATTATGCAGCATAGTTTTTAAACGTATGGATTGATTTTATCTTGAATTTTAGATTCTTCGAGATATGATATTTTGAAAAAGACGTACTCAAGTTATAAGAATCTAGCATTAATTAAATTGCTATGAAATTCGTATTTGCTTGGTTGTGCCGGGAAGCCACTTATTAAAAAGTACAAATATATTTATGCAGAACTTACCCAGTCGATGCTAATTTTTGTTCTTTCGACGCATATCTATCCTTCAAAAATACACTGGAATTCAATACAAACGTAGAATGTTTTGCAGAGCTGGAACTTTTTGCATCTGGATTTATTCTGAAAGATCTTGCAAATCCTTTGACATTCGTTTCTTTGTCATGGGGTTCGATAAATGATAAAGGAGGTGCATCGTGATTATTATCTTGACCTATTCTTGTTGGTGGATTTACGCTGTCAATATTGGCTTTACAATTGACAAGATATGCGTGATCGCAAACCATTGCATCCTGACGAAAAGCTGTATCCTCTGGACAATAATTCATGAAATGATTGCCGTGATCATCGCACGTATGATAGCCTCGACAATTGGTTCCTATGTCTGCATAAAAACCCATTGGACGTCCAATGCAGCTAAAAGATGTCACGAATGGTGGTGGTGATGTATTCTAGAAATTTGTTTAAAATATTTTTTATACATTTGAGAATATTATTCGCTCGTTAATATAAGTTTACTCAGATAAATGATTCATTTGACTCAAAAGTTCATGCTCAATCGTAGATTTCAAAAAAATTAATATAAGTTTGTTATAAAATTTTACAATAAACTTGAATTTTGTAAATTGTATGCAAATTTTGCAAACTATAGTCTGTGGTGTAAGAAAAAAATGTTTTGAAAACCCGTTATTCATTGAATACAAAACACAGAATAGAATGTTTTTTAATTTTATATCCACAAAAGAATGATGCTTGATGATCGTGGATGACCAGTTTAAAAAAAATTGCTTAATTACCAGCCGGATGAAAAACGTACAATGGATCTTTGTTATGTAATAAGTTTCTCGATAGATTTTCATTATTGTGAAGAAGTTTAAAATTACATTTAGAGATGACATTTAAATTGATGGTCCACGAAATATTTATTATTCACTTCTGCTTCAATAAATCATAGGTTTTGTGAGGAAGGCTACATGTAAGCTTGTGACATTATGTAAAAAACTGACATTAAATGAAAACGTAGTAATTTAAAAGAGTATTTAAAATTATTAATTTTATTTATTTGCTATTGATACAAAGTGTAGATTTCTATATTACTAACAATATTAGAATAAACAATGTTAAAATTTATTTAAATATTGAGTAGATTCCAATATGTTGTAAAATGTTATTCGGTTTGATTGGCTGTTAAGAATTGGTTCACCAAACCAGTTTGAATTTTATAAAATAGCTATACATACACGAGATTTCCATCGATATTAAAAAATATTCTTTATTTACATATGAGAATTTTTTCAATACTAGAACAATAGATAGTTCATTTCTAACCTACAGATGTATAGTTCTTGATAAGTTTTTTCTTAGATCTTTCTAATCGAAAGTAAAGATATATTTTTTTAATTTCTCTCCTGCCTATTGCTTTATTACGTTTATGTTATTTCGAAATTTTTCATATATATGTACTGCAATAATATAAGGAAGGCTGTAAATTTGATTGCATTTTTATTTTATAAAAACAGCCATAAATTGCCGAGATAATGTTTATTATAGTAAAAAGTGTTACACCAATTAAGACAATCGTTTAAACGCCACTAAAACATAAGAAACGATTTGAGTTTCTTGTAAACGATATAATTATCGATTTTATTTGTGTAATGCCTGGTAATCATTGATTTGATAGCTCTCATGGTTATTGCTCTTGTCCGTTGAACTCTATTTTCTTGAAGCACGGAATCATTCACGTAACGAAAAAAAACTATTAATTGAGTAACGAAACCTTCATAAAATATTTCTACTATGGCAGTTTTATAATTATTGCTTCTTTGTAAGTTGTGATTTTGTCAGTGCCATAAAAGATCAATTTTATTGATAAGAGATAGAAAATCGTTAAATCGAATGTATATGTTCTTAAAAGAACTACGAAAGCTCATGCAAGACGTTCATATTCAAAAATCTCTTTTATCTGTCAATTATATAATCACGTCAAAGCTTATGATATGGTGAGTTACAAAATTACACAAAGCAGTGTTATTGATCCTTTTGAAAAAGCCTTGATCTTTTATCATAACTCGTTAATAGTAAAAAAAAACTTACGAAGGATTCGGGAGTTGCAGCTAAGACCTGACAAGCTATCATCCAAAGGAGCAGTAGTTTAGTGTCCATGTCTGAGACTGGCGGGCAATTGAAGATGTAAAAGCAGCTGGGTAGGTAGAGAAGATAGAGGTGTGCGATCGTAACGATCCGATGGATTGTAGTGCCGCTGTGCGGATATTCCCGGTCACGGTTGTTGGCGTGCGGCGCGCGCGAACGATCCGTAAATGTATTCCACCTTCGGCCGGCGAGATGAGCAAAGTGAAAGTGAAGAAGGACGAGCCTAGCGAGGAGTTCGCTCACTAGCTCGTTTGCTTGCGCGGGAGGATGCAATATAGCTGACGGCGGCGCGGGTCTCTTGACTTTTTCTCTCTCCCCTCGTGTGCACCATGCCTTCTTCCACCTTTGGTACCGCCACCTCCACCGACTTTCGTGCTTCTATTCCAAAACACGTGATCTCGACTCACCAGATGCTTCGATCTTTAAACAAACAAGGGAATATCAATAAGGCCTGCCAATACTCACGGAAGATGTTCTTTCTTCGAACGATAGTATTACATTTACCCTCTGACCCACTCCAGAACAGCTACCTACGTATCCTTTTGGTTTTTTACGCTAATGACTTGCTTTGTTTCTTGTATCGTCCTTATTCATGATCATTCATTGTACAGGTGTATACTCAGATGCCATTCACCAATCGATCAAATTAGACCTCACACTTCCACTTGATTTATTCTAGTATCAAATGAAATTTTGGACTCATCGAAAGTCACATTGTCAATCAAACTAGGAACTCACTTTTTAACTTGATGACGTCTAAGATGCATAAATCTTGCATTTATGCTATTTCTATTAAAAACAAACATACATTATTATAATATGCAAATGATAAATACGCGTAATGAGAGTTCAGAAAAGTCGACAAATCCTAACTGAGGAAAAGTCAGAAAGAAAGAAAAACATTAACAATAGGAAATATTGTCCTTATGGTTAGTTTTTGCAAGCGATTCGATCACAGTGAAAAACCTTAACTGTAGTTAGACCGTCGCGGGTGCCGATCACTAAATTGGAATAATAATTCTTGTTTACTTGATTGGCAGTAAACGACAAGTAGACGACGTATGACGCGAGACTTTGTAAAGAGAAAGCACGCGCTAGTGCTAATGAAACTGTTAATGTGAGCCGCGCCGGGAAAAGCTCCGCGTTATTAAGGCGAATCGACGGTCGAACGAAACATAAATAAAAAATCTAATCGGGAGAATACCGGTAGTGTAGGATGCAGCAGCAGGCATAGCAGGCGTGTCATTTTGAAAAATGGATGTATAAAAGTAACGGTTCTGCAAACTAGTTTCCGATGAGACTTCGTCATATGCTGAAATCACTCGAAAGTATAATGGCGTCGCAGCATAACTCGGCTTTTAACTCGCGGATAAGTTCGAAGGTTAAAACGCGACGCCGTTACAATACAGCTGCTGCGTGAATGAAATGATGCACGTGATGGAATGAGGCGCGCGAGCTTCGCAGTCGCACGACAGCTGCTGCGGCACTTGTGGAGCCGTTGCCGAATGGATCATTGCAACGTGAAAGGAGTCGCGAGCACGCGACGCACTAAAAATATTATAAGAGACTGCTCGATCTGTTCGCAGTGCCCTACCTTGCTCTGTCAGCAGGCTCGGTACTTACATTCTAATAACTTCGGTGAGGAATGCTAGTCTAGCCACCTCTTGCTCCAATGATCACAATAAATTTTTTATTGGGCCCATTAAAATGTGTTGCTCTCGATACTCAACACTTTTTTCTATGAGAACGGAAGTACCAATAAAGGTACTGACAGCGGCAACAAGCCCGTAATTGTACTTTTCGGCGAACAACTTTCTTAGACTTTTCTTTGATCGTTATCTAACTGCTTCTAGAAGTCCGTCAATTTGAACGGGAGGTGTTACCCATTTAATGACGATCGTTACTTCTATATAGAGTTGTGTTTTTTGAACGTCTATAAAGTTTCAATGGCTAGACTGATTCTGTGCGCATTTTAGCATATACCTGTCAGTAGAAAGTCAAAGTTTCCGGTAGTTCCTTTCTTCGAAAACATGCAGTTTAATATCACACACCTTTTGTAAAAGCTCAATTGTGCCGAGTAAACTTTAGATCAATTTGTGTATTCGAGCTTTTAATATTCTAAAGATTAAAGTAATGTATATTTGCTTTTAAAATATGTCAGCACCTTCTAAACTCAATTATTTTTAAATTTACGCAAGTGGACTCTTGATGATTTATCATATCTACCAGGGCTATCAAAATAAAGAAATAATGAATTTTAATTAGGATTTGTTAATTTCAATGTAAAATGAGGCAAATTTAATAGTACATTAAATCTAAATAAAAGTCGTATTAAAATGTGTATGAATTGAGAAACAATTTAACAACATGAAAACATTCAGTCAGAATATTCCGTATACAAATGTGATTCGTGAAAGTCATTAATTTAATTTAAATGAAGTAAAGCTGAGGTTTCTAAACAAGTGTTACAGACATTATTGAGCACGTTACGCATTCTAATTCCAATTAGAATTGTAATAAGAGAAATAGCAAGTCACTTACATATATTCCCTTTCTATCAGGAAGATCGTACCAAGATACCATAACCCTTGCTAGCACATCCGTAGATTATTTAACACCAGACCTCATCACAGTGCCTTTTTCTCTCTTGCCTTACGAAACTGTTGAGTTCTAAAGAAACGTCTTTAAACTGTTGTTTTTGTCTGTAACAGCGAAGCTGTAAACGTGCGAAAAAACACTTTTTTGTCTATATTTTACACATCCGCTTCTATTTCCTTTATATTAATGTGATTTCACTTGGCGAATAAAATTGAATTCACCGTCTTTTTACACCAATAGAATAATAAGAACAATATAGTAATTGTGGACTGTTTAAGTATAATAATGTTTCTATAAGATACTTTAAATATATTATTCTACTGTTTATTAATAGTTGTATCATGAATTACATATTGAAATTCTATATAAAATATATAAAAATTTCATGTTATTGAAAATAATGCTTTTCATTTAACACGAAAAATAAAATACTATTTTCATAAAAGTGAAATTTTTAACATCATGTATATAATATTGGCATTGAATGTTTGGTCCAGTAATAAAAATTTAGTCTTTATTTCACAGAGCTTTCTGCTTCGACTGAATTTTCTTTGTCATGTCTTTATCATAGTAATTTTCCAAGTCATCAAGCATTTCTAAGGTGTCCTCGTCAAGAGACTTTGAATTTCCTTTAACCGCGGGTAGAATTTCTTTTTCGAGTAAATCATAAATATTTTCACTTTTCTCTGACTGAAATATCGAGTAATGTTCCTATAATGACGATTTGTTTTATTTTTATACGTCATACTTTTTATATCAAGATAATAATTGTCAAATATGTTATCGTTGTCATAAAGGCAGAAATGATGTCTTACAGTTAGCGTTTGACTTTTCGGGTCGATTTCTATGGCAAGCAGATAATATTTTAGAGCTCTCTTTGTATCGTGGATCTTCCAGTATTGATGAGCCACTTCTATAACTAAGCCTTGTATTTGCTTTTCTGGCAAATTTTTGTTTATTTCTATTATATTTATTAAATAATCTATCACATTAAATGAAGAATTTAGCGTAACAATATATCGGAGGTACTCTTTGGCAGCAAGAATATCACCCATATCGGCAGCTCGTTTAAAATACTGCAATGCTTTCTACAAATAGCAGTAATGTTAACATTTTTCTTAAATATAGTATCATAGAATATCATTTGCAAATTTTTACCTTTAATTTTTTCTTTTTAATCCAATAGCGTCCTCTGTAATGTAAATACATACAGTTGTCGGAGTCCGTTAAAGCCACTTTATCGAGGCATTGTTTAGATAAAGGCAGCTTGCATAGCTGCATGAAACCTAGTGCAAGTCGTAAGAGTATTGTGTTACTCTTTGGCTCACTCAAAAGTACTTCTTTATACATTTGCAACGCAAGTTTAGACTTTCGCTGCTCTCTATACATTTGAGCAACAAAAACATCGAAAAGTACGTTCTTTGATGTTTGTTTGGCTTTGAGAAAGGCATCTACTTCTTCTTCCGATGGTAAAACCCAAACCGATGAGTCCCGTCTTATTCTACGCAAGTTTTTGCCTAAGATGAAATACCATAGGGCACAGTTTGGATTATCTGTCAAAGCTTTACGTATGTATTTAACAGCTTCTTCGCTTCCCAATAAGTGATACTGTGACCAGCAAATACTTCTGCAGGCATTAATGGTGCTTCGTTCTTTTTTCTGCATAGTTTCAAATATTTCAATTTTCGCAAAAATATCTTTTGCTTGTATTTTCTCGCCCAAATTCCAGAGAATATGGCATTGAGTTGCTCGTACTATATGATATACAGCTTTTGTTGAGAATTGAGGATTTGATCTTAAAAAATGAAATTTCAACAAATATTAATCATTCTTAATGATACAGTTATCACATTTACATTGCAATATTAAATTATCTTTCGGCACTCTTATATGCCATATAGAAATAAAGTAGCATTGGCAATAACTTAAAAAGAAATGTTTGAAAATTCATACATGAATTTTCACATATGAATTTTAAAGCATTAACAATCCTAATGGTATAAACAAATAGGGTACTAAGTTTTAAAGGTTCTGGTAAGCTATAATTGAAGTTCTTACAATTCTAAATTTAAAAATGAACACGTAGCTTTACGGAGAGTCATTATTAGTAAAATTAGCGTACAGTAATAATTATGACAATGTTACAAATATATTGTTTTTCTTTAGAATTAATGTAATTAAGAAATTTAATTAATAAGAATTATTTATTTATTTATGCTAAATACCAGTTGAAGCCCATTAATTGTACATTCATTAGCTTGCGAGAAAAATTATAAAAAATGTCTCTACCTCTTAAATATAACTTGATGTGACTCCGGTTGCATAAGCTATTAGATCTTAATACCCCAATAAACCAATTTTAATGTATAATAGTTTCTTATTTCATTATTTGATTATACGTATTCCATTTATCTAATATTTATATAAAACGTTTATAACATAATGAAACTTATAGTACTAATTATTCACACTTTATGAAGTGATTGAGTTTCAAACATTTATTTTATACATTAAACCTTAAGCTACCATTTTTTTAAACTACGTTTTTTATATTCAATAATTTTTTTAGCATATGTTGATCAAAAACTAGTTAAAATAATCAGTTGAAATATTAGATTATTCAACAAAGTATATATTATTAAAATATATTATTAAATTATATCGAGGGAAATTTTAAGTAAAAGTTTAATAATTTACGAATTTGTAGTATATTTCCGATAGAATATTTGAGTTTTTAAAAAACCAATCTAGTAGATTTGATAAGCAACTATCTTCATAACCCAAAAATCCAATTTTAATAATAGAATACCTTATGTCATTACTTATATATATTTAATTATCATTTTAAAGTTTTTTTGTTTTTCACATTTATGTTACAGGTGTACAACTATTATTTGTATCCTTTCTTTAAAAATATTTCAAAGAGTAATCTACCCTACTTATACGCAATTAGTGACGTTTTTTATCTTGATACTTTCACCTTGAGCTATTTTTTACGATATATATTTCCTAAAAGTAAAAAAGTAAACTTTATAATAATGTTTTTTATCAATGTATTATAAATACAAATTACGAATTGTTTTTAAACTAGAATACAATTTCAGGGCTTGATTATCTTTCTTAAATATAAAATTAAAAACATTATATAATTTATTTCTTACTCCTCTAATACTGCGATCATAATTTCATCACATTTTTCCAGATTGTGTATAATACTGTCTGCATGTTCATTTCCTTTGGATTTTCGTATACTAACATAACTATACGCAGCAGTTTTAATAATGGACTAAATTCTTCTTCATCGTGGGGTTTATAATCTGTAGATATAGTTGTATCTACATCATCCATATCCCATGTGAAAGGACAATGTAATGTTTCTAATAAATCCTCAAATTTTTACCTGACTCCATATTTAGATTGTACCTATCCTAATAATAAACATTTACTTAAAAAAATTATTGCTTACTGAACAAAAATAAATAATTAGACAAAATCAAATTCTAAGATTATTATCCGAATAATTATTTAAATATTTTTTCCAGCTAAACTATTATTAATTAGTATGAAGAAAGGTTCCGTAATAGTGACAATAAGCTTCACTGCACTTGATTGAATTGAAAAATAAAGAAAAAAATTTACTTTTGCATTACATATTGTAAAGTAATATTTACTTTGTTTAATAAGTAAACAAAGTGATTGCCAAAGGTATTTACGCTGTAATATTGATATTATTGTTATTGTAACTTCAACTATGTACACGTGGAGAGCTACAAAGGTACAGTAGGTACCTGTACGCATCATTAGTCTTGGTTCCTGGTAAAATAATCAGGAGTAAGTAGGACCCACCATTTATTGTAGAAAAAATTTTATACGCATCATGACTGGATATACAGTTTAAGGTGGAGCCCGAATCACAACAACCACGGTTTGAACATAAGAAAATTTCATTCTGAAAATCCTCACATACCTGGGGCTTGAACCTACGACCTCTTGCGCAGAAGCCAGAGTTTTTTACCCACTGACTTCTAATAATAATGTAATACAATAAAGGACATTTATAACAAACCCTCTCAAACCTTTAAATACGCCTAGATATGTATTACAGTGTATTGACGTGAATGTAAGTATTAAATTTACGCTATAACCGCTGGTATTTTATATATATTTCTACTAATGCGGATAAAAAAAAACCAATTTAACTTTTAAAAACAATTGTTAGTTCTGCTAAAATTGCAATTTTTTTATATAGAAACCCAAAAGCGAAACCGATGGAGTCGAATGCGATTTTCGTTTGAGCTGACTTACTACAAGGGAGGCTTTTACTCAATAACTTTAAGAAGTTGAATATGGAATTTTTAAATATTTAATATAAAATACTTTTTAGTTTTTTATTTTAATAACGAAATCTACTGGATTTTTATAATTTATAATACATTTTATAATAAAATTAATAGTCACATTTTGAATAAATAGCTACAAATTAATTAACAAATTTAAACTGAAGTTTGATATTTTGACAAACGGAAAAGCATTGCATACTACAAAGAAAATAGGATAATAAAATGAGTTCAGAACAGATTCATTTTTTATAACAATATATGATGCAATTAATGAATACAGTCAAATAAAGATCTGCATTTAAAAAATGTCGCGAAAATTCTACTAACATATTATGCCGAGGAGTTTCCGACCTTCAGGAATCCAAATTTGCAATTATTTTTCTTTAAGTCTAAATGGAACTATGAAAAAAACTGGAGTTTTTAAATTTATTTCGTTTTTTTTCGGAAACGGCCTTATATCAAGTTTTTTTTAACAGTTAATATCTTCTATTGTTATAATTGCATGTAAAACGTATGTAACACATTTATTGTTAACAGATGAATATGAATCTAATAATAAAATATCTCTTCTCATTAATATTAACAATTTATGTTATATTGATTTGATACTATTCTTACTTACTGCTTTATATATGTAAATTAATTAGATTATTGTTAACTAAACTTGAAAAATATTAATTTATAGAGGGTATCCTAAGTTATCAGCTAGTTTGATCAATTTTGAAAATTATTAAACGTTTAAAAAAGTTATTAATATGTAAAGTTAAATGCAATAATTTCAAGTTTAAAAAACAAAGAACTTTGAAAGTTTACATTTTAGAGAAAATTTTTATAAGATCTTTTCATCTTATAAGCTCTTTTATCTACCATCATAATCTTTTATTTTTTATGTTATTAATTTGTTTAAATAATTGTAAATTAAACAAAATATAGTAGTTCTTAAATATCCTAGAATATATTCGGTAGAGATATAACGTTCCACATGAACGCTGTATTTGAAATAACAACAATTAACAAATAATATATTGGAAAAAAAAAGTATCTACTTATTGAAGATGTGTTTTTATTTATTTTAATGTAATAAAGATTTATGATACCATTTCATTATATATATTATCGACTAAATATTAAAACTTATGTATTAACTCACGATGTTTTTTATAATATTCATATAATACTTTCCAAATAAAGATTCACTTCACATATAGTTGAAAACACTTGCACTGAATGTTCAATGTATCGCAATGCTGGATTCTAAAAGTATACTTAATATTGCGATATAATAATATTTACTCATCTCAAACTATAGGATTTTCCTTGCCTTAAAATTAGGGAGATTATGATATGTAGATGTGAGATACTATACACGTATGAGTGACTACTTACAATAATAGGTTAATTCACCCACCTCGGCTTGCAAGTAATAGCTAAAGTGACAAAAAGAAATACTCTTCAATGTACCTTTAATTGAACACTTTAAATATTCTTTTGGTTTTAATTGCACCCTTCTAATTATTTCAGAAAAAATAAAAAACTAATGGTTGTTTCTAGCTTCTTTGCAACTGCGATAACTTCAAAAATAGTTAATATTTTTTAAAAGTAATGTAACAGAAAAAACTGCACTTTCGCTGATCTTAATTGCGCCAGCCTTACTTTTTCGAAATTATCAATGTAAGTGGAAAATAATAACAATCTAATTTTCTGGTTCGTTGTTCAGTTATGCTATTTCGGATGGCGGTGGGTCTCTTAGCTGAGACTCCCGGGTATAACTGGTCGACGCGCATGCGTGGCCGATCAGCTGGGAAGCAGGAAGATGGTCTGCTCCAATTTTGCGATTAATCAACTACTTATTAATCACTGTTTGTATAATATCCTATCAAACAATAACTATTAAAAATAATATTAAATAGATTTATAAATTTTTAACGACAATTTAAAAAGATAACCCTATTAAAAAGTTTGTACCAATTTCTTACTAAATTTATAAAAAAATTCACAAAAAAAACATTCATTCGTAATTGGCATCAAATTTGTATAAAATCGACATAAAATTCATACGAATTTCTCACCTACATTGTCCGAATTTTTCATACGAAATTTGTATGAATTTCATACAATTTTATCATAACAACCGTAAAAGTTTCATAAGCCGTCGAAGCAATATTGTTATGATTTTTATAATTTGAGTGCAGTAAATAACAAAAATAAATTAAGAATGACCAACACAAGCAAGAAAGTATTATTTAACTTTATTCATTAAAGTAAGAATTTCATACTTATAATTGATGCAAAAAAACGCCGTCAAAAATTAAAACATATATCATCAAACAACTGCATTGCTGCTAATTATTTCACTTAACCATAAATGTTTAATATGGCTTAATGTTTCAATATATTTGGTACCGCAGTGATGTATTGAACTCGATCTTTATCCGTCACTGTTTCAATATAAACTGCAATATTAGAAATATCTTTCGTATTTATACATACGGTTTACTCATTATTTTTTTTTGTTTTTGTTCTTTTTATAGTTTTACAGAAGAATACTCCTATTTAAAAAATTATATATATTACTTACATAAATTACTTACTAAACAGAAAAAATAATAGAAACAATAATAAAAATAAAAATTATACGCAAATAAATTTCTAACAGTATACAGTGTAACAATAAAAATACATAATAGAATAAATATATAAACTTAAAATTAATTAATTGATTAAGGCAGCTAATATGACTAATTTTAGCATAATATCTACGGTTTTACAATGGTCTTTAAGTTTCCTATAGAAATATAATAACAAATAAATTCAAAAAATTTAGTAAGAGTATAGTAGAATAGTAGAACAATTCGGAATAAAGCCATGTTGTAAGGGATTAATAATTTGGAAAAGAAAAGGTGATAATTTGACGGAGACAAGGTAATCAAATAGTTTCGAAAGGGCATTTAGCTTTGCTATTGGGCGATAATTCAGAATATTACGCTTATTACCACGTTTTTTGAAGTCTGGAATCGATTAAGCTTGCTTCCAAATAAATAGAAAGCAACCTTTTAGAAGAGAAAAGTTGAATATTGTAAGTAATGCTACAATTAAACTATTTTGGTAATTAAGGTTGAAGAGTGAAGGAATTTCATTGGGACCAGCACTAGAGGATTGTTTCATGTTAGAAAAGGCATATTTGATATCATCATAAGTAAATTGCAGTCATGAGAGAGATTACGAATCAAACATCGGTTTAGTAAGACCACCTATGCAGGAAGTGAGAAAAAATCAGAAGAAAAACGCATAGCAAAAAGATTTGCAATATCGAGACTATGAGTAGCCGTAGTCTCATCCAGACTATCTATATAACAACAATGACTTTTGTTACGATGTGCGTATTTGAAAAATGATGTAGGATCAGAGTGAATTGAATCCTCCATCCGTATAATGAAGCTCCTGTGGTCAGAAAATAACTTTCTTTTGTTTTATATTTTTTTTAAATAGACGCGTTGTCCTAATATTCGATACTTCGGTAGATTTGATAAATTATGCCTTTGGTCCCCTTAACCATGCGCAAGATTTTGCCATTCCCTGATTCGAATGAATAACCATCATATACAAAAATTGGTCCCTAATTTTTAACATTTTCAGCGTGTGCGAAATTTAGTGTACATAATAGGTCATAAATTTTGTCGAATAATATTTTTCTACGAGTAAAACGAAATTGATCTTCAAATCATTAATTTTATCTAAGTCATCCAGCATTATAATTTTGCTCTTCATAATATCAACGGCTTCAGGAAGTAACTTCCAATTTTTTCGATATTTCTTAAAATTAGGAATAGTTTTCAATATAGGTTAACTCAAATAGGATATCCAATTTTCATGTTTTAGAACTTTCCCGTGATTTTTATCTTTTAACGTACGAGTTAATCGACCTATTTGTTCGGGATCTTGCATATTTTGTAGCATTTTGTTTACATCTTCGACATGTTCTTTGATTGCATAAGGCTGCCGTTGATGCAAAAATTGTCTCTCAATTCCTAATTTAACATGCAAGTCATCCGGCACAAAGCCATCAATAATATCAAAGCAATGAGAATCTATCAAAGCAGCTTTTCCTTTTATACCGGAGGAACACGAAAGAGTTATCCTTAAGTCATTCCAAAAATCAACATGCGTTCGTTTTTCCAGTAAATAATTTCATAGCGGATATTTGATAACTTTTCTTTTGTCATGTTTAATCGATATACCTGACTGATAGCACAAATTGCAACCGAATTTACCGTTAAATTGTACAAGTCCTTGTAATGGCGTGCGAGCAACTATATCGGAAAATATGAAACATACAAAATTTCAGTAAATCAGTCAAGGATTTCAGCGGTGACTTCTAATTTGACCTTGGAAATGATTTTCAAGGGCATCTTAAAGTCAACTTGGTTTTTTTTTAATAGGAACCCCTACTTTTGACCTTGAATTGTTAAAGAGCACAAAATTTTGAGTCAAAAGCGTTTTTATAATTTTTTTTTATTAGGTGGCACAGTTTCCGAGAAAAAAATTCATTAACATTTGCAATTTAACACGTGAAGCTTTTCAGATAATTGCAAGCCATCGGTTTCACGAGTTAAATTACAAATTTTAATGAATTTTTTTTTCGGAAACTATGAAACTTGAATATCTATTCGAATGATGTGGCTTGAAGTCGATACCTTAATGAAGATAAAAATATCCATTAATTTAAGTTTGCATTACTTTTTATTACTTGGTTCAATTAATTAATTCGTCGCCACAATTGCTCAGCTGCAGAATATTACATTACGATACAAGTGCGGGAAGTAGGCGATTCCTGCACGCGTGAGAATGATCGCCTACTTTACGCACACGTATCGTACACTATTTTTTTACACAAGATGCGGGAAGTTCGGACGGTTGTCTGCTAAGAAAAATGTATGAAGAAGGCATGATGTGGGGAACGGGGGAAGGATCGGGAGAGGCGGCAGGCCCTCGATTTGAAAATTATTGAAAGAAAAATCGTCAAAAGATATACAAGAATTTAATGGCAAAAAAAAGGAAAATGTAGTTGAGAATCCATTTTCCAAAAAGAAATATTTTAGGAACTCGAGTGAGTGCCTCCGTGCTAGAAACAATAGAAAGTACGAGTATGAGTAATTAGCACTTTTTAAGATTAAAGGTTTTTTTAATAAAAAAAATCTTTTAATTTATATTTTATTAAATTTATTCTATAAAATAATTAAATCAGCTATACATTTTTGAAGTAAGTAAATAAAAAAACATTTAACAGGCTTTTATAAGTCTTATAAAACTATGATTTTACATTGAAATTTATAGTTATATTATTGCAATTGTTAAAAACTAATGTTGTATTTTTATTTTTCTCTAATAGCACATTGATTACTCTCAAATTATTTTCTACGTTGGCAAAATTCTCACAGTTTTCTGGTTCCTCGATCAGATCTTCAAAATTCAACTGCTCTATATCTACTGCACTAGTGTTATCTGCATCTGCAGGGACCTCTTCATGATAAATAACATCTTCGTCAGTTTTCCTGCGTTTAGCTACCCCTTGAATGTTGTGCGAAGAGCCTGGTTCTTGGTGAATTTCCACTTTATGTTCGATGCGATTTTTTGAATTGATCGAGACATTTCCTTCAATTTGCTGTCCTATTTTTCTTTTATTTGAGACTAAATCCTCGATGTAGCCCTCAGCGACAATAATACTCTTCCATCCACCGTGTCTTTTCAGCGTTGTTATGTCAGTTACAGCATCTGCAAACAAAGTTGCGGAAGTCCTTCGTAAAGAATGGCCGGTGTATAATTGAGAATCATTAAGGCCTAAAAATTTTGCAATTTCTGAAGGCATCCTACCAATAGTGTTTATACCAAGTGGTTGATTACAGAATATTCCTTTTCTGTATAATAAAAACAATCGATTGCACTTAACCCATTAAAGCCCACGCTAAGACTGGTTGAGATAGCGACAAACAAACTGTGCTATCTTTTGCATAAGTGAAAAATAAAATATACGTATTTTTTTTTATGTTATTTTCAATTGTTTATAACAAATTATTTAAACAAATTATAAAAAAATTTATAATTTTCAAAATCTGAATGCGGAAATCGATTCTGGGGGTAAAGTTTAGACGAAAACCTATATAACACTTTTCTGTCAGAGGCCAATTAGTTATTGTAATGAAGGAAGAAACATTCGGCCTCCTGAGAGTGTTTCAAAAAATCGTATAAAATGAAGCTAATTATTGTATTTATCCATCAATATTGGCATGAATTATTGTAAATATAATCAGTGGGATTGAATTATTGTTCATTGCCATGTCCTTCTTTATGACTTTTGCAAACAGGCATAGAACATTTCTCACAATACCATTCCGTTCTTGTCCGACATGTTGAAATTCCACATTTCCTAAGACTCCCATGTTTCATCACGTGTTCTTGGGATGAAGTTTCACTCTGTTTCTGTCGTTTGGGGGGACGTTTGGAAGATAACTTGTCAATATAATATTCACAAACTTCTTGAACAATATCTTTGGAACCTTTTCTTTCGTCTGGATGTAACTTATTGTAAATCACTGTAGCGTTTGCTAAGGATGCTTGGATGAGCCGTAATACAAGGCACCATGTCCATTTCTTACTTCGAATTGTAGGCATCAAAGCATTACAGTGTTGATCATGTAGATCGACGCCACCCATGTGTTCATTATACATAGAGAAACAATGAGGAAAAAGAATAGATTTTTTCGATGATTCCTGCCATCTCTGCATTTCAACTTTTGGTTCATTTCCATATTTCGAAGAGAGAATCGATACTGGCTTTGAGTCCATAACTGTAATATAATTCAATTTTGAATTCACTTCATGCATTGAAATAGTGTATCCTCTTTTAGCTTTTTTTGGCATTTCGACTTTCACTTTCACACGATTATGCCGAACAGTTCCTGTCGCCGATAAACCATTTTTTTTCAAATGAATCATAAGATCTGGGTTTGTGAAAAAGTTGTCAAAATAAATATGATACTTTTTCAGTTCTTCTCTCTGTGTTTTTTCTAATAAATTCGAAAGTAACTTTATCACCACTCTAGACCCTAAACCAACGGCAACTAAAGGATTTCGTTCATCGATTCCTGATTTACCAGTGTAAATATCAAGATCATATATATACCCATCAGAAGAACAGACTGCCCATTCTTTTATTCCAAATCTAATGGGTTTATTCCTTATACATTGCTTGATACCAAACCTACCAAAGTATTTTACCATTATCTCATCTATTGATAAATTATAGTCAAAGAAACCAAATTGCATACAATTCTCACGAAACATATCATACAGAGTTCTAACCTTCCAGACTTTATCATTTTGATCAGTTTCTTGAAGTTTATAGAATCGTATGTTCTTTTTTATGGCAACGAAATTATTTCTAGACATAAGTTCCGCAATTACTGGACACTGAAGTATTCGCTTTTTTGACCAGTAATCACGAATACTTTTTCTAGAATTGAAGATAGTAATCATTATGATTGTAATAAATTTTTCTAGATCATCCATACATAAATCAAAATGATTTTCAGAAGTGGCTTCAATGATATGGTTTTTCATTGATTTCGAAAAGAAAACCTCAAACAACTCAAAAGCATTTTTGGATTGCAATGATGAAATAGGTGAAATATTGAAGTTGCTCTCGACATGCGGAGAAATATCATTCAAAGCATCATTTTTCCAACTGTACTTATGATTCGGTTCCAACAATTTCTGAGTACTTGTGTATGTACTTTTAACATGTTCGTAAGAACCTGATGGTAATTCATTTGATAATGTATCTTCATTTGGATCACCGTCCGAATCTCCATCTGAACTTTCATATTCATTAGGAATGAATGCTATATCAATATGTTGACCTTCATCACTATCAGAATCTTCAACTAAATTTGGTAGATCGCTAATTCTCCGTCTCGGCATTATCAGTAACGTTACCAATTTAGAACAAAATAAAAACTAAAAGTTTTCCGAAATTATTATTTCAAAGAATAGATCCAATGTATAAATGTTTTCAACCGTTAGCCCGCCACTCAAACGTGATCTCTAACACGGAAGGATTTACGAAATGAAATAAACTTATCCAATTACAGTATAAGATCTCAAAATTTATCAGTAAAAAATACTGATATGATTCCAGATACCATGTGTGAGAATGAAAACACTTATTTGTCAATAGTTTATTTCTACATAAAGATATCAAATTGAACTCTGACAAAAAAGTGTTATATAGGTTTTCATCTCAATTTTATCCCCCGAATCGATTTCCGCATTCAGATTTTGAAAATTATGAATTTTTTTGTAATTTGTTTAAATAATTTGTTATAAACAATTGCAAATGACATAAGAAAAAATATATATATTTTATTTTTCACTTATACAAAGGATAGCACAGTTTATTTTTTGCTATTCCAGATAGATTTTGCTTGGGACTTGACATGGTCACTTTTTCTCCCCAACATGCAATTGTTTATTCCTACGTTACACTAACAAATTGAATTCTGACAAAAAAGTGTTATATAGGTTTTCGTATTGATTTCACCTCCAGAATCGATTCCCGCATTTAGATTTTGATAATTATGAATTTTTTTGTAATTTGTTTAAATAATTTGTTATAAACAATTGAAAATAACATAAAAAAAATACGTATATTTTATTTTTCACTTATGCAAAAGATAGCACAGTTTGTTTGTCGCTATCTCAACCAATCTTAGCGTGGGCTTTAATGGGTTAATATCATCTGGCCTTCCCGCAATGTACTTTTTACAAGTAAAAATCTTCTGTTACAGTAAAAGACCGCTGGATACCGGATTTTGTTTTTGGCACAGTAAATAAAAAAAAGTTCCATTGTCACTAATGTCACTAATTTTTATGCTCCACAGGCACACGCGCAACCAGCCCAACCACATCGAAATTTCGGAAGCACGCTTCAATCACATTCATCTAGACATCATCGTTCTACCTTCAATGAGGAATTTCAAATATTTTGCCTGTCTCACCTGGCTCCTTTCTCAATGCGTTGTGTAACTCATTCCGGACCTCGCAGCCCTCTCAGACGGCCCACCACATTAAACCCAAGGCTTTCTTTCACCAGAACCTACGCACCTGCTCACGTGTTTTTAAGGTAGTGGATTCAAACTCCTGTTAACTTCTCCTTACACAGGCCCACATAAAGTGATACAACGTATCGATGACTTTAAATACATCATTGACGCAGACAGAAATTCCGCCACCACTTCAACCTCTCTGCTGGTAGTAGGCTACGTTTCCGATACTGAACCTTTCGAATATCCTTTCGCAGACAGCTGGCAAACCGGACACGATAAGTACGCTTCTCGCCACCTGACTCCTGTACGGCAAAGGACCAACCAACCAACTCATTTTCAGGGTTACTGTTAAACCCGGTAACCTCCAGAGGGGGTGTAGTCGTGGCGCCTCCGCTCAGTCATGTTGCTCTCCCACCAGACGACACCACTTTCTCAGCTCAGCCGACGGTGCTGACCTTGCAATTTCAGGGTTGGGGCTGGGCACACACAAATCTGGAAGAGATCTCATTATCCCAGGGTTGGGTAATTCTGGAAGAGATTCTCAAAAAGCTTCCTGCAGTTTACTTCAGACTTCACAATTTTCACTCTCGCTTCACATAAGGTCTATTCAACTCAAACTCTCTGAAGTTAACTGCAGGAAGTTTTTTGAGAATCTCGATCTTCCAGATTTGCCCAGCCCTGCGCAACTTTCTGACGAGCTGGAGCAGTCGACACGAACACTTTTTGACGCGCTGGCCGCAGAGTCTCTTATTCGCCATAGCTCTGGCAAACTCCTGTATTCATTTATTATATTCATTTATAAGTTATATAGTATTCATTTTGAAATGGAGGTTAATTCTCACGATAAATATTATTGTTCAATTCGATAATTTCAACAATTTTTGGCGCAAATGTAAAATTTATTTGTCAAAAAGTGGCAACCTTAGAACTGCGGAGTGAGTATAACTTCTATTAGATAAGTTTTTTCAAATATTTTTTTTGTAAATCAAGCGTCTATCAATTGTCTATGTTGATCAAAGTTCAGATACTTTGTTAATAATATTATTTTATTTCAGAAACAGAACAGATTATAGAAGCTAATGGTAGGAAATCCCATTTTTTTGGTAGTAAAATTTAGAATACAACCCCAAACTACAGCTTATTCCAAATGAAAATCATTTAATTGCTTGTGCTTATAACTTCAAGAGTTAAGTTTTCTGCTATGAAAAGTAAATATTAATCAATTTTTTAAAATATAAGAAAGTTGGTAATAAATAAAAATAATAATCTTATTACAGTTCTACTATTTATGTGTCAAATTAATTCAAACATATTGACTGTAAAGGACTGAAAGCACCATTGGAGAAAGTTTATTGTGATACAGTTGCAAAATTTAAATAATCAGAATATCTAGTACGAAATTTTTTATTTTTATTACAAATGTTGAAAAATACAATAGCACAGATTGAAGATTCTACTAGTTCATCTCACTCATAACTGAAATAGATGGCTTATTTCGTAATAAAAAGAGATGGTGTACTCATCGGTACTCGCAGGTAGATATGTCTTACATCAACGACGGTCCGAACGAAATTCTAATGTAATTATATATGCGTTATGTTAGTGACTTATTTTTCCATTTCACCAAGGCTTGTAATCTTTATAATTAATAATGCTTTTAGGCTATATTATTAAAATTACCTTTTACCTGTTTTAATTTCAAATGTAGATATGTAAGGCTCTAAAGAGAAAAGTGGACATGGCTTTTAAACTAAATTAAGCTATACATATGGAATGGTGGGAATTCCGAATTGGGGAACAAGGTAAGAGAAATTGGGGAAAGGTAAGTTAAAAAATAAGACGAACATAGAATTAAAATCCCAGAATTTAATAGAAAGTATTGTAAATGAACCAGCTGTGCCAAGTTTCAATAAGTTAATTGAAGAAAATACAATTCCTGATGAACGAAAATTTGATTTAAGTAGGCTAATTGTAGAGGAAGACGTATTAGAAGTAAATATATCTAAGAAAAGTGTGTTTCAGCAAAGTGTGCAAGAGATGAAATTGGAATTCGCTAAAGAGTGTAAAACAAATCCCTTACCGAAGCAACAAGCTCTAAAAATGAAGAAAACGAATGAAAACGAAAAATTTGTTTTTAATGAGAAGATTAGAAAATCGAGTAGTTCTATTAAAGATAAGTATAATATGGAAAAACTCAGCGATTTGAAAGAAAGTCTCGTAAAAACGAAGAAACGAGTAACTACTGGAGATGTAGTTTCTGATGGGAATAATATGTTTCAAATTATCGATGTCATCGGTGACGGCAATTGTCTATTTCGGTGTTTATCCGTTTATCTGTACGGTGAAGAAACACACCATATAAAAATACGATAACAGATTGTTGATCATGGATACATCAACTGGTAAAAATTTTCTTCCCAGGCACTTTATTCTAATCCGAAGATTAATTATATGGATGCTTATCATTATAAGATTAGTATGAGAAAAATATTCGAGTACGGTACTCTTTTTGAAGTAGGAGTTATTAAAATCATGCAAAACATACAAATGGCAGTTTATGTACCCCATGATGAACATGGCCATGAGAATAAAAATAGCAAAACTTTGTTTAACTTTACAACTTTACAAGCGGTTTTACTTATTTAAATAAGTAATAACCGTTAACATCGAGAAATACGCGCAGTTTTCATCCCTTATAGGGACGGAAGTGGTTGTTTCCGAGCGTCGGCAAAGCAAACGTAGGTTTATATTAGCATAACCTTCCGTGTTATATAATTACATTGCAAATAAAAATAGCAAAACTTTGTTTAAATAATTAATAACCGGTAATATCGAGAAATACGCGCAGTTTTCATCCCCTGTAGGGAGGGAAGTTGATGTTTCCGAGCGTCGGCAATGACGACGTAGGTTCAGTTAAGAATGTCTTCAATATTTTTTATGTTTTAATCGAATAAAAATATCAAAACATTGTTTAATCTGTATTGACATTTGGTCTATATGGGTAATGTTTTGATTTTCAGGGATGGGGAAAAAGATCTTGAGGGAACATATTATAATTATTTTCACTACTTTATGTTTCCTATAAGAAAATTTATGTAAATAGCTTGTAGCACAAGGTAATGGTTATACCTATACAGAACTCCCATACAGCGAAATATTAATGATTTTTTTGGGGGTGGTTTTTTATGATTGTTTTCCATCTAGATCTTTGTATTTTTGTTTTATATCATTATTACAACTATATTCATCGATTGAAAACGTTACTGATTATTTTTGGACAAATTATTTTTTCGTTGGAATTTAACGTTGCGAACTTCAGACACATGTATTGGTTTCTGTTCAAGATGGAATTTTCAGGATGAATTGTATACCCTATTGTAATTTCCCACATGGGATACCACATGGGATCCCACATGGAAACCTACATGGGATCTTATGCGGGATCCCGAATGGGATTCCATGTGGGATCCTTTCCGGGAATTTGATAGGATTTCCCACATTGGATCCCACATGGGATCCCAAAAAATTCAGAAAATCTTCGCAATCCCACATGGGATTCCGCATGCGGATTTCGTGCGTCTTGTATGGCGTAGCCGATATGTCGCTTGTATAATCCTTTCCAAGTCGCTGCCATAGCTCCAGTAGGATCGATGGCGTTGCAGCGTTTTATTAAGAGAACTGTAAGAAGAAGAATATTAATTGGAAGCAACTATTAACATAGTTAACTTTAGTAGAATAACAATATTTTTATAACCTTTGATAATGCGTAATTCTCGACAGAAAATACATTTATTTGCCAATTCATGTGGTTGAAATAAACAACGAAAATCTGCGTCGAAATATTTAAGGTTCTTGTTGAAGCGTTTATTTCAACCACATGAATATTGTTATTCTACTAAAGTTAACTATGTTAATAGTTGCTTCCAATTAATATTATTCTTCTTACAGTTCTCTTAATAAAACGCTGCAACGCCATCGATCCTACTGGAGCTATGGCAGCGACTTGGAAAGGATTATACAAGCGACATATCGGCTACGCCATACAAGACGCACGAATTCCGCATGCGGAATCCCATGTGGGATTGCGAAGATTTTCTGAATTTTTTGGGATCCCATGTGGGATCCAATGTGGGAAATCCTATCAAATTCCCGGAAAGGATCCCACATGGAATCCCATTCGGGATCCCGCATAAGATCCCATGTAGGTTCCCATGTGGGATACCATGTGCTATCCCATGTGGGAAATTCCAATAGGGTAGACTGTTTAGATAGAACAAATGTAGTACAAAGTATAATAACAGAGAGAATACTTGCTGAGCTATATCCAAGTTAGAAATTATTAAAAATGTTGATCAATATCCATCACTTGAGTTCTTCTTTAAATAGATAATTAAATTGAATAAATTATTAGTTCTTGTCATTGAATAAATAAAGTTAATGAATTTATTTTTAGGTGCTTGGGCAGATAATGCTAATAATGTAAGCGATGAATATCCTGGGACACCCATTTAAAAACATAAGACATTTGAAAACTGACTTAACGAGGACAGGAAAGAGAACCAAAATAAGAGCTATGAAAGGCAGTTAAATTCCCTGATCAGATATTGTCTTCAACAAAGATTACAAAAATTTTATTTTATGTTGTTTTGGGCAGCAGTAGTGGCTGATACTTTTATATCATTACATACAACAATCACAGCAAGCAAATTGACAAACTCAAGTTTTGTAAAAGGTAGAATAGATTATGATTGGGTCTGATTTATGTTAAATATTTATTTTATTAGATATCTTATGATAAAAAAAATTGGTAAGTCAATCACTATTAAAAGTGTTTTAAAAATTTTAACAATTCATAGTTTTTGCAAATAATAGTTCAATATGATAACGTGTCTTAGAAAACACTATTTTTATGTTACACTAAAATCTGACGCAATTTCAAATTAATAAAAAATCGTGTTTTTAACTTTGAAAATTTATATGTATATTTGTAGAAGAGCATTAAATATTCAATTCTTATCCCCACATATATATTAAGATAATACTTTTTTTTACATGTGTTTGACTACTAGATCTCCAATTTAAAGACTTTTTAGTACTCGGTTGACTGTTCGACCAATAAAAATCTTTTATAATTCACGCTTTAGAAAACATGTTGCGAACAAATTTCGAATTTCCCTTCCATAATTAAGTACTATCAAATAACAATTTTTAGTTGGAAAAGTAGAATAATTGATAACAGCCAACTTATTTATTTATTGATATTTTATTTAAGCTAGAATTGGAATTTCTTAGAAAATCAAAGTGATGAATAAGTAAATGAAGTTTTTATTCTGTTTTTCAAATTATGTACCGATACAATAACACTTTTCAGTTCTAGTTAATAAAGTGATTGATAATTTGATTAATTTTATAATTATTGTACAATTTATTAAAAAGTGTTCAATTCATAGTTAAAAAAACATTCATGATTATACCAATGAAAATAGTAAACAATGAAATTGTAATTTAAAGATAAAATGCATTTATTATAAATTTCTATTTTCTTGTTTTGTTAATTAAATAAAACTATTTTTTTTAATGTGAACGAGAAATCGATCTTAAAAGTGTCCGTCCACTATATCTGTATATAGTGCCTTTTCCCACCTACAGACACACTATAATATCGAGGTCAGGTACTTTTTGCGCAAATCACGGTCGTTTTATTGAATTATTTATTGTATTTTATCTTAAATATATACATATAATACATATTTTTATTAAAGTGATTAATAATTAAAGAATACAGATAACATATTCATATTTTATTATATAACTGCAACGAAATCTGCGCACGGCTTTCTGTTTCTGCGCATCTAAAAAATACTTGGCTGTTGCTGCGCTGCCTGGTGCTGCATATTGGCAGTGTCGTCTGGTATCGGAATCTTCTCAAATTTTCTTTTTGAACGGAATCAATATAAAAATGAGTAAAGATAAAATTTCAGCACAAATATATGATTTGACTCCTAAAGAAAAAGAAATTATCGAATGGAGAGCTCAAAAACGATTGCAATTACGGAATGAGTACTTGAGAGAAGTTCATAATCCAAACTGTAAATTTGAGGGAACTTTAGTAAGTTATATTCCTAATATAACCTCTATTAATCGGAAACATTTTAAGGATGTTTTCATTTTTTTATATATTTTTCATATTCTTGGTTTTTATTCTACCAATAATCTAATTATTTAACAACTATTTAAACAAAATGAGAATAGTTCTACTATTATAAATAATATCAATTTTACAGCGCAATTAATGATTTAACCTATTTTAATACTTCATTCAGTAATAAAATGATATTAGTTAAATAATGATTAAGCAACCTTTCACAAATCTTTATAAAAAATGTTTGCACTTCGTTCTAAGTTCTTGAAGTAACAATAACAATACATTTTTAAGGAAGGTAATCTAATTGAATAATGTATCTTACAATATTCTGTTTGACTTAATTCTGATGTTCTATTTTTGTTCATTTTGAATAAGATTTGTATTAAAGGTTACTAATTCTATTTTACAAGTTCATTTAAAAAAAATGAATACATTTCATAGAACCTATTACAAAAATGAAAGTTTTTAAATTTATTACTATTTTTAATTATTTTATATTTTAGTTTGATCCACAAATTCAACGTCAGTACACGGCATACTTTTCGTATGAAAAGGTATGGAAACCAAAGATAAAAAATTTCTTGTGGTTTACTGGTCTGGTATTTGGATCTTGGGCATCTCTTTATTTCATCCTAAAGCGTGATCGGGTGAACATTTTATATTTATTCAATTTATTCATTGATAAACGTGTTAACTTTTTTGCAATTGTACTGAAATTTTAATTATTCAAATTTTAGGATAACAAGGAAAATAAATACAGAACTGGTCTGATCAGTTATAGAGACAGAGAAGCAAAGTTTATATAAATATAAAATTAAATTGATCCTAGATAAAGTAGATAATATGTTTAAATAAATCTAAATAATTATTAATTATGGTTTATAAATAATGTATTGATTATTTTAGCTTTCAAAAATATACATTTACAAAATAAAATTACAAATTATATTGAATGACTGATAATTCATTTCCACTTTTATTTAGAATTACACATTCTTTTTGAAATGTAATATCCTACCTACAGTTTTACATAAAAATGTAACATTGAAATTATATAGTCATTACTTGATAGATAGTAATTATACTTTTAATGTTAAGTCCAAATAAAATTACTTATTACCTATTCTTGTTTATTAAAGAAAGTAATTTTTACAAATCTCAACAAAAATTATCGTTCATCAAATTGTTTATCTCGAGCAATAACAGCATCGTCAAACTTCACCATATAAGTAGTTCCTTTATGCCAATGAGCTGTCACTTTTGCAGACTATAAAAAAATATTCAAATTGGTCAAAATACTGTAATTTTTCAATTAAATGTTAAATTTATTATTGGACTTACAAATCCACTATCACACAAAACAGCTTCGACTATTCCAGCAACAAAAGATGCACAATTCAAGCTTCCCTTGTCTTTAGGAACTGACACATATTTATTAACTAATGATTCCTTTTCAATAATATAATAAGTTCGTTCATCATCATTTGCATGCTCCAATTTATCAGCTTCACGACCAAATAAAGACTTCCAAAGAGTACTTTTTATAAATAGGAGGATGTTGAGTAATTTAATTTCTCTTTTACCATTTTTCTCACGAACTACTAATAAGTCTGTGACTCTGTGTCCAACTTCAGCTCCCATTTCAGCTAATCTGTAAATTTAAATAATGGGTTTGTGTGATATCTTCAATGTTATCAATAAAATCTTTTATTAAATTTTTACTTTTTAAAATGAATTTAATATTAATGAATGTTTTAAAAATCATTACTTGTTTTGTAGTTCAGGAACAGTGTATACTCTGTTTTGACAGTATTGAACTAATTCTGAGAAAAGAAGAGCAAAACAACTCAAGCTAACCTCTCCTTTACCTTTACTTAATGATTTATCTAGGATGCTTGTCCTAGGTCGAACAGCTGATATTGTTATACTGGACATTTTGTATAAAGTGTAAAGCAATACTATTTATGAGATTAATTTTAAAAAGTTGCAAAAAGTTTTAAAGAATTTTAATTTACTAAATTATCGCGACAGTACGCGTATCTAGTCTACTGCGCATATAGCAGCCGACGCCAGAAAAATATCTGCCCGTGATACGTTAATTCGCGACCGGCAAAGTTTAAAATCCAAATTATTTACGACAATTGAGCATCGATATGGGTTATCATATGGGTTCTTTAGCAAGTTGCAGAGCTTTATTTACGGGATTGTGGAAAACATAACTTGACAAGATAAGCTGTTAATCTAACTTCCTTTGGTACTTATTTTTTTACATAATCATATAATTTATTATGGATACAGATCCACACAGATATATTAAAATAAATTAAGTAAAATATTTTTTAACGATATTTTATTTATTTAGTTGTGTGTGTGTGTGTGTGGGTGTGGTAACAAAATATTGTTATATAAAAGTTCATCATGAGAATTCTTTGTTTTGATATTGTAATAACTGGATTCCCTTTCCATATACACAAAATGAACTTGTATCTTTTCTGAAATTAAAACTCATTTTTATCATTCAATTAAAAAATATAGTCAAAAAAATTACAATAATAATTACATTGCATCTTCAATAAATGTGAACCCTTGTATATCAGGTATACAAAGAGTCTCATCTTTGACAAGTGTGGAATGAATTTCAGTGTTGCTAAATGAATATTTATGTATTGAAAGTTTCTGATCAGCTCCAACACTAAAAAGCCATTTATTATTTAGAAGTTTCACACCTAAGTAATAAAACAAATTAAATGAAAGTATTATATTTTGTCAAAGAATTCAACAATAGTACATTAGCTAATACTAGCGCGAAGAAATAAATTCTTGCCTTGTGTGAAGTTTACGCTCAAGCTAGGCGAAGCGAGAGTGAAAAGGCATACGAGACGAGAATCTCTTTCCCGAACATGTTAGATACAGTATTTTTCAATACAACGTGTGGAAAGCGCGAATGGAGCACACATTTTTCACTGAACGTGAGGCGACTTTCGTCATTCTTTTAAGTTATACTTTCTGCATGGTGTATTGAAAAGATAATATCATAAAATTACCTGTAATTTGCGCATAATGTACGCAATTAGTCTTCCATATAGAAATAATTTGTATAGATGGAATGCTATTATCTGGGAAATGAATTTGAAAACTTGTTAAGCAAAGGAGATTGTCATCTCCACCTGTGGCTAATAAGTATTTAGTATCACTAATAATTGCTATGTCAAAACTATTAATTCCTGATTGATGTAAATGAAATTCCATTTCGTCATTAACAGATAATTTTGTTATATCAACTTCTTCGTTATTAAAAAAAAAATGCCAGAAGTTTAAAAATCCATCAGTTGCCATGGTTATTAAAAATATTTTTTCTCGAAATATAAATGAGTGAATTTTTAAAATACATCGATGTTTGTAAGACAAAGTGTTGATTAATTTTATTTCATTTGAAAATACGTCATAGGTAAATGTCCTAAAAGAATATTCATTCATTTTTAAAAAGTATAAGATATTACTTTTGCAAATCATGGTTACCTTAAGCATCCATCCGAACAAGCTATAAAAATAAGTATACTTTGACCATTACTAGAAATTTTTAGTGTGCTTATGTCCATATATCTCATTTCTGGATCAATATTGTACATTAATTCTTTACCAATCCAAATTTTATCTCGTTCTGTGTCTGGTCCATATAACATGTATGACGAAAGATCTTTGCAAAGCAAATCCGCACTTTCAAACAAATTATTATTTGACTTTATGGTCACTTCCCATATTCTTAGTTGAGCTCTTCCACCTCCAGAAAAAATTAAGCTTTTACTAACATTTTCATTTTCACTCAGGGCAAATATTGAAATACATTTAATACAAGATAAATGTCCATCAAAGGATTCTAAATTTTTAAAGTTCATGTTTGATTCTTTTGTAGATGAATTAATGTGTATTAAATTCAAGGTACAATCCTCTCCTCCACCTACTAAAATATTACAACTTTTTGAGACGATTGGGATTGACTTAACTGTGTATATTTCTTTCTTACATAAACCTGTCTGTAATATACACAAAATTATTTATGATTTTCAATGAAAGTTGATAAAATTGTGTATTATACATACCAATAAAGGTGGAATATATAAAGTATCTAAAGGAATAACAATACTATGAAATTGTTTTTTTTTAATATATACAAAATGTATTTCATTATTGTAAATTATGCAATCCCAAGATCTATGGCCACCTCCACAAGAAAATTTAACTAAAATTCTTTTTAATGAAACACTATACATAACAAACTCATCCTAAAATAAAATATAAATTATTGTTGTATAAATAAATTTTAACTTCAATTGCAATGATTTTATTTTTTAAATTATCTAGTAATAATATATAATACCTCTTTGAACCCTAAAACATAATAGTCATTTTGATACTTTAACACTTTACTAACCCAATCCATGGGCATGTTCTTACAATATATGTATTCAATTTTTGGAACTTCATTATCTAGTTTATAGATATTATAAAATCTTAATTTTCCATCACGACCACTAGTCAGTAAATTGTTTTCAATTACAATACATGACTGTACACCCAGTCTGCCATGAATTTTTTTAAAAGATTGAATTGGGTTAACAGAGTCAATTGACAGTTTATACACAAAAATACTACCCATCCTGTCTCCGCATATCATAATATTATCATACATGCAAGCTGCTGTAACCCAGCGTTCGCGACTTGCAGGCAATTTGTGTTGTGATAAAATTTCGAAACCTCAAACATTAAATTTAACATATCAATATTGAAATATTTTTTATATCATTTTTTAATTTATTACTAATTCATTACTAATTAACTTTACCTTGAATAGAAAATTTAACCACACATAAACTTCCTTTTGCTGCACTAATTAAAGCTATATCAACACTCAACCACTGCATAGAAGATATTTTAAATTCAGTAATCTTATAGGTACCATTTTTAATCCATGTATTTTCAGATTCTGTAATAATTATAAGTTGTTTCATCTTTAAATACTGATAAAAGCAAAGATTCATTAACTATTATTCAAATTTATTGAAACTTACTTTTGTAAAGTGATATTTCACCTTTAATTGAAGCTAAAGCAATTGACTTTCTATCTGGAGACATTTCCATAATACAGTAGCTTGAATTATGCATAGGTAAATCATAAGCATCAACCAATAAGTTTTTATCTTCTAAATAGTGTAATAATTTGCTAGAACTTCTCATATTTGCATATACGATAATATCACAATTATGGAGATAATTGACATATTTAGGAACCATGTCAGTATCTAATGCTAATTTGTTTTGTACATAATTTGTAGTTTTATTAGAAGGCCAAGAATTTACTGAACCATCAGCACCTCCTGTATAAATAATATTATCTTGCGACATATCTATACACCAGATAGGTGCACCGCAGTGAGCTTCCACCTTATTCAATAATTTTCCAGACAAATCCCAAAAGCATATTCGAGAGTCCTTTATTTTAAAAATAAGAAAACATTTAAAAATTATGATGATACAAAGTAATCAATACATATTTGATATATAGTACAAGATAATGTTATTACTTACTTCTCCAATACTCGCAATCATATCTTTTAACATTATAGCTTTCCATACCCTTGCTAAGTGACCATACATTGTAGCTTGAAGAGATACCTCAACATTTTCCCAGATCAGATTTGTTTGATCTGAATTGTATTCTGAAACTACTTTCCATAATCGCACAGTTCTATCATCAGACGTAGAACAAATCAAATTATTAAATGAATTATAAAACACTGAAAATATTACACCCTGAAATATACTTTTTTTATTAAAGTTATAGAACTGGTTATATTTATTAATGAATTATAATCAATAATACAAACTTTGTGTCCTTTTAATCTATGCAAAACTTTGGAGTATTTGCTAATTCCATTTGGAGTAGTTGTTAATTTATTCTGGTTTACTTTCCATATTAAAATTTCCTGAAATACGGTTCCACTAAATATAATTACATTTCCAGGACCATTACCACACATACTTCCAGCATATCTGAATATTTTTGTTAAAGAAATATTATTTAAACTAATGAAACCAGACAATAAATAAATCAAATAAAAATGTATAAAGGATACAATAGACATGTTTCATTGCAAGTGGTATTAAAATACTCTCTCTCATTAAAATCAAAAGTAAAAACATTATTATGTGCAAATAAAACAGTTAAATTGGAATTGTGTAATGGCTCTAGCCATTCAACACTTATAATCCAATCATCAAATTTATGTACAATGTCCGATTTTGTTATGCTGATAAATTAATATAGAATTAAAATAAAAGATCCTGAAATTCAAAAGACATTATACTGTAAATTTTTATTTTTGTACTTACTTTATTGAATCATTTATCATATCAAGATCAAAGCAGCACAAACATTTTCCTCCATAAACAATTAACTTATTATTTCTATACACAATACCATGTATGTTATCAGGATGTAATGCATTTATTTTTAATTTTATTTTGAAATCATTTTTGTATATCACATACAACTTGCAGCCTGATCCTGTGATTAAAAACCATATAAATATACACTATAGTATTTATTAATTATTGCTACTTAAAAATCATTTTCATACCAACAAATATGTAATTTCCCACACATTTGATGGCTAACACATCTGTACTGATATCTAAGAATTTCATTATGAAAACTGCACCATCACTATCATTCTTATATTAATTCTAATTATTTAAATAAATGTTTAATCTAGCAATATTTCTGTTCATTCTAATTATTATTCTATTTTAATCCACATTCATATATTAGAATCGTTAAAACCACTATCAATATTATCGAGCACGATTAATGAATTACGGACAAATCGTATAGAGATTAATTATTCTATAAATGTAAAATAAATTGTGTAATGCTTGCTGATTATTTCAGTTTTATTATATTGAAAATATTAAGTATTTATCTATTTTTATTTGTAAAATTAATAAACTCATATTTTATGTATTAACTAATTGAAACCGACGTGACACATTCCGTGTCGTCTGCAAGAATGTACATACATCGAATAGGTTATGTTTATAAAACTATATTTAATTTTAATATTTTTTATTGTTACGAAGTTTTACAGATATATGTATTACAACACGATCACAGTGACACCGGTAAGGGCGCGAAGAACTGCAAATTTAAATACATGAATTTCGTGTTAAATTGATTCTTGCAAATTAATATAGAAAAACGTTTACGTTTACATGTATGTTTACAAATTAACGATGTATTGCAGTGATAAAATTATAAAATGTTTTGGAAACTTTGGACCATTTTTCCTCTTTTTAGAATTGGGTCAAATATATGTAATTAAATTCGTAAAGAGAAATATTTATTATTTGCTGAGTTACAGCGAGTTGAATGTCAAAAATTACGAAATTTTTTTTCTCATTTTTAAAAATTTTCGCGTGTTTTATAATGTTCTCCCAACTTCAGAAAATTTTAAACCGCATATTCGTATATATTCTCTTGAAAATATAAAAGTACATCATTATTAGCGACTAGAGGATTGATCTGGTCACTACTACCATGTCATTTTGGGGGTGGTGACCGCCGGCCTATTCTGTTCTGTTTTATTGGCACCAGAGTGGGATTTAACTTAACGTATAAGCTCTTTACGGCCATCAACTGAATTGTGAGCACTGAGCAGGCGCGTATGTTTTCTAACTTGGCGGAGAGTTTGAAAGTAGAAAGTAAAGTAAAGTATAGAGTTCAGGTAGACTGAAAGAAGAAGAGAAGGCTAGTTGTTGTAGTCGTGAGTATATTGTAGAGTGTTGTGCATTGTGTGGAAACTATATTGTGATATCGTATTTTTTTTAGGAATTTGCAACGGGTAGTTAGGCAGTCATAATTTGGGTTGTGTAAGAATTGTGTGATGGTGTAAGAAGGGTATAATTTGAGTTTTGTGAGCTTGTGAAGTAGGGATTTGCGCTGGGTGTCGAAGCGGTTGCTGGATCAAAACATGTAGTTACCGTCTTGTATGTCCTGGCCACATGCTTAGAGGTCAGAATTGATTAAATTCTTTCTGTATAAGTAGTGGGCGAGGCTGTAGTGATTGCTTTTCATTCGCGTTATTGTAACTGTTTCTATCTTTAGCAGTGGTAGTTTGTGGAACAATGGTTTAGGCGAGTTTTCATAGTATAGGTTAAAGGATAGCGTCTTTTTGTTTGTATCGGAGTTTATAAGAAAGTCGTGGAATTTCTTTTTGCAAAAGTCGTTGACTAGTTAAAGGAAATCTAAATATAGGAGAAGATGGACCGGTTTTGTTCCGACACCTATGACTTTGATATCGCGAGATCGTCGACAATTTTATTGCCTGGAATGCCTAGGTAGCTGGAGATCCAAGCTAAGAGAATCTCTTGGTTACTTTGTTCGATTTCTAAGGCAACGTTTTTAATCCTGTAAATAGTGATGTAAGAGGAGTTTAGTATGACGGATTCGTTAGAGTCTATCGTGCTCAGCGAGTCTGTAAATATCACATATTTTGGAATATTTTTAAGACGTATGTATTCTAGGGTGAGTTGGATAGTGTAGGTACTGAGAAAATCGATGCTTGAGTGTCAATTTGGAACTGCAAATTTAGATTTAGTGGTGTAGGGTTATGTATGGTGAGTCCTATATAAAGGCCGGGGTCTTTTGTTGATCCATCGGTGAAGAACGGCGTGTACGTGTTGAGGATATTTTGAAATTGTATGATGAATTCTTGGGGTGTATTATCCGGCTATTTTATTTGAGTGCCTTTGTCTTAAATTGATTTTAAGGTTGTTTGTTGGGCTTTTAACGGGAAGAAATAGCAAGAGGGAATGGAGCATGAGTAAATTTTCTTTTTTAGCGATTTCAATTTTAGGTATGCAGTCAGTAGTGGGAAGGTGCGTAGATATTACGGTGAGTTGGTTTTTATCGAGTATGATAGTTCGGAGATAGCTTCGATTATTGTTGCGAAAGAACGAAGAACGTAGTTTAAGGCGAGTTTTTTCTATCTGAGTTTAACTATTAGGAGTTGAGTCCCTAATACCTAGAGCTAATCTGAGAGCGCTTCTTTGTGTAACATTGAGCTTATATAATAACTGTTTGGTGTTGATGGGGATGCATGGTGAGCCGTAGTCGATAACTGCAGCAATAATTGCGTTGTGGATGAGGAGGAGAGTCCTAGGATGACCTCCCCACAACAATATGTATTCAAGACATTCATGGCGGGTATGATTTTCGCGGTTGTGTTGGAGATGCGTCGTCCAAGGTAGTCTCGTATCTAAGGTCAAGCCAAAAAATTTCTCTTTCTCGCTGACTGAGAGGGTATAACAGTGTTGACAATTCTGTGCATGTTTGAGGTGTTTGTTTTTTTGTTATATACTTGTTGGTGTGGATTATAACTTTTGTTTTTCCTAGGGAGAATGATAATACAATTTTATTAAGGAAAAGATTTACTCTGTGAATGTTTCTCTCAATTGTTTTTAGAGCAGTTTCTGGGTCGTTTGATGCGGCAAACAATGCGATGTCATCGGCGAACTAATTTCGTATTCTAAGAGAATGGAGTTGAGTTGTCTGGTGCTGATGCTGTGAAGGATAGGGCTCGAAACACAGTCCTGGAAATCCCCTGTCCTTGTGATAAATGAGCCTAGTATCTTATCGGTGACATTGAAATAAATTAATAAATAATTCTTTCGAACGTGAGGTTGTGGTAGAATTTACAAAGTAGTTCTTGAAGTTCTAGATTTCTTAGGGCGTACGTCAGAGTGGTTGGGTCAACGTCATGAAAAACACTTTTTACGTCCAGATAAGCAACTGCGGCGTATAGAACTTTGGAAAAGCTGGTGTATATTTTAAAGATGAGAATAGCAGTTATCGATGCAGGATCTTGACTTTCTGAATCCTTATTGTGAAAGCGGCAGTCTTAGGTTGTACTCTATCCACCAAGATAGTCAGGTAAAAATCATTTTTTCAAATAATTTTAGGGAGGCCGGGGCCAAAGAAATCAATCTAAATTTGTGTTTATCTGTTTTAAGAATGAAGAAGACGAGAAATTCGTTCCATGATTTCGGGAAAGCGTTTGATTGCTAGATGTTGTTTTCAACAATGCTTTCAGCATTGAGCAATTCTTGTACTCGTATGATGTTGTCTGGTAGATTGAATATCATACAATAATCAATTTTATCGAGCTCCGGGGTAGAGCCTTTTACTGCAAGAGTCTATTGCTGATTTTATTTCTTAGAGTATATGGGATTTATTGAAAAACTGTGTTGTTATTTCTGAGGGAGTGAAGATTGTGGGAAAATTTTAGGCGGTGCAGGAGGGAGGACATATAGTGTCAATCATTCCTTCCTGTTTTTCGATATTTTCAGAGTTATTTTTGGCGCATTGCGCTCCCAACGATCTATGCCGAAACCTTTTGATAGTTTTAAAGTTAGTGGAAAGTGGGGTAGAAGGACTGATAACTACGCAAAATTCTAAGAAGGCAGATGCTTTGGCTTGCTTGAATGTTCGTTTTGCATGTTTTTCAGCTGTGGTGAGTTCAATGATTGGGCTAGGGTTGTGACGAAAGTCCTCCAAAGCTAATTTTCGCAGATGATTGACCTGCTCACAGCCTTGGTTCGATCACGAGGCGTGAGTTCGTGGAGTATTCTAGTGAAATTTGTTCAAGATAGTTGCAGAAAGGCAGCCAGTCCTTAGAAGATTTGAACCTCCGAAAATTGTACCTTAAGTTAAAAGAGGGTTTCGTATATTGGTGTCTGGCTCGTAGCCCTGAGATGGTTTGCAGTGAGGGAAGACGTATTCTATAGCTTGTACTATAGTTGAGATTTCGTGGGAGTAGTTTATTTTTGCAGGCGGTGATTTTAATTGCCACAATGTAGTTGTCTTAATGGGTGTTGTCGGTGTTGAAATTGTCTAGTGAAATTTGTTGAAGATAGTTGCAGAAAGGCAGCCAGTCCTTAGAAGATTTGAACCTCCGAAAATTGTACCTTAAGTTAAAAGAGGGTTTCGTATATTGGTGTCTGGCTCGTAGCCCTGAGATGGTTTGCAGTGAGGGAAGACGTATTCTATAGCTTGTACTATAGTTGAGATTTCGTGGGAGTAGTTTATTTTTGCAGGCGGTGATTTTAATTGCCACAATGTAGTTGTCTTAATGGGTGTTGTCGGTGTTGAAATTGTCTAGTGAAATTTGTTGAAGATAGTTGCAGAAAGGCAGCCAGTCCTTAGAAGATTTGAACCTCCGAAAATTGTACCTTAAGTTAAAAGAGGGTTTTGAGGAAGGGCGGGAGATACCTATATTAAACGATATTAGATAGTGATTACTTCCTAAATTATCTTCTTCACGGTTCATTCGCAGAGAGCGTGTAAATGGGGGGACACAAATGATAAATTTATACAGGTTGGATTATGTGGATTTTTTTTGTTTATATGAGTGGGTAATATCGTCGTTGAGGATGACGTCATTGTCAGTGAAATGAGGTAGTAGCGTGTCACCGATATCGTCAATGTTAGAACTGCCCCAAGCTGTATTGTGGCAGTTAAAGTCATCACATGCAAAGATCAAGTTAAATTGGGATAGTGATTCAGATGAAATTTTCCAAAAAGTAGCGGAAAAGGGATGGTCATTGTGGGATGATCTGTATATAGTAGCTATTGTGTGGTTAGAGTTATTGAGTTTGATGGTTAGGGGTTGGGTTAGAACGTTAGGCGTACTCGGAATTGATTATTTGATCGTGAAAATGATGTCGTTTTTTATAGCTATATCTATTCCTTCATCTTTGCTATCATTTCTGTCTCGGCGTAGGATAGTAAACTGATTGATCTTCATATTGTATTTTTTATTAGCTTTGGTTTCCAACAAAATGATTACATCATAGTTGAAAGAAAAAGTACACTTGAACTTAAAGGGAAGCGATAAATATACGCTATAATTTAGTTCATGAAGTGAGTTCGATTGAGGGTGGGGTGAATTGTGCCATAAGCTTGACTATCTAATACATCAAAGAGAAAAGAAAACGAGACTTAGTTACTTTATTTGTGTGAACATGAACAAAATATGACACTTAAATTAATTAACGTAAATTATTGTTCATTTCGATATATCAACAGATTAATTTACACGTCTCTTATAATTAAAAACATGAACTTGATGGCGTTCAGGTATAATATAAGGTGATCGCTTATACTAATAATTATAGTGTGAATACCGTAGACACTATTTACAATGTACGCGGAGAGCTCTCTTATTTACTATTAATTAATGTATCGTCATCAAAATTTGGGAAAAATCTTACTTTCATGTGTACAACAATTGTGCCAAATTAAAAACAAATCCGTAACCTAAGAGTTATAAGTTAATCGAAATACGTAGCCAAAAATAATCCAGTTGCGCTTCAGGTTGCAGACAACGAACTGAACTAGTTCTCGTCTTCTTCTCAACTAACGATGCATCTCAACCCTCTCCCTCTACCCCGGTTATTAAGGGAGAGGTAAAGAAAGATGTTACAGATACACCGTTGTACCTGCACCGGTCAGGGTTTGCTCGGTTGCATGTATTGAAAGGACGCAACTCGAAAACCAATGATTTACAACCCGGGAAAATCTTTAGTTTCAAAGAGCGAAACATGTGCTAGCCCCCTGTCGAGCTTGCTTATGATTATTGGTGAGAAGAGCGTTTAGGTCGTAAACAATAGTCGTGAGCTATTTCGTGTAAGAGGGTACGCCTTTGGGAAAAGGAATTGCAGTTCCATTGTAGAATAAGTAATAGTTCCTTATTGCAACTTGGATCCATTTTGGGTGTTGTTTTTGATGAGCATAGAGTGTAGGAGATTCTGGATTTTATCGGCGTCTGGAGAGTTCCTTAACAGCGGTAAAATTAGTTGAATCATGCTAAGGAAAAATTGAAGCGCTTCTGAAACATCTTTAGGAGTGGGCATTATTTGGTAGGTTTCTTCAGGTAAAACTTTTGTGGTTGACAATTGTAGCCGTATATGTATACAGGTGAGGATCCTTGAGAGTTTACAGAAGGGGGGAGGGGGGCAGTAAGTGAAGGAGACGAGTAATTTTGGTTCAGTCTCATTTGAATGTCTGTAAGTGGAACCGATGTTACTCTGACCGTGCGGCGCTGCCAGCTGTTGTGAGAGGTGTAAGCTGATGGATTGTTGTAGATGCGGATAGGCAGGGAGGGTTCGGATTGACTGCGATGTTTTAGTTTCGGTAGAAGAGAAGGATTGTGGTGGGAGGAGGTAGTATGAATATGGTATGGTTTGGGTTATGGCTTTTAAAGATGCTTGCGTAGGATTTGGGATGGTTAAAAGCGGATGCGTAGGATGTTTGAAGGGACGATTGGGAATTATGGAGGTTTGAAAAGAGTGTGGGGTAATAGAGTTGCATCGCAGGTGGTGCATGAGATGACTGAGGTTTCGTTCTTTTGTAGTTTTCGTAGGCCCTTGAGTGGTAAATCGGTGGACAGGCTTTATAAAAAACGATGATGGTTTCGCGGATTGGCATGTTGTATTGAGCCGCGACTTTGCTGACTTTCTGCTGGTACTTGTACTCTAGGCAGTCCTTGGAGCTTGACATGTGTCCACCCTTGTAATGGTACCACTCTGGTGCTATGTTTGCGCGGGGCATTCCTCGTTGTGATCGTTGTCGTGTTTCAAGTTTCCGCAATGGAAACATCTGGGTTTACCTTTGCATCCGTCTTTCAAGTATCTGTAGAAGCAGCAATTGTTGCACATCTTCGACTATGGAACATAAACTTCAATTGGGTGACTTACAAAAAATAAATCGGGGGGAGAATTTGTCCGTCGAACATCAGCTGCATTGATTGAGTTTCAACGAGTTTCGGAGCGTTTGCTGAATCTTAGTTGTCACTTTACGTGTCAGCCTTCTGACTTGTGCAATTTCAAAGGGTGAGCCGATGATGTTTAGAAGTTCTGATGCGGACATGTCAATTGGCACTCCTCTGATGATACCCTGCCTGTTCGTGCGGTGGTAGGAGAGGGAGTTTCTGAGCTTGTTAGCAGTTAATAGGGGGTCTGTGAATAGGTGGTTCGCCGCCGCAGTGTTTTTGAATTTGACGGAAAGTTTTTGAGGACCGTTTGGTTCAATTGCACCTGAAAATAGTGAATTTTGATAAGACTTTGATATAACTCTGCCATACGTTGTGGGATTAAGAGTTATTTTGGCGCCAGAATCGTTAATGGGTTTAATGGATTCAATGAAGATGACATAGGAACCTGAGATAGCCTTTGAGTATCCATTGTACTCGTTGTCGCTTTTTTTCGCAAAGAATCTAGAATGATTTATCGCGGGGACGTCTTGGGAACATGTTCGAGGTGTGTCGCTTATACCTTTGCTGTCTTGAGAGAGGTTATCATATGGGGGAGTGGAAAGGCTACGGTTGGCGTATCCGCGTTTTGAATTTCCAGCACCTAATTCCGCTTGTTCCTCTTGTTAGTTTCTGATAATGTAAACACCTCTTATTTCTTGTTGTTTTCCAAGGTCGACCTCCATATCGATATTCTCTCGTTCGCTTAGGCTTTGAGTGCCTTTTTTAGGGGTTTACGCAGCGTGTTTTTTATTCTGCTTTTCCGATTCTCCTTGTTAATGACGGCGTGATTTCTCTTATTGTTAGATTTTGATATCCGTAATTTTTGAAAAATAATGATTTTTACATAAGTTATTAACTCCGGAAAATAAGTAAAATAAGCCATTTTATATATATATATTTTTTTCTTGTTTTAAACCATCTTTCTCGATAAAAATGAGTCCGCACTGAAAAACTCAGTTTTTCATAATACATCAGGAAATCGAATTTCCCGTAAGATGTACCACTTTTCGTTATTTCTGATCAAGATATTAGGATTCAGCGGGAAAATTTACATAGGGTTACATAGTTTTTGAAAGGTTTATCCCCGGTGCATACAGGAAGATACCCAGCTCCCAAATTATACGCTTTTCTATTGTTTTCTTTCCCCCTCCCAGCTGTTCGAGCCCGCGGATCGTCTGATGATTCTGAAGTGGATCTTGTGCGCCATCCGAGCCGTTTGACCAGTCTTTTAGGACTTCCATCCAGGGATCATGGTAGCCTCAAAAATGGTCCTCGGGCGATGATCCGAATATTTAAAAAAAGATCTATGGCGTCCAGCCCTGACACTGCGATACAGCTAGAATGCGCGTCATATCGAGCACGAACAACAGAGAGGCGTGCTATTATAAATAATAAAATTGTGCGTTCACACATTAACACTAATGCATAGTTCACGCTCGCAAATTAAAACTAACGTACGCGTGGGTTGTGTTTCGCGGAGGTTTTTCAAAAAGGTGTTTTCGGTCATTTCTTTTTCTCTTTTAATTGTAGGTCTGTGCCCCATAGACTCGTCAAACTTATGACGTTGAAAATGCTCGATGCTTGACCCGACGGATCTTATTGCAGGTACTAATCCGTATCCGTTCTACGTATTTCCCCAAAAGAAAAAGAAAAACAGACGTCTTCGAAGTGCTGCCATCTGTGCTACGGCTGTGAGCTGGATGTGGGCGAGCACATAATTCACATCTGTTCGCTATGCATTTGCCATCCGTAACAAATAAGCTTGGCATTGTAAACAAACTAAAGTAGACAACATTTATTAAAATCGTTATTATAACAAAATTACATTATCATTGGTATAATATTTATTACTTCCCCAGTATGGATGGCGAACGTTAAAGTTACTGACTAAAATGAAAGATTTGAATTTTTTAATCTCGTCTTGTAAAGCAACCCATTCATTATTCTTCAAATCATTGCCAGCTTCAGGTGATCTATAGCAAGAAATGATTACAAGATCACTTAAATTAGAAGAGATCTCGCCCCAATCTCGAGACTTTCCAATTTAAGATCAATGTCAACCTTTTCATACAAAAAGTTGTTTCTAATAAAATTTAGGAGGCTACAATCTTCTCCTAGACCATTTGGTTAATCGAATCTAAGAGTATTAAATTCTTTTAATGAGAAAACTTTGTTTTCTTTAAGCCACATTTCACTTAAAATATTGTGGAATTGATGATTTAAGTTGATGAAATGATATGCCACGTAATGAAATTGTGTTTAGTAAAATACTTTAATTGATGAAAAAATATAGGAGTACAATGTGGAAATCGCACAAATGCACTATGCAGAGGTTCCCAAAAAATTGACCAACTGCCCTTCGCAGAGGACTTAACTCTTCGTTCAACTTTCCGTTCCCATGCTTTCTATTTTTATGGCATTTTCCAAACGCTGATTACTCTCGTCAGACACGTGCAGTCCAAATGTTGGTAGCAAGCGACCTTACCCTTGCCTTTCGCGATCTAAGTAAGCGTCCAAGCTCATAAACCTTCAACACCTAAGCTTCTTTTATTCGACTTCTTTTATCCGACTTCTTTTATCCAACTTCTCTTATAAAAGACGTGAAGATGAAAATAAAAATTAATTTCTTACTAACGTTGCTTATTTGAGTAAGTCTTGAGCTGTTGAGTTGAAGTTGAATTGGCTGCTTGGTGTTGAATCTGACTAAAGTTGGACCTTTTTTTCTCGTGTTTTAATCTATCTTGTAATATTAAAATTGCGTTACCTAGTTTCTGCTGCGAGCCTGAAATATTATCACTAGTTGGTTTTACAGTGTCTTTAGAAATCTTCAAAGAAATATCTTGTTTGGATCGTTCGATCTGATTGACCGACTTAAATAATTCATTCATATTTACTTTGCCAAGTTGGAGTTCATTAAAAGTAGAAGAGCTAGTAATTGCATTTATTTTCTAATTCATTATTGTAGCTTAACTCAGATTCTTGAAAAAGTTTTTTAGTTTGAAATAAAATATTATATATCCTTTCAGTCAAATCCGATTGAGTTCTTTCTAAATTATTTAGTGCTTGGTCATTTGAGACGATATTCGTAAGAAAAATTTGACCTTATTTATATTATTTATTTTTAGACGGGCTTGGAAAAAAATTTTTTTTTGTTTGAACAAAGGAAATGTTGTCATAAGCCTAGATATATATTTACTCTGTGGTATTTAATATAAACTAGGCATCTTTAATAATTTTTTTTATGATTTCCATTACAGTTAGCACAGGTAGGTACATTGGCAGAACAAACATTATTCTTTCCATGGTCATGATTGTTCAAACCACACATAATACATTTTTTGACACTTTTACAAGTTTTTGCAGTATAACCAAATTTAAAGCAATTAAAGTATTGCATGGGTCTGCGAACGTATAGTTCAACTTTAACTCACACATGAAAGAGAATACTCCGGCAAAATATGACCCGAGAATATTAACAACACCGTTTGGGAAAGAATTCATTTTTCTTCCTCGCCTGTAACACATCTGTTTCTCTTATTTAAGCTTTTTTGTCAGTGATAATGGCGACTGAGCAAATACTCTCGCAAATTTCACTATCAGTAATGTCAGTTGAAACCCTCTTAATCTTCAGAGGACGGGGATTGGGAATTTTTAACTACTCAGTATTTTCTATAGAAAACGCAAAATATGTGTATCTAATATCGGAGAATACTCATATATGAAGTGGCGATCGATAGTCGAGCCACTATAGAGGCTTTCCCATTCTCAAGAGTAATGCTAATTTTGACACTTTGAAAAATGTAGTATAGGTATATAGGCGGGAGTTACTATGACTCTCTTAATCCAGCGTATGGCTGGAAGTCATGCGTATGGCCGAAAGCAATGCGTATGGCTGGAAGTCATGCGCGTGTTTGAAAGCAATGCGTATGACCGAAAGCAATGCGTATGGCTGGAAGCAATGCGCGTGGCTGAAAGCAATGCGTATGGACTTAGAGTTTTTAGTTGCTCAATGGACTAAGCGGAGAGGTGTCCCCTCTAACTTAGTCAAGTCTTGAAGCTACCTCTTCGTGGTACCGCTAGTAATACATTTGACGTGGCTCAAGTGTAGCTAAAGTCTTCAAGGCGGAGGGATACCGTGAGAGAGCAGCCCTCTCACATGACCAGCCTTCCCACTAGTTAGTGGCGGTATCCCCCCTAGGAAGGTGGTATATAAAGGAGTATGGGGTTGCCTTCCCTATACTTCACTGGAAGCAGGCACGAGTCGAAATATCAATTCTCGTGAGTCAAGTGACTCACCGCCGGTAGCCCCACTGGGGTCTCGGATTACCGGCCCTGCTTCGGCAACTGACCGTGACCGTCCGGTCTTGCCCTCAAGTGATGGCAACAACAACAGCCGTCACAAGTGTCCAGTTTGTGCGAGAGAGTTTGTCACTAAGATCGGCCTTGGAGTCCATTTAAGGAGAGCTCATCCTGAAAATGCTAATGAGAGAGTACAGTTGGCAGATCGCAAGGTGAGATGGAGAGACGAGGAGGTTGAACTGGTCGCCATGGAGGAGGCTAAGACCATTCACGAGGGCAGTGTCCGATTTATACGGCAGTACCTGTTATCTACGCCCCTTTTGAAGTCGCTTGGGTGTGATCTTGAGCGACTGAAGGGTCTCCGAAAGAAGGAGACGTATAAAGCCCTCGTAATGCAAAAACTAACAGCTTTACAAAGCCCCTCCCCAGGTCCCTCCTCAGATGTAGTTGGGCCGAACATCAACCCAACCACCCATCAAGTGTCCAGGGATAGCGATGACCATCTAACGCTTCCCTTGTCACAGGAGGAGGGCAATGATAATAACATCTATATCGATGCAATCAGGCATTCGATCGGGTTGGCTCGAGAGATTACATCTCATCGAGCTTCTGACCTGATCGAGATTGCAGAGGCCCTCCTGGATGGCAATCAAATTACACCTGATGATTGTCATCAATGGGTGATGAAGGTCTTTCCTCCACCCAAGATAGAACATCGTGTCCCTAGAGTACCTAGGGACACGCCGACTGCACATATCTCAAACTGGCGTAAGAGGCGGCGGGAATATGCTGCCATGCAAAGTTTGTGGACCAAGGACATGTCACGAGCGGCTAAGTTAGTCCTGGATGGCGAGGTGCGCGCCATTCAGCCCTCTATGGAGCAATTTATTGAGTTTTGGGAACCAATTCTCAATGCTCCATCCCAACATCTGGAAGAGGGAATAGTCGTTCGTGAGGACCCGACTTTGCAATGGCTTGCAGATCCGATTTGTCCCAATAACATCAGGGACAGTGAGATACCGCTCGCCTCGGCTGCTGGTTTAGACGGCATTTCCAGCCGACAGTGGAGGAGTGTGCCAATGCGTTTGAGGGCACTGTTCTACAACATCGTCCTGGCTGTTGGAGAATTTCCATCTCAACTTCTACTCAGCAGGACGGTGTTTGTCCCCAAGAAGGATGGGAGTTCACTTCCATCAGAATTCCGTCCCATAAGTGTGGCCTCTGTTGTCGTTCGTCAATTACATAAGATCATAGCGATGAGGTTGGTTAAAGCCAATATCATCGACGAGCGACAGAGAGGTTTACATGATGGCTGCGCTGAGAACACAATGGTTCTTGACACGGTATTGCACGTAGCGAAGACATCACTTCGTGAAATGCATGCCGTGTCGTTGGATGTCGCAAAGGCATTTGACAGTGTCAGTCATTATGCCATTACATCGGCATTGAGGGGACAAGGCATACCATCTAGCCTTGTCCGGTATATTGACAACATGTACCGGAAATGTGGAACGGTGCTCCAAGTGGCCGGACAATGTTCGCAACCTATTGTGGTAAAGCGGGGTGTAAGGCAGGGAGATCCCATGTCAAGCATCCTGTTTACCATGGTTGTGGACAGAGTCATGAGATCACTACCCAACAACATCGGGTTTAGAGTCCATCAACATCGGACTAACGCTATGGCATACGCGGATGATATAGTATTATTCGCGTCCTCTAAGGCTGGGATGGAAACACTACTGAAGACTGCTGAGAAAGAGGCCCGCAAGTATGGCCTTCAATTCAATTCATCAAAAAGTCAGGCCATCTCCATCCAAATAGCGGGGAAAGCTAAGACTTATAAAGTCATAAGCACCCCGTTATTTAAGCTTCAAGGTGAACCCGTCAAACAACTTGGGTCCACGGAACAGTTTAGATACCTAGGCATTAACATCTCGCCATTAGGTATCAAAAAGCCGGGTGGATATTTAGAGAGAGAGCTAAATAACATCACTCGAGCTCCTCTCAAGCCTCAACAGCGACTCAAGATCCTTCGCTGCTTTCTTATTCCTCGCCTGTATCATGGTCTGGTGCTTTCGCGGACCACTGCGAGGGTCTTGAGGGCACTAGATAGACAGGTGAGGATTGCAGTTCGGAGGTGGCTGCGTTTGCCCAAGGATACTCCGTTAGGGTACTTCCACGCCAAATGCAGGGATGGTGGATTGGGAGTCCCGGCTTTCATAACATCTGTGCCGGGACAAATGCATGCTAGATTATTGGCAATGGCCCATTCCACATCGCCTGCGGTGCGGGACGCCACTCAACATTTATATAACGTTAACTGGTCCGATGGGCTGAGGGGCTGCTCACATATAATGGGCAGTCACTTACGGGTCCAGAAGATCGGCGACGTTATTGGGCGTCCCGGCTCCATCAATCCAACGATGGAAGCGAGTTGCGTGAGGCTGCTAAAGTCACCGCTAGCAGCTTTTGGGTAGATGCAGGTAGTGCGAGAGTCCTTGGTCGGGATTATATCCAGTACCACAGGACACGAATTAACGCTCTACCCTCCAGAATAAGAACAACTAGAGGGCGCCGTGACGGAGGTGTTCCTGTGCTTTGCCGTGCCGGATGTCACGTGGCGGAGATTGCGGCGCACATTGTACAGGGCTGTCACCGAACTCATGGTGGCCGAATTCTGAGGCATGATGCCATCTGTCGCATAGCTGCGACAGGGCTCAGGCAAAAGGGGTGGCGCGTGTTCGAAAATCCGCACTACTGTCTTCCATCAGGGTTACAGAAACCTGATGTCGTTGCAGTAAAGGATGGGAGCGTCAAAGTCATCGATGCACAGGTGGTTAGTGGAGCAGCATCACTTGACGACGCACATAACACCAAGTGCAGAAAATATGATACTCTTCCGCTTAAACATCATATAGCAAATGAGTTGGGGGCTGTGGTCGAGAATATCTCGGTCACATCCATTACCCTCTCATGGAAGGGTATCTGGTCGTTGAGGTCTGCTAATGACCTGACCTCCTTGGGACTCCAAAAACTCTTACCAGGCATAACAACAAGAGCTTTGCAGGGTTCGCACACGAATTGGACACGGTGGAACAGAATGACTGGTGTTTATCCCAGTAATCCTGTTCCACGAGAAGGGATAGGATAGGGCGGTTACGGTCAACACGCTACAGCGTTTGGGTAACCCAGGCCCCACCATCTTAAGTCGGTACTGGGAAATAAAGCCGCGGCCTGCACAACCAACATCATCAGTGCAGGTGACAGATGGAGTTTTAGTGGGTATTCCTCTATGAGGTGAGTCCCACATACCAGCACTAACATCTGCTGAGATGCGTAAATGCATTTCTCCATCTATAAAAAAAAAAAAAAAAAAAAAAAAAAAAAAATAGTGTACCCTTATTTTAGGGGTGGTTTATGGTTTTTTCGTAATTTTGACCTTGGAATACGATTGAGCGTTGAAACCATGAGTCTCCATGGTCACCCCCCACTGTTTCTTACAATAGTATATGCTCCATTAATATATTTTCCTACGGCGTAGCTATTATTATTATTATAGTCTGCGGAGCGATCCTCTTTTCATTCCCAGGAAACCCTTAATTTTCTTGACTTAGGAACTTGTTCAGATTTTATAACCATTTAAAAATTCTGTTACTTTGCATTAATATATCAGATTTTTTTTATTTCTGAAAAAATATAGTCACAGTGACATTTTTCATTATTCACCGGGAATTTTTTGATTGTTATTACCTAATCATCCAGAAAAAATTTATCTGGAAACCATGCAGCATTGAACAACGTCACGATTCTCAGCTTCAAAACTGTACTTTTTTTATTTACTCATATATAATATTATTACTTAATTGTCAATCAGCAGAAATACTATGACAATCAAAATTTAGCGGAAACCTGTCAATGAATACAAAAAACCCTGTGGGCGTTGCCTCAGATTAATTCTTCTCTTAGGTGTTTAGTTTTAGATCAGTTTGAAGCGAAGATGAATAGGTAAGAAATAGAAAGTAATATAACTAAAAAAGCAATACAACTAATGAAGTAAATTTGTAAGTTAAGGTTAGCTGTTCTTATGAAGGCCGCAGTCCTACCAATGCGAAAACAGCCCGACACAAATAACATTTTATAAAAAAAAATGATCACATCTCACGTATGTCTAATTGTTCTTCTCGAAAAAATAATTATTTGTTATTGTACCATTATATTTCTCATAAAAAATAAAAAATATCGTTATCGATAATTCACCTCCTATTTATTCACATAAAAGACATAATTAAGCAAAAACAAATTCATAGAAAAATTGTACGTTCTGTAGTCTAAATTGTACCACCAGTACAATTCTATAAATTTGTTTCTAAAAGAAATAATAGGACAATTACAAAGCTCTACGGCTACGCAAAGTGCATTTCCGGATGACATCCTTGTAAGTTGTAACAATTAGTGGTAATTTGTAAAAATTCTTGAGAACAATATCAAGTCTGCTAGATACGTAGCAGCAGTCTGCGATAGACCATTCATTGTCACCCCCGTGGAGGTATACTCGTACAGTCTCCATGGTTGAAACATACCTCAGAAAACTATATTCACACTCCCTTACTATAGAAATTTTATTTTTGCGACTGAAAGGATAGTTTACCCTTATTTTAGGATTTCGTAATTTTTGACTTATGACGTCAAATTCGTAATCAGTATTCCCAAAAACCCCAGAAATAACCTATTTTACAGACTAACTTGAGAAATTATTTTGAGCCACTATAGTGGTTTTCCCGCCCTTTAAAGGTTAATTAAGTTTTATCTAGATTATAGAAATCCTGTAATGAAAGCTTCAAAATTTTGACATTTGAACAATTTACCTTTTAGGAAAATATTTGCCTCTTTTATTTTTTTAAAAGTAACTATAACCTTCAAATCGTCTCTATTTCTATTACACTTAATATTCTTATATTTAAAAAAAAGTATACTACTCACTTTAAAAGCATTAAATCCAAAGTTATTTTTCATTTATTTTATCGACATATCGTAAAGGATTTTATCATCTATTTTAAACTATTGCTGAACTTGTGTAGTGTTAGTCATTTGGCCGGTTTCTAATTTTCGGCCGTTGGAACTCTAAATAGAACCTTGTGGCTGTGACGTTATCGGAACTTTTTTCTGCACGTTCTCGATGAAATTATCCAAACAATTAATACACATCCAAGTAAGTTATATAGTATTATATTAGCAATACAATACCGTTATTCAAAATTCTAAAATTCAATTTGCCTCAGTGACAGTGGTAGAATTAAAAAATCATTTAACAGCGCTTTTCGAACTCCAAATTTCAATTTATAATATTAACAGACATTATTGATACATACTCTTTAAAAACTACAATAATTTAATAATAGAACGAAAAAAAATCAAACTAATATTTCTTTTAGTTACTGAGCTATTGCATTTGTTGATTAGGATGATACAATTATTTTGCAATAACATACAGGTCAGGGAAAGACATGGACACTTACTGAGATTTTTTAGCACATGCCGTGATGTTTCAACTATATGATATACCGTAGTTTAATCGACAATTTTTTAATATTAATCAACTAATTACTTTTTTAAAATATTTTCTGATTTCAGCGAGTTTCCGTTGTTATTAATATTTATAAAATCTATGATATTGTTAGACAAAAAACTTTTAACGTTTCTAACTTTAAATTTTAATACTTTACTTTAAGTTACAATACTTTAAGTTATTGAATCTTATATTCAATGACCTGTGCAATCCATTTAACATCTATTTAGCATAAAGTACCATTTTATGCATTTGCCCAAATACTTTCCATGTACAGAAAATATATTACGTTAATGATTATTGCACGTACTCTTCTACTCTTATAAATAAGAGAACCTGACAAAATGGAGCCAGTTTATTCATGGTCTAATTGTCTGATAGATAGTCACGTGATCAACTGTTGTGTGCTATTATATTCCTCCTCCTCTAGAGTCGCAGTCGTGGTAGTAGCTCAGCACAACGACGAGAAATTGAATTCATAATCGAATTCAATATCGTTGCGACCTCTTTATAACAACCTACTACTGTGGGCAAAAAGTAAGGTGAATTTTCAATTTAAACTTCGCGGGCTTAACATTTCGGGCTAGTTCTTTTTTTCTTGAGTTGGTAGGACTGCGAATGACATCTGGGACAAATTTCATGTCAATGTCATCATCAGTAATATATTTACGTTTGTGTTTACCAAACGACCAAGAGTGCATGTTTCGATTTTTACAATGTCTGATTTAATTGAGCAAAGAAGTGCCATCAAATTTTGTTTGCGGAATGAAATTTCGGCTGCGGAAACGTTGAGGATGTTGCGGAAGGCCTTTGGTGATTCTACCATGTCGCAGAAAAATGTTTATAAGTGGTACAAAGACTTCAAAGAGGGTCGAGAACGTGTTGATGACTTGGAGCGCTCCGGACGACCATCGACGTCAACAGATGACCAACACGTCAATAAAGTGAAGGAATTAGTGCTCGAAAATCGTCGGTTGACTGTTAGAGACCTTACTGATATGATCGGAATATCAGAAGGATCTGTGAAAACAATTTTGAAAGACCATTTGGGCCTACGAAAAGTCAAATCTCGTTTGGTACCGAAAACGCTCAATTTCTTGCAAAAAAGTCGCCGCGTTGATGTGTGTGAAACAATGCTTTCTGACTATCAGGACAAGCTCAAATGCATGATTACGGGAGATGAGACTTGGATTTATGCTTACGACCCTGAAACAACCGACCAATCAAGCGAATATCGTGCTAAAGGCGAGGCCAGACCGAAAAGAGCACGTCAAAGTCGTTCAAAAATCAAGGTCATGATGACAGTTTTCTTCGATTTTCATGGTGTGGTGCACTATGAATTCCTTCCACCCGGCCAAACTGTTAATAAGGAATATTATTTGAGCGTTATGCGTCGTTTGCGTGAAGCAATTCGTCTAAAAAGACCAGAATTATGGGCTAACAACTCTTGGTTTTTGCATCACGATAATGCACCATCTCACACTGCACTCGTTCTTCGTGACCAATTCGCCAAAAATTCGACGCATATCGTTCCGCAACCACCGTATTCGCCTGATTTGGCTCCGTGTGACTTCTGGCTATTCCCAAAACTCAAGAGACCACTCCGGGGAACGCGTTTCGAGTCGATTGAGGAGATAAGAGCTGAATCGAAGAAGGCGCTGATGGCTATACCGGAAAGGGACTATTTGGCATGTTTCGAGGATTGGAAAAAACGTTGGCATAAGTGTATTTTATCGGGAGGGGATTACTTCGAAGGGGATGACATTGATGTTGAAGAATAAATAAAGATTTTTTATTTTACAAACAAATTCACCTTACTTTTTGCCCACAGTAGTATCTCTGCTTCTAATTATCAAATTCGATTTTTTACTTGATATGGGAAATCTTGATAAATTCAAATATAAAATTGTTTTTATGATATTTTCATGAATGTACGAGGTACAGTAACTATAATTTTTTTTGTGATTTTTGTAAATAACAGTCATATCGTCTTTTAGAATAAATACGTAAATATTTCATTAATATTGAACTAAATTAATTAATTTTTATTAATGAATCATGTGCAGCAAGTGATTGTAGATTCAATTATTTTTGCCATTCAAGAATGTGGCAACGTAGAAATTGTAATTAGATAATTATTCATAAATTTTTACCACTATAAATCATTGTAATAATTTTAAAAAAGTTAGGGAACAGTACGGAATTATAACTATCAGTTTCAACAACGTAAATTCATTTATTTTACGAAAGCTGTAACGGGGTTGCTTACCGTTTAATTAATTTTATCCGCGTAATCGTATTAAAAAACGCACGTAATTACCTATGTTTAATACGGAGGTCGGAGAGCAAGAGGGAACGGGTGTTAGTCAACCAAATAACTACGAATACGAAATAAACAGGTCGAAAGTACTGGCTAATATCACAGACGAAAACTCTTTATTACCTCTGAATGTTACATTACATTCGGCCGGCGTGTTTATGTTTACATACCGCGCCCCCACAGCAACGACATACAGTGTCGGATCGCTCGCCGCTCTTTGTTAGCAGAGCTATTACATGCACGCTTCGCTTCGAGTACGGAAAATTGATTATCAGGCATGCAATCGCGGTCGCGAGATTAAGCTAGCCAGCTTACCTTAATTACGGGTGTTCGGCAGCGAACGAAACTTAGCACACACACGCTCGGATAAAGTCTGTTGTTCTCCCTTTCTTTCGGGTCGCGAACTTGCGCACGCACGGTTTCGCCCTCGAAGGCGAAACACTTCACACACACTCGTGGTGGCAGGGGAGGACACCGTGTCTGCAGGCTCTGGTCAGCACTCTCTGGGTAACTCGGCGACAATAATTACTCGATTTCTGCGGTGTGTTCAGGCTCTGGTCAGCATTCTCTGGGTAACCCGGCGACAACAATCACTCGATTTCTGCGGTGTATTCAGGCGATCAGGTTACGAGCCTCGATTTTTGCGGCCTCTGTATCGGTAGCTAGTCCCATACTCGGATCAGCTCGTCTCGGCACTCGGGAAAGCTCGGGAACTATCAACTATCCCACCTTGCACAGCTTAGCGACCGGGCGCTCATCTTCGACTCCTCTTAGGCGATATCGATAGCTGATCCTCGACTGGTTCGTTTTCAATCGCGCGCGTTCCGCCTCGTCGCGTGCCGAATTCCCTCATTACGTTTTTCGTCTCCCGGTAGGTGCTGCCCCCGCGGGCAGCCACTAGGTTAAGCTATTAGCGCTAATATGACGTTTACCGTCACAAAGCATTCAAGAACTGTATTCGGAGAGAATAAAGTATATTAAAAAAATATTTTCTTTAGCCATAAGATACATTTACAATAAAGAAAAATATTTTCATGTTTATTTTCATATTTATGTCATTATCTTATTCCTATACATCTATATAATCTAAAAAGATAATGCTAGATATTAAATAATTTTACTATAGTCGAATGGGGAAACGTGCAGAAAAAGGCCATATTTTGCATATTTTGCTCTAAATATTTATTGTGCAAAACGCACAAAGAAATTCAAGGTGACAGACATAGTATTTACATTAATATAATATTCATTAGCGATTTCAAACAAAATAGGTTCCTGCTCTCATGTCCATAATTCGTGCCCTTTTGAGCTAATTCTACTAAACTATATATTATGCAACATATAGAAAAGCTTCTCAAACAAGTAATGTTTTTATTTCTGGACGAAATAATTTGGTAATATGAAAAAGGTGTTTAATATTATGAACACATTTATTTCATTCTCTGTAAACACTATACACAAGGTATATAGATATAAGCTAAAGATGTTATTATGATTCGTCACAGCGCACTGGAATTACGTAATCGACCGATACAGCAGAAACTGTTGATTGAGGCTCTTCATTGAGAATGCGAGTCATGCAGATACGATATTTATTGTATTAAATGAAAAATTTCAATTGTCGTTTACGTATTTTGTTTCTACAAATATTATTAACATCTTTTTTTATTTTAAATTACTTGTAAAATAAAGCTTTTCAGACTGTTGGCTACTTAAGCAAAATTTGTTCCATGTCCGCAAAACAAAAATTTTTTGAATGTTTATTAGATGATTTCTTTGTAAAAATAAAACTTAAAAAATAGAAATGAATAGGACTAGAGACTATTTTTTCAAAAATTCTTTACAACAATCTAACAGATAGCTCAATCTGTAAAAAAATTATTGATCTAAAATCTCTTGCATTACTTAGTTTAACTTGAAAATATACAATTTCTATAAATTTAATTTTTAAATTAACATAAACAATTATATTCAAAAATGAAGAATTATATAATTTAAAAAAATATGTTAACACTACCGCATATAGAAACATACAGTAGAGAAAAAAAAATGAAATAAATGTTTATTATGTGATAGACCTTATGACATAAATTTATACTTGAAAGAGATCAAGAAAGCAATAAGTAGCCAGAAACTATCATGTAGTAGTTTGCCATGCGTTTAATCAACAATAAACGATTAGTCATTTGAACTTTAAGTTACGGGTTATCAGACGTTCTGCTACAGCTATTTATTTATTGTTTTGATATACTCTCAGACATGTAGTTGACGTAAAATTATCAAGCTTGGGGTTCACATCTGGGTAAACTGTATCTAAGTGAAAATTTCTGTTGTTAACAATTATACAAATGCGCAGAGGAGAATCGAAAGCACTAAAATGCTAGAAATTTTAAGGTGACATGTAAGCTCGCGATATATATAACTGCGGTTTGATGTACAGCAGGCAGTAATGACCTTCAATTGATGCTATATTCTGTTCAGTCTTATAAATAGTAAATTGACTGTGATCGGACAGTTAGTATGCAACTTCTACAATTTACGATTGTAATTTTGCCTTGTTATGTATATAGCTATTAATTTCGTCAATGCCCAAAGGACAAAATTAAATCACTTGAAACCAATTCTAAGCCATCGAATTGGTACGCCATCCTAATGAAACTAAATTGAACTATATATGTAATTATTTTATTTATTTCGTACTGGGTAATTGACGCGAGATTAATAGCAATAACTTTGCATTAAACTATTTGTAATCAAAGGCCATTAGATAAGTCAACAATAATTTGCCATTTAAATTAAAATGGATTTAAGTAGCATTCGTGAGATCTTATGAGAAACTGAAAAAAAATTTTGTATTCGTTGTTGCAAACATGTGGATATTTTTTAGCAACCTTATGAGCTTTCCCACTATAAATTTATATTACACACTGTGTTCATTTTGTTTACTTGGGCTGCCAGGAAAAACATCCTTTTCCAAGATGTAATTTTATAATTAAAAAAAGTCAAATTCTAATTTATAATAAGCTTGGAATTCGTATCATGTTTTCTATTGTATTCAAATCATCTCGGAGATGATGCCATATTATATAAGAATGGATAATAAATTGAAATATATTTATTAAACGACAATTGCTAGCGTTTATTGTGATTTTAAGATTGTATATTTATTTTTCAGTAACGGAATTATATATTTTTTAGGAAAAGTATAAACAAATTTAACAAATATTCAATCGAACTTTTGTTTTTAAATTGTTACTCAAAAATAAAATTGCAGTTCATACTGTTTATTTAATAAGATGCTATTGTATATGAGTAATTATTTATTTTCCAATATAATCAACTTAGTAAGTATATCTATTATTAAAAAGTGCAATAACTAATCTTTATGTATGCAATATTTAGTAATATGATTAACAAAGAAATAGAAATTTTGTGTTACTTTACTTTTTATTGATATTAATGATAGATTATAGTCCAACACCAATAATTTGATTATTACAAAAGTAAATGATTGAACTCTCAATCTATATTATATAATGTGTAAATGCTTTTAGTATTACATTAGTCAAAATGCCAAAAAAATTCTATTCTAGCTTATTATCAAATTTGGAAATATGATCAAACAATTTATAAGTGTATAGATGATCATTTATTATTGGAAATTATTTAGATATTCTGTTGTTATATGAAAAACAACTTATATTTTTCATTGTCTTCAAAATATACATAACATTGAAAGAAAAAGTTGCGCATTTCTCCACTAAAACAAAACTTAAGTTTCACTATGGAAAAGTATATACGAGATAGTCGTAAAAGCAATCGGGAGAAGTATCAAGCGAAATGACGTAAGACTTTTAAAGACACGACACCCCACTTAAATTGAGATGACGAAACGACAATTTGCTTCAAAGTAACGGAAGATATCGGCTTAGTCTGATACTTTCTGCTGAGAAGGTAAGTTGAGATCATCAGACTTCTTTTCGTTGCGGTTTAGATCATTTATACTGTACCAGAAAAATGAACAATAATTTTTTGACTATTTATTTATAACTTTTTTATATGTTTCGTTTATTCTGTCGAATTTTCTTTCGTGAATTCAAAGCTCTTTGTTAAAATTATTATATTGTAACATTGTATGTAATAATTATATGCTCGATTTCTTGAATTATATTCATCTAATATTTGCGTATGTTTAGTTAGATACGACAATGAAACTGCTAATTTCAACGGCGGTAGCCGTTGTACTGCTTGCTTGTGTCAATTCTGCGCTCAGCGCTGTTGATTCTCATGAACACACCAAAGTCGTTTGTTATTGGAACTCAACATCTTTCCTGCGCGCTGGTAAATAGCATTATAATCTCTTAAAATTTCTTCACCATTGCATGGATACATTGCATATTCTATAAAAGATATTTATTTTAATTTAAAGTTTTATCGGTACAATTTCCAAATTGCATAATGTTACTGTATACGATACTTGAAAAATTTATAATGTTCACAATTATTGCCGTAAATTTGAATTTTTAATACAACTCTGAAATACTTACTAAAGTTCAAGTTATCCTTATAGCAAGTCCACAATCAATCTATAGTTTTGAATTATTATTCCAGAAACAATGACAGTATGTTAAAACTGGTGATCGCTTTATATCAGCTAAATTGGTGTAGTCATTGGTTTATTGGTCTTTCTTTTTCAAACTTCTAATATGATTGTTAATTGCGTAGGTCCCGGTAAATTTAACGTGGACGATCTCCGGCCGGCGCTTTCGCTTTGTACTCACTTGATTTACGGCTTTGCTGGTATCAACGCCGCAAATTTTGAGGTCATACCATTGAACCCAAGCTTAGACACTGGTGCTGGTTATGGATTCTATCGTCTAGTTACCCAACTCAAACGTCAATTCCCTGACCTTAAAGTCTACCTTGGAATTGGTGGCAATGCCGATCCTTATGAAGACACTCACAAATATCTCCTTGTCGTAAGTAAATCCATATTCATTCATAAAGTCCCCGTGATATCGAATTTTCGAGATAATCTCTAATGAAAATAAAAATATTAGATTATAATGCATTGCTAAGAATACTATCACAAATTTATCTTCAGCCTCGAATAGAACATCAAAGATTATTACGAAATGACGTACGATCTACTGACTAATGGCACTAAGTCACTTTTATGTATTACTAAACATTTTCTTATTCCTTGTTTGCACAACAGATAAATTTTTGAAGTAATTATAAAATACTTAAAAATTAATGTTTTAATGCAATGGCATAAATAATAATGACATATTCTTCAAACCAATGAAACTTTAGATTTTAACACGTATATTAGATCACTAAACTATTTGTAACGATTGAAATAATTAGCATAGCCGTTAGTTATCTTCGGCGAGTAAATAATTCGCAGTCGAGTACGTATAATGTTCAAGGCTATCTTGATTATAACCATTTTGAATTTTGCACTTACGAAGTGCGAATGAAATTATTCAACAGTACGTGTTCGTACTAATGAATGTTGATTATTTCACAACCGCGACGGAAATTTCTCACTTAAAATTTGATTAATCTTACCGAATTAAATGAATTGTTTTCAGACGGAAACGTCAGAAGCCAGAAGCAAGTTCATCAATTCGGTGATTCGTTTGTTGTACGATTATGAGTTTGACGGTGTTGACCTCGCCTGGCAATTCCCAGAGGTTCGGGTGAAAAAACAACGTGGCACGTTTGGATCTTTCTGGCACGGTGTCAAGAAAGTATTCGGAGCAGGTAAATTTAAGGACGAGAAGGAGGACGATCATCGCAATGGTTTTACCAATATTGTCCGCGATCTCAAGGCTCAACTGAGGACAAAGAACAAGGCGCTATCTTTGACGGTTTTGCCTCACGTCAATGCTAGTAGTTAGTATTGGAGCTCACCTATATCGTTGAATCGTTCTAATGGCTTGCGTCAATCCTAAAAAATCAAACTTATTTATTTGTTCAGCTTACTACGACGCGAGAACGATTATACCGCATTTGGAAGCTATCCACATTCTTGCCTTTGACCAGAGCACTCCTGAGCGAAACCCCAAGAAGGCTGACTATCCTGCACCAGTTTATGAGAGCTACGGCCGTGAACAAAGCGATAATATCGACACTCAAGCTAGGTAATTAATTGCATAACAATGTCAGTTGCGAGCGAGTAGTCAAATGAAATGGCGATTGTTGTTTTTCAGATACTGGCTGCAAAACGGAACGCCCGGAAGTAAAATCGTCATCGGAATACCCGCATTTGCTCGCACGTGGAAATTGACTCAGGACAGTGAAGCTGCGGGAGTACCTCCTGTAACCGCTGATGGTCCAGGAGGCGAAGGTCCGCACACCAACATTCCCGGTCTGCTGTCGTATGCCGAGGTCTGCTCTCGCCTGACCGAGCACGCGGTTGGCCGCATTCGACGCGTCAACGATCCGTCCAATAAGTACGGGCCTTACGCTTATCAACAGTACAACGCCGATACCAAAGCCGATGGCATCTGGGTTGGATTCGAAGATCCCGACACTGCTGGCAAAAAGGCCAATTACGTCAAGTCCAAGGGACTCGGTGGTGTGGCCATCTATGATCTGTCTCTCGATGACTTCCGTGGCATTTGCAATGGTGACAAGTTCCCCATTGTCAAAGGAGCTAAATTCAAATTAGTCTAAATCTATTCGACTTGATACTCATCAAAGCTCTTCATTTTTATTCTTTTTTTTGTCTTATGTCCGTTGACTTTATTTCTCTGTTTACGAAGTTTACAATCCAAGCAAAGACTTTTAAATAAATAAACTTTAAAGGATATGGAACAACTTCATTTCTGACCGTATTATCATGTAACAAATTCAAATTCCGTTGATGATTTCATAAATTATATACTAATTACGATATTATATCATTTTCTAATATATTATTTATTATATTTTTTCGATTTCAACAATAGTTTGGATAAATTATTAGATAAGTAAAAGATATCGTTACATTTTTATTCTTTCTTTTTGATGAAAGGAAAATTGGTACAGTAGTTGGTTATCGTCAATAGTACCAATCTACACGCAATCTTATAGAATAATCTTCTATTTTTATATATTAAATCGCTTGTAATTTTTGCAATAAAATCTCCAATATCTTATGGTCATTTATTTCATTCTTTATTACATTGCAAGAAATATACAAGGTTTAATCAAAATAATATTTTTCATACAATCCAACAACTTGTTTTACATAATGAAGACTAGCATCAGTAAACTAAATATAATAATAACGAAGAGTATATCGTTTGTTTATAGATACACATAAAATATACTGTAGATTTACATATTCTCTTAATATAGAATACACTCGAACTAACAGTTTTTCTTTCGATAACTCCAGAATTCTAATGACAAGCTAATCATTCATTTTACCGTAGAGGTTTAACATAAAAAAATAATAATTATTTTGATTCGAGCACAGAACGTTTTTTTTTCATACGCCGCAATGTATAAAACACAAAACTTCAATACAGTTTGATACTAAATTATGGTATATATTGTATTAACTATAATCATGATTATTAAAGTAATAAGAATAGAGAAATAAAACTTTGTCAAATCATTAGACTTTATAACGTGATTTTTCTTATGTTCAAATTAATCGATATTTTTTATTCATTCAGAATAAATGTGCATTCTACTGAAATCATAAACTTATAATAATACATTATTTCTCAAATAAGTATTTTTCTACAATAGACATTTATAAACATACTATAAACATTTACAGACATTTACAAACATTCAAGGATAGTCTCAATATATTTTTTTTCTTGATAAACTGTAAAAGCTCTGCATTTGTAGATCACAAGCAGCTGTTGTTCATCATTTATTAACACAAATAACGTTTTCAATTCAACAACAGCCAGTCGGCATAACCGTTGTTTTGTCAATTAATGGAAGTTTTCCGAAAATTTTTTATTATTTAAAAGTACACGTGTGCATATATCAATAAAGTGCAAAATTTCTCTTAATATAGATGACGATTGTATTATGCGAGTTTTAACTGTTCAAACTGTTTTGGCGTATTTTCTCATGTTTCGTATGGAGCTGCAATTTAAGATTATGATCTATACCGGACGGTTATGATTTTTGAATTCAACTAATATCGATGTTAATGAATAAAGTGTACTTTTTTGTTACATACAAATCAAATCACGTGCCAACTTCCATACTCTATTGTCTTTAATGCAAGTAGTTTAGTTATTAGAATAGTGCAAATTCAGTGTCTGGTGTCACTAAAAAGTTGCAATTAGTATTTTTTTTTGCATAATATACACTATACGTGTTGATAATAAGATGATACTTGTTAAATGCACCTCTAAGTTAATCAAATATTATTCAATTCTAATATTGAAGCTTTTACTTCGTGGCACAGGCGGAATACATAATTCGGCAGAGGAAGAAGTTGAAGGCTTTAAGATTTTGTTATTTTTAATAATTCCATAAGTTTAGTGGAATAAAATTTTTCTTAATTTCTGTACTCGACTGTGCAAAAATTCAACCTTGTCTTTGCTAATGTCTCGTTTAGAATTTGTATCTAGCGATTAAATGCTTATATACAGTGTGTTATAGGATCCATTAATTGGTTTTATACCTGTTAGTACATGTTTTAGTATTTTATCTGTGATAATCGTAAGATAATTCATAAATTTTATGTCAACAATAATTATATATGGTTTCTCTAATAAAAGCCAAAAATTATATTTATATATATATATATATATATATATATACAGAAAGCGAGCGTCGTTTTTATTCTTTAAAAGATATTAATTAATGCGTTTCTCAAAATTTACATATACATCATTTTGAATTCAATAAAAGTTATGATCTATATTTTCACTGGAGTTATTAAAGCGGATGTACATCGAATTTCGATGAGACGTATCGAATGTTAAATTCGTAACTATAAAGAGTATCACCCATAGTTGCAGATATTGAAAAATGGAATGAAGAACCAACCCTTCCGAGAATGTTCTATTTTTTAAATAAATTCTAACATAATTAGAGTTTTGAATTTTATGATTAGGGCTCTGAACTATTGTTTTATCCAGCGGCTTGAAAGTAGTTTTTTTCGACCGTATCTCAGTCGGTAACATACTAATTGTGGCCTCGGTGGACAAAAAAATAGTATTGGCCCTACCGTCGGGAAATTGGCAAGCCGATCATAGCATGTATTTGCCAATTCTTACGTGCTATCAACTTACTGATACTTTCCCAATCTAGGTACGTAATATACTATAGAGACAAACCAAAATAAAGTATAAAATTTTATGTTGACTATTATAGAAATCTCTATAATAGTAGTAATTTATATTCAGTGCTTTTAATTTCTTTTATATTTTTGATAGTAGAGTTATGAAAATGTAAAAATCCGGCAGTTTTTTTGTAGTAATTTGAGGTCTTCAGTTAAGTTTTTCAAATGTTATACTTCTTAAGAATAGTTGTTTAAAAATGATATGATCATAATTCTTTTATACACAAGTTACTTGAAGTTAATGTGTGTTTATTTCTAAAAATCTTCTAAGATCATAAAAATAAAAAAATATCATAATTACCAGCTCCAATTTTAATTCATAATATATTATTAATCTAAGCATCGCCTATTCATAAAAAGATTAGGCTTATTATAATTAATCGAGTACAAACGATGCAGCAAAGACGATTGAATATTCAATCTTTCATGGACCATACAACCACTTGATCAATTGTTTTCATTGAATAATATCATAATGATTTGTAACGACGCTCGCAGTCAATCAATGCTCTTAACTTTCATTTATTTGTACGGACAAGATAATAATTAGGCATTTGTCAACTTCTGTTTATTCTCACTATATACGATGTTTTCGGTGAACTAAGAGCAGCTATGTGACTATCCATATTACGTTAGGTAGACATTTCACCGCGCTCGGGATTTAATATTTATTTAATATACTTTTTATGGAACTGTAATTTGCATATATTGCAAAATAAATATATTACTAATCTGGCGTAATATACTTATTTAATTCATTATACTACTTTAAATATTGACAAATCTGTGCATATAGTGTCTAACTCGAAATAATCAATATGTAAGTGATTACATTGTCTGTTAAAATTAAATAAATTATTATCAAAAATAATAATATTTCAATGCATTATTATAGGTGATTGTATAATCATGTCTAATGTATATTACATTCGATTAAGTAGTCATCTGTAATTCCGAACGCTGTATACAAAAATATGAAAAATTAAAGATGTGCAGCACCTATCAAACTTTTAAATTGATTCTTGAAAAAAAATTTCATTCGATATTCAATACAATATATTAAGTTTCTGCTAGAGTATAATACGTAGACTCCTTTGAATATTATTTAATTTATCAAAGTATCACTTGTGTTTGTTGTATCTAAAAAAATAGTTTCAAATTCAGCTAGGTTCGATAAACTTCTTGTTATCAACGCTTTATATTTATAATGTAATATGGTTAAGCCACTTGTTTTAACTAGAATCGCACACTTATTATATTACGTTATTTATATTTTGTATTTCTTCTTAGCTAAAAGTCAATAACTTTAAAGAAAAAGTAACAATTTATAACATCATTAGTAGATATATCTTATACACTTTTACTATGTACGATTCATTTACGTCAGGCTATAAAATAATTTATTTTATTAAGCAGTAATTTAATTAATACGAATTTTTATTTTCAAATCGATTGTTTGTCTGATTTATAACAGCTGCTCTTCAACGTATTTTGTAGTTCAATCTGAAACTGGTTAAGCATTACGTTTTCAACACGCCGTGCGAAAAATACTACTTTGCCGAATGCTCGGTGAAAAACGTGCACTCAACTTGAGTGCTCATGTCTTATATCAGTTGTACTTTACACGCATTGTTTTGAAAAATACCGTATCTAACATGTTCGGGAAAGAGATTTTTGCCTCGTGTGCCTTTCCAACCTCGCTTCACTTCGCTTGGGTGTAAACCTCACACGAGACAAAAATCTACTTTCCCGCGCTAGTTAGCTAATATACTAATAATATTTATGGTGATCTAGCTTAATTTCGATTTAGTACATTACGATACAAGTGCGGGAAAATAGATTCTTGCCTCGTGTGGCGTTTATGCCCGAGCGAAGCGAGAAACTCTTTCCTGAACATGTGCCGTACCGTATTTTTTAATACGGCGTGTGGAAAGTGCGATTTTCAACGCACGTTTCTTGCCGAGCGTGCGAGAAAAACGCACTTTCCGCACGGAGTGTCCAAAAATAATGAATAGCATTACATGGAAATTGCTTCTACTAATTAAGAAAGTTCATTTAAGCTTAATTTTTCTTAGTCATAATTTGAAAAATTACCAATGTGTAAAATAAATTATTTAAATTGTCACGTGCGAAGCTTCCTGAGAGTCACTGGACTCCAGCTTATACTCTGCTTATACTCGCGCTCGCCATGTTCTTACGGCTTGAAGGGTATTCGTCAACTTTTTTGGGTCGCTCATGCAAGTGCATTTGCACCTCTACAAGGACAAAGTGGAGACGATTAGGCGAAATGCGTACCGAGATGATTCGGCGCAGCCGGGAGACATTCGAGCTCGGGCAGTAGTCGCGCGCGCACACACACGATCTCTCTCTCTCTCTCTCTCTCTCTTTCTCTCTTTCGTTTTTAATTAATAAAGCGCATACACTTATTGTATATTTAATTGCATTTATTTCACCATCCAACCTTATCCTCAAAGATCGGGTAATGTCAAGAAAGAACTCTCAACCCGTCACAAAATCTGGTTATAATTAATTTGTTTTCAACTCTATAACATATTTCTATAGTATATATAAATTGCCTTTTACTGGCAGTATACTCCTGATCACCTTCACGTGCAATAAAATCATAGATAATACATTCAATAAGTACATCGTAAATATATAACAATTTCCTATAATTCTCAAATTTTTTAAGCAATATTAAAAATTTAATGTAAAATCAATAATAGTTTTCCAACAACTTAACCGCATAGATGAATGTTATTTTTACTTTGTTTATTTTTTTATGTCTAGGAAAGTCTAAAAAAGTCGATAGGCATATCCTCAATATTTTTCAAGTATAGACAAAATCAGTTCCAATTTTTCTAATAGCTAATAATCAGGATGCACAGATTGTTTTTTAAAAGGTTGTTTATAGGATTTACCAACATAAACAAAAACAAAGCCTATAAAATTGAAATGGTAATGATCATCTAGATATTATGAAATTGGAAGCGGTGCTAGAACGAAGCAAAACGTTAAATTATGAAAGTTAAACGGTCAATCCACAAAAGAAAGAAATTAATTTCTAAAAAGTTGAACGGTACGCTTTAAGATTGAAGTTGGCGTGTATATTATAAATATTATTAATAATTAATAATAAGTAATATTAATTAATATTAATTAATAATAATTATTATTATTAATAATTAATTATTAATTAATATTATTATTATTAATATTATATTATTAATATTCTGTGAGGCATGTATGTGATCTAGAATATTACATGACAGAACAGCGCGTAACATTGTACCGATTATCTCGGTCCACATTGTTGATGCTGAGTACCTTGAGTAGACGTTCGGTATCTTTGAAGGTGCTTCCAGTGCGCTGTCGACCGGTACGCAAAGCACCTGCCTCCAACATTGACTTCATTGTCTTCTCGCGCATTGTCGCTATCATCATGCGGTGGCGTCTTCTTCGCTTTCGCTTGCGATACTTCGGTAGCGAAAGCTCGAAAAATTCGCCAAGACGCAGCCGTATTGGCGACATGGTAATTTCTTCGTCGACGCGGATCTCAACAACATCATCGACAATCTGCTCCAACTGATGCCCCTTCTTTTTCTTCTTCTTATTGTCCTTGTCCTTTTGTTTCACCTTGGACTGTAACACACGAAACTAGTTACGTCGGTAAATCCCATGAAATGTATAAATAAGTATACAGCTGTATCCGACCTTGTCAGCCATGCATCTTGATCGTATCTGTAGATTTTGGCTCTCGTCCCAGTTGACAATGACAGCTTCATTTTCTTGTGGAAAGCTATCGTGGATCCTTACGGGTCTAGCCAAAGACGAGCGTTTGCGAGCAGGCGTAGCGGGACCCCTCTGATGATTTTGCTTGTCACACAAGTGTTGTAGGCGTGCCTCGTTGTAGCTGCTGCTGTTGGAGCTTTTTGATAGCCAACGACGTATCGAAGGATCCTTCACGCTCATCAGATAACTTTCAAGTTGTTGATTATTAGTGGCAGTCTTGTTGGTGCTTTTGACGTTCGCCGCTTGAAGATTGTTGATCTTCTGAACTCGATTTTTATTGACGGCGGCGCTGCTCACTGCACTGCTGTTCTTTTGATTTTTTGCAGCCACCGCGTTGATTTTGTTGTTCGAATTGGTGCTTTTGTTGACGTTTTTGGCGACGTTTTTACCACGATTAGCAACATTCGGCCTGCTATTCTTGCCGTGGAGATTTTTACCGGGGAGGTTATTCTTGTTACTGTTGTTATTATTGCAACAATTGTTTCTGCTTTTCAGAATGAGATCGTGCCTGCACTGATCAGCACATTGCAAGCAATCGTAATACTTTTCCGAGGCAGTTGTGGGCCCGCGGTTGCGATTGCGTCTATAGTGATCGCCGTCGGCCTGGGCCTGAGAAGGTTGCTGTCACACCTCCTGCAGATATTTCAAGGGACACAAAATCTCTTTGCATCGAATCTCGCCATCCTTTGTAGCTTGCCCTGACGCAAGCACGTCCGAAGCGCAGCGCACCATTGCGACACCGTCAACTTCTTCGCCGACTTGCACGACAATCTACAACAGATGTTTTCATCAACCAAGCTCAATCATATGAAGAAGTACTCGATAAATTGTTGAAAATGTATTTTGAAATGGTGTTGAAAAATAAACTCAGTTATTGCCTTCGGCGAAAGCTTCAACTCTAAATCTATTCAATTCACCGTATAAATTAAGATGAAAGAGCCCACATACAACTCGAAAATACGAACAATAAAAATCGAGGTTTAAGAGGCTTGCAAAAATATTGCAAGTTCTTAAATTTAGCAACGCAAATAATGCGACAACTCCTAATTATTGAGCCAAATCGAGCTTCTACAGAACTTCACTAAAGTGACAAAAGAATTTAACTCTGCAGATCCAATTATAAATAGAATCATTCGATTGGAATACAGTTCACCTTATAGAATATAACTCTTATTTTATTAAATTTTTAATTAAAATTTTTGTCTCCTGTTATATAAAAAATTGGATACTATTTGCAGTAGGCAATTTCTCGAATTGCATAAAAATGAAAACACTGAACTCTCCTCGTGTTTCATTGCTATTAAATTTATACACGCTGAACACACATCTATGGTGTGTTCCATTTCTTTTCCCAAGCCAACTTATCATTCAAAATAAAATAGACTCATAAATGTTTACCTGATCACGCAAAAGAGTCATTTGGTCTGCTAACTGAAGGTTCCGTGTTACTTGGAGTGTCTTTTGGCCGGATTCTACCCTCATAACGTAAGTGCTGGGGAAAAAACCCGCCCGTCCACCTAAACATTTTCCTTTCCACCAATCTTTGTCGGATTTGTCTATAACAGTTACTTTATAGCCGGCTCTGTAAAAATATATATTTTAGGTATGTATTGTTAATGCTAATGTCACATTATATTACTCTGTTATAATAGAACAATAACTAAGAAAAGTAAATTTGTGGTAATTGTTTACAACAACTAAAATGGTTATATAAGAAATAAATTCGTATACTGTACTGATGATTAATTTGTTAGTAATCTTTACAGTAAAGAAGTAAAATATTTTCAACTGTTTATATTATTATTACCTATTGTATTAGTTCTACTATTCTCAATCAATGTATTTTTGTTTAATAATTAGCAGTAAACTTAAATAATTAAACGTCAATAATTATTAAATATTTCGAAACAGTCGTAAATAGAATAGAATAAAATAGAATAGAGAGAGAATAGTCTTAATGTACTTCGTATTGATTTTTCACTGATAATATATTAGAATATTTGAAATCATATATTTGCTCCGCCTATTATTTCAAACAAGCTAGAGAAAATTAAACGATTGTTAGGACGAAAATGGTATAATCATTTGTTAATGATTGTTTATATAGCTTCAAAAATTAGACAAATTGTATTTTATTTCAAGTTCAAATTTATTGAAGAAAATTAAATATAGTCTTACAGTCTAACACTTATAAACCTTGTGAATATCTACAGTAGCACCGAACAAATAATAGAAACGATAACTCGCCTAAACTCTGCTTAAGTCTCTTTCAAGAATATTACGGGCGGAAATTTGAAAACTTGTCTGTTTAATACCATTCGAATGTATAATCTTATAAGATTTATATATAGAAGTACAACAAAGACATCGAGAAAAAAAATACTTTCTATACAAGTATCGCTATTTACAGAAGTATTATATAACACGTAAGCAGCCCTACATCTTTGCTACACGTGTAAATCTCAAAAAATATCACGCAATATTTATTGATAATGAAAATATCAATATGACTTACTTAAGGTCAAGCTCGTCACGATGTCGAGCTTCGAAATTGTACAAAACAACGTAAAGATTATTTGGCGGTAGGACACGTTTGCCAGCCGGATTCGAATGATTTTGATTGTTCATATGAGGCGAAGGACAAGGCGAAGTGCTCGCAGAAGAGTACGACTTTTCGTTGTCATCAGGCAATTCAACACTTGACATTCGTATAGTGCCTCGTAAATGTTGCTTGTGAATGCCATGGATGCTTTGACCTGGACTGCATGGCGCCGCTGCAACATTGCAAGTGTTCTCGTTTGATTATAATTTCAAAAAATCTTTTAAGAAAATGTACTTTTATTCAATGCATTATATAATTTTACGAAATTATCTAACACATCAGGAAGCAAAACCACCTTTTTCTTCTTTTTTTATTATCGTATTTTACAAAAATAGAAGTTACATATAATATCTACGGAGAAATAATGACTATAAGCTTATTTATCTCATTTTACAACGAGAACTGTATCGTATCTGAACCTGTGCAAGCAATAGAGTCGAGTTTTCGAATCAAAATAATGTTTTTGAAAGTAATTAAATAAATAATCAAATCTTAAATTACTTGGTGTTATAATTAAACAAGTTGATTAAATGTTGCTGTGCAATAACAGTCGAAGTAATTTTCTCGGGCAAGAAATAACAGTTTCTTTAATAAATTCACAATTTATTTATGATATTTTGAAAGTGATAGTCTAAATAGTAATATTTATAGAAAAGTTAATATAGTGAGATTCTTAAAATAATTGTAAAAATAGTAGATTACGTATCTAAGCCGTGAGAGTATTGATAAATCTATAGAATTGACGACCGAGGCAAAGCCGATGTTGTCAAACACATTATGAACTTGCCAATATTTTCGTGGCCTTGAGTTGTAATCTACCATTTTTTGGCTCCGGTGGATAGAAATATAGTATACGCAACATGGCGAATTTTCACGTGCTATGGACTTACTAATACTTTCCCGGCCTAGATACGTAATCTATACTATTATTCGCTAAAATTTTTGAGTTTTCTTTTCTTATTCAAGGTATATAGTGATGAAAAAAAGTCCAGAAGCTTTAGCAAATGAAAAAAAATTTTTTAAAGCTACTCTTCCGAAAAATACATTTTCAATAGTTTTGTCATGTATTGAAAAGATAATTTGTCTGTGTAATTTAAAAGGGTCGTCGCGTAGATTACTTTACCAATTTTCGTATTTCAACTGCTAAAATTAATTTACGCGTATTGCAAAAAAGCTAAGAACTTTTTCTGACACTCTCCATACAGACGACCATCGTATGTATCTTTTATTTAGTTCATATACCAGTGACTCTCTAATTTTGAATTTTGACACCGATGCTTGCAAGTGAGTTTTGTTTGATATTTTAACTTTATTAAATTGGGACTACTCATGACTGTGTTACTCTATATTTTGGAATACGGCAATTCTTTTCCACAAACTAAGAAAACTAAACAATAGTTAATGTCGATTATTACTTTAAAATTTATTAACAAAATAAACTTCAAAAAAGAGAAATAACAAATTTGTTACGGATGTATTTTGAAATATGCTCTCAAAGAATTTTCGGACAAAGACATTGCGCTTGGATCATTTCATTACGCCGCGGACTGTTTTGCTAATCGATGCGCGCGTGCGATATCGAACTCGAAATCAAGATCGAGTGACCATGCGTCGCGGCATCGACACTCTTATTTCTAAAAGAATCTTTTATCTGCCGATATTTGTCGGTTGGTCCCTTTGTTGTTAAATTCAATTACAGCCTCTTCGAAACTCAAAACTTAAGCAACACTACGAATATTGTTTACTTTAAAATAAGCGTGTGAGAGAAGCGTGCGCCGCATCAAGCTGAGTTACGATTTAGAATCAAATTTTTACTATTTAACATTGCTACGATCACTGCCTCCAAACTCGCAAAAATGCACACATCGCTAAAAAAGATGGCAAAAGCATTGCGGCAATCAGACTGGTTGAAAGGTTACCTTTCAAAGCTGATTGCCGATGACGGACATTGAGCGTCCGTCACCCCGTTGTTTGAGCCGAAAGCCGGCAATATCAAACAACGCAACACGAGCCACCAAAACACGGCACAATCTTTAGCGCGCGGTCGGAATCATCACAGACTTCGACTCGAGCCAATCAACTAGAGTAAGGAGCAGTTGATACGTGAATAATGAAACCTCGTTGGCAGGAGGTCAAGAAGTTCACGCCTTCGACCTTCGTGCGAGGAAAGGGAATTGAGATAAAAAAAATTTTTTGCATCGGACTCAGCTGGCGCGGTGACGCGTTTCAATCTTTCTAGATCCGGCTCTTAAAAAAGGCAAGTCGCTTATCGTTGAGCACGCGTGCGTTTATCATACTCTATTAATTGTCCTTCCGTCAACTATACCTTTGTAATATTTGGAGATACGATTCTTGTGCCGACTTATTTAATCCTTTCTTATTTTTAACTAACTCAGTTTGCGATTGAGATTTCGAACTTTTATAAATGTAATTTGTATCGTTAGTTTTAATTGCAAACTTACTTTGGTTCCGAGCGTTCCGGTTTATTTGTTATATTTAAGCTATTTTATTGTAAGTTGAATAAATCCGGCGTTCTTATATCTAATATTTTAAAACTTCCACTCTCAGTCCTTCTCACCCTAACAAAATTAAAAAAATATCAAGATACAAATATTCTTATTAAGGTTACACATCATATTCTCCTCTGTTAAAACAATCATACTGTTAAAAATGAGAATTTCATTTAATATACAGTTGTAACAAATGGGTCAGCGGATGCGATCCAATTCGTTCGTGAAATCAATCAGTCGATGTTGTCTTACCGCCTATACTGTTGATCGTGCAAATAAGAGTAAATTTTCTCGTATCTAATCGAAATTGTTTTCCTAACTATCCAACCTCAATCGAAAATAGTTGTGTGTATTTATTTTACGTTCAACTGCACTAGTTAAGTCAAGCGGATAACTATAGTTCAACATGGTCTCATAGTAGTTTTAAATACCATTCGAAAATTTTTTGTTACAATGCAATATTATTGAAATTTATGAGAAAAAATAAAAGGACGTAAGACAAGACACGAACAGTATACTCACACAATCGGTTAATACTGCCACTGTCGGATCGTCGGGGCGGAGTCGACGAATCGCGTTGACCTGTACCGGGGTAATCTCGTGGTCGATGACGTACGTGAGCTGAGCCTTCCGGCGAGTCCAGACTCAAACTTTTCATGCGCAGATTAAGCCGCTCTCGGCGACGCTGCGGACTGTGTGGTGCTGCATTTTTTTTAAATAGACAGAACATTTAGTGACGTTGGAATATTTGTGCTGCATTTATTTGTTTGAACGTTTATTTCTTTTTTGTATTTCCAAACCGAAAACAAAACTTGTCGTTCTAATACAAATTTGTAAAGCTTCTTTCTCATTTTCCTTCTAAACAAAAAATTTCTTTCAATTAATTGAGTAGTATTCCTTAGTCAAATGAAATATTTACTTCAATCTGAAAGCTGCATCAGTAAACGATCTACTTTCAAGTAAAAATTTATGGTCGACAAAACGCTGCGAAGAATACTAGTTTAATTATAATATGAGTATACATATGAGGAAATTACTTGGCACAAGTAAAAACTAGTGAAGCAGCATGCACTTTATCATTCACAAATGCATTATCATACACAGTACAAATAAACGAAATTATAGAGGGACAAAATGTAAGATAGAATGCACATGTGCTAGTGCATAGATAATTTAAGCATTAAAAGTGAGCGTAGTAAAAAATTCATATCTCGCGAGGGACACGGGACTCGTTGCTCAACCTACCTTTTTCCTCCCCGAGGATTATTATTTGCAGCGTTATTTCTTCCTTATAGTTAGTTCCTCTATTTCATTTTTATTCCAAGCTTTATACGGTTTACTTACCTTCCTTATTGTCCATTGATTAGTTATTTTTCATGTTCTTCTAATGAAACGTAGATAATTTATATTTGAGAACAAAAGTCAGAGTGTTATAGAAAGACAGTCTAGAGACCAAAACAATTGTGAATAGAGAACCGTAACAGTTATACTGAAATATAATACGAGTACAATACGGTGCTCTGTGTATGTTTCTTTTCGTAATCAACACATTTATACTTGAAAGAATACAGTGGAAAACTTTCTGTAGAGACATTTTTGCAAGCAAGATGCAGCTCATAATTTCATTTTATATAGGCTTCATAAATCATCATGAATGTCAGGTAGTGACTCTAACCCTTTCGTGAAAGGACGTTATAAAAAAAGAGGCCAGCAGAAAGGCTACGTCTAGCCTCAATCTGCTGTTTGAAAGCTTTTACGTTGAGCCGAGTGCAATATCGCCGTTGTTAAATGTTGACGGGTTTATAAACAAGAACTAACGGCGCGTTCGCGAATAATAACGTTGTCGTATATAGTTATACGAACGCGTTGTTTGTTTCTCAAGGTCACTAAGCGACCAAATACAAAGAAGGAATCTGTTGGTAAATACAATGTGAACTTGTTCTACTGTATCAATTAATAACTTCGATATAGCATTTTAATTGACTATACTTAAATTTAAGAGGATATTTAGAATCTTATCATTGATTCAAGATGTTAAGACATACAGACTCACGTAATTACATCTTTTTTGTATTGCAAATTTCTCAAACTTATCAAGATCTCTTTATCAAATACACGTAATATACAGATACAGTAAGAAAGCTGTGCTTTCAATCTTTTTATAATTCATTTGTTTTGATTCTACTTTTTCTGCTCTCCCTATATCCTTCTTGGGCTTTCAGGATATGTTACTCACCACCGTAGTGTGAGAAGCATCTCCCCTTATTCGCTTTATATGTCATTCCTTGAACCATCGAGATTCATCGGACTACCGCGTTCCAAAGTAGTCGTTATTCGCGTTTATTTGGTGCTTTTCATAAATATAATTATATAAATAACCGAAGGTTTATAGTTTATTATAAATTATCGATTTCGCTGGAAAATAACTAATTACCTAGAATTATGAATATTCAAAACGAAAGGATTTTAGTTTTATTAAATATTTGTCTTATTTAGTGAGATAATTTTATGGTATATTTTCCAGTCAATAAGTGAATCAAATTACAGCTTTTACTTATTCTACGATTATTAATTACGGGAAATTTTTTACGTAAGTTATTAAAAAGATTATTCGTAAAAGTTAAAAATTAATTTACGTCAATGTTTAAAGTATATATGAGATTTGTTAGAGAATATGATCATCGTTTTCGTCCAACGTTTCTTTTTGAATCAATTTGCTGAGGTGATCTATTCATAACTGGAAGAGCAGAAGTACCGCTAGTTCCGCTAGTGATTACGAGTGGCTGTCCAAAGGGTCGAGTACCTGAAGTTGAACTACCGCTCTCTCTTCTTCCTAAAGATGGAAATCCATTGATTTTATAGTTCTTTAGAAGCTTTTAATAATATTAAAAAAAATTGTTTTGCTTTAAAAGTTACTCTAAAATAAAAAATCTGAAAATCTTGTAAAAAGCACTAAATATCAATAACTTTTCTATTCGTTGCTATTTCAGTAGATAGGAGTGTAGTTATTTTTAATATTTTCAACAATTACGAAGCATAAAATTGTTGAACTTCCATCATAATTATTTTTCCAATATAATGACTTTTCTTTATTTTATTGCAGTATATCATTTTTCATTATATTAATGAGATTCTATTTTTTTAATTTTCTTTCGGTATTTTATTTTTTTTATAACACAAGTCTTATTTATTTATTTTTCTTATTAAATAATCAAACTGTAATAAAACTTATGTTGATGAAAATTATGTCTAACTTTGATGTTATTAATATTAGCAAGACACTGGATAATTTACATGTAACTATTTGTATGAATATTTATGCATTACATTAGTAAAATTATTAGTAATAATTATTATAGTAAACAGATACGATGTGAATTTACTTACTATGTGCCAAAGCTTTATGGAAATGAAACAAAAATACTTACTGCTTATATATTATTATAAATGGATCTGATCAGCGTATAAATTGAAATAATAAATGAGTTTTTTTTCAATATTTTTAATTTTCTAAATGAATTTTAAGTTATTTATAAGTTTACATTATATTTCTTATCAGAAGGCCACGTTCATTCATTGGCAAGGCAGAAGTTTTGGCGTTTAGCCGTATCAACTGAGTTTCTCGATGACATTGCATTGTCAAAGTGTGATTTGTATCAATCCATATTCATGAACTGAGTTGTAAGTTTGGTCGGAAATTTGTTTTTTAAATTTTTGCGAAAGCTTCAAAAGCCTGAATGTTTCGAACTAAATTCGCAAGCCTAGGCGAGCCATGAAATTGTGACAGTTCAGAGATCATTGCAATTAAAATTACAAAAGAATATTAAACGATTGTAAGAAAAAGTTCTTTCTATATTTACAATTTATCTTGTAGCGTTCAAGTCCAATACTTGTACGTACAGATCAAAAGGTATAGAAAGCTCGAAAGTCGGAGCCGATGTATTTGTTCACGTAATAAGTAGCACGGCGGTACGTCGGTTTCGGAGTTGAAAAGCATATATCTATAGAGTGATCCGGTATATACGTTGAAAGCTTTTGCTATCGCCAAATCGATGCCCAACAGCTTGAAAAACCTTGAAAGTTTTCAAATGAAAAGCTGAGTCGCAGCGAGCGGTGTTGAGCCGGTATAGCTTTCACGTGAACTAGCAAGTTGTGTATGCTATGAAGTCGAATGACAAGTAAGCGATCCAATCAAGAGGAATGCTGCTTGAATTATCGCGATTTAACAAGTCAAGCTCTCGGGGATACGTAGCTCTATTTTCTCTCGTTACATACGCGCGCGCGTACACGCATTGCACGCGTGTGCTTTCGCGGAAATGTCTGCCCGAATTGTTCGTGCGTCTCTGGTCTTTTAGTTGGGCTGCTGCGCTGTGCAACGAGGGGCTTTGATTAATTGACGGGAAAACAGATTGCTGTCGCCCCTATGTTAGTGCTAATACCAACAGCGGAGGAGGCCGGATGATGCTTCTAGCTCATTAACCTGCAAATCCCGACGAACGAGCTCAGCTCTCCCTCTCTCCCTCTAGATCTCCACAGATCACCTTCCATTGCACGTGCCCACAATTTAAATGTATTTTATTACTAATGTCAACTACCTGACCATTTTTTTCAAACATGCTAACACACACATCAGTTATCTTTGAAAAATTCTACAAAATTGTGAGTTATTGCTTTATGCAAAGCACAAATAGTTCAATAATTCCCAAGTATTTTCTTTTTTCAAAATAAAACATGCACATCACATATCAACGTACAAACATTAATGATCTTTGACAAGGTCTTTGATTGTTTTTATGGACACACATTTTCCTAACTTACTTCCTGTTCCGTAAATAAATGATCTGTGTTCCTCTTTACCGTTGGACAGAGAAATAATATTCTTTCGCTTTTTATTCCGGCACATTGTCCGACACAAATTTTTACATGCTGCAATATTTCTCTATAATTTGGTGACATTTACGTAATAGTATAGCCATAAAAAAATTAAGTAAGAACTGCTTCAACTTGTAACATGCATTGTAAAATTTGATGTTTTTTTTTATAAAACAATGGCTCTTATTGTATAAAAAGTACTGTACAAAAAGACCGTGAAGAAAGTATAAGTTGCTTTTTTTCAATGTTCAAAACGCTCGAGAAACATTGCTTAAAAGAGAAAACAAACCAAGTGGCATTAGTGAAAATATGGCGATTTTTAGTATTTTTTCTTGCAAACAATAAACATTTATATGTATATATGGATGCTTTTCCTTGAAAAAACCAATAAAACGTCAGCAGCTAGTTGGCAAAAAATAAAATAAATAATAAGCAATCAGTTTTGCATGCCATTTCCAACAATTTGAATGCTCTATTGCATATATAGATTTTACGAGCGTGCAATCTTTGCCGCGCACAGATGGTTGCGTAATAAACAAGGATTATGATGACAACGCTTGCGATAAACCCAGATGCATGAATGTAATACTAAACAAAAGTTCGATCAAGTTGTAGCGGAAAAAATGTAATACGCAATATATACACATTTACATTTTAAGTTACTTTCAGAAATCTATTGACGGCTTTGATTAGTTCATAATATTATGAAATTTCGACCACATACTATTCCATGTCAATAATTATTTTTTCTTTGACATTTCGTATATAGTGAAGATTTTACAAATTAAGAACTTCGTTTCCTAATTTTTAATCATGCAGTATAAGTGTGAATCTTATCCTTATTTTAAGAATTTTTTTACCGCAATACATCAAAATCCCTGTTTATTGACCATTACAATCAATAGAACAAGTACTAAAAGAAGAAATAGAATGGTTAAAACAATTTATCTGGAAATGTCACGTACAAAAGAAAGAGAGACCAACATCAAGTTATACGACGTTGTAAGATATATAGGTATAGATATGTACCGTGTGTAGGATAACACCGAAAGCTATATTAAGGTCGATAATCGCGTTTACGCCATGCGCACACATACATCGCTGAAATATAAACTAGGGTTATAAAAAAAGAAAGATTTTCACGGAATACAGCCGAAACGATTGTGCACCGAAGGCTACAGAGGTTTACCAGTGCACATAACTGTGTCGGGTCGGAAGTGAAGCCGATAGAATTCTTTTTTGAGGCAGTAGAAGCTTGCCAAATATAAAAATGCTCTGAAAGTTTAGCCACTGTTCTGAAAGCTCAATCCACACGGTATATAGATTCAAGTGAAGCGGACATTTGCGCACAAAGTTATCGTTACTTACGTTTGCAACTGAAAAGAGAAAAGAAAAACCGAACACGTCGATTATTTTCTAGTTTTCGAGTGAATCGACCTGACAGCTTAGTTAGTATTCGTACTGAAAAGCAGATAAAACGAAATCTTGGAAGGGAACATCCAGTTATTTCGCAGTAGATTGGCCAGAATTGATCGTGAAAGAAAACCGAGGAATAATTGGCCGTAAAATAAAATTAATGTGACGTTAACGAAGGGCGCATGGCGTAAAAGCTATATAATGTGATAGATATATAAAGAAAGAAAAGGGATAGAACAGCAAAGAGAGATATATAAAGAGAAAAGAGATGAACGAAGAATAAGGGAGAGGCAGGCGGTGCGTCAGTCTTACCAGAGGTAGACGAGGAACAAGGTTGGGAGGAGGTAGTTGTCCTCGCTGACGACGAAGGTGCTGCACCGGGGGGAGGATGACCAGCCGTAGGAGGCGTAGGTGGTGAGTTTGCCGAGTTGCCACGTATTTCGCCAGCCTGCTTCAGCACCTGGTATATGGCGTCCACATCTGCCAGATCGCTCGTCAGTATTTCACGAGTATTCAAAGCTCTAAGATGTTTTTGCTTGTTTTCTCTAATGCTAGTCATCGATTTGTCACTTTTTTATCTTGCCTGCCTGTCGTCTTGCTAGTTCTCTTTTTTGCGCGCAATACCATCAAAATGTATCGTTAAGCAACCAGCCGTTGATCTTATTTTCATTAAGGCACCAGTGCATGTATTTGTAATAATTTGCAGGAAACTATTGAATATCTGAACAGATTAATGTTGATCGATGAATTTTTATTTGGATGATGTCAGATGGCCAATAACAATGTGGCAACTCCAAAATAACAGGTTGCTTGTCGATACGTTCAAAGGCAAGAAAACGGTTAAATGCGATTGACGATGAAATAGTCGTCGCACTTGAGTGCTTAAATTTTATAGCAAAAAACATAATAGTATAATGATGATGATGATAACGATGATGACGATGACAATGATGATGATGATGACGACGACAATAATGATGATGATGATGATGATGATGATGATGATGATGATGATGATGATGATAATAATAATGAGTGCAGAGCCTAAATATAATTAAGGCCTCAAGACACGCAGTGAGCCTCTGAAGATACTTAAGCAATCTAGCATCAACTGCCTAAAGTCTAAGACTCTAGAAGTAGGCAGAGGCGCACAGTACCAATCTAGTTATCTAAATCAATAAGTGACTAGCAGTTGTGCTGAGAATAGAAGGTTGAATATAGAGAAGGGATTCAGATCAGTTAGCTCTAAATACAATGTGTTGTCGATGTTGTACTGCAGCAAAACCTTGTCGAATTTTACATTTGCTCACATTTGACATTTAACGAGGGCAATGCTTCGCTACTAATTGTGGAAAAGCAATCGCCAGGTGGATCGGCATTTCGAGTAACGTCTGATACACATGTAACACGTAAAGGTTGAGCATAAAAATAACGAGTACCACAGCGACAAGCACAAGGTGTTCGTTGCAAGAAAAGGGGTGCAAGGACTGATGGCGGCTCTGAGGATGAGTTTCGGAATGAGTAATCAATAGAATAGAATGTATACTGACTTTGATCGGTCGTGGCTGTCTCTTCGACGGGTGGCGCGGTGCTTTTCTGCCTGCGCAACAAGGGTATTCCAGCGCCGCGCTTGGACTGCAGACTTGGACAATTCGGCGGCTGTATCGAACTCATGCAGTCGGCGTGAGCATTCGCCTTGCAGTTTCGGCATCGGTAACCCTGGCGAGCGTGACCGCGCAACACTTGGCCACAGGCATCGCACGGCGTTATCTTGCGGTAGGTGTACTCGCGCCACTGGTGACCGCCGCTCTCCGATTCCAGATTTTTCCTAGCCATCGCAAATCATTCGCCTTGTTCATCACTATTGCCATTGCGATCTCTAAGTAATAATGCTAACACCAGTTCAACGAATGCTCGATCAGAGTATACAAATCGATCATACGTTTCTTTAACTCCATGACATTTCTTCCGCTATCACGTAAGAAACCAGCGACTAAAAAGTCACAAATTTTGTCCCGCACACAGACTGTAGAAAACGTTTTATTTATAAATTTTGCCGTTTATTTATTTTAAACTGTAAGAAATATTCATAGACGTTTGTAAGCGTTAATCTTTTGAGAAAAACCGAGAACCGTATACGCTGCCGTAACGTGTCCCGGAAATGCGTATAAGCTATGTTTCTCTATAAGAAAGGCCTTTATTAGCATATATCAGTCCATTAAAAAAATTTTTATGAAAAAAGGGAAAGAGAAAATGTTCGTGTATATTTTCCACAGTAATTAAGGACGTTTTCGTATATGTGACGACTCTTACTCAACTTTACACGTGAAAAACACGCTGCATCCGTTCTACTCACTCATAAGTGAATTATTATAAATAATTATTGATGCATTGCAACGAAAAAGCTTGCGAATATTAACCATAGTATCTAGTTTCCTGACTATACACTTTATCAGAGATCAATATGTACTTTCGTTTATTTAGAAAAAATTAAAAGCTCAAGAGTTGAGAAAGGCGTAATTTTAATGCACCAAACGCTGTCATATGAACTGTTGAAAGTGAAAATTTGTTTAGTACTACATTTGTTGAAAACGCAATATTTCTACCAGCTTGCGCTCCAAGCTCTAAATATCCCATCATAAATTACGCAGCAAAATTTCGAGTCGCCGTAGTTTTGAAAAAGAATTTGAGGCCCGCGCGGGCAATAAAGCCGTTGGGGAAAACCCAAAAAAACCAGCAAATGGCACGACAGCAGCAATACTGACCGGTAGTTCAAAAAAAAAAAAGGGTTTAGGGCCCTTTGCCTGAGAAATAGTGCAGCAGGGAACACGTGGTCAGCAGATGCGCTGCATACACCTCATTTTTTTTTATCCGAAGCCTGCGACGGAACACGCGTAAAAGCAAAAGCGTCAATATCGTAAATGCGGAGCTGTTCTCGAACGTCTTCTTTTCAATAGTTTTTAAGACCATTGTAACAGCGGGATTTATGATCATCGTGTGCGTATGTCTGTTTCTGGAATAGGTGTAAGTTGTAATAGAACAAATTTGTATTCATGTTATACTGTATATGAAATGTCCATATGTAATCTAGATATAAGATAGTCAAAGGGGTTAAAAGAATAATCAACTTGCTTGTTTGCAACTACTTCGTCGTTGGCTGTCTCTCGATTCAAATTTGCATATTTTTCTTCATGTTTTATACGCCACATAACAAAGCTTCGATCTCTCTCGCGCGTTAACGTTGCGCGGCATGAATGTGCACGAGCGCCTTGAATGCGGCGTAGCGTGGCCTTGAAGCCCAATTTTATCAGCATCGGCGAGCATAGGAGCTCCCCGAGTGTTGTCAGACCTCGCGAGGGAACATTGTTCCCGGGTATTGAAGGTCACCCAAACATACGGCACGGAAGGCTGTCAGGCCGACCGTGGGTCCATCAGGCAAGCGAACGGAAAAGCGAGCGAGAGAGAGAGAGAGAGAGTAGAAGTAGCCCTTTGAGGCAATTAAAAGAGAGGCAGCGAACGAGAGTATAGCAGCGTAGGCGGAGCGAAGGGATGCGCGCGGCAGCGGGGCCTAAAGAGAGGGCTAGAGCTGTCGAAAACTGTAGCGGACGTCCGGAAAAGGGGGCGAGCGGGCCCCACGCGAAGAAAACACTAGTCAGTTTTGGCACTCATCGTTCAGCCGGCAAACAAGCAAGTTGTCCTTGTTCGTAAAGCTTAGCATATCTTCGAATATCTTGTTCTTGCGTTGAGTTGGCTTAAGCAACAAATATTAAACTTGTTATATTTCAATAAAACTTCACCGTGTAAAGTTATTGGCTCAAATCCCACATCCAACAACATTGTTTTTAAAGATCCCAAGAATGTGCCTATCAACTTTGAGATGTTATAGAAGCGATTTAGTGGGACGGCGTAATAACGCGTCATCACTTTCTAACAACAATATATAGTTTATAACTTTTAAAAACACACCGTGACCTATTTTATTAGGACGCTTATCCGTGCGGGACGTATAAATCTTGACTTTCTGAAAGTTTCTAAAGAAACTTTCCATGTGAATCGTCAATCTAAACACAAGAACATTTTGTTTTTTTACATATTTTCTTATAAGAAATAAATTTTTTCATTTATTTTTGAAAATTCACATAGAAAGCTGCTTTAGCAAATGACAGAACATATGCAAAATCAATTTTCCGAATGGATAAGCATGCTATAAAAAACAAGTAATAAGTATAAAATAAGTAATTTAAATAAGTACGGTGTGTTTTTAAAAGTTATATACTATACTGTTGTTGAAAAACTATGCCGCTTCCGTTGTTACGCCCTTATACTAAATCGCTCCTATAGTTTGCTCTTATAAACATTAATATCTTAAAACTGATATATACATTCTTGGGATCTTTGAAAACAATGTAGTACTGAACAAATGTTCATTTTCAGCAATTCGTAACAGTGTTTTGTACATTCAAATGCCGCAATTCTTAACTATTGAGGTTTTAATTTTTTTCTGAATAAAAAACTAAGAAAGTACATATTGATCTCTGGAAAAGACTACAGGAAATTGGATAGTATGTGGAATATTCTTATATTTTTTCACTTAAATTTATCAATAATCATTCTCTTACGCAACGCTTTGTCTACGCGTAAAGTTGGGTGAGAACACTCACATACAAGAGAAAGTTCTTAACAACGTGGCTCGTACTGGCGACTGAGAATGTACACTCCGTGAAATTTCAAATTGGAAATAGTTATGAAAAAAATAAGTATGACTCAGTAACAATATAAAAATTGAAAGGATTGTCATAATGTTGTCGTTCAGGAAACAAAACAAAAGCAGCTTCGTATTACAGAGCGTAGACAGAACGTATGCGCGACGTATCGGTTGCAGTCGGTCGCTACTTTACTCGGCACACAGTCTTGACATAAGCCAATAAGTGAATTTACTCTCTCAAACATTGATGTTTTTTATATGAAACTTTATTAATAACACTAAGACATTCTGTACAAGACTAAGTTTCTCAAAAAAAATGTGCATTCTATTTGGTTTTTTTTTCTTTCTTAAACAGTACAAATATAATGTAAAGTTCTAGCGTAATTTTTTCAAGAATTTTTTAGATAGTTTATGCAAGATTTTATTCATGTAAATAATTTACTATGAGTCCAAAAAGAACAAAATATATAGAAATTTAATACTTGAATGATTTCAATAATCAACTTGAACTAACAATACAGTAAGCGCATGGTTCAGCGGGATTAAAGGTTAGTAGTGATATAACCCTGTGTATTTTTAAACAAGAAAACGGAAAAATAGAGGTCATTGAGCTTTATTTAGAAAATTACTGTTGACTATGTTTTATATTGATTGTTCTAAGATTAAAATTGAGTTGGCCGTAATGACCGTATTTTTGACAAGAATTTTTTTTTGTAAATTTCAATTGAGTTCGTGCCAGATCATTTCCAAGACCATGCTGCTATTGTGAGTATGGAAATAATTCTTACCTGGACATGGCGACCACGGAGGAAACAGCATGGTACATTGCTTGTTTTCCTCTGAAGCATTAGTAATAAAAAAAGCCAGATCGTTAATATTATCAAAGCTTTGATTACTTTTTACGATTTTTGAAGTGCTAAAAATCATCTACAAATTATTACATGCAATCGCGGATGTTGTTTGATTAAATGTCACTGCACTCTGCAGTTCAATATAATCTGACGCTAGTGAGATTTTCTCAATACTAGACAAAAAATTAACAGGTATAAAGCATATTAATTTCGTAACAAAAGAGCTGAGGATTTCAATTCATAAATAGAATCATTGTCCTAACACGATTGAAAATATGCATGATAAAAACTCACTTCTCATTAGGCGGAGGAGTTGTCGGTGTAGTTTTCAGACTTTTGAAAGCTTTTAACCATTTATGTTTTGTATTACTACCAGTTGAACCATTTGATAATTTTCGATTTCCAATTCCGTCGGGCATTGCTGCTTCAGCTCCGGCGCTGCCGCCACCAAATAACTCTTTCTATAACAAAAGAAAAGAATACAATACTTTTTAAATTGTTCCTCGATTTATATTTAAATGCATAGATAAGTGGTAATTATTTATGTATTTTGCTGAAAGAAATACGTGAGTATAGCAAATCATTGATAGCTATATACCTAATTGTACTTTAAGAATGTTAAGATAAGTCTATAGGTATTCTATTTCTTAATATCTTACCACTTTCCTGTACATATTAAATATTTGTCGCAGAATATTTTTTGTAATTGTAAATCATGAATTAAAGTGTCGCAACAATACACCTAACTATTATTTTTCAATATATTTACAGCATTTATAGATTATTTTATCACCGATTGAATATTGTTTTCGATAAAAGAAAACAAATGTAAAAGCAATATTTAGCTTCATTTAGAATTAATGTAATTCTCGTCCAAGAAAAATAACAGTCATAAAAAATAGAATAATGAATGCATTGTTTTGAATAATTTTGCTTGAAACTATTGATGTTATGCTTCAGTCTCACGAACGTACACTTTGTTGAAATGTTCCAATCTGAATTGAAGTTGTACCTTTCTACGCTTAGCCTGATGTTTGCTATCCTCCATCGAGCGATATTTTCTAATTCGTCTGACCATCATCGTTATACTATTAATGTGGTACTCAGGACAGTGCTTAGCTTGAATACTAATTAGAATAACGGAGGCTCGTTCTATGCCCGTCTGATTGCGGCATGTCATCGAGCAGACTGCCAGGCATTTCATCGAAGCCCTCGAAGCCAAATGCAACGGGCCTAATTGGATCTGCATGTGTGTTTGTGCACGTGTCCCTTTCCTCGCTTCGTGGCAAGAATTACGCGTCAGAGATAAGCCTGATGCGATGCGTATGAGCTAACTTAGTCTGTGATTTATAGAGCGCGAATGAATTCGATTTTATACATCTTAAGGTTGGATAGATACGTTCCAGACAATTTAAATTTTCGTATGAGATACTAAGCTATGTATCACTGATTCGGAGGAAAAAACACAAGAGAATCAGATTAATGTATTATACATTTGCCATATTTTTTACCATTCCATTTTTCTTACTTAATGTTCAATAAATTCTCTAGCTGTAACTCTTATGATGGCAAACAGATCACTTCTATTAAATATAGTCCTATTTAGATGAATAATAAATCACAACTATTCATTAAATATAACAGTTATTATAAATAAAAATATCTAAATAATCTTGAAGCACGGAAAATTACAAATAGCAAATTACGATAAGCATGTAAATTCGTGTCGTCGACAACGATATAAGAGAAATTTATAAGCAGTATCATTATTGTTCATTTGAACATTATTTAGTCGAAAATATCACTATAAAAATTAATTCAAATCCAACAAATTAATAATAGTTTTAATATTGTAGCGTGCATCAGAAACTTGTAGGGTCTGATACATTCGACGGCATTATCTTAATTTATTGTGATCATATTTGATTCTCAACAAAAATTGTTCATGCGGAGGAGACACGTGGCATACCAAGCATATAATATTTTTACATTATAAAGATAGTTCTGTTATACCAATAATGTTAAGTAAATTATATAGATTGCCACGAAAATTATTTTTCAATGGGTTTATGCAGAATGGAAAATATATTTACTTCTTCATTTCATTTAGAAAAAATTAATCATTTTTATGGATAACTCATTCATAAAAAATTAATAAATGTAGAGGTAAAATGGATGGCTTGTAGTTGTTTATATACTAACAAGTTTCATATGAATAATAGACTTTTGAAAAACTTGAGCGACTTAAGCTTTTGATCTTGAACTTATTAATAAATTTATATATAAATAACTACGTAGGTTCCAATGAAATGCTTAACTAAAAATCTTGAAAGGTTAAAGCAACTCAGATTCATACAGAAAAATGCAGAAAGTTCATGGGTCGATGCTGCGAATAGCATCGAACCTCGAAAGCTTTAGCCTATGGCTACATTCTTTAACACTAAATATTTTAGTGTAACAATCACTTTGAGCTACAAAAATAACCCTGGTTTGTGTACTGACTTAATCGACTTCAATTTTCTTAAACGCCCTTATTATGTCACTGCGAATACCTTTTTTCAAATTAATTACAATTAATGCAATGTACTTAAATGATTTATTTTTTTGTAAAAATGAAGTTGCCATACTTATGGAAATACACTGTAATGAATGACAGTTCAATAACATCACTGTTGAGATTCTTCATTTGTTTTTAAATTTATTAAAAGCAACACTTTATTATGATGGCGCATTTGAAAAATTAAATGGAAAGTTATGTAAAATATTTATTCTTCTAAATTGAGTATATGCACGCAATTTTTTAGTTATTCATTGAATTACAAGAGTTATTGGAAGTATTTTATTTGCTTTATAGAGATAACTATTGCAATGATGCAGTACTTGAATGACTGCCTGATACTTAACGTTTAAATAAAATGCGCCCCTTTCATAAAAGAGTAATTTTAGAAAAATATCGAGAATCGTCATTCGTTATCGTAGAGCGCTAATGAATAATTTCTACTTTTAATGTTAATTGGTCAGTTATTTGTTCAGTCAATTTATTTTAAATTTTTGGCATTGCATTGTTAAAATTTTTTAAATAACAGCAAAAGAAAATTAAGGAAAAATTGTAAACTTTTCATATCAACAAAATCTCGAGATACAGAACGTTCTACAAAGTGGTAGATGATAAACCACACAAAGGTAATTTATTGAATAAGGCTTTATTAAAAATGAATTTTAATAACACTTCTATTGTGGGGATTTTGTCTAAGTACTGAAAAAAATATATATGTACAATTGACGAACGATCTAAAGTGCAATTTGACTTAATAATTAATAGGCGCGTACAGCCTAGTACTTTCATGTACTATAGCTGCATACATTTATTGTATAGATCTTTAATTTAATGCCGGTTCGGTCAAAAGTAAATTTTGGAGGCAATGCAATTATTTGAATACGATATAAAAAGTAATGATAATCCAATTGAAAGAGTAATGTGAACTTCAGAATCGTGAGTATTTTAATGAAGCGTAGCTATTTATTAATTAATCAAATGATTGAGTTTAAAATGTGATGTACTTTTTAAGCTGAGAAACCTCGTTTCATCAAATTTTTCCGCATTGCAAAAGAGAATTTGGATTGATATAGGTAAGTACGGCACCGACAAGTCTGATGTAATCGTTCGTCCTGACGCAGGATGCATTGGTTCTAACCTCAATAGCTGCGTTATTTCAGATGCCGTAACGCATCGCGATAAATCTAGTAACTACAAGTGTAATAAATATTGAAAGTAATACTAACGACGCGCACACGCAGCGACGTCCAGCCCATGATTAGCGAGGAGGAAAAACGGGTCGAATTTGGCCGGGCCAAGAGCGCAGAGTCCTCGCACTTTCTCTCTTGGCGACCTATCTCGTCGGACTAGGTTGGCAAGCTGGATTTCCGCTATGCATTTCTCTCTCGGTCTGACCCAGTTGCGAGGGCGCATGTCGAGTTTGGCCAATATCGTTAGCCCGCGTAGCGCCGCGTTGCTTGTATTTACCTATACACTCCCGCTCCATCCCTCCGCCTGTCTTTCTCGGCACTTCCCTCGCTCGCTTTCTAGCCAGCTTCTACAGCTATCGTTCGGGCATGAACACTGCCTCGCTGATGAACGACTCGTTTACACGCGCTTTTCTTTGGCTTTCGGCAATAACAAGCCCAATCAACTAAGCGTGCCTTTGCACATGAGCCCAGCGGCGATCCAATTGGCTAAGTCGTCGCCCAAGAAGATAGCAAGTGGCAGGAAAAGATGCCTCTAATTCTACCTATTTACCGCGTGGTGCATGACCAGGCGCATGCGCTTCAACTGCATTTAAGAACGCGGCGGCGCGATTCGCCGATTGAGAACAGAACGCTCTCTACATAAGCATATCCTCATTCCCTTTATTCAGAACATAGAATAATAACGCATTCTATGCCAAGACTGTGAAAAGACTCTTTTCACAAATACAGTCAATAGACAACTCGAGGTATTTCCTTGCAACAACGAATAAAACATTTTTATTAGGATAGCATTAACTTGGAATTTTGAAGGTATCTTACAAGGCACCATGTGATTTATTAAAATGTTAGATAATTATAGTTGACTAACAAAAAGATAATTTTAGTGGCATTTTTATCTGCTATGAAATAACTTCTGAAGCTATGCGTAGAAATTCATTACAGCATACAGCATAGTGCGAACTTTTGCAGGGATAAGCGAAACTTCTGAAGTTCTCATAGCTACGGACTATTGAATCTTATGAGCTTTTCTAAATATTGAAGACATAATATATTTGGACAATGGGTACGTAATCAATTTGAAAATGCATATAAATCTAAACTTGAATATTTTATGAGCATTAGCAGTACGCATTCTTTTAATATTTAGTACATTTTTTTGAAGTTTGGATGAACGAAATGAAGCATTGTTTAGAGATTTCATTTCGTTTGCTCAAATAACCTAAATACTTAGTTTTACGTTGAAAGTCAAACGAGCTTTTACTAATCAAACTTTGTATTTTATAGAAAAATTTACAGACTCGATTTAGTTAATCAACGCCGCATGGTGAACACAATTTTTAACATTTTCTTCAACAATTTAAAAAAATGTTCCGTTACCCATTCTTTTTAAAACGGTAGTCGATAAAGGCTATAAGAAACTTTTTTTCCCAAAGTTTTGCGAAATTCTAAGGAAGCTTTTTATGTTCTTCAGTCAAAAGATGAGAAAATGTTGTAGCCAATATATTTTCACATAAAATGTTAATTTTTCCTAGAGTTTCGCAAAATTCTAAGAAAGTTTTCTATATGATATAACAAAATCAAAACGGAAAAATTAATGTTTTATAAAAAAATACATTGACTATAACATTTCCGTATCTTTTGAATGAAGAACAACATAAAAAGCTTCCTTAGAATTTCACAAAACTCTGGGAAAAAGAAGTTTCTTATACCCTTTATCAACTACCGTGTTAAAAAATAGGTAGCGGGACGTTTTTAAAAGTTATTAAAGAAAATGTTAAAAATCGCGATCGCTGTACGGCGCTGATTAACTAAATCAAGTCTGTAAATTTTTCTAATTTATATTAAGATCTAGAAATTTATACATATATACTTGGAATGATAGCAACCAATGTAGTATTAAAAAAATATGGATTTTTGAAAATTCTTAACAGCCGTTTGTTTATGGAACTTACGTATTCTGTGACTTTTCATAAACAACACTTATTATCGAATTTCAAAGAAAACTATAAGATATACACTATAAAGAATAGTATATAATATAATATACATATAAAGATATACACTATAAAGAATACCTCCAAATCTTTTCATTTCAAACTATCGACAACTTTTAGAATACGACCGAGTTAAATTTAAATATACATTTTTTAGTTGCGCGGAGCCGAAATTGCAAACCACTGAGCAAGAGAACATCCTTAAAAAAGGTGAAATTGACATACGAGTAGGATATAGGTGCTTAGAGACGGTTTTAAAATGAATTTTTTTTTTGTAACAAGCAATTATTGTATAGAAATTGTAATTTCGATGTTAAGTAGAGAGAGATTTTAAGATTTTCAAGATTTTTAGGACTTTAAGATTTTGGTTTAACAATTCTTGTCAAGATCAAATGACTTATCCGTTCTTCCTTGAAATCGTTTACATTTCTAATATCAAGACGTATGCTAATTGCGTTTCATTTAGTTTTTATGTTATAACAGTTGGCTTATTTCGTCTAACCCGTATTTTAATAAAAATTTCATTTATGCAAATGTAATATGCATTACAAAAGTAAACTTATATACAAACTATATTTTACAAATAACAATATGTTTTTATATTTTTTCTTTGGGTATATGATTCTTTTTGCAGAGAATAATTTTATTTTTATTTTACTATAATCTTCAAAATGAACGAATCCTAAATCAGGTAAGACGTGATGTTCATTTTCACTCATTAAAAGTTAATTTAAAATAAGCTATAATCTTTAGATATTTAGTAAAGTTCCTACATGATTGAACGTAAGTATGTCCAAAAAATGTTCTACCAGAGGGCAGCACGAAGTAATCATACAGTGCGATTGACTTGTGATGCGCCGGGACATCCTACAGTCTTCACTAAAGTCTAACACTTAATCAATAATTTTAATAATAGAATATGATATTAATTAATTGAAATGTTTATATCACTCATGTTTTCAAGATTTAAGGGCCATTATTTGAGTTCCGGGAGTGGCACACACTCAAATTAAAGTATGAAATATTCGATTGATTAAAAAGAATCTATCATAAAATTTTAATGTCGATCATATAATTGCATCTGACGTTATTTAATTTTACAGACCGAGATTATAACTATTTCTGCAGTTTTCCTTCTTCTTTTCTACACGGCTATCTTAATGTATCGACAAAGGTGTGTTTTTTAGATTAAAGTATAACTCTTACAGTATACTTAAGGTAAAAATAGCAATCATCCAAGCTGAGTCTGATATTTGTCCCATTATTTATCAAATGGTTTAATACTTTTGAAGATATATGTTACTAAAGTCACACGTATCTAAAAGAGTATCAAACTACTTGATTAATCGTAACACACATACTTTAATTAGCTTAGACTATTGCTTTTGTAATCTAAATTAGATTTTCAAAACATCTGAAAAATGCACTCTTTATATCTTAATTAACACGTGTGGAAAACTATGAAATAATTTATAATTTTGGCGTATTATTTTTATCTAAATGTGCAGAGCAAGCTGCATAAGAGTGCAACATCTTCTCACACTATCAGAAACATGAACTTCGTGAATTCTTTGCTTTGTTGGCCAAAGTTTGGTTTGTTGTGTACTTTCTCAGTTAGGCCAATCTTTTATTTCAAGAGTCTATTATTTGTTGTTTTAAACTTTATCTTAAAAGCAGCTTAATTAATTTATTAAATAGAGAATTGTTAGGAAATTAAAATAAAATTAATGAAAGAAAACTATTATATAAGCAATCTTTCGAAGCATTGAAGGCGTAGTTTTAGATCTTTATTTAGGTAGTTATTTGTCTGGAATTCTTCTTTAACGAAATTTTATTTAATATTTATTAGACAATTCTTTATATAAATAAATTAAAATTTATTACTTATTTTATATCAATTTTTCTTATATAAAGCAAATTTTGACAGTAAGCACGATTTTTATATTATAGAAACGTAAACATATACAAAAAACGTACAAAGCTTAATTATATTGTAAAATATGAAAATCCCTTAATTCGCAATTTTTAAAATTCGTAATTGTTAAAATTCACTCTTATTTAACATTATTATTTATTGAAAATGACGGTATCAGGTACTTCATTATCAGATAACATGAGTAAAAGGAAAGGCAAAATGAGGTGTGTTATGTACAAGAAAAAACCCAAAATTACGTCAATTGGATTCTCTTATCTTACAAAAATTGTATACGTATACATCTTGGTCGAAATTTTAAGTAACAAAAATTTATTTAAGATCTATTAAAAAAATAAACTTAAACTATTTAGAGACCTACAAAAATCGTTGTTTACCATCATTTTTTATCAATCATTACCCCGGGATAGGTTAATTAAATAAAAAATTAAATTTAACTTAGGTTAAACTTTTTTGCTTCCTCATAAAGGAAGCTTTGTTTTGATGATAATTTTTTTTACCGGAAACTACTTTAGAAGTTTATTTAAGGTTATCAGGAATCTTTCAAATTCAATTATTATGAAATGTCTGTATGTATGTATGTGTATGATCTATGTCGTTGTTAGTAACTTATATTCTATACAGTAACATTTGTCACGTAAAGACTTTTTGGTTGTGTTTTTATCGCGTGAAGGATGGAAAAGAAGATTCATTCAAATCTATAGGATAGATCGATCAAAACTCTAAATTATATGATTTCGAAAAATTATGAAATTTGTTTTTTCAATAATTTTTGGTCTTATACATGAGATTTATTGAATTTTATGTTAGAGTTTCATAGTAATTTTATTTTCCTTTCATTAATAATGAGCCGAGGTCTTTGTATGTAACTTCGAAGTCAAATTTAATCATAGAATTTATACTACTCTTACATACTAATTTTACACAGATTCAAGCTTTCACCAATCTAAAAATAAGAAAAAAAAACAAGTACCTAATTTTACGTTAATGGAATATATCTAAGATCGTAGTAGAATATAATTAACTGTCAAAGAGATCACCAGGCCGCAAGAGATTTTAATTTTGATAAAACTTTGGGGAAACATTCATTATCAAGTATTACGGTCGCAGCATGCATGCGAGTAGATATGAAATAGCTGTGAAGCCTGGCTGTACACAACACTATATTCTATAAGTTAGTTGCTCAGAGCTCCCCGGAAAGTGTTTCATCGTATTTATAGTTTGCATGCGTGATATTTTGATACATCCAATAGTAAAATAAGAAGTCTAGATTACTATCTTTCCTTCAAAAAAAGTTTTAATTCAATTGATGTAATTTCGAGGAAATTAATTGAAAAATAAGATTTTTTCAATGTTGTTTTCTCGAACAACTTTTCATCACAAGCTTTCTTTCTGGTTGAGTTCTGTATAATACATTGAAATAAAATTTATTATGACCTGAAAAATTTTTATAATAAACAGAGCAAAAAATACTAGAGTCGAAATCTAGCGAGCGCGCAATAGCCGCTACATACTGTACATCCAGAAGCAACTCTGGTCAGACAATAAGTTACAAGTGAAGTTACAGGGGTAACATGTGAATAATTTGATCTAAGCTTGTTATTGATGAACATTTTCCCTAAAAGGAACGTTTAACAAAGTAAAAAATTGCATGTTTGCTTTATTAATAATCTTTTAACGATAAAAAAATTTTCTAGCTTTTTCAAATAAAAAAAATTATATTAACTTTTTATTTCATTGCTAATGATTACTACTTTTAAATAACTTTATTTGTAGTAATCTTATTTAAATATTTTGTCGAAATTATTTTTAAACTGTAACTAACGGATATTCGTTAATGCATGAGCGACCGCGATAGGAAATAGCGAATGTAGATGTGAGATTGGCTAAAAAATTCGGTAGCGCACCTAAATTAAATTAAGTGTGTGTGCACGAAATGGAAGGGGAAGAGCGACACGCGACTAAGGATAGCTTTGACAAGCAACAAAGAAGCAAAAAGAAATAATCTAAGCGGACATTCCGGCATGTTTTCTCGCCCTTTCGCCTGCTTCTTCTTTTGTCGTTGGCGGTGGTGTGCCTGGCAAGTACGACTCAAGTACATCGACGGAACACCAAAGGGAAAAATTTCATCGCCTTGTAGATTTTCCAAAGGGTGGAACATGTACTCGCCGAGAACTTGATAGTCCAGCAGAAGTGGCTCCTTAGATAAGTATACCCATGCGGGCAGTCGTTCTCCGAACCAACATCCGTGACATTGTCAGCTGCAGCAGCAATCTCCTCACTCTCTCTCTCTCTCTCTCTCTCTCTCTCTCTCACAGTCGCGATCAACAAGTGCGATGCCTTGTTGTTGTCTTCGGGATAACTTGTATCCAAACTTCTCGGGCAAAACAAATTTTTTTGTTATTGTCGTGTTCTCAGTCAATTTCAACCGAGCGAGACGTATGAACAACGATACCAAGCATACCAGAAGCAGATCGAAGCTGCGATAAGCCTTGCAATGAGAAACAAACATTCTTATAATGGCGTTAATAAATTTATTTTATTCTACCAACCCTTATAAAATTTTTGAAAGTAGTAAAATCTATCGAAACAAGTACTGATGATATTTCTTTTAGATGCTTTACATAAATGATCAAATTACAAGTTTTCTTCATAGAAAATTAAATAAGCAGTTATTATTTATATATAATTCTATAAATATTACTTAAATTTGTTTTATAATTAAAATAAATAACTTGCCTTTTAATCGTTACAAAAAAATATATTTACAATATATACAATCTATATCAAAATTATAACGTGACAAATTGTTATTAAATTTTTTATATAGGTCTGAAAGTAACGATGCCACGATTTCAAATGACCTGTATAAAGAACTCGGTTCATTGTTTATTATGAGCAATATTTGTACTAAATTGGAACTCAATTTAATTCAATTTATTCCTATTATTGTAAAAACATAAAACGTCTATTTTAAAACAAAAATTTTTTTTACTGAAATTAATGCATGTAAAGACTGGAAATATACAGGATATTTTACATATAATATGAGATACCTTCAGTAAAATTTTGGAAAAGTTTCATCTATTATTTTTCAAAATATGATTTTTTTTCAACGTTTAGTAACGTAACTAAAATAGGAGTAGCTAGAGATAACATTTTATTTTTCAAATAAACAGAAAATAAAATTACTACAAAATTCTAGTATAAAATTTAACAAACCCATATATAAGATTAAAAATAATTGAAAAACTAATTTTTATAATTTTTTTAAATCATAGAATTTTGATTTTTTATAAAACTACTGGATGGATTTGAATGAATCTTTTTTGTTCCACTTTTCACATGGTAAAAATAACATTCATAGCAGGACTACAAAATTGGCTCCAGGGCTCCAGGGTTGGGCTCCAGGGTTGGGCTCCGGGTTTGGGTTGGGTTTTCAATGGAAATGGTTGGCGGAAAGGAAAAACGACCTAAATTGCCCTAATTGTCCCTAATAATGATGGTTATATCCCATTTTCGATTCGTAAATGCGAAATACGTGAAAATCGAATTTTTCCGTATAGCTACAATATGGAGGTTTTCTTATAAAATTATTAAAGAATCTTAACGTTCAAGAGGTTAAAATAATGATTGTGATTTCCCTCGTCATCTCTTGTTATCGCATTCGTTGTAAAGGCATTCGATTTTTAATTACAATAAAAAATAATTTTCGACACTCGAGCGACGGAAAAGCAAAACATTTGGTATGTGAGAGCACTGTAATTCTATTTCCAGCCTTGGTATTGTTTTTCCGCCGTACGAGTATCGAAAATGATTATTTATTACAATTCAACATTAATTGTGTTTAAAACAAATGTGAATACAGAAGATGACAATCGAAATTACAATCGTTATTGTTACTTTTATTATTTTTATTAATATTATTTAAGCCCTTGATTATACTACATACTTCAGCTACGTGGAAAAATTCGATTTCCACCTATTTTGCATTCACGAAACGAAAATAGGAAATTACTACTACTATCAGGGATAATTAGATTAATTTATGTCGTTTTCCCTTTTTCGCCAATAAATTCCCTTGAAAACCCGAGGGTCGACAAATTTTATCGTAGAGAATGTGAGTTATTGACAACGCCATACATACGTGACACACACATACACACACACATATCATTTTGTAAAAATTGTATTTTTAGACTCCTGATAACATTAAACAAACTTCTCAAAATGATTTTCGGTAAAACATTTTTTCATAAAAATAAAGCTTCCTCTATGAGAAAACAATAAATAGAACTTACGATTAGAAACGGTACAATCTTCAAAATATTATATAGCCAGACAATATTTCAACGTTAGAATATATTAATTCTCAAAAATTCCCAAAAAATGAAAGAAATATTTCAAAGAGTACCGTAGAAGTAAGCATATATTTATGAAGTATCGATAGCAATGGTAATAGGAAAGAATATATAAAATTTTAAAATATAATATTTTATTTGTTAACGTTATTTTCTTGAACTGGATCTAATAATGGCTGATGTAATTGAGTCGTAGCTGGTATATACTGAATCAATTATCTAACATTGGCATGCGTAACTTAAATTCATAGAGTATTATTCACAAAATTAGAATCTGTTATTTCATTTGAAGCAACATTTAAGTTATATTAAATTGAAGATTTGGAACTATAGAAATACGAGATGGTGGAGCTTTTGAATTTGTTTTTGTTGATAAACTACTTTGTTTGTTGTCTAAAATTTTTACATGTATAAGCTGTAATTGTTTATTTTGTTCCTGCTGAAGCTTCATTTGTAATCAAAAGATTAGAATTCAATATCAAGACATCAGTTGTTTGTGAAAATATTTACTGTTGTTCTACTTTAAGGATAATTTTTGAACATTTGTTAAAAAAATTTATTTATGAGAAATATTTTTTAGTTTTGATCAAGTATCGCAACATACAATGTTATACGAAATAGTAATCCCAATACACGAATAAAATATCAATGCCATTCAATAAAAAAATAGTGCAAACATTTTATAAAACACTACTTCTTGTAAAATACAAATAATTTTATTTTTCTTTGTATTCAGGTTATCACCAGAAAAGTTACGTCGCTTTATTCATAGCAAATTATGTCGTTGTTTATACAATATCTTATATATATAGTGTCTGTTTGCACTTTTCAGCTTCACGTTTGCGCTTTTCAACGCCTTGTTTGCGCCTATCAACGCATACTTTGTGTCTTTCAGCGCCTGGTTTGCGCCTTTAGATACTTGCATACGATGTACCATTAGAAGCTTTTTACATAATGTGCGACCGAACGTCGAACAACAGACATCGGACATGTAGCGTGGTGAAAAAATAAATTGATTGTTTGTCATCTATGCGTTCTGCAAGCAACCATTAATCAATGTAAAAAATAAAATGAATTGACCTACTTTATTTCGTTGTTATCATTTTTTAATTAATATTCCTTTTTACTAACATCAATTATTTTGAATAAAAAGTAAATCCAAAAGTAGAACTTTTTTTGTTTGGTTGTTTTGTTATTTGAAAAAAAAGAATTTAATTTGAAATCTTTATTGATTTAATGAAAAGATTATACATTTTAACATTTGTGACATTTAAATGTTACGTTCAGAACTGGTTAATGAACATTCTCAAAGTTAATAAAAAATGCTTGTTTAAACAAAAGCAATAATTACATGATTTAACGTTGTAAAATTTAATTATTTTCCCTTTCACGAGACAAACTTCAGGTAATTATAGAACATTTTAGAACGATTTTGACACCATCGAGACAATAAAAAAGAAGTACTCGTGGAACGAAAAATATAAGTTTTATCAGTTTTGATCCTTGCTCTAATAATGAATGCAAAAAAATAAAACATACTAGGCTAGAACTATCGGCTCTTTGAGTTTAATGAACCCGAGTATAAACGTACGTATATTACAGTAGTTGGTCAATGCAAATTTGAAAACAGCAATATTAAGTGATGTGATTTATTCATTTTGCAGAAATATTCAATTCTATGAAAATATTAATTTTACTACAATTAACAAAATTATATTGGTGCAATATACTTTCACCCGCCAACCGATTGCCCCCCGAGAGTATTGGTACGATTCTCGAGAACATCTTCGGTGAGGATCGAGACCCATTTAAATCTCTAATGACTGTACAGGTACCTGCCGAGTTGAGAACCGCAACTACATACCATGCAAACAACCGGGTATACATAGCCATGCACACTTCGTCATTTCGTTGGTGATCCCATCTACTACAGGGATTCTTTCCATTTGCATTTTTAAGGCCGAGTACCCAAGCGTGTTTCTTCATACAGCATCCTATCTGTGACATAGCCTTGTAGGTTACATAACTCGACGGTTAAGGAAATCAAGGTTTAAGAGTCTAGAGTTATATAAAATACTTTTGCCTTGCAAATTACAGAGCTCGAGGATTAAGAAAATTGGGGTCTAGGGTCTGAGATTGTAATCTTACACGTTATAAAGCTCAAAAGTTAAGTAAATTGGAGTTTAGGAATCTGTCATTACAATGTGCTGTATTTGAATACTGTCACGAAATCGCTACAATCCTTCAATTTACAACGCATATCAATGAAAAAAAGAACTAAAATCTAAAAAAGGATCAAAGTTGCACTTTCTAATGGTTTGATCTATTTTCTGAATAAAATTTTTTTTGTAATGTTACGAAACCTTAAATATGCTAAACAGCTGCTTGTTTTTGCTGTTTCAGTTCAGGATATCTCGAAAATCTGACGTGATCAGAAAATTCTGACTTCAGATTCGGATTATAGACAAAAAATTACTTTGGTAATGACCCATGTCTGGCCAACAACAAAACCATACCGATCTGTTTCATTGTAAATGATTTACAAGGATTTCATAATGTTTGTATTCATATATATCATCAAAGTAATAAATTAATGTTAAATAGGACTAACAATTTTTAGAAAACAATGATAAAATTTCAATAACGTAAATGAAAATTTTTGAACATATATGCTATATGAAAATCTAACCAAAGCATGTAGCTATAATGCATGTTTTGAATGTCGTGGTTTTGGTTTTTCAGCTAATAAATTACTAATTTCTTTTAGAACCAATTCAATTAATAGTATCAAATTAAAAAGATGTAGGATAATGTGCATGACAAGTATCAATGAATTGATGTTAAGTTATCTAAAGAACATAGTATGTTCATGAACTGATAATGCAGTTTGTTAATAAATTTGGCGTGCATAATTACGTAACTAAATGTGAAAGTGATTTCATAAGAACAACATTTTGAATTTGAGTAATTAGCTTGTAATGATGGATAATAATATTTGTAATGATGGATTTTGCTGAAAAATAACATATGCAAATTTCAAGATGAAATTCAATCCGCGTATATTATACTAAAGATCAAATACTATACATCCTTTCTCAGTTTACAAAAAAATTAACGGTAGAGTCGAGCGAGAGAATTTAGCTAATATATCTGAACGTTTAGAACATAATACGTATGCAGTTTTATTGTATCAAAGAATTAATTTAATTCGTAGAAAATAAATTAGTTTTGATGCCAAAAGCATATAAGAATTTTTGAATTTATTCCGTTATTACAAAATGTATTATATTAACGTAAATTAATATTTTTCACGAGTTAAAAGTAAATAAAAAACGGCAAAATTCCATGTGATGGTATTGGAGTAGATATGAAAAGATTGGTTCGACGAGATAACTGCTTGATAGTATATTAATCAATTCTACAAAAATTTTCGAATGGACGAGTAAGGTATGCCTAAAATAATATTTATTTACTGTGTAAGTTTAATATAGCTAATTCATTGAGTTTCAAAAATCTCACTTTATTAGCTTTATAAACACAAGTTTTATGCCTTTGTAAAAAATTATGACATTTAATTCTATTAATAAACATAAATCTATGAATAAAAATTTTTAGCAGACACTTTGTGTGAATTCAAAATAAATTACAATATTCCTAAACCATTTAAAGTGTTACTGTGTAATCCGTCTTACTACCTTCAAATTTTACGCAACACTGAATTTCATTAGACCGCTTACTTAGATATGTTTACAAACAATAACAACATACGCCGTAACTTTTTCGAAATATTCATACATACGCTACACCAAGGCTTTTACGAGGTTGAACCATATTACTATAATAATATATGAACGATCAAATACAGTCAAATGAATTTTTCTTTAACTAGAAAAAATTTTTTTCAACTAGCAATTTTTTTCCTTCTCAATGACAAAAAAATCCGTGAAAAAATAATCATGAATTGAAAGGTCTCATAATTGCCTATTTTTTTTTTTTTTTTTTTAATTTTCAAAAAAAAAATAATGATGGGATTTTTGAGAAAATCGATTTTGAAATTTTACGTAAAAAGTGAATTCTCCACGTTATTTTTCAAAATTTTTAAATTTGCTAATTTCATTGGAAAGAGTAAATGATTCTCTGAAAAGTGCTACCAACACAAGTTTAATAGATCAAAAATTAACGTAAATATAGCTATTTTAAGATAAAACAGCGTACATAATGCAATTTTCACTGCACATGTATAATAACATTTATTAGGTGCATCCTATAACTGATCGATAAATAAAACAATACGGGTCCGATGATTTCGTAAGTAGAACAATATATTTAATTCCTAATTGAATCCGAAATACGCCATCCGTTGGCGTGCATGATTTGAGGTGGAGTTGGTCATATATTAATGATGGTGGTGATGGATTCCACATTAAGTTGTAGATCCGATAAAAACTAATTAAAAACTGATAAGATTCACAATTTTTAATTGTAACTTTAGGTCAATATCTATAGTTGCAAAGAATTTTATTTTGGTATGAAAAACAGAGAATCGACGAAAACGCCAAATATTTTTATCATGTACGACTTATAATTTCATTTATTATTATTATTATTATTATTATTATTATTATTATTATTATTATTGTTGTTGTTGTTGTTGTTGTTGTTGTTGTTATTATTCTTATTATCATTTAAAACCCCATATAACAAAGATTTTTATCATGTCAAATGTTCATAACATTGTGTTAACCACAATAAAATTATTTTAATGAAACATAACATGGATTTTAATATATGTCGATAAGATCATATCTTTTTGTCAACTTTCAATTTTATTAGTGCTTTAAGTTTATTAAAAGTTTATATAAATAAATGTTGTATAAACTTGATTACATATATGCTAGATCAGATACATTGTAATATGTACAATCGTAGTTAAAAATTAGTAATACTTACTTGAGCATGGATAGCTGATAACTGTAATTGCGCTACTCCTAAATCGAAGCGTTTAATTGAAATGTCTTCTTGTAATTCGACTACCTTCGTGTGGAGATTGCCTTCAGCACTCCTACAACAGAATTATAAAGCAACTGTTATGAATGGTTATCCAAACGAATCCGACCATGTACATCACGGTCATTTAGGTGTGATAACGAATTAAATTTTAATTGTGGATTTTTTTAAATAACTTTGCTATCCAAAAGGCACGTGTATTTTATAAACTCATATTCATTATAGTATCAACTTTTTACTATGAATAAATTTTTTCACGTACATGGGGACATACTTTAGAGCATATTATGTATCTAAATATATAAAAGTTTGATCGAACATTTTAAAGTTTACAGCGAAATCTAAAAAATTAAGAATTTTATTTTGGTAAATGTCACCGAGTCAACAAAAAATTCGTAGAGCGAGAAATTTTGTTTGCGTTGAAGAGTGTGATGTTGACACCAATTTAATCAGCAAATACGGTCACATTTCCACAACGTGACGTGATGTTTCGCGAAATTTATTTGCAATTAGTTTTATTGAGTGCATAAGTCTTAATGAATACTTAATCTAAAAATTCACGTTACGAGAGTTAAGAGTTAATGAGCTATCCTTTATATGAATCTATTTGTTCATCAAATCAATTGCAGTCAATCATATTACGAATATTACTGACTTTCGCTGCATGCGATTAAGAGTGTCAAGCGCATCTTGTATATGAGCGATTTCCTGAGCGAGTCTATCAGCTTCAACCTGGAGATCCTCCTCGATCATGGAAAGACTATTGCTCCCAGTGGGTACAAGTTCGTCCCTCAAAGCAGGCACACTGTTTATGCGATCACTGCTTGACTGTTCGGGTGGCGTCAGTGGCACGAACAACCGTTTTGCTGGTTTACGTGGCTGTGCTATTGTCGATAGGCTTCGTGCTAAAATCTGAAAATAAATCCGATACCATGTTTTTTTTCCAACATTCAGTGTACATATGGAATCATTATTATTAATTCGTCCATTATTCGTGTTAATTCATTCAGTTATGCTTAGCTATTATGTTATTAAATAGCCGATTATTTAAGTTGCATAATTGTTTAAATATTTTATCTAAGAAAATTTGCATTAAAAAAAGTTATGTACTTGATTATAGTAGACAGTATACTATATTATTTAAATAATATAATCAAGTTTTATGTGGAGATATATTTTGAAGTACTTTAATTGTCAAAGTTTCGATCACGAAACAACGTTTTAATTAGAAAAGTTGTTATTGTGCACAGCTTAACCAAGATAGCAACAGGTTATATACAGAATTAGGGAAATTAGATGGTACACACGTACTTAAACGCTGAATGCATATGTGCATAACATCCAAAACGTAAACGCATACTCATGAAGTATATAAGCGGCCCATATATACATGTATGCAATAGTGGGGTCTCCGTTTAGACAGACGGAAATTTGAAACGAGGGAAAGACAGCGGAAGGTATGCGAGAAAAGAAGAAATAATAGAAGTAAGGCGTCGTTATACCTGCAAATCCGACTGAGGATTAATTGTTCGCACTTCCTTGGCGAGTGCTTGGTACCTTCTGGCCTGCTCGTTAATGCGCTCATTAGCTGCCTCTGATATGCCGGAGATGCAGTTGCAGGTGAGATTGCAGAGCTCCTCGTAGACCTCGGCTACCTCGCCGAGCAAATTGGGCAGACAGTGGAACTGATAGCGCTCAGCGATAGCGTTGGTGGCCCGTAATTGCAGCACGAAAGCATTGTGTGCCTCCAGGTAGGCGCGCTTCAGCTCCGAGTCTTGACTCGGCTCTGGAGTCACCAACAGCGCTCCGTAGGTGCGCTTGTACTCCGCGCGAGCGCGCTGCAGCTTTTCTTCCGACTTTGCCACCACTTGCTCAAACGCCTCGCGGTGCCCGAACACCTTTGATACCATCAGTGTTCTATTTTATTACTTGATTCTAGTCAAATAATGATAATAATAGTACAAATTGCCTTTACAATTCAGTTTTCATCGTGCCTGTTCCGGATTGCTTTTTTAAATTACCTTTCCACATTTTAATCGCGAAAATTGCATTTTCTACAAATTATAACCGATGCGACGGTAGACGATATAGCTGGATATTTTTATCATTGTTTTTTATAATTGCCTGTCTATGTATACGCCTAATTCATTCAGTTGTGCTTAGCTATTCATTCAGTTATGCTTCAAAACCTTCGAGCTTGAATGTTATGATTACAAGGTCAAATATTATCGGGTTGATACCCGGAAATTAAAAAAAAAAACAATTTCATTACTGTACAATCATATTTAAATCATATATGTCCAAACTTCTTAGATTTCCCTTAAAAAACCGCTCTGTGAGACAATATCTGTATTCACGCAAGCGAAATTTATTTTAAAAAAGCAATAAGAGAAAATTGTAAAAAAGGAGAAAAATGAAAACTGTGATCGAATCAAGCGTTTGTATTGTAACGAATATCAACTATAATAAGTATAAACAAATTCATATTTAAGTTCTGTTATTTTATTATAGATAACAATGATTAAATTGTTTATATTGTATATAACTGTAAGGAAAACATAAACATTAATTGCAGCATAAAAAACGATGATTATTATTATTATTATAATCATATGACACGTATATAATGGGAAAAATATAAGGTATACATAAATTTCTCCGAATGATGTATGCTAACGCGAGTCGAAATTTGATACACGTATTACAAATTAGATACGGGTCAGAGACAATTTGAGGTACCAAATCCCTCGATCGTTTCGTGAAGAACTTGAGAAGCAGAATTCCTCGAACGTTACATTTTTATGTCAAATGGATTTAATTGAACAATTAAGTATAACATGACTATGAAGCTACTATCATCCCCCTTCAGCTTGTCGTACGTGCATGTACACCACTAAAATCGATGTACGTATTGTCGTATAGCTATATGTATAGATCAAACTTTAGTTCCGAAATTGGAAACAGAGAACGGAAATTGATAAAATTAATTTCCACTAAACGATATAAAGCAACACCTCACATGGAATTATGAGAATTGAAACGAATTATAGAGCGAGACGCAGGGTATAGTAAGCTTCAATCCTATTCCTGAAGAAAGCTAAAAAAGCTGCATCTCAATTTATAAATCTTAAACGAGAGAGAGACAGAGAGAGAGAGAGAGAGAGCGACGGAAGAATGAGAAGCCGTAATAGTTCAACTCGCTCAGCAAGCATAGTTCAGAAAGCTTTTGGCCGTCATCAAGGTAAGTGTCGTTGTTAAGATCGCCACGCGTACTTATATAGATTTCACAAAGTTGACAACTTGTAAAATAGTCTAGCCTCGTGGAATTTATATACTGTTCTATCCGTGGTTCATTAAAATATCTTTGTAATTAGATTATACATTTTGTATTTTTAATAGACAGCAATCTTCCAAATCCAAATAAGGTCGTAAACGAAAGTAACGTTCAAACGATAGTGCAGAGTGCCACTGGTCACGTATTCTACTACCATGTCATACCAACTTGGAGGAATTTATAGCTCGATACCCAAGGCCAAACAAATGTGTATTACGTGTACTGGAATGGCATATTGATGCTCACTTTCTGATTCTTTGATCTCACTTGCAGATAGATCAATATTTCCAAATTTGGCTAAAATATTTGACCGAATATTTTTCCTTTCGCGTATAATTATTGAGCTATATAAGGAAATGTAGTCACTTTTTACACGCATTGAAATCTACAAAAAATTTCGACGTTTTTTAATTTCGTAACTCGAATAAACAGTGCAAAATGATTGTAAGGAAAAAAACTGACCTTTCTGTGTTGTACTTTCCGATGAAAGCAACCTTCGAGTGCAGGTCTGGACAATTGTTGTTGTAGCAAAGATGCAAGGTCAAGCTGTGCGGTAGCATCAGCTTCCACTTGCCTGAGCAGGCTGTCCCAAACGCGGCGCATCCCGCCGGCATCACCTCTCGAGTCGGTTGTACGTCCACGAAAATCATCAACCAGCCGAATGACATTTTGTCCATGACACTCCAAAGCACCACCCAACGATTGCGCAAACTCCGATACTACAAAATACGAAAATCATTTTTGCTTTTAATTTCGCGTAACGTTCTTGTTTACAAATGTTATTGCGATATATCCAAGTTATCTATGGAGTAATGTTCTAAAGTTCACCAAAAATAGATCTATTGTACAGCGTATAATTAGGTTAATGATGAAGGTAAACATCAGGTGGTGAGCAATATCACCTTAATTGTGTTTAAGATCTTGTTAGAACGTTGGATATTTTGTTCACATCACAAGTAAATATTTTCTAATGCGACAGGCTTCACGGTATTTCATCATTCATTCAATAAGTAATTACTAAATATTAAGCATTACATAATTTTTGCCCACGGAGAAGGTATGAATTATCGCTCTAAACAAAACAGATTCTGTAATTACATTTTTAACCAACAAATGAGAAATCGTCTTCATTAAACTTAATGAGTAACTAGAACAAATAAAGTCATTTTTAAATTGAAATCTATTAGAGACATTAAATTGGCTACACTTTGGTTTTTCGATTTTTATTAATTGGTATTGTTGCGCCGTATAGTGCAATCAATTTAATATAGCACAATAATGAATAAATTACACTGAATTAACCGGTATTCAAATTCAAATAGCAATATATTGTAGAAATTTGGAAACTGAAATCAATAAGTTAAAAGATTTTGATTGAACAAAAACATTAATGACGTATTCAACCAAATAAAATATTGATTTCTGTTGTTACACTTTATCTAACAAGTCCCTCGTCAATGTAAGTTTGAAAAATAATACGTTAAACAATAATAGTGATTCGATATCAAAATAGAAGTAAATCTGAGGATTACTCTTGAAATGTTATCTATTCATAGACTCGATTGTGGAAAAATTGTTTCTCGAGATTATGAAAAAGCAAGGCCAAAGAAACCGAGGGAATCAAGCCAACGATCAAACACAGTATAGCATAGTACAGTGCAGCTAAGATGTAAATTTAGTGAAAATCTCAGGAGAGGATCGGGAGCCGCGTAGGGATGTAAGATTGCATCGAGGGATGATCGGTTGAAAGTGCTTGCGCGGATATTGAGTCTCGCGCGTGATACCGCAGCATACCAATCGCGTATTATATAAAGGATCGTTAAAACGTACAACATTTTTAACGAGAAAAACGGATCGATGTTGGTATTGACGGGCTGGAGTTCGAGTTTGCCCCTGATCCCGCATACTGCAATGCACATGCAAACTAAACGTACTTACACTCGTATAGACGACGGAATGTACGTTCACACATTCGCGCGGGACATCGCGCTGCCGGCATCCCCAAAGCGATCACATGTTCTATCTCTCTCTCTCTCTCTCTCTCTCTCTCTCTCTCTCGCTGTCTCGGTCAAACTTTGCCAATGTACCCTCCCCCCCCCCCCCCCCCCCATCGTTTGAGCTATTGACGGCATACGCAGATGTGTTTGCCAAATTCAGTGAATCTCTCAAATAGCAAACTATTTTAAGGCAGAGAAGGTGTTAAGTGATAGAAATGAGAGATGAAAAGTCGCGAGGAGAAACAGATCTGATGAAAAATCGGCGATAATTGTTATACGTTCAGAAAGCAATAAATCAATAAAGGAACTTGATTATTATCGCCTCGTAAGTTCTTTTGAAAAGCAAGCCCGTAGGTAGAATCTATATATGCGAGGAGGGGAACTTGACCTGGAAAATAGAATGACGGCAAACAGGCAGACAGGCAGTCCTCGATGGCCATCAGCTCCCCCGATGACTGGCGCCTCGTGTAATTCCATCCAAGTGCATTCTTCGATATATATATATATATATATATATATATATATATATATATATATACATATAATATACATTGGAAAAGAGCCTCCCCCTCAAGTTTGATGTGTACGTGTGTATATATAGGTATCTATTCCCGTGGGTTTACCAGTCAGCTTCCCTTCCACGGCGCGAACGGGTAAAACTTTGAAATTGTAGGAGACTGGATTGACGTCTATCGCTATAAGGTCGCTACCGCAGCCTCTGCCTCAAGCCCATATCTTTCGCTATCTATCCTGTACACATATCTCGTACAACTACGTACAGGAATCAGTAGAACTAGTAACAAGCCTACCTGCTATTTATTGATCTCTCTCTCTCTCTCTCTTTTCTATTGAGAGCGCACAATGCGGTTATGTGTGTGCATGTCTGTGCCGCGAGAGAGAAAAAAATATTACCACCGCCGTGCGAAACAACCACACACTCAACGTTTTCTCTCTCGTTTTTCTGTCGCAGCTTTCTATGAACGACCCACGCGAGTGCATCATACAAATAACCTGAGGCTGGGACACCAACAAATATTCATTACACCCGCAGTCGCTCGTGTATATCCACAAATTTATTTTATTTTCACCAAGTCAAACGCATGGTGTCTAGTTGAAAAATTGTTTCAGACACGAGATTATTTTGGTTTTTGAGCGCAAGCTGATCGTTTCTTGCCAACGCGTTACCAGAAGCAATATATCTAGCATAAAGACTTGATGACTACTGGAATGTCTGTTCACTCATATTTGTTGTAAGCTTTAAAATAAAACGAGTTAAATATCCATGCATTATAAATAAACGAAAGATGCAGACATCTATCGTTTTGTATGATCAAATTAAAGAAAACAATAGAAAAAAATGTAACGATGATCGGTGCTGCGTTGCATTTTGGCGCGACAAAACGTCGCGGCTTGGGTCCAAGGCTTGAGCGAGCCCAACTGCAAGCATCGGGATGTACGATCTTGGTTCGTGTTCTTTTCGCGAGAGCAGCCAAAAACAGGTCGATGGCTCGTATCGATAAAAAAGGCATCTTGGCACGATTGCCCGAGTGCACGACGTTCGATAAATTTCACCGAAATAGCACTCTCAATAAAGAAATGCGCTCGCAGTTCTGCCCATTGATGATAAGCTAAAAGAACTCTACTCGCTAAAACAGCAATGTGTGGATTCGCGCTCGCGCAAACACTACTATATCTCTTGGTGGATTCGACTGTTCGATATAATTTTTCTCTATCTATTTATTTTCTCTCTTTGAAAGTAAGTGCTTCCGAAGATCTTTCGTGGCCAACACTCAACCGTTAAAACTCTTGCAGATAACTTGATTCCTTTTTCAATTTCTTCGTGTCACTCTATCTCTTTCTCCTACCTATATTTCACTGAAATGACTGATTTTTAATAACGCTCCATAAGCTACCTGTTACATATTTTAATACCGATGGACATAATGATATCACGTTTTCTTGTAAAAAAACTTATCTTTCGGAATAATTCAAGTATAGAAAAAATCAAGTTTGCTTTCTCGGAGCAATCGAGTTTTAATTGAAGTAATAGCCGTGATGATTGGACAAACAAGCAAAGTGAAGTTGAACGAAAGTCCAGTAAATGTGGTGATTGTGCTTTCGTACACATGGCTGAGAGGAGGGAGGTACTCGATCATCGATTTTCGCTATCTACGGGACTTCAACATGGTTAACTCGAGCTACTGACGCGTCACGAAGGTATACACTAGTACTAGTGTGTACACATTGTTGTATGCATACGTGGTTGGCTCGCATATAAATATGATCTAGATAGTTAACGCGCTATAAGAGACGCGTGCGCACAATAATCGTTGCTACATAATCGAGCTATGTTCATTAGTTCAACTAACGTTGGTGCTAACTCAACGCTGGCCTTTCCACCCGCGAAATCCATATTTGCAATTAGATTATTGTATTTGACGGCTACGAAATTACTTTTTACATTATTATCATTATTACTACACGTGCATTGTTCAAAGTCGATCGCGGAGTGTAGGCTACATTGGGAAAATATTTCTTCATCTCTTTGTACATGTGTCAATCAACTTTTACACGTTTATTAATTAACTACAAGCAACATTGTGCTTGCAAAAATCTTATGTAAAATTGCATCATAAGTCATAAGCCTCATACCGTTTCTCATTTTCGCTTTGCTTTCTCCCCTGCCTTGTTACTAATCTGAGGACACAAAGCAGAAAATCAAACAGAAATATTCGATTGGTCCAATTTATTTGCTAATCAACGCCGTAACGTTTATCGCCAGTTGCTTATCCATCTTTGGATGTTGAACAACGAAGCGCCACCTGCTGCTATCTAAAACTTTGTCTCCCGTAAAGACTTTTATGAGCTAATACCCCAACTTTTGCCCCATTGACCTTCGTTCTTACATGCTATTGGTGACTGATTTAATGAATATCCTCTCGCAGTAATCCAGAATTTCAAAAATTACTTTAGTAGAATTAATTTTACAATTTCGTAAAGTTTTTGCACCATCCACTTTTTCTTCTGTTATAACAAACGTCACAAGCATTTGTACAAGTTAACGAAAATTTTTCAAAGCAATTTTGTTGACTTTGATGTATTAAGTGCAATCACTCACGTAATGTGACTAAAAGTCATTGAATTTCATGCGAGACTTGAATTCTATTAATGTAACCAAGCGCCACCTCAATTCCGTGTACTAGTATTATTATATAATCAACGTGATTCGCACGCGAAGCGCTATACACATTTTCGTAAGTGAGGCTTGTATTAAATGATGTAATCATTGTTAATCATACCTGACCTTCTATTACGGTATTTAAAAAATACGGTATCTATTAAATCAACGTGTGAAAAGCACGAATGTGAGCGCACGTTTTTCACCAAGCGTGCGCTAAAATTCGCACTTTCTACATGTTTTTTTTTCAATATCGTAGCTGAAATGTTATCACGTCTCGCTACGCTCGGATTTAAGCCTCACACGAGACAAGAATCTACTTTTCTGCACTAGTTAGCTAACGTACTAATTTCCGCACGCTTTTCCGTGCGGAAAGCTCTCAATTCCCGCTAGGCTCAGCGTGTGGAAAGAATCACGAGATATATGTAAAAAAGACAGGTAACATTACGGTCACGTTATTTTGGGTTTTTCCAAGCTCGACATAAATTATTCTTGCACTCATCTGCAAATATACCATTTTCAGAAATGAATTCATGACCACCGTTGGTCATTTTCGTGAGCTCATTGTTATTCGTGGTAGACAATTTACACACTAGCGAGAGTCATTTTTCCAATTTTTTTGTAAGCTTTGAAAATGGGTTCGGATAATGATTCAACTATATACAGTGATAATGTGCCGAAAGATCTATGAGCGATAAAATTCATTAGTTTGAATTTATTGCTTCCAACATCAAACATGTATAAAGATCTATAATGAATAGGAAACATATCTACAATCGAACAAAATTCATTACATTAATTCTTAATAACTGCAATAATATAACTATAAATTTCTAGGACAAATCTGATAAATCATAATTTTGTCAGGTTTATAAAAACTTGTTTTATTCTTCCATGGAATAAATTAAAAATTAACGATTTTTTATACCCTTTAATCTAAAAACTTTTAATGACAGTTCTCATAAATTTTTTTAAAAGGTAGAGGCAGCTTTCCTTATTATCCGTCCTATCACCATCATCGATTTAGAATTACTGATAGCTTTCTACTTTCATGTAACATATTTTTATTATACCAATGGCGCTTTGAACGTCTATATTTCTGATTTTTTTATTATCCTGTATATTTACTTTAAGATCTAGCGTTTTGTTAAAGTAACATATAATAGTTCATTATCACTTTTATTTTTAATCAACCATTCTTGTATAAACAATGAAAAATTTATTATTAACACAAATTCTATGAATCAGATAGTTGGTCGTATATTTTCCATGTGTAACGCTGCCTGCAAAACTTCTTAATGCAATAATGCGAAGGTATGTTTGAAAATGCATGTTCAATACAATATGATGAAAATAAAAGAATAAAATCTATGTTTACAACTTTTGCAAATATTGAAGCTCAACTGGAAGCGTTATTACTTTTTACACTTCTTCGATAATGGTATCGAATTCGTTACTCATTATCTTTTGTAGAGCTAATAACTAGTCAATTAGTAAATTAGTCAATTTAAAATTTTATGAATTCCAATTCCTTTGAACAAAGTTTTGTTATTTTATTAAATATTACTTGATATCTGCTTCATCGATAATTTGCAAGAGTGCTTGGCAGATTGGACAGCGATTTGACAAAGCTGGCATTATAGCTAGCTTTCTCTTTGTCTTTTGTCGGTACCTATCACTACCTACTATGCTATCATGCACATGCACAATCGGAATACTGTAGTGCTAGACGTTCATACATTTCTTACAGCTTTTACATTATTGACGTTCTCTTTTTACAGAACTTGAAAGTTTGTCTTAATGAAATTGTCGAAGAAGAGAAACTCTTACTCGTTACTGTTAATAAGTAGAAGTTTTATAATAGGAAATGTGAAAAAATAAGAATAATACGTGACTGCGAATAATGCGTTGACTGTATGAAATCAGTATGAGTATACGAATTCGGCTGCAAGATGCTAAGAAAAATCTTTTTTTGAAAGATCGCGCATAGTTTGATATCTGTAATTGAACGCCTGGCACGTGAGAGGAGTATCATCCCGGAACCGAGAAATCTGTCAACGATCTCTCCAGCAATGAAACGCTACAGGTACGTTGTTATCGAGCAGTAGGTATTAAAGGCGGAAGTAAATCGACTCGTGAATGTAAGTCGTAGCAACGTGTTAACTCGTGTTAGTTGGGGTGAGAATGTCGCTACGGCGTTTAGCACGTGCGCTAGTGCGGTGGTATCGTGCGGGAGTCGTCGAGAATAGAGTCGAAGAGAAAAAGAGGCGTTTTCGAGCGTATAATACACAGACGAAGATACGCAGACATACACCGGCAGCCAGAGCAAAGGTGTTTAGTCAGGGGCTGACCTGAATTCAGGTGGGGTGAGAATCAATACGCCGCGTGCCTGTTCACCTCGCCAGTTGTTGCCATGACAACCAGACTCCTTCCTTTATTAAATATATAACCTGCGCTAGTGCGCGCACTCGCGAGCCCTACAGGTGCGTTCGAGCCGAGCAACCACGCGCCGACGCGCCGACGCGCCAATTTTTGAATTGCATCTGCAGCTGCCTTCCGCCATCCGCGGGCTTTGCTTGCCTTACAACTTCTGCCGCGGAGAGATAGTTCCGCTTGATTCCGTGCGGCTTCCTACCTCAAAACTAAAGTCTACTTAGCGATATTGCGCAATAATCTCTCCCTTCCTCCGTGTTTCCCTGCTGTATACGACTAATGTATCCTTTATGTAACCCTTTCAAATGCTAGACGAGGTGACACGACTGAGAAACGAGCTGCCTTGCCGCTCATTCGCGACCGTGACGGCTGCTCGACGAAAATGTATATTTTCTGTTGACAACGAAATTTATCATTATTTCAGTCGGATACTGTCAACGTAAACGTGGCTTTGAAGGATCGCTTTGATGCCATTTTCACTTGGCCAAACTATTCCACGCGAAGGCGTGCACGTGCTCTCCCCAAGATCTATTGCTTGGTCCGCTCCAGCAGCAGCAACCACTTCTCTTTCTTGTTCGCCCTCCCTCCCTCCCTCCCTCCCTCTGTTTTCTTTGGGCTGTATTTACCTAGCTATTTTTCAAGACCGGCCGCTCTCCATCTCCTCGATTGCTACGTCTCTCTCGTTCACTTTCAGGCACACGGACACCTCGTCTAACTCTATAAAATCCGTCTCCGCCGATGCCATTCTACAAGTTTGAGTGCAATCAGTGTGCATACCCTAGAGAAAGAGAAAGGGCCCACTTGCGAGAAACTTTGGCGAAGATTGAGACATGAGCGACAGAGAGCTAATTACTGAGGCACGACAAAATTAACTTGGCTTATTGGCAAAACTTTACAGAGCTCCTCACGGCGGACTCTCTTCACCTAGTAGCTACTTCATCAATCTTTGTTCACGCTAAACCATCTATCAACTTCTGATGCTACAAGTACCAATTTCAAACAGCCATTTAAGCAGCTTCACTAATTATTCATCGGATTTCGACCAATCATCTTCATCCATCCGCGATCCCCTGCTATATGCTTCATTCATTTATTCTGTGAAGACTTGAAATGTCGTCAGTGCGTTCAATCAAGAAAATAAGATGACGAGAGGTGTTCATTTTCCAATAAGCATTGAAAGAGCACTCAAAAAATTATTCAATCTTGTGCTTAGATATGATTTCATTAACTTTCAATTTTTCTTAATATCTTTCTTTATTATTATTTTTATTAGCAAATTTTGTCGCTTGACGATCTAAAAATTGATGTTGTTCAAGTCCAGCAAGTTCGAGGAAATTCAACCGTTGCAAAAGTAGTGTTATACCAACTTTGCGGTGGACGAATTACACACTCCGATAAATCAACTTCGCGTTGTATACCTCGTAAATATTAGTTATAAATCGGTACCACTACGTAACCATCGACGATTCGAGGAAAAAAAACGAGAATGAATGGATAGAGCCATTGATGTTTGTAAATCACGAAAACTTATTTATCTTTGAAATAAATTACTTTTTATTGATTCACTCTGTGTATGCGCCTGAAATTGAATACACATTTGCATGTTTGAATGATAACAGTTTGTGTTTCGACATTGAGTACAAGTGCTTATAAATATTACAATCGAACGATTTGTGTCTGCATTTTACGACAAACAATATTATGCACACTCAACGAAAACTTTCTTTTGGTACGTATGGATAATCCTCCCCTTTCGCAGTGAAATAGAATCGCATATAGAGCTTTTACGTATCGCACATTAATTCTTTTTTGTTTCGTTTATTTCGTGCATGCTAGCACGATAAAAAGTGTGTTATCGTTATGGAAGTTTCGCAGAAATAAATCTCGTATCATCTAGAGTAAACGTTTTTTTGTCAATCATGAGTCCTATGTAAATATTAATATAGTGCAAAACCTGTGTGCTGATAGATTTTTTAAATATTCAAACTATTATTCAAACGACGCAACAATGTCAAAGTTTTATAGGCTGAATTTGGGGGGATGTGACGATAACAAGTATGAATTGACAGTTGTGTACATATATATACACAAGCTGCGTGCGGAAAAAAAGGAATGATGGCATAAAGTTAGCAGATCCTCCCTTGTCGATGTGAATACATACATTATATCTCCTAAACCCTCTCGTGTATATACAAAGATAATCAGGCAGTGTGTTTAATGGAGCTTGAATGCTCGTGTAAATTACATTCGATATCTAGTGGCTTTTTGTTGCTTTAATTTTTTTCTCTTGACTCTTCTGAAACTGCTGTAGCTGCTCGTTACATTTTCTCTTAGCTTCTCCCCTGCGATATCTCGTTCACTTGTTCACGCTATCTTTGTTATTCGCTCCCCTCAATCAACTGCGAAGCTCATTTCTCTTGGCAGTCCAGGCCGTTGCCACCTCTTGTTACGTGCGAAATTTCTTTTTTCTCCCCCTTGTGATCGTCATATCTATGCGTGCGAGCAGTTTAGTTAATTAACAGCGAGCTTGTGCCACTCTCTTAGCCTCGTATAACAAACGACTAATTTTTATGTCAGATTAATACGCTCTTCGTGGATTGATACATGGTGTGTTATCGTCGCAAGACCTGATTCATGATATAGTTCGGCCGTTAGCAGAGGTTCTTGGAGCCACTTTCGATCCCTCTCGGAAACTTTTTTCATTCATACTCGTATATGTTTTGACATGGAGAATCAACTTTCCGACAGCTTTTGGCCGAAAACCCGTCAATTTTTTTCTTATTAACAATTTGATTGTTTAAAAGCATATAATTTATTGTTTAACAAATCTACACGATTTCTGATCATATGCGTCGATAGAAAATTTCACAACTAATCATTTCTATTTATAATTTTGAAAAAATAACAACTAGGAGAAAGGTCATGCACAAATTAGCCAAAAAATATTGCAAATATAAAGTTTTTTTCATACGATCGATCAAAAGTCGGTTAGTATTAAAGCTGTTGCAACTTCCAATTACTCATTATGAAGTAAATACATGTCGGTTCAAAATCAGTAGTCAAAATACAAATTACATTGGTTTGGGTTCGTTTTATAGCGATTGAAATTTGAAAATTGTTGACATGCCTAATGAGTCTCTTACTCAATGACGACTCAACAATGTCGAAAAATGACCTAGTTCATATTATTTTTGATTGCATTACAAAACTTATGAGTTCCTACAAGTAGATCTAAAAATGGCTAGTAGAACAATAAATAAATTAATATTAACAAGTATTTACTTAATAATGAATCATTAGAAATCGCAATAGCTATGCGACGAACCTAGTAGCGATCGATGGAATGAAAAACATTTTATAATTATAATATTTTTTGGCTAATTTTTGCATAACTGTTGTTCTAATTATGAGTTTTTCAAAATGAAAGATTGAAAATGTTCTTCCTAAGATTTGCTATCGATACGACTGATCAGAAGTCGTATAAATTTGATAAACGATAAATACGATAAATTATACGCATTTAAATAATTAGATTGTTAATAAGTAAAAAACGGATGAATTTTCGGCCAGAAACCCTCGAAAAATCGTTTACCTCAAAAAATATAAAAATGAACAAATTTTCCGAGGGGGATCGGAAGTAGCTACGGGAACCCTCTGTTAGTGCCCGGACTAATATCTTTAGAGGTCGTACGATAGTAGATCAAAACGTAGGAAAAATCTTGATACGAATATATACATATATATATATATATATATATATATATATATATATATATATATATATATATATATATAAAGAAAAGCAGATCAGCAACAAGTGCCAACTTTACGATATAAAAGTTAAGGTAGATAAAAAGGCCTATATCGTTCAATATAGTTAGATCGAAAGGCAGATTGCAAACAATAAGAAACAAGTAGCCTTGGAAGGGAATTAACTATAAGCGAAGGTGATGTAAGTGCGAAACTTGTTGCGTTGAAAAAAGTAGATATGTGCGGCTAGTCCGGTAACTGGCGCTGTAATGTTTCTCGAGTCAGAGATATCGCGCGTGTGAGCGATATAGGCTACTGACATTAGCCAAGCGATAACGAATGGTTTATGAAATGCTCTGATGCCAGACCGGTTCTGGCTTTACTGATCAATCTCCGCTCGCTCTGGGCCAGCAAGGGACTGTACCAAAAGCCACGCGCCTGCCTGCTTTCCTTCCTTCCTTCCTTCCTTCCTACCTGCCTCTTGCGTTTCGTTCGCATATCCCGTGCCGTGCTATACTTGCAGTATTTTGCGCAGGTGGCTCGAGTTTATTTTCACTCAAACCCAACCGGCTCACCTCAAGCTTAGCCGAGCTCCCGGGTAAACTTGGCTTTGCACTGCTGCCCGCTGATTCTCGTGATTCATTGCCGTTTGTTCGACGTCCAATTTGCCAAGCATCCTTAAACTTCACTACACTGCATGCTCTTCGTCTTGCCAGCTATCTCACTATCCGCTGGTCCTCCCTTCCACCACGCTACTTTCAATTCCGTTCACGTTCAGACGTTTGCACGCTTTTTGACGACGATCAGAACTTGATAAATTTAAAGTATCGATTATATCTTTCCCTGACGTGATCTACGTACGGACATGTTTGTGTCCTCAGAATCTATTCTCGACCTCGTTTCGCAAAGTTGTCGGTAATGCTTCTATGGCTTTAGTGGTGTATTCATTGATCCGCGTCGTTTATTACCTCGTCAATAAAAAGGTTGAAGAAAAGATTGTTCGACTTGCCAGTTAAGCCTAATGTAGTAGACTTTACAAAGAAAGCTCCGATCTATTTAGGAGATTTTTCATCGATCAACGTTCGCAAGGAACTGTACATAACTCGAAGATAAACTTGCTTTATTACACTTTAAAACTTTGTTTAAAGCTCGCAAAACGGCGTCGATCATAAAATTTCACCATGCATAACTCGCGGGCTTTACGTCAAATACGATTTCGCTCTTCAAACAATCGAATTATTTTCCAGCAGTAACTGCGTTGGATAATATATTAATCGGCGTACCGGCGGAGCAATTTGCGATAGAGTAAGAGCAGTAGCAGCATCTTGAGTATATGGTCACGAAGCGATAAGTTTCAAGCTCCGTACATATGATTGTTCAAGGCGAATAAGTGAATGTCGGTGTAATAGAGCAGTTAGTTCGTGCAGATGAAATTTATCGTAGCCGTAAAAGTAGCGCTGGAAGCGCCTTTTCGTGCGACGCGTGTTTGCACTAAAACACGAGCAGTGAACTTATACTTCCTTACAGCGTGATACGCATTGGCGCTATACATCAAGGTACCGTTAAAAGTCTTGCCTAAAGTACCAAATTATTTCTCAGATTGTCGGACAAAGAGAGACAAATGGTACAGAAATTCTCGGTACCGAAATTCACCACTCGGAAGATGCTCGTCTCCTTGATACTCCGACTTTCAGAATCTACAGATACTCAAGATTATGTCCAGTAGGCGCGCGCACGACAGAATGTCGGGGAATAGATTTTGTAGCTTGTTCTCTTCCCGAGTGCAAAACACGTGTAAGTTTAGAGCTGCAGTAGTGCACAAGTTTACGACACGAGCTACTTTTAACTTTCCTTATGTACCACAAACTTACCAGTCAGCTTATTTTCAATTCACTTTTTATTGCAGTTATTTCAACAGTCACGTAGCTATTGACATTTGCATTTCCAGCGGATTCAACTTAAGTTTAAGCAGCTCGGTTATTACTTTTGAATGAGTATTTCCTACGTCAAAGTTCTCTGATTTTGCTAAAATCGAAGACAAAATGAGTTTTCTCGGCGCGGCGGTAAAAGAAAAAAATTAAAATGGATCTCCGAATGGAGAGGAAGACAAGCCAATTATTCGACGGGGCACGGGGTAACTTTAAATTACAGTAATTGTAGTTGGGTCGCTTGCGCTCGAAACGAACTAATGCAATTTGCCAGTGAGAGGTGCGCGTGGGCGACGTAGATGTTCGCCAAGCTATAGGGCTGATCATTAATACCGGCTGCGAATAATTCAAAAGTCGCTGAGTAACTCGCCAATCGGCAACAGTCAAGACAGGATCATGAATTTTAAATCGAAAAGCCACTCGGCTTTGGTCGTACGGCCGATTGGTCGCTTGACAAATCGAACTGCACCCTCGACATTCTCATACCGGTTTTATACGTAATATCGTTCATAATTTAGCATTCTACCAAGCAAATTACAGTCTTGCGGACTTTCTGACTGCACTTTATTTTTTTTCCGTCGAGCTAGCTATTCTGCGATTTCGTTTAGTTTTAGGTTATTTACTGGCACGATATCATTCATAGATAGCTTGCAAACTATTTGAGAGGTATTTTACAAATTGACCTTGAAAACAATAATTAGCAAAAAAATAGTAATAAATAATACGTCTGTCAAATAGCACAAGTCCGTTTTAAAACATGCATATACGAAACTTTGTTGATCGAACTCGAATCTATAGTTCAAATTTAAATAAAAAAATGTAGATAACGTATGGTTTCCATTTTCATCTTCACGAATGCAACAAATCAAAGCTTTATTATTTATTTCAGGATCTTTGCGAATAATATTATAATATAGAGAGCTAATGCGGATTGCTAATAATAATTGTCTTTATCGTTAAGTGGATGATAGTAAATCTAGATTAGAGTATTGAAGCAAGTTGTGCTAACATAGTTAATTACATTTATAGAAACCGCTAACCGAAACTGAAGCAGCAAGTTTCATTATTGGCCGACTGTATACGTATCTGTACTACTGAAAGATGAATCCGCTATAGACCCTAGCAAATTTTCAATTACGGCAGTGGGTGCACTGATCAAGCTGTTTAATGCTGGAACGGATCAAACTGAACTACTTGCAGGTGGGAAACATCGACTGGATTAAAAAGCGCGCATTATTCAATTAGCGCGTGAAATATTAGCGGATGGATTCTCATTAACAGGCGTTAATTGGTGTTGCGCAACCATTAATCAGAGTTCTGACATTGATAATGTTGTTGTTGTACAGCTAGATCTAGATATAGGTACGATCACAGCAGCTGGAAGATCATCGCTGAAAATTTTTAACGGACGACAAGCGGAATATAGTGCGAGTGGCCGTGTTAGTATAAACTTTGCCGTTATCTTTGTCTCTCTCTCTCTCTCTTTCGCTGTAGTTTTATTTTCTCTTCTCAGCTCTGTGTGTGTGTGTGTGTGTGTGTGTGTGTACATGTGCGTGCGCGTGTAGAATGTGCCAACTTGGTCGGGAAATAATAGACTCGCTATAAGTCGTATTATAGCGCTCGATCGACCACTACCGACGCCGCCACGACAAAGTTTAGCTTTCTTTTGCGCTTCCATCGCTCGGGCGCAGGGCTAAAGTTTGTTTTGGCCCTTCGTGCTCGAACGGTACTGTGGTACGCGTTTCTTTTTATAGCTGCCACAGCCAGAGTTCGTTTTGGCGCTTTAGCTTGCTATTATTATTGGGAGGCCTCGTCGTATACATGGAATGCGCGGTGATCGTGTATTCTTTTGTCGTTGCCGGCTGTCTTTTTCAGAGCACGAAGAAAGCTCCTCATGTACGCGTAGTCGAGAAAGTTTGCCCTGCGCCCACGACCGCAAAGAAAATTCTTGACGATGTCTTTTTCAATGTCGGAGATGATTGAAGCTAAGCGCGACTCGTGCACTCGCACAAAGAAATCGAGCAGCTAGTGCCTTTCGTTAACAAAGAGCGTCGCCATTGTAACTCGAACGCGCGAGCACAGCTATTGCGAATAACGTTATTCAAGTGGTAAAAGCCCATCGGATAGGCGAATTACAGGCGTGCGGCAGCAGCGGCAACGACGGCGACATCAATTGCGCTTGTCACGAGACATATCGTCATAATGCAGATGTGCGCCGCTACAAGCCCATAAATCGTAGAACCAACTGCTGGCCGCAGATTTCTGATGTAGCCTGTGAGTCGCAATAATTAGGCTTTCGTTCTGCTTAAGCCTTCTCTGCCGCCGTTGCCCAGAAGCTTGTATAACTAAGCGCGAGCTACGAGGACCATCACTATATAAAGCTGTAATTATTCAGCGACCAAGAGTCGTCGTCGGCGAGAGAGCTCGATTTATAAGGTTCGCGCTGAGAGCCATTTACGGACACCTGACGAATAGCCATACGCTATAGCTCCTTATCTTGCTCGCCGAGTCAAAACCATCCAGATTGAGTGGTTGTGAAAAAGATCCGCTCGTTAACAGCCAACACGCTTCCAGCTCCGTATATTTAAATAATTTTCTCGTAACAGCGAGCTCATTGCCGTTCACCTTACACGAAATAATGGTGGTAATTATTCTACGAGCAAATTCGTAAGTGCCGAGCGACTCGAGTGGCTCCTTTTTTAATACGAACTAAGTTGATTTAACTTGAATTTCTTCCTATTTTCGCATAAATGCTTTCTTTTCAATTGCTCAATTCCCCTCACAGATACCAATAATGCTTTATTCCACGTGGTCTTTGCTTTCCGAATTGCATAATAAAGAAAATAAACTTCCAAACCTAAGTGAAGATTTCGATTTATTTCATTGTAAATTATTCAAAACTGGGAGTAGTTCAATAACGTAAAAGTGAAAAAATCGGGAAATTAACAAAGGTGAGAATGACTAGAAGATGACGAGAGAGCAACAAAGTTGTTAACTCTACGTATCTATCGTCAAGATGGTAAATGTAGGACATAAAGATATAGTTATGGTAAATTGTTTACCGGTTTGCACGAGCTTAACGGCATTGGCATTGTGCTGCTTTAGTGGCTCGCTCAGATTCGCGTGTGTCAGGTCCTTCAGAGGGTTTGCGCCCTCGTCCAACAGGCTCCGATTGTTTTGCATAATAGTTGGCTTCGGGCGATGCTCGCCTTCTCCGCTTTTCGTTGACTCCGTCCTTTCCACTTGTGATCCTTGTTCTTTTTAATTTCGTTCTCGTTGGCCTTTTCTCTTTTTCTGTAAATTGTTATGTCACCGTTTTACTTAAACACCATATATTCGCTTGAAAAAAGGGGGAAGGTTAATTTAAAGTAGAATAACTCGAACTGGATACCATGAGGTTGCTTTCATAAGCTCTAAAATTTAAAATATTAAAATCTGTCGTACGTTAAAAAATAGATTTTGAATTAAATGCTAGAGCAGTTTACGCACAGTGCATCATATTGAGTCCACCTAGCTTATACGTTTAATATTGTAAACAAATACTGTAAGAACAATTTCAACTACTGCGGGTAAACTCTATGTGGGCATATTTAAGTTTAGGTTCAGCTCCAATGCGCGTATTAAACTGTTTTAAGCTTCTGATAATCTGTGCTTGCAATGTGACGCTCTCTTGGTATTTTAACATAAAAATCGTGTACTTTCATAGGTAATAATTCTTAAAAAGTTTGTCTTCGAATCGACTCTGTGTTCCGAAGACTCTTAACGCTAATAATGGAATTTCTATTTCATTGATTCGAGGAATTCAGGCTCAACGACAGAAATTGCTATGTAATTAGGTACTTTGAAATAAGAAAAGAAAAGAAAAACTTCAAAGATCAGCAGCTGTTGAGACGAAAAGAAAAACACGATTGCGGAAACTTTTCAATTTTCAACAAAACTTGGAGACACTAATAAGTGATGAAGTTGGAAAAAAAATTGGTAAAAAATCAAAGGGAACCTAACCAAAGTTTAACTAGGACGGGTGACACTTGTGGTATGCTGTTCCCAAGCTCTTCCAACGTACTTATCGTGGTCAGGCGAGATGTTTGTTTTGCGAGTTAGTAGATTGCCAAGAGACGCGGGCCTATCACAAGTATAGAATAGCTGATCTGCCGGCTAGATGACGTACAGCATGCCGCTGGAAAAAACTGGTTGCTGTCGTTAGGCTCTCGGTGCGGCTTGACCGGTGATTGGTAATCATTGCGTTTGGTAAATCTGTGGCGACTGATCCGTTTCAGGGCCGCTTGTCGGCCCAGTACTGACATATTTTTGCCAGAATGACTAGAGCAATAGTAACAGCAGTAGCAGCAACTGGTTTATTTGTTGACACCTGCTAGCTCAGTCAAAAACGCGTTCTCGCAAGCCTCCAATTGGTCGTTAATGGACTGTCGCTGTCCTGTGGTCACGGTCTTCTCTCTCTATCTCTCTCTCTCTCTCTCTCGTGGACGCTTACAAAGCTGAAACAGTCAAAAATAGGTTTTCTCTTAATTCAGTTTGCCGTCACGTTGATCGCTCTCGTATAGCCTCATTTATATGTCGCGCTCATGAATAACTCAATCAAATTATGTTCTATTTCAAGACTACGCCCTTCATATGACTAGTCTTTGTTATGTTTCAATTACATTTGTAATTGCTTTTTATTACTTTGATTATTTATTATTAATGTATGAAAGGTCATACAATAATTGATAGGACGCAGGCCGCAGCAGCCAATCGTTATGCGTACCAGCGATTCAAATTGAAGATTCCAATTAACGCTGTCGAGTACGACTTTGACGTCGTAAATTGAACAGCCGTTGACTAAATTAAACTCGAAGTGATGCGGCAGCATACTCCCTCACAGCTCTCTTGCTTTATTGCTTTTGATCTTAATTAAATATTCGACTTTCACCTGTGTGCTATGTCAAATTTATCATTTTCATTTTGCGAGTGTGTAACGAATGTCCTCTAAGTTTGTTTAATTTATATTATTGAAAAACTCAAGACGTTAGAGCCATAAAACAATGACAGGATTCGCCTAAGTCTTGATTTTCGGTTGCGAGGCTACCACGTTTGGATAATTTGAAAAATAGAAAATAAATAAGCGTAAAAAAGAAAATGTAAAATGAGACACATCGAAGAGTTGCAGAGGAAAAGGAGGTACCAGGTGAATCGTATGCGCAGTGAATTGTCGGTTTTGGCCACCTGGAGGAGAGAAAAGCACGAGAGTACGAGGAGCGTTACATTTGGTGACTCCGCAGTCGTACAATGTCGTCAATTTTGTATTCGAACTAGTCTCCGTGCTACACGGAAATCTACTACCCGCCCTGTCGCCCGCTATCTCCTATCAACTATTCAACATTCCAGCTATTCATTTTTTTCTTCTCCCGGATGGCCAAGATTATCCTTAACTGATGATACATAGACGCGTCGCTTGCTTCCAATCAACTTTACACGTAAACCATACGCACTCTAAAATCAATTTCGTTTCTATCATAGAATCGTTATTATTGCTTGCTTTTCACACGTAATAAATGAGACAAAGCTTCGTCTATTCGGGTAATTAATAAGAAATTTCAAGTCTTAAATCGTTTTCGAAAGATGAATTTGAAATGTTTGACTGCCAGTAATCTGGTTAAATCTATTATTTTTTCAAAGCTATAAATTCACATTCTTTGAAATTTATTGCATCCCTGATGCTCATTCGATTCTGCTTGGTGAAGCATTCGTACAAGTGGAAAAGTTGTTAATAAACTAGGAGTAAGAAGAGGCCGACGGGAGAGAATGAGAGTCCTAAAATTAATATTGTCAAGATAGCTTTATTCCAATAGATAACTGTACTTATACGAACGCCCATCGCAATATTCGAGCGGCTTACAATGTTTCGACTTTCTTTATACTTTTCAAACTTTATGTCAATCTTAGTTTGCTGTGTATTTAATGCTCAAATTATAGTCTCTCTAGGAAACTTACGGTAATTACTTTTTCTTTTGGTCGAAAATGTTTGAAAGTTAGTCGTAAATCAACCAGGGACATCAGTATTTCATAATATGAAAGAATAATCTTATTAGTATATCGAAAAGAATTTTATTAGACATCATAATCTTCTATTACGAATATCAACGTAATCATGATGGCTACTTCCATGACTGAATCTTCCCGGAGTTATTTCTACAACAATGATTCTTAAAATTTATAGTAATTAGAAATACCGTGTGTATAAATTAAAGTTCACTAAGAGTGGTCTCACCGCTTACTCATACAGACGATGGGGAAATGCTATTAAAAACTTATAATTACGATTCTTTTGTCTTGGCCAAGTTTTAATATGAGTAAACTTTTGTTACGACTTTTGTATGCATTGTGCTCGCATTCCAAAAGTTTCACCCGCACTTCATTTATAACGATTGAAACGTAGTACATTAAATTACAGTCAATGACAATATTATGGTAGGTTTCGAGAAACTAACTCTGTAGTTTAATCAAAACTCGTTGTACGTATTTTAAGGACTTCCGTGTGGCTAACATTAGTTGTTGTCTAGTGGTTAGCTCAGCGAATATTGTTAAAAATTCAAGATCTCAATGTTGAATAAAGTTCGAAAATAAATTTGCTTTTGTACCAAGAAAAAGTTCAGTAATTTAACTTGTTTACTGAGTTATGCATAATCCAAATAAATCAACATATAATTTATTATATATTTTTAACGTTTGTTCTGCCTAAAAATTGTTAATTGTAAAAATGTGTTTATTTACAATTTCAAATAGTACGACGAAAAGTATCATTAGTCTAGTCTGGAGTGTCAACTTATAAAGTAGATTCATAAATGTGTCGTTTCGGCTGAAGTCCGTAGAAAACGCTTGATCAGAAGCGAAGCAAAAGACGCATGTTAATGAGCGTAGCGTTGACCAAAAATAGAGTACTGGCGTGAAAAGGCCAAAAGTGGAAATGGAATCTGATTAGTTCCAGCACGGAGCTCTTCAATTCGACGTTCATGAAAGTAGCGCATACTTTTAAAATGTCGAGAAGGACGAAAAAGAAACGTGTGGAAGCAAGAATTTCGAAATAATTTAATATTTGTCGCGCAGCGTTTTCCCCTTTTATCTGCCTTGGCATGCATTGGCCTCCTTTTCCGTTTTGCATCTCCCTCCGAGGTGTAAAGAAGCAGCGCATATTCGGGGGCAGCGACTCATATGACGTGCTCTAGACTTGATTAATTTTGGAAGCGTTAGCAGCAGTGGTAGGGCATGGACTTAAAAATTACAAGCTGTCGCGTTAGCCGCTCTTGTGCACTATATAAAGCTGCATATATCTTTTCCGATTGCATGTCTTTGTGATCAAGCAGCTTCGCGAGGCGCGCGCGGCTCTCTTTCTCTCTCTATCTCTCTTTTTGCAAAATTGGAAGCGGGCCAGCTAGTAAGTGTGCATCTTGTATATAGCTCAAGAGAAACCAAATGTATTTTATGCCTACGTACGTTTGCCTTCCTCGAGTTTCCGCGCGTGTCCGCCTCTTCGACAACCAACCTACCCAGTCCTTTCAATATTTACGAATTCTCGCGACAAATGCCACGTCTGCCTGTATTTCCTCATTCCACTAAAGGTCCTGCGTATTATTATTCTACAAATGTACGTGCGTCAAATTGTTTTCCGTTTTTCCCCTCCTATCTGTTCTCATTTTTCTTTTCTCTCTCCCTTACGTCTGTCTTATTGATTTTCAGCTTTTATACTTATTTCCTTTTCTACATAGCTCCATTAATGCTACCTGAGCCATTTCATTAGATTAATCATTCACGCACAATACTTATTATTTATACACGTGTACCATTATTATTTCGTCGACCCAAAGCACACAATGTCAAGCTTTATCTTTCAATACTCTAGAGACAGTTAATCGTAAATTGATAAGAGAATGATGTTCAAAATTCTATTCTGTCTAATGATCTAGTTCGCCTTATAAAAGTTATGTAATTCGGTAAAATATAAATAGTTATAAGGATCAATGATGTAGAATTTTATTTTGATAAGTAATTGTACTGTGCGAATTCATAAAATAATTATAGTGAACAACAATGAATTATCATTCATCTATCTGTGTTCATCCAAAAATATTAAAAGTTGTGTAACAATTTTTCATCAAATACACCCGTCATACTTCCTTAGTGTTATAACAAAGTCCAATTAATACAACAATGCTAATGACGTACTTCATTATTTGCAAATGTAGTCGTTCTAATTATTTGTGGAACTCCGATATCAAACGAGAACATCTCGATAATACTATAGTGCTTCGATAGCACTTATTTTACTCTAATTGCATATCTATTGAGACACTTTGCTTTCCTTAGCTATTAGCTATAACAACTATTGTTTACGTGCAATTTTTCAGTTTCTTTTCCTACGGTTTATTGTTCTGTATAATATGTCAATAATTGTTGGATACGGGCAAGCAGCGTGTACTTCGTCGACTTCAATAATCGAATGTCAATTTAAATGAAATTTACTTGACTCGATTGACGGATACGCATATCATTATGTATAGTTAATTAAACTACGTTTGACATCGCTATTACACTCTATAACAAGGTAGTGTTTTGCTCCTTGCGTAGCTTGCTCTCCGGAAATTTCCAATGACTCTTGATATCGCTCCAATGAAAATCCGATTAGCAGCTTTGAAATTTCTATGAAAGTTGCCGGGTCAACGTCAGCGAGCAGGAAAATTTCATTATACTTTTTTATTCAGTAACGTGTAAAAGATTTTAATAACCTTCCTTTTAGTCTTAGTGCTCTTTCATTCAATACATTAAAACATTCATTCCTTTTCCAATATGTATTTAAAAATCACATAGATAATAATTCGTCATGTTAAGTCGTATAACAATATTGTAAATTCGCAACCGTTTGTATAACGAAGACGTATCTCATGACTTGTTTTCTCAACTAGCTGTAATTTGAGTCCTAGTTCTCATTCAGGGTTTATATTTTGAATGAAAGTTTGGTTTGAAATTGAATGTTTGATTTGTTTCATACAATATCTATTTGTAGTTTTATTGCTGAAAATTTTATAATAATAAATATTTATACGTTATTAGTTATTAATTTGCTGTTGCTGTATTCTTTCTTTCATTTAGAGATCACTATTATTTCCGGATCTTCGTCATTTTCCGATATATAATTGTCATTCTTATTCTGGACCTCTTGTAAGCTTTAATTATGTTACGCAATATCCAATTCGCAACTAATTATTTGTAGCAGATGAGGAAGTATAAGGAAATCTTTTCTTATTTAATCATGGTCTTTCTTTTCATTTTGTTTTCAAAATAACATTTGTTATTACGTTACAATACCAATACAAGCAATATTAAATCAAATTCTTATTTCTGAATTTCACTCCAAACTTGTGTAATGGAATCTTAAAACCATTTGAAAAACCTTTCTTTATCTCTGATACTGAACGGATTTATTCACGTCGAAAATAAGTTTCAAGCTTTTCCTAATCCTATAAGATATACAATATATAATACACTTACATGTGACACAATCTCAGATTTTCTGCAGATTTACGCATTATTATGAAAAACAATACAGTAAAATCGACATTTATAAATCACATTATTGTATCAATTTTCGTATATTCTCAATCAAAAACGGTGTTTTTCTGTTGTTTGGAATAATATTAAATTCGCTGTATGTTACTTATCGTTACAAACCGTACTAATTCTTATGATCACGCTCTGAAAAGTTTTATTAAATAATTTTATAAAAATACTATAAATCATGTCCAAAAAGTCATGAGCATAATTTCGCAACTAGTTAGCATTCCCTACTATCTGTATAAAATATTCCATACTTGAACTTTCCAAATTTTAAAAGGTATGTTGTTGCTTTGGTAACAGGTAAAGGCAAGTATTATCCACTTGTATATTTTATTATTTACGGATATTCGATATCTCAAGACTATATGCGTGTGCTTAGGCAGGCCAAAGTAGTGAAATAGTACATTACGATACAAGTGCGGGAAAGTAGATTCTAGCCTCGTGTAGTGTTTACGCCCGAGCGAAGCGAGAAACTCTGTCCTGAACATGTGCCGTACCGTATTTTTTTATACGACGTGTGGAAAGTGCGATTTTCAACGCACGTTTTCTATCGAGCGTGCGGGAAAGACGCACTTTGCGCACGGAGTGTCGAAATAGAAATTTTAGCATAATTTAGATATTTTGGACGCGTTGTAGCAATTATCTTAAAAAATGTATGATGATTTATTTTTTTCAATTGTTTATATCAAAGTCTTCTTTTATATTTTCCTTTTTATATAATAGTATATCACAATAGTAGCAGTGCGCAATTTATTTCTCAAACTTGCATCACATTGGATGTTTTTTATACGACTCATGAAAAGTTCAGTATCGAGCATGCGGAAACACTCTCTTTCCGCACAAAATGTCAAAGGGCTTGCCATTTTCTATATTAACGTACTTACTGTATAATGCAATTCGAGTAATTTGAGAAAAATGGAAATCACTCTTTTGAATTTTGTATTCAATCAAGCCGTAAACGTTTTTCATCGATGCGCTTTTCGATAAAAATATAAACAAAACTATTCACAATTTAGATGTAGTTGTCTATATAAGGATCAAACTTTGAAATGTCATAGAACACGTGCTAGAAATGCGGAATCTCGTGGTGTGTATGCCTTCCTTTTTTTGCGTTTTCGACATTTGATTCATAGACACACCATAACTTACATATTTTTCTTTTTCAAAATGAATTCCTTGCAAATGATATTGAGATTGATAGCGTTAAAAACCAAACAGCCAGAATGCATTTTGTTTCATAATATGCTAATTAACAGTAATATAGTGATTGAGGAAGCGCGCGAGTTTAAGGATGGTTTGAATAGAAATAGGATAAAAAAAATAAATGGATAATATAATAGTATTAATGAATAATGATAAGGCGATGATATGTTGTGTTTGTAACTTTTATTTTTAATGTACCTGCATGATAAATTGAATTGAGCCGAGGGAAAAAAAAGACAAAGCACGGAGTTCTGCTGTCACGTTTGAGCTGAGCAAGTTTAAAAAAGTTTTGAAATTGGTGTGAGAGTCAAAGTAGTTTTCGGAACAACAAACTCAACAATTGAAAGGACTGAAAAAAGAAGATGCTAGAATGGCAGATACTTTATTATTGAGCGAAGCTCGGCGTTGCTTTGAAAACTCGGATGTGTTGGAAATAAACGATGAACAGATAAAATGGTTTTCATTTGACCGGTTTGCCGGGAAAGATGATAAGAACTGAGTGGAGCTTGCAACGTGGCAGATGCTGATAGTTAAATACGGCGTAAGACGAGGCAAGCAGAGCAGGCAACAAACGAGGGGAGGCTGTCAGTGGAAGCGAGTGGCACGAGCGAACGATAAGTAATGATTATTCGAGGCGACAAAAGCAGAGGAAGAGAGCAGGCTCGTAAGCCTAGTAAAGCTGATTGAAAAGCTGCGGGTGCTGTATACTCGGGTCGACTTTTCAAGTGGCTGCAATGCAGAGCGGGGGAAGGAGAGAGAGAGAGAGAGTTAAGCAGGTTAGGTAGAGCATTGGTACGACGCGTCTGGCAGATTGATTTTGCCAGCGTTCTAAGTTGATTTCCATTCGGCCCTCGAATTTCCCCCGTACTAGATCATCTTCATTTGTTCCCGCGCTCACCTCGCAACTGCATATACCCCGATGATCTCTATACCTGTTCCGTTCTCTCTCTCTCTCTCTCTCTCTTTGGTTCTGTGTATCGGCTTCAAATTATCGTTGACGAGCCCAATTGTGCTGTCGAAGGTTCGCAGCTTTGTCTCTCTCTCTCCCTCCTCGACAATTGCATCTCGCCGAATTGTACCATCTGGTTATTCGCCTATTTCAGCAGCGAACCACGCGTTCGACCAACGTCTCGTAGTTGATATATTGCTACCAATCTCGTTTTGCCAGTTAACACGTTTCTCGCTTTTCAATCTTCCTTGATATCAAACGTCACCCATTCGGAACTTCAACCTCTATAAATGACATGCTTGTTATACATTTGGTGCGCTCGTTTTTCCTGTCACCCATCACAGCTCGTACAGTTTATTCTTTTCATCAAGCTTTCGTAGATTCAAGTGATATTTCAATTTCAACTAATTATATATATACTGTGACCAAAATCGAAATATTCTCTCTTTCTCTCTCTCCATTGATTTAATGTGCAAATCCGATCATAAATCTTGAATTTGAAAGTAGTCCAAGAGGAACTCATTTGTTGCAAAGTTGGTTCAAATTACGTGTGATACTCTCTGTGTACGAGAGCAAAGAAAATTATGTTCGCGAAAACCGTTGAATATCGGGAATAATTTACAAGCTCGTAAATCATAAAGTTTTTTTACTGACTTTCAAATGGCGATTCATAAGAACAACGAACAACAATGACGAACGTGGATTGCTTGTGGGGTGGAAAATAAATCGATGCTACATATCTAGTTGGGGTCAACTGCGAAGATGGGAAAGTTTCAAGGTTCCCGGAAGTGAAAATTGTTCGACAACGCTCCGACTCACTTACATCACCTTGGCTGTTCATAGCGCAATAGAGTCGCCGGTAATTCGTAAGGAAACTTCTAAAAAACTGTCCAAATTACGACACAATCAGACATTTGGCCAGTGAAGGGAACAAAGAGAAACACACGCGAGGTTCGAAATGGCGGTAAGAAATAGCTGAGAAAGCGTTGATACAAGAGCTAAAGAGAGGCGAACGCGAGAGAAAAGGAAAGGAAAGAAAATGAATAAGTACAGGGCTTGTTTAAGTTCTGGTGAGGGTAACGAGGTCGAGAGAACGAGAAAGAGAGCTAAGAAAGGGAGAGAAAGAGAAAAAGAACGATGCCGCTCGGCAAGTGGAGCATAGGACGGCTCTCTCTCTCTCTCCTCTCTCTTCTGTAAAAGTAGAATATAAGTAGCCACCCTTTGGTGAAGTAATTGCGTTGAAAATATGCAAAACTACGTGCAACTGGCGCTGCTGATGACTGCTTCCTTGCTTCTCCCCGATTTGCCTTGGGGACCATCTTCGTTCCAGCAATATGCATTACGTATTCACAATGCATATTTTCACCTTCGCCCCTGCCAAATATATCATCCATCGAGCTTACCACCTTAAAAATTCCACCTCGCTTTTTCTCTTTTCTCTTTTATTCGTTTTATCAAATGTCCATCATCATTTTACCTACGTATGGCTTGAATGGTTTGTACGGAAAGACTTAAACTCGATTTCAATTTGAATGACGAATACATGTTTACACGCATCTATCAAGTTTGCTAAGCTCGATACTACTCAATAACTACGCAAAGGAAAATCAAAACAGTTTAGATTGAATAGGATTCGAAGGAAAAATACAAAAAAAAAAGCAATAGCAATAAAAAAGGCGGAAAAGAACTTGTGCAAAGAAATGAAATAGAAGAGCAGATAAAACCAAGTGACTTATACAGCTCGCAGGACTTTTCAGCGAGTCGAGGAATGGCGTGATAGTTTTATAGGTGTTTGATTGTTCTCTCTGCCTTGCACACGGCAACATTCTCGTTTTGACAGGGGGACAGGGGAAACGGGTAGAAAAATAGAACCGATTATCTTTTGTAATCGACGCCATCCGAAGGCATTAGCAAAATTTTTTTTTTCGTGCGCTATCACTTTCAATCGATGAAACGTTTCGCTTGCCGCGGATTATCTTGGAAAAAGGGATAAGAACTGGGATTCAAGAAACTTCTCAGCTGATTTTTATCAAGAAACAGCTCATAGACGGAGTAATGCGAATGTAAATCTGCGCTGAAGATGCCTCTGCAACGCGCCAACTTCTGCAGGCAGTCTCCGGCATTTTGCATCCTCGTCGATCCATTCTTAATGAGATAATAATTGTTAGCTATGATTGTTCTACGTCAAATAAATCTAAATCGAGAAGTTTTATTGTATCATTTTTATTGTATTTTTTATTAAATCATTTTAATGCGTTAATTATTACTCTATTACATATACGTGTACACGTGCGTGTTTATTCAATTTTACGTATAATATCAATTGTCAATACATCAGTTTATGATAAACGGCTAAACAAGAAATCGTGAGTTCGATCCTATAGTATACTTATTATGAATGTGTTTTATTTTATTTTTTATCAAAATTTTACTTATTTTTATTTCTTTAATAATTTATTTTTTTTTATTTCGTCCTCGTTCCTTACCTAAGGTGTTAGTCTTTCACTTTCTCAATTAACCATTTTTATCTTATCTTTAGCTTTCAGATTAAAATCGTAGACAAAATCACTAATTTAGTTCGAATAGATTATAAACAAATATATTATTCGATTAATTTTTTAATAGGATATTATAGCATATCTATACAAGATAAGAGCAAAGCCATGTATTGAATTTTCAAGCAAGAAAATAAAAAAAATTTTTTTTCTAAATTTAAAGTACTTAATACTCAGCAATTTCATTTTACTTTATCTTTGCTCTCTAATATTTTCAAGAGAGCCTTTCTGAAACGTAATAACGAACGAATCGGATAACTGCTAACTCGTAGCTTTTAATTTCGTTTTAAAGTGAATATCTGCAATTGAGTTTAAAAAGTATAAGTTTTTCCAGTATTTTTAACCAACTTACGCAGAAAATAAACACGGTTAAAGTAACTATGAAATGTATTATTATAATCTATTACGTAATAGATAAAGTATTATGAAAACTAAGATTGGAGTTATTTTTGTTAAAATGGATATTTTATATTTTATAGAAGTTAGCATGAAGATGTCACTCATAATAAAGAATAACTTAAGCAAATAACATTATGGCAACTAGCAGTGTAATACATTTTTTCATTGATTTTCATGAACTATACATAACTAACAAACAGTTGTATATAATATAACTAAATACATTCAGTAGTGTACGGTACAAAATAAATTAACATTCTTAAAAATATTCAGTATCTCTTTTTTCTTTAACTTATCATGGTCTAACTTTTACGAAGATGAATGAAATAAGGGAGCGAGAGTGAAAAAGAAAGGACTAGGCGACTAAAGTAAGAGAGAGGGAGAGAGAGAGAGAGACGTAGGAAAAAGAAACGGTAAACGTAAACGAAGGGGAGGAGAGATTCGTTTGATAAGAGGTCAATGATATTGATTTTTCGCACAGCAGGTTGACGCTTTGAAAATACTCGAGTATTCGAAGTTCAATTAAGAGCGAACTTATATGAATATCTTTCTCAAAAGTGCAAAACACTTAATTCAACTGATATGTCACGCTTGAAAACTCATGTAACTAATGTTGCTGGCAAAATATGAAGCTAAACATCATAAAAAGGCATTTTATCTTTTAACGACTCTTAATTTACAATAAATTTCTATTTATGTTTTTATGAGTTCTCAAAGATTTTACGAGTATACATCTTGATTACACTCAGATTGCCAAAGTTTGCTCCATTTTTTTTGGAAATGATTAGCGAGAAAAAAGAACATCGACTTGAAGAATTTATCTAAAATCCACGATTCAGTATTAGTACGCTTGGGTATATTTTTAATTACTATATTTATTACTTCTATTTCTTACATCTTCTGCTTACCGATTAAGGTATAATACAGAAAACCGAAGAGAAAGTCTTAACATTTACAGAGAGATATGTAACTATATGATTACTGAGGTCCTTTTTTAATTTTTTTTATAAGTCGTTATTTAGTTTCCATAATAAAAGTAATTTTAGTACTCCGTCCAAATAAACTTTATGAATGTGAATGTATTCAATTTTAGACAAAATGCAAACAAATTTTATCTGAACTTATTAAGATAATTTTATTGAGATCTCTATTGAATTATTGAAATTATGCTATCATAGTAATTCAAGATTTAGCAGGAATCAAAAGTCAGTCAGTCGAGTCGCTTGATTCCGATTGATGATGTACAAAGCCTGTGATTTAACGTATAAATGATAGTTCATTTGGAACATGTGCAAATCACATGGATTATATTCAAGAAAGTTTGACACGTGAACTGATGTTATGAAATTTATGATGTGACGAGGGTCGACACGAGAATCATCATATTGTAGAGATGACAGTAAAAAATGCACTGTATTAACAAAAAAGGGAGCCCTTGGCGCTCTGTCAGGATTAAGCATAGGAAAAAACAAAACAAATCGTCTGCGGGGTTCGAATTACTTTACTCACCCTCTGACGCGAGAACGCGCATACACACACCCACACTCACACAGAGTCACAGACACGTGGAAAGCCTCTTCCGTTTGCTCTTTCCCTTTTTCGTACCTTGCCTTTTCACTTTCTTGTCTTTCTCTTTTTATTTTTCTTAACCTGAGCGCGTTAATGGTTAACCTTTTTATTTGCTCGCTTCGTTTTCTTCGTCTTGTCTTTTCCTACAGGACGTGATTGGGTATCTCTAGGTTGTTTGAAAATAGTCATTTATTACAGCGGAAAATGTAGGCGACCAAAATCGCAAGAGTCACAAAACTGTTGTTCCGGAAAAGTTTGCGAATGAAGAAGGGTAACAATGTGGAGCATCGATCGCCGGGGATATTATTAAACATCGAAATAAATATTGCACCCGTGTGAATGTTTCGTAAGCACGGCGTCTGGGATATAATCCCCAACGTTGACTAAATAATGCGGATTAATCTACTTCTCGCGTGTCGGTGAAATCCTGTCTCTCAAGCTGAATCTCCATAGAGCCAGCAGTGATAAGCAAAGCAAGAGAGGAGCCCTTATTTCTCGTGCGAACGTGCCGAGGAGCCGAGTGGTGGAAAGGGAGGGAGGCTGAGGAGTAAGAATTCGATCAACGTCGAAGCTTTGGGGTGTCGGTAGGCAGAGACGCGAGCAAGGGCGAGCGTGATCGCCTCCCTTCGCACATTTACGTACAAATAAGCGGCGGCCGAGCTGGCTGATGGCTTGTCCGCGGTTGCGTGGCTCCGATCGGTACATGATTTTATGCATTACGAGTAGAAGCGGGCCAGTTGGCGCACGCGAATGTCTTTCGTGCGTGGCGGCGGCAACGGCAGCGTAATTACGAACGCGCTTGCCCTTGGAATGTACGTATAGGTGCGTTCGACAGGTATTTGTGTCGCTGCCTCAACTCAATTAATCTTGAGCAGGTGCAATAACTCGGCTGTACTGTCACTGCTGTTATTTCAACTTTTTGTTGCGAACATCTTAGATCATTTTTGCAATCACAAGCCGACGGTAAACAAAACCTGCTCCGAGCCCCATTGACGCCTATTGCTCGCAGCAAGCACCACATAATAACGATTCGATTTTTGCAAATTCGTCGAAATACTATAATTTTCGCTGCTGTTGTTATCGAGACGCGCTGCAACAACTGCTTTCGAATTGTTTCCACGTACTATAGGCAAAAGCCGCCGTGAGCAGGAGGTTCATAAATAACGATAAGTTTTCAGCGAACACTTTAGTTCAATTCTGACAACTCGAATCTTGGAAAATCTCGTACTGCTATATTCGATATGGCTTCGAAGCCATATTGCACGCGGTATTACGCTCGCGAAATTTAAACACTACCACTTATTATTTTTTTTTCTTTTTTTAACACGTAATCTGCAATGGCTATTCAAATTCTTATCAAAAGCAAACTCATCAGAGAATTAATACAGCCAAAGTATTCTTCTCGGCGAATGAATAAGCTCTGAGGGAATAAGTGAAGCAAAAATGCAAACTGTTACCTGAAATATGTATGCCTCGGTGCTAGTGGTTTGGAAGCAGCAACGTCGATCGTTATTCAATTTGTTTTATAGGCGCGTGGTTTGAAAAAAAAAAGAAAAAGAAAGACGAGCAAATAAATAAATGCGAAGGCCCGCGAGGTGAACAAATTGCTCACACGGTAATGAAGTGCCGTGGTGAACTAACGCCGCGCGCGCGGGTCATGGAAAAGTGGAAGATTTTTTAGGGCAATCGGTGTGAGTAGCCTTATAAATTAAAAGTTGTAAGAGGAGGAAGACTGGTGCTGGTGGGAAGTATGCTAAAAGTTTGTGGTTTAGAGTGAAGTGTAAAGGTGAGCTGTGCCAGTGACGAGTCCGCAAGGAAAATCGCAATTTAAGATCGACGTTTTCGGAGCAGGGCTAGCGAGTGCAATGTCCGAATAGCTTGGGTTGCCGCACTATAAGCGAGGTTATAGTGTGTGCGCGCGCTTATATGTGTGTGTGTGTGTGTATTCTGGCAGTAGCAGAGAAACGGCCGCGACCGAGTCCAAGGGGGAATAGACCTCGACCGAGCGCCAAGCAAGCCTCGCTCGTAGTGTAAGCTCGTGTGTGTCGAGCAGGCGGAGCGAAAACGTCTTTGGAATTTTCGATGCCGCGATATTGGCATCTGCGGCGTGTCAGCACTCTTTTACTTACGGATACTAAGGCTCATATCCCTCTCAACACTTTCCCCTCTCTCTCTTTCATCTGCTTCACCGGCCGATCGACCATCTACGTATGTAGATCGAGCTTTCCGGTCTTCTTATATACATCTCCTTTTCTCTCTTTCTTTCTTCTTCCAATTTTCTCGTTTCTTGCTCCACTTTACCAAACTACAAGTACGGTACTTTCTGTTTTATTATTTCAGTACTACCTCTGTTTCCTTTCCTTTCCAGCAACTAATTTTCTTTTCTTTCTCTCGTCGTACCATTTTTACACGAGAAATTGATCCGATAGCGTGAAATATTTTCTCAGCCGCGTGCCAGATACAAAGATAAAACGCTCGAAAGTTTTCTTATGCATGGACAGATATTTCCGACGTAGCAACAACCGTAATCTACTCTAATATGCTATTAGTTTTTTATAGGCACGTTACATGTCTTGTAAGAAAAACTTCAAAATGAACCTGCTATTATTAAATTTTCGAGAAATCCATACTGTACTTTGTATTTGGAATTAAGTTTGAATGATGAGAGTCGGTGATTTATATGAAATACCATTTTATCCTTCGATCGTTCACTTTGTTTATTTATATAGAGGTGTACTGTGTCCGTATAGAAATGGATGCAATTTTATCAAAACAAACGACTGACTGCCTGTTCCATTTGAATAGTGCATGTCCGCTTGCGTGCATGTGTGCCTAGGGATGTTAGTGAAAAAGATGAAACGTATTGATTGCATTTATTTTCATTAACCATTGACCTATAAACCAACAGTTATATCAAACCAAGTTCATATTTTTATTTAAAAATATTGATTTTTAACGGCGACTTTTCCTTATTAGCATCAAAGAAGAAAAGTTTTCGTTGATCATTTTTACCTTCTGAATAGACACCACTGATCAAGAGACCAAAAGACTTGTTAATTGCATAGGCAATTGGCAGTAATCATCTTATCATGCATAGGAGTTGCTGCTTCGATAAAAAATGCTTACAATTAAAAAATGCTTCCATCGTTCGTTTGATGATTTATTCATGCAAGAAGCTCAAGCCTATTAATCATGAATGCTTTACGCATGATCCGTCTTAAAATGTTTATCCCTGGAGAGCGCAAGGAAGCGGAAGTCGAGGCAAGATACAGGTAAGCGGCCAGCTTTCACCAAACCACGATGGAATAAAAATACTAATGCACGAGCATAACGATGAGCGACAAGCGTGCAAGCTCTCTTGTGCGTTGCGGACACTTGCCAGACATTAAGAATTCACCTATAGGCCTGTGTTGCCTAGAATTTATTTATATGTGACTAGGTGAGTATTTTATGCTGCATTAGACGTTCGCATGTAAAGTTTGCCTCTGTGCAAGCGCCAAATCGCCAAATCCCCAGCACAATCGACTTTTTGAAGCCAGGGGCCGTGCAGCAAGCTTGACAACCCAATTCTAACTGAGCTCTCTACGGATTCTTTGAACGGCACGCATTTTTTACTTCAATCACTATTTGCAAAAAATAGATGAATGGCTTATACATTGGCTGAGATTTTTTATTACTAGTCAGTTTCATCGTTGTTCGTCCTACACGAATTTCGATCGATATTTTTTAACTTAGCTTATTAGATGGATAAGTTTTTTTACTTTTCTCTGCACGTACAGCTTTTTTATGAGCTTGAAAGCTTTTCACAACTTTACTGCAGCCTTATCTCCTATCAGAGATAACATTCTAAGCCATTCTACAAGGAGTCAAATATAAATCCAGGGCGTCATACCGTCATATGGCTTTTTACGGTATAAATGAGTTTCGTTTGATTGTCAAATTATTGATAAGTTTACTCTGTTGTTGTATTTATAAAATGTATAAAAATAGTGGCCCAAGTTCCTTTAATAGAATCCAAAATTAATGAGGCGAGTGTGCTGAAATTTGTTAATTAACATTTTTATCGAAAATATCGTGCTTAATTTGCTTAATTTTCTTGAAAATACACAAATAAATATCATTTATTCGAATTTGAATTTAGAATAATCAATGGCAAAGTAGAATTCTAAATGATTTCCAGATATTTATTACAAAGCACACTATGCGACGGAAAATTATTCGTCCTAAAAATATTAAGTATTCAATAGCTTGACCGAATTAGTTTTCAATTAAAATATGATATTTAATAAGCCTCTTCAGTGTTCAAAACAAACGTTGAATGATGAAGCAGCACAATGAAAAAGAATATTTCAATGAAGTCAAAAGATTTTAAATCATCGTGGAATTAAATTATAGGAAATGGGTAAACTCTACAGACTGTAGTCAATGGATAAAACTGCCCGAATTTCATGCTTAATAAAACAGCTGAAAAAGCACTTTAACATGGAAAAGTCTTTTACCAGTCAAAGCTCACCCATGTGTATATACTGGCAATATTCGCAATTTATTTAAAGATTACCTTTCGGCAACAGCTTCTCCGTACAGTATTTTTTACTTTCCTCCCTGTTTTCTCTCTCTCTCTCTCTCCTCCTGTCTCTGGCCTTTTCTTGTGTCATACACAATCGTTTTGCCTTGCTAGCTTTGCAAGCATGTGGCAATTTTCAATATAACGGAAATTATAGAAATTCCACGAAAAATACACCGATAACCAAAAAAAGAATGCGAACAACACGCTTATATACTCTAAATTATTAAATCCACAAAAATATGAAGGAAATTCTTGACGTCATCATTTTTTCACGTATGATAAAACATTAATGAATATTTACATCAAAAGCAACATATATAAAGCCACTATTTGAACTATCAATTATGAAACGTATATATCTATTGAAATGATTTTTCAACCAGCGCTTTTAATTGAAGTATTATGAATTTAATGCAGTATACCACACAGTACATGATACATTTTTTATAAAGAAATTTTTATATCTATAAAATATTATATATATATATATATATATATATATATATATATGTAACTTCATGTGTAATAAAATGTGTAATAAAATAAAATGTTAGTTAACAAGATTAAAAAAAAAGATATCATTGTAATTTCTATTCATTACAAGCCTTTTAATTTTAACGTATTTTCAGTCATATAAAATTTATGCAGATTTTAAAATTATATTTAATAAAATTCGATAATGTAAAAGTGGAAATAATAGTTAAGTAATAAAAGTAAAAACATATTTTTGAGTACACCACTCGAAAAATCAATTTACTTAGTTCTTGATATAATAGTAACGATAACGTGAAAATATAAATGACAATATAAGATGAAATAATGTCTCGCTTATAAAAGAACAATTTAAATAAAAACTTCGAAACCAGTTTACAAAGTTTTTTAATTATCAAACCTTAAGAAAACTTCGACACTTTATTGTAAAGATTTTAAAGCTTTTACTTAATGTATTGTGAAATATGACATTTATTAATTACTGCAGTGAATTAATGAAATCAAATCGATTAAAATAGTTTTGTATACAACATCTAACGGTTCGCTTTTACATTTCATCATCTAGATCATGTTTGTGCAGGAAAAATTGAAATTTTATAATAAAATTCTGTCTTCCACAATATTAAATTTGAAATTATATCTCTGCAAAATAAAAAAATGAGAACGGAATAATATTCAGTGAATTTTATCCAGCCTATCTAAAACGAGTCTACCCATACCAACTGTCAAGTGAGTTTTGTAATAACGTATAATGTCATGAAAATGAATCTATGGTTATTCTGCAGAAACTAAAATCGGAATAGTGCCATGACTTAAAATAAATTGTACGCACACACCCTGTAATTGAATGCACTTTATGAGGTCAAAGTTTAATTATGACTTGTTGCATGTACGAGAGAAAAGAATATATGAAAATGACAAATACGAGTAGAAAAAGTTTTCGGATGTAATAAAGTGTTATAGCATTGAAAATAAAGCTGAAATGTTATCTAAAAAGCTCACCTCAGCTTGCGCCAATTTGCCTCTCGACGGCGCGTTAACTCTACCGGAAAGCTGTCTACGACTTCCTGGCCAGAGCAGAAGTTGTGCGGAGAGTACAGCAAAAGAAAGCGCAATCACAAGTTCATGCCAGCTTCGAAAAAGCAACCAAACAAACGTGGAAAGTTCTTGCATGAAAAACTTTTCTTCGGCGTACACTCTGTCGCCTGCAGGAGAGGCAATGTTCGGCAAAAAAGAAAGAAAAAGCGGAAAATAAGAGGAGAGGCTCACGAAACACTCGCAAGCTCGCGAGTTACGTGTAGTTTGAAAGGTAGACGTTGCCCGGCTAACGTCCTCGCTCCTCAAAAGCTCGCGCACCACTGATTCCCTTCGCACTGCCGGCTATGCCGTGCTACGCGCGCGTCGACGTCGTCGTCGAACGGCGCGTCGCGACGCCTTCTCTCTCTCTCTCTCTCTCTCTTGCTCTCTCTCTCTCTTGCTCTCTCTCTCTCTCTCTCTCTCTCTCTCTCTCTATCTTCGTTCAAGGGCTTGCTTTCTTTTTCGTCGCCTTGTTCTTTTTCTTCGGCCGTCGGACGCTCGGGCGCGCTTCTCTCCGTAGTTTTGGTTTTTTTTGAGATGTCCGTGCCAAACGCTCCCAATTTTGCGTTTATTTTCGTGGGCACGCCTGCTACTGCTAATGCTACTGCCGAGATTGCTTGTTGGGCATACTCCCGTATATTTTGCAACGACTCAACGTATAGTGTGGACAAGACGTTGACACAAAGCGTTGCAGTATTGTCTGATGCAGCTTTTGGGCTTGTCACTGATTCATAACTTTGTCTCGCCTCGTATATTTTGTTTTCGTATTTCGATGTAGCTCTTGTGAAATCATTTGGCCGTGAAAATTTTTTTCAGTACTTCCAGTCTCTCTGAATGGTTTTGGGGTCAATGAGTCAATGTATATAGGTCAAAGCCATGTGTGTTACGGATATGCAACTTTCTGGTTTGTTATCGAATTGAATTCTCAAAAAAAAAAGCAATGAATTGACATTTTTATGCATTCTGTTAATGGAAAGTCTATATTTACACCGATCCATTTTATTCTGTTGCTGTATTTTACAACATCTTTTAGTTTCTTTTTTTTTATATTAAAAAAGAAAATCAAACAATTAATTTTTTTTACAGATAAATGTGCTTTGTACTATAAATTTTAAGTGATAATAAATCTTGCAGTGGTGTCCGCGCAGTTTTTGAAGCCAATTTACTACTTTCTTTGTGAACATCGTAAAATAAGTTTTTTGTCGAAACTTTAAAATGCTAGAAAACTTATTTATAGGTCGATTTAAAAACAAAATTGGTTTTAAAACCCTTGGAAATTCCGAATCAGTTCATACTACGAAGAGTTACCTATTTTATTGTGGTGAGTATGTCTGATTTATTTGTGAATATAATCGACGATAAACATTATGTGTCAGCAGTATGTATCAGTAAAACTTGTTAACAATCATAGTTACATATTTGATGACAAATAGCAAAACAAGAGTGCTCTCAATTAACCATTCATCATTGTCGCAATCAATATCGATGAACTTCAAATTATTACGCATGAATAGTCTGGAATATTGAAAGTCGTTAAACAAATGCAATCGATGTAAATATCGCTCCTTTTGAAAATTTGTTTAGTTGTGTGAACAAACACTTCTGAAATATATTACTAAACTTCTACAACAAGTAATTAAATTACTATTTAATTACTTATTGTACTTTTCGATACTTAATTTGATAAAAAAGAAAAAAATTCAGAGTTCAAAAAATTAAAAAAGCTACAGTTTTAGCTCACATGTATGCTAAAAATGGTATTCAGTACATCAGTGGACAATCTTCTACTCGGGTACTACCTTATCGCCGTGTTCTGTTGCGCCACGTATTAGAATATGTACTTTGCAATTTATGTGCTTTCTTGTGCAAGTGCAAATAGTAATGTATTTGTTCTATTTGTTGTATTTTTTGCTATATTCTATATTTCTATGGGATTTATGAAGATGACAGGTTGCATTAAGAAATGAACAAAAACGGGGTCATGTAAAAAACTGACCATGCGACTGAGATTCTTTCTACTGCTTTACTAATATCGACCTTCTAAAGCTTTTGTTAGCTATAGATTGTTCAGAATTGATATATTATTGTAAGTCTTTGTATAGATGAAAGATATGTAAAAAAATTCTAAAATCAATAATACACTAAATGTATTGACGTCAGTCTTTTCGACTTGAAAGACCGATCGAAATTGAGCGCATGCATACGTTTTTACATGGTTTGAAGATACTTAGAAAAAGACAATTAGTCGACATAGTGTAGATTAGCCGAACAACAAATATCGCAAGTACTTACCTAGTTTTTAGTTATCATTATGCGTCATTCCTTCTTTGCTTCTTAGATTATTAAACGCTTTTATTGAGCTTTGTACGAATTCGGCAAATGTCAATAGGCAATAAGCAAGAGTAAGTGTATTATTAATTGAATTCTATGTAAACAGTGTTCTAACAAAGAAATTGGTTTTATGCTGTTTCACGTCTCTAAAATCCATATTTCACAGCTCTCTGTCTCTCGAAAAAATAAAAAAAGGCAAGGATATCCTTATACCCCAAACGCAACACTCCATCAATGATTTCATGAATGATCATACAACAACAATCAGAGTTTATAAAGAGAAAGATAAAAGAAAACGACGAAGGAAACGGTAAAAGTATCTGCCTATATGTATAGTAATGCGAACCCTCGTTCACGCAACGTCAACGCTCGGTCACACTGTCACCGTTGGCGAACGTACGCGTGATGTATTATAGCTTTCACGTAAGAGCTCGATTCCTTAAGTATTTTGCGATATTTTCATAAAATAATAGTAAGCAGTATTCAACACGGTATTATTTAAGACCAGATATGTTACTTTGAGCCCCCTTCCAATGTTTTTGTCAAACATGTATGTACGTCGCTCGATCCATCATATTGTCATTACGAAACTCAAATCAAATTTACATAAGTTTTACATTTATTATTCGAATATTGATTGCTCCATAATTGAATTTCGAGTAGAGTTCCTCCGCACGAATGCGAAAAATGAGCGCAATACAAACGTTATGAAAATGTAATTCCCTATTCTATAAAGCAGTTTGTGAATGAGAAATTGCTGGAAAAAGTAAATTTAGCGACGATACCATTGGTATTTTTGCTCGAGCGCTTACGAACAAGTTGCTGGCGACTAATGAAAGATTGAAACTGATTTACGCAAAGAAATGAAATCGATATTCCAATAGGCGTAAAAGCTAGAGCAAAAATGAGTTAGTGTATTATTTAAAAGACTATCTTTCCCTTGCTACTTTGAACATTAACAGACGGATATGCTTACTCATTTGGAAATCTAGAAATGATTTGCGCGTATCCCGGTGACGTTGCTGAAATAGAATCATCGCACTAAAGCACGCATCGATTGAAAGATTAACTGGGCGGAATGAATGACAATAAATAGATATAAATGGTAAGCGAAAGTATATATAATCATTTAATGCTTTGCAAGCTGACTTTGTTCGTAACGATCCTTTGAGTAACGTAAGGCGGTTAGATGGGCTAAAGCTTTTGCAAAGAAATACTTCCGAGAAAGTGAAGCTTTGCAGTGTCTGCACTTAGTTGGCATGTCCCTGGCTAAACTTGCAACGGCAGCTCGCAAAAAGTGAATACACTTCTAATGCCCGGTTATTATATTACCAGAAAGCCATCGATTAGTCACAGAAGCAGACGAAAGTAGGACATAGCCAGCGAAAAGCATACATGTATGAATAATAATATAACGCGATTGCATACGTAACGCCTTGCTACTGTTACTCTATACGTAAGCCAGCACGTGTGTTCCAGGCCGCCAAATGCATTTCAAATGACTTCGTTTCGTGTCGCGAAGAACACATTAATGAGCTTTTGCATCTTCTCCCGCTTCTATTCATTTTATTATCGTATTTTTCTATATATTTAATCAAAATTTCCAGCTCTATTCAAAATTTATATGAAAATCCTTCCAAGGTTTCGAAGTTTAAGTCACAACTAGATTTATAGTGCAGTTCGTACTACGGCTGAAGAACGTTGCTGCGAATAACATTGAATAGCAATCGTAAAAATGGCTGAGGTGAGTTTTTATGTGAAACTTTCATGTATCGTTAATTAAAAGTGACTACCACTCTCAATGCTCTGTGAATTTTATAAGTAGACTCATTGTACACATTTGTTCGCAGATAATTGGATGAGAGCGCCGTCTATATACATACTTGGACTGTAGTTCTTCTTACAAAGAAACTAGAAACTTATTTGAAAAGTAAAACAGCAGGTGGAGAGGCGTATAGAAAGTGAAATTAAGTCAAGTTAAGCGTAAATCCAGGTATTTTGAGAATCAAGAGCAGAGATGAAGATGCGGAGAAAAACAAAGAATAAGGGAAAGAGCTGTTTTGGAAGTGAGAAAATTCACAGCTAAAATAAAGCTGACCTCAATACCAGAGAAAGATTTAGCGTGTTGACCACTTGCGAATTCCTTAGCTTGGCTTGGCGCTTCATGGAATGTTATTTTACTTGCATGTCTTTGTAATTGTACTCCGTCTGATACAGCAGCGTCAGACACTATGCAGCACAATAATTACTTGTTAATTAAAATAAAATCAAGATGAAGCTGTCCAATTTGCCTATTCATTGTACATCTCACGATAATGAGATTTTATTTTCTGCAAGCATATGCGCGGATAAAGCTTTTGAGCTAACAGTAGACTATTACTAAGATTAAAATGTCGTTAAAGTAGTACGAAATAAAAGTATCTCACTTTCATTTATTTCACGTCGCGTGACCCAATACGACGACTTTAAATTAATCACGGAAAGGCGAGTATATACTCTTGCCTTCATTATATTTTCCACCTAATTTTATGTTCATCAACATATGTCAATGGTATTACTCATAGTACTCTCTTTGATAATTCATTATTATTCGTTAACTGAATTTAGTCTTCTAACTGTACCTATCGTATGTCAACTATAATAACTGAATACAAGCTACCATAGCAGCTACATTGCAATTTGCAAAATAAGCGGATACTTATGAGCTTCCATTTATAATACCGTATTTATTCATAGTATCTGCTTATTTTCTTTAATTAATATGTTAATATTTAAAATCTATCTTGCTTTAATAGAATTTTTCTGTCCTGATAATGTGATGGATCGTCAACGGCATAAAGTAGTTTATTTTCATCAAATGTACCCAAATAGCTCAAGATTCTGCTGTTTCACCATTTTAACAATCGCTTCAGCTACATTCTTTTATCAATGGACTAAAAAACCTTGCTGTATATCTATGTAGAGCTATTGCATAATTCTTTTAAAAATTTATTTCAAACAAATCTCAAGCTGCCTTCAATCTAGTTTTTTTTTTCAAGAATTCCGTTTGTATTATGCTCGGGTAAATTGCTACAATTCAAATATCAGTATTTGCCTGAATGTAAAATTTAAATACGTTGACTAGAAATTTTTGTCTTCAATATTTATAATTTCCAACTTCAACAAGTCAATTATATTTCTTAAAACCGGGTATCTCATTAAAGATTCAAATCATTCAAAATATATTTTTCAAGTTCCATAAATAATCATCATATTGAATTTCGTTGAATAATCCAAATAAATAAGTTTTATTTTCAGTTCAACATATTTTACATACACACACACACACACGCACAGACATATATATTTAAATAATTTATTAACAATACAATGTTTATAGTTATCATAAAGTAAATAGTAGTTATTCGGCACCATTAGTCATCGATTGAAACAGTTAACAGTGAACTTAATTGCACTTTAAATTGACAAAATTGGATAAAGAAAACGTCCAACAACCGAAGCTACATTCACAATAGTTTCGCCTTTATACTTATCATCTATATCCATTCGTTCAATTGCAGCCAGATTACAGTTTATCACTCCCTCTTATATTGAAATGATAATCTGTATTCTTTAACAAGTTTTTTTCCTTTCAATGAAATTTTATATTTTAGCTAACCCAACTGTTTGTTAGTAAGTAATAATCGTATTTAGATAAAAACAATACTTTAAAATCGCATAATCAATGCACTAAGAATAGAGATTTTAAGGCTAGTCCTCAGATCCGATCCTCTTGTAACAATAGAACAACATTATTTTCATACTATTTTAAAAAGACTCCTCTTTCTACGAGAAGATTTTTTTCAGTGTGAGTTTAGGACTAAGTAAAATGTGTTCTTTACATTAATTTTAACTCTGTAGTACAAAACTAACATAAATTTGAAGTATTTACAGCCAATTTACAGGGTAACTACATTGACATAGATCATCAAATTTCCATGAGTATCACTCAATATTCCTGCATTATTGACTAGTAGATCAAGATATTTTTGCAATGTAGCTATTTCATCGTAGGAATCTAAAATTTGATATGCATATCAAAAGCAATAAGTAAGTTCGACTTTGGTAATCTCGACATCAAACATGACAACATAGATCGAAAAAATCTTATTTACTTTAGCTTCATTCTTTAACAAAGTTTGTACAATAGAAAATCCAATCTCACCGCTTCCGCCAGTTACAATAGCAACTTTATTTGTTACATCCATTTTGAAAATTTTTATTTAACAATATTTTTTGATTGATTCAACGCTATCTATTAACAGTTTTTCATGATAATAAAAGGTTTTGATAATATTGAGCAAGATATATAAAGTATCAGGTTATCACATTAATTTTTAAAAAGTTGTCTTTTACTGACTACGCAAATAGTGATAGATTACAAGCAGAAGTGCTGTTTGTTTACTTGCCTATTGCATATCACAAAACTACTTATAAATAGTAAAGTGCTTGTTTTGCTTTGCAGAATAGATTCAGAATATCGCAGATATAATTTTTTAAGTATCTGCCAATACAGATTATCGACGAAAATTAGAAAATATTTCATTATAACGTGGTACCAGCACAGACGAAATTATTTAAAAAATGTGATTTATTGATTTGTTCAATTTATTGATTTTGATTAAATAAGTAGACATAGTGCAGACATGTATATGATATATCATTTTACCTAAGTATTTAAGTGTCAATATTAAAATATGAACTGAACGCGAAACCAAACCTTAAATAAATTTACTATAGTTGATTTTGTTGCGGTAATCGAATACAAATCATGGACGTAAATGGCAAGTATAGACTTTTGCTTTCAGTTCTTAAACTATAGATTAATACGTATTTTATTATTATCAGAATAATAAAATAACTTGTGAGTTAATTATAAGGCATTCGGTAACGCAATGATTTTTAAATACAAACTTATGAGACATCTATGTTGAAAAATTCGGTTTTTGTATAATTATACAAACTTATAATTGTAGTTATATTCTATTGATAATTATCGTTTATATTCTAGCCATTCCTATCTCTTGAAAATTAAAAATCGAATATAACTTCAAAAATAAGAACGCACTATTTAATAGCTTTAATTTATTTTATTACATGAGATGCAACACTAATAAGATTTATATTTAATATAATATAATTTCATCTGATATTATTAGTATTACTTCGATAACTATTTTACTTTTATTAAAGCATCATTGCAAATTAAAATGTAATGAAACATAGATATGTTTTGCTATCCACTTCTACTCAAAGTAATTGTTGCCTAATTTTAGATTTATAAATCTAATTTATTCACGGGTAAATTTCAAGCTACCCTATTTCAATAGCATTTTTCTGCTCTGGTAATGTGGTGCTTCTTTTATGGCACAAGGTGGTTTATTTTCCTCGGATAACCAAATTGCTCCAGGTTCTGCTTCTTTTATCATTTTAACAATTGCTTCAGCTACGTTTTCAGGTCTATGAAATAAGAAATTAAACATTTTTGACATTCATATTGAAATTAAAATTAGATAAGATATTTACGGCTGTATAACACCAGAGCTGTTGCGTAAGTCATCCAAGAATTTATCGTCAACAAATTTTAAGCTTTCTTCGCGCCAGTTTCTTTGTAAAAAGTCGGTTTGCGTCACACCAGGACACATTCCTACAACTCTTACACCTGTGTTTTGGTAATGCTCCTAAAAAATCGTATATTTCATAAATAAACATTAAGTTCTGTAGATTTTTCAATTAATTATTACCGTAGTAATGAGTAGATGTTTTGTAATAATTCTTTGCAGTGTTCAAGTGTTTAATAATAATCATTAATTACTGTAAGGCAAGCGATGGTTATGTACCTTTAAAGATAGGGTGAAACCATACACGCCGAACTTTGTAGCATTATAAATTGGCAATGCTGGAAAAGGATAAAGACCAGCAGTCGACGCTACATTAACAATAGTCCCTCCTTTACCTTTGTTGTGTTTACCCATTCTTTCAATTGCTGTCAAAGTACAATTTACAAGTCCTTTCTAATAAAATAAAAATAATGCTATGTAAAAATTTATAATTAACTAATACACCAATTTAATTATAGTTTAAAAAATCAAGCTGAAGTCATGTTTATATACACACAAAATATTCGTCATTACAACGTGCTCTAACATAATTGATCTTCATGTTTTTCAAATTTTATTTTGTAAAATAGTTTAGATATTCAATATTTTTTTCAAAAGATTTCAAATATATATTTAGATGAAAATTTTGTTAATAGTCAAATCATTATCGTTCTAAAGTTGAATGATTAGATTTATACGCTTTAAACATGCACAATAAAGATGTAATAGTATATTTATCAGAGGTGTACGTATATACTTCGAAGATAAGATTTATTGCATTTGGTAGTTGGAATATAAGGCAAATATTTGATTTATTAACAAGACATAGTTTTTATATAATTAATATGTTCCCTTATGTTATTTTTGAATCCGCTTTAATGCTGACTAGCATACATTCACTAATATTCCACAACATAAAAACTCACCAAATTAATGTCGATCATCAAATTTGCATGAGTGTCACTTAATATTCCTGCATTGTTGATTAGTAGATCAACTCCTTTTTGCGATTTAACTACTTCGTTATAGGAATCTAAAATTTAAGTGATAGACGAATAACATAAAAAAATAAAAGCGATCATTGTACATGAAAAAATAAAAGTACCTTCTATCTGCTTTGGATTTGTCACATCACAAACTACATACGATGCTCGATCTTTTCCAAACTCTACAGCAATTTTTTGTAATTGAGATGCAGCACGATTTCTGGTAGCTTCGACATCAAATATGGCAACATGCTAAAATATAAAAAATACTGGTAAATGTAAATCATCCGTTCTTATTCGTAAAATACTTATTTAATAAAACATGGTAGTAGGTCAAACTCAATTTTATAAAATAATTCAAGTTTAGATTCATTAAAAATTTTTATTTACTTTGACTCCATTTTTCAGCAATGCTTGAACCGTAGCAAATCCAATTCCACCAGTTCCACCAGTTACAATAGCAACCTTATTTTTAATATCCATTTTGAATTCTTAAAATTTCTACTGTATTTTCTCCGAGTCAATGCAACTAATTGAACATTGTCTAGTATAGCAAGCATATTTATTGAAACTGGTTATCAAGGACAAACCCCTTGCTCAGTCATTCATTTATAAAAAGATTTCTGGTACTGATTACAAGAAGAATGATAAGCTGAAAGCAGAGTGACTATTAGCTTTCGGCTGCTATTATATTATAAATCCACTTGACTCTACAGTAGACTATTTTTTCTAAATATTTTATCAAGCGTTAATTTTTGCACTTGACTTTGTATTGTAATGTTATGAAACGAAATGTAATGTTTATGTAAACCAGTAATTATTTGTTATGTGAGTATAGCGATAATTACAGTCAAGTGCTAAAACTGCATATTCTGTTGTACAAACAGTTGTTTTGCAAATTGTGTAAATACGAATCAGCTTCTAAATAAAATTAATACTATTCAAATAACGAAAGCACTTGAGTACATACACGTGTAGTATACATGGTACATGTATATAGTTGCGATACGTGATTTTAAATGATATAGCGTGCAGCGACACTTTTGAATCAAGTAGCTATGCCATGTAAATTTGGCACTTCTATAAAATTAAAGTCAAAAGCAAAGTACTACAAATATTGTTTCAGACATTGAAAAATAGATTTTTTTATACTCAATAGTAGATAAGCTATAGCGGTTCTAAAATACTTGAGAGCTCCCGATGACGCAATCCGTGTTTTAGAACCTCCACAGGGTTTTCGCGAAAACGGATGCAGTTATTTATAAAAAAAAATTTATTATTGTTAGTCAAGACGCCTCTATCTTAAAAATGCAAAAAAAGACGAAAACTTATTAATTATTATAACTAAAGCAATCCGTGTTTTTAAACCACCACAGGGTTTTTCCGAAGCCAAATGCAGTTATTTACGAAGAAAACGGTATTATGGTTCGTGAAGACGCCCAGATCCTAAAAATGTAATAAAAAGGACCAAAATTTATTTATTATTAGAAATAAATGAGAATGCTGTTTCCGCACTGAAACAGCTAGTGTTTTAGGCTGTATCAGCTATTTGATATGCCTTTGAGAGAAATCTCGTTCCTATTTATAAAATTAGTGTTAACATTTATTTAATAAATAAATTATATATACAGGGTGAGGAATAAGTATGGAAACCCCGGAAAATTCGGAAAACCGCATGAGTCATGAAACAAAGGTCATACCCTATGTAACTTTCAACGAGGAACCCAACGGTGAACTCTGATTTGACCTTGAATCTCATTTTCAAGGTTATTTCAAGGTTAACCTCATTTTTTCATATGAGAACCCCTATTTTTTATACTGGAATTAAAAAGAGCAATAAATTTTACGTGTGGGAATGATTCAAAGATAGCTTGACCCCTAATCCTCCTTGGAACCACGTATTTTCAAAATCATCACATCTTAACGCCTGGATAGCTGAAACAACCTGATTTCACAAAAGTTACAGCGTTCAAATTTCCTGTGATAAAAAAGGAACCTATTATTGTATCGCCTACCATTTTTTGCCCACACTTTTAATTTTTGTGGATATTGAATGTGACTTTCTCTCATCCAATGAGGATTTTGTCGTACCAATATCTAAGGTTATGGCGATTGACTTTGCCATTTAATTGACATGTAGTTTCAAGTAGCTGTAAGTTATGAACCACTTTTGCGAAATCAAATTGTTCCAGCTATCCAGGCCTTAAGAGGTGATGATTTTTAACATACATGGTTTCAGCAAGATGGTGCTCCAGCTCATTACTGTGTTAATGTCAGACAATACCTCAATGAAACATTTTTTGATAGATGGATAGGTAGAAGAGGTACAGTAGAGTGGGCTCCAAGATGTCCAGATTTAAGCCCTTTGAATTATTTTTTGTGGGGGTATTTAAAAGATCAGGTATACAGAAGTAATCCACAAAATCTTGAAGAATTAAGACGTAGAATAGTTTAAGAAATTAATACCATTCCACGGCAGATGATCCAAAATGGAACTCAATCATTCTACAATAGGATCGGTTACTGTCAAGAAGCGAATGGAGAACAAATTGAACATCTGTTGTAAATTTATTTACGTGAAAGGCAAGAGGAACTCACTATTAAAAAGCACCCCGAAGTGAGAGGCAAAGGGAACTCACTATAAAAAAGCACCCCAAAGGGAACAGATTCCTTCTAAGTCCACGTCGTTGTTCCTGGATAGCGCTAAAAGGAGGAATTACGATATTTTCGGACTTGAATTGATAGGACTTTAGGCGAGAGAGTTAATTTTCGAATTCGCGGAAAATCGGAAAATCGAAATTTCCAAATTCGCTGTAAAAAAATCTGGAAAAATTTGAGAGTATTTCTTGACTAATTTTAAGACATTTTTGTTCTTAGAAATTTTTCACTAAACTTGATAGTTTTGGAGAAAAAAATTCGTCAAGTTTAAAAAAAAAATTTTTCCTTTCGAACGCCATTTTGTGTTCGCTATTTTGAATTTCGGAAAAAATCCAACGGCATTTGAAGGAAAAGACATCTATAACACCGATAACAGTGTTTCCAATGGTGTGTGCAAACTTTTTCCATTTCAAAATATACTTTTTTTAGAAAAAAAAACGCAAAAATTTTGTGAATTTTCCGGAAAACCGGCCTATAACGTTTCCGGCTTACAATTTAGGTAAATTTTGTCAACGGCATTCGAAAGAGGAGGTCAAAATCTACAAGATGTGATGCTTGATAAATTTTTTATACGATTTTTTCATTAAAAGATATGAGGATGAAAGTTAAGAAAAAATTTGCATTATTTGGGAGGAAAAGGGTTAAGTTATAGGCGCCCGAACCACGCTCCCTACCCGTCAGATTCAACCAATAACCAATCTCTCTGATCCTCCAAAAAAAAATTTTTTTTTATCTAGCAATTTTAGATTTTCTTATAGCCAGCATTTTTGGGGTAAAAATTAGTATTGGACGAGTATTTTTCAGAATACTTCTTCCAAGTACTTTTATCTTCCCTTTATTTTCTTCTTCTTTCTTCGTCTTTGTTGTTGAGTTTTGTATATCCATTACTCTGGTTTTGTCCTACTTTATTCATTGATTGGCTGCCAGTTCATATACACGTTATAAAGATGGAATTATTTTATCAACTTGGCGTTGTGTAGTGCACACTATGGTTTGAATGATCTGTTGTGATATGAACACACTGTGACCGATTTAGCTTCTTTTGCCGTTCCGTAGCCAAGATCGTCAATGTTACGAACAAGCAATCTGAATCTCTCTAGCCACTTCTTGTTTGCGCTTCCAGAGACAAACACTTTTTTCGCTTTTCCCAAAGTTCCGTTAATTATTTCACCAATTACGTTGTAAGGCAAGTTACCCCAATTCCTCGAGATGCCGTGAAGAGGACGTTCACGCCAAGAGTTCTCCTTCCTATATTTTTATGTCAGTCTTTTTCGGGAAAAGGGCAGCTCGAAAAATCGCACTAGTAGTTCTGCGTCGTACTCGAGAGGAATGACGGCTAGCTCCTTCAGGATGAAATCGCCTCCAGACTACTGACCCTTGACTGTACGCGGTTCGAGGATACCTCGCTCAACGCATCGCCTCGGTATAATTTTTGCCCAGCGGACGGCAACTCTGTACGAGCACGAACACAAACAGCAATCTCATGACCTACACGCCACTCCTACCGATTCCAAAAAGTCCTCATTGTCGATGTCGGCTGGCGGTTGCAATCACGACGCTCTCAGGAAGCTCGATTATAATCCGCTTAGCAAAAACATGGATGATGCACATAGTGCACCATATGGCCAGCCGTGAGGCTGGCCAGGTCACTTTGTGCAAAAATCTTTTGTCAAAGCGGCGGACAGTAATTGTCTTCCTTAGCAGAGAACGAAGACTCCTCAAACAAACAACTCGTTGTTTTAGGAGAGGACGTCGAAACTTCTCTCTTTTGTGTACGGGCATATACAAATGCTGAAGTACAAAATGCGTCACCAATTGCCCTCGACAAGCAACTAATGCTAGTCGACCCGAAGTGAATGCAATGTGTATTTGAACGAAGACTTGCAATCACATGTGCGGATGTGTGTACCTTCACGTGGTGGGGCTGAAAACGCTGTTTCTGTAAAGAAACAGTAGGCAAAACACACAACGCTTGCCCCCAGGGTAATAGGCCAACTGGCCGAACAAAACAAACAACACGGACCATGACAATACGTGGAAGGTGCGGCCTGTAAACGCCCAAACATTCAACGCGGAGTCTACCACACCCCAAGAGCTCAACTCGAGCCCAGAAAAGCCAAAATCCGGGAGTCACTTGAGGGGAAATCTCTTAGGATTGTGGTACCGCGCACCCTCTTAGAGGACGGGAGACCGCTCCGGGAGCTAGTTGCAGAGGACCAATGGTCCCGGCAATCCGAATTTAATTCGGGTAGATAATAAATTACTCCCTATCGACTGGCAATCGGTAGGTGCCACCACTGTGGGTAAAGAGTCGCGGCCGTGGTCATAGCAGCCACCCAAAGTTCTTTGCCTCGAGCTCCCGGAGTAAGGCCCGACACCAATTGTGCGAGAGAACAGTTCATTGGGCCGAGTAACTCTCGATGACTAGAACGCACTACGGATGCCAAAACCCTTAGGAAAAATATTTCCACAGAAGGGCAGCATCCTTCCTGCCAAGGAATTGTTTTGAGCCCTAATAACTAAAGCAATTTTGCAATTGAAAGCGAAATTAGTGGCTGTCAGCTCCTTTTGAAAGCGAAAGCCATGCACTGAAAGTCCATCAGATCCAGTGCTGCTAATGGCGAACACAGGCTAAGATGATAGTAAAGGCGGAAACCCGACATGCTCACTCAAATGCTACTTTGGTTGCAACTCGTCTAACACCTAACCCGGACCTGACCAAACGAGGTTTGATTAAAAATCTAACCCAGCGTGAAATAAAAACACGCTCGTACACTCGTAAATAGTTTTAAGTTATATTATAATAAAATTAGTCCTGAGCAGTTAACAGTAATTTAAGCAATAGCATAAGCAGTAGTACAGTAAGTAGAAAATTAAGTAGTATCAAGTTGCGTTAAATAATAAGAAAGTTACCAATTAAAGATCAAAGATCAAAAATCAAAATCAAAATTAAAATTTAAAACAGATTAAAAGCTAGAAAAATAACTAGCTAATAAATCAAATGTAAATAAAAGAGCCATGGGAAACCATGGAGAAACCCGATAAGGTAACAAAGCTCAAGCTCAAGTCAACACGCACATGCACAAGTACTCACTGCTCGCACTTGAACGCCACTCGAACGCCACTTGCTTAGTAGAATGCGAAAGTTAACGCCAGGACTAAAGTTGAAAGCAACCCTCCAAATCGCCAGCAGCGATCCCAAAGGAGGAAAAATATAACTAGACATTGCGTTGTACCTCGAAAGCGACATGGTCCCGGCAATCCGAATTTAATTCGGGTAGATAATAAATTACTCCCTATCGACTGGCAATCGGTAGGTACCACTACTGTGAGTAAAGAGTCGCGGCCGTGGTCATAGCAGCCACCCAAAGTTCTTTGCCTCGAGCTCCCGGAGTAAGGCCCGACACCAATTGTGCGAGAGAACAGTCCATTGGGCCGAGTAACTCTCGATGACTAGAACGCACTACGGATGCCAAAACCCTTAGGAAAAATATTTCCACAGAAGGGCAGCATCCTTCCTGCTAAGGAATTGTTTAAAGCCCTAATAGCTAAAGCAATTTTGCAATTGAAAGCGAAATTAGTGGCTGTCAGCTCCTTTTGAAAGCGAAAGCCATGCACTGAAAGTCCATCAGATCCAGTGCTGCTAATGGAGAACACAGGCTCAGATGATAGAAAAGGCGGAAACCCGACATGCTCACTCAAATGTTACTTTGGTTGCAATTCGTCAAACACCTAACCCTGACTTGACCAAAACGAGGTTTGATTAATATCAAACTCAGCGTGAAAGAGAAACACGCTGGTACACTCGTAAATAGTTTTAAGTTATATTATAATCAAAATAGTTCTTAAGCAGTTAACAATAATTTAAGCAGTAACATAAGCAGTAGCATAGTAAATAGTATTAAGAAAGTTACCAATCAAAGATCAATCAAAACTAAAAATAAGAAAGAATTAAAAATTATAGATTTAAACCTATAGATTTAAAATCATTAAATCAAATCAAAAGAAATAAAACAAAATCAAAATAAATAATTTAATAACAGATTAAAAAGCTAGAAAAATAACTAGCTTAATCAACTGTAAATAAAAGAGCCATGGGAAACCATGGAGAAACCCGACAAGGTAACTAACGAAGCTCATGTCAACACACACAAGTACTCACTGCTCGCACTCGAACGCCACTCGCTTAATTGATCGCGCACGTTAACGCCAGAACTAAAATCGAAAGCCACCCTCCAGAATCGCCAGCAGCGATCTCAAAGGAGGAAATATATAACTAGACATTGCGTCGTACCTTGAAAGCGATATGGTCAACCATTCTAGGTATAATAAGGCGAGGAAACGTAAGCAGGTGGCGACCGTTGAGAAACCAGAGCACTGCTCCAATACTCCGGCGTCAACTCAGTTTCCTTCGCAACCAAACAATCTTGACGAAAGCAAAGACGATTGCCCACCAGTTAAGAGGTTTAAATTGAACGCACAACAAAACCCTGAACTGGGCCCGAAACTGAGGATCATACAATTGAACCTCAACAAAAGGCAAGTAGCCAACGATGAGTTAGGAGAAATCATGACAGACAGAAATCTTGACATACAGGTGGCACTGGTGCAAGAACCATATCACTGGAATAACGCGATTTCAGGTATGGGCAGTGTCGCAGCCATTCACGGAGCCGAAAAAGGCGAAATGATTCAAGCTGCGATACTCTACAATCCGCACAAGGTCACTGCTACCAAGATTTCTAACCTGTGTGACTCCTACTGCGTTTGCGCACAAGTGGTCGGAGCCTTTGGCGAAATTTATTTCATAAGCATCTACTGCCAGTTCAGCCACAGCAGGAAGACCTATCTTGACAAACTAGCTAAGACTCTAAAGCAATTGAAAGGCAAAAGAGTCTTAGATGGAATGGATGCAAACGCCAAGTCAAAGATCTGGTCTAACACACAGGATAAGAATGGAATAATCATTGAAGAATTCATAGACCAATACGGACTACTAGTGGCCAACAGGAGGGACCAACTTCCAACGTGCCGTAGCACGAGGGGCGAGACGGATATTGATATAACTTTATATATACCAAATCTGTCAAACCTCTTGGCTAGCTGGGCGGTGAAAGAATGGACCACCAGTGACCACAGACCCATAGTGATCGAACTGGATTTTTCCTCACAACCAGCCAGACTCACATGAACCGAAGAAACATTAGAACCAAGGCTCTACATGAGAAAAGCTGATTGGGAGAAATTCGGGAAACTTTGTAAATTCGAGAAAGAGAACCTAGTTAAGCTCCCTTTAGAAACCTCTGAAGACATTGAAACATATGTTTCAAAACTTGAAGAGGTTTTAATAAGGGCAGCAAAGGACTCTATTCCATTAAAAAAGAGAAGAACGCGCTCTCAACCCTGATGGAACCCTGACTTGCGAAGTAAAAGGCGAGCGATACAAAAACAACGCAAAATCGTCGCTCTGAAAGACAAGGAAGGACCGAATAGAAAATAAAGGAAAGCCCTCCAGAGATCACTCAAAAAATTAAATCAAATGAAATCTGAATATGCAACGGCTATTCAAAGAGCCAAAAGCAACAGCTGGAGAGATTTCTGCATTATTCAAAGCGAAAGGAATGCTTGGGCGTATCCATACAAACGAGCATCCAATAAAGTCAGAATCTCAAAAGCGATGTGCACGGTTAACCGTAATGGTTCAGTTACAAAAGCCTGGAAAGAAACAAGCATGGCTCTACTAGAAGGATTAATGCCTGATGACGACCCAAACTGCGAAAACGATGCACATGCAGAAATTCGCAGAGATATGCGGGAGGTTCCAGCAACCGGCGACGCAATGCCTTTCCTAACAAGGGAAGTCGAAATGGCCCTTAGAGCGAACAAGGCAGGGAAATCACCAGGCAAAGATAAAATAGAGTCAGAAATGCTTGTTAACGTAAAACCATTACACCAGGAACTGACGCGACTTTTCAATGCCTGCTTAAAATGCGGAGTGTTCCCCAGAAGATGGAAAAGTGGAATGCTAATCACGTTACTAAAAGGGGCTGAAAAACCCGAGAACGAGATTAAATCATATAGACCCGTATGTTTACTCCCTATAGCGGGGAAGACACTCGAGAGGCTTGTGATTCAAAGAATATCCAACATTCTAAACAGCTCTGATTGGTCTTCGGAGGGTCAATTTGGCTTTAAGGCAAATAGATCCACAGAGGACGCCATCAGAAGACTATATGAAATAGTAGAAGAGGCAGAATCTGATCCGTCGACCAAATACGTAGCTGCTATTCCACTGGACGTCTCAGGAGCATTCGATGCCTTATGGTGGCCAAGCCTGCTCTCCCAATTGAAAGAAAGAAACTGCCCGAGGAACATCTACAAGCTCCTCCAGAGTTACTTCAGTGATCGAGAAGTGGGCATATATGCTCACTTCGAAGAAACACTGAAAACAGTGACGAAGGGGTGCCCTTAGGGTTCAGTATTTGGACCGGTAGGTTGGAACGTCATCTTTGACAAACCACTCCGGGCAATTAGGGACGCAGGATACGAAGTACTAGCCTACGCAGACGATGTGCTTCCTATCATTAAGGCAAAGACACGCATTGATTTTGAAAGACAAGCCCAAGAAATCATTAATATAATGACGGACTGGTGCAAGTCCGACAAAATGAACTTGGCAGTACAAAAGTCAGCACTAATATGGCTAAAAGGCCAACTAAGCGAGAATAGGAACCCTATAGTCAAAATTGGGAAAGACAACATTAGAACGCACAAAACAGTCAAGTACCTAGGAATTACAATTTCGAAAGGCTTCCGATTGGAAGAACATATTCGTAACGTGATTCAAGACTGTAATAACACCTATTTCGAGCTAAGTAAAGTTGCAAAAGCAAACTGGGGCCTAAAATTCAACTCCATGAAAAAGATATATAATGGCTTCCTACTATCGAAAATTACATATACCGCTGCGGGCTGGTGGCAAAGGACCAACATCAAACAGCAATCTGCATTAGAAAGACTGCAGCGATCGGCCCTTTGCAAAATACTCAAGGCCTACAAATCGATCTCTCATGAGGCGGCGCAAGTGCTCGCAGCCTCCCGACCAATAGCTCTCGAGCTCGACGCGAGAGTTGCAAAGTACTGCGTCAGAAAAGGGAAATCGATAAGAATGCACGGCATCCGAATAAAATCGGAAGAACTTCGATCGGGCAGACTAAAAATCTCGAAAGCCACACAACTCATCGAAGATGAAATTGAAAGGGTATGGCAGGAGAGATGGCAGTCAGCCACAAATGACAGGAGAACCTACTGCTATTTCCTAGAAATCGGGGATAGATTAAAGAAGAGGTGGCTAAATCCCAATCACTACACAGTACAGTTTATGACTGGACATGGTGCTTTTAAGTCATACCTCCATAAAAGAGGATTATGCGAAGACCAACAGTTAGTGTATGTGTGTGTCGTTCACCCTTTTCCGCTTTGAGGGTGGTGCAGCGTAATCAAACATTACCACCCCTCTCTCTGGGCCTCAATAGGTTGGCATAGCCCACTGTCTTTCACTCCTTCGCTTTCAAACATTATTGGAGATCCGGAAGTCAAGTTTGCTGCGACATCCCTGACGCACTCAGCGAGTCGGAACCTTTTTAATCTAAGGCGGCGACCTCCTCGAGAGAAGTACCGATCTTTTCACGGTTCGACGCTCAAGGAGAACGGAACTAAAGGCTTGACCCTCGGTTTGGGCGCGACGGGACTCTAGTTGCCCCAACGTCTACTGCGTCGGAAGCACGCAGCGTACAAATCTTACGAGATTTGCTTGACCTGGTACCACTACCCCGCAGAGGCCAACCCAAATTGGGATGTCAGAAGAGAAACTCAGCCAGGACAGCCAGAGGAAGATTCCTAAGACGATCAACCAACTAAGATTCCCCTCCTGGGCTCGCGTTCGAAAAACATCCCACCCTGCGTACCTGTATTAAGGGATTTCTCCCACGACTCACAGGTCCATCGCTTCGACGTACCGAGGTACGTATTCCCATTGCGTTTCGGTCATCCCCGCTCACGCTGGTGGGTATCCGTCATTCAAAAGGTTGTTACTACCCCATTTTGTCCCAAAGTCAGATCACGCTTTCTAAGAATGGTTTTATGACTTGGCTGATACTGATATTTGCTCTTTCGATTTGGTTTCTGACTGTTATGTCAGGGCGGGGTCTCGTCTAGCCGACAAGGCGATTCCCCAGGCAGTTTTCAGTATTCTTGCCGGTCATGCTACGCATTCGGTTCAAAATTCCGTCGTTGGGTTAAATGGGGCAATTTGCGTTCGAGTATTCAAGCTTCAGAATTTAGTTCTGAAGTTGGTGTTCAAAAATTATCGTTCAAAAATTTCAAGCTTTATAAGCTTGTCTTCGTTCAAAATTTTAAAAATTAGGTTATTGTGGGAGTTTTTATCCTTTGATCAGGGACCTTGTAAGAGGCGGCGTCTTTCTACCATAGTTCGTGACTATTTTTCTGCGCTTTCTCTTTGTTATAGGTGCTCCCTCTCTGGGCTCTATGACTTTTCTAGCAAAGTCTTCAAAGGCTTTGTAGATTTTCCTGCTAGATACTAGGGCCGTTTCCGGGCAAGGCCATGTATGACCCTCCTTTTCAACAGCCTCTATTAATGGCTTCCTTAGTTCCCTTATATCTTCGCAGTTAAAGAGAATATGACTTTCGCTTTCTATTTCCCCACAGCTACACAGTTAGTCTTCGCATAGTCCTCTTTTGTGGAGGTATGACTTAAAAGCGCCATGTCCAGTCATAAACTGTACTGTGTAGTGATTGGGATTTAGCCACCTCTTCTTTAATCTATCCCCGATTTCTAGGAAATAGCAGTAGGTTCTCCTGTCATTTGTGGCTGACTGCCATCTCTCCTGCCATACCCTTTCAATTTCATCTTCGATGAGTTGTGTGGCTTTCGAGATTTTTAGTCTGCCCGATCGAAGTTCTTCCGATTTTATTCGGATGCCGTGCATTCTTATCGATTTCCCTTTTCTGACGCAGTACTTTGCAACTCTCGCGTCGAGCTCGAGAGCTATTGGTCGGGAGGCTGCGAGCACTTGCGCCGCCTCATGAGAGATCGATTTGTAGGCCTTGAGTATTTTGCAAAGGGCCGATCGCTGCAGTCTTTCTAATGCAGATTGCTGTTTGATGTTGGTCCTTTGCCACCAGCCCGCAGCGGTATATGTAATTTTCGATAGTAGGAAGCCATTATATATCTTTTTCATGGAGTTGAATTTTAGGCCCCAGTTTGCTTTTGCAACTTTACTTAGCTCGAAATAGGTGTTATTACAGTCTTGAATCACGTTACGAATATGTTCTTCCAATCGGAAGCCTTTCGAAATTGTAATTCCTAGGTACTTGACTGTTTTGTGCGTTCTAATGTTGTCTTTCCCAATTTTGACTATAGGGTTCCTATTCTCGCTTAGTTGGCCTTTTAGCCATATTAGTGCTGACTTTTCTACTGCTAATTTCATTTTGTCAGACTTGCACCAGTCCATCATTATATTAATGATTTCTTGGGCTTGTCTTTCAAAATCAATGCGTGTCTTTGCCTTAATGATAGGAAGCACATCGTCTGCGTAGGCTAGTACTTCGTATCCTGCGTCCCTGATTGCCCGGAGTGGTTTGTCAAAGACGACGTTCCAGCCTACCGGTCCAAATACTGAACCCTGAGGGCATCCCTTCGTTACTGTTTTCAGTGTTTCTTCGAAGTGAGCATATATGCCCACTTCTCGATCACTGAAGTAACTCTGAAGGAGTTTGTAGATGTTCCTCGGGCAGTTTCTTTCTTTCAATTGGGAGAGCAGGCTTGGCCACCATAAGGCATCGAATGCTCCTGAGACGTCCAGTGGAATAGCAGCTACGTATTTGGTCGACGGATCAGATTCTGCCTCTTCTACTATTTCATATAGTCTTCTGATGGCGTCCTCTGTGGATCTGTTTGCCTTAAAGCCAAATTGATCCTCCGAAGACCAGTCCGAGCTGTTAAGAATGTTGGATATTCTCTGAATCACAAGCCTCTCGAGTGTCTTCCCGGCTATGGGGAGTAGACATACGGGTCTATATGATTTAATCTCGTTGTCGGGTTTTTCAATCCCTTTGAGCAACGTGATTAGCATTCTACTTTTCCATCTTCTGGGGAACACTCCGCATTCCAAGCAGGCGTTGAAAAGTCTCGTGAGTTCCTGGTGTAATGGTTTTGCGTTAACAAGCATTTCTGACTCTATTTTATCTTTGCCTGGTGATTTCCCTGCCTTGTTCGCTTTAAGGGCCATTTCAACTTCCTTTTTTTAGGAAAGGCGTTGCGTCGTCGGTTACTGGAACCTCCCGCATATCTCTGCGAATCTTTGTGTGTACAACGTTTTCGCAGCTTGGGTCGTCATCAGGCATTAGTCCTTCTAGTAGAGCCATGCTTGTTTCCTTCCAGTCTTTTGTGACTGAACCATTACGGTTAACCGTGCACATCGCTTTTGAGATTCTGACTTTTTTGGATGCTCGTTTGTACGGGTACGCCCAAGCATTCTTTTCGCTTTCAATGGTGCAGAAATCTCGCCAGCTGTTGTTTTTGGCTCTTTTAATAGCCCTTGCATAGTCAGAATTCATTTGTCTCAATTTTCCAAGTAATCTCTGGAGGGTTTTCCTTTGTTTTCTATTCGGTCCTTCCTTGTCTTTCAGAGCGACGATTTTTCGATGTCCTTGTATCGCCCACTTCTTACTTCGCAAGTCAGGATTCCACCAGGGTTGAGAGCGCGTTCTTCTTATTTTTGATGGAATAGAGTCCTTTGCTGCCCTTTTTAGAGCCTCTTCGAATTTAGAAACATATGTTTTAATGTCTTTAGAGGTTCTTAAAGGGAGTTTAGCTAGGTTCTCTTTCTCGAATTTACAAAGTCTCCCGAATTTCTCCCAATCAGCTTTTCTCATATTGAACCTTGGTACTAATGTTTCTCCGGTTCGTGTGAGTCTGGCTGGCTGTGAGGCAAAATCCAGTTCGATCACTATGGGTCTGTGGTCACTGGTGGTCCATTCTTTCACCGCCCAGCTAGCCAAGAGGTTTGACAGATTTGGTATATATAAAGTTATATCAATATCCGTCTCGCCCCTCGTGCTACGGCACGTTGGAAGTTGGTCCCTTCTATTGGCCACTATTAGCCCGAATTGGTCTATGAATTCTTCAATGACTATTTCATTCTTGTCCTGTGTGTTAGACCAGATCTTTGACTTGGCATTTGCATCCATTCCAACTAAGACTCTTTTGCCTTTCAATTAGTTTGTCAAGATAGGTCTTCCTGCTGTGGCTGAACTGGCAGTAGATGCTTACGAAGTAAATTTCGCCAAAGTCTCCGACCACTTGTGCGCAAACACAATAGGAGTCGCATAGATTAGAAATCTTGGTAACGGTGACTTTGTGCGGATTGTAAAGTATCGCAGCTTGAATCTTTTCACCCTTTTTGGATCCATGGATAGCTGCGATGCTGCCCATACCTGAAATCGCGTTATTCCAGTGATATGGTTCTTGCATCAGTGCCACCTGTATGTCAAGATTTCTGTCCGTCATGATTTCTCCCAGCTCATCGTTGGCTACTTGCCTTTTGTTGAGGTTCAATTGTATGATCATCAGTTTCGGGCCCAGTTCGGGGTTTTGTTGTGCGTTCAATTTAAACCTTTTAACTGGTGGGCAATCGTCTTTGCTTTCGTTATTGTTTGGTTGCGAGGGAAACTGAGTTGATTCCGGAGTGTTAGAGCAGTGCTCTGTTTTCTCAACGGTCGTCTCCTGCTTACGTTTCCTCGCCTTGTTATACCTAGAGTGGTTGACCATGTCGCTTTCGAGGTACAACGCAATGTCTAGTTATATTTTTCCTCCTTTGGGATCGCTGCTGGCGATTTGGAGGGTTGCTTTCAACTTTAGTCCTGGCGTTAACTTTCGCATTCTACTAAGCAAGTGGCGTTCGAGTGGCGTTCAAGTGCGATCAGTGAGTACTTGTGCATCTGCGTGTTGACTTGAGCTTGAGCTTTGTTACCTTATCGGGTTTCTCCATGGTTTCCCATGGCTCTTTTATTTACATTTGATTTATTAGCTAGTTATTTTTCTAGCTTTTAATCTGTTTTAAATTTTAATTTTGATTTTGATTTTTGATCTTTGATCTTTAATTGGTAACTTTCTTATTATTTAACGCAACTTGATACTACTTAATTTTCTACTTACTGTACTACTGCTTATGCTATTGCTTAAATTACTGTTAACTGCTCAGGACTAATTTTATTATAATATAACTTAAAACTATTTACGAGTGTACGAGCGTGTTTTTATTTCACGCTGGGTTTGATTTTTAATCAAACCTCGTTTGGTCAGGTCCGGGTTAGGTGTTAGACGAGTTGCAACCAAAGTAGCATTTGAGTGAGCATGTCGGGTTTCCGCCTTTACTATCATCTTAGCCTGTGTTCGCCATTAGCAGCACTGGATCTGATGGACTTTCAGTGCATGGTTTTCGCTTTCAAAAGGAGCTGACAGCCACTAATTTCGCTTTCAATTGCAAAATTGCTTTAGTTATTAGGGCTCAAAACAATTCCTTGGCAGGAAGGATGCTGCCCTTCTGTGGAAATATTTTTCCTAAGGGTTTTGGCATCCGTAGTGCGTTCTAGTCATCGAGAGTTACTCGGCCCAATGAACTGTTCTCTCGCACAATTGGTGTCGGGCCTTACTCCGGGAGCTCGAGGCAAAGAACTTTGGGTGGCTGCTATGACCACGGCCGCGACTCTTTACCCACAGTGGTGGCACCTACCGATTGCCAGTCGATAGGGAGTAATTTATTATCTACCCGAATTAAATTCGGATTGCCGGGACCATTGGTCCTCTGCAACTAGCTCCCGAAGCGGTCTCCCGTCCTCTAAGAGGGTGCGCGGTACCACAATCCTAAGAGATTTCCCCTCAAGTGACTCCCGGATTTTGGCTTTTCTGGGCTCGAGTTGAGCTCTTGGGGTGTGGTAGACTCCGCGTTGAATGTTTGGGCGTTTACAGGCCGCACCTCACCACGTATTGTCATGGTCCGTGTTGTTTGTTTTGTTCGGCCAGTTGGCCTATTGCCCTGGGGGCAAGCGTTGTGTGTTTTGCCTACTGTTTCTTTACAGAAACAGCGTTTTCAGCTCCGCCACGTGAAGGTACACACATCCGCACATGTGATTGCAAGTCTTCGTTCAAATACACATTGCATTCACTTCGGGTCGACTAGCATTAGTTGCTTGTCGAGGGCAATCGGTGACGCATTTTGTACTTCAGCATTTGTATATGCCCGTACACAAAAGAGAGAAGTTTCGACGTCCTCTCCTAAAACAACGAGTTGTTTGTTTTAGGAGTCTCCGTTCTCTGCTAAGGAAGACAATTACTGTCCGCCGCTTTGACAAAAGATTTTTGCACAAAGTGACCTGGCCAGCCTCACGGCTGGCCATATGGTGCACTATGTGCATCATCCATGTTTTTGCTAAGCGGATTATAATCGAGCTTCCTGAGAACGTCGTGATTGCAACCTCCTGCGAAGACCAACTGTGTAGCTGTGGAAATAGAAATAGAAAGCGAAAGTCATATTCTCTTCAACTGCGAAGAATTAAGGAAATTAAGAAAGCCATTAATAGAGGCCGTTGAAGAAGAGGGCCATATATGGCCCTGCCCGGAAACGGCCCTAGTATCCAGCAGGAAAATCTACAAAGTCTTTGAAGACTTTGCTAGAAACGTCATAGAGCCCAGGGAAAGAGCACCCTCAATAAAGAGACAGCGCAGAAAAGTAGTTACCAACTACAGTAGAAAGGCGCCGCTTCTTACGAGGTCCCTAACCGAAGGACAAAAACTCGCACAATAATCTAATTTTTGAACGAAGACAAGCCTATAAAGCTTGAAATTTTGAACAATAATTTTTGAACATCGAGCCTCAGAATCGAATTCTGAAGTTCGATAACTTGAAAGCGAATTATAATACCCGATCTAACCTAACTATCGGAGTTCGATTCGAATACGCGGCTTAACCGGCACGAATACTGAAAATTGCCTGGGGAATCGCCTTGTCGGCTAGACGAGACCCCGCCTTGACCTAAAAGTTGAAACATAAAAACGAAAGACCAAACATTAGTATCAACCGGTCATAAAAAGCCATTCCTCAGAAAGCGAGACCCGAAGTTAGAGCGAAAACTGGGAAACAACCTTTCGAATGACGGATACCCACCAGCGTGAGCGGGGATGGCTGAAACGCAATGAGAAGACGTGCCCCGGCACGTCGAAGCGATGGACCTGTGAGTCGTGGGAACAATCCCTTAATACAGGTACGCAGGGTGGGATGTTTTTCGAACGCGAGCCCAGGAGGGGAAGCTTAGCTGGTTGATCGTCTTAGGAATCTCCTCTGGCTGTCCTAGCTGAATCTCTCTTCTGACATCCCAATTTGGGTTGGCCTCTGCGGGGTAGTGATACCAGGTCAAGCAAATCTCGTAAGATTTGTATGCTGCGTGCTTCCGACGTAGTAGACGTTGGGGCAACTAGAGTCCCGTCGCGCCCAAACCGAGGGTCAAGCCTTTAGTTCCGCTCTCCCTGAGCGTCGAACAGTGAAAAGATCGGTACTCCTCTCGAGGAGGTCACCACCTTAGATCAAAAAGGCTCCGACTCGTTGTGTGCGTCAGGGATGTCGTAGCAAACTTGACTTTCGGATCTCTAAATTGTTTGAAAGCGAAGGAGTGAAAGACAGTGGGCTATGCCAACCTATTGGCGCCCAGAGAGAGGGGTGGTAATGTTTGATTACGCTATGTCACCCTTAAAACGGAAAAGTGTGAAACAACGCATACACTAGCTGTCGATGTCGGCTACGCCTAACTGCTCATACCAATTTGGCAGGTTATCCCAAAAGACCACTCTCAAACTTGTCTGTCCACTACACTACGCGTCCCTGACCGCGCACACACGATCGATTTCCTGCAATTCAATCAATTCACTCGCAAACCTTTTACTGTTCCGACGCTGTTTTGATTTCTGCTGCGACATCAGGCTCGGCAGGGTCACGCTCTGTTGTTTCGTCTGTCCCAAGTCGCTCACCTGAGTACCAGAGGGTGTAGCGTTTCCCGTACTTAAACTCCCGTGCCGTCGTCACGCCGCGCCACTGCGTTTCCTTGCCTCAGGGGTGCGACACATTCGCTGCGAATTCTCCATCCGTGGAGGAGCTTTTCTTTCTTTTACCTCGCGCGCGCAACCGAACATTCTCCGACCGCTTAACCGGGGCAACCTCGGCCTTCTTCTCCGCCTCTACTGTCGCCGTATTCGCACATCTCCTGGTCTTCGATGCGCCCTTATATGCTGGCTCAGCCACGAGCATGTTGTCGGGGGCCGGCGGTGTCCGCTAGCACTTCTCTCGATCGCCTTGCTGCTCATACTCACAGCCTACTTGTTTCAATTCCCTCACAGACGTGAATGACTTCCCACACAATATTTTCGCGAATGTCAAGTGAAAGTCCTTCCTGAAGATGCTTACTTGCCTTTTCTCTGACGAGGGACGATCAAAGCGCCTAATTATACACTGGAACGCGGTGATATAGTCGTTGAAGATCTCGCCCTTGGCTTGTGTCCGTAAGTGCAGTTCCTGTATAAGTCTGATCGCCTTCAATGCCTACCGAATTCCTCTTTAAAGTCCTCTAAAAACTTGTCGAGGTTCAACCAGTTCAACTCGTTATTTCGGTACCACAACGCTGTCTTCCCCGAGAGCACCACACCTATCATCTCCAGTTCCTCACCGTCATCTAAGTCGTAAAAACTTTGGCATCGCGTCAATTTCCTTACAAACTCGTTCGCTTCGCGTTGCCTTCATCGTTAAATTTGAGCGACAAGACGCGGAAAGCGCTCACCGCGTCAGGATTATCAGCGCGATCGCTCGTCGGCGTAAACTCTTATCAAGGCTTGCTCCACACGATAAAGGTTATTCGTGTTACCGAACAGAGCCTCTCGCACTTCCCTATGTATGACTAAACGCGGCAGTTGCGCAAACGCACCCCATACCTGACCCAAGATCCCAGGCTCATCCTCTTCTCCATAATACTGGACCTCAGGATACTGAGCCGGCTCCTCGACGATGCTTGCCGCCAGAGCTCCACTCGAGGATGGTAAATCGTCGCTTTCAACCCGTTTATCCGTTGCATTGAGCCCAGCCTTTCGGCCAGTCGCCGCAGTGCGACGCGGCTCTACCCGCTCTCTCTGGCTCATACTCGCTGCCGATCGCGTCACAACATGGCCGCTTCTTGGCTTCCGCGTCAACGTCGCGTCCCGTTACCGCTCTCCGTTATTGCCTCTCGGTGTTCGGAAAGTCGGTCAATGTGTGCGTGTATATATGTGCGTCGGGCTGTCATTGGGGTGCGTTGGTTGGGTGTCAAGTTGTGTTAGTGTACGTGCGATGCTTCTCATCGCGTAGTCAGTTACCAGGATCAGCTGATCTCGGCCGCGATCTTTCTCGTCGACTAGCTTCCTGGAGAAGTAGGTCCGGATTCCTGAATATGAGAGTGTGCGTGAGGGAATGGTATGCATCGGTCAGGTGGGTCCTAAGAGGTCTTGGTCTCGCAAGGTCTGGAGATGCTAATTAAGCGCGTATATGTGAACTAAAGCGGCATGAACTAATCGTTCGTTCGCGTCCTCTCGTCACTAGAGGATTTCACGCGAGTCTTATAGGTGCGGTTTTTCTCGTGATGACACATCATCACATAGCCCCCCATAAGTCGGTACATTACTAATGCACCGCGACGGGTCGGTCACTGCTTTGCCGCATCGGGCTGAAAATCTTTTACCGTTTCGTTGGCTGCAGTTCATCTCTGGTATCCACGTGCTTACTTAAACCTAAGGGTTATGGTTTAGGAAAAGATCTGGTAAGGTTAAATGAGTCGGCTAGTTTCATTAATGGGCCTAATTACATTAATGGCTCGTTTATTGGTCCTACTACTCTGTTTATTATCCGCTACTGGAGTCGTTGCCTATAGGGCGATAACGATGGCGCCTCGCTTATTCAAGGCGGCGACGTTCCGCTACTGCCATGGATTCGTCAGCCTCTCGGAGTCGCTTCAGCTCCTTCAGACGGCTGCTCACCTCCTCCTCTTTCTCTTGGTCTTGGGTATATGTCCTGACCTAATATGGTCACAATGGGCGTACGAATGTCTTTGCCTGGGTGGTCGAGGTGAATGGCGCCGGTTTCAGGTCCCGGAGGGTTTCTGTCCCTTCAAGCCATGACTCCTTGATAGGTCGGGGGTGGGGCCAAAGGCATATTCATCTAAGTCGAGGGGGACGGGAGTCCCCAGCCTGATTGGCATGTGGTCCTGGTCGATCTCATAGTCATAGCTGATCCTTGTGCGGTTATCATCTCTGTTGGCTATGCCCTTTCCTGACGATTCCAATATTCACTGAAGCATCTAGAGCAGATTGGGACGGTAGTACCCCTCCTGCCGCAGTTGCCGGCATATATGCTGGCAATTACTCCGCAATATTCGGAGGCTTCCAACAGGTGTGGGTAGGTCCTAAAGCTGTGTCCTGGCAGCCAGCAGTTTAAGCGACTGCGGGTAGTGGGGTCCACCCTTGGGTCGATCGCTATTGATCGCATATTCCCAAATCCGGCTCCCGTATTCCTTGGGCTTGTCTCACTGTTTACCCATGGTTAGGTCCCTCGGAGTGGTCCTTGACAAGTTGGGGAACCTGGCGTGGCATTATCGAAGTCCTCAGGCGGGCTGACTGCTCTCTCCAGGTCTTCCAACTTTAAGTAGCGCTGGGAATTATAACGCCGTCATCTGTCGTTATCTCCTCAGACCATTATCTGACTTAGTTCCCGTTTGGTAGCTATTGGACTAGCGAGGTTCTGGCTGGGCTCATTTATTAGTAGCTAGCCTGGGTGTAGCGTCTTCTTGGATGATGGTAGGTCGTGGACTGCTGCTTACTCTGGTTTGTTTACTTCACCTTCTGTTTCCATGATTTTCTCAAGGGTGTCCTGGGTCGTAATATTTAGCCGGAACCCGCCAGAGCTAGCGCGTGGCGATCAGTTCAGCCCTGCGCACGACAGCAATTTTGTTGTAGTGCGCGATGTCCTCCTACCAGGATCTTAAACGCAACGTGCAGAAGAAGTTGGAGCGAACATGTTTCTCCTGCAAACAAAAGAATAATATTAATAAATTAATTAATAAATTAATAATTAAAAAACCATTTTAAACGAATAAAAATAAAATACTTTCTTTCTCTACCAACTGCTGTTGTTGAAGCAACTTTTGCTTCTCTCCCCCTAAATTTCTTAATTTAAGAAGAGAAGCAGCAGCAGCAAAAGGTGGTAGCGGCATATCAATTTTATCTCGGCAATACCTCTTGTATTGTTGAAGATACACAGTATGTGAATCGACAATTGAGCCTCCTCTGCTATTTATTATTCAACGATCATTAAGTTTGACAGTTATTCAACTGTCATTAAGAAAATATGCTAACATTAAGTTTCTCAGAAACATCATCCATCTTCGAAGCAAATTATTTTTCACCAACTGAATTAATACCGAGCAAGAACTATGTACTTGATCTAGAGGAATTACTGACATTCAACTCGATACTAAACATTGATATTGGCAGTAATAAATTGTATATTAAAAAACCAAGAAAAAATTATTTTACCGATTGATAGTTATGAGATAAAAGATATAAAAAGGTTTCTCAAAAGACCCTTGATACCAAAGGATGTATCATTCAGTCTGAAACCAAACAATAATACTCTACGTAGTGTTATTCAATGCAGTAGTGTAATAAATTTTGAACCGAATGATTCTATTAAATCGATTGTAGACTTCACTCTACGTAAATTCGCTCCAAATGAAATGCATAGTTCTAATTTGCTAGTGACAGTACTAAAAGTTAATGCTTTACGTTAGAGTGTAATATTACTGCAGGTGCTTATATAAACTAACGTAAAATACATACTATACTCGTACATGAATTTTTCCCAGCCATACCACTTAGATATAAGATTATAGAAGTTTCATATGTCATTTACCTCCCAGTCACTGTAAGAAATATTGATCATTTACAGATACATATTGTTGATCAAAATGGAAATCTAGTAAATTTTCGTGAAGAAATCATTACTGTACAAGTGCATATAAAAGCGATGACATAATAAATATTGTATATAATAACAATAATAATAATATTAAGGTTGAACTAGGATATATTAAAATTGCAATATGGTTATATGAACATGAAGTTCAGAGAAATAATTCAGTGAGTATTCTATTTCTTATTTTTAATTTTAAAGCGTCCATATATCAAATAGATTAGGATTTATTTATACATTCATGAGTTTATGTTTCTCTAGTCTGGTATCAGTGGTGGATGTCTGAAGACGTTTGCTGATAAGTTTATTTGGGTGATTTGGAAGTCTGGAATTGTATTTTGCGTTAAACTTTACAATTTCTTTTTTGTAACGGTCCTATCTATGAGCTCTTCTCTTATTTTTACTGTATTACTGCAACCCGCTAAACTCATGAATCTACATATATCAATTAGTATATTAAACGGTGCCACCTCACATATTATATGATTGTATTAGTGCTAGAGTAAAATTTCATGACCATATAAGGAGCGTGACGTCACTCTACTTATAGATATAGATATAAATTTTATTGTTCAAATAAAATGCGTTATTAAGAGAATTTTTAATGAAACAAAGTATTTTTTATATAGATTTTAGGGCATAGGTTAAGATAATAAAGTTTTCAAGTACTTTTAACTATTGAATTTTAACGTGCAAACTTAATTTGTTTTAATCGATATCTTCATTAAAACGGTTTTTACAAGGCTATGAATTTTATCCATTTAACATAGTCTGTCTTCTTAATTTTTAATTATATGAACCTATAGACAAAGCGACTTTTGGAATAAGCGGGTCTTTTCCACTTTTAGAAATATTGATTCGATTAGAAGTTATTAACGCTCAAAATTAACGAAAAATGTTAAATATTCGACCTTGAAAAATGTATAACTTTTGAAATATCCATTTTATGAAAAAGTTGCTAAAGATCTTTTCGTCTTAAAATAAGTCATATTTTCTAAAAAAAAATTGATTCATTGCGGAAAAACGATTGTTTGATGGTTTGTTTAAACAAATGCATTTTAAACAAATTCACTCGCAATTTTAGCAACATCTAATTGTGGATTCGGATTCAGCGATTCAAAGTACATGAGAATAGTGGAAGCTAATCCAGGCGTGAACTAAAATATCCAGTTGGACTTCGAGAAAAGTAAACACTAACATCTCAAAATATGCAAATGCTGCTACCTGCTGTGAGTCATTCATCCTTCGCCTAAGCTGAGCCTGAACATCTCTCTCCACCTCTTACTAGGCTCTCTCCTATCCCCACTCGGCGAACTCGGCTGTCCATCTTTCACCCTTCGTTTTGGTAGATTGCCCTAGTTGCAACCGTGGCCGCTAGGATCGCCCCAACAAAATCCGGTCCGGCGCACGAACGACCACCATACCTTTAGCGATCCCCCTACTAATCTCTGGTAAAATTACCACTCGTTCGCTTTTGTCGATAGTTTTCTCCACTTTATATTGATTTTTTCCATTTTTTATCAATTGAATTTGTTTATTATTAACTCAACTAGGTTTATATTGATTTGATTTTATTCATATCTAAATGATTTTTTCCCTCACTAGTGACTGGAGTTTTTTATGCTGGATAGACATTTATTTTGTTTTTAATATTAATTAAAAATTACAATTGATGTACCTCAAACCTTGACTTGTCATTTATGATTCACACACACACTTATCCATCTGATCACTAGAGTAATTGTTAACAAAATAAGACATATATTAACGTTATTACGCTTGAAGTCGTTCACAAAATGTAAAATTTCAACAAAACTAGCTCAATATGCAAATCGTTCTTTGCTTAAAACTTCTGCAAACGTTGGAATATTATAAAATAAAACAAAGTTTTACCACCCGCGTAATTTCTAGTTTTCTTTATCGTCGAGTGATTTAATCAATCAATCAAATTTCGTTGAAACTTTGATTTTTTCTATTTACATGTTCTTTCGGCATATTTTTTCTTCCAATAGAGTACACAATGCATTAGTTATTTGTTCTTCTACTCCACCACAGCAGTACATCGGCTCGGGTATAAATCCGTCAACGATAAAAAAAAAATTTCAAATTCTCGAGCACCACCCTTCGCACACCAGCCACCACTCTAAACAATGTTCGTTTCGTTTTAATGGCTGTGGGTACCTGAGGACTCCGATGCGCCACACTCTAAGCAATGTATGAAATCTCAGTTTGCCGCCATCTTCCTTTGAGAAAGAAAGACTGTCCTTAACATAATATAACGTCTAGTTACATTTTGCAACGTTTTACTTTGTTTTGCAAAATATATTTTAGGAAATTATTTATATTTTTTTCGTCTTCACCTATTTGGCCCGAGAACGGCTCTCCCGGTACACCGATCTTTCTGCAATCATAACTCATGCAATTCAACATATAAAAAATTGAGAAATACACTATTTTAAAGGTTAAGATCTCCCCTTTCCAATTGTGTACAGGAAAATGAGATAGAAAGTTATTAATTATGAGAAAGTGTTATTTAAATACAAAAAAACACGATTATTTCAAAATTTTTTTTGTAAAATTGAGTTTTCCGAATGGCCCTCTGTTTGCAATCTAATTGAAACCTCAATAATTCATGGAATAAATATTTAAGTTTTCATAATATATGGTTCCGGGATCGATATTTTATTTTAGTGTGTTTAAAATGACGCGTTAATGACGATATTTTTGCCAAGACATTCATGAATTTTTTTCTTGGAAAGTATGAACTTTTGGAGAAAATGAAAAAGAAGAGAAAGTTCTTAGAATAACTCATAAAATACACTAGAATTTTTTCGAAAAGTTTTGAGCTATTTTTTTGATATTGCAATATATCAAGTTTTGAAAAATTCAAAAATTGCTGGAAATATTTTGGAAAAATTTGAGTGCATTCTTTGCTTGATTCTAAGAACTTTTTATTCTTAGTAATTTTAAATGTAATTTCATTGGTTATAAGAAAAAAATTCTCAAATGTCAACATATTCGACATTTATTTTGATGTTTGACAATTTTTTTCTTAAAATCAATGAATTTATTTAATTACTTAACTGCTTGGTTAGTTTTCCTAATGAATATTAAGATCTCCAAATTAATATACACATTTGTTAGTGATCAATAAACAGTATAAAATATGAAAAATTTAGATTTTTGTAAATTCATAAAAGACTTTTGTCAATGGAATTCCACTGTAAATAAGCATTTAAATTTTGAACAGAATATGTATGAAAGTTGTACAAAAATACGTATATACAAATTTTTATAAATATTGTACAATATTCGTATAAATTTGTACCCGTTTAATATAAGTTTTGTATAAATTTTATACAAAATTTGTACTCAATAATTGCCTCGTTCTTAAAAATGGAGTGAATATATAAATCATACACACATATATTATAGATAAAATAACGTGGCTAGCTTCCATAAATAAAAAATGTACGATATAGAAAAAATAAAAAAATAAAAGAAAATATCTGACCGAGACCTTCATATTAGCAGACTTATTTTACTACTGTTATCACTGTTACGATACATATAATTTTATATTCTATATCAGATGAAATCTGAAAATTATTTATGAATTATTTGATCGTATTCAATGAGCTATATTTTTACTAGTAATATCGATGAAATTAAATTTAATAAAAAAAATATAAATGAAAATAAGAATTTTATGTGCGTGTGTGTGTATTGATGATTTTTAATTCATCGCTATTAAATAGTTTTCAGATCATGTGTAAAATAGATTGAAATAGTAATTTCACACCGTCGACAAAGTGATATACAAATCTAGTCTGGTGAAAGTTCCGGTTTCAAGTTTTGGTTCAATCGGTTATTTTCGTCAATTTTTTTTTATTTTACGTATATTAGCGATAGCTAGCGTGCTTTATGCGTTTATCTTTTTCGTCTTTTTTTTCCATTCATTAATGCATGAATATAGATCAAAAGATTTATAACCGAAATCGAAAATTCAAAAACTCGACATGCATTTAATATTCCCATGATTTGATATGAGATATAGATGCCAATATAATTTATTAATAGATAAATATGCTGCTATATTATCGCACATGGTTTAAAAATTTTATCAATAATTATTATATTTTTATAATTCAAACTTGTGTATTGAAAATCATTAAAAAATTTGGAAAACACAATAAAAAATGTAGTACAAGTTCTAAAAACATTAGATTTCTATAACTATATCCTTCACGATGTAAATAACAGATTTCGGTACACATTTACGGTGGTAATTTTGCATTCTCAAAAATATTGTTTAATATTTCTTATAAATTAATAGAGCCGAAATCATTGTACAATATTCTATTGTGATAATCTATCAAATCATATCTTTTACTGCCTAGTCTATTGATTTCAAGTTTTATCACAGAGCAAAATCCCATTAATATCTTTATCGAGGTATTAGTCGATTCTTATTTTGATATTAGTATGATAAATCAGCCCATTCGTATTAAATTTGTGTTAACTATACTGATACACTGTTCGAATGTAAAATCGTTTAGAAAAATCTGTAGTAATATTTGTTGTATATGCTATCACATGACAGCTGAGCATATGACTATCTTTCAGCTAATCAGATCACAAATAAACTGCCTTTACTTCCATTTATTAAGAACTATTAACCACGTAACCATCATTCAACCAATTAGATCACAAATAAACTGCCTTTACTTTGAGACCTATCTCTTTTTTATAAGAGGAAAGAGGAATAAGAGGATAAGATCTTTTACAGAAGCTGTACGTTATTTTATCCACAATGTGCTTGTATTATTTATTTATTCAATTTTTAGAATAAAATCAATTATTGCGTTTATAATTTCTATAAATTTCATACAAATTTTGAATAAAATTTATACAGTTTGTACGAGATTTGTACCAAACTTAGACAAATTTTGTACACATTTTTTTTCGAAAATAATGTGTACAAATTTTGTATGAGTATTGTATAATATTTTTACAGATTTTGTATATATTCTTATAGAAATTTTGTACATATACTGAAAAAATTTGTATATTCATTTATAGTGGGGGTGCGAGTAAAGTAAAATAGTATATTTCGATACGTGTGACTTAAATAATCCATTATTACACGCGTAATATTAGCGCCCGAGCATAAGTGAAGACAAAAATCACGTCGTACAACGATAGGATACGTAAGTCACAAATATTGTACTATTTCTAGTATTTCCGATATTAAATCAGCAGTTATTCTTCATTTACCGATGACTTAAGATAGAATAGTTTTGCACCGTGCCAAAACGATTTACATAAATTATGGATATAGGCTTATCTTAAGTGCTGATTTAAGCCATGCAGTACTATAAATAAATTAAATGACTTTAATTTAACTTAATTTAACTTAACGGTGAACAGTCCAACAAGTAAATTAATGAGGAACAAGGATTAGATACATTATTCAAATTATTTTTCATAATTCTCCGATTATTCTTTTTTATTTTTTTTTGTTTCTTTTAAATATACAAAAATAAAAAATGCTTTCCATACATAATAAGATATCGCTACATTTTTTAATTTAATTTCTTAAAAAATTTTACACAAATACAATTATTTATTTTCTAAAAAAATTAATAGACTCGTAAAACGATGTAAAATTGTCATAATACAAATGAATAAAATGCTTTTCTGGGCGTATTAAGAGATCACTAAATTCTTAATTTTCACTTCCTACAAAAAAAATGAAACACAAACATTCTTACAATTATAGAATTTTGTATCAAAAAATTGATGATACATTACAAAAGACGTCAGGATCATACAACTGTATAAAAAAATTATCGCGATATTTATTACTAAGTTTATAATAAATTGTAGAATTATGAATATAAAATAAGAATATTTATTACGTACAAAATCATATTTACATAATATAACTTGGTCTAAGTATTCAGTACAATTTAAACAAAATGAAAATAGTAAGCCTGTTTAGAAATATGATTTTCATACGTTAACTGTGTATAGTACACATTGATAATTAGAAAAATTTGATAGTCGGGTATTATACATCAAATAAAAAATTTCCTGTTTTGTGTAGGCCAAATACCGATTCTACGCGATTTAATTCTTCACGAATTTCCTAAGTTTTATTATTCAACATACAGAAAATATAAAATGGTATTTACTTTTTAAATACAAGGATACTATAGAACAGGTAAAGAATTCTAATGAAAAATAATTGATTCCAAGTACTCTGCTATAACATATTTCATTGAGAATAAATATAAATATTAAAAAAACATTATTATGCTTACGTATTTGCACATTATTAAAAAAATTATCAAATGTGCTATTAGATAACAATGTTTGTTGTCAATTAATTGTCAATAGTTTGCTAATTTTTCTGTAGAAAAGTATGTCAGATAATATATTGTTATTTAAGAATATAATATTTTATTTTTTATGTTCAATATGCCAGCATTATTTCAAATAAATCATATAAAACATTTGGTGATCATTCAAATAACATGGGATTGGTATTTGCACCGAGTAAGGTTCATTTCGAAAACAAAAAATGAAGTATCTTTATCTTTAAAAAATGAAATACTAACTGAGAGAAAAAGTAACAAATGATTAATTGGCTTAAAATATTCTACACGATATTATAGTACGTTTGTTATTAATATGATAATATTATTTTAATAATAGGAAGATAATCTTAAACATATGAGCCGAACGTGCGTTCCTTCTCGCTTTCAGCTTATGCGTCACTTCATATCCTATTACTATTTCATTATTTACTTTTATAGGCATTATAATGTAATGACAAGCAAATAAGCACAGACCTACCTTCATAGAGTTGAGAGGCCATGTAAACCATTGCTACTAAAGCAACTAGAAGGCACAACTAATCTCTTAAACTGTCAGAAAGATGCGCTATCGGTAAATTTCGAAGGATCTCCATTAATTCTAAGAAGCAACTTAAAAGATTGCAGTGCGTGCAAACGAATTAAATTTAAGGCTTTGAATACAATTTACGGCAACAATTTAATAAATACTACGAATTTTTCGGTATTGCTGTTGTAAATTGGGCTAAGCTGTCAAGCAGCGATCGTTTAAATAAAAATCATTTATTATTACATCCAGGTTTTCAAATGTACGAAACTTGTGTTTTACACTAAAACAAATATCTTAAATAATATAGATAAAATAAAGCAATAATACTCTAAATAAATGAGGTATATTGTAATACCATTGGAAAATGAATTATTCCGAATAAGCACGTATATTAAAATAAGTTATTTGTTTTATGAATGTCATAAATATCAATTTTTACTGCAACTAAAAAAGTGTAAAAATTTCAATTAAATTATTTAATGGATCTACAATTGTTGATATAATTTATGAAATAAAGATTTTCAATGAGCAAGGGAACCTTTTAGGAGACTTAAATATTAAAATTTGTTGAAAGAAATAAAGAGGCGATTTCCATTTATATTGAAAGCTGTATTTTGAAAGATTTATTTTACAAAGTTATTATACGACGGATTACAGAAAAGAAAGCAGATAGAAGGAAAAGAAAGGTCGGCAATTGAGTAAAATTTTCTGATCCGTCGAAGCAGGTAGTGCAGTAGGACGAGGGTAAATTTGTAGACTCTCTGGGCGCTCAGCACTTGAAACTTCTACTGCCTTGGTGATCTCAATGATAGTTTAAATGCAGGCAAAAGCCTTAGTCCGTAGGGTAATAACGTTCACGGGGGGTCACAGAATAGTCAATCTTGTGCCCATACCTGCCCCCGTAGTTGTCGGTCAGGACAATGAAAGTTTCCTTACACTTTGGTGGCCAGATGACCGTCGTTGAGCGCGATTACAAGAGGTGTAGTTTAAGTAGCCGAGCCAACAATAAAAGCGCTCGTTTACACTAATAGTGATCCGCCTTCTTCTCCCTCCTCCAGCGTAAAATTCGTCGGCAAATCTTAGAGACAGCTTGGCGACAGAACAGTATTTAAGATCCACCAACGCAGAGGAATCGTTCTTTAAGTCATCGGACGTTCGAGCAGTAACACCGAGTAAAGTAGTTTCAGTGTTGTCCTTAGCAGCAAAGCGTACGCGTCGATAGATTGGCAACTTGGTTTCCTCTTGTAGTTTACAAGTCGTGATAGATCATTATCGCTTTCTGACAATCTCGAACGACGATATTTTGATTTGGTTGATTTAGATCACAGCTCGGTCGATGCATATGCACTCAAAGTGATAACTGCGAAGGATTTTTGCATATGTACATCGCTGGTGACAAGTGCTATTGTCTGTGTTAGATGCTTGTAACCGAGTAATGGTCTAGTACAACCAAGGGTTAACTTGTTTGACGGTGTACGAGCAAGAGAGCAAGCAAGTAATCCAAGTGCTCAGCAAGAGGCCAATATGCAGGGACGCGATCCAAAGAACACCAACAAGGATGCCGAGGATCAAGAGCGCAAGGGGACGTTGATGTCAACGCTGCAAAACATGTTCACAACGTCGTCAACGGTGAAGAGGCTGATGATCTGGTGTCGCTGCGACGCCGAGGAGAGGTGGGCAGAGAAGGCGGTCGAGACGCTGGTGAAGAAGCTGAGAAGGAAGCGCGGCGCTTTGGAGGAGTTGCAACGCGCGATCACTAATGCGGACCCGCACACCCGTTGCGTTACCATACCACGCAGCATGGACGGCCGACTGCAGATATACCATCGCAAGAACATGCCGCACGTCATCTACTGCAAACTTTGGCGGTGGACCGATTTGCGCACTCATCACCAGCTCCGTTCACTCGAATTCTGCAAGTTCCCGTACAACGGCAAAACCGACGAGGTCTGCGTCAACCCTTATCACTATCGTCGTGTCGAGATTCCAAAGCTGCCCGATGTGCGCGTTTCCAAGCAGTACAATCAGAGCAGCCAGCCGCAGGTACAGCTTCGGTCGCCTCTCGTCCAAAAGAGCTCCTCCAGATACGCCATGCCCAGAAACGTCACGTTGCTCACTCCGCCGGAGGCTACGGCGTCCTACCAACCGGTACCCACGACGGTCCCTCTTTCAGAGCTCGCGGAACTCTACCGGCCGGAGTCCATGGCGTCCTACCAGCTGCGTCCCGCGATATCCTACCAGCCGGGTCTCGCGACGCCTCCTCATCAACCAGAGCCATCGACGTCCTGTCAGCCAGAGTCCGCGACGCACTGTCAGCCAGAGTGCGCGACGCGCTGTCAGTCAGAGTCCGCGACGCACTGTCAGCCACAGTCCGCAACGTTCTGTCAGCCAGAGTCAGCGATGCCCTACTCACCCCACTCCACGAAGCTATACCAGCCGGGACCTGCGACGTTCCACCAATCAGGACCCTCACCGCTCTATCAAAATGAACCCGCAGCGTTCTACCAACCAGGACTCGCGACAACCTACCAGCCGGAGCTCGAGACCTTGTCTCCATCGTTTCCCGAAACGCCCTTATCGCCAGGGCTCTGGACGTCGTTTCCGTCGCTTCCCGGAACGCCCTTCCTCCCGGGGTCTGCGACGCCGTGTCCATCGCTTCCCGGAACGCCCTTCTCACCAGGGCCCTCAGTGCCTGGCACCTACGATGAGATTTTCAATTATTTACAAGAGTCAGCACACTCGTTTGAGCAAGAGGCTGCTGCACAACAAACCGAGCAGCATATCGACGCGGAAAACCAGTATCAAACCGAAGCGTACAAACCGCAACAGATCGACGTACAGAACCTGGAGCAGTTCATCGCGCAGAACCTGCATCAGTTCGTCGCGCAAACCCAGCAACAGATCAGCGTGCAGTACCTACAGCAGTTCATCGCGCAAAACCAGCAACAGATCAACGTGCAAAACCAGCAACAGATCAATACACAAAATCAGCAACCGATCAGTGCGCAAAACCAGCCTCTGATTAACGCGCAAAACCAGCAGCAGATCAACGCACAAAACCAGCAGCAGTTCAACGCACAAAACCAGCAGCAGTTCAACACGCAAAACCAGCAGCAGATCAATGCGCAAAACCAGCAGCAGTTCAACACGCAAAACCAGCAGCAGATCAATGCGCAAAACCAGCAGCAGATCGATGAATACAACCAGCAGCAGTTCAATTCCCCAAACCAGCAGCAGATCAATTCGCCAAACCAGCAGCAGATCAACGCACAAAACCAGCAGCAGTTCAACACGCAAAACCAGCAGCAGATCAATGCGCAAAACCAGCAGCAGTTCAACACGCAAAACCAGCAGCAGATCAATGCGCAAAACCAGCAGCAGATCGACGAATACAACCAGCAGCAGTTCAATTCGCCAAACCAGCAGCAGATCAATTCACCAAACCAGCAGCAGATCAATTCGCCAAACCAGCAGCAGATCAATTCGCCAAACCAGCAACAGTTCAACGCTCAAAACCGGCATCGGATCAGCCCGCAACACCTGCAACTGATGAACGTGTACAACCAGCAGCTGATAAACGCGTACAACCAGCAGCGGGCTTACGCCCAAAGGCAGCAGCACCTCTACGCACAGTTACAGGTTTGTACATGGAAAACCTTAGTATTCATTTCGCTGCATTTTACAACTTTTCTTCAATTTAGCACATTTTTTCATTGATGTCTATTCAACCAATCCTGATTTTAAAACCAAATTTCTATTCTAAGAGAAAATATTTTATAGTAAAATAATTATACTACAAATTGAGCATATAACACCTTTGTGATAGCGGACTAACAGGATAAAAGGGAAATCCTTCATATAGAAACTGTTACGCCGTCAGAATAGATGTCGTATGTCATCTCCGCCACACCGACGAATTTAGACGTTTAAGCATTCCTTGATCATACGGAGCCATGCGACTCTGTATCAGCATTGCTCTTCCCTACTCTCTCTCCCTCTTCACCCTCGCACCTTCTCTCCCTCTCTTCTATTCTCCTTCTCTCTCTCATCCTGTCCCTCTCCCTCTCTTTCCCACTCTTTTTTTCGATCTCTTCTAGAAGTTAGCCTTGTGCTAACTGAATCAATATAGCAATAGTCTAGGGACGATGAGCTTCTCCGTGATCGATCTCCAAGATATTGTAATTTGATTTAACCACTATCGCTTTCTTTATACGTAATTGGCAGAAATGATTAAGCAACCAAATGAATTTCAATTTTAGAAGTAATCCATTGTTTGTTGATAGCAACATTAATATGAGAGCAAATGAATAGAAAGTGATGTAATGATAAACAACGTACTTTTTCATGAGGCTATATAAATTTTTTCACAGGAAATACACGATCCTTTATAGCCAATAATAATGTCTAGATTTATCAAGATTTATTGATTTGAATATTGATTTTTGCAAACTATAAACATATTTTTTAGAACTGAAAATGTAATAAGTAATTTAAATGAATCTTGAGGCAGCGCGCGGTTGTGCCCGAGAACTTGAATCATGCTTACTGTTATGTAAAAGAAATAATGACGACTTAAAATATTTTTGATTCTAACAAATATTTTTACACAAACAAAACACAATGGATTACTTGTGAAATAACAAGTCTATTATTACATAAGAAAAGACCCATTGTCCCTGGGTTACAGTGAAAAGTCAGAGAAATTTATCGACCCTAGGAAAAGCTACAGTATATATCATGGAAATTTTATTAATGTAAGGGGAAATAAGAGCCATCTTCGTTTTTCGTAATCATAAGCTTACATACATTTCATTGACTTCACAAGCACGAAAGACGATTTATTTTTTTATTAATTGCCTGACTGACTATTTAGAAGACTCATACACTGTCCGCATACTTGAGAAAAACAATCAAAAACATTGAGCGCCTTATTGTTTTCAAGGCCAATCGACATTTCAGAGTCTCCACTTTCCACCGTTTCGGATATTTCTGGCCTTTTATTATTTATTACAATAATTATGAAATGTTTGCTTAATGTCATAGAAAAAATGATATAACGGTCGTCCCGTTGCAGTATTAAGTTGGAAAATGAATTTGTTTTTCTTATAGAACATGAACAATACATGATATTTTGCTTGGAAATTGCGAAAAAGTACTCGTTTCAGACGCGTGTCTAGCGATGTATATTGAAACTTTAAGAATTGTTTTGCAGTGTGTATATCAGTATTAAACGAATTGTTTCTTACCATTTGATTGCAGAGCATGAAATACCTTATGTCAAACGAAACAGAAATCATCTCTTACCAAGAACCGGGCTGCTGGGGGACCATCGCCTACTACGAGCTTAACAGTCGGGTGGGTGAGCCCTTCCAATGCACGCAGCCCGTAGTCTCGGTCGACGGTTTCACAAGTCCCGTACACGATGGCGATCGATTCTGCCTTGGTAAACTAACCAACGTGCATCGCAACTCGGTTATCGAGAACGTCAGACAACACATAGGCCAAGGCATCTGTCTTCACTATGCCGGCGGTGAACTCTTCGTTGAATGTGTTTCCGCTAAGGCCATCTTCGTGCAGTCCAGGATCTGTAATCATCAGAACCAATACAACCCTACTGACGTCATTAAAGTGCATTCCGGTATGACTTTGAAGATTTTCGACACCCAGATGTTCGGTGAAATACTTAATAAGGTAGTTGAGCATGGCTTTAGCGCTGTTTACGATCTCGTAAAATTGTGCACTATCAGGTAAGCGTTTAACTATCTTCTCGACTCTCAGCTGCTGTTCGTTATAATCATTTGCTTAGTTATCGTGTGCTTTTTCAGATTATCTTTCGTCAAAGGTTGGGGCGCTGATTATCATCGTGAAGACGTGACCGCAACACCTTGCTGGATAGAAATCCTCCTCAATGGACCGCTGAAATGGCTTGACAATGTTCTCATGGGCATGGGAGGTCCACCGAATGCTATTAGCTCAGTGTCATAAGACTTATTTCTTTAGTCCATTATACCTCTAGGTATATAAACACCCTATTGTAATATAAGAATGCGAAAGCATTTTAATGCTGATAGTCTGTTGATCAACAATTCAGCTTCGTAATATTAACCTCGATTGTACTCAAAACTCGTTTATTTATCATGTAATAATACATGTATACTGTATTTTTATCATATCCGACTTAAAAAAATATTACTTAAGTGTTTATTCTTTCAATGTCAAGTATTGTATAATTTCTGTATTATATTGCTACTTTACATGTACTTGAACGCTGACAAATGTATATAGAATAACTCAACGTTAAGTTTGATATCAATAAACAAATTTTTGATAAATCAATAGCCTTATTAATTAATTTTCAGATATTTCGGGATTCAATTGAGTGGTCATCGGAATACCATGCCTTTAGAAAATAAAAAATAATTATCACGTTGAGCTTAATCATGCATTTGGTGTTTATTATTGAATCAAGACAAATTCTTGCAAATAATATGTTTTTGGCATGATTTCATTTGTCCATCAATTTTTAAACAGAATCTGAAGTAAAATAACACCAGATTTTATTGAATGTACTCGATGCAAGTTTCTAAATGTTTAAAAATTCGTTTAGAGGATTTTGTATTCCTGTTCAATTTACTTAATGGTTGGAAACTGAATAAATATTTTTAAAAGCTGCATCGAAGTAACTGTCGGAGATAAAGCAGAATTTTTTATTGTTAATAAATTTAGCCCCCCTCTAAGTTCGATTGCAAACATCCAATAGAGTTTCTTGAAATCTAATGACTCATTACAAGCTTAATGTATACAATGGAAACAGAAGGCTGTGAAAATCCGTTTTATATGTATCCCCTGCAGCATTAGCACTAAGTAAGCTTATGTGCTACGTGATTTATGGTCTTATAAGGTTTTGTCCTCTGAGATGATCGATTTTTCATAGCTGAGCTTTTCCATAAGACGTCGCAGAGGTTTTTATCTTACCCTTACCATTTTTCTTCTTTCCAATTATTTTAAAAATAACGCTTTTACCTTTATGTAGACTTAACTTTAAATACAATACACTGTAGCTATCAATTAAATTTTTTTTTCAATCTAAATAAAAAATAACTTGTAAATTATTTTGTGACACTGTGACAAAACTCTGTCATCCGCATCGATACATAATTTCGTCTAAAAGTTTTAATTCTGATTAGAAAATTTTCTAGCGTTTGGTCATATATTAACATTAAATAATATAAAAATAAATATAAATATTAAAATAAAATATTATATTAAATATTAATATTTAATATTTGTATTAAATTTGATATTATATTAATTAATTATAACATATATTAAAATTGTGTATTAGATTGCATTTTTAGAAATTAATATATAACTGTCTGATAAATTTATAAACCTAACATTATATAACCGTTTTATAATAAATTCGTGTGCGTGTGTGTATATAGTTTTACTAAATTTATTACGCAGTTATCATAAACTAAGACATTAACGTCATTTTACACAAGTCATTTTACACAAGTCATTTTTTAAGGAAAAAAAAAGGCCGATTACAATTTTATTATTTTTCAATTACTCATAAAGTTATACTTCAACTAAGTCAAATACATACAAATAAGTATTAAATACAGAATTTTCTTCTTTCTTGAAATCGGCAAAAGGGATATTCTGTTCAGTCACTTAAGACTCGCACTGTAAATTTCTATTTCATCGAATATTCCCTTCACATCCTTAGCAAATAACATAATATTGATACAAATTGCAAACCGCCAAAGATTCTTGAGTAAGTTTTATGATCAGAATCATAAAAGGAACTTTGAGATGATATGAATGAAAATATAAAATTTATGACCATGTATTTACTCGAATAGAAGGAATGCATGCGATGTATATTATTTTACTCAATTTCAAATGTTGATTTTAAATAAAAAGTTCACGTGTAGTAACGATAAAAATTTAGTGTATATTTTAAATTATTGAAAGATAGTTTTATAAAAGGCATAAATATTTGTTTAAAAAGAATTAAGCCATGGCTTCATTAGCTTTCTTTCTACACTTAAATTTAATGAATATAGAAACAATATATTCTAATGAATTTAATATGTATAATCAAATAAATCTAATGAATTTAAGAAAATATAAAAGTAAAGTTAATTTGTTGAAAAACTACTTATAAATTTTATTTATTTCAATTAACTTTATCCAATATAAAATGAAGATTTTAAAAATATCTTTAGATAATATATTATGTTTGTCCACATCTTGCATCAAATCCTTTACAAATCAGAACTCATAGCCTTATATAATAATCAGTCAATGAAATAATCAATGAAAAGTAGTAAAGATTTTATAAAGTAGACATAAATGTTAATATATCACTCGTATACCGATCCCTAAAATGAAGATTAAGTATATAATTTATCTTATTTTTTTTATCTCAACGCTAGTACATTGCTTGTCTTTTATAAAATCAGAGTTTTGTATAAACAATTCTGTTATTCTTTCAGAATAAAAATAACACGACTTTGAAGGTTTTTGAATGAACATACGTACAACGGTTTTTTCTATTATGTATATATAATATGGCAAATGCATATAGGTACATATACGCCTGTTATCCATGTTGAATCAATTACACAGTTGATTACCTTTAATGATGTGTGTATGTATACATGATATATTAGCTAACACAAAATTTTAACATTGTTTATAGCTCAATTGTATTTTGAAAATGATTAAATGTTACAGTAGTATTTTACATTGTTTTCGCCCGTCGTGGATTGTTATTTTCGATTTAAAATAGTTCATGTTTTCATATTTTTTACGGCAGAAGTTGTTACAGTATATATTCAATATTTAAATTATTTTATAACATTAGACAGATAACAAGACTGCTAACACATTACATACATACATACAAGTATCAAGAAACGACTTTTGTGCCCTTAATAATGTATCTGCGACGTGCTATCTTGATTCTTTTTACTTACATACCTCAAGCTAGACATATATATGAATAGTACTTTTACTAATTTATGCTTCAGTAAAAATAGTGTATAATATATATTACTAGTCTTCAAAAGTCAATATAATTAATAAAAGAATTTATTAAAAATCAATTTATTTCAACATTCTTCAAGATTTCTTAGACTCAAAATGAATGAATCGTCTAACTTTGATATCTTTGCATCAAAAATCACATGGAAACAAATAATTTCTATCAAATAAAATAAAGGATAAATAATTTACAAAAAATTATTTGAAATGATTAGGGACAAATAGTTGACGTTAAATTGTAATAAGTAACATAAGAAGAATGGTGAGGGTGAATACATGTTTCACTAAATTTTTAATAACTTGGTTACTATTCTGCTTGGTGAAGAATAGGTCCCCATTCATTTATTTTTTCTTTATAAGTCACATGAATGAATAACGCGTACATTACACTTCATTACAGAATCAATAATATAGTTTTTTTGTATATGTACAATTGGCAGCTTGCCCGTATAGTTATATTAATTATAACACTGTGGTAGCTGAAGTACTAATGCGGACACGATTTAGCGCCGTGATCTCTTACTTTGATGTTTTTTGTTCGCCATAATTGACGTAATTCTTGCGCAAATCATCGTCTGAATATAACAAAGTGGTTATTTTCAACAATACTACAAAATTTTACACAAATACCGTTTTAATTCAAAATGCCAAAAAAACTTGAGTGTGCTATATAAAACTTATTCCATTTATGATTTTTTGTTGATGATCAAAACTCAATATAGAAATTTCGATATTTTTCTAAATTTTACTAGTCATTTCAGAAAATTACGTGTTTTTGAGAGACGACGATATAGATCGAGCCATTGAACGACTGAAGCTTATTTTATATGATCGATGGCAGCTTCCATTTTCATACAAAATGTAATAATATTCTAAAATATCCCGAAAGATGACATACAGTTTAAAAAAATCTAATAATAAATAGCAACTCTGATAATTTGTCCATATAAATTATGAAAATAATCAATATATATAAATGCACAATTAAGGAAAAAATTTAATTAGATATAATAAATTCGAACTTGATGGATTTTATGGCTTGATCAACTTTGAATAGCAAAACTTTTTTAATTATTTTGCAGTTAATAACTTGTAAAATATTAGAATTTGTATCACTACAACTCAAGTGACTATAATTTTTGCTCTTAGTATGAGTATGCTTCAATGTGTAGCTTCAAGATGATTTTCCAAATGTTATCAATTTTGCATTACTTTACTGAGAACCATATTTTTGGAAATTTAAATACACAGCTTTTTGTTAAAAAATAGATAGTCAAGAAAATTTATATAAATAAAACCTAGAATCATAAGATAGATCATCAATTGCATTACTCAGACAAGCTTTGGCTATAAAAATGATTGCTGAATAAAGAAAGAAATAAAAATGTAATAATATGATAAAATTTCATTTCTGTACTTTCCGCTATTCTTAATATTCTACGTCTTTTAAAACATTTAATCTACTATTTATATTTTCAACGCATTTGCACATTGAATGGTTTCAAACTGAATGAATGAAAAATGTATTTAGCTTGATGAAACATAGAAGACTGTTGAATTAAAATGAATTCGTGTTTGTTTCGAGTAAATAATAGGTAGCAAAAAGCTGTTCCCGACATTCTTGATACATAAGAACTGTCGTAATGAATAAAAATTAGGTTTACGAATGTTTATAGACACGCTGCTTCAATAGATGGTACATGTTCACGTAATTTGTCGTAATTATGTAAAGATAGTACACGATTAGTGTATGTATTTTTTGAACATATGTCAAATGTATTTTTAGACATTCACATGATACATGACGCCTCATGGACGCGGTCCATATTACTTCAGCCAACACATAATCTTACAAAACATAACTGCGGATGCTCGAGCGCTCGCTTGGTTCTTTTACACAATAATGCATTACACCAACTTTACGCGAAATTACATTGTGCAGAGAAAATTAGTTGAAAGAATGATTACTGTTATTATAAAACTTGAATGCATTACGCCGATTCAATCAAGCTGAAAGATTGAAGGATGGAGCAGATAAGCGTTTTATGATAACAAAAATCATTCAAACACACGATGGTGATAAGCGTTACGCATCCCATCAATGATAATTCGTTGCAGTATGTTAGAATTTAACGCCATTAAAATTATAAGGAGAACTAATTTCCGACTAAATAAAAATCTTCGTATAACAGCTTTTAAACAATGTACCATAATTCAAATTCAAAGATATTCTTCTCTATCCTATACAGTCTTAATGCATTGACGAATGGCGCTTTTCCATTGTCAGCACATATTGTAAGCTTACAATGAAAATGCCACATAGTTGAATTCAATTGAAAAAAAGCATAGGGCTTGATAACCAAAACAATAATTAAATTCCTTTGAAACGAGAACACATCGTATCATTGAACGCGAGATCCAATGCATTCCTTACATTGCAGTTAGGTAATCCGAGCATTTCTATGTTATCTTTGGAAGAGATGATTTTTTGTTTGCACACTTGACAAGTTATCAAACAACGTTTAATTTACTTGTAATATTGACATACTTTTTTCGCACACGTCATTGGTACAGTGAGAAACAGGCCAATTAATATATAAATATTGTTTGTCGCGTCGAGTCAAAGCGTAGTCCGGGTTTTGAACGCATTGCGTTTGAAAAGCAAAATGAAAACAAAATGAAAGTCGAAGTATCGACCTGAAATGATCAAGTCCCTAGAGCGTTTACGCTCGAGCAACCGTCGAAGCGAAAACTCGTCCATCTTTGATCATTTTGTCTCTATCTATCCGAACAAAATGATATGAACAATCCATCGGAAAGAAAACAAAATTCAGAAAATAAAATGGACGAACGTAGTAAGGAAGGAACGGCGAAGAGGTTTGACTTGCTATAGAGAGCCATTTCGTTTGAAACGGAGAGGCTAGCTGCTTCTCATCGTTCAGGTGCGACTCTTAGCAGTTGCAGTTGGTATCCGTGGGGTTGGTCGGCTGATCGGTCAGTCGCTGACCCTTGTTCTGTCCAGCTCCACCTGCCATTAAAGTGGGGTCGTTGTCCAGGGACTCGCTCATCTTGTCGCAAATTATGTCCACTAGAGTCTCAAATACCGCCTGTAAATCATTCAAATGACCTTCTATTTACTCGACACTTCTCTCACTTCCTGTTTTTTCTATTATATTGCAATTTCTTTTATCGCCCTGCAATCGCCAAATCTTTAACCTACTGATACCTATGAGCTCAGAGTCAGCTTTGAAGTTATCTGATTTTTCAACTGAACTTGAATTTTCTTGCAAATAATTGTTTAAAAGAATAAAGTTGTTACACTCGTTGACGAAAGTCCATGAACTTCTATTGCACCAAGTTTTCGTTTGAAAGAACTTGTGATTCTTTGTGGTTTTTCGTGCTTGAAAATTTCAGCAAATAAATCCACTACAAGTATTTATTTTAATAAACTTAATATCTGATTTTAATTATAGTAATTCAAAAGCAGCGTAGTTTGTTAATATTGTGCAGCTGTCCGATAAAAGAATAATTGTGTACCCGACGCGATCGATGCACTATCAGAGTAGCTCTTTAATCAAACGCGAATCTTGGATATTTCCTGGAGTTGGATATTAATAGTAATCGATAAATTTATTTCTGTTATATTTAGAAAAAGTACTTTCCTAAAGTAAGCTAGGTACATAAAAATTACCTTGACATTAGTATTTTCTTTCGCTGACGTCTCAAAAAATTGAACTTTGAGATGTTCAGCTAACTGTTTGCCCCGTTCGAAACTAATCACTCGCTCGTCTTCCATGTCACATTTGTTGCCGACGAGGATGATTTGAGCATTGTCCCACGAGTAAGTTTTGATCTGTGTAAGCCAATCTTGAACCGAATTGAAGGACTCTTCATTGGTAATATCGTACATCAATATGAAGCCCATTGCTCCTCTGTAGTAGGCCGTTGTGATGGTCCTATATCTCTCTTGACCTGCCGTATCCTGCATATCAAATTGTCATCGTTACCAGCATTTTCTTATCACCATCGTAAACTTGCGAAGATGTGTTTTAATGCAGAAAAAGATTATACGCAACGAAATGATCGAATTTGAAGGCGCAATAACAAAAATCTATGTTTATTGAGTAGGTACTTGTCGTCATGAGCATTTAGAGAAACAATAAATTGAGCAACCAGATTAATCTCCGATAGAGTTTGTTTCCGCCAAAGAGTACACGCTGTAAGCCTTGCGAGGGTTCAAAAAAGAGAATGATGGTCGAAGGGCTTTGTTTTAACGACTCGCAGACATCTCGTAAAGGAAAAGCTATATTGAGGGCTCGCGTATCCGGAGTTTCAAGGACACTCTCCGGAGGAGATATCCGGCGCATATCAGATGCGCACAGGTAAAAGGGGGAAAACTATTGCGAGCGTGCGTCGCGACAACCGATGGCGCGGCGACGACGCAAATACGATGACCTTCGCGTTCGTGAATAGCAGAGATGGATCTGCGTACGAGCAGGAAGCGAGGCGTTCTCTTTTTTCTTTCTTTCTTTCTTTCTTTCTTTCTTTTGTCGTGCTATACTGACCCAGATTTGCAGCTTGACCCTCTTGTCATTCCTGAACACCGTCTTCACCTTAAAGTCAATTCCCACAGTTGAGACGAAGGCCGACGTGAAAGAGTCGTCGGCATAGCGAAACAGGAACGAAGTCTTGCCCACTGATGAGTTACCAATTATTAACAATTTAAACATGTAGTCAAAATTTTGATCCGACGCATCCTTCTGCCATTTTGGATCTTGGCCAGCCATCTGTAACATTTCAAAATTTCGATTAGTTTCCAAATAGATATTTACTTTTTGCAAGCTATACTCTTGTCAATGCTAATGTTTGTACAATACTTTTTCATGATACTTCTTTTAATATAATTATCATAATTTTGCAAGGGAATACTTAAAATTGTTGATGATAAGTATGAGATTTCGTTTATCGTCGGGAAAACCTTTTCACTTGTTTTCAGGCCTCATTATACAACAATATTTCTGAAATTCTTATCTACTGATAATTTTTTCAGCGGAAAGAAAGCAGTAATCTATTGTAACTGAACTCAAAAAAGTTACATGACTCATTTGCGAATATAATTGTAAGGTTAGAGAAAATATTTAATACAAATTTACAGTTAAACACGTTCTATCCGAAAATTATATTTATAAGGTATATGGCATGTCCGTTTCATATTGACTTATTCGAGTAATAAATAGTACATTTATTCACTGTGTATATTTCTTCACTCAACCATATGGTCACGCGCGCAGGCACACACACATGCACACAGGTGTTGATTACTTGCACAAAGATACAATAAAGTTTTCACGATAAAATAATGTGAGCAAATTGTTGTAAGCTGTACTTCCGAACATATTATAGAGTAAAAATAGTCTATGAATAAAGCGAGAATTCGGTTGGCGATGCAACAGGCTCAAGTCAAACATCGCGAAATGCTTTCGTCTACATATTCGCTGACATTTGAATTGCTAGATTATGAATGTGCATTGTACCGAATCTGATGGGACAGGCGTGGTGATGTCCGTAATTGATAACATTCGTGTCATTCTGGTACGTAGCGTAAAAAACGAATCTTTCATCTTACTCGACGACGACATTTTGTATTTTGCAATGTAAAAAATGCGCTTTTAAAGGTAAATTTTGACTGATCACTAATGACTCGATGTCACTTTCAGAAAATAATCAGTCCGAAAGCGTTGCACACTGGCACATTGCCGCCGAAGCGAGAACATTAAAGCCACTGCAGGTCCACCGGCACGGCGATAATGGGACCGATCACACACAGGTAGACAGACGGAAGCTCGGGAAACGGGAGCGCGATCGGGTCCTGTGCAGTTGCAAAACGAATAGCCCGATCGTTGACTGTGACGTTGCGGTTCGCAAGCTAACAGTCGTGGACGGTGTTCTCGGCCGATTTCCTCGACACGACGACGCTCCCCACCCGCGCTAGTTGACTCGAGCGCGCTAATCGACGCTCCTACAGCCGGACGAATATAGGCCGAATTTAACGAGAGGATTACTGGAAAGCTCGGGCCCCCGTTTGACGCACTGCACATCGGGCGCCGCGACATGCTGCTGATGGCCCTGTCCTCGGCTTCGTGCTCCTCTTCGATGGTCTTCAGTCGCTTCAGCGTTCCACCGGCTTTTCGCCTTTAACCGTTTTGCGCGGTCCGCTTTACGACGACCACCTGAAAAACCAGCGGCGCGGCTCGCGCGACTCGACGTGGCGCTGATCGTCCGGCTACACTGATGTTGACTCGTCCAACCGCGGCCAGTACGCCTTCGTTTACGCGCGCTCGACTCCGCTCCGACTTTTCGCTTTGCCCGTTGTGTTGCAGTCGCTGCGGCTATATGCGAGCGCCAGCTCGAATCCTTGAAACAGGCCGGCGATAAACGTCGCGCCAACTCGTGTACACCTCTACTTGCTTACCGCGGAAGTGATGAAAAAATAAATAGCGATCAGCCGGAAAGTGGAAGAATTGCATTACGAGTTGATAGCCTGAACTTAGACATGATTTTAGTTACTATCGTGCATACTTTGCTACGATCACAGTTTTTCCATTGACAATGGGAGGAATCATTAATTTGTCTAAAGTTGATTGATCTTTAAATATTCTTAATCGATACAAGCATCAAACGTTGCATTGGCATAAATTAAAAATTGAATTCTAAAGCTCTCTCTCTCTCTCTCTTTCTCAACATTTGATTTATGCTACATACAGCATTCATAATTACGTATTAGGCAATGAATTAACTTCTCATTGTTTATCGTTATTTTATGTGCTCACGATCTACGAGGTCGTTATTCTTCTACAGTTTCAGTTGAGTAAACATGAGAAAACCATTTATTTGCCGTGTGTATGGTTGTTAATGAAATTACCGTGTGGGCGAAAAGTATAAGTAGAACTTTTTCAAGTATCACATGTTGTTGTAGCGTGTTATCAATCGTATATATAGCCCGCTATAGGACGTTCTATCTCAACTAACGTTGACACTATTCTTGAATAAAAGCTAGTACGTAACTTTTAAAATAAGTCGACGTATTTAGCAGTTTAAATTTAAATTAGAATTTGAGCATGACCTCGCATATTTCACACACTTATCTAAATATAGCTGGAGTTGTCAAATGAACACTAGTTATTCCGAGTCACGTTAAGTCCTTTGCTCTAAAAATATTTAGAAAAAACGACTGCAATATAAATTAGTGATAACTGGTACAATTTATGTTAGACCAAAGCACAAGGTCGGAATAGCGAAGCTCTCGGAACGAATAACGAATCGAATCTTTCTTCTTTAATGAGATTTCACTGAAAAATCTTGAAAGGAAATGTGTTCTAATCGAAAGGTGAAAATGATTGAAGGATTGGTTCAGTCATTCATCGGATATTACATAGATACGGAGACAGGGAGTAGCGCAAAAAACGAACCGTTTTATACATATCACTGGCCCGTCATTCAATATAGCTGTCGTTTCCGATTCAGTCCTAAGCCACGTAAGACAAGTGTCTAGCGAGAACGCGTGACTAAACACTGCGCGCCTCCCCTGCGGGAGGGCTAGGTCGGAGGGAGTATGTGTGTGTGTGTATAAAGATATGCGCGGCTTTCACGCGTTTACCAAGCCGGTCAGCCACGAATATCGATCCGACCTCCCTGTTGCCCTACTAGCGTCCATCCAGCCGCTCGAAGCAGTTCCTGCAATCTCCGCCACGCTCGCTCGCTTTTTTTTGTTCTCATTTTATCTCTTTTTTTGAATCCCCTCTTTCTACGCCCTTCGCATTCTTTTAATCTTTCTATAGTATCGCGCCCGTCATTGTTTCTGCCCGGAATTGATGAAACTTTCTTGCGATCAATCCAGAGAGCGGGCACGAGTTTCACCCTCCGAACGCTATTGTGTACATACGAGTATCGATCAGGCAGAACCTTAACATCGACCGTTGTACTCAAGCTAATGGATTTAAAGTTGCGCGATACGCTTGTCACTTTCTAATAGGAGCAGCCTGGGACTGGCGAGTTAGAGCGACAGTTAGACTCCGAAAGATGGCTCTCCATCGATCGCAGACGCCGAGGGCGAGTCTGCGAAATCCGAGGCTCTCATTTGTGTAAGTTGATTAGCGTGTCGTGCGCTGCCGTCGCCGTAATAGCAAAGCGCTATCGGTCTCGCAAGGATTGGTTCGACAGCCAAACGGGCTTGCGCGTACGTGCGTACATAGAGACGCAGGCTCGCGAAAAGTTGCGCGCGCACGGCGCACAGCCCGGATTAAAGTCGCTCGCGCGTCGTGCGCACGCGCGAGATATATCGCTGGCTACGACAAGCAACAACTCGCCTCGCGCGGCTCCCATATTTCTTCTTTCTTCTTCGCCCGTGCACGATCAAAACGTTAATCGGAATACGCGGATATTTTCATCGTATCAGCGCGTGCTAATTCCACGCTATGCGCCGCACTATTAGTATACGACACACAACGGTTGCTGAGTAATATTCGACCTTCGTAAACACCTTTCCAAAAACATCATTCGGTTTTAAGACTTTTCACATTTTCAAATCATATAATATTTGAAAATATTCACTTCATCATCAGCTAATATAAATTCGGAATTTCAATTAAATTTGACCTCGCTGCATGTGAATCCTTCGGAAAGGAGTATTCAAAGAGTACTCCAGTGTTGACTCAACTATCGATTCCTCAACTTTATATAGTGTGATGGCGATTCTGATGAAAATCAGACGTTCGTTTTCTTACTACCACGCAATTAGTATCTTCATTTCTACTGGTCAATTGAAAGGTTCCCAGAGAGTTATTCAGGGTACAAGATTTTACGCGCGTTTGTGTTTTTTTGCAAGACTAAAAAAATTTCTCTCTATCTTACACATATTTAGAATCACATGCTTGTACGACAAATACGTGATTTAAAATCATTGTTTTTCTAGCTGCGTGCAAGTGTCCCTTGCATTATTACTGCAACGCGCCAATTTTGAACTATTTGTAACGATGTAACGATAGGCTTCTCAGAAGGCTTCGCAAGTTTATATTGGGTTTATTAACTAAATAATGTTCATTAGCAGGTAATCATGCCAATTCTTAATAACTAAAGATTCAGTATGGCAGCGGCTCTTTCTGGAACTACGCAATATTGTATCAATAAAAAGCAGCAGAGCTCAATATTCAACTAGTCCAATTTGGCAAAACAATTGACAACTATGGAATCATTGTTTAATCTGTAGCCTATACATGAGACGATTTCGGTGTAATCTATATTTAATCTCGGACTGTCAAGATTACCATTTGTGAGCAGCTATTTCAAAATAGGTCACTTCTATATATTCTGCAGAAGATTTCGTGATTTTCTGATGACTGAATTACACTTGATAATAATTGCACAGATTTCTGCATTAGCTTGGTACGTTTATCACAAAGCCTTTCAAATTCTTGTAAGAACAGAGTATGTAAAGAGTTCAGGCTAGGAGAAAATGATGGGGGATTTCAGAATATTCAGATTCTATGAAGGAACAAACAATCACTTATCATCACTTTTAATCTTTGTGGGCATCCAATACCAAGGGAACTATTTGAAAGTGTCCTAATGTTTGATTAAAAATTTTCAAGCAGAGTTAGATTTAATGACACTGATGAAGCTTTCAAAAGATCTACCAGAATTATTGGGTTGAATCCAATAATTTTATTTCCCTTAGTCCACCCTGAACCAAAGTACATTATCGGTAACTAGAAGTCTCATGATTAAACCTTATTTGATTTTTTATTCAATATCCTGAGAAAGGTATTGAATCGTTTGGTTTAATCATTGAATTTATATAGTACGATAGAGGCATAGTTGATGAATAATTTATATCGAATGGACTGGTATATGTGCGGCTATAGAGGAGTTCACGAAGGTTGCTGTTTTCAGCCAAGCAATTTGATAATAGAATTAGACCGAGTAAAATCGAAACAAGAATGTGAAAGCCAAGTTTAATTTTATAGTTGCAATCGGTCTACAATAACATGGTGAATGATATATTAATGGTGGGCGAACGGCTACCCTTGAACTATATGTACAATAAATGCTATAATAAAAAAATGCAAAAATTGGTCTTTTTTCATCATTTTATGTCGGTTTACTCGTGAAATATTAGTTAAAGGACAAATATTCACAGAAACAAAATTATAGAACGCAAATTTGCTATGGAATCCCATGGTTCAAAATTGCAAATTTTTATTTTCCGCGACCGCAGTAGTTAAATAAAGAAAATAGTAACCGAAAAATTGCTATTTTTGGAATGCGTAACTTTGAGTGACAATATAAACGTTCCCTGACGAGATAAGCTCTTTAAAAATTTCTATTTTTTTAACAATTGATTGCGACAAACCCGGTTTCGATCTCTTTTTTACTTGTTGAGTAATCTTAATATTTATTAAGATTATGCGAATATGAAGAACGTTTTTTGCAATAACCTAAAGCCAAGAATACATTTTTTTTCACTTGCCGCAATTTTTTCACACAATCTGTAAGATAGAAACTATGATATGCCGTAATTTAATCGATTATTTTTAATTTTAACCAACTTTTTTAATTAAAAATAAAAAGTAGGGATTTTGACTAATTAATAACAAATGGAATATTTCTTCTATTTTATCGCAATGAAAATTAAGTACTCGAATAGGGAAATCTTTTGACGCTCTGAACATCCAGTTTTGATCATTCAGACCCAAGTTATTCAATTCCAAAGTTGACTAGCTGTACGAGGCAATCGGTTAACAGTAAGGTGAAAACCAAAATACTAACTTGTAAGTTTTTTCAAGTATTTTTTACTAGTGATGTTTAGCCCGCTTGACACTCATGATTAAAAAATGTTATCCATAAAAGTTTTAAGTTTTTAACATCCCAAGTTCTGTGATGAAAAATCATCATTCAACATTTTGAAAAATCCGATGAGAAATATATTATAAGTTCTAAAGACATTATAGTTTTCTAAAATATATTCGTCACGATATAAATAACGTACTTTGGTACAGAACTTTCATGGCTATAATCATTGCCTTTTCAAAAAAAATTTCTAGTATTTCACGTAACTTAATAAAGCCAAAATCACTGTACAATATTTCATCGTAATAATCTTTTTCTATGATATCTTTTATTACTTACTTTAAAAATTGTTTATTTAAAGCTAAATTTTCACATAGAGCAATATTATAATAATTAATATCTCTATCTAGGTATCGGTCGGTCGTTATTTTGATATTATATGATTAAATCAATCAATTCACATTAAATTCATACTGGTACAATATTCGAACACTTAATCGTCTACGAAAATCTGCAGTAATATTTTATAAACGTACATAACGTATACTATCCTATAACAACTGATCACGTGTCTATCTTTCAGCCAATTAGATCACGAATGAACTGACTTTACTTTGTCAGATTCTCTTGTTCATAAAAGATATACATTTATAGAAATTATTTAACAAAGCGCAAATGCGCAAAAACGGCTCTTCGGAGGCAAAGTCGGAGTGGAGGTTATGACTCAGCCCAAAGGAAAAAAAACGAATCGGCGAGTTCAAATTCGTCGCGCGCTTTCTACCTCTACTTATCTTCGCTTCTAATCAACCAAATTAAACGTTATTTTTAATTAATTGATATAGCAAATCTCAAGGAACTGGAATATCAAATTACTTTTGTACTATCACCGTTTTTGATTGGTTTAGGCGCGATGTGTGATAAATTATATAGCTCCAGAAAATTTGTACAAACGTTGAATACTGCAGGTCTTTGTGCTTCCTATGATGAAGTTCGATTATTTGAAACGTTATCTTGTTCGAAGTCTGTACAAAATAAAGAAATGTACAAAGACGTGTTTATTTAAGTGGTATTTTTCATATGGAAGACGACATAGAAATCCTTACACCTGGGAATATTATTGCCACGATTGGATGGATTCCTAGATTAGAGATAATTTCAAAATCATCTTTTCAAGCCCAATTCGGGAAAATTTATTTGCACCGTTTCCACAATAAGGTTCACGTTAAAAATATAATGAAGAAAATTGAAGAACTTGATTTGAACAAGTATTGTAAAGTAGATGTTATATAAATACGTAGAACTGATTTTTTTATAGCTAATAGGCAAAGTAAAGTATCCTAAAGATTTTAACGTATAGGAGAGATTCATGGAAACCATAACTGAAAAACAACACTACCAAATAAGCATAGCTAGATTTTTACCTGTTATAAATAATCCGCTAAGCGATTGTGATACACTGCCCTTTAAATGACTGACAATAAACGCATGCTATTAGATCAAGAGATATTTGTCATGTTTGACGAATTACAGTTTCGTAAAACTCAACATATTGTACAAGCCTGCTGAGTGAAGGGCGAGCTTTTACTCGTGTGTACAGGATTGGGCGGGCTATATTCATTGTTTTCATTTTCAAAATCAATTGAATTCATTGTGAATGGTAGTGGCCTCAGAAATCTTTGTTATTAAATATATGCTGAAAACTCTGCAAATAAGATTTTATCTGATGTAGCCTACGTTCATTCTATACGATTTCATACATCGGTACATTTAGTTTTAGACCAAACAATTGATTCTTCCTTAGATTGTACGCTAAATGAATATAAATTATTTATGGAAATTTTAGACGACTTAGGTAATGCATTAAAAATGACTTGTTATGAAAAATTTGTAAGTTATCTGAAAACTAAAAAAAAGGCCAACAGCGAGACTGTGGATACTTTATTATAATTTGGTTACTTTAGTTAAACAATTTATTAAATCTGAGCGAGCCAGAAGCTAGGAATTACACCTTGATACCTTACACAAAATATTGCCATTTTTTCACGCAACGGGGCATTTTAGATACGCTGAATGAGTAAAACCAAGTATGAAAAGTTTATCACACAAGGGTATTTTACAATTAAAAGATCAGACATGTATTAATGTGGAATCTGGACAGATATAGCGATTAAGCAAATCTTAATACGCTGTATGAAAACAAGGAACGGTTTAATCCGCGTGTGAGTGATGTCGTGCTAACAAGATGGATTCTAAATATGCCATGTCTAGCTGCTGTTACTGAAGTCATCCAATCATTTCATAATGTTTGATTTGCCTCAACAAAGCAACATATTGATACTCGCCCGAGTAGAATCGAATGCGACTTTTGTGATTCGAATAAATTAATTTAATTTTTTTCAACAAACGATCCATTTTCAGTATCAGAAAAAATTATGTGTATAACATCAGGTTTAGAGGATAATAAGAAAATAAAGATTCACGATTCTGCTGAAATAGTTATTTACTTGATAGTAGGCATTGTAGGAAGTACATTTGACAATTTGAAAATTTACTAAATGCAATCGTGAAGTCTCTTTTTAAAGTTCAAATACGGTGAAAGTCAATGGTAAAGATGTAATCAATTTATCTAATCTTCCAGAGAATTATTATAGGTATGGAGGACAAGCCAAAATTATCAAGTTATTTTGAGTACGACTAAGAACCGTTTATCGTGAAACTTTGTGAATCATTCATAACTTTGGACGATAAACCAGACAACTACGTTAACGATATTGACGGAGGATTTTTGGTGCATAAAGTGGTTTAACCAAAAACGAAACTTATGATGAAATTCTGAATAATTATGTAAAGTTCATTCAGCGTTATGGACAAAATACTTATATTATTTTCGACGATTTCTTGAAGGTGAATATAAATCGACATAAAGTATTGAAGGAGAACGCTGGCGATCGCATTATTCCAAGACAATAAATTTTGAATTACAAATGCAAGCAATAGTGTTCCAAGAAAAATTCTTTTCTAACGAAAACAACAAGGGAAGATTTATTGATAAATTACGAATAGAGTTACAGCAGGCTGACTATCAAACAAAACAGGCTTATGAAGATACCAATACGTTAATCGTAAAAACTACAATTGATATAACAACTAAAGAGAAATCAGCTATCATAGTAGATGAAAATGTTGATATTGTTGTTACTTTATCGCTACTTATGCCAAGAGAGAAAAAAGTTTACCTCTTCAAACCAAGTAAAAGTGAAGTTGTAGAAAAGTTTTATGATTTCAATTTTTTGAAAATGAAAAATTGAAATATTTATTGGGATTCATCCACGAGTTTATTGAGTGCGGTACTACCTTCACTTTTTACAATCAGGGAAAGAAAAAAAATAATTAAATTGTTAAATGATGACGCGGAGTTGTTTAACAAAGCTTTAGTATTAATAATAAGCAATCCAGCAAAGAAGATATAGAAACAGCAGATCTTCCGATTATTTCAGCAATGTACTCTGAACAACTAAAAAAATTGAGTTTGAATGAATTACAATATCGGTTGTTTAGAAAAAAGAAAAAGCTCGTTAAATTATTTTTTTGCCACTGACGATAGCTACAGCTATTCATAATTTGTACCGTGTGTTTTATCAAGTCTAAAAATGATTTGGAAACGATCTCAACTACAGACTATTTCACAGACCGTTAACGAAAAGAAGTTGCAGCCGGTACATGGTCCAACTAAATTAGTACCGAAAAACTTTCTGAAAGATATCAATTGCCAATACAAACAAGGATGCAATAAAAGATGTACTTACGTAAAACAAGGATTTAATTATTCTAATTACTGCGTGGGCTGTCACGGACAAAATTGCAATAATATTTATACTGTCGAAGACATAGACGTACAAGATGGTGACGAAGACATAGACGTTATAGATGAAAGTGATGAGTTACCATTGAATAATGGTGAGTATGAAGGCAATGTTGATGCTGCTAGTAATAGTAGCGGCAATGAAAGTGTGGGAGACAATGATCATGATGATGATTATGATTATAATTATGATAACCCAAAGCGGGCAAGTAAAGACAGCAGTGATTCGGATGCCGAATTATTAGATCCTAAGCGCGCAAAAATTGAATAAGGTTTGTATTTATAGCGTGAATTCATTCCGTTTTTAAGTAAATAACATTATAATTTTGTATTGTACAACTTTTGCCTATGATAATTAGTTGTATAATATGTCGATTGTCTTTTGTAAAAATGTAATATAGTATTCATCCATCGTATTCAATAAATTGTAGCACTGTAATAAATTTATATTTAGTTTATAAAACATATAATGTCAATATTCATATGATCATTATCACGAAAAAAATTTTTTTTGGCTTTAAATTATTCCAGAAAAAGTTCATCACATTCGCATAATCTTAATAAATATTAAGATTACTCAACAAGTAAAAAAGAGATCGAAACCGGGTTTGTTGCAATCAATTGTTAAAAAAATAGAAATTTTTAAAGAGCTTATCTCGTCAGGGAACGTTTATATTGTCACTCAAAGTTACGCATTCCAAAAATAGCAATTTTTCGGTTACTATTTTTTTTATTTAACTACTGCGGTCGCGGAAAATAAAAATTTGCAATTTTGAACCATGGGATTCCATAGCAAATTTGCGTTCTATAATTTTGTTTCTGTGAATATTTGTCCTTTAACTAATATTTCACGAGTAAACCGACATAAAGTGATGAAAAAAAGACCAATTTTTGCATTTTTTACTATAAACATTTATTGTACTTATAGTCGTTCGCCCACCATTAATATATCATTCACCATGATATTCTGGATCGATTGCAACAATAAAATCAAACTTAGCTTTCACATCCGCCTCCGATGCTAATTCTACTGGACTAAGCTAATAAGGATTTTGCAACAGCTGAACGTGAGCTGTTGATGATCCAAGTCCGGTGGACTGAAGTATCGAAGACTAAAGATGTACTAACGTTTACTAGATAAAAACAAAATATCATGGCATAACAGATATTTGAATGACAAATCTTTTCTGCATTTAGTAAAATAACAAAAAATTAGGTTATTAGGTTATCGATGCCCATGTACAAGCAAATCCTTTTAGGTTTCAAAGCTTATAATGAGTCGATTTGTTTGACTAAGCACATTTGGTCAAAGTGATCTCAACATAAATGAATTATTTTGAAAGATAGATAATACCTTGGAACGTTCTATTAATGAGACTTAGCACAGTGCTTCGCGAAGGAGCTATAAATGATTTGTGAAATGCCTTTACTGAATTCTATACTTAGGCGAGTACGATGCACTATGTACGGGTATGCATTGTGCATGCTAGTACACAGCAGCTAGGCGTGCGATATCGGTATGTACCAGTCATTCATAGGCGCATACGGACTTACGGACAGTCGGCTCTGGCGCTGTCATAGAGTCGCCGCTTTTAGCCAGCCGAAAATAGGTAGGCCGTGTACTCTGGCACGTTCGCGCTATAAGCTCGAGCTTGCGCGCTCTGGCCGGACTCATCCTATCGCGCACACCTGTGCTCTCCTTGCCCCCCCGACCATGTATCAATTATTCTCACATTTATGAACACTGTCGACTACACGCCTTTCTTCGAATCAAAACTAACGCCCACGCTCAACACTATTACTACGGCAGTGCCGTGTTTCCCCGTTCGCTTTCCATCCAAACTTTCAAGCATAGTTATGCACCGAAAGAGCCCCCCTCGTCCGATTCCTTTTGGCCATCGCAGCAATTATCAAGAGCGATCAATACAACGAATGTCATTGAAAATATACAGTATTGTAAAATATCAAGTTATTTCTGAAGTCTGCATCGATTGAATTTCAAATAGGAATCCCGAGAATATAGTTGCAATACTATTCAATCGGTTTATTTGAATATTCTCAGCTGTATGAAAGTACTTTTGCTATAAATATTGCAAGTTCTGGTGATGGCTTACTGTAGCTTTTGTTTTTGACAAGGATCTTGACTGTAACAAGTAGCATTGCGCAATAGCTTGCGCAACAATAACGATCTCTTGAACAAGAGTGCATCTTCATTGAATATTACGTAACTGCATTTTTTCAAATACGACGATTCGAATCTCGCGTTATATTTATTCAAGTATTTTGTCAACATTGAGTCTATTGATGGTGACGAACAACTTCGCGGCCCCCGGCTAAAACTTGTAATTCTATCAGCCACATAGGCCAAAGAAACGACAATATCCGATTAGTACGTTGATCAGCCGATTTAAATCGGCAAAACAATTTTGAGCGACAAACTTGCTGCTGGTAGCTCAAAAACAAGCAAATTTGTATGTTTACTTCTTTCTTGCTATTTATCGATCGAGAAGAAGTCAAGAAAATGGCGTAAGAGACTACGACAGGGATCGCGTGTATAAGTAAAAATCTTGAAGTTGGCTAAGATCTCAAGGTAAATGGAAGAACAATTATGTCTGCCTAATTATAATAAGTGCAAATGCGGAGCAGCTATAGAACGCATGGAAAACTAGTGATCTGAACGTAAATGAACGATGGACGCGGACTAGCTAGCGCAACGAGCAAACATGAAAAGCCGGTATCTATTTTGTTTTAACAGTTTAGGGTGAAGATATTGATTGAACCAAAATAGCCATAAATTCGAATATGAGAACTGCCAGAATCCAAAGGCAAGGCTCGCTAGGCTCAAACTGCTTCATCTTATGGCAAAATCAATGACAAAGCCTCGCCCCCTTTTCCATTCATGTACACGCTCACGTGTATCACCGCCCGGCACTCTTTGTCTCATATACATCTTTCATTCTGTCTTTATTTTACTCGTCTATATCTGTGCAACTCGCACCTAGCAAATCTTATCCGCATTTCGCCTTTTTCTCTCTTTATTTTCCTTCTTTTTATATAAAATCGTTATTATTGATCGCGGAGCTGCATCTACGAGCTGCTAGTGACTAGAGTTGACCTATTATTCCTTTCTTGTCTCCGGCTCGTCGGGAGTCTCTCGCGATCACCGTGGCATTTTAACAACTGCCACGTGGGTCGATTTGTCAGTTTTTTTTTTTCTCTCAAGACGCAGCTGAGCTGACCTACGTGTGTGATCTTATGACCTCACAGTCATATACATTCATGTATGAAGCTCGCGTTGGGTTGAGAGGCGTAATGGAATATCCAAGTAGACAGGATGAATTTATAGATATGATATGATACTTATAGGAATATTCCCTTTTCATTGGATTCATTACAGTAACGCGATATAAACTTGAGCTTACCTAAAAGCATAATTTTATTACTGTAAAAACGTTTCATTTTTCTGTATAAATAAAACTACAACCGCTCAAGGCTCATATGCTAAACTTTTTGCAATTAGGGGTTATAAACTAATTATTCTTAATCATTTTTAATTCCGTCTCAGATGCTTTATGTTTTTTCAACTCAATTTATCAGTACAGTACTCTTTCACTCTTTTCTAGATTTCCACTCACTTTACACTTCACATTTACTTCTCAATGTGTCCTCCATCTTTATTGATCTTACTTCCATCCATCTCTCTTCGATATTCCGTAATGTGCTGTGCTTACAAGATACTTTTGAAATATATTTCATTAATAACTGTACGATTTCAAATATATTTATTTGATTAGTTTTGGTTTCTAGTTTTCATTCTTGAAATAAACAATTATTCTTTGTGATACTCGACAAATAAAAAGATTGGCACCAATAGCATTTTTTATGAAAGGTATATTGGTATAATGTTTTATTTGGTTGATGAATTTGAATTAGTACAAAACTTTTAAATATAGCAGTTTTTTGATTTGAAAAAAAAATTATTTCTCACCCTAATTTTGATGATCTTTTAAAAATTAAAGTATGTACAATGGCAAACTTTTCAAACGTGAAATCAATTTAATTTGTTATAAAATAATAACAATTATTTCCTTTTAAATCTATATCATGAATTTTTTTTATAATCCTGATACAAAACTATAATACTTATCTCAAATAATGTTTATATTGGTTGCTATCGAATAACTAATAGACAAAATTATAGAGGCAGATAAAATTTGAAAAAAGCCCGCACCCAGAGACCAGACAAGATATTTTCGAAGAGATTTGATGCGCTGAATTCAAATCTGATCTCAGAATTGCTCTATCATCTTCAGTTTTCGGATAACTTAACCTAAAAACGTCAAAAATACGTTTTTTGCTGTTTTTCAACCTCTGTAACTTTGTAAATAAATGTTTTTTTTTTAAATTTGAAGATGGCATCTTAAAGAAAAATTCTTACCCTTCAAAAGACACTCCTCATTTTTGTCAATATCATTTTTTTTTTTAACAGAGATATGACACATTGAAATATGATAAATTTGCATTTTCACAAATGTCATTTAAGCAGAGGAAAGTTTCGCTGAAAGAGAACAGTCGTAAACCTAGCAGGGTACAGGATTAGTGGATTAAGAAACTTGGAATACAATGGCCAAGGCTTATTGCAGGTACAGGGATCTTGGGTTAAGATACTTAGAATGTAGCAGACTGAGGTTATTACCTAGCAGGATACAAGGTTCTTTGGTTAAAGCACTTGGAATATAGCAGTCGGGGGTTATTGTCTAGTAAGGTACAGGATTCTTTGATTAAAATATTTAGAATTATATCAAAATTAGATTATCTTTGAGGAAAACTTTCCTTTACTTAAATGATATTTGCGAAAATGCCAGTTTATCATATTTCATTGTGCTATATCTTTGTCGAAAAAAATGATATTGAAAAAATGAGTAGTGCATTTTGAAGAGTAAAAGTTGTTCTTTAAAGTACCGTTGTCAAATTTGCAGAACAAAATATTTTTTTAGAAAGTTACAAGGGTCGAATAATAGCAAAAAACATGTTTTTGACGCTCTTAGGTTAGAATATCTCGAAAACTGCGGGTGATGACGTAATTCTGAGCTCGAATGTGGATTCAGTGCATCCAATTCCTTCGGGTACAGCAGGTTCAGTCTGTGGATGTGAAAACATGTTGGCCTGTGTTATCAACGCCATTGACCTATCAGTACATCAAATATTCAACTAGCAAATATACGACTAATAATATAAACGAAAAAACAAAAGTACATTTATTACATTTATATTTTTAAATAGAGCACTAAATATATACGAATTATGTAAGCTCTTACTTGATGTATTCGTTTATCAAATCTAGAAATGTACAATGTATCCGGAATCAATAGTGTTATCTATGATTCACCAAGGAATTCTTTTATAATTTATTCTAAGTTTTCGCTTTTATCTATTATAAAATTTAAAAATGTATATGAAATATTGTCGATTTAAAGGCATATTGAATACAACTTGATTTTAATAAACTAAATTTCCTTTGTTTTGTTGAACAACATAAAAATCTGATTTACAAAATTTGCGCGTTGACTATAACGTAAAGCTGTGCGATCGTGAGTTGACTTTGGAGCATATGTAATTTTCTTAAAAGGCATGTCTATAAGCATGTCTTCGTACAGTCAATAAACTTGAATTGCATAAGATTCTCGACACATGTATTGATATTCTGATTGCGTTTCCACAACTCGATTTCAATTGATTTAGTAATGCTCTAGTTCGGATACATCAACAATAATTTTGATTATTCATACGATTTAGAATTGCTGTATCTTTATTCTATGAAAAATTTCGAATCTAGTATCACATTTTTAGATTCCACGCCTATTTAGTAAGCTTACCTTAGCTTAGAGAAGGTAAGATAAAAATTGAGCCAACAAGCTAAGCACGCTCTACACATTTTTTCTTCCATTTTTCGCTCCCTGCATGCCATTTCTTTTCATTACTCTTTACGGCTTACCAATTTTATACTTTATTGCTATTATTTTTAGAAGTATCTACAATTGCTGTTTAAACATGAAATGCTTTTTAGGATCTCGGCAAACATCAAGTTACTAACAATTTTCATTCAATGAATAATAAAATACGTTGTAAACATAGAGAAGTCGGTAAATTATTTCGTATTTATGTCGACAAATTAACCAGAGTGCGAGTGTTTGAACAAATTATATGTTACGTAAAATTGTATGCAGAAGTGAAAATAATTTATCTGCAGAGAGATACCAAAATACCCAGCGAAACGATATTACTGCAATATTTATATTAATGTTAATGACCTCCCGTGCGTAATTATTTCAAAAGTAACTGTCATTGTTTTCCACATCAATAAATTCGTATTTATCAAAAACTGTTGTCCTCTTCGCAATAAATTGGTCGGGAGTTTTTAATAATGTGTCAAAGAAAATGTTATAAAAAATATATATTATACGAGTAAATTGTTAAAAAGTAATTGAAAATTGGTTCAGCAAGTTTCCACAGCTGTCAATAGAAACTTCGGCCTTACATAAGGCGACAACGGCATTCAACATTCTTTGCGATAGTTTCGCTTGTGATGTTCGTGCGACCACTCTACAGCTTACCCAAATGAAAAGTTTTTCCGACAGCGTAAAACTTACAAACTTGGACTGGTGCGCGAAACAACTGTCTGAAGACCACAATCGAATGAGAGGTTTAGAAAAGTGGAAGAGACAATACACGAGTATATCATCGGGAAAAGTGAAGAGAAAGAGAGAGTGAGAGAGAATTGCGAGCTTCGGTCAACCAGCAAGAGTGGAAGCTTAAAATGACGCGAAAAAGAAATAAACGAACGTGCCGATGGACAGTCAGAGAGTATAGCGCGATCGAGAGTTGGAAGCGTAATCATGTCGTTATTCCGGCTAAAGAGTTCGGGAGGAGGTCGTCCGGAAGCGAATTTATCGCGAACGCGTGCTCGCGATAGACAAGGGCACGCGGACAAAGCCGAAAGAATCTTCGTGCTCGACAAGCATTCCCACGTATACACCTGCCCAAGCACATATCCTGCCAAATATCGTTTCGAGCGATTGTCTGTTCGTGCAGGCAGTCCTCGCCAATCAAAGCTTTCGAGCACGAGTCCGACGTGTTACTCGAACGACTGGGAAAGTTGCGAGTCTATAATTATCAAAACAAGCCTGCAAGAACAAGAATCGTAAACAGACAGAACAGAGCAATGAAAAAGCCTTTTGCGTGGTAAATATTGCAGTGCACGACACGTCCCCTGAAATAAAATCTGCACTCGCGCGCGTCGCGTGGAGCTTGTACGACTGACCTATTTATTGGCTAAAAGATATAGCGTGCTCTTGCAGCTCTCTGCCAGGTACACAACGTGATAGCGTGCATGTGCACGTCGGTTAAAGGCTTCGACGATGGACAAATTGATTTTTCTTCGGAAACGGAGCTTGAACGGCGAACGCTCGGCCGATGAGCAACGAGGTGTGCGCACTGCTAGAAAGCACGAACGCGAGCTGGCCCATCGGTGCGCAGCAGGCGAACGACGATGGTGCGCGCCAAAGAAAACATTGCAGCGCTCGTACGATTGGGCTACACAGCCGTCTGCTGGCCAAACGACAAGTTTTTCCGTCAGCGCAAAACTTGCAAGCTTGGATTCGGGCGCGGACCAGCTGCAGCTGTCTCGAGAGCACAATCGGTTCGAAGGCTTAGAAAAGCTGAGGAGACAACACACAGCAAGTTCGACGACTTGGCAAGTTGCAAGTCCATATTATCGAAGCAAGCTTCCGGGAGCAAGAGGCAAAGCAGAGCGAGCCTAATGACACTGACTGGAGGAGGCGAGCACGTGTCAAGTGGTTGGTAGGCTACCGCACACGGGTCAGCCTACCTCGTTCGAAGGTTTGCATTGGGCCAAGCAGACTCTGCAATCCGTATATACAAAGGAAGCGGGAGGCGAAGGCGGGCCGGATTCGATTCGAGGCATCGAGGCAAGTGACGGTGGTGGCAGGCGAGCAGCGAGCAGCGAGCGACACACGCGTATAGCTCGCGCTATCTCGCGCCGCTGGCTCTACTCCTCGTAGCAGGCACATTAGCTGCCGCGCTGCAGGAGCGCGAGTCGAGGGAGAGAGAACTCGAGCGAGATCAATAACGCGCCTATCGACGTGCGGGCCCGTGTGCTAAACTATGTTTTCCTTTCTCCTTCTTCGCTACTACACCGTTCCTCGCGCCCATTGCCTTTCCCTTTCGCTGGTCCACTTCCGACGCTTTTTATTTACCCTCTCCTGGGGCATCCTCGCAGTTGACAAATGTACGCGGATGTGCCAGCAGTGTTGCGCCTTGTCTAAACCACATTTTTACAATGACTCTTGGCCATCCTTATCCTGCTTGGATAAAAGTTGTTAAAACAGTTTGTTAAAACTGCGTTATAGAAAGAAAAGACGCTTTGTTGAACTCACCCAGTCACACAGTATCGTTTATCGTCCAGTTTATTTGGCCCAATCAACATCCTCATCGCATTTTATCGACTGCCCGAATTAATTGGCTAACTAACAAATACACAAACATTAAAAAAACAATGGAAATTTACGGCGGGATATCGGACAAAAGTAAATAATAATGCATCGCATAACAATCTGGAATAAAAAAATGGACCTAAGCTTTCGATTATATATTATATAGCTATTTATTTGACTGAAGTTCATAGTCTAGCACTCGCTTTCATCGTCAAGGACCCCGCATGTTCATTCAACAGCGCACTGATTCATTGCATTGACGTATAAAAAAATTCAATTTCAGTAGAAAGTTAGACCCTGTCGAGTTTCTGATTAACTCGATGTTGCGTTACATCCTCAAGGGCATATCTCACAAAACACTTGCATTTTATTTTTAGAAACATCTTCCTTCTTAAGAAGGCAGCAACTGGCAAACATGAAAATCCTAAGTACATGCCTCAGTGCAACGAGCGCGCGTGGATAGGCGAACAAGCGATAAATAATCATAAATGACTACGTGTGACGTCAGGTCTGTGTGGAGCTTGGCTTATTCTACTTTTTGTTAGTACATACCAACGGAATGGAAAGAGAATGCAGCTTATTCTGGTAAATGCTTCTTGCCCTAACACTTTACAGTTGGAAAGAAAGACTTCGATATTATAAATTATCAAAGTGTTTGTCCGTCACGTATGCCTTGACGGTAGTTCGGTCGCGTGGACAACGGATACGAGCGTAGCTGATAATCTCGGCCTCGCACATTTATCAATGCTACTTAATTTGATGCCGCGCGCATAATTACCCCAGCTAAACTGATAGTCAGCCAGCACAACTAGGCCTATGTGTTGAGAGAGAGAGAGAGAGGAGAGAATACAAGAGGTGAAAAAGGGACAAAATCGATCTGTTAAATTCGTATCTGCCGCGAGCGGGTAAGCAAGCGGATTTGTACTTTTGACGAGATCTCCACCCTCTGAGTGGAAACCCGGTAGCTCTCCTGCTTGCCTCGGTTCGATATCTCCTCGCTTATTTGTCCTGCTGGTTGTTTATGCGTTGTCTTCGAAAGTGACGCTAGAGGAAATATCGACGAGCCAGGCAGGGAATCAGAGACTATGAAGCTGCCTCAAAGCAATAGTGATGATTGTTTAGAGCTGTCTCGTACCTTGTTGAGGTGAGGGGGTCAACGGGTCGACGTTGACTGGACGAAGGAGGGCCAGATACACTGCAATTAGCACTTGAAATCTTCACTGGAGTCGACTCGCACGCTGACAAAGCCCGAAAAGACTGTTGCGGACAAGAAGCGAGCTCGACTGTGAGTGGTGGTGGTGATGGTGGTGGTGAGACTGCGCGTCGATGCGCGCGCGTATACGTGAGTCAGTGTGGGAGGGTGTACCGAAGTGTGCACCTAGGTGCGTAGACAGAGAGTGTCTATGTATCGGCCGATCGAGCGGGCCCTAGAATCGCGAGACGCCTTCTCTGAAGGTACTGCTGGAGAGGCGGACCTGCCCCGGAGGTAAGACCGAAGCGACGACTCTCACTCTCGCACTGGCCTCGTCGAGTTGACGGCTCACGGACAAGCTGCTGGATCGCCGCGCAGCAATGAGACGCCCGCGCCACCGTTGGCCTCCGCCATACCTAAAATATCGACCGTTTTTCCACTGGGCCGTGATAGACCGAGGCAGACAGTGAGACAGAGAGACGAAGCTAATCAGCGCTGGGGGCGCGAAAGAGCGAGCAAGAGAACCTGATAACGACGTGGCGCCTGCGCCGACATCCACGCTTTGCGCATCAATATACCAGCGTGTACGCGCGCGCGCTTCGCTCGGCGGCTATCGAAGCTTGCTGGCTGAATTCTCGAGGCCGAAGGCAAAGCGTATTACAGCACCTCTCGTACTATGTACTAGTTGCAGCTCTCGACAGCTTCCCCAATGCTCTGCGTTTGCTCTCGATAAGATTCATTATCCATCTTACCTACATGTTGATTTTTACCCTTGAACCTATTCTACCGTATACTTCTTTCCACTGCGTTCCGTTATATTTCAATTCACACCTTTCCCACTTCATTGCATTCTCTCTCGTAATATATCTTCAAATACGCTTATTACTCTGCGTTTTCATCTTATAAGTTATTCACCTTTAAAAATTAGCCTAATTACTTTTATTTCCATTTTCTCTATCAATTATTTACCAATCATCCGATATTGTACCTAAAATCATGATCATCTTCGTAGCGATCGACGAATAGTGTTCAAGTTTTCAATTAGTAGACTGAAATTTAAACTCGTCCTCGCTACATTGTACATGTAGAATCCCACTTTATCGACACGACATGAGCGCTTACCGGACAAAAAAACACGAAAAACATAAATACGTGGCAAAGTTTAACAATACATCAGAACCAGACTAAAAAACTAATTTACGAACTTTAGGAAATTATTCTACTACGTACTGTTTAGATTCATTTAACTATTTCATTTTTGATGTCATTGCTTATTAGAAACATTTGACAAAGTTTAACTTGCATGCTACTCATATTTTATCTGACAGAAAATTGTGTAGTTCTATCAATTGCAATGAAAAGCAATTGTCATGCGAACTAATACTAAAATAATATAGTTATCTCCTGTAGCTAAGAACATATGTTATACACGCGCATTCGTTGCACACGCGGGCCGACTGAAGTAGAAGACATAAGAAAGGCCGAAACAAACAAACTGTACGCGGTAAATACATGATAGACCAGAAATGAAATAGAACATAGACAGCTGCAAACCTAAATAAACAATTAAGCGATATGACTCTCTCGGTTCCCAGGATATACTTATTCCTGAAGGAAGTGGTAGGGACTTATCTTAAGTTTGTGAGCCCCCGAGAGGGACAAGCGCAGGCAGTCCTGTACACGATCTCGCCTTGTAAAGACATCTCTCTGGAGCTCTGTCACTTTATAATAAAAGTAATATTATATAACTGCCGACTTCGACGCCTAGATTCCTGCAAGTACCCACACGCGCCTTATAACTCGACTATCGCTACCGCAGCGTGTAAAACTTGCCGTGACATTCATCAAAATTGGATGACACAATGACAATTTTTTAATAATCGTATAAAAATTGAATTGTCGATACATAAGTACCTAGTATATATGAAACGAAATGTAGAAATATATAGTTACATTAAATTTATTAAAAAATTACAAGTTAAATGTACATTTATATACATTACTGAGTCTGAAAACATAATACTTGTACTTATATTTATTACAGATAATGTGCAATATTAATATCATGTTCAAAAGTAATTTGAGGTGAATATGGATATAATTGTCTGCATTTTATAGTTCACCAACGGAAATTTCGTAATCATTCATCAATCGTGAATATCACGTAGTTTTTACATTGTCAAACAGAATATACTAGTGATTACATTAATACTAAACTGATAACTTCGCTTTGAGTTATTCAACAAATATGGTTACAATCTAGTTTACTTTAATGATACTGTTATTAGGTTCTACAGTCTGATCGAAATCTATTATAAGCGAGCTTAAAGTAATTCCTGTGAATTCCTACAAATCGGCGTATCACAACGTTGTAATTTTGATTTTGGTAATGCTACATTGCAAAATAATGGACAGAAATATCGATAGGAATACTCGAGAAAATTTAGTTCTGGAAATTCGTGACTATGTAAATCAGACATGAGACACCCTATAATTACATACTGGCTTTGTAACGAGAACCTGCTCGTATTGCCCATAGCGCGCTACAGCGATGACGCACCGAATGTTTACAAAGTTGAGTCGGATTTCAAGGATTTGTGCGTGCTTTTCGACGGAATCTCCAATGCATAGAGAGTTAAGGGAGAAAATGGCGAGTTTTCACAGCCTACTTTCAAAATCGTCGGAGACTGGCTGAGGATTTGTGGCAGCCCACTTATCTCTGTAGGCCAAATCCTCTTTGGCCGGCCTGTGCTTGAGCTTTTGTATTCCAGCAAAGTGATCCTCGATTTCTTTTAATGTCCGACCTTCGGTTTCGGGTAGCATCGCGTACAAGCCGATAACGCCGGCGAAATTGACTGCCGCGTAAAAGAGGAAAGTGCCGGGCAGAGTCATGCTCATTTTCATGTAGAGGAAGAGTTTGTTAGCTATCGACGAGAATATGTAACCGATCGAGCCAGCCGAGCCCGTAGCTACGCTTCTCACGTCCGGCGGAAACACTTCGCCTGCAAGTATCCACGGCAACATTTTTAGTCCCAGATGGGAGAAGAACGCGGCGGACACCACGAGGATCGTCGGAATGACAGTGTAGCGCGTGCTGTCGATGTCGTCGTACATTATCAAGAAGCCGTAGACAGCCAGCAGCAGCAGCGAGAGTCCGGTGAAGAAGACCGAGACGAAGGACAGCTTGCGCTTGCCGCTAAAGTGAATGGTGAAGACGCAGACGACGGTTCCGATGACCTGTCCCATGCCCACGTACACGGTCGCCAGGTATCTGGAAAATCGTCACATATGCTCGATTGGCTGCTCAAAGGTGCAGTTGTGCGTCTCCTCACTTGTTGATCGGTGTGTTTAGCGCTTCGAGGATTATCACGGCGAATACCTGCAGTACCATGATTCCGCCGAAGGCATTGATAAAAAATACAAAGGTCACCAGAGCGAACGGCAGATAGAAGGTTCTTTGCAAGTACGCATGCCAAGACTTTCTCACGGGCTCTGGCTTCTCGGGATAGTTACTTTCCAAAGCGGCCGAGTTCGTGGCTTTGACCCTCACTGCTTTCTCAAACTCTTCGCGAAGACTCTCGAATTCGTATTTTACGTACTCTGGACTGACCCATCCTCGCAGCCAGCATAGAGCTTTCTCCGCTTCAGCTAGTCGACCTTTGCCTGTAAAATATTTTACGCCGATTTTTTTTCCAGCACATACAATTTCTTTTTACAAGAGCATCGTGACACTTAGAAAATGTGTCAGCCGTTAATGAGGCCTTTGTGAATTTTATGTTCACGAGCAAAATGCAAGCAATATTGACATCTGTAGGCTAATTCGTAAAATATATGTGCCATGAGAAGGCAAGAGATTGCTTTATTATCGTATTTAAAGCGTCATCCCGGAGATGCAGTTGAAGTAATCGATGACAAGGTTATACCTGCAAGCCAAGTCGGACTTTCCGGCACCATGTATAAGGCCGAAAGACAGACGATGGGGAAAGAAATATTAATGAGTGCGAGAGTCCTCCAGTCGACCAAACTGCCTGTAAGCATTTGCGAAAAGACGCCGCAGATAACGGCCATAGTCGAAGTCGCGGAGAGCAGTCCTCGAAGATGCGGCTGCGTCACCTCGGCGACGTACGTCAGTACGGGTGCCTCGAGCAAACCACCCGTAAGACCGGTCAGTGCCTGAGCGACGAACAGCATCGTAGCGTTGTGCGAGTAATAAAAGATAAGCCAGGCGACGATGAACGGCAGCGTTGAAATCATCATGGCTCGTCGTCGGCCCAGTCTCTGAGATATAGGACCACTTATGAAACCACCCAGTGGCACCAGGAACAAATTTATACTGCCTGCAAATCAATGACACTCGATTACACACTTCGCCACGCGTCATTTTGCACAATTATGCATTTCAAACACAAGGTCGTCGTTGGCGCAGCTCTGAAAACCCAATATTCTGTACTTTGCGCGAAACAAAATTTCAACCATTTTTAAAATAAAGAATATTTCCTAAACTAAACGTCGACTGAACGTCGATAGTTGACAGTTTTACGTTAACGCTCTTACTCTTATATCGGATTAATTTGTCACGGATAAAAGTCATACTGATTTTCATTGCCGTAACACATCGTGCAACTGTCGTCGTTTATTAATTGTAACGGCAAATTCAATTTGAATACGTTACCGATCCATGTCACTTCGTCGAGTGTAACCGGTATGACCGGTGTATTCTTTTGCAGTTCGGGAATGAGTATTGTGGGAAAGCCAAGGCTTGTGCCAAAAGTAAGCAGAAGGAGATTTTTAGCTCCAACGGCGAAAAATTGTGGCAAGGCCTCTCTTATCTTTGACACTTCGTATGGCTCCGACTTCACGATTGCAGCAGCACACTCTGGTAGCTTGCAGTCATTACTTTTGATGAAAACATAAAATAACGTTTTTCTATTTTAGTTCCAGGCAGTTAAATATGAAAAATTGTTAGTAATATGAAAGAGTGGCGATAATACTATTATCTATAAGCTTTTATGTTTATAGTACTTATTAATAATCTAGTCTTATTTTTGTCTGTAATTGCTCACAATTTTCACAAAATTATATTACTTGAATATTAGAATAAATTAATTAATGCTCTTCCGATCACAGAAAAAAGGAAGATAAAAACATGACGTAATCAAGATCAATTAGCATACCTTAAGGTTTCTACTCAAGTTTCTACTCACTGCTCGATTAAGATGCCTTTCACTTTTACTTCGTGACTTATTTTTGTCTCTTTCGGGTTGCCACTCTTATTATGAATATTACTTAAATATTTCTTTTGAAATGGTGTCATCAAATTAAAGTAATATTCAATAACACATATATAATTGAAGATCAAGTGTCTAATTGCATAATTTATTTTATTTTTAATTGCTTTATAGAATTTGTAATAAATCGTTCGTGAAGTATCTAAAAAACCAACATTTTTGGTAAAAGTACTAAATAAAAATTTTAAATTAATCGTACAATGTTGATAGTGAATTAAATAGTATCTGTTTCAATTACAGAATAGTATACGAAGTCGTTATAAATATTCATAAGATTAATATTCACTGAAACACTGGTTGGCTTGAAAAAAAAAAGGAATTGAAGAATGGAAAAGCCAAATAAAAAAAACTTCCTTTCCACAGGTTATTGATGATATGAAATTGAACCATTGCTTTAATTATAAATTTTCTCAAAAATGTTTCTCATAGTTCCTGACCTCGATGAAGGTAAATCTTTCGTTACCAATACATCGAGGATTTACGAAAGTAATATTTCCTTCACTTGTCAGATACAGTAATATTCCTTCTAATTGAATAAATATGTTTTTTAGATAAATACTTAACAACTAAACCGTTGTTTAATAATATGAGAAAAATATTTAACTTATGAAAATTTTTGCAATTGCAAAATTTGCAACCAAAATTTTAAATTAGAAAATAAAAGTTTCGTTAATTTTTTTTCCAACTAATCATTAGACTTGTAATTCTTGGTGAACACCTTGGTGCATTGTATATAAACATTATTCGATGGAGAATCCGTATGCTTCACGTTGATGCAAGATAAAAGTATGTCATATACAGCTGGCAACTCTCGCGAACGGAACAAGTTGTCAAACCATTCACCAAGCGCCGAGTTGTCTGTGCCGCAATGCAAAGTTCATCGCACGTCTTTCACAATACAAAACGAGCTTAATAAAAAAATTGTTTTCAGAGAACAATCAGCGATAAGCTGAAGATCGTCGTTATCTTGTAATGGAATATCACATATCTAGAGGATCGCGATTCATTTATACTTTCCGTGATTTTTTTGCGGAATCATGAACTCTAACTTCCTGTCTACTTAACAATACATCATTTCTACATTATCTATTAAATATTGTAATTATTACGTTGATACTACTAAACTTTATAGTATATAATATAATAATAAAGACCTAACGTGCTCATTTACCTATTACGAGCAACAAAAATTAGTAAGAACATGGTCACCTCGTGTATCCAACTGACATGAGCTCAGAAGTCTAAAATCAAATTTGTAACTTCTTATGAACGAACTTATAGATTTATTGTCACGTTAATTTGCATTTCTTATTTTCATTATGCATTTCAAAATTTCTAATTAAAATTTATCTTAAAAGAAAATTTAAAGCATCTTCATACAGAAAGAAAAATGTTATTTTGCGAACAATTCTTTTCTATTTAAAATTATAGATATAATATATGATTTATAATTTAATATAGAAAAAAATTGACACAAAATAGCATTTAAGATATAATACTAATATTACTAATATCAACTAATTATATGTTGCATGTTTTTATAAATTATTACTGTTGTTAATTTCAAATAGTTCTTAAAATCCATAACATTTTTCTGTTAAATTATATTCATGTGCTAAAAATGTTCTTTCTTATACATCAACCTATTTTTCATGTCTATTTTACAACATTCGCGATTGGAATTCCGATTAAACGTTCGTTTTACTGAAAATTTATAGTTGTTTCTATAGCCGCGGGAAACCCGTATAACTGTAAAAACGACTAAAACATTAAAAGAAATATCACATCAAGATAAATTATCTTCAAATTTATATTACGAGAAAAGAATTTTATTATTTAGTTATTATTAAAATTAAATTTAAACAACTTTTCGAAATGAATACAATCTTCTAAATAATTAATGGCAATATTTCTTGATATTTATCCGAAATTAAACATTTCAATAATTGTTATTGAATATCTAAATAAAATATCTTAAGTTAATTTTAAACTTCTGAAAGACTTGTAATAAATAAAGATACGCGGTGGCATCTAGATACACTTTTTTTGATATTAGAAAAAAAATTCGCTTTTTTATTAATAATACACTTACTCGCGTGAAACTAATCTTTCAACATTTGTTTCTGCTGTGACTAACAAACGTTTTGCTAATAACATGTCGCACTTACGCTACAAGTATAAAGGCGTACTCACAGTCCCATCTTGAGAAACCACGGCCGGCACATTTCTGCCGAGGACACGGTGATTAAAGGAGAATGTACTTGCAATTTCAAAGCCGGCGTAATTATGCTTGTATATAACATTTCTACTTTATCTGTTTCCCGATGATTCTGATCAAATGTATGTAAGAAGCATACATTTATATCAGCAACTCAAGGGATCTTATCCTAAATTAAAATTCACGTAGTATCGATTACCCCGATCGATTGCAGCATTATTCTTTTAAATTAACAATACATATCTACCAAAACCGACTATATTTCAAATTCATATTGTGCAAATGAAACATAAATATCGAATATATAATAAACAAAGAAAATTTAACAAAGATGAACATATGTTTTAAGCGCACATTACGTAAGCGAAGAACAAAGAAAAGTTTCTTATCATAAACCTGTCGGAAAATATATTTTTATGATCTTTTTACATTATAGAAAAAGAAACAAATGAAAACTGAAATAACTATTAAATGTGCTATTTAGTTTTCCTTTACTATTCAATAGCTTTTTATAAAAGTCCAAAATTCAATTTTTTGTCAACGTCAAGTTCACATATTCACACAAATAACAGTAAAAATAATCGTGTAAAACTCATTATATATTATTATCATTTTATATTATCTCTATACATATACTAACAATTTAAAAATTATTATTATCATTATATATTATTATCATTTTATATTATCTCCATACATATACTAGCAATTTAAAAACTATTATTTCATACAAACAGCACAAGTTTTATACAAAAGCTCAAACTTTTAAATTTGTTCGTTCTAAAGTTTTCGCAAATGCTTCCTTTATTTTCAATAATATCATAAGATATTTTGAAGGATTTCAATTGTTGTTCACGCTTTGTTGTCTTGAAAAATTATATTAATATGTGAACTCTTATTTACGAAAACGTTGTTTTCAACAAATTTTAATAAAATTAATAAGTTTTCTGCATCTCTCATGATCTTATAACCTAACTGGTTATATTTAAATGTATGCTCTTTAAAATATTTCGTGTGATTTTATGAGCGCTCAACATAGTTGTGTCATAAATATGAATTATTGAAATATATTCTTATATATGCATTGGGTTTGTAACAAAGTATAATTTTTTTTGACAGAAACACATAAATTTTATTAAAAAACAAAAAAAAAAAACAATGGTAGTTCCGTATACAAGAGCATGTAAACATTGCAACAAAATAATGAAATTTATAATTGGTTTTTACGAAAGATAAATATTTGTCGTCATTTTAACAAGGAAAGCATTTTGCAATAAGGATATCAGTGATAAACATAAAACAGTAATTTTGGAAATGACTCTGCAAATTAAAAAAATAGCGTGATTTTGCAAACGACTCAATCATGTTTAGTGCCAAGTAGTTGTGAATATTGTTTATTACTCAATCACTTAATGATATCAGTGATACTCTTTGTTCCTACTTGATTGCGAGATCACAACAAATAAGATTGTAATAATTGAAATTGAGAAATAGACTATCAGCAAGAAAAATAAAATTTATTAATAAAATGTAACTCTATAATACCTTGGTAAATCCTTTATATCTGGCGATCTCATTTTCGTTTGCCAAAAGTGATATCAGTTTGGTTTTTAACTGCGAACACCCGCTTTACGCATACTCCATTGCCTTCACTAATATCCTGATGTTGATTCAAACTTGAATTTACGTTTCACTCGTTTTCTCGTGGAATTTCACAACAATCGTACTGATTTCACCTGAAACTAAACGTTTATCGGCAAAAAGCACCGTTTGCCGCGAAATAGAAAAAGTAGAAGGAAGTAACTGCATAAAAAGCGAAACGCACTGTTACAGGAGATTACGAAAAGGGAAAATCTGCTGGAGGACCAGCGCACGAGAGCCAAGTGCGATATTCTCTCGGGCGCATTGAGTATGCGATTGGCGATTGGCAAGAGTCGCTGCAAAGTTCGCGGCCGTCACTCGTGCCCCACCTCGGGCCCTCGGTCGCTCACTTGCGCGCTGGCTCCTCGCGCCAAAGCTTTTTACACGCGCGAATTACGCAAAAGTAGGTGCCTCTCTAGGTAGACGCACGCGAGTTTATCCACGAGCGCCGGCGAGCGCGTTGCACAGCAGCTGCGCCTTAACTCCGATTTGACGTACTTCAGTTTTCAGAAGCACCATATAGCACGGATTGTTATACGGATAGAGCAAGGACGTCGCGCGAAAGCCGAGCTGCGCGTAGCCTACTACTCCTATTACGAATTCTCTGCATTCGACGATAATTTCGCTTAAATCACGTTGCGTAAAACAGTGTACAATTTATTTGCTTTTTTGACTACTGAAATATAGCTTACCTACCAAATTGTTGCTGGTCATTCAGTACTCTTACGCAATTTCAAGTACCATTCCTTTTCATTCATATTTTAATGCGCATAGATTATCTGACAACCACCAATACCATATATCACATATACATAGACGATGACTGTTACAATATCAACGTGATCACTTGTTACAACATACATTTTCATTACCATGTTATAAAAATAAATAATGAGCTATTTCCTTGTTTTTGACGGATTACAACGAATTATAAAATAGAGTGCAAGGAACTTCGTGCGTGAAGATAAACAATTTTGTTAATCTGAACAGATTCATTTCAAAAAGATATCTTTCTATTTCAATTTGTATCTATGCCTATAATATCAGGGTTCGTTTGTGTATCAATTTATTTTTTTGAATTAATTGTTGAAAATTTTGAAAAATTATTCAAAAGCTAAACAAAAGTTAAAACCACATTAATCGAATAAATTTATGCATTTTTTATCAGCAAATTTGTCGCAACAAGCTATAAAAAGGATTGATGACATACTTTTGTAGATGCCTACTGTTGATATTGCCTACTGTGTGATTTAAACAAAGAAATTGCGGATTACAAAAAAAACATCGATAAAACTGATTGATTCCCTTTAAGAGCATGAAGTTTAGTTCGCCTATATGTGGTAAGTAATACAATACTTTTATATAAAATATTTATGTTCAAGATTTTTTAGATTACTCATATTTCTCATAGTAAAAGCACAGTAGATTAGTTATACGCATTCAAATTGCATTTCTTTTCAAAAGAAAGTAGATTTTTCTATCATACACAATGAAATAATGCGATTTCAAAAATATCACTTTTAATATAAATTACTATTACACCGATTTCTCTATACTTATTAATTAAAAATCAACATTTCACAAAAACTATTATAATTTTTTTTATACAGTAATTGTGAAAATACACTTTACCAATACAGACTTCTGAGTCGATGACTTCTTTCATTTTCATTTCTTGCTATATCGAATTTCATGAATTCGTGGAAATTGTTTTTGGAAAATTTAATAACAATATGATAAGAAATTGCTAATTTTTTAATACTTCTATATCATTTCATAAAATTATATCGTTTTTTAAAAAACATTTGGAATATTATAAAATATATTATTCAAATTAATGAAAATGCAATTTCTCATTATTTTTCAGATCTTCAACATAGCGTAGCATTGCAAATTCAAACCTTATTAATCTTTCATCAGAAAAAATATATAATTAAACAAAATGATAAATGACAATTGTGAATCAGTTAGTTTGTTAGTACATTTTTCCATTTGAATTTTTCCACCAAATATAGTAAGATAAATATGAAACGAATGTGTAGAGATAAGTAACTTAAAAAAACAAAGACACTTGCTTCAAATTGAATAATATCAGCCTATTCAAAATAATCTTTCTGAATATAACTAAAAATGTTAATCATATCTTTAATCACATTAATTATATAAAAATGACTTGCAATAACTGTTACTTTACAAGGAAAGTCGTTTGAAACGCGGTGTCAATTACATACACGTTAAATAACAAAAATATTGCCCATGAAATCAGAGAAATAAGCGTCTTTCAAAATACGTTATAACCTTTTCCAAACATGATGTTGATTATTTCTTTCCGAATTCATATTTAAATTTAGCAGTATTTCCAACAATCAGGTCCTGTTACACATTCTCACATGAATTCACATAATGTCTACATTTTAAGTAAACTTAAAATTATATAATTTACGTTTAACTTTATTATACCTGTTAATTTATACCACCTTTGTTAAACAGCGAAAACATTACATTATGTTCAGTGGAACAAAAATAGCGTCAATTTGTATTCAAATTTGAATTCTAACTGTCAGAATACACTGAGCCATGGCTTACTTTCTACTCAAAATTTTAATTGTTGCAAAGCTTTGTCAATAGAAATTTCATCACTGAAATAGTATCAATTTGATATATTTTAATGCCCAGAGAAATTTTAATGCAGTGACACAGTTTCAAAGTCGAGCAAGGATCAAAATCTTGAGCAAATAATAAGCCAAAATACGGTTTTCTATGTATAGTATGCTGATCTATACTTCAAATGTGACGCTCAGATTCACGCTATGTTTTTTTATTCTTTTAATAAAATTTTAAAATATCATGAAAAAATCACGGTTATTTTTTTTATGAATAAAAAAAGATGATACGAGCACTTTCTTTGATAGGACAATTTTTTTCTAGTTTCCGATACCCTGTAGAATGATATAGAGTAAAAAATCAGAAGCGTAAACTTTATTTCAAATATTGAAAAAATGGAACCGACTTAATCCTGATTATCTTCAAAATTCGATCTCTTAGAGAGTGTAACTGTATGGCAGAAAAAAGGGCAGATTTCATCAACTGTATAAGAATAATATAGGCTGAAATCCATAGATAAAAGTGATTAGAATTAAGCACCTGGTAAATCGCCAATGATCATATGATAAATTTTTAAATTATATTCAATAATTATAAATAGACAAATCTTTGATAGATATAAACAATTAATTTAATATGCGTCTCAAGACGTATATTTGTCGGTTGAACGTATATATACATATACCTACACATTACCGGCATTGGGTTATGACATTTATGACGATGACATTGATGAACGTGTTATATGTTATACTTGTGATATATAATACGTATACAAGAAGTGTTGTTTCACTGGAGGAAAAAATAAGTGATATTCTCAAAATTGTCGTTCTCGAATAATTTTCTTAAAGTTATACAGATCGTTTTGAAATTTTTTTTGGATGATAGATATAGTAACCTAGACTTTCCATTCAACTACTAAAATCGGTGATAACGAATACGAGGTAGTGAAGAATAAAATAAATGTATTTCGGCGAAGCCTGAAATCGCCATCTTATACTATTATAGTAAGTCGCACACTGCCATGCTTCGTTCGTGTCTATCTCGCATGCGGTTCGCGATTTCCACTCTTGATTATACTATACTAGAATTTGAAAAGAACACTTCGCACGCACCAATAACCTACATTTTTATTTTCCATAATCAAGTTAATAAAATTAAACACGATTAAAAACTATTATTGATTTCTTTAATTGAAGGGTCGAATAGAATAACGACTTAAGCGCGTGAGCCTATCAGCCTGGCCCCTGAGAATAGGCAATCCTCGCTATGCGCGAAAGAAAAGTATCCGATTAAAAAAACATGAACAAATATTATTCTGACAAAAAACTTACAACGAGGAAGTTGTTCATAATGGTAAGTATATGTTTTTAAGTATATGTTTAGAAATGTTTAGAAGTCTACATATTATATTTTCGAAGATATGGAGAGTTATATGAACGTATCTGTTTGATTCGACTACCGCGCGTGTACTCTAGTACGCAGTATTGTCAGCAAAACGATAAAATTTCTTTCATGCTATGAATAAAACTCTTCAATAAAGTAAGTATGAATTTTCTTAATATTTATTAATTGCAAAACAGGTAAAACTTGTGAAATTCATCAAAGAAATCGAATTTTCTTTTTTATAATTGAAATGAAACTCTTCAAAATAGTAAGTTAAAATTTTTTTTCTTATTTATTGATAATTTTCAGCAGGTAAATCTTATACTCTTTAAAAAGTCGAAAATTGTAATTACAATAAAACTCTTCGATATAGCAAATATCTATTTTCTTATTATCGATTAATTGCTAACAGGTAAATCTTATTACACTTAAAAAAAATCAAACATACAATACAATAATAATGTAGCAATTTTCATAACTAATTTTTTTTTATTTTGTGATCTGTTTTTTTTCGCAACCACTAACTGCTCTTTAGACCCTGGTCCCATAGCTACGTATGAATGCGGACGGATCCGGTCGCGAATCGCAACTCTAGTAACATCACTAAAAATATCTAGTTCGATTATTTAGTACCAACACTAACGGTAGTGAGCAAAAGTGACTGTTTTTTAAAACTGTAGCGCCGAACGTACCACATTTAATGAACGCTTATCTAACCTTTACATTATTGCAGTCTATAAGATGGCAAATGATAGAGAATTGATAGAATTTCAACTACAATTAATGGAATTAGTCCTTAATTTTATGGAAGTACTTGAATATATGAGAAGAAGAAATATATATAAATGATATGTATTAATCATCCCAAAAGCTTTTTTTACATTAGCATACTTATCAATAAGCAATATTCATGAGAATTTGAAAAGTAAATTGTAGACCTGACATTTGAACATTAAATGTGGTACGTTCGGCGCTACAGTTTCAAACAACAGTTACTTTTGCTCACTACCGGTAGTGTTGGTACTAAATAATCGAACTAGATATTTTTAGTGATGTTACTAGAGTTGCGATTCGCGTCCGTATCCGTCCGCATTCATACGTAGCTATGGGACTGGGACCTTACTGTGCGCGGACTAGTAGTATAGGTTATATAAGGGTTGGGTTCTAAGCCACTTTTACCATGCGAGTTTTATTCCTTCCTTACCAGCAGTCGGTAACATTATAAATTCCGTGTTATCGACCAAGGGGGTGTTTTATCGACAGTTTTTTTATTGACGATTTGCATTGTAGCCGACCGTTGTGTATGTGTCCCGATATGTAGGCCCCGCCGGTCGGTAGTTATCGACATGGATAGATGATGCCCCCGGCCCCATGCCCCCCCCCCCCCCCATGATCGATCAATTGATGAGTGAGATTGAAAAAAAATATATGATTAATGGTATCGACGGCGGCGAACAAAGGAAATTAATTATCAAAATATTAAACCCGTTAAATTAGAAGAATATTCACGGGTGTTTTCATAGTGGCAGCAAAAAGTACACGATGTTAAATGTATTACTCATATTAATATAAGATTGGAGCCATAATCACTACTATTGAATATGTAAGTTTAGTGTTGTATAATAGTATAATAGCATTATTGCAGATCTTAGGTCGAATTAATCTTTTGAATAATTTTTCCGATATATCTTAAAATGAGTAAAAGTTCATCCATTTTTAAGAAAAAATGGGTGCATGTTCTATTTTTATTCATCAATTAATATTGACGTATGTAGAAGCACGCTAAATAACACTAGTATGTCTAAAAAATTGTAGAAATTTACATTCGATATTTTCGAAGATATTTTACATGTACCGATCACCGAATATCAATGAATATTTTTATAGAGATAAAAATAATAAAACTTCGTTTCTAGTTTATAAAATATTATTCATAAGTTTTACCTGTTTATAAGTAATAAATAATAAGAAAATTGATACTTACTATATTGAAGAGTTTTATTCAGAACATGAAAGATATTTTACCGTTTCTCTGACAATGCTATCATTACTAGAGCACACGCGCGGTATTCGAATCAAACAGATACGTTAATATAACTCTCCATATCTTCGAAAATATAATATGTAAACTTCTAAAAATTTCTAAACCTACACTTAAAACCATTATGAACAATTTCCTCGCCTTAAGTTTATTGTCAGAATAATATTTGTTCGTGTTTTTCTAATCGGAAACTTTTCTTGCGCGCATAGCGAGAATTGCCTACTGTCAGGGGCCAGCCTGATAGGCTCGCGCGCTCAAATCGTTATTCTATCCGGCCCTTCAATTGATGTTATTAAATATTTTGATAGTGAATGAAATTTTACGTTTGTAAAATATTAATAGAATAAATTAAAAAAATTTAATAATCATGAGTATAGCTCTTTATAAACATAAGTTTTCACACTTGTATTTTTCTTCAATGATCATCAAGATAAATTATAAGGAATCGATTCTGAGACATGGCTTATACATAAAGATGTTCGTGATCAAAAATATTCCTTCGTAGATCTATACCTTTATTTATTGTGATCTCAAAGGCTAATTTTACTGGAAGCTACCTCCGTTTGAAAGTGAAAGGAAATACGTCTTCACAATATCAAGTTATACGCAAAAGATGCGTCAACTCTACTTTTTAAAAGCGAATACACCTCTGACTTTCTTACAAATTTCAAGACTTTTTTCAGAGATTAGAATTAATACAGAGGGATATATACCTTCTAAATTTTCTGCATTCTAGCAATAATCGCAGTGAAGGGAACAGCATTTCTCTCAAAAATTATTTTAAATAAAATATAACATACAAATAATTGGAATGAAAAATATTAAAATGATTTTATATATTTATACCAAATCGGAAATTAGTATAATTATGACGAAACATTTTTTTCGATACTCCGTGCGCAAAGTGCGTCTTTCCAGCACGCTCGGTAGAAAACGTGCGTTGAAAATTACACTTTCCACATGTCGTATCAAAAAATACGGTACGGTACATGTTCGCTTCGCTCGGGTGCAAATGCCACACGAGACAAGAATCTACTTTCCCGCACTTGTATCGTAATGTACTATAAATTAGATTAGTTTAAATTAGATGTTAGATTCAATTAATAGAAACATTCATACTGTATGAGCCAGTCAGATAGTGTGTATCGCATCATCACTGTGGATTCATATCCGGTCATGACTTTGGTAAGACTTTTGAATTAATAATTAAAATAATAATTATACATAATTAATTTAAAAAAATATTTCTATAGTGGTAACAAATTAGAATTATAAATGTTAGAAAATTAATTTTACAGCTAAAAGACTTTACAACTTACCATTTTTTTGTACGTTTTATATAATTTAGTAAATTATTAAATACGACAAATTAATTAATACCGAATACATTTTTTACTATTTTTTAAATTTTCAATAAAAAGTGGACTTATCGTCTCTTACATAGAAAGAAATGAAGTTCAAACTAAAAACATTTAAAGCTATACAAAATAAGGTAAATTATAAAAAGTAAGGTAATTGATGAATAAATATAAGCCAGTTCAATTAAATTAAACTATGTTATTTACAAATATCATCACTGTACATACTAGATTCAATTGTTTTACATTTTATAAAAATTTACATACATACTTACAAAAATATTATAACATTTAACAGATTTTGTTTTTAGATAATTTTTGTGACTGAGATGTTCAAAAAAATTAAATTACACTTATCATGCCAACAATATAAAAGACAGGCTTTAAAAAATAGTCAATTTATTGAATTTTGATTGACATTTTTCTACAATCTGTTAATCCATTCGTTAAATGCAAAATCAAAGACTATATAAACATAAGCTTTCATTTGAAACTAATAATTATTTAGGAGAAATCAATTTTCTAATTATTTAGTTATGCCGTATAACGTTCGAAATGTGCCTTAGAATTGAGTCATCGCACAGCCTTTATATTTGAGAAAACTAAATATTTAAGATACAATAAGTAAAAACTATATAAATCTAGATATATGTGTAAAAATGCTCAGTGTACAAACTCAGCTACGCCGTAAATCTAAAAATCATTTGGATTTAATAAAAAAAGTTCTTTTATACAAGTATTAGTACGCCACTATAATATTATAAAATAAAATTTAGTTTTTTACATATAATCACTATGAGAAGATTCTTCTGTAAATACCAATACTAAAAACTGCTGCTTTTTCTTGTAAATATTTGTTCAAGCAAACTTCTATAATTATTTTATTACACCTCGACATCGTAAAGATCTAAGAAAATATAAACAATTCAGTTTCGTCGACACACAAATAACATATTTTCTATTTATTACACATGTTTTAATTTCTTATAATAGCACTTCATCGCATTTAATCTAATTTGTCCGAAACCAGCGGGAATCTTACTATCCTGAGCTGTCTACCAAAATCGCATACAATGCTATCTCGCAAAGGTATCATTTGTTTTACAAAGACGCAGCTATCTTTGTGGCCCAGTCTTACTTCTCGGATTGGTTCACCAGTCCTTACATCCCAAACTATAAGTGATCCCTACAAAGAAATTTTAATTCGAATATCAAAATAATTCGAAGATATAAAAGTGTATTATGATTAATAGCTTGTTGATGCAGAATTGTTGTTATTCTTAATTTAAGCATCTGTATTCAAAATAATTTAAGTCGTACCTGATTACTTGTAATGAGTAAATGATGGGTCAGCATTACTATTTGTAAACTGTATGCCGCCCTATGTGCTGGAATTGCATGAAGTAGATGCCCTTGAAATCGTTCCCAAACGCACAGCTTTTCATCTGCACCAATACTTATTACGTATGATGCCGAACAAGTAATAGCAGCTACTGCACCGTCATGTGCTTGTATACTATACATGCATGTACCTATTGAATATAAAATATTCAGTGAATCATTGACGTAGCTTTGCATATTTATTTTGTAAAAAAAAGCTATCGCCTTCTTATACAAATTTATTTTTCAAGTTATTTATGGCACAGTAAGTAATTACCAGTAGAAAGATCCCATACACATAATAAACCATCTTGTGACCCACTACCAGAAGTCATAGGGCTAACTCTATCAATAAAAAGACAAGTAATAGGTCCACAGTGACCGTGTAAAGTATACAAAGGTAACTGATCTTCCAATCTGTAAGATTCATCCAATTTAATAATTAATTATATAAGCATCAAACATTCATGAAGCAAAAATGTTTTGCTTAAAATTATTATTGCTTTTCAGTACCTGTATACTTTGAGTGTGTGATCTTGACTTCCTGTCAAAACACGTCCACCTTCGCTATCTAAAACAGTTATAGCCTGCTGATGGGCTCTGTGTGAACCTATCTTCATACAACGTAAATCCTCTTCAGACTGCATAACATTATTGAAATCCATTGGCGATCCTGCGCTTCCCGTCCGAACATGAGCTGAAAAATTGTACCAATGAATTATATCAAGTCACTGCAAATTTTATTATTCGTGAAAAATTCTATAATTAATACTAACTCCTACGATAAGATGTGAATCCCCAATCAACCTGTTGACCTTCACTGTAACTCTCAAGTTGCAGAAAGTCTATTGCACCATTTAATTTAGCTACTATTACTTTACTTCCAACAAATTTAACAGCCGAAATTCCAAGTCCAGATCCATCATCAAATAAGCACTGAAACATAATTAGCCATAAATTTTATCACTTTTATCTTGTCTTTATTGAAATTGTTTTTTAATTAATTAAAAATATAAAAAGAACGAACAAGATTTATGAGTAATCTATTTACCTTAAATTTTCCTGTGGTACCTTCCCAGAATTCTAGAGTGCCATTTGCACATCCAATTACAATAAGATTTTCTTGATAATCCATGCACCAGATAGATGATACTTCAAATGTACTTTGTAACATCTTTTCTGTGTGTAATGAATTCGCACTATCAGTAAAGTCATTTATTCTATCTAACCTCGGCGAAGCACTAATCAAATGTTCGTTACTATACGTCCGATAAACGTGATCACTTAGTGTATTCTTGCGATGCTCCTCGAAGAGCTGTTTGTACTGCTCACCAAAATCGAAACCCTGCTCGTAGTTTTGGTGACGCAATGGACTCATTGCGAATTTAGGTGAAGTAAATTTGGTGTTGATACTAGGACGTAAGTCTGGCAAATCAAATGTTTGATCGAGACTACGGCGTATCGAACGACGTCTGTCCGTAGCCTCATTGATTTGATAGTCATATTCTAACATGTTGCTTCCAGTAGAGTAGCGTTTGCTTGGAAGCATAACTCTGACTCCATTGAGACGATTTGGGACAGAGTAAGCTCCTGGGGGAGAAGACTTGCGCTTCTGCACTGGTATCGCCGAATACACCCCAGGTGAATTGGGAGTATCTATTTCCCCTCGCGACGGAGGAGAGCCACTTTCATAATCGGACATCTGCTCTTCCTACGCAAAGTACAATTATATATGAATATAAAAAAATCACTAAATTATTAAATTTAACGATTTGGCTAGAATAAAAAAAATATTACTTGATTCTTTATAGGCTGGACGATATCATTGTGTTTGCGGCTGAAGAATAGCTGTCTGTCAATGTGCGCTAGCTGCTCACCAGAAAGTGAATCCCAGACTCGGATATGACCAGCCAAACAAGAACTGGCTACGGTATTACCATCTACAGCAATGCACTCAACTTCCTGCACGTGACCCTCAAGAACCAACGGCACTACTTCGAGCACCAACTGTGTCGCCGAGTCATGGCCGGTTTTCTCGTGCGATGAAGACCAACTTGCTCGCCATTCTGCATAGTTGCGAGTGCATATGCAACGATACAACACAACCATTGTATAGGCTACGACAACTACACTGATTAGACACAATACTGCAGCCAGAAATATTTCCATAGGACTCGACGGAATGAATGGAGCATCAGTGTTGAAGCCTCGACCTTCCGACCTTATTGGTATTTCCATATCTGAAGTGTCATGTCATTAACAGACTGTAACATTTCATAAAAGTATAAAGCCATTATAAATGATACCTACCTGAAAAATCTAAAGGATCGAGAGCTGCTGTTGCAAAACTTTGCCATTGGAAATATTGCACATCATTAGGATTACTTATTTGCCTGACAGAGTCAGGACTGACAGCATGTGAAAGTTTTATTGTCGGAAGTATAGTTACTCGTTCACCAGCCATCGATATGTTGTATGATGACAGTATTGCGGACCAATGATATAGGGATAGCCGATTCCATGGCGGAAAATCAAGAGGTCGTAATTTGTTTAACTGTTCGGTTAAATTGTTGGATGGTAAATTCTGTTAGAATAAACATTTTAATATTAAGATAAAATTTTCAACCGTTATTAATGTCCATAGAATCAATTATAAATTAATTTCAATAAGCCAAAAATAGTCATAAAATTACCTCTTCACTTAGTTGATTTGAGCGAGAAGTTGTTGAAGATACTACGAAAGGCTTTGCAATATTCATATTGATATATTGATCAACAGTTTGCGGTCTTTCAATGGTGTAACTGTCAATATCATCTTGTTTTAATGTTTCACCCAAATGGATAACGTGTTCAATGATACCAGAATCATAAATGATCATACTGATCCAAACAACCATCCACACCATGAAAGCTCGTTGAAAAATTCTTGTTCTTGCCCAGAAATGAACTAATCTTAGTCTTTTTGGAATTTTCACTAATGTCAACGTATTTTGGTTATTAGGAGCTATAACATTTGTTGGGCCATTGGTCGGCACCATTCCATTAAGTCTTGGGTGGGATTTTGATCGAAAGATATTTGGCTTTTTATTGGAAATTGTTGTAGTAAATTGTTGTTTCCTTAATGGTGCTATATTTTGTAAGTGGAATTTTGAATTTTGAGACGACATTTCTTTTCTTTGAATATCAATGGCGAGAGTTGTTGAAAATAGGACCATTTGCAGGAAAAAATCATTCAGAAGTCCAACTATAGCAAAAATACAAAACTCTTGAATTGCGGGTACGAATGTAAAAAGTCCAATTGTGAGTATTGTAACTTCTGTTAATAGATTTTTTGTAATTGACCAGCCTTCTTTTGATAAACCTTGTGCCATACGAATCTTTACATCCAAGTGAGCAGGAGTACTTACTACACTTTTAGTAAGAACCAAAACATTTTCCAATCCGACTATAATTACTAAATATGGAAACACTTCCTTGCCACTCAAACTCAATGTTAATCCAAAAAAAAAACAAACACCCACACTCATTGATAATGATGCAATAACTGTAGCAGTAGCACTGAATGCCATGCCTACTTTTGATTTAATCAATTCGATTTTTCGGACAGAGAAATATACATAAACAAATAACGCAACAAACGTCATTGCTAATGGAAAAAAGTCGTTGTAATTAAATTCACCGGGATAAAGAATGTGGATTGTTTCATCATTAGGAACAGTATATGATCCATTTTGTTCTTTTGATTGATGTAATGGATAATACATTATTAGACGTTTCTTTAAACCGTTAATAAACCTATAACAAAAATTATTAACATTAATTCTTCAGTTTTGAAATTACCATAAACCTATTCATGAGATACCTACAAAGGGTCATATTCCTTTAAAAATATTGTTACCGCATACTGTAAAATTCGTTGTCTGATCCTCAGTGGATACCTTTTAAAACCTGTTTCTTTGAGACTCATACCAAAAAGCATCTCAGCCATGCTAATTTTTCCTTTTTGCAAATTCTAGACATAAAAACAAATCATAAATTAATGTGTTTTATTTTTTAATAAATAACCAAATGATTTTGCTATACCTGATAGGAAAAAATTGTACCAATAATATTTGTATCTTGATTAAATGCTTCAATGCTTCTTTGCCAAAAGTTAGCTGGAGATAAAATTAAACAATTGTATTCTGGTAAAACTTCAGGCTTTTTCACATTTCTTTTCTTCACAGCTTCAATATGAAGGCATGCTTGGCTCAAAGATTTCAAGCTGTAATTACAAAATATTTTAAATAAAACGATTCTCTAAATATTATTACATTTTAATTATATTGATTACGAAAATTGAAATAAAAGAAGAATAAATAAAGTACTTCTCTGTATCTTGATAATTTTGAATAATTTCTAATAAATTGAAGATTTCAAATAAAGGCCCTCTGAATGCATCTGATAGAGATAAATCTTCTGCCCACGGTACAACAGCAGTTCGAAGAACCACCTGTTGTACATATAAAGCTGGGCTGTCTGAGCCATTTATGGGATCAACAGTGTTGTTTATAACAACTTTTGGGACAAGCCCAGGCATAGGTAAGTTTACTAATGGATAGCTAGAATTATTAATATGCTTGTGAATTATTGTTTTTCAATATATATCATGATTTTAGTATAAAATATACTTACCAACATAATAAAATAACCGAAATGGCTAATGAAACTATAGCAATTGGGTGAGAAGAGCAAAACAGGCCATGGGCATAATACAGCCCTGCCACTCTGTCTGGCAGACTGCGAGACATTTCACCTCACTGTTAACATTTCTACATTTAGCAGGTACTTCTTCCTACCTATAAAACCAATGACATATTTCAATTTGATAAATTTAATTGAAATTTCTAAATGGCACCATTAGCAAAATTAATTTAAATAAAATAAAATTTGAAAAAAATATTCTAAAGTGACAAAAAAATAGACATTTAAATAACTTTAATATATTTTATAAAGCTATTTTATATACTTAATAACATAAGAAAAATTATAATCTGAACTATATGAAAAATTGTGATATGCTGATTACTCTGCTGCATTCTGTCACTTATATTTAAAGAATTGCCATCTACGTGGAGTAAACAAAAAAGTACCAAGCACAAAGAGCTTTGATTATTTTTACATTACGCAATTTATCTGTATCAATGTTCTGATACTGTGTTTCATGAATAACATTAGTTTGCAGAAATATTATCTGAAGAAATTGTATTCAATAAGAAATTATTAATATAAGTAATATTTAAGATAACAATATATTTAAAAAATGATAATACATATATTGAAAAAATTTATAAGGTAAAGTAGAATAACATCTGCAACTTCTTTTCATTTTTGTGACAGACTCTTTTTATGACAAAAAATAAATATTGTTATATATCAGTGCCAATCAACAATTGAAAGTTGGAATATATACATAGAAATATTGCCTAGTCATACAGCTACACACAATAATAACACTAGAAAATTTACATAATATGTACCAAGCATGGAAAACAAGGAAAAAAGCCTTTACCTTATTTTACACGATCCAACAATATAGAATTGTACGTAACAAAACGTTGAAAAGGACCACGCAAAATTCACACCAAGTACATCGGCCGGCATATAAAAATAGATATCAAATACGCGAGCCAAACAGCCAGCCTGTATATTCTACAATAATTCGTCTATTGCTTTACGAACTCTTGAGGTTATGTTCTCATGCGTCATATTTTTCTTTTTACATTTTTTTACACGCATAATTTCACCTTCAAGTTGAAATACTAATTTAGTCAGTAACGTTTCGAATCAGAGAAGCAATTATTAATGAATGGTCAAATAGTAAAATAAAAAATAAAATTGTAAGTTTCGGCGCGCACGAGAAACATATAGCGCAAGTATCGAACAAAGTTCAATTTTCTACACTCAAATCGTTACGTCAGTGCATGAAATCCATGCGCACGACAGAATGATTCTTGAAACATGTCATCGCAATAAGCCATTGCTGTGATCACTATAATTGACAATAACACACAAACAGGAACTAGATCAACAATTATATCTAGCGTACGTATAAGTCCTACCGATACTGCTGCAAATACGCTGTGTGACTACACGTGTAGGTGCGTAGAATACTATTTCAAAAAAAGACACGTTATAACCAACACATTACGAATACTTGTTGAAAGACACGAATAAGTAAACAATTTACGGGGCAAATCAACGGCATGCAATGGCCGATGATAATTCTAAGTTTAGAGCCTTGGACTGCGCAAATATACGATCTTATTTTTAAACGCGAACGCGATGACAACGTTGACGAGTCTAACCAAGCCTCACAGTCACAACTCACAATCACAACTATCTGGCTGTGTTCTCGTATGTGTCGCTGCGACGCTGCATCACTGCACTATAGCGTAATACCTACCACGCGGCGCGGCATTTGTGTCGTGCGTTCCTTATTATGTATGAACGAGTTTCGATGTATCTTTCTCTCTCTCTTCTATGCTCTGTTAACGAGCCTCCGTAAAGTAGCCAATCAGAGTCAGATGCAACTGGTTTACAACTATATACCATCGTCGAGCAGTACTCGCTACACTACGCTTATATCTCTGTCTTTTCCTTTGCTATTACTTTTAAATGTATCATATAAATGGATAGAGCGAAGCTGTCTCTCTGGCATTACTCTAGCGCGTACAAACTTTATTTGTTTATTTGTACGTGCGTGACGTAAGAACTCTCGTGTTTTACCTACTTCTATTAAATCAGCGTCTTTACGGGTGTATATATATATATACACACGTGACCGCGCTGCATATAGGTCTCAGGTCAGCCGCTTTGATTGCCACAGCAGTAACTTTTATGTGCGTATAGTCCACAATTAAGGCGCAATAGTTACATTTTTTAGAAACTTCAAGTAGGTATACTATCTAGTAGTGATATAAAAGTCAATATCACTTTTTTTCTTTTGTTTTTGTTTTATTTTTATACATGCATGTTCAAGGTCATTGAAATTAACAATTAATAAATAACATTTCAAACAGCACGAGAGATTTCGATTCAGGTAGGTATGCGATTTATACGTCGCAGTGAAAAAATAATGGCATAAATAAAAAGTGAACGTATCAAGCGTGCGAAACAAATGCATTCACAAAAAAACGCGAAGTCGGTCTTAACAATTCGGATCGCAGCAAAGCAGGCGCAGTTTCTATTATACGCACTATGTGCACGACATACACCGTCTCGATGTTCTTCGGAAAAAATAAATAGAAGAATAACATCTCGAAGGCTTAGTTAGTTTTTAGTGATTCTGTGAAATAGGCCTGTTGAAGTAATATTTACACAGGATATCGTTTGGATAACGATTCTTTCGACACCGATCTGTTGACTCGAATTAAAAACGTGTGATTGAAATACAGATTGGAAACGTCGAATTCATGGAGTGCTTCGTTACGACGATCCAATGTTTCAAGTTGTTTGTATAGTAAGAAACAGATACAAGATTATCTTTGAACTTGGATGATTCGAAATGTTACACTCATCATAAAAATCAACAATGTCATCTCAACCCGGTAACAAACTGTCGCAAAATAACTTTACGTAGGTTTTCATTCGTATTCTTTTTTGCGTTAATAGTTACAGATATAAAAAAAGTAAAATTACGATAAACATACGGCTACTGCGATGACCAACAAGTTCTCATAGTATTTCTTGACGGCCTAAGTCGAGGCCTTAGCTCTATTTCAAGATTTACTTAATCAGTTTACATCAATAACGCGTAGTGGCCGTGAAATAATGGACCTGATAACTTGCCTCAAATTTTGATAGAACAAAGTAAGAAAATTCACAAATGAAATAGTCACTTGCAGAAATTTCAATTGAACGTTCTATGAAGCCTTACTGATCTACACATTTATAACATTTCGCTCACACTGACAATATATTTATGTAGAATATTCTCACGTGATCAAAATTAGTTATTACGGAATGCATGAACTTTGAGATAAAATTTATTGTTGGAGATACCCGAATAGAAATACCTCGTACCCTCTGGTATTTACAAAAAGGTTAATCTTTAAGCAAGCGTAGGCGTAAACAATTATCAAGACAATCGTTTCAAATCGATTTTATTTCAAGATACATTATCAAAACTTCCATAATGAGATAAGATATAATGCAACTCGTAATGATAAATATGTAAAATGTAATCGCTTTCATCATCTATGGTGATACACAATATCTTTTTGGCGTTATTAGCGCTGTTTTATTTGCTTTAGGCTTTGTATTAAAAATAAACTTTTGACGACAGAATTTCCACACGATAATTAAAAGCGACAACAGTAACACGACTTACCTATTTGATCTACAACCTTTGCTTCTTGGTTTTGCTATTAAATCCATTCCTCTGTCAAGCTGCAGACTTTGAACGTTCTTCAGACATAACTCTTCAAGACAATAGTATGAAATCCACGATGTTCGAATTTGTAGATAAATCTTCATAGTCTTTTACGTCATTGCTCGTTACTATTCATAGCGTTTTGTGAAAAAGTATATATTTCATTTTTTATCATACGTCTATACATTTACGTTGTCACGTTGAACGTAAGTTATATTTTGTGACAAAAACACAAAGCAATCGACTATGAATCGAAAGTAGTTCTTTCAGTTGTGTCAGTACAGCTTATTACTCGTGATTTATTAAGTTTGTTTGCGTCGAAGAGCTCATTTCTGCGCACGAAAACTGGATGAATGTTACAAGGGAAACCGGTTGCTTTTCAACAATTTTCATACCTCTTATTTCACATAAAAGTCGTTTTATATTTAGCTTCTGATGCGCTTCATTTCATCTTCAACTATCATCGTTACAATATCCAGAACACAACGTAGAACTTACGTGCTCACAAAATACTGACTAGACAGTTAGTAATTTTCTTAAATGTTCACGATTTTTGTTGTTTTCATATAATAAATCACTGTTGGAATAACGCTCGAACAGTTGTATCTAAAGCTTCCAATAGTTACGATGGATCTTGTAATAAACGAAGTAGCTGGAAGCAATGATTCACTATTATACTGCGTCGTGTTTTGGTACTTGCACTTGCTATTGTTGAAAAATACTCTGATAAAAATTTGCCACACTACACGATGTTTTTCACTTGTGATGATAGATGTGGTTAAGGAACGGCACTCGTAATAAAGAAAATATAGAGAAGAAAAACGACATTGGGTATAGATATATTGGCTGAGCGACGAGTGCGTTGAGTAGAATCGCAAAACGTTGCACACGCGAGTGCTGTCAGTAACAGAAAAGAGACGCCGTTTCTACCGGCAAGACGAATGCCGGCGCGCGAACTCTCGGAACCGCGCAGGCGTGTACAATTACGCGCGAGGAGCGATCGAAAAGTTGGCGACGTGTGTAATGTACGTCAGCTCGAGGTCGTCGGCTGGTGTTAAGTAGGCACGCACACACGTAAACGAGCGCGAGGAAAAAGAGGCTGCTCGCCTCTGCCGCGGCTGCTATACTATTGGCTTTCGGGCTCTGTGAGTCGGACTCGACCCTGACCTTAGCCATGCGCGATCGCCAAGCCAATTACGTCTTTCAACGTTTTTTTATCCTCTCTCTCTCTCTCGCCGCTGCGGCTTTCGGCTGCACGCTCAATCTCCCGTAATGAAGTGACAGTAACTAATGCTTATTTTCACTACACGTCAGTTCTCTACAACATCAATGCACGATACTTGCCATAGACACTGAATTTTTCATATTATAACGACTTTTCTTCCTACGTGACCCATAGCAAAATATTAAGATATCACGCGACTTGCCACGATCAAATCGCCTTCACGATTCCAGCACTCTTCTTGATTGCGATTCTAACTCTAATCAACCGGCCTTGATATTTTTCGGCGAAAGACACGAACATTTCACGTGAAGCATTCAAATTTAGCATCATTTTCTAAACACGGTTCAAGCGATATCGTTACAACTTACTATATTCGACTTTTACTGTCACTAATTGAAAATGCTTTGAAACTCAGTTTGCTTGCATAAAATTGAACCAATGAAGTTCATTTAAAATCATAAAGCTCTATGAACACACACATACCCTATGCGTAGCTTGAAGTAATTGAAGAATCTCGAGCGGTACGCATCTTTCAAGCTATCTAAAGTGAAAAACTAAACTGATGTAATTGGACTTTGTGGATCGATTGAAGCAACATTTCATAAAACTACAAGAAAATCTTTCTAAGCAATACATTATGTTTCTCAATGTACTATTCAGTTCGTAATTTACTGCAAATGTTTAATTCATTAATATACGTCAGATAACCATTAGTCATCAATAATAATACGGAATGAACTTGTACGTACGTATGGTATTCATCTCAGTGAGCAGCAACAAGTTTCATTCTCATTGATCGTTCGTTCAACTCGTATTCACTTAAAGTACAGCATATGCTAAATAAAATCAACGGTACCTCCTGATTTATATGTCAATGTAGTTTAAAATAAACATTTTTCAAAGATTCTTTATGAACATTGCAAATATCGTGTCATTCAAAATACTAGATCTTTCAATGGTACATTTAATAACCAAAAAGTCGATGCAAAAATTTCCACGAACTCTCGTTATCGCTGCAAGTAACAAAAAGGAGATGATTGCCCCCGGGAGGTTATGCCGATAGTGCATTGACAAACATTTCATTATTTTGTAACAAAGGTTTGAACTGTCAAAGAAAGGAGCGCTTATGTTTGATGGTATGATAACTTTGCCATTTATTATCCGACGGTCTATCTAATTACGTTACTTCGGTTACTTCATTAAACTCCATTCCTGCTACGTGCCTGCAGATCATAATTAACAATAGCTGCATTTCTCATGTGTCAGTAACTGTATACATGATTGAATATTTTTCATGGTGCAATCAAACTCCATTTTAAGAACTTATGCAGCGTGAAACATTATGTTATTTTTCATTTTAGCTAAACCAAGTTATAAAGTCTACTAACTTTTGTTAATGAAGCTTCAATTATATCAATTGCGTGACGATGAAAATTATATAGTCTTGAAATGATCAATTCCGTGAATAGTTTGCAAATAGCCTCTGTCTCTGGCAATACAATGTACAAGCGCATTCACAGTTGTTCGATTAATCTATACGTATATCAAAATTATATATCAAAATTATATATTAACAATTGGCAAAAATTAGAATTAAATTAAGATAAATTTATCAGCGATTACTTATTTTAATTTAAAATTAATATCATACTAATACAGTCTTCGACGGCGTCAACAATTGTATAAAGACTTTTCTTGTTTCTTCTATTAGTTAAAAATTGCATTATTTTTACTAATCTATATGTGCGTCAAGAGATTACGTCACCTTCGAGTTAAATTGATATTCATACTATATGTTCATACTTTATACTTTTCTCTTTTATATCTCAGTGTACAAGAGACTGCTGTTGGAAAAATTTGATGCAACATTATAAATATATATATCAAATTTTGAATCAGCACTTTAAATTCTGAAATTATGGAATATTGGTGAAAAAAATTATTTTTTCAGACACGCTAATATGCTAGTTTGTCGAATAGAATGTTGTATGCAAATCCCACATCCACGCACACACATACACGCACACGAATCACGTTAAGGTGCATTTTTTGCTGTATCCAGATAAACTGCAAAGTTGAAGTTTAAAGAACAATGTTTCAGATGAAGTTTACAAAATTTTCAAGGTTTGACTTTTAAGTCAATTTTCAACGTAATTTCAGCTACTTTGATATAAAAAGAAACCATAAACCCGTGCAATCAGACACTTTGCATACACCTGCACTTTTGTTTAGAATTCATCAACCTCTCGACTAATTTCTGCTGCTTCTTGTGATTAAATCGCTTCCGTGTTGGCTCTTGTTGTCAGACATTGACGGTAAATTAAATCTATCACTCTTTCCCACAAATAATAATCAAGCGCCGGGTAAGATCTGGGGATCAAAATGTATTATTGACAGGGCCATATTTTTCAATTCATTTTTTATACGATTTTTTCGGCATCTGAGCGACAAATGTAAAGGGCATGCATCTTACTGAAACCACATATTCTGACATAACTACAACCGGAGATTTTCTAAGAGAAACTGTAATTAATTTTCACTGAAATCCAAATATTCAAAATGGTTCAGATTGACATCGAAGAATGACTTATTCGTCAATAATGTCGCCATATCCGTTGGTGATCTACTATTCTCAACCAATAGGGATTTTGTCATGCTTTCAATTACATGCAGAAGTAATTCCACGCATTGGTTTCAGCAGCACTGCGATGGCAAACTGTATTTTTTTATTTTTTCTAAATTTCCATTTTAGTTTCAAATATGAAATGAGATAAGGATCCACTTTTTCTTTTAAGAAAAAGAATGTTGAGCATTTGTGCCTCTGTGAGAAAAAATTCTGTGTTTGTAAACAGAGAGTCAGATATTCAAATTTTAAGTAGGCGCAATAGGACTCTATATAAAAAAACGTGCTTGGGTTTTTTTTTCGTACTATCACTTGAAATTGGATCTACTTCACTTGTTTTCCCGTCCTCCAATATAGATAGTAAGCGTAAATATCCACTCGCAACGAGTCCTGGAAACTTCTCTATCTAGCGATAGAGAGTCATAAAAGTGCACCCTGCTTTACGTTTCCCTTCTTTTTCATTTATTATTGGAAATTTTATCAGTGGAATTTTATCATTGGAAGCCCAACATTTTATCATTGGGAATCATTATCATTGGAAATATTTCAATTGAAATGTTTCAATTCTACAGTTTAATTAATATCAATCGATAAACAAAAATGATGACTCTTTAAAAATTCTTAATTAAGCTTTCAATCCGAGGCATAGTTAAGCTGAAAATTGTAGAAAATTAGAGAACAATTAAAAATTTTAAATAGTTTTAACAGCTTTATAAAATAATATTTCAAAATTTATAAACGTTTTCAATAGTATTTTTTTCTACCGTAATTACTTACAATACAATAAATAATTATAAGATACTATTTTAGTTAAAACTGCGCGCAATTAATTAATAACAATAGCGTCTAATTATGCCTAGCAATCATAGAAGTAGGTACATCTTTTGAAAGAAGCCCAAACTCTGATTTCCCATCATTTTTATATAGTTATTCTTAATATTTATTGATAAACTATATTGTTATTCGCTGTTTGGCAGTGGTATTGTACGGACGTACCTGTAACTGATCCGCAAACATATAAGAACGTGCCTAGTATTTAGTTTTCTACCGAGTGGGCTCTGGCCCTTTCTTTTTTATAGTATAGTGCGCGTAATGTCAAGCCGTTTAATATGGAGAACGCTACATTAGGGGAGATGTCCTCTGACTGTCCAAAGGGCATTTATGATCCGGATCTGTCTCCAAGAGGCATTCAAACAACTATAGCAATACCCAAGTACAATTTAAAAGACTACCAAAACGTTAGCATTGCAGAAAAAACTCAGGATGAAAAATGCTCCGCGCGTGATCAAGCTATCTTTATGACATGTGTCGATAATATAACAATAACAGATTATACCATATCAATTGGGAATTTAGTAAAACCCGAAAATGTTCTTTGTGACTACAGAGTGTAAAAATCGTGTGTGTATATATCTTAGTAGTAAATACCTTGTTGAAAAAGTAATCAGAGAATATCAAGCAGTAGAAAAAAAGGTAAAAGAGTTTATATTAGACCGTTAATTTCACGATACAAGAAAATAATTATTCTTAACCGATACCTAGAAAGAATTCTTAGCGCAAAAGCATTAGCGAAGCCAGCTACGATCACATTGAAAGCCACCGACGCCAGGTATATGTCGAACCCGGAGATATGTTGAAGATCCCACCTATTTTTCAATTAACGCACGAGGATATCGATTTCTTTCGTTACGCTGTACCTGAAACCATGCGTTGCTATAAATGCAAAAGAGAAGGCCACAAGGCATCAAAATGTACGTTTACATTGCAGAACATAGTAAATACCACAGAAACGTATCTACTTAACAGTGACTTTCCAGCGCTTGAAAACAATCAAAACAAATCACTTGGCCTTGAAATTGATGGATATGATGGCTTCAAAAGACCGCTTTCCGCATCGTCAACTAGCGACAGCGCTATTACAAAAACAAATGAATCTATTAAAAAATCAGCCAGATTATATAAACAAAGTTTAAAGAAAAAGAATCGAGAGGAAAACATTGACGATAAAATGGTTAAAATTGATGAAAAATAAATGTTAAAATTCCGCCCTTGTAACGATGTTTTCACAGCTGCAAACAACCTGCCTTGTAGCCTTGTAGAATTTATCCAGTTTTACAAAAATACATATGGTCAAAATAATCTATGCAGTGAAGTACAGAAAATATCTAGTAATAAACAAAAAATAATCGACTCAATAACTTCAACCTGCCAGCTTGTTACAGTTCCTAATATTAAAACAAAACTTACTAAAATAAAAAACAAACTATGTTCAAGAAACTTTAATGAAACCATGATATTATCACAGCGCGATCGTGAAAATAGCGAAATAAGTGACCGTGCTTTATAAAAATTTCTCTTTCAAAACCTTTAACAGTAAATTAAATAGAGGAAAAAATCAAACGTTAGCAAAAACAAAATAGAATAAAATAAATTAAAACAAATTAATTAACCTTCATTCAAAACAACAACATAAATAATAAGTCACTATGTTTTGAATTGCTAGAAGTATAAACAAGTGCAAAGCCGAGCTCCCAGCGTTGCTACGCAACGTAGACATCTTCCTATGTGTGGAATCTTGGTTCCAAAACACAGCTGATAATGGCAAGAATCGACTTTTGCTTCAGGTTTTCTACAATTTCAAAAAAACCGAAACGACGCAAGATGATGAGCTATTCTCATTATGATTGGCAAAGATTGCACTTAAAGAAGTAAAAATTGACTATCTGGTCAACTTTATCGGAATATATAAATAAAATACGCTTAACTGATACCATACCGTCTATCGATATAAATGTTTGTTACAAAGCCAATGGTGAACTATTGGAACCTATTGGAAACTATTGGAAATCACTACTTGCATATACCAATAATAATGTTGCAAATTTATTCGTAGGCGACTTCAACTCACACAATACGAGTTGGAATTGTCTTAAAACAAATACCAACGATGAAGCCTTCAAAAATATCGCGAACGATTCCAATTCATTTTTACATAACCGCGATACAATAACTCGAATAAATTTTTATAATGATAATCATTCAAATATAGATTTTATTTTCTTTACTCTTGACAAAGCAGACAAAATTGACAATTTAATAATTCTTGACGACCTCCTTAGTTCCGAATATCTTCCGATATTTTTCACAATTAAATTAGATAAAAACATATACTTAAAAGAAATTTCAAAATCAAAACACTCCGTACGAACTGAAAAAACGTCACAATAAAATTAAATAAAAAGTTCTCGACATTTCTATCAAAGGATTTTTCTAATTCAGAACCGAATATTAAATATGATACTTTCGTTGATATTGTTAAAAATGGTCTCATTAAAAGCACTCTAAATAAAAAACATGTCGATCCATCAAAACTTAACTTCCATTTTGTTTCATTGAAAAATATTAGTTGAAACCAACAAATATTGATAGAAAACTGCTCTGACAAGTGATCTTCGAGGGTGGCTTTCACCCCTTAGAAAGCTTTTTTCGCCAATAAAAAAATATACCTATCTTTTATTTTTCAATAAGCTATAACATATCCAATTGCAGCAAAACCGGAGGCGGAGGGTTGGAAACGTTCCCGTGTAAGTGCCCTCCAAAGCTTAGAATCTATGAGTATTAGTATTAGAATAAATTATTATATACTAAAAATTAAGCAAAGTACAATGATAACATCATGAATAATCCAGAACAAAAATGATTTCGTATGATGCCCATCTCATTTTGGAATTTTAAATAACGAAACTGCTGATTTATTAGCAGTCCTATACAAGCAAAATACCTTGTATAAATTGTATATCTTTTAGAGACTTCTTACGAGATATTAAAAAACTTTATTTATAAATTCTAATAATTATTGCATAGAACAATCCCTACATACAAATAAAAAACACTTCAAACTCTATCACAATATCTCACCAAAAAATTAGTTCTATAATTCCCGATTCAATCGAAACGTAATAGTTTCATGAATAGATGTAGAACCGACCACTAATTTAACAGCCTCGTTGTTCAGCGTAATATCGTAGATCAACTTTTATGTGCCCAGCGTACTGAAAGTATTCATAGTAATGAAGACTTCAACCATGTCTTATAGCAATAACCAGCTTACAACATCCAAAGGCAAAGTTCAATTAAAAAAATTTTTATATTCATATTGTTACTACCGTCGAACATTGACAACATATTATGTTACTCTAACTCAAAAATTTGTGAATATATTGTAAAATTCTTAGATTTAATTGGTCAACCAGCATAATGTACGTATAATGTACAAACTTTGGACTTAATCTACTCTATGTAAAAATAAATTTATGTAAAAATATAATTTTCTAAATAAGATGATAACAATATAAGCTAATAAACTATATTGTTTCTTATTAGTTTGAGGAATGTAAATAGCGAAACACTACGTTAGAAATTGAAAGGTGATCAAAATGTGTTGTCAAAATCTACGTTTATATGACCGATCTCTGATGATACTAATCTAATTGAAAATAAAGATGCGTATAATTATACATTTATTTACCAACAAATAATATCATCGGTCATATCTCATATTAAGTCATGGGAATATTTAATACATATTGAATTTACGAATTTTCGCCAACAAAAGTTTTGATTTATATTCGTACATTAAAACGAACGCAAAAAAAGACGAAAAATATGAGCACGCCAGACATCACTAATATGGAAACTTTTAATATTTTTGTACTTAAAAAGTCCAAGGCAGCAGTGATGCAAACTCGTGTCAATAGAGGAAGAATTATTTGCAAGTTAGAGATAAACGATCAGAGGATATCATCGGATCTTAAGAAGTTAAATTACGTTGTTCAGCTATTGCAGTATCTCAAATTAGGGCAGACATGTATGCCAGAAACGCGACTTATAAACGCGCCAAGTTATTCGTCTGTCATTACGATATAGATAAATTCAAGGCCCTCCGATGCTACGTCTCGAACGAACTCGACACAGCGCTGAACTACTACATCAAGAGTCGACTGCGATCCGTCGGTAACCCGAGCCGCCAGAAATGGAAGAAGCTCCACAAAATTAACTTTGCCAGAAATCCGTTATCGTTGCTATTACTGGGATTGCCCTGGATTCCCACTATGCCAACAACATAAGCAGCTCTAGTCCCCTTATTGATATGTTTCTCTCAATCGCAATTTAAACTGTTAGCTGTTCATCTTTCAACCAATAAATTCCAAGAATGTCGAGGAGAAGACAAATCAAAAAATTCCGGGCCTGACGATCTATCCTTCAATATCATATTTGCTGTCCGTCTTCTCATTGTCTGCGCTACCTACTCTTACAGCCTGTTTTAATCATTCAGAGAACTTTCCGTAGAAAGAACAGGTGAGCCAAAATCCTGGCTCTACTCGCTCACAACTTCAGTCCAAAATTGCGTTTCGTACGATCGACCCTGAAGCGATCGTACATCGCCCTTTCAACGTCACTGTATTCGCTCATACCGCTGCCTACCTGAGCGTTCCTGGGCTCTCTTAACTAATCTTTTAACTACTACTTTCTAAGCAGTCACAGTGACAATCATCGCATAAACATTCATGCAAAACTGTAGCGACTGTTTTCGATTTTCGATGTTCGTAGGTGTTTTAGTTATTTTATGTACTCTCTGTCATGTGTGCCTTCGTAGTTTTTTGTTTCGATTTTACTTTTATTATATCTGTATCTATGTTCTCTAGTACTCGTTCTATTACTGCATTTATTTATTTATATTTATGAGATTCATTTGTACACGACTGTACAGCTACATTCCATTATTTTATTTTAATACATATTGTTTATTTGAAAGTTTGAAAATAAAGACCAATCTAATCTAATCTCTCTACTTCTTCCCATTCAAATTCCATTTCTAGGTGTCTGCGACATATATGCAGCTCATTCTTATTATTACGTTCACTGCATATTGTTATGTATTCTCCTCTGATTTCGAACGAAATACGTTGCTAAGCGATTTATTAGTTTTGTTCGTTTTGCTTGTTTTTGTTTTCTTAGTGTGTTTTTGTGTTGAGATGAAAAACATACATTTGTGGTTATTTAAATAAATACGTTCTCGTTCTTTTTATAATAAAGTTATTGTTATCTTGTGTGAGTGTACGTGCGAGTGTAACATTTTGGGGGCTCCTCCGGGATTTCGAGATGTCAGGAAAAACGCCGCGCACACCAACGCATGTACCATTCCAGACAAAGACAAGAGCACAAATTGCCGCGGAGGAACAGGCCGCTGCAGTTGCTATTACCAGTGCCGAGATTGCTGCTATGGCCGACGTTGTTAATATTGTTGTTACCTAATTTGTTACTCGTCATACTTATCTTGAAAATGTTAGCAATTAAATTTTAAATAAATAGTTACATGAGTATGTAGTATGTAAAATAATTCAATAACAAATAAAGAAAACGTTGACGCTAAAAAATGCGTTCTTATTTATTAGCTTGATAGTATGCTTGTCCGACAATGACAACAAATATTGCGTAACCAGTACTGAGCCATGGTCAATGCGTCGGCAATGGCTCACTACTGAAAATATAACCTTGGCCCATTCTTATCATTTCGTTACCCGGATGACGTTGGACCAGCACTGGCGGCCTGTACCGGCAGTCTTGGTTAACGTTGCCGTGCCAATGTTGGGCCGTTTTGACTTTAAGTTTTAAGATAAGGAACCTGCACTTTAGTGCAACTTCCGGATCAACTCATCCTACCAACAACATGATAACTTCCGACATCGGGGCTTATCCTAACAACCAAACCAACGTAAAAATCCCACCTACAAGCAGCCAAAGTTATGCAAGTGTGACTCAAAAAAATAAATTCCCGAAACGAGATCAAGCAATAATTATCGAAAGCAAAGAAGGTATTAAATTAAGAGAATACATTATTACAGTTGGAGAAATTGTAGGCCCACAACACATTCGATTTGTCTCAAGAATTTCACATGGGCGAATATGTGTATTTCTATCATGTAAACAACTCGCTGATGAATTTGTAAATAAATACAAATCAATAACTACAGGAGAGACAAACCTTGAAACGCGCCTACTAATATCTCGACATAAACGTTTCATAATATCAAATGTGTGTCCTTCGATCCCACACTCATGTATTGAAGAATACATCGACAAACTAAAAATACGTAGAAGCTCGGATATATCGTTCCTTAAAGCCGGTGTACCAGACGACGACCATAACCATGTAGGAAGTTTTAGACGCCAAATGTATATACATCCTGAAGATCTCGAAACCATGCCGTCATCAATAGAAATTACACACGATAATACTAAATTTTGGATTTTTCTTAATACGGATGATCTCAAATGCTTTTTATGCAACCAACAAGGACATCTCGCAAAAAACTGTCAAAACTGTTGAAAAATATGAGCGAGCATGGTTTTAGAGTAGATTGTATTTTGAGTGTTTGCAAGGGCTAAAGCGCGGTCTCCACAGCGAAATATACTAATTTACGGGAATTTTCCCACGCTTTCGCTGCGGAACTATAGTTAAGATGCGACAAACTGCAGAAGACTGTAACTTCTGTATTAGTTAGTTCAGCCCCCACGCTCGAAGGAGTAACAGCTTTGCTCCCAAAACACTCTGCATCTTGTTTTTTTATAATTTCACTACTATCAAAAGATGGAGTTTCAAAAAAACCAACTGGTGTCTTTTCCGAGAAGAAATCGACAAAAATATTGATAGTTTATTAGATCCAGAAGGAATCAATATATCTGTAGATGCTAAAATTGCTAATTTCGAAACTATGATTACTGATGCACCCGAAAAATCTGTACCTAAAACAAACAATAACACCGGAAAGAAAAGTACACCATGGTGGAACAACAAATGCGAAGAAGCAATAAGAACATCAAAAAGAGCCTTTAACCGATACAAAAAGAAAAATACAGAAGACAACAAAGCTGAATTCCTAATTAAACGAGCTGAAACGAGGTTTATAATTAAAAAAAGTAAAAGACAATCATGGATTGAATATATATCAACATTAACAAACAATACGCCAAACGAAGAAATGTGGTCAAAGATAAAATCTATTAATGGCAAAAAAAATTAATTTGAACTATCAACATTGACTATTGGAGATAAAACAATTGATAACGCAGAAGAAATGGCAAATACCTTAGCAAAAACCTTTACTAAAAATTCTAGTGACGCTAACTACGATCCTCTATTTATACAAAGGAAAATAATATTAGATAACGAGATAATGGATCTAAACAACATTGAAATAATACAGACTTGCTGAATGATCTAATATCACTCCTAGAAATTAAAAACGCATTAAAAACATGCAAAAATTCCAGTCCTGGGCCTGATGGAATCCCAAATATTTTCATTAAAAATTTGCCAGAAAAAGCCTTGATCTATCTAACAAAAATCTACAACATTATATGGACAAAAAATACATTTCCCAGCAAATGGCACTATGCAATAATAATTCCAATTCTTAAACAAGGTAAAAATAAAAATAACACGGATAGCTATAGACCTATAGCTCTTACGTGTTGTCTATGCAAATTATTCGAAAAAATTGTCAACAAACGGCTCCGATGGTTTGTAGAAAAAAACTCCATATTATCAGATGGCCAACATGGCTTCAGACAATATCGCTATACAAACTACTGCTTAATAACATTGGAATCAAAGATTTTAGAATTGTTTTAAAAGCAATTTTAAAACGATTCTATCGATTTTTCTTTAACAAATAAAGAAAACTAATATTATGAAAAAATGTGTAGTTTTTACTTTATTACAGGCGTTGTTTATGGATATATTTCATTTTTTATATCCGATTCAGATTCAGTGTCGAAAAATACAAGGGGACCGTACATTTGCACTTCCAAAATAAAGATTGCAAATAAAACATGTTTGTAACAGTTATAAATAATTATAAACTAACAAATGAGCGTTATCGAATTAAAAAAAAGAGTTACTGATGTTCTAAAAATGTAAAAGATTTCAGAATTTTTAACGAAATAAAAAAGGATGACCAAAAAAATAAAAGAAATCAGGTCCACTACAGTGGCCTCTGTGATTGAAAAGATTAATCAAAACGACTGTTAATTTATTGTTTTTATATTGTAGGTAAATAGATTAAAAATATATTAGCGAATAAAGCAAAATCAAGAGATATGTAAAACCTACAAAAAATAAGTAAATTACAAACTATATTTTCAATAGCTGAAAGATTACAAGATGAGTGTTCCAATACAATAAAAAGTATTAATGAGAGCTGTTTTCAATACAGATCAAATGGGTTGTGAATACATACCGAATGTAAACGGAACATTGGAAATCGCTGGTACGAAAACTATAAAAACGTACATTCGTAATTACAATAAAGTGACCCATAGTTATATCGTTCAATATACAATCACTGCAGCAGGTAAACTTCTACCAAAAGTTTTCATATGTTTGTAAGAATGTTCAAAAATCGTGAAAGATATAGAAGCAATGTCGAAAGAATTTTCAAATATTTTTATAACTTGCTCAAACTCTGGGAATTATCATCAATCTTGTTTCATTTACATACTTTTCATATTCTGTTGCCACATGTAGAGTACAATCCATTTTTACTTCATTTGGATAGCTGGAGTGGATAAAAAAAATAAAAATTTGTATGAAAAATTTGTTGTCGAGTACAGTAATTAAAGTTGTACAGTTAAAGTTATTCTTCCAGACTGTACAACTAATGCTCAACCTTTGGACGTTCATTTTCACAAATAAGAAAAAGTTTTAATTTAAGAAATTTACAATTCAAAATACTTCAAACAACGAGAAGACCAATTAACATCAAGATATGATGTTATAAGAATAGAATCACTTGTACACAATCAATTATCAGCACCAATATTTAAAGAAATGATGACGTATGTCTGGACAACTTCAAGAATATGATGTTTTTCTGAATGTTAGACAAGCTTGATTCTTATTTGAACTAAGCAAAAGTAAATAAAAATGCACGAAGTCAATTTTCTTTAAATGCTCATGGTACTGAAAATCACTGTTTTAATTGTTCTTATATATATAATATATTGGATATCATCCTTACGATTGTGAACAATTTTTAGAACTTGGATACAATTACAATACATAAATAAATTTTGTAATTCATTCTATATGTTAATTTCTGTACTTTTTAAACACCACCGAGTTAAATAAAGATTGTCACAAGGTTACTTAATTTTCATATGTCTAAAAGAAAAATATTTCCAATCTTCAGTTATTTAATTATCACGTCTGAAATTCTGATGGTCGTAGTGTGCGTGCGTATATATAATTGCTAATATCAAAATTATTAATATCTTAATAACGTTTGTACAAAGAATGCACGATTAATACTACCGAACACCAACGATATTAAACCTAAACAGCTAAGCACCAATTAATTTGACCAATCCATTTTTAAAGATTCTGACTGTAATTACTCTGACGATCAACTAATAATTTTGATAGTAGAAACTACGACAAATATTGCACATAATGTATTTACAGAACAGAAATATAAATAAATTGTAAATAGTTGAATTGAAATAGTGTTTTATTAATGAATTGGAATAATTTACATTAGGAAGTGTAAACAACGTATTTTAATGATAATTTTAACGGTTTTGAAAATTTTTTTCATTGCCAAAACTTCCATATTTTTGTCCTATTCTTATACTTAATTATGTAGAGATGAAAATTGAAAACGCGGATTGCAAGTTTTTAACAAAATGTTGAGTTGTTGAACAAAACAAAACATAAGATTGGCGTAAAATTAATGTCTTCGATGTTTGTCGATAACGGCCAAGGGATGTCGGGATTATGTTAAGGTTTACAAAAAGTTATTTCCAAAAATATTAGATTGATCATAAAACCTACCCTCCTGTCAAGCGCTAAAAGCAAAAAACTACAAAAAAAATACACTAAAATATGTTACCACTAAAAAATTCAGTTTTTCGCTTTTAGCAATTGACAGGATAAGTTTTACGATAAATCTAATTGCACCACTGTATTCTACGTAAGAAAATATGTCGACAACATATATCACACTTTTAGAAATAACTTTTAGTAGTCTTTAAAAATAACATAGTTTCCATGACGTCGGCCGAATAGCGAAAAATGAATATGTATGGATAATTGATGAAGAAAGGTCTGTTCAGAGAAACTGAGAGATACATGTCCAATATTTTCGATTAAAAAAAGGTGTGTGCAAAGTTTCATCAAGGTCCGTGACCGACAAGGTTGATACACTCCTTGTTATTAGATTTACAACATACAGCTTTCCAACCAGCGAAGGTATTTCCTTGTTCACTATAGGCAATTATCGTGGCAATAACTGTCGCTTTCAAATTGAATCTCCAATTTATTCGAGGTTTTGAAGATATTCTCGAGACCGATGTCAATGCGAAAATTTACAGATTATTATATCGGAGTTTTACTCTCTTTTTACTACTACATCCTAAATGTTACTTATATAAATCTGATAAATATCAAGCAGGATTATGTTCAGGCATCTCAACTTAAAATTATCGGACGCCTACGGTATTGGTGATAAATGTTTCAAGACTTGAAAAATGGCAAATTTTGGAAAATAAAAAAAAATATCCGTGTTTCCATAAGTCCTAAAATCATATTGTGGCGTGCACTTTCTCTCCACGTGTTGGCCAGAAGTCTACCGTTTTATGGCCATCTGCAATAAACGCATTAAACGTTGATGGCCGCGCGTCTGCGCTAATGAATTCGTTTAAGGGAAAGCGCACGCCCAACCTTCGTTTTATTAATATTAATCCGCGGTCCCAGCTATCCTTTCCACGGACCTCGTGGGAGGGACTTGCCTTATTTTCGGGATTTTCCGAGGAAAAGCGCCGAGTAGCTGGGGCGAGTTTTAGACACTCTAGCCCGAACTCGAGACTAGCTAACAGCTCGGCCTTATGCCAGCTTCGTGGCTTACGTTCTGCCGAGTCGCGTTATATTTGTAAGTCTTGGTTTGGATTAAATAAAGTTATTCTCATTCCAACTAAAAGTTCATTTCACCCTGCGCCCACGGCTACAATATTATTTCTAGAAATTTCTGATTTCGTGTTGTTTTATGAAACTTTTAAAATTGTCATCTCTAAATCACACTTTTCTATACACGAGTACATATAATTCATAAAATTCATTCCACTACATCGAGCAGGGTTGTTTCAATATGACAGTAAAATCTAATGAACGGATTAGATGTATGAATAACAAATAGTTAAAACTATTTTTTTTTTCATTCAAACCAGGGAAAACTACTTAAGTTCTCTACAGAAACATTTTTAGAAATCTTAGAATGTATTTTTTAATAAATACGAAAAACACAGATTATATATTTGCATTCAATCGCGACATTTTATTAATAAAGTCTGGAAGAGTATATAAATATTCTGAATCATGTACTTTTTCCAATATTATCAAAGTTTATTAATGGTGATTTGTCGATATTTATGATTCATTAATGATTGTCAGAATTCATAATTTTTTTAATAGTTTTTATATAATTTTATATTAAAGAATTTTCAGAAATAATCATCTGAAATATTTTTAGTAGAAAGTGTATCAAACACAACGTATTATGGTTATTACAGAAATTCTCTTCAACCTACAAGTTTTGATCATATATCGTCCCACCCCAAGGGCTCAATTTCTCTACCTTCCATCAACAAAGATAAATCATTGGCGAGAATTTTTAATATAATTAAATTTTAATTAATTAATACGTTAGGCGTAAGAAGCTTTTACGTTATATATAATATGCTAATAAAATATTTTAATCTCAATAATTTATTGTTTCTTGTTATTAAGATGATTATTTATTCCGTAGACAATTGATTGACACAATAAATTGAAAACGTCGACATGTATGAAATTCAAATAAATCGATTTACTACTGTAATTTAATCTACTCAAAAATTGATGTGTAATTATAATGCAAGTGCCGAGTAAGGGCATTCAAACTAAAATATAAATTCATCAAAATGTTGTCGGTTTTTCATATTATCTATTTTATTCGAAGATCTTTATATGATATAATACATGTATTATTTTTGTGTTACAAAAGTATTTTTGTTTGTATTACATAAGAAGACATTAGTTGTTTAAAAATATATGAATGATTGATATTGAGTGTCAAATAGCATTCAACATCTTTTATTTAAAATAAATCGAAATTTCACATATTTATAACATTTAAAAAAATGTTACTAGTATAGCACATGGTTTTTCAATATCTACATTAATAAAATAGTTATCATACATTCATCGGTACACTTATACTATTTATTCGTTGATGTATGGTTTGTTTAATGAAAATTAGTGTTATCTACTATAATACATCAGGAATAGAGATTTTTTAAATTTGTTCTGCAATAAAAGATATTGCCAGAATAAACACCAATGAAAATGCTCACATAACGTGGTAACTTTGAAATTCGTAACATTATAATAATTTTTTTAATGAAAAAATAAAATGTATATTATAAAAACTTGACACTAAAAGCATGCCATTTGATATATCATGATAGACTTGTCTAAAGGCATTGTAAATCTTTTCTCAATATAACTATGTATAAGATTAATTTACAAAGTTACTTTGAGTATTGAAAATCCAAAAACTTTAAGATGTTAAGCATAATTATCTATATTTTTCTCATTTCAATGATATTAAATACTGGTACGAAAAGAATATCATTATTGAAATATTATTTGTAACTGTCTTTTTCGATTTTCGAATACTAAATCTTTGAAATATAACTTTTCATAGTTATAACTTAAAAAAAGCGCGTGTGTATCTGCAAATGGTTTTGACAATGGTTTGTTACAAAATCGTAATAACATCGTTCAACATGACACCGCAGCGCTATTGAAAGAATGCGGATTGTAATTCATTCAATTATTTCGCACATCACAGAGTCTGTCCGCCAAAGCTGGCTTAAGTCTGCTCTACCTATTGTCGATTGGATTGTGTGGCTTTAAGAGCACCTTGGCATATCGTGGCTCTTGCCATGGCGAATTCGCTGGAGTTTGATGTACATGAACGCAACACTCAAACTACTGACGACCAGAGCAATGAGAATTGTCGCGAAGGCTGTATAGAAACTGGTATAGCTAAGACAGACTCCTAGAGCAGTTGCTTCGGCAGACAGAAGCTGAGAACTTGTCTCAGAGGTGATCTCGTCGAAAGGCGCAAGAGCCAGAGCATCCGGCAAATCATCGGGCATAACCACGCGGAAGCCTCGAGCTATTCGTACTGCTTCTCCGGCGTGCTCACGTGTCCAGTTCGACGAGCCTGGATAACTGATGGAACGTCGTCGTCGACCTGGTTCAATTTGCTGCACAATTCAAATATTGACCATTTTTACTCGATAGTTTATTTATTTAATTATTGAATATCATTGAAGGCTAGAAACGATTTAATATTTAAGAACTTCAATTGAATTTTGTTTGAAACGTTAAATTTATAAAGGCAGGCACATTATCGTTCAGTAAATTATCCTAACTAATCATGGCTAATCCAATTTAATATACTAAGAAAAACCCATGTAATAAATTTTTATATACCTGATTAGCTTCTGGACAAGGTTCACAATTCGTCTTGCAAAGCTCTACGTTACATTCGATGAACAAATCCATAACATCGGGAAATTTGAAAGCTTGGAAGAAAGCATACGCTATAATCGAAGCTCCCGAGTTTCCGGTTTCTTTCGTTTTTTGGAAAGCGCCAAACAGTTTTGGCTTTAGAATGCATCCTCGCTCATCCGTTAACTGATACGTATTAGTACCAGCTTCATCTCTAGCTATACAATCGCGAACCTGAAATTTCAAAAAAATTTTAATTAGTGTCAAGCTAAATATAAAACAACGTCAATTGTGCGACATGCAGCTGATGAGCATTAATTTATGAATAATAATAAAAACTGTTGTGCGCTGAATCCGTTCGACCTAATTGTGGTATATTGGACATTTATTTCTATGCAATCACCGAAGGTAAGCATTTAATCAGAATACGTTGAATGCTAACTTTCACTTTTTCTTTTCCATAACCCTTAACAAAAGACAGTGGAAGCAAGCTCATTCAAATTGGAACCAATATAAGTAGCTAAGATGGATACAAATAATGAAGGTCTCCTTTAAATGTTAGTGATGCCACCAATGTTGTTTTTTTTTGTGTGATTACAGAAAAACACCCATTCAATGGAGTCAGCGAGTTGCCATCGAATTTACGAGGCTCGTACGTCAATGCAGTGGCAGAGAGAATGGCTCGAGATTCTGATATGAAAGTAAACGCTGGCAAGAGCTTAGTTGACCTGCAAATCGAAGCCAGGATCTCCTTCGACAGAAACGACAAGAGTCATCGTTTCGCCGATCTTCACAAGACCATTAGCTGCCGGTGCAAATGGACCCTTGCCTACTTGAATGTCCAGCTTTGCAGTCGCCGTGTCACCACTGAAAGTCACGATTTCCTGATTTAACATGTCCACTGAGAGGCTGACTGTTAGGGCCTTGTTGATATTGCCCTCCCATAAGCAACGAACGGTGCGCACTGTGTCCCATACTTCTTGAATTCCAGGTTCATTCTAAAATAGCACATGACTTCGTCAAATCCCATCTTATGTGCATTATCAATATGCAAATATATATTATAAAAATATTTTCTAATCATTAATTCAACACTAAAAATATACAATGATGAATAATGAAGAAAAATTAATTCAACTTACTTGCAAAACTAATACATTTTCCAAATACGATTGACCTAAATCTCCCTCGAAGTCGTTGATAAATTGTGTTCCACAAGAATCTAAATTGACGGTGAAAGTATACTTCATCTGATTTGAGTTTTGTTCTACGTATCGACATTGTGGCATCATGAAAAATCCCTAAATTCAGAGAAGCAAATATGCATTTATATTGACGTAAAAAATAATAATAATTATAAGCTTGTTAAAGTTTTTTACCTTTGAATAAATAACGCCATCGAATACTCGATTAAATTCAATATCGATAGTCATCATAGTTTTACTACACATCACATCCAAACTATGGATATGCGGTGGATGTTTTAGGTCGTCATCAACTTCAGAACCCCCTGGCGTTATTTCATTACCGGGTACTGGACCTGTTGATATGTTTAAATATCAATGGTAAATGGTTTCAAATAATATTGTAAAAATTAATAATTTTTGTTATTATAAAGATGTCTTTCATTACAATTACTCGATGTCATTTAATTTGAATTTAATTATTTAATAATTTAATTAATGGGGGAAGATACTTATTGAGGCAACTTAAAAAATCATCAGCCTTTTCACTACAGAATTATATAGCCTTCAAGCATGCTTTCCCAGCGTTTCAACTCAAAATTTATATGAAAATAATTTTCATATAAATTTTATACAGATTAGTGTTAACGATCATAAATGTTAAATGTCAGTACTGTGGGACTAGTTTTGCGAGGTTATCAACGTCATTTTTCTCGAAACGATATTTTTCAAGCTGGCGTGTGTAATTACAAAAAAATATTCGATTATCATTGTATTTTACTAATAACTATGCGATACAATTACTAACAAGTTAAATGAATTTAGATCACCTGAAATAAGTTTGAAATAATTTTGAAATAAGTTTATTTAAACAATAAATTTTAGGTAATAGAAAAAAGACCTTAAATTAGAATTTTTTATTTAAATGTTTAAGGCAGTTTTACTCGCGATTTTCTATTGCACTTATATAAAATGTTATGTTAAATAAAAAAACATTTTCATTTTTCTGATTTTAATCCTTTGACTGTGGCAGACTTTCGGACGAATTCATCTACATGGGCAGCGCGTTTTTCGTTTGTCAGTCGCTGTGACTAGTAGACACCGACAGTGACCAAAACAGTACCCGGAAATTTGATGCCATTCTTAATAGGGTTTAAAAAATAACGTCAAAACAATTAAAAATAGAGGGCGTATATATACGCCTTTAGCAGTCAAAGGGATAATACAGCTTATGCAATGATATATATCATTTGAACGTTTGAATCAAGAGATCTTTATTTGACCACCTCGAATTTACACCATTTTATAACAGTTGTAAAAGATTTAGTTATGTACATGTATCATTTTCTTTAAATAAAATTAATAATTTTCTATAAATATATTAACCTGGCGTAGGTCCTGGTGCTGGTCCAGGTCCTGGTGTTGGCCCAGGTCCTGGTGCTGGTCCAGGTGCTGGTGCTGGTCCAGGTCCTGGTGCTGGTCCGGGACCCGGTGCTGGACTGGGTCCTGGTGCTGGACCAGGTGCTGGTGCAGGTCCAGGTCCTGGGGCTGGAGCAGATCCTGACCCAGGTCCACTACCAGGTGCAGGAACTTTTAAAGAGATAATTTTTTCCATTTAAACAAATCTAATTCACTCATTTTTATTTTGCTTTTTATTTTTATCGGTTTTTCTACTGAATAAACTTTCCATCTGTCGAGCAGAAAACGTCAATGGCATTCGTTCAAAAATAAGCTATCACGTAGAACGTTAAAAAAGTAGAATAAAATAACGATAAATACCAGGTCCAGGCCGTGGAGGCGTGGGCCTATTAGGCGTTGGGAATCCTGGAGTTGGTCTGCTTCCAGGAGAGGGATAAGGGTAACCGCTGTTGGGCGTTTGGCTAGGAGGTAAGTATGTAGTGGAAGACGTTGAATAGCCACCGAATGTTGACGAAGAGCCACCTGCGCTCGTTTGGCTGTACTGAGGCTGCTCAGTGGTAAATCCCGGTCTCGAAGGTGGTCGATTAGATGTGAATCCTTGTCCTCCGGGTGTATAACCTGGTGGACTTCCGTAATCCGGGAAAGCGCCGGTCACCTCATTCTGACTTGGATTCGAATAATTTGGTGGCTGCTGTGTTGGTGCTGGCTGAAATGGTCGTGGCTTCTCTGGCGGCCGTTGCGTACTATACGGTGGTAAGTAAGCGTTACTCTCCTGGCGAGCTATAAATTACCCATATGAAAGTTCCATATAATAATTCTATATTTATTTTTTTAAATAACTTATATTTGGAGATTTATTGATATAATTTTACACAATAGTCTGTAAGAATAATCATTATATATTATAGAGCCGTTGCAGCGGCAGCGGGGCAACAAGGTAACCAAGCTAAGTCCAACAAGCACACACTCTTGCCAACTCACTCACTTGTTAGCTCGCTCTTTCGAAAGCTAGTAATCGCTAATATACAAAGAACTGTATATCACAAAGAAAAACCAAGTCATAGGAAGTGAAATAACCACCACTACTAAAAACAACTAGAACAGTCGAAAAAGGAGGCGATCTAAAGCACAAGAGAATCCAAATCAAACGCAGATAACGGGAATTCATGCTCGACGACCAACGTACAATTTCCTAGGAATACACAGGTTAGAGAGGGCCCCTCCACAAAAAAATCATATCAGAGAAATCTATTCAGAAAAAGTAGGATTCTATGCCCAAAGATAGTACAACTAAATCTTGATAGGAAATCTAGAGTGAATGATGAACTCCGAGTTCTCATGGCAGACAGAGATTTAAGTATTAAGACAACATTAGCTTAGGAGCCTTACAACTGGAAAGGCAATATCATAGGGATAGGAAATAATATTGGTGTATACATAGAGTCAAAACAAATGAAAGCATAATGACGGCCATACCCTTCAACCCGAACGAAATAGCAGCTACTAAGATCTTAGAACTATGTAACTCACATTGTGCATGCGTACAATTCAAAAGGAGTTTCGGAGAGATTTACGTGAGTAATCTCTATTGTCAGTTTGCCCATGACCTAGAGCAATACCTGCAAAAGTTTGAAAGGGCGCATAGATACCTAGAAGGGAAGAAAGTACTAATAGATGTAAACTAAGGCAAAGCTTTGGTTGGATAAGACTGACAAAATAGGAGAAAATCTTGAAGAACTCATCCTAAGCCTCGGTCTGATGATCGCTATTAGAAAGGGTCAGCCTAGGATATACTGCAATACGAAGAGAGAATCAAATGTAGATGTAACAATTCACACAACAAATCTGAGGAATCTCCTTAAGGACTGGTCGGTAATAAATTGAAACAGGACAATAAGCGATCAAAGATCAATTCCAATAACCATGAATCACTCCTCAGATCTAGGTCCTTCTCTAGAAAAGATCTCAGAATCGAGATTTAATATAAAGAAGGCAGACTAGAAGAAATTTGAAAGACAATGCAAAATCGAAAAAGGAGATCCAGCGAGACTGCCATTATCAAATCGACTAGAAATTGAAACTTATGTTTCAAAACTAGAAGAAGCGATAATAAGAGCAATGAGCAGGTCTATCCCGCCAAAAGTAAGATATATTAAATGCACCTTGTAGGATATATCGTTGACGAAGCAAAGAAAAGCAGTCAAAAGTAAATGGGACCTGGTTCTCGAATATGCTGCAGATGCTCCTAATAGAAGACGCAGATGGATTCATAAAAAATCAGTCAAGAGGCTAGAAAGGATCAACTTTAATTACTCAAAGGCTGTAAAACGCCAAAAAATAGAAAGCTGGCAGAGACTACTATACCATCGAAAGCGAGAAAAATACCTGGTCCCTGCCATACAAACAGGCGGCAGGTAAGGTCAGTAGCACGAAAGCCACATGCACAGTAAGTTTAAATGGAGCAAAGGGCGGGCCGAAACCAGCAATGCCCTGTTGAATGTGCTAGTCCCCGATGACGATATGAGTACGGAGTCCGAAGCGCACGCGGAGGTACGAGGACTCATGCACAAGGCCCCAGAGGCCGACGACGCACCACCGTTCATGCTCAGAGAAGTTAGAGAAGCTCTAAGAGCGAACAAATCCAGAAAAAGTCCAGGGGCATACAGAATAAAGGCAATAATGCTGGTAAAAACTAGTCCATTATAATCAGAGTTAACGAGACTTTTTAACGCCTCCTCAGCTATTGGATTATTTTCAAGCGGATGGAAGAGTGGAAGACTAATCACGTTATTGAAAGGCTTTGATAAACTGGAGAATGTGATAAAATCATCCTGTCTGTCTGTTATCCATAATAGGCAAAACACCGGAATGGCTAATGATAATTCGTATGACAAATGTCATAAGCAGCGACGAATGAGCTTCACCGGATCAGTATGGAATTAGGTTTGGAAAATCCACAGAAGATACAGTCTCTCATCTACGAAAGATTGTAGAAGTAGAAGCTAACAATAGCTTCGAATACGTCGTAGCTATTCCACTAGACATCTCAGGAGCATTCGATGCCCTATGGTGGCCCAGCCTGCTTGTCTAAATAAAAAGAAGGAAGTGCCCAAAGCATATCTATGGACTCCTGAAAATTTACTTAACAATAGATAAGTATGCATCACAGTATTATTCGATGAAGTTAGAAAAAAATTAACTAAAGGGTGCTAGCTTGGTCAGTCTTCGGACCAGTCGGATGGCGCATCATCTTCGATAAGCCACTCTGTACTCTGAGAGAAGCAGGATACGACGTACTAGCTTACACAAACGACGTAATATCCATCATAAAGGCGAACAATAGATTGAATCTTGAAAGGCAACCACAAGAAGTCATAAGTGTAATGACAGACTGGTGCAGGTTAGACAAGATGAAACTAGTGTAGAAAAATCAGGTCTAATATTATTGAAAAGAAGTTTAAACTAAACAAGGCACCTAATAGTTAAGATTGAACAAGAAACGTAAAGATGAAAGAGACGATCAAATACCTTAGAGTAACAATTGAAAGGGGCTTCAAGGTACTGAGCCAAGCTAAAATTGCGGAATAACCTGTGGCCAAACTTACAATTCAATAATAAAAACATTGCAATAGCAGCATGGGAATTCAAGTTCTAATCGCTAATCTATATATATATATAAAGATTTCTTCCTGCCAAAGCTAACATATGCCGTAGCAGGGTACTGGCCCATATCAGATTGCAAGACTTGAAAGGCATTGAACTCAGCTTAATGCAAAGCGCTGAAATTGACCACAATGGCATACAAAGGAACCTCTCTGACCGCTATGCAGACTCTCACTACTGCATGTCTAATCGACCTTGAGCTGGTCAGAAAGGTCTCCAAATTCTGCGCCATAAAAGGGAAAAATGTATCACTGTTCAATCTTAGAATAGAGTCTAATGAGTTAAGTTCTGGCAGAATCGACATCAAGAAAGCAGAACTCATGATTGATGAGGAAATCAGAAGAGTCTGATAACAGACATAGGATTCAGATGAGAAAGACCAAACAACTCATAGATTCTTTCTCTCAATCAAAAAAAGAATAAAGAAAAAATAGCTGAACCCAGACCACTACACCACTCAGTTTTTAACTGGAATTGGAACCTTTGAGTCTTACCTACACAAGATAGACTTAAGCGAGACTCCTAGATGTAGCTGTGGAAGGGTATAAACGTCAAAGCACGTTCTTTTCTTCTGTGAAATTGAGAAAGATTCAAGAAAACCTTTAATAGAAGTAATCGAAAAGGAGAGTCAGAAATGACTCTGCTCTGAACAAGTTATAGTTTCAAACAAAGAGATTTTCAGAATGCAATTTTCAAAAAATAAGTTGAATACAGATATGCAGGGTGGAACTACAAGCCTAGAAAGTTTTTCTTAATTCGAAAGCATGAGCTATCCTTCTCAGTCCCAGAAATGGGTTGTACTCTGCGGGGTAATGGATAAAACGCTCCGGCATGAGCTGAAACTGTACCGCTGCTGTAGTGCGGAAGACGCCGTTGAGCTAGTTCGATGACGAACCCTTACCACGGGTTAGTGCTCTAGATTAGCTTTCTTTGCGCGATTCCTATGATAAGTTCGGTACTTCATTTTGAAAGATGAAGGCTGATGCTCTAAGTGAATAGAGCTCGTTCTCGACGTACGATCGAGCATGTTCACATGTAAGATCATCACGTCGGGAGGGGAGCGTATGTCGGGAAGTGGAAAATCCCTTAGAAAAATGTCTAAAACAAGTGAAGACTCAAATCATCTTACACAATCACCGTAAAAAATACAAACATTCACACGAAAGCATCTTACTCAATCATAGTAAAAAAATATTTAGTAGTAAGAGCCTGGTATGGTTTTAACATTAATTTGCTGTTAATTTGTTTTCATAAGTCCTGCATATACTTACTTTTTCTAACACCTTGACGATAAATACCCTGAATCCACTCCAGAATGTTCCTGGCCATTACGTCAGCTGGCGTATCATTGTCAGAGGCTGTAACACTGACCATAACTATCGCTAAAAGTAGTGTATGAATCTTCATCGTGGGTCCTGCAATAACAGCAGATTTCCGTTGTTTACGATATTTCAAATAAAATAACTTTGGACAGTTGCATTCATTGTTATACTAATCAAATGAGTTACTAGTTAGTAATAAGTTTGTTTTAGAAGAAAAAGTGCACAAGTGGCCGGGCCCTGATTTGTAATAGAAAGCTTGGAACACCATGTTTTCATTTGGCAAATTGAAATTCTCCAGCAAGAGAGTAAACAGATGATATTTATTAATTATATTGATAAGTGGATTCAATTAGAATTATTAATGCTTCTCAAACGTACGAAGTGTTGACTACGTCGTCTCTTTAAATTGTGTTTCGCAATATAGAGTAGAGGTAGAATAAACAAATCGACTATCGATTAATACATTTAGCAATTGCTTATTCTAAACTTGTGTTTAATCGTAACTCCTTCATTACGCAAGGAAAGTCGGTATTTCGCGATCATATACTTCATTATATCATTCAATCAATTTAATATCTGATCATAATCTTGTCATAGATACTACCGTCTTCGAATGTTTCTTGTAATATGATTATTAGCTCTAACAGAACAATAGCGGCCTTTACATTCACTATACAATTTACGATATTATCTTGTAACTACGGTATCACTGTTACCTTTACTGAAAACTTGACTTGTAGTTCATAATAGCATAACATAGCGCCGCTAGTTTGGTTGGTATGTATTTAATTCCATCATGTGGCGGAACTCACCTTAACTAAGATCCCCCCATAACTAAGATCACTTCAAAAAGCTGTCAGAGGCTGGCTGACTGCCTAAAACTATTAACTCTATCCTGCCAATAATTTTACATGGCATAGAAAGTAACTTCCATTATCATTCACTCTCCAGCGTGAAAATACATTAGCATTACTCTTCGTTGAAAAGGTCATCCTCATAATATATACTCATTGTTCATCTCTGTCGTTTCCACTACTTTCACTTTTTTAATTAATTCTCTAGTCAAACCCCTGCTTTTTTACCCCTAAACATCTTCTTTGTGTATAGTACTATAATTTCAATCATATACTATATGATTTACATTTATTAATTATACTATAATATCAGTGCAATCTAGATCGACGATCTTCAGAAGGATCGCATCCCCGTGATAATTTCATGTAAGCAGAATAGGATCTTTCCATCTTTCCATGCCTATCTGGCCTTGGAGCTCCACATCGGTAAACATCGGGTGTAGTTTTTCTCTGATGGTCTTGATCGTTTGCGTATGTTTTACGCTCTGCCGTTCTTATCGTGATTATCCCGAAGACCGCCCTTCTCACTTTTTCTTTTTCTTCTTATTTCCGTTACCAGCGTATTTGATACTGGTAAATTATCTATAAGGCGTCAAAAGGCTACCTTGCCAGCGTGCTTATACTATCCCGCAGCCTGCCAATGTAACCCAGCTTGCGAGTTGTGCCTATAATCTGTTACCCCATATGCTTGATGTATCCTATAATCGCCCTTGGCTGAGGAAGGGACTGTCCGTGTAATATCGTGTTTGTTCGCTTAGTGTCATGTCTTCTGATGCTTTCTTGCGTCTTTCTCCTTCCATTTTTCAGCCCGTTCGCCGCTGGTCTGCACCCCCCCCCCCCCTCCCGGCCTTCCTTCCTCTCTATTGATTACAAGACTCCTTTTCTCATTAACCCTACTCAATTACTCGATCTGATCGCCTTATAGGGTTTCTTTTATTTGTTTTCAAGAGGTATTCTTGTTAGTGGATATCCCATAATTCATTTTTTTTGGGGGAAATTCATTTATAGGGATTATACCTTGCATCTGTTACTTCGAGTTCAGGTTGAAAAAATCTAAAGTATTTCCTCCATTCGCGCCAGCAATGCTTATGCATGAGATGCTTGATGGTATATAGATTTTTGAGGGTCACCGAGACACGTAAGAGGTGTACTATATGTTCCTTAATTCGAAAGTTGAGGGTGTACGACATATAGTGTTACATTAGTATATTTAAATTATGTAATTTTTTATCGATTTTCTATCGAAAGATTTTATCTCAACTTTCGTTTCGTTTCACACGTAGATAGTAATTTAATACGTCTATTTACTCAATTTTTGCTATTAAAATTCCATTGAACTCTTAAATTTTCGTTATTTTTTGTTTGCCGAGAGTAGTTCAACTGTACAGCTAATCATTTATTGAAGGTAGTTCAACTATACACAGCAAGTAGTGCAACTATTTTTTAATGATGCGTAGTGCAACTAAGAACAAAATGGAAAATTTAGCGCGCTACTTTCAAAATAAAGTGTAGTTCATGTATAATACGAGTAGTATCGATACACGAGTAGCAGAATATTTCACGGCAGAGTGAATCTAAACTTGCTCAATATTAGTGAGTTCTTAAGTATAAGTATTGCTGCAAAAAATGTTTATTGTCATTAAATACTTCAATTAATTAAAAAGCGTTGGTTTAGTAACGTATAAACCACACACCTGTCACATCACTCATCATTTTACGAGATATCTTTAAATTTGACAGCCGAACGAAAATTTATTTCTAGGTGGTAAGTTTTAGTTGATAATTGGTAGCATACATAACAGTGTACGTTGAATGTGGTAAAGGTAACTTTTGAAATATAAACTTAGAGCGAAATAAACGGCACGAAGATATATTGTGCTTATAGGATTCCCACGATGTATGTAATAGGCTCGATCAGCGATGCCACGTCGAGGAGTTCAAAATGTTCATGTCGAGTACTTCGTGCACGCAGCCCGTCAAACGACATGAAAGCCCTTCGGGTAGAGCGCGACTGACCACGGACAAGTGCAAAGGAAGTAAGGCGTGCGTGGAAGGTGAGGGGCATGATTTGCGGCGCGCGGCTTACGGAATATATTGTCGGTAGTAGCATCCACGTTACTCGCGCAGCTCTATGTGCATTAAGTACAATACACATTTATCGCAAGCGCAGTGTCGCTTTCTCTTTTACTCTCGGTCATCTACTCGTCACGCATCTTCTGCAGCAACTGTATGTCTAGTGCCATTTATTAATTATGCCTCTCGCAGTTCCGCGAGCCTAGTCGGTTTTTACCTTTTGCAATAGGTTGACGAGCTCAATTAGCGATCCTTTTCATCGCCGCTTTCATATAATTTCTCGCTATGATGTGATGCTGCACGTTGGTAGGCCTAGTGTTTTTGTAAAATGATGAGCACAAACTTTGTATTCAATAATGTCAAGGAAATGACTATTTCGCGTGTAAATAATAATGAGCACACGTCACATATGAACAGCTAAAAGGAATATTTATAAAAAATATATTTGAATTGGAGTTACGGACTGGAAATTCAAGTGATTGATCATTAATGTGACAAGCATTAAATGCTAATCTAAATGGTTAGCCGCTTGATTGTCTTGTAAACAGAGAGAAAAAAAAAGAGAGCGGAAGAAATTGTTAGCACGTGGATATTCGAGTGCTTGTAAAGCAAGCTGATTTCATAGAGAACGAAAGTGGTTGGTGGAGCTCTTGTGCTAAATGAGATAAGTCCGGAGAGCCTTAATAAGTATGTAAGCCACTAAATTTTCTTCTTGCCGTTGCATCATTTGGCGTTTATTATTGTCAAGTCTAGAACGCGTTATCGCCCGGTTTGCTTAAGCATTTAAAAGAGAGAGAGAGAGAGAGAGAGAGAGTGGTCTCCGCGCGTGGCGCTTTGTATTGTCCGACGTCGCCGCCGCATCATGGCTAACCGCAGCAATGTCTTCGTCAGTCGAAAGCAGAGAAAGCACTCGTTATGAAATTAACGGTGACGGCGAAGCGGTGTGCATCTTTGGCCGCTCGTGTTGTCATTAGATTGCAATCTTCGAGTGTAAGCTGCTTACCTGGCGTGTTTGCATTAGCGCGGCACCTGGCAAGGCAGCGCCGTGCGAGATTACCGCGCCGCGTGGGAAGGTACATCCAACGCAAGCTCTCCGCGCGCACCCGCACGCACTCTCGGAGTCGTCTCTTAACTGACGGTCAAACGAGAGGGAAAGGGCCAGCTGCTTAAGATATGCGTTTATGCGCCTCTATCTAGCCTCTCTCCGTACTGACGATCTCTCGGACAATCACGTTTGCCGAGGTTCAACTCGTGTCGATTGACGCCTGAGATACGGCACTATCCTTTTCCGTCGCTACTTACGACTCGGCCCTCATTTTTGCACATCACTTTGACCGCTTTTTTCAAGTTTACGTAAACTTTCCTACGTGTTATTACCCGTTCAGTCTTATTTATGAACGTTACAAAAGATTCAAAAACAACTTTCAATCTCCGTGAGATACGAACTAAGTAATTATTATTCAACAGGCTTTATTTTATAAATACAGTTTTTAAATCAATAATTCATGAGGCATCAAAATCGATTTTTCCATTTTTAAGCAAGAAAACTAAAGGGCGGTGGGCTTCAAAAGCGGTCAAGTTCAAAAAAATTTAACATCGAGTTAATTCGATCAAAATATATTGCATACCATTCTCCGAATGTTAATCGAACTCCTATTCTTTTCCTCCTAAAAGTAATTATTAATTTTAATTCATGATTGTAAAATATGATTCGGTAAAAATTCAAATTTGTTGTTATTTAACAAAGAAAATTTTATCGGCATATCATATGCGATTCTTTTAGAACTCTAATGCTAATTAGAGCCCATTACAATGTTTCGGCTTAAATGACTTTTAACATTTTACTCGCGAAATGGTATTTTTGAACTTGGAATTCTTTGAAACCAAATACGTCAGTTATTTATGAACAAACTAATTACTTCGTTGGGTCATGTATTAACTCTCTGATAAATAATAAAATTCAGTTAATTTTTCTAATGTATTCCATCGATGTATAAAAATCATTGCAAACAAAAGTAGTTAGATCTTTAGCATTTAGAGCAAAATAGTTTTATTCAACAAGACAAAATTGGTGAACCGCTGAATTACGACGGAAATCATGAAGCGAAAAAATCAAATAAAGAGAGCTGTACAAATCTCGACAAATCGCAAGCGAGTCAAAGAGCGAGGCAGACTTCTAATTTGAAGCTTCCATAAGGTAGACTATACCGAGAGGATTTTGCAAGGCACGTTAGGTAAAATCGTAGAGACAAGTGTCGACGGTGAGCTGTTTAATTTTCCACCTCTGCTCGAGTAACTACGTTGTCGCTTCATCGAGACTAATAATAATTGTTCTCGGCGAAAATGTCGTTGCAGCTCGGCCACGCCGAGGCTATTATCGCTGATTTGCGTTAATCAGCCGACAAAAGTTACGAGCTTTCGATGATTGATGGCCGCGACGGTGTTTGATGTTCGCGCCTCGCCAAGGAGCAAAGTACCGACTAGGTCGCTGATTTATATCTTCATACCAACTGCTAGCTCAAGCGCTGCGGGAGAAAGATTTCCCTAGATGCTAAATTTATGGTGCGTTATGCAGCACGCGCGTCGATTAGTTTACTCCCTAGAATTGGTGACTGCGCATCTCGCCTCAAAAAAATTAACAAATAATGCAAACATTGTTCCATCTTCATCTCAGTTGAGAAATAAAAAAAAAATTCTTCTGTACTCTTCTCCCAAACTACAGCTAATCCAAGCTCACTCGCGAATTTGGAAGTACTTTTTCGGTTGCCTAAAAGGCAATCAAAAACTACTTTCTAACTAAGCTACGTACTCGTAATTGCACTTAATGATGTATGATTATTCAAGACAACTGGTATTTATCTCACCAGAGAATCGTCATCGTGTAGTTCTTGGCAAAGCAAATAACATCCTGCAATATTACACAATAAGAAGTCAAAATACCTGGATGTTGATATCATGTTTACATTTTCAAACGCCGACTTACGACGACCCAGTCATGCGAAAATTGGTGACTAAATCCAGACTAAACTTCTAATTATTTCTTTAGACGTTTGAGCGAAATACCTATTGGAAGATGCTTAGCAAACAATAAACTTTCTCAGCTCGTGAAAATTGATCATTTCATCGGATCAATGAAGCTGGCGAAAAAGCGAAAGCAATTAGAGGCATTGAGTTTCTCTAGTGTCAAAGCAGCAGCGGCATCATTATCATCATCATCATCATCATCATCATCGGAATAAAAAAAAAAGAAAGAGCCGTCGAATGCGCGAGAGTGAATCGGCGAGCGAGACAGAGCGTGATCGCACGTTGTAGACTGTCGGCTTATCAGATCGTAGCGCGTCCGCGACCTTGGTGTAGCTGGTGACGCGCGCGACAGCCGAGCGCGACGCGCGCTTGCACCTCATTGGCAGCCGCTGCCTGCTGCACACTTTCCAACGGCAGATCAGCTTGGAAATTGATTGCGCGGAGCTGCGATCGAGCGCGTACTGCCTGCATCATTGAGACACCCAATTTCCACTTACATTGTTACATTGTTCGACAACAATGAGCCTCGATGCTTGTCGCGTTCGTAAAAGTGAAACTTCATCGTGACCACTCGTCAGCGTCATCGATGACGATTCTATGAGCCGTGCGAGCAGTTCATTCACCGTCACTTCAACTCGCAATAATGCACGCTCATCGTTTGTCCGTGCGCCGCTGCCGCTGTCATTGCGCCTCTGCAACTGACGCCACCGAGGCTTTGTTTAAGGGATGAGCTTACGACGTTTCTCACAAGCTCCGAGGATAATGACAGTAAACAAACTGCTTTCCAACAGAGAAAGTGAAGACAGGTTTTCTTTGTTTTTCGTTTCTGCTTCCGAAGAATAAGTCTCTGTGAATAAAATTGATTACCATTCATTTTGTGCGGATTAACGGGCGCAATAAATGCTTGGACAAACAAAACTTTCGTTCGTTCCCCGACGTTTTCTTCCAGGCGCTTCTGCCAGTTTTTGCAATCACGTCTGATTTTCTTGCTACTTTCCAACAAAACCATACATGTTGAGCATTCAAAAGTTATTAATCCTTGTTGGCTTAAACGAAGATTGTTTGAATCGAGGAGATAAATTTCAGGAGAAATTTCAAGTTATTTAATGCGCAACAATATTAATTTCGACTTTTTGTCCAATCGCTATTTCCTATTATTGATTTATCTTGCAATAAAGCTGGATTTATTTTATATTGGACATACTTTTTTCCTTCAATCTTTAACATAAGCATTGATATAAAGGTTGCCAAAATTATTTTTGTGCAAAGATTAAAGAATGATTATTTTCTGCAATCAGTCACCTGAAAGAGCATCACTTAGAATTTACATATGTAATCAAGTAGCTAAAGTAGGTGTTTGCAAAATAAAAGCGAAAAAATGTAAAAATGGTCAAACATTGTTGAAATTTTGAATAATCATCAAGCATCTGTGGTATGTTAAGTAGCCCTTTTCCCGTCAGTCTGAGACCTCCAATTTTGTAATAAATAAAATAAATAGTTATTTTGGTAGAACCATTTATGAGAAGCATAAATAATGCAATAGTTATTTGTATATTTAATCGAGTTATTAATGCTTGTTTCAAATTAATGCAGAAAATTATTACTCGACTACTTTTTATATTACTATTGGCACCATAAGAGACTTATTCGAACGATGGATCTTTGACCATGACTGAGCATTGGAACACTCACCATATGAATATTTTTATTTAAATCGTGATATTAAATATTCAAAAGGTTTATAATTTTCCCATTATATTGCGTGAATCTATAATAATTAGTAAATATATTCTAATCTATTTTTCAATAGTAGTATGAAAATGTTCATATTTATGTATTTTATTTACAATAACTTTTAATATCAAGAAAGTATTTGTCACTGCCAGGTAGAATAGTCTTTATTAAAAAAACTGATGAAATTACTGTAGCGGTTAAGATTTTTAGCAATGTCACGATACTTGTGACAGTCAATAATTAATAAAAACGCTACAATTAATATAAATTCGTGAACTTTAATTAAATCGAATAAAAAAGTCTAAAGATGTAGGTAATCAGCATCGTTTGAGTAGACGATTGTATCGTTGTGCAAAGACAATCTTCAGGTTCGAAAAGTCAACGGGATAGCTATAGAGATTCGCGCAGGACGAGGCGAAAGGTGAAAGTTGGTCAGGGGGGATTCGCGCATAACATCACATATGTACGCTCTTTGGCTCCCTACCGCTTACATCGAATGTACATTATAAGATATTCGCAGTGCGGTATATTGCATATTGTTTAGAAATGTTAAAAGGAATGATCGAAAATTAAGATCAAAGATACATGTCGCTTTAAGTATATCCACGAAAAAAACTGAAAATGAAAGCGTACCGCGAGGTTTTGTAAGAAGGTGTTGTTGTTCCGCGTAAAAAAATTCGCAGTGACGAGTCGTAACAATTATTTTAGCAGTTGCGTAATGAGACATCCAATAAAAGTAGATAATAGATATAATTGAATTACCTCGTTCATTAGCACGTATGTTTCAATAGGCAGTTTTTATCTCGCATTGCGTGCTCTCATGAAATTTCTCATGAATATAATATGATGCAAATCATGAATATGTAGGTTACTCCGCTTCAACGCGCGATTTTGCACGGAAGGTGCGTGAAAACAGACGTGCCAATTCTAAAACAAGCAGTACACACACTGGGGGCAATTGTTCGTCGGAGAAAAGTCTGATTTGGAACGGCAACGACGCGAGAAGGTAGCTCGAGCGGTAAGCGAGGGAGGAACCGCATCGGCAGCGAGGCGCGAGCATATATATCAATAAGTTATTAGCCATGAGAGGCGTTGACTCGACTGGTGCGCGTAACGCGCGCGCCGGGACTTTTCTCGAGCGCGATCGCGGCGCAGCGCTGTGCACTTCCTTTTTCCTGGTGGAGCGCGCGCGGCGGTGTGTTGCTCTCGCGTGTACACGGCAAATTGGATTTCTCGCGGCGCGACGCTGCTCGACATTACACAACAGCCTCGTCCGCTCTGGATTCGACGGTGCAGGCGAGCTTCTCGTCTCGCGGCCTGCCGTGATATTCCTTGCGAGCGCGAGCGGCATGGCCGCCCCGTCAAAACTTGGTGCAATATCGCGTCCCGCTGCCGCTTCATCGTCCAAGATTGGATAATTGCTCCACGACCGAGTTTCCGCCTGCTCGCCGAGTCACACCATTATTAGTTTTGACTTTTCAATTGGATCTACGTATCGAGCGACTCCATCGGATAATTTATGCCGACGTTTACGAGCGCGCTCTTGCGGAGCATCGTTACTGCGAAGATGTTTTTTAGTCACGGAAGATAGTAAAATTACCACGGCATATGATTGGAAAGTTTTATAATTTTCCCACCTTTCCCACCCATCTACGTAAGACTAATGTCCCGCCCATACATTCAAGCGAGCGTCTTTATGTACACGAGCTTATGTATCAGTTGGCAAAGTACAATGTAATTTCCTAGAAATCGACTTCGGTACGCCGGTCTCGAAACGACTCGGGCAGACCGGCGAAAAAGATTCGAACTCGACAGATAGAGCAAAAAAAGAAGAAGAAAAAAACAGTTCGAAAGGTGGTTTGAAAGGCAGAGTGAAAAAATAGAGATTCGCTGATTAATGATGCGAGACATCAGACTCGCTACGGGATAATTGAGCTTGGTAGCGCGCGCAAGTCTCTCGCCTTACGATTAGTGTCTTGTAAGCGGAGTCACGGATTCGCATTGAAAAGATCTCGCGCAATGGAAAGCGTGTATTACAAGTGTCGCGTTGACAGCTCCCCAAGCTGAATCTTCAAATGTTCCGTTGAACAGAGGCAGGTAAGCGATAATTGCTTTTACGTCATTCATCTGATGGCGCGTGTGCTCGGTTGTTCATTGAAAACTAGCACTCTCATGGCTATGCTCATTGTCGGTTGTGAATTCGGTTAATTTTATATTTTAATGTATAGTACAACGATATGTGCTTTCTGTACTCACCATTATGAGCCATTCTATAGAAAAAAAAACAAAGCAAGGTGCGATCATTCCTCGATTTGTTTTTCACAGAATGAAATAGCAAAGTGATTAGAGGGTATTATTTCATTTTCTTGCCGTATTAAATTTACATTATTTATATATAATGCGCGCGCGAGCAATTAATTTTTAATACCATCGTAAGTTCTCAAACCTAGTTGTTAGAATAAATTACGCGTTTCTTAATCGATCGTTTTTTTTCTTTCTATGTAATTAGACCCGTGGATTTATGATACATTTTAAACAGAATAATGCAAAAAATTAATGAAAGTCATTTTAAATGCCAAACAACAAGTTTGTCGGCAAGGGGAAGACGTAAATAATGTTAGGAATGGTAGTGAAAGTCTCGCGAATGTTTGTAGACTCAGAAGATTCCCCTGCTATAGTGAGTGCATGTAAGCATCTGTCCGATTTACGTGCCTCTAAAGGGTCATGTGAAATTTTCATTAAATGCTTAATAATCTTAACAATTTGTTCGCCTCTCGATCACTACAAGTTGAAAAAAAGCGCAACATTACAATTCTTTGCCGTAATGTAATCTTTAGGATTTCAAGCGAGGATTGCAAACTTCACCAGATATTTTCAAAAAGAGTCACTTTTGAAATTTTAACGAACCATATATAAAAGCTGTTTTTTACAAATAACTGACAAATGCAAGCGTCATCTGACCAAGTTCCAGCTAGTGCTGGAATAAAAACGAACGTCTCAAAATAAATGCGCAAACGTAAATAGAATTGGTAAAAAAATTAGTCACGTGAAAAATGCCCAGCCATAACAATTCGCTGACGCACGTATTTAAGAAATAGAGAAATCAGTGGATGTAATGCTTGGCTCGTTAAGACGACTCGGCATTAAATGCGCGTGCGCGCGAATAATCAAACCTCACACAAGCCGATTATTGCATGCTGTACTGTAAATTTACCCTGGAGAACCGCGCAATCTTGACTTTTATCGCAGCCATCAGGGAAATCTCTCTCTCTCTCTCTCACACACTATGGTGTGTACAGCCAAGGTTGAACGCAAGAAATTGAGTTTACTCGCCCGGTTGCTTACCTCACCAACAACCGTGTGGTCTTTCTGATTTTTTCGACTTTCCGAGCCTAAATGCGTTTTTCTCCGCGGGCTAAGTGTGAATAACCTTTCGACTCGCGGTAGAATTTCAAAGACTTGAACCCATTTACACGCTCAAATTTAATTTCACAATGGGATCGCATTATCGGTGTACAGCGTGCAGATATCCTTTCATTCCCACATTGGAATGAAGTTATTCTGCAACGCACAGTGCGCGCGCGTCTTCGTTCTTCGTATACCGTGGTAGTTGACGTTCAATGTTGACTCAGTGCGAAAGCTAAGGAATGTAAAAACGATGTACGGCACTCGTAGCGAGCTAAAATTATTTGGACTGGCGGCGCCTGCTAAGCGAAAAGCGGAAAAACGATAAAATTCATAGAGACTGACGAAAAAAGAAGCATGGATTTCCGTGAGAAACGGTCGCACGCGCTTGACGAGGCAGCCTAGCGAACGCGAAAGGAGGCGAGAAAAATGGCGGACGACGTGGGTGCAAAGGCGCACAAGGCTCGTCCAAACGACGTCCTTGGTTGCGCACATCAGGATCGGGCTGTGACGGCGCGGCAGGTGGATTATGTCACTGCACAAGTGACATTGTTTCTCCGCGGCGCGGCTGCACCACCACCTGGTAGCACAATGCGCACGTGTCGAAAGACTACGCGGCGTCGCCGTCGCGAGAGAACCCGTTATAATCTCCAAAGCAGATCGGACTGGCGCGCGCGCTTCCACGCGATGAGAAAACGCACGAGCGACTGCCCCGCGTTGCTGCCGCTACTGCTGCCGCCTCGAGATTTACACTCCGAGATAGCGACGCTCCTCTGCGCGCAAGTCTACGCATCCGCACTCGTGCTACTCGCCCCTCCGTATGGCCGTATGGCTATACCTACGCATCATCTTGCGAATGTACGTTTCATTTTTCCGCACTGCCTTCTTCCACATTACTTACCGGCTAATGGTCGCGCTCTTGCCGCCAATTGCTGGGGCTTTTGTTCTTTCAATTACAAAAATTTCACTTCGTTTTACAGTGGAATAATTAATCGCGCCATATTTCTTAAATAAATGCAGTATTCTAAAAATGTTGCAACAGCTTCATAACATATGGAATTATCATATTTCCTTGAGGGAATGAAAATAATTAGCCTTAAAAGTCAGAGATCTGTATGCGCAATAAATTACACATGCTTGTTTATTAATTTTCAGTAATAAGCAGCATGTACAATCAGAAAACCGGCTCTCTCTCTCTGTTATTGGTTTTAGTACATCCAATACGCGATTTATTCAACGAACGGCAGTGTCGCAAATAAACGGCATTGTGGTGTAAATTGGCCAATCGTAATTGTGAACAATATTCAGCAGAAGACTCCTCCGCAATATGCTGTCAATCATTTTTTTTAGTGTTCAACTTAGGAATAGGAAAAATGACCCTGACCATCGAAAGATTTTCGTGCAGTGCTCGAACAAGACTGAAACCGAATGAGCGTGATCGAGCATCGGTAATTACCGCAATTGCGCTCTATCGCGAAGAAACATCATTGCCTAGGAAGTCGTCGCCTAAAACTCGGCGAGTAATTATCGCGCGAGATTGGCGTCTGTTGATCATGGCGTTCGTCTTGTGGTCGGTCTCGCTCGACGCGGCGAGTGTCGCAATCGGCGTTGTACTTGGGACTATCCGTGCGGTTTCGTCTGGAGGCGCGCCTCCCCCCCCCCCCCCTCATCTCTCCCTCACATTACCTATTCTCTCTTCTCTTCTCTTTATTTAACAGCGAGACTACTAACGAATGCTTTATAGCAAATTTCCTAACGATGTCATTAAAGAAGCGCCCCAGCCTGGCACGCGCGCGCGCTCGTGCAAACTGCGAGCAGACCTATGCTTATCTTCCCGCGGCTGCGCGCTGACAGTCGCGGCGCGTATATTTTCGCCTCGCTTATAATTATTGCGTTTAGCGGCTTGTGAAATAAAATGTGGAAGATGCTGATCATTATTTTCCATTGCAATGTGAACGTCGTTTTTTTTCCTTCCTCGTTTCAATAATAATTCTCTGTCGTTCGTCATTTTCCGCCAGTTAATTAGCCAATGAAGAGTGCCGCTCTTCAAAACAAATAGGCGCCAAGAGTCGGCAATTCAGTTTGTACGCTTATTTATTTCTGGTTATTTGGTAATTACGAGTTGCGGAGTTGTTGGACCTTTTGTAATCGGGCGTTACTACATATCCATGTGAAAATTAGGAAGCAAGGCAAAACGCGTTGAAACCCGTGAAACGAAGGTGCATAGGTCGCGCACTGTTAATTCCATCTGCGCAAGTTAATCACTAGCTGCCCAACAGATCAGAAATGTTTCAAATACAATGATTTCTAAACTGATCAGGGATGCCGAGGATACTTCGCGCACGCGCGATTGCTCATTCCGCAATATAATAACTTTCCCCGAAAGATTTAGAGAGAGAGGCAACTTAGTTGTTCGAGTGATGGGAGGGGGGGGGGCACACGGCAGGCTATTAATGTTCGCTGCTGCTGCTGCTGCTGCTGCTGCTGCTGCTGCTGCTGCTGCTGCTGCTGCGAGAGTAATATATTCATTATGAGAGGTACGTGCACGCAGAGGCGGCAAAAGCGTAGCGACTGCGCGATCGGCGCCAGTGTAAATCACTCTCGCTCGCGCGCTTCCTACGGAGCGTCGGCGTGCTGGGAGCTCGACTTTCGCAGCGGCGTTACAAGCCGTGGATTATATATGCATATACGTCGAGACAGAGCTGGCGCATCGCATCCGTAGAATGCGGCTGCGGGTAACTTATGCGGAATAGCGGGATCGGGGACGCGCGAGCGCAAAGCGGATTTCTCCGTGGGTAAAAAGCCGTCGTCGAGCGCGCAAGCTTGGGGTCTAGGTCAGCGGGACGTTTCGGGATTTCTCGCATCCGAGTGCCGAGAGCGGCTTCGCGGATAAACACTCGCACGCTCGGCGCATTTTCGATGCGCGCCGCTCGAACTTATCTGCCGATCCTTACTTTATGACTGCTCCCAATCGGATGTTCAGCGCGACCAAACATCCGCATTAGAACTTTGAACGTCGCTGGAGAATAAAGTTCGCGGCGTTGCGTGGAAAGTCGGTGGGAATTATTCATGCCCAATAAAAAAGTCGGAGCAGGCAAGGTTGCATCTGTTCTTATAAGGAGCCACGCGAATCTGCTTTGCCCATTGTTATTCATCAATGTTAAATGCGCATTCTCCGCGAAACTTTCACTCGAATTTAAGTGGGTCAGTCCTTCGCGTATATTTTAGCCTGCGATTTAAATTTAATTAATTAAGCCGATTAGATCGATACATAAATCGTCGTAAACGCGAGGTTCCAGCCATGCCTATGCGCATATGAAAAGCGTGGACGCCGCGGCCGACATCGCAAAGCCTGTGCGCGCGAGCCTCGAGCCGATCCGAGCGCAAGCGCACCTTGCGCGAACGCGTAAGCTCTTGTAAACGGTATCCGCGCTCAGCGGCGCAGCACCGCATCACAATAGATAGATCGTTCAGAAGAAAGAAAATGAAACAACACAACGAGGCGGCTATTGGGCAAGGAGGCGCGCACGCAACGCAGCGCTGATTACACGATAGCTCGCTCGCGAAAAAAACCGAGAAAAGGAGAAGAAAAAGTTATCTCCGAGAGGCCGAGGATCTCGGCGAAAACGAAAGCCTGCACACATCTGCAACGGTAATTAATTGTCTATGAAAAGCCGTAGCTCGGCAGACAGTCGTGGCGGCGTAATGATTCGCCAGAAATTTCGCGCCGGACTCGATCGGAGAGCTGCTTTCGCAACGCGTCCGATAGTCTCCGCCTAGGGGCACGAAATCGGCGCCAATTTCTGACGAGCCAACGAATTGCGCGCATCATTGGCGCCCGCTCTGCGTCGTTGTCGTGGCTCGCGTTCCCTCCTACGCCATCCTTTCGACGTTTCGTGATTTTAATAGGCGGCCTTGACCTTTCGAAAGAGGGAGGCCTTTACGTTCGTAACGTCGTTTCTGTCGAAGAAACGTCACCGCTGATGCGGCTCGCTTGCGTATTGGCGAGGGATCGTACACAACGTGTGGCGCGAAAGAGATGTTGCGGTAGGAAGCAGAGATGGAAGCAACAGTGGCTGAGAAAGTCACGAGAGCCTCACGCCCATCTCGAGGAGCGAGCTGGTCGGACCGACAGTCTGATCGGCGCGAATGAGAAACCAGTGTAGGGCATTCGCGAGCGCGTCGCTGCGCCGGAGGCATTCGGACGGGTGAAAGGTCGAGGAAACCGGCTCGTGCTCGACTTTTACACGGAGATGTAACCGCGCGCTCCATTAACGGCTCCGCCATCGCTATACGGTCTCAATTTCAATTAGCCCTCGCGTGCGATGCTTTGTTCCGGCCGATGCGAGCCCCCGCGCTGCAAATTCTTTATCGAGCCGCTACTTTTCTTTCTGCCGCTCGAGCGCCACGCTCTGACAGTTATTATTTCCGCGGTCCCAGCAGTGGTTCGCGAAAAACCAACTTTTCATCGAACGGGACGCGGCTGTAACGCGTTTCGATCGAAGATCGATGCCCCCGCCTCAATTTCGCCGACATTCAAGATTTACCGCGTCGCAATTGTAATTATATCGCTTGTTCACTTTCACCGCAGTCCACATCAATCGAACTTAATGATGCGACATTACTGTATCGCTCGCTCTAATAGCCGTAAGAAGATAAGATTTGATGCAATAGCGATATTTTCCGCTGCCGATTCAATTAAAGAATACCCTTCACATCCAAGGTATAGGTACATCATGATTACGCTGCTAACTTTGCTACGTTTTCCGACCAAGCTCTACCGAAGAATTTCGCCTGATTAATCTGCCAGATTCACTTTTTGCATCTTGTACAATGAATACTTGGCAATAAATGCTTTCTCGAGATGAATCTTATTCGACGGTGAACGTTTCTGTCAAAACAATAATCAATCAAACTTTCACGTTGTCTTTGGATTAGATAACTGGATACTTGCGAGAACAATCCACAGAGCCAGCTAAGATTCCTGTGACACTCGCCATTGAAAGAAAAGAATGCACGTTTACGAAGCTTCGAAAGTGAGCATTTTCCGTAACGTTCCAAAATCGCACGATTGAAAGTGTCGGTGCTCGGGGGCAAAGTATTAGTTACAGTATGAAAAAAACAAAATCGTACGCCAGCAATCATCAAGACACTACCTTGCCAGTTATTCATGTAAATTAGCCGTTGCGTAAGACTCGACTGTACTCCCGAGCCCACACTGCTCCGTAGTAGCATAGAAGTTTTTGAACTATTCGCGGAATCGTCATCACTGATACTTGAGTCAGATTTGCGCAATCAGCTCGCTTTCAATTTTAATGACTATTCAATTTTAGTTTACATACCCAAGCCAGAACAAATTCGATATCGAGCTTCGTGTATTATTCTCGAGCACTTTGGAAAACACTCCGGTTTCTCTCTTCGGTGATCACTTTCACAAAGTGTCACGCGTATTTCACTTCCGGAATGTTCTGTCGAACGCATCATTCAGTTTCATTCTCAAAACGTGCAAAAAATGTTCGCAACCGACATTTCGACATGCTCGGTCTTTACATCGTCGAAAAAGAAAGGCAACAAAGCGACGATCAAACGATGAATCTTCGGTGAATAATTGAAGTAAAAAAAAAAATTAAATAAATGAACGGACTGAAACGGATAACGATCCGAGGCGCGTACTTTCGCTGGACAATCGTGGTCTTTGTGGTCGTCGCACAAGCACGCGCGGTCAATGACAAAATTGATCAATGATTGATCGCAGATACGATGATTATTATCATGGTTGCGCTCGCTGGAGCGTCGGGGATCTCGGGGCTATGTAGAGCCTTACAGCCTCCGGCCAATTTTGAGTAGCTTCCTCCTTCTCGCGATGCGATTCGCTTGTTTCTCTCTGCGCTTCTGCTTACGTAAGACTCGACCCGCGGTGACCTCGCGCTGGCAAATTATGATCATCAAGACAGACGTAGACATACGAGCGCATTACCCTTTCTGCGCGTGCTAAAGCTTCACCTTTTCCGTCAAACGCTATACTCTCTCGAATACCAGATGCCCCCCTCCCCACGCTTAAATCGACAGTTGCCCTATTACTGAATATTACGTTTACGTTGAATTATAATTTGATGTGCATCGTAAAATTAGGTGCAGCTAGATTGTTTCTTCAAAATAATTTACAATTTACATGGAGTCCACCAAAGTGCGTCATGACTTCATCATTCGGCCTATAGTGCAACGTTTACGTACGATTGACGGCCATCCATCGTAAACTGGAAGCCATCAATACATTAAAGGCTATATATCTGTCGGAAGTTGCGCTCGCGTCCCTGTCTATTATCGTAAAAATTTACGTCTAGTCAACTGCCAAGCGGTTCAGATCGTTACACCGTCGAGACTATAAAAATCATCATTATTGGATGCAAGCGTATAATAGAGGAAAAAACGGTCGAGCATTATTTACCGAATGATTTAATTATCCAGATTTTCGAAATGATAATTTGGAAGCTCGTGGGAAGTGAAAGTATGAAAAATGGGACGATTAGACGAAAGAACAGTGAACTGCATTGAAATTTCAGGTTTATTTGCATAACGAGCATAACGCTGGTTAGCCGGGAAAAACGAAAGCTCCGGCAGAGTTGTAAAGCTCGACAGACGAAAGGTAAAAGCGAGGGCTGCAGTAGGAGGGCCAAAGTGCACGGGCACGCGCTGGCGGCCAATTCCATATAAATTCGCCTGCCACTTCTCGACTCGTTCCCTCGTCAAGCCGCGTAGTATGGCGGCATTGTATGTTGATTTCGATCGGATAACGGAATGCAAGCGTGCGCGCTCGCTCAAGTACGTATGATCAAGGTAAGAAGTCGTTCGCCGGACGGCTGGCAATTTGCGACCGATTCCACGTGTGCGTTGCATCTCGCGCGCGGCATTAGGCTGCGCGAACGAGCGCGCCGATTGGCATCGCGCAGGACCAGCGCGAGCGTTGTTTGATTGACGCGCTGCTAGCAGCGCTGCCGATGGCACAGCTGCCGCCGACTTTTCCCCGGCAACTTTCGCCGCGGGGAAAGACCAAGACGGGCAGGCACTGGTGTGATCTGTGAATAATTAGACACTCGGCTCCGCGGAGCAGTAGCGGACATGCATGGTTCTACGCGAGTCGCTAATCCCACGAGTGCAGCTGATATCCGAGAGAGAGAAGCAGCTGGAACGGCTCTCGCGTGCACGTACTGATTTCTAGGAGCCGAGCGCCGCCTCTGCTCTCCGCTCCGTCCTTATCGCGCGGCGTTTTCGACAAGTTGCTCTTCACTCCCGTTCAGCCTTTCTTTTCTCTTTCGAGCTCACAGCGGCCCGTGGCGCTGCCGCCTCCGCGCGATCCCTCTTGCGGACATGCCTGATGTCTCGCGCCAAGCGCCAATCTCCGCGTGATCGAGAAGCGCCGCGCTCGTCGCCAGACGACCTACGGCTTACTTTTGTGCGGCTCGGATCCCCTCGCTTTCTCGAGCTGTCGTCGCGCGTCCATTTCCGCGACAAGGCCCGGAACGCAGATGGCGATCGATGCCTCGATTACCTCGCGGAGCGGACCCAGAGCTCCCCCCCCCCCCCCCCCCCCTGCAGCGCAAGCGTGACTAAGTTGATCCGCGCGCGATGGACTGCTTTTATTCGTTCGCTTGGCCTGTTCGCTCTCGCGAGCTATGTTGAAAATTCGCGAGCCGTTGTGTAACAGCGCCAGGCCCGCGAGCCCTCCGCGCCTCCTTCTCTCCGGCTTAATTTTCACTTAGCTCCATCCTTTCGTTTCCGAATCCGCGCCCACGGTTCCCGCGTCGTGTCCTCTTTCTTGCTTTTCTCCTTTTTTTTCGACAATAACGTTCGCTCGGACTAATTGTTCGTTGAGAAATCTTCAATTGCCGACTCTGGCACTTCTCGGATTTTCAATGACTATTATTTTCGGACTTTTTCGCAAGGCAAAAACGACACCCCCACCGCCCCCCCCCTACGGGCAGATTGATTTGATTCATCTTTCAACAGACTCTTCATTTACTTTAATCAAACTCTATCGCTATCGTAAGATTTTAATGTGCTCGTCATTCATCGAAAGTCCAAATTTCTCAACAAATCTGTTCAAACGAGCTTTGACGTAATGAAAGTGAAAAAAAGATTCTGTAAATTACTATGCACGTTGTTCTCCACGAGTGTGTGCTATACGATTACACGGAAATGAGTCGGTAACGAGTATGTAGGTTTAATATGAGAGACGTGGTTGTCTTGCTAGTAATTCTCAATGCAATGAGCTTTGATTGCTTTTACAATGGGCAACTTCACAACTCTCAAAGACAAATTTGCTCGGCCGTTTCAGCAATAAGTAATATTCTTATTACTTTCTACGATGAACTAGCCTTAAAAGAAAAATAAATTGATAACGATCGACGAAAGGACATATCGAACCAGCATTACAGAGATAATGGCAAGGCAGGTAGAAATAAAGTAAGAAGGTAGGCAATTTGAATATCGTCGAAAGAATAAGGAAAACGTACTCACCGGTGATCGTGCAGAGTGCAACACAGGACGTCCGGCGGCGCGTCAGACTGTGCGAGTACGTCGCTGGTGCAACGATCGGTGCGCGGAGCCCGGTGGTCGAGCGTAAGCGACCTGCAGGACAGTAATTGACGCGCGAGCTGGTAGAACTAGGAAAAGAGGCGATTGTCGGTACAAGAGCCGAGCTACGAGCGAGCAGAACGGTGACTCGATCTGGGAAAGTCCTGAGAGCGAATTGCTGAGAGCATCTTCACCATTCAAGCTTTATATAGGCATTGTGTGTCCCCTTACCTTCGCCTCGCGAGGCCAGAAACAGCAAGAAGAGAGAGAGAGAGAGAGAGAGAGAGAGAGAGAGAGAGAGAGAAAGAGATTCACCGTCTCTATGCACGGAGATAGACTCACGTACACACCTTCACTTGCGGGGGACCAACAACGCGCACGGGACCCTCGTCTCGCATCTCGCTACTTTCAGCCCCCTCCAATCTCGCCCCGCCACCGGCTGCCTCTGCCTCCTCGCGCAGTCCTGCGGCGCACGACGCTTTTCTCGCACTCTCCCTTTCTCTACGAGCACTTTGCTTCGCTCTTACTCTTATTCCTCGTGTATACATCCACCGCCGAATAGCCACTCGCTCTCTTTTTCATTCTCTAATTGATTTTCTTAAGTCCATCGAACTTCGCCTACTCTTGCTTTATACCACTTTCCAGCCGTTTTGTACGAGTCAGCTTGGCTTTTGTCCCTCTTCGTGCCATTTTTCATCCATATCGATTGATCAGTATCGCTCTATTCAATCTCACCGGTATATACGACAAATATAAATTTTTAATGATGATAGTACAGTAATAGGACGTCCGTGTAATTTTACTTTGAGTGGCTATTGCTCTTCTCAGTGTTAATCAGCTTCAGGTTGACTCGTGTCTGTTCACCAAATTTACACCTTTTTACTTTCGCTTTCAACATTTCTCCTTGATAATAAGTACAAATTATAACTTAGAATTTTATGTGCAAAGTATTTAGTATGATTCCTCGCAATAATTACACTTTTCAAATAATCATCGATGAAAATATTATAAACAGAAACCATTATCAATAAAAATACCACGAATAATGTTATAAAATCTGTTATTGATATGTCCAATAAAAGCAATATAACATATATTCATTACAATTTTTTCCGTTAAATTGGTATTAGGTGAATATAAACTATCTATACTCTTTCCATGGTACGATTCAATTAAAAATTAAAAAATAACAATTTCAATCCTTAGTCCTACGTCATCATAACAATTTTCGAAAACTAAATTTATTGGAAGGTACCACATACTTTAATTAAATGATAGTTGAAATAAGGCTTATATCTATATGCTATGTAATTCCTATAATTCATATAGTTCAATAACTGTCAACTTCGCTTTATTGAAGATTACTCAATTAAACCATTGTAAAAAAGTATCAATTATACATGGAGAAATCCACAGAACCTTTAATTTTTTTGACAAAGTGTAATTCATTTTTTGTTTTGAAGCATACTCGTTAAACCTATTTAAACATGATTCTAGATGACTACAAGTAAAAAATATAACTGCGTTATCACATATATGAAGTCTTTACTGCGTTATCCTAAAAAAAATTAAAAAATTAGCTATTCGACCTAAAAAAAATTCATCTTGTTTCCATAGTGATAATAGGTGGAAATTTCACATTTGTTACATTATTATCAAATTCCAATGCTAAAAACCTTAATTAGAATATATACAGTTTTTATATACAATTTTTATGCAATCGAATAATTATTTATGAAGAAAAAAAAATGGTAAAAGTTGTAGTTAGTATTTAAAGTAGATAGCACTTTTAATGAACAAAAACATATTTTCCTACTTGAATTTCTTTTTTTCTCATTCATTTACGATACAAGTTCGCTTTTGTATTAATCAGGTTCAAAAATGTTCTTTTTCAATATTTTTTCCAATGTGTCATATAATGTTAATTTATTTAACGAACAAAGCTTTGCAATTTTCGTATAACTAAAAATCTGGTATAAAAATTTTGGTAGTAGACTGCTACAATGAACATACACAAATTACAGGATGTTTTGACCTATAAAATAAAAAATTAGAGCTGTAACGATGAAAAAATATAATTTGAAAAAAAAGTTACGCAGGTATATCTTCAAATATTTTACCTTCTAACTCCATAATTTTTTATGACACATATCTTTGAAAGACAGTTTTTTTTCGTAAAGCTACATTGTCATGAAATCGAATTTATAAATTTTAAATGCTTTAAAAAGTTATACATGAAAATGCCAAAAAAAATTTAATGACCTAAAACGGAGTAAAACGTATTGAAGTGTAGATTACGGTAAGACGTTGAACGGCACACTAATACGAGTATAGTCATTTTATAAGTCTTAATTAGAGGAATATTTCCTGAAATTTCCAATCGATTCATGATGGCTTTAAAAAGTTATAAATAAAAGCCGAAAAGAAAATCTAATGTGACGTTTGAAAACAATGCAATTTTTCAATAATTTTATTTTCTAAAGTCTTTCAGACACGGCAGATAAGTTTTCGATGGTCAAATATTAAATGAACTAGTGTAGCGTAAAAACTAAAGGGCTACATATTTTATATCCACTCCAAACCAAGAAAAGTAGAGTGACAGAAAAGATAAAGGTTCCTTGGATTTCCTTATATATGAATATTATAAGTTGTTTCTTGAAAGTTTACTGTAGCTATATAATATTTAATTTAATCAAAACATATTGGGCAAAAGATCTTTTAGAGCAGTTAGAGCTTTTTTTACAACGAGAAAAAATCATTTGGCCATAGACCAAGTTTTTTCAACTATTTGTGATGATTATTTTGTTTTTGGTACTTTGTTGGTACTACCATATTTTCATTATTACATTTAACTACATATCCTTTCTGTATAGTAATTTTAATCCAATTTCTTTGTCAAGTAAGAAGACATACTAGATTCATCTGAAATATTTCTTCTTGTATATAATGATCAAACGTTTAACATGATAGTGAAACTGTCAAACCATATTAATTCTAGAAAATAATGTTTATAATTTTATGATAAATAATTATCGTTTAGCTATAAAAATTTCGCTAAAATACGAAAGAAAAAAATCTTGTGCTTTTCTATGAAGTAATTTAAGTGGGAGCGTATCAATATTAAAAAAGAATAGAAAACCTAACATTTTAATACCTATAAGAATACTTTATAATTGTACTATTGTAACAAGGTTTTCATGACAATACAATATTGATGATATGACCGTTGATCCGTTTTGAAAGATAACTCAATAAGTTTTGCAAAGAATGTATAGAATGAAAATGAAAAATGGCATTAAATTAAATGTGATTACTCTAGGGTCCAATTTAAAATAATTAATGATGTTACTTGATAACATTATAATTCGTTAGGAATATAAAACATGTGGGAAACACGATGGGAAACAATATCACGTGTCGATGCTCACATAAATAATATAAGTGTATTTTACATATTATATCCCCTCACTTTGTCATATCATCAGTAAGAAAAGAAAGAGAGACCAATATAGAAAGAAGGAAAAATAATGATGGATATATATATATATATATCCATATATAGACGATCCATGTCAACCGGATCACTGCTGTGTCCAAAATTTGATGTGACCAAAAAAATCGTGCAACGACTCATTTTAAAGCTTAGGATATCTACTTTCTGATGCTGTGTGCGCCTTTGCAAAATCCAACATGGCGGCTCCAATATGGCGGCTACAAGAGACAAACTCGTAAACAACAAATTTTATTTTTCAAATTTTTAGTAATAAATGTTAAAAAAATTAATATTTCATATTTTTTTATGAAAATCTGGCTCATTTTCTACAAAAAAGTAACAGAGACCATTTTCGGTAAAATAAAAAATAAAAAAGTTATAATTTTTTGAAAATTTTCAAAAATAAAAAACTTTGCGATTTTTTTGTAAAAGATCTTGGGAAGTTTTTTAATTTTTCAAACAATCCGATAAATCCAAAAAGCAAAAAATCGCTCAAAGGAATTCGAAAAAATTCACACTTGTGTTTTGATGAATTTCAAGCAATTTTGTTCCTTAAATTTTTTTTCCAAAGTCATTTCCTTCTGAGTAAAAAAATCGCAAAGTTTTTTATTTTTGAAAATTTTCAAAAAATTATAACTTTTTTATTTTTCATTTTAGCGAAAATGGTCTCTGTTACTTTTTTGTAGGAAATAAGCCAGATTTTCATAAAAAAATATGAAATATTAATTTTGTTAACATTTATTACTAAAAATTTGAAAAATAAAATTTTTTGTTTACGAGTTTGTCTCTTGTAGCCGCCATATTGGAGCCGCCATGTTGGATTTTGCAAAGGCGCACACAGCATCAGAAAGTAGATATCCTAAGCTTTAAAATGAGTTGTTGCACGATTTTTTTGGTCACATCAAATTTTGGACACAGTAGTGATCCGGTTGACATGGATCGTCCCATATATATATATATATATATATATATATATATATATATATAGAGAGAGAGAGAGAGAGAGAGAGAGAGAGAGAGAGAGAGAGAGAGAGAGAGAGAGAGAGATAGAAAGTAAAGATAAATTTAAATAGATAAGAAAAAGCTTCTTTTTTTTAATTTCTTCGATTTTAAGGCGTTCTTTCTATTACCGCGGCCTCGGCCAATCCAAAATAGTTATTTACGTACCTCGGGCTGTATCACGTCGTATTACGTCGAGGGACTTTTTGGGAAGGAGAGGGGGGGCAGTGGAGCGTACGAGCGCGGCCTCGGCCTAAATAACTATTATAACTTTTATATTTTTTACATATATAAATAAAAAAATAATTAGATAATTTTTTCTTAGTTTTAATAATTAATAATTAATAAAAATGTAATAAAATTAAAATATTTGTAACTAATTAAAAGAATCAATATATTAATTATTAAAAGTTACATTGCAGTTTTTACTAATACCGGCACTTTTTACTTTTCTCGATTTTCAAGTTCGGACACGTTAGACAATCCCCTCTCACTTTTTAAAGGCGGAGACTATACTTTTCCGCAGCACGGAAAAACTTCCATGCAGAACCCTCTACATGGAAGTTTTTCGTACTAGTCCTCCGACGTATTAAGTGCTGTCACGTAGAGGGAGCCAGGGTCCTGGGCTGCATTGACTCAATACAGCCCAGTGTCCTAGGCTGTATTGAGTCAATGCAGCCCAGGATGCCCCTCCGCTGTACTGAACAACTTTCTACGCTGAGCATGCTCTGCACGTAAAAAGCTGCTTACGGGCGCCTAAACTGAAAACATTATTACATGCTTCAATATTCATACGCGCACGCATACACAGACCCACAAATACACACAAGCTACTAATAAAATGAACCAAACGTCTTTTCGTACGCAGGGTTCGATTTCAATACTTACGAATACTACACAAATTAATTGAATGCGTTTTTTTTTTCCTACACTGCCATAATATCATTGTACGCGAAGATAGCAGAAAGAAATAATTTTGTACACAAATAATTTTTAATACAATTCGAATGAATCTAATTCTACACGTAAAGTCCTATACACGCTTGATTTTGAAAATAAATGTCAAGTTTTGTACGCATGTTATTGTACACGATGCATTTTTAATGAAATTGGAATAATTTCAATTCTACACGCAAAGTTGTACACGATTCATTTTTATAAATTTTAAACACCAATATAAAAAAATACTCTACACGTACAAGTCGATTTTGTACACGTATTTATTATGCACTAGGGAAAAAAATAATTTTCTACACGCCAATTTTTTAATGTAATTAAAATAATTTAAACTTTACAAGCAATTTTCTATACGCTTGATGTTTAATATAAATCTTAAATTCTTTTCACGGATTTTGTACACCATAAATTTTTTAAATACTTTTTCAATAATAGTATTAATTCTACATGCTACATTTTTTATATAAATTTCAAATATTGTACAAATTCAAATAACAATCTTAATTTTTGCATATATTGCGTGCTCTATTTTCAAAAAGGAGTATAAGTTTTGTATATGTACAATAGTATTTACACTAAAAATGTTTGAATTGGCTGTTAACAATTTATCACTCAGATACTTTATTGTGAAAAGAATATCAAAATTTGAATGAAGAAACTATGGAAAAAGCAGGTCAAATTCAATTGAGTTGCATTAAAAATTAGTAAAGTGATGGCATGAAAATATGTGAATATAATGGATAATCAATTATTAATCCATTTCAGGAAGCTTTTTAATACGACATTATACATATATATTACAATGATGGTCAGAAACTTGTTATTTATTGCAATGTAAATTGTTCTTATTTCAAATGCCTTAATTTTTCTTAAAAAGCCTTGTATAATATAATGAATTAGTCCGTAATGTAACGTTTAAAGAGATATAATAAAGTCTATAAAAAGCACACATTCGTTAATTATATGTGCTTCGACTAAAATAGATCGACGAAAAAAATACTTTTCTTGGGATAATTTAAATGTATACTGGTCCGAGAAGCAATAATGAATAATGCGGCGAATACTAATATGCACGAATCTGAAAAAATTTGCCTTTTTCAACACGTCGTGCCGACAGGGCAACTTTACCACACGCTCCGTAAAAAACGCACACTCAAATTTCAGCTTTTCATAAACCGTTTCGAAAGAGTACATTTCGATACTACTGCACGAAAGTAATTGTAGCCTCACAGGGGCGTTCCGTTCAAACGAAGTCAGGGTGAAAAAGCCGCACGAAGGTGAATTCACTTTCTCGCACATGTATCTAACTTTACTTTTCAATACGACGTGTGTGGGACGAAATTTAAATCATTCTCGATTTCCCGAACGTGTATAAGGTTGAGGAATCTAGAATGCACGTCCCGGACACGTATCGAAAAGTAAGTTAGATACATGCGCGAGAAAGTGAGATTACACCCTCGTAAATCGGCATAGATAATGGCAGTGACCTTTAAACTATTGTGACACGACAGAGACAGTTATAACAGGACACTGCATGACTCGTTGACGGCAACAACGACATCTTTCTTCTCCAAGGCTATACAGAGCCACATGGTAGCCGCGATGTGAATCAGTCACCACGATGGAGGGTGCGTAACAGGGCAATGAGCAATGGCCATTGGACCATTGGCCAATGAACATAGAGCATCAAATTAGACAGCAGATGTCGCGAGAAGCGCTGATAGATACTCGGATCTTGAGAGTATTGTGGAACCCATTGCTATTTGACTATTGGCTCTAAAGTTTTGGAACAAAATGGCAGCAGAGTTTACCAGTTTTCGCTTATAGGGAAACAGAAGTCCGAGTGCTTGAGGCCTTTTTCTCCACGTGTTGAACGTATCGCGAGCTGAAATGGCCGCCAAGATAGTAAATCCTTAACGCGCTTAGTCTCTACTGCGATTGCGAGCTTAGTTTCAGCTATCTCCGCGCGGTACGTCGTGTGATTACGTGGTCAAAAATCGGCTCGAATGGTGTGTGTGTACGCATAGTGATATTGTACATCTCACTCCCGCTTGTAACAAACGAATTGAGGTCTCTGTCTCGTGGCTGCCCCACCACAAGCGGTACTGTCGCACACATTCACGCACACGCAGCAGTCTCTCGAAGAGGCGCGCTCTCTCGCTCTCTCCGCTCTCTCGACACGCGTCCACCTTCTTCGGGGTCTCCCATTTCTCACTCGCTCTTTTCTCGTAAGCCATCGTCGCGGCATTTGCCTTCTTAACAACTTATAGCTACGTGTACGCGTTAAGGACAGCTTTTTGTCCTCGCCGTTTGTCTGTATTTGTAGTGTACCCGTAGTAGCAGCAAGCATCCCCTCAATATGTCACGCGACTGAATATCTCAACCCCCAATTGCCAACGAGAATCACTAGCACGCACCAGATCGAGTAGGAAAGCCAAAGCACACGTCGCAAGGCAGCCGTAACGCGTTGCTCGCACGCAGTTCAGACCACGTTAGTATCCAGCAGCAACATGAGCGCACCGAAGCAAGAACAGCAGCAGCAACCCACGCCTCCACCCCTCAAACCATGCTACGGCATCGTGAAGCAGGTAATACTTTTTGCTTACCGAACGTTTACACACGTACACCTTTTCGATCCCGACTCCGCGTGGCTAAGTGGGATTACTCTAGAACCTGCATTTCTCAGTTCCCACGCCAGCTGCGGCAATATGCTCGCCAAACATATGGTCCCCGAATCTTTCGTCCCAAACATTCGTTATGCACGGTTTATTAACTTCATTCAATTTTTTATCCGCTCTACCATCAGATTCTTTCGTTTTTTATCACACCTACACCAGTCTCAGTCGGCAATTTTCACCTTGTCATCTTTGCATTCCATATGTCAATCCTGAAATTATCACTTAAATACCTACATTCTACATATCCCACTATGCATAAAAGACAGCTTTTAAGTCAAAAATACCACATATTCTTTCAAAATAATCATTCTATTCCATAATTATGTTTCGTTCAGGTGCCACATGTATAACTTGACGTCTTATTCACATCTTTGCGTAATATTCTCTGCTAACACTTATACTTGCTTAGAGATTTTATTGTTTCACGTCTAAGCTAAATTTGATAAGTACAGAATATTTATTGCACTTCCATTTTCAAATCTGGATAATAAGTGCATTTGTAATAATAAGTGTTTTTTATTTTTATCCAGTACAATTTAAATTTTTTATTTTTATTTATGTTATTAATATAGCTTTGCATTTGCTTAATAGGTGAATTCTGGAGATTCTATTACTATCCGTGGTCAGCCCAAGGGAGGACCTCCACCAGAAAAGACCTTGATTTTGTCCAACGTAATAGCACCTAAACTTGGCCGTCGACCAGTCAATACTAGGTAAAGAAACGAGTATAGTTATGGAATCTTGTAATTGTAAACCCATTGTATACTTATTTGATCTCCACCTCCAGCCCAGAAACTAAAGATGAGCCATATGCATGGGAAGCAAGGGAATTCCTGCGTAAAAAGTTAATTGGACAAGAAATTGTATTTGTTGAAGAGAAATCTCCAAACAATAATAGAACATATGGACGGGTGTGGATAGGCAAAGGTAAATTGATGTCATTTTTATTTTTCTGAAATCATCGTTCTGCTTAAAATTAACATAGTAAATTGCATTTATATAAATTACTCTGATTTTGTTTATTGCTGTGTACAATTATTATAATTTTATCAATAATGGTTTGCATAATTCTTTTTTGGTATTATAACCTCATTGTTTTATACATTAAATCGTACAATGAAAACGCGTATATTGAATACAATATTATTATCTATAAATAATAGATATGTCGGGACCATCGATCACCGAGCAACTGGTGTCCGAGGGTCTCGTGACTGTAAAGCGAGACACACGCGCTCAGTCTCCTGAGTTGACCAAACTCCAAGAACTCGAGGATGCTGCTAAATCTGCCGGTAAGGGTAAATGGTCAACCACAAGCCCGTCGTCAGATCACGTCCGCGACGTCAAGTACAGCGTTGAAACTCCTCTGACTCTGGTCGACAAGTACGGTGGCAAGCCCGTGAAGGCTCTTATCGAACACGTCAGAGACGGTTCGACGGTCAAGGCTTTGCTGTTGCCTGACTTTTATCATATTACCTTGGCCATCTCGGGTATTCGTTGCCCTACCTTCAAGCAGGATGGCCCTGAGCCATTTGCTGATCAAGCAAAATTTTTCGTTGAATCGCGTCTTCTGCAAAGAGACATCGAAGTTTTACTTGAGTCTGCCAACAACACCCAATTTGTTGGAAGTATTCTACATCCGAAAGGTCAGTATTCATGTTTTACATTAGCCATTGTTGTATTTCATTGCTTTCCTTTGTGAATATTTGATTTCATAAAAAATTATTATTTTAGGTAACATCGCCGAAGCTTTGCTGAATGAAGGATTTGCTCGCATCGTCGACTGGTCAATGAGTAACATCAAAACCGACAAACATAAGCTCTATCTTGCGGAAAAAGCTGCCAAAGATAAGCGTTTACATCTGTGGAAAGACTATGTACCAGCTCGTCCATCGGAGGAACTCAATGGAACCATCATCGAGATCACCAGTGCGGATTCCATGATTGTGCGCATGAATAATGGCGAGACCAAGAAGATCTTCTTGAGCAGTATTAGGCCACCACCACGCCCCAAGCAGCCACAAGGAGAAGACGGTAAACCACCAGCCAAGTCAAAGGACTTCAGGCCACTCTATGACATCCCTTGGATGTTCGAGGCCCGTGAGTTCTTAAGAAAAAAACTCATCGGCAAACCAGTTAAAGTGATTGTTGACTACGTTCAACCCGCCAGAGATAACTTTCCCGAGAAAACTTGTTGCACTGTTTTGGTTGGAAAAGTGTAAGTAGATCGAAACATAACTTTGTCATTATCCTTACTCTAATCTACATCAAACTCACCATTATAAATATTAATTGACTAGGATAACTTAAATTTAACAATTTTTGTAGTAATATTGCCGAAGCAATGGTATCGAAGGGCTTTGCTACTGTGGTAAGGTACCGGCAAAATGATGACCAGCGTTCATCCTACTACAACGACTTGCTCGTTGCCGAATCTAAGGCTGAAAAGTCCGGTAATGGTCTGCATGCCAAGAAAGATGTGCCACTGCAGCGAATCCGTGATGTGTCAACCGACCCCACAGCCGCCAAGTCTTACTTGCAGTCCTTAAAGCGTGCTCGTGAAATCAAAGCCGTAGTTGAGTTTGTGACGAGCGGCTCTCGCCTCAAACTATTCATCCCCAAAGAGTACTGTCTGATCACGTTTTTACTTGCTGGAGTCAAGTGTCCACGTGCTGCCCGCATCACACCCGGTACTGGTGGCATGGAAGCTGAGCCTTTTGGTGAAGAAGCACTCGCCTACACCCGCAAGTTCTGTTTCCAGAAGGACGTTGACGTCCAGGTTGAGAACATGGAGACAAAGGGTAGTGGTTTTATTGGTTGCCTCTTCGTCGACAATGTCAATCTGTCGGTTGCACTTGTTGAGGAAGGTCTTGCCGAGATTTCGAACTTTGTAGAGCAGGGTGAACTTTTGAAGGCCCTTAAAGCTGCTGAAGAACGTGCCAAAGCCAAGAAATTGAACGTAAGTTCAATAAATATTGGAAAAACATGTATATCAGATAAATTTTACGAAGATTGGACTGATTCCATTTATTTGTTACAGATCTGGAAGAATCGTGTAGAGATCGAGGTGGAGCCAGAAGAAAAACGCGAGGAAACCGAGCGTGCGCCTGCTGAGCGTAAGATTGATTACCAGGAAATCGTAGTGTCGGAAATCACTGACGAACTACACGTCTACACACAAAGGGTCGACCAGAAGGCAACTCTTGAGGGCCTTTTGGCACGCTTACGCCAAGAAATCGAGACCAATCCTCCCTTGGCTGGAGCTTACACTCCGAAAAAGGGTGACCTGGCTATTGCCAAATTTACAGTGGACAACGAATGGTACCGCGTTAAGATCGAAAAGGTTGCTGGTCCTAACGTGTCGGTCTTTTACATTGACTACGGAAATCGAGAAGTTCTCGATGTAACCAGGGTTGCTGCTGTGCCAGCTGGTTTCACTGCGGATAAACCATTTGCTACGGAAAATATCTTGGCAATCGTTACGTTACCTAAAGACGTTAGTGTTTCTCATTTAAAAAAGTTTATTACCCGTACAACTGGTTGTTTACATAATATTATTTTTTATGTATTCAGGAGGACGATAAAAAAACTGCCATGCAAATTCTCAGGGAGGACACTCTTCATGGGAACACTTTACTATTGAATGTGGAACATAGAAACGTCGGAGCTCCAATCATTACATTAGCTGATCCTACAACTAAGGAAGATATTGTTAAAGCTCTTGTTGCTGAGGGCTATTTACTATGTTATTCGGGAAAAGACCGTAAACATAAACAACTGGTTCGTTACTAATCTCATAATTATTACTTTTGAGTCATTATGTGAACAATATTATTCAGAATCTTCTTTTTCTTTTATTCTAGCGGGAAGAATACAGGAAAGCTGAAAAGGAAGCAAGAGAAAAGCATCTTAATATCTGGCAATACGGTGATATCACTGAAGATGATGCCAAGGAATTTGGCATTGGTCATTAAATATTCTTAAAAAATCTTTAAAAAACTTGGGGAGAAGTTAGTAGACTTGGTGGGACAAATGATGTTATCATACTTTTGGAGAGTCATAATAGACAGCATAATAAATACGTACGTGGATGATTCGCTATGATAAACTTTTTAAAAACTGCGAAAACAATAGACACTTAAACTTCGAACAGCGTTTTTTCACCAATTTGTAACGCGAACTTACGGAAGTGAATAAGATCATTGAACGAATATGAATTGTATATAATGTTTGAAGAAAAACAAGAAATATGAATGAACTTGTGAGGCTGAGATAGCATGCGGTTTTACTATCTGTCCTTCGCAAGACTCTTGTACCTTCCTACTCCACGAGACTGTTTGATTGTAAAATGTATTTCTGTATATGCGATCGATTCTTGTTATTATTATACACGCAATCCCGTGTTTATCCTTCGTTAAAGGAACTTTTTACAGATATAAATATCATGGAAAAATCTAATTTATATAAATACGAATGATGTAAATTCGCGTCAAGGTGCAATTCAAATCAATGTCTCACTGCAGATATATTTCGCCAAGTTTTATTGTGCATCAACAATATATATTTTTACTTTTTTCAATTACTCAGGTAGTTGTTAAGAATTAAATCATGTGGCTGATGCAACTGTTGTTCTAAACAAAAGAAGGAACTAAAATGGAGTTGATTAAATAAAATTCTTTTCGACTCACGATACTTTTTTTTTTAGTAATTTTTAATGACTATTCATTGGTATTGCCTCGATTAAAATATAAAAAAATACTTGTTCTTAAACAGAAATGTTTAAGAATACACAAATGACTCATTTATGTTTGGAACAAAATAAATGCAAACTTAAGTTTTTAAAATATTCGTACAATAACAACCAAAAAAACCTAATTATTTAGAAATAAACTATCATGATAATTTCTTTATCACGAATACCATATAGGTCAATGCAACACCAAATCTTTAATGATTTTTAAAAATGAAAATTGATTCTTAATTAGATATCTATTATATTTAGACTGTAACTTTCTAGTTTTTATAAAAATTTAAACGTTAAAATATATCAAGATTTCCAATAAATTTTTTAATTATGAAAAAATTGCTGAGCCATTAACGAGTGAAGTTGATAAGAATATGTTGTACAAATGGTAACGATATAGATTGTATTAAAAAAATTAAAATTACATTAATAATAATAGTTTGGTAGCGGAAAGGTCCATTAAACTTTTGAATAAAAACAGTTTTCGTAAGAATAATACACCAATTATCATGCTATATTGATACATATTATAGAAACAAAAATAAAACTTTTCATGGTAGAAATCATAGATGCAGCAAGTCTATTAAAAAATGGCCTATATACATATATATACAACATTTTGTATACTTTAATTTTAGATATAATATTCAGTGAAATTAAAATATCAGCTTTATATCTCGGGAAAATACTTTCTGCTGACTAAATAGGAATAAATACGAAATATTTTCGTGTTCATAAGATACAAGTACACATGCGTAAAAAAAGCAAAGTAAATACCCATTTTGTTTTTGCAGATAAAAAGATAATGTAAAGCCATTATAAAACTAATATCAAAAATAATGATAATTCAAAAGATTTTGATTTTCCATTAGCTATTTCAAAGAATAACTATTATATTATTACGCTTCCATGATTGTTCATGGCCCATGTTATTATTACAGTGCTGAATTAGGAATTACAACAGTAATATTGATGAACTTGACAAAAGAAAATGTTTATTATTACTATATTCAATGCACGCACTCGAATCATTTTATTTTCACACGTAAGTATTTTAGTTTATTGTTGTTCATTATTTAAAAAAATATATATAATTTCACTCATAGAAGCAACAATTTTAATAAATATATGTTACATTCTCAGTGTGATAAGGTAAATTGAAATTAGAATTTGTAATGCAAAATCTACGTACGCATTGTTTATTCGTATGAATTATATTAGAAAGAAATGTAAAATATTGTACGACCTTACATAGATAGAATAATACCTGACAATATAGAAAATATACTTTTGTAGATGAAAATAAAAATTCAGTTTTTCTTTTGATTGTCAGTGAATAATTATGAATAGTAATATAAGATCTCTATGTATGTATGTACAATTTAGTAATTCATAGAATATAATAAAAAGTACTTTGAATTTGTCAGGTTTGTCACTACTTTAATCATTTATCTATGTGTATCATCATCAAAGCGTTTGAAAATTCTTTGTAATTTTACGTTTATATCGCGTATATTACTCCATAATACTCTTATATTACATATTTTTTGGTGTTATAATAATTTTAGACTAGATATAAGTTACTAAACTAAAATATATTTACTCGATACACGATTTTGGTTATAATGATCCAATGCAAACAAATATTGTGCATAGAATCAATGCAATAAATTATAGAAAACGTTGTTAAATAAATTTATTAAAAACTTACATGTTGAATTATAATTATTGCTTAGTTCTATTATTTTTAATAATGATTTTATCTTTACAAAAATTCTTATAAAAGAATTATTTTGAGTTACATTTAAATAAATATTAGTACTTTTTTATTCATTTTAAACTTGCCCTAAACTTCTATTGGCAGTACATCAAAGTAATTGCCAGGACCGCCAGGAAGAGCCACGGTGGCTTACTGTACTAGAATATCTGTCTCCTATGCAAGAGTCTGGGGTTTGATTCCTGACAGATACCTATGAATTTTTTTCAAGAAGTGTTTGTGCCAAGATTAACATCGTGGCTACGGTGGTTCTGATTCCACCTTATGCAGCATTGAGGCCTCCTACTCCTGACTTCCTCCTTACATGATCCTTGACTTGATTGGCAAAGTCAGTCAGTCCAGCATTATCCTTTATGGTATAGTTCTTCATACTTGGATCAAAGACTGAAGCAATCGCCTTAGCTGCAGTCGAATATAGGGTAAAGTGCTTGGAATGGAGTGCTTCAGTCACTGGGTGGATACAGTAATTTAATGAACGGACGGTCTTCTTCTGGAATTGTGTTTAACACTGTCAGTGCATAACTCATCTTGAAACGCTCAGCTTCTACGAACTCCGGGAAAGCTAATACATCTGGATGAAGGCCATAAATAAACATCATGATCATGTAGATATACGTCATTTCAGCGTATTGAAGTTGCTTGCAGAGCATATTAAATATATTTCTGTATTTGCCACTTTTCTTAGTGCCCTGGGCTCTCATGGCTCTAAATATGCTTGTCCTTATTTGGTGCTTTGAGCTAATGGAATTGTTAATCCCTTTGTAAACGTCCAGAAGAGGTGTTGTAATTTGCTCTGGAGCAAATTTTTTATTCAAGGTGTGGGATATTCTATTCCACTTACATCGGAACCAATGGACACGTGATACATCAGTTAATGATTTTGCAATCAATAAGAGCATGCTTAATGATGTTGTTACCAGCTCTGGGTAAGAGACATATTTGTCTCATGTCAAGCCCATCCTGTCTTTTAATGCTGGTTAAACTCTGTCTGCTGCTTGAGACAGAGCCTCCAGTGTGGGGAGTTCATGTTACTTGAGTATAATGCCATACTCTTTACAGGATCTCTCTAACCCACATTCACAAAGTCAGAATCACTTGCAAATATTTTTAAGATCGAGATAATTGCCACTAAGTAAAAGTTGGAGTTGTAGGTGGTTGGATCATTCACTATGTAAATCGGTCCTAATGCTAATACGCATAGGACGGCTACAGCATCTTCAGAAAGTATTAGATTCTCATTAGCTACAAAATATTTCACTGTATCTTTTGCGAACTTATTTCCAACCGCGTTATATTCATTTCTTCCAATCCTGAGTTTGGTTCTCTCCATTACGGTTATCACGTTTCTTAGGTTTGAGGTGAAGAATTCTTCGTGCTCTTGCGGGAGGTTACGTAGCTGATTTTGTCTCCTAGCAGTTATCCTCGTGCAGGATTGTGCCATGATTGTATTAATCCCGAGTGCACAGGTGATAACAGCAACCTAGATTTCCTAACAAAGGATCACTGAAAGTGTCAGTGGAGTTGATTGCTCGGTGTCAATCAATGTTTATGTAAGTGAATATCTATGCTACCGACTGTACTCGTCAGTGAGGCTTGACGGCCGGTAACATCTGCCTCATACGCGTGGTATGATTAGCAAACGTTTGACCTGTTTTATCGACTAACTGCCGCATATTACTAATTTTTACATTTTCCTCAATTTTGGATAGAAAATCGACAAAAGGAAAATTGTTTCGTAATCCGGGAATAAGGAGCTATCATCCGTTATCAATATTATTTCTTTTTAAACGGGAGAAAAATGTTTAATGCATTTTGCGCGCTGTACGAACGCCCGATTTTTTTAAAAACGGAAAATCCGGAAATAAAATTTCAAGCGGAGACATAATCCGGAAAAAGGGAGAGAACGTTTTAGCTCATGAAAACTCAAAAATATGATTAAAAAATTTTTTTGGGCGTCAGATTCACAAGTCTTAAAAAATGTAGCTCTAGATTCAAACCGACTAAAGTCTATGCGCCGTGTATAATTCTAACTCATTGATGTAATACTCTCTGCTTCTTGGTCCACGAAACGTAGAACTACGGAATGAAAAAGGTTTCCCGCCACTCGGGGCATCAATGTTATTATAAATTTTTATTTAAAATTAATAATATTTAGCATTAATGTAAATACAGGGGATGGCGTGGAAAATTATAATCTTAATTTTAAGATCTGAACCGTAAAAATCGAATAATAAATTCTGGAGAAATCAGCTAGTGAGTAGATAAATGGAAAATGCGATTTTCCCCTATTTTCCGTTGATTAATCGTAAATGGGAAATTACCACGTACATCAGGGACAATTAGAGCAATTAATTCCGTTTTCCTTTTTTGGTTAACAATGTCCCATGAAAACCCGGAGGCTATCTTCGCAGTTCTCATTATGCCTGCATTCTGATGGCACGGCGTGCGTAGCTTTTCGTGCTCGCACTATGCCTGCATTATGACGGCACGCACGTGTCAAACTGTGCCGGGACGCTGTATTATCTGGGTTACGCTATAGGTTCATTATTCAAATTACCACCCTAGGTATATAAGGTTCCTTGCCACTCTTTTTGTAGAAGTAACTACATTACATTCTATAGTTAAATTTTCCGAATGCTTCTCGAGAAAGACCGCAATGTACATACGTTAACCTTTAGACTGCCGGAAAGTCTATATATAGACGTACCCTCTGACATGAACTTTGTATATAGTTGATAATGATACGAGGCACTAATTTGGCCACTTGTAAAGGGCAGTTTGAAGGTTCAAATCCCGTTAGTCTAAAGATAAATAATAAAAATTACACTTGCGAATGACATCGTCTTTCAGTTAAAGCCACCGCAGGGTCACCAGGGGTCTTATTCCCTAACCGTGTCAACTGTCAAAGCAGAAGTGACCGTCAATATTAAAAGAGTGTAACGTTTGATCGTTGACTTGCGTTTACGTTTATTATTTTTAATTTCAATTTCATTATTCGCCTGGTCTCGGAAGATTATTAATATTAAATGATAAAAATGGAGCCATTGCAAACGGCATTATCCGCTTTAAAAGTATTACGCTCTAGTGTAGGACAAGTGTTTTACTGCCTTGCTGATGGTATCAGAGCTGATCATGGAGAAGAAAATAAAGAAAATAAATACCTATTAGAATTACAAGAACTTTTGACGACTGTTGGTACTAATTTGAGGTATGTTTTCCTACTTATTGTGTTTCTGATTGTCTAATATTCTAGTTCTGCCGATTGTTATTTATTCAATCACATACATAACCTCCGATATTACTATTTATAAAATTTACTTGTTATAAATGTATTTTTTAGTTCAAAATATTGAACTTGATATAGTTATTGAATATTGATATAAAGCAATAGTTTAAAGCAATAGTTCGTCTAAGTATTTCGTTTAATTACACTAAAGATTTATATTTGACAGAGATGTTGAGCAAGCTGTCAATTCTTTGAGTCCAGCTCCTGGACCTTTTAATTTAGGAAATACTCAATTCCTTTGTCAAGAAACTACACAAGAGCGTCAAGCTTTGTATGGTACATTAGTAAATGCATATAAATGGACAGACAAAGTCCATGAGTATAGCCATGTAGCTCATCAAATTTTGAGTCAAAATTTACTCAAACGTTCATCTGTACCATTGAATAGAGCAAAAAGAAGTAGAGTACAACCTGGAGCTCACAACTATACTCCTCCGTAAGGATATTTAATATGTTAAAATAAAAATTTATTTTTTTAGCTGCCAATGAAAATAGTTTAATCTTGATTTATCACTTACAGACAGGTTGACCAAGTGATTTCCTCATTTGATCGTATTTACACTGACATGCCTATTACAATTACAAGGCCTTACACATCTAATGCAGTTATCCACGTAACATTAGGCCATGTCTTGAAAGCTATAATAGCGTTTAAAGGACTGATGATAGAAAGAGTAGTTGTTAAGGGATACAATGAGCAACTCGATTTATGGACAGAATCTAGGTATAAAGTTTTTCAGCGTGTAACAGATCATGCTCACTCAGCAATGCTTCATTTTTATAATACTAATTTTCCAGAAATGACTTTGAAGAGCTTCTTTGTAAGAATCACAAATTATTTACTGATATACATTGGAATATACAAAAACGTACGAGAAAACTTTTTTATGTTTTCACAGGCTTGGTTTCACAGTTTCATTACGTTATTTAGCGATCCTTGCAAACGGTGTGGTCTGCATCTGCATACTGCTTTGCCTCCAACGTGGCGAGATCCAAAATCATTGGATCCATATCATTTTGAATGTAAACCGTGAATAGCATAAAGTGCGATAAGACTGCGTAAAAAGTGAACACTTGAATTTCAAACACTTTTGTGGATGTACATATTGCAATGAAAATAAATTTAGTGTATTGAAATGGAACTTGTTCTTATTAAAATTTGAATATTTTGATTAAATGAAAAGTATTTACAGTAATAGGAAGTGCAGAAATTAGGATAGAGATATAATAATAATGCATTTTACAGTTATTAATCACTGTATATTTATTCAATAAATAACAAAAAATGATAATAGTACAAAGTTAAATGACAAAGAGAAACAGTTGAGCGTCGTTCGGTCGGCAAACGATTGCAGTAAGTTGGAAAAATGCAACAAGATTCTCATTACCATTTAGTGGCGAACTGTGCAGGTAAACGCGTATCGATCAACATAGAAATTCTCTCGCATGCTCGAGTTTTTGGTTTTGTAAGATTTTCTCCGATTACGTTGGTCTATGCGAAACTGGTATATTCACATTCATCATTCGTTATCGCCATCGTCGTAAATTGAATGAAATGTAAGCTAACGAACGTAAGATTTATGTTTGGCAAAGGCTGTCTAATTACTGTCGTTACCATAACTACAACACAATAGCTTAAATGTACTATTCGAATGAATTTATTGAAGATTGTAATCGTGCAATCGTAATTTTTCAAGAGATTATAACCGACGAGTAGTTTGGTTTGTTCTATAATTTAATAAAAATACACCCTCATGTAGTCTGCTCCGAAATTCAAATCGATCCCGAGCAGCTTTCGTGTAAAATAATGTAGTCGAAACTGCGCGGGTCCGACGTGAAAAATCGAGTGGACGTTAGTTGCTTATTTTGAATATTTAAGAGTACTCGTTTTTTCCTTTTTTTTTACTTTTGTCTTGGTATGGATAATCGATAATACAAAAATAACTGCTTAGTAGGAATTGAACGTCCGTCCTGTGTGTCGTTTTCACCTGTTGATAATAAAACGTTGTCACTCATGCGACTGTGAAAAGTACGCGACCGTCTAATAAAAGAAGAATCAATTTGATTATTGGAAAATTATGTGAAGCTATGAATTATTGCACCTATTCACATGATAAAAATGCGGAAACTATTGCAACGCTGTGTTTGTTATAATTGTGTCTTATATCAATCTACATGGGGCTTATTCTCGCTCTCTTGTCGCGTTAACAATACTCTTGATGCGTTCACAGGGAAAATCGATATTAGAGACGTCGAGGGAACAACAACGTAGCGCAAAACACAATTGGACAGTTTATTTTTATAATTTAATGAACGTAATCGTTTATGTTTATGCATATACGTTTATCTACAGATAGCATGGACAGGCGAGCCCGTTTTCTTTCATTTGAGGTCGCGAGCTTCATTTCTTTGCTTTCCACTCTTCGCGTAGCGTACACCTTTCGGGAATATTGCGCTGCCACATTCACCACTATTACTCACCCAACGAATTTCAATCTCCACCTCACTCTTTTTTGCCATTCTATTTTCATTCCTCCAAAAACAATGTGCAATTTTATACTCGAGTTATTTGACAATACAACTCATGATTTTATTTGCAGGTCGTAACTTTTTCCACTGATAGAATAGACAGAGCCGTTTCTATGATGCCCATGAAATAGACAAATGCGAATTTCTCTTTAAGCTCAAAACTATATAAAAGCTCTTATACAGAGAATCATTTATCTCTGATGCGTTTCAATCTACGCGCCAATAAACTACAATTACATAGTACAAACTTGATACAGAATGTATTATCATTAACAATGATATAGCATAATTCAAATTCAACATTGAACAAAGTCCCGAAAAGTCGGCATTTTCACTGCAGAGATTGAACATCGTTTGGCAATGTGGCCTTTAGTACGCTAAAGGGTCGGTGTCGCTGCTTTCGAGAGGATGCAACAATTCGCGAACCAATATAATAAGAAACGCGCATGAAAATTCTTTTCCGTTATACGTTCTTTGTTTTTCTTTCAAATCTTATCGATACGAATTCGTAATCATACGTACTGTACATAATTGATTTTCTATATCGAGTGTTTATTCGACCGTTTTTATTTATAAGCATTTTTTAAATGTGTTTTTCTTATTTTCCGTTGTGTCGTCGTACGTAATACATATTAATAAGTGACTGCTACTAGTCTTCCGGTTTGATGTTTATTATAGCCATTTGTTCTATCGGTCTTACATTCGCCGCATGAGTATTTTTGTTTTGTCAATCGAAAAATTCTCGTGCAATCTAATATGCTACCAATTCCACAGCAAATGCTTCCCTTCGACACGGTTTTGCCAAATTTTCAAACTCACTACACGCTCCCAATTTATCGATCATACCAGTCTGGATGCTATTAATAGAATCCAAAAATCTTATGTATCTCGCCGCGCATTCTTGTGGTGAGCTTTTTTTGCCCTTATTTTTGACCGAACATGGGTCGTAGAAAGCTCACGAATTTTCGTGGTCGTTTTGAATTGAATAAAAAATGAAAAGCGAAAACGTACATTTTACTTCAAATTCGGAATTGGTCAGACAGAAAACGTCGAGAACCATATCTTTGCTTATTTTATATGCACAAAATTTGGAACCTCACAGAGCTTTGAAAACTGCAGAACTGGATAAAAAACTCATTGCTACAATGAAACTGCAAAATTGACACGTTTACGCAGAGTTTATATTTCCAAAGCTTTACAAGGATGAAAATTTTGAACTAAAAGTAAATGTGTCTTCTGTCATTTGTTGTATTTCGTCCCGTATAATTCGAATTATAAGTTAGATTATTGGTGAACGGTGATTATTTCATTTTTGATAGATTTCAACAAATTATAAGGGATCTATAAAAATAAGTCTTTCATCAGCTTTTTTACGGACAAAAACTGCTGTAACAAGTTGTTAAAAATTGGTGAAAAGCTAAATGAATTTGTAATCGAAAAATATAGACAGGCAGCGATAAAATAGATAAGTTTAAACGGAGCCGGCAAAAAAAAAAAATAAATGTATTTTTCCTGTGGAATTGGCTGTATAGGTATTGGTCGCATAATATGTGATTGGACAACAATGCTTTCAGCGCCTTGATGTATGATACAAATGCATGAAAAATCGACCACGTACCGAAATTGTTATCTTGAGAAAAATGTTTAGTTCGTTCGCTTTTACGTTACATCCAACTTATATGCATCATAATGTTGTCACGTTTAAAATATTATATATATATATATATCTCTTTTTTATATCTTGACTAAAACAATATAGTAAAGTTAATATCAACAGTGAAGAATCGCACGTTTGCGTTTAAAATGGCTCCTTGTTGGAAGAGAGATAGATAATATCGAGCGTGTACGCTCGTGTGTGTTTGCTCGTGTGTAGTAGATTATTGTGGGCCGAAGGAAGGTTGCGAACAAAGATTTTCTGTTAAATGCCATGTTTCCCTCTGTGCCGGCCGCATGCAAATTCTATGTAATGTTCGTCGTTGCGCTTTCAATCATAGTTCTATATAGAATCACTACACATATATTTGAGAGCGTAGATCCTTAGAGTTATTTTGTCTCTGAAGAAATCCAGATACGTACATAGTTTATTTGTTTTGTTTTATATTACAGACAGGCTCCGCAAGTCCATTATTATTACTTCATCCTTGTTCCTTATTCTCAGCCTAACTCTTAGTATAACTATATGTATATATGTATATATTTATAACATATCCGTGTTTTTTCATATCGATGCAGTGCCTAACCGTTAGCGCTTAAAGACTACATCTCTAGTCCGTCACTTTTATCGCATTTTCGCGTTCGCTATATCTCTTCTCTGTCTTATCACCTTCCTAAGTACATACTATAACTCTTACATTACGTTGTATAGATAAGTATTTCGGATCACTGTACATCAGCGTAATTTTCTGTTTTTCTTGTCCGTTCACGGTTTCATTCCACTTGTCATTTTGCATAATACTGATCGCGTGTGAATACCAGTCGGAAGGAGCACCGTCGTCGACCGGTCAGTGGCAGTGAACTTATCTCGGAAATAGTGTTACTCGCGGCGGGACTTGTGATAAATCGAACGAAAGCCTTTGCATAACGAAGATTATAAAAACGTTAGCTTGAAGCTTCATTGTTATACTTTACGTAGGCTTGACAAGTTAATTCGATAAGCCTTGGAAGTGAAAGGAATTTGGAGGTGAAAAATGGTTCCATCGATGGCGCGAACCGTTTGCACTTAGCCCTACATAGGTGTTTACATTGGTGCCGTGATTTTGCAAGAAAGCAGAAGAAGCGCGTATAGAGGATAGAAAGAAGGAGTTCGCAGCTTATCTGCTGGCGTATATAGAATGCGGAGCGTTTTGGTAGGTATAGAGATAGAGGAATATCAGCAGTGCTCATTTCAGCACGTGCTCTTAATCAAACGTCTAATTTTTACGCTTACTGTCCGAGTTTTATAGATGATTATTTATTTGGCTAAGTTTTAAATTGGAATACAAGCGGCCTGCGTCAATAGTCGATACCGGAACATTCGACTCGCATCCCAGCAGGATTAATTAAAAAATGGATTTGCGAACTGGCTTCGCGAGCGAAGACATCTCTCGTCGCGATTATCACGCGACCATTACATAAACGAGAAATCGCTATTCTTCCAAGCCTTTTCTTTTGCCCTGCTCCTTTGTTCTCACCCTTGTCTTTCTCCTGCGTTCCATTTTTTAGAATCATCCGCTCTCTCCCTCTCTCTCTCTCTCTCTCTCTCTCTCTCTGACTCGCGAAAGCTATCCACTGCCTTTTCAATAGCCGACTGTCTCTCACTGTTCTATGTGTATTCTCGCGAAATGGGTAGAGCGCCGCACAATTTTACTATTATTATATGATCATCGATATTGCAAGTAGCCACTTGAGTTTTCTTTTTCACAACTTATGTTTTCATTTTCCTCTGCTAAATTCTTGCGAAAACAGTCCATTTTTAACACTTTTAAGTGCCTTACAAAAACAAAAGCGTTTTCTTTCAGCACCTCGACGATTATCACCTGGCTGCAGTAACACGCTAATGAAAATATTTTTCCTTCGCGTGCTATGGCATTTTCTTACACAAAATATCTTTTTTTCTAATTTCCAAAGTCGTATAATTTATCAGCATTTGCATTGAACAGCTCAAGTTGTACCTTGAAAGTAAGTCGACGAGTAAATAAATTTACTTGGAAATCGATATTTAGGCCTATTAAGTGTAGCTTGAACGGCATCTGAAGTCAACTTTTCATTAGTTATAGCTTAATTATTTTGCGATTCTTAAAATTACAAACATTTTAGTGTTTGACGAGACGATTTAAAGTGAAAATGTTACTTATTATTAACTCCGCGCAAAGGAGTACAATACTCAAGTGAGCGGGCTTTTACATCATACCGCACCGCTTTTATTGAGCCTTCGTAGAACCTTCCCTGACTTGTTGTGTAGTTTTTTTTTGTTTTATTGATCTTCGAAAAGACCGTGCAAGAAAAAAAGTTGTGCGCATGCAAGACATTTTTCGATCGATATTTTTAAGTCTTTTTTATCGTATAAACGTTTATTTGAAATTCCAGTTGGTTTTATTACCAAGTATTTTTAATTGTACGCTAATTGAATATCGACTCGTATTCTGTGATGAAAAATTAATCGATAATTATATATTTTTAGATAGATAACCGGTTAAACTCGATTCGTCTGCGGAGTGGATTAAGTACGAAGTGAGCCTTTATATATCGGTAATGTGATTATTTCTATCATTCTAAAACGTAAATACTTTTGGAAAAGAAACGTTTCACGTTGAATTTCTGATTCATTTTTAAAATGAATCGCTTAATCTTGAATGGTCACTCCCTATATACGTAGAATCGAAGATTTTAAACGTATATACATGAGTATTTACATATAGAGGAAGGGTTTCCAAGATTCACTTGGATAAACGATCAAGGATCTACTAAATTGTTAAATTTTTTGTAACAAGTGATCGATAAATTTATAAATTTTTCCAAGATTTCCCCATCCACCTGATCCGTATATCATATAATTATTTGTGTATCAATTTCAGTCCGTAAAAATAATTATTGAACGAGTCTTATACGAGCTATCATCATATTAAAATTTTAAAAAATTGTCCTCATTGGCTTTTTTTGTAAAAAATTTGGGTTCCTTAAGTAGCGCACTATTCATCACATTTTTAATTCTAATTCGCATTGACGAAATGTTATCAAATGCGTGGGTAATTTGTCTCTTTTTTCATATAAATATATTAAAAACGTAAGAAATGCATTGGCTTTGGTAAAATTATGTTCTGTATGTGGCTCAATTAAAAATTCTAGTTAACATTTTTTAAAAATCTTCGACGCGCATCGCATTCAGTCGAACCTCGATGATTTATCGAGCGTTTCGTCGTAAATCATTACTGAAGCAATCTGGAATCGCTACAACAAAGCTACAAGTTAAAATTGGCAGTTGATTTACATAATTTTGCGCGTTTATTGAAAACTGTTGACGCATCGTAACGTAATCTTAGAATAGGACAACACGTACAAAATGTGAGGGAAGCAAAAGAGCAAAATTAATAAGTAAATAGGTGCATTGGAAAGCTTCCGTTACTTCGTGTCCTTATTCTATCGCGTATGTCGATCGACATGGTCATAGACCTGCTTCGCGATTTGCTGCGACAGCTAACTACAATAGGTTATAATAATGCGCGAATCACATGAGATCGTTGCGCTGTAATACTGATTTATACAAAAAGTCGTCCTCCGCAGAGTCGTCTCTTACCGTTGATGTAGATATACGTGTAATGGTTATACATCACTGATCAAAATCATCACTTGTAACTGTTCTCATGCGGCAAACTTGGCTCATCATTTGTTGCTGTCGGTCGATTGTTGCCTCGTATGACGCTCGTGCAACGACGCGTGCGATCTCGAATAAAATTGTCCCTAAGAATTAGATGAGATGCTGCTGTGACGAGCGGTTGGAATTGCAGCAGCGACACGACATAGAGTTTCGATTATTATTCTAATAAAATTGGGCACAGTAGGCACTGATAAACTATGTAGCGCTCGGAATGTCCGTTATCGTTTCTCGCGACTCGTTGCTGGCAGCGCGGACCTAAGCTCTAGGAGGCAACGTGAACCGCAGCTGCGTTGGTTTGCTCAAGTCGATTGGTGGTCGGTCGGTCGCATAGGTCGTATGCATACACGCATGTGTATATAATACGTATTGCTTTGAGAGGCTCCCTCTGATGGGTGGGCCAATAGAAGCTTAGCGCGGACTCGGGGCGAAGAGAAGGCAATCAACGAGCGAGCGAGCGAGCGAACGAACGAACGAACGAACGAACGAACGAACGACGCAGGGTAGTACAAGTGGATGCTCAGTCTTTGCAGCGGCGCTCGCTCAGGTGGCGAGGAGTGCTGCTCGCCGGTGCTTGCGGGCGACGGCCACCTCGCGAAGGACGGCAGCGCAGGCGTGGGCGCGCTCAGCCAGCAGCCGGGCCAGTCGGGCCTCGAGGCCCCGCGCGAGGCGCCGGGCCTGGCCGACGGCATTAAGAGAACGAGCTCCCCAGTGTCAGACAGCGTTGTTCGGAAAGCGTGGCGGGGGAAGCGGGGGCGGTAGCCTCTCCGGTGGAGCGGGACGAGCGCCGCTTACGGAACAGCGTTCGGACCCACCTGCAAACACAACTGCAACACAACAACAGAACGCCCCGCCAACCGGCGTCTCTCGCTTAGTCTGCCAACTCGGCGCTCCTCCGCCGCGAGACCAGCTACCTCGTGCGTGCTTGCGCGCCACCACTCATTGTCGAGCTCGCCAAATCGGCGGGAGTGCCGCGCGGTAACTGGTTTCGCGCATGCTCATTCTCCGTCTCCAACAATGCTACATTAATCCAGCTTACTACACCTAAGAGCTCTCGTCTACGCGCAACACAACTGGGGCACAAGCTCGCGCAATAGGTACAGCAGACTCGTTCAGCTACTGAAACTCCGCATGCAAACGTGCAGCAGCGCATGCATTATATTATATTACAGGGCAACGTTGACCACACTGCCGCGGCTACATCTTTGCAACACATCCTTCAAATCTACTTGAACGTCATTTTACGCGGCGTAAGAGAGAAAGACGTATTATTTTGGAGCTACAATTAGTTTTGGTGCAACGATTGACTACAGTTTTATGCATATCCTCGATCTATTCATCGTAGACCTGTGTTGTGTAGTATTGATTCGCGCGATCGCCCATCACTATGAACAAACTGTGAATTACAGATGCAAGGTGTTCGGTGAATTTTAGTAGTGTACAAATGTAAAAAGGTGTAGCGTTTTGAGAAAAAGTGAATCCGATCACTAGGCCGTAACAGAGAGTGGACCTGGTCGTGAGTGTTACTCAGTGAACGGAGAAGAAAAATGGGCCACGCGTGAGCGTGGTTTGCCCTGAAAATATTCAATTGGCTCACACTTTACCATCGCAAACTTCTCGACCGCACTCGTCGTGATATCTGTCTTTGAATAATTCTGGCAGAACGATAGGCAGCTTGGCGTTACGTTTCCCAACCTCTCTGCCTCATTTTGCCGATCGTTTGATCGCTTTCCTATCACGTGGCGTCGTGTTCTTCGTTCCGGGGATTCGGCCTGCGCTCTCTTTTACAGTGGAACAAGACGTGCACGTTCGGACGTGGCTGCTCGCGAGTCGGCGAAATGTTGTACACTTGTCACGTTGGTGTACATTACACTTGGCATGGTTGTATGTGCGATGTTTTATGTGTAGGACACGACGGGCGACTTCCAATAGATACGATAATGATACAATGAATGTGAAATGTTTGGGTAAGCTATAACTATTTTTGATGTTTTTCATTTCTTCAAAACTATTTTTTCTCTTCCATGAAAAACATCATGTTATGAAATCTTATCTTTTCGTATGAATGAAATTATATTGTTTTTCAGCAGAATGACATTATATGACGAATGTTTGAAAGCATGACTAAACAATGAAAATGATGTATGCGTATGATATAGAAAATATAAAAAAGAAGCGTCTAGAAACTCTCTATTACCGATAAATATTATACAAATCATACAACACTAAAAATAAAAAGGGTTCTCTATTAAATTGCAGATATAACACATTACAAAAACCAATGTACCTGATAACTCGGTACACGCGATATTAACAATTCATATGATATAATTGATAAGCTTTGTTTTATTTATCATGAAACGGATATCAATCTCTCAAGTCGTCAAAATTAGAAATAATTATTATACATGTATCTACTTTGTATTATTTTCAAACGTAGATGAAAGGACTGCTAACGCAAGAAAATAATCTTACAAAAACAAACTACGTATTAACGAATTCACATACAGAACTGATAATATTAATGTCATGCAGCTAGCGAATGATGATAATAATTAATTAGATGAGTTTGAAAAATTTTATGGTTCTGTGCATATTTCATTCAACTTAAAAACTCATGATAATCATAATGACAAAAGAAAATATATAAGTGGCAAAAATAGAATAAACGAAACAAGAATGGTCACATTGATAAGAAAAGATGCAATGAACGTGAAAATGATGACTGAAGATACACAGCGTACGTATGTACAAATGATCGCGTTCAAAAGATAGCGGACGAGACGATATAATGTCAAATAATACAGATTTGGGATGATTGAAAGCTGGAGCCTTACATGTGTCAGGACGTGGCTTTTCCTCAGCCACCATCAAGGCTGCACTCTCGGCCGGTGGAACGTGTCCTTCTAATGCATTCACACAGTTTAGCATGCTCCTGTAAACACCACGCCACGTTTTTTTCCCTTCATGTGCATATGTTTTAAGCTTCTCTCCATTTCAAAACGCTTTTACACGGTTTCAATTTCTACCGCGAACGATTTCAGCTTCCTAATTGATATTTAAAAAGTTTTTATTGGTTTAGTGAATTGACCGTAATCACTACTCAGTTTCTAATCTTCATTTGAATCCATTGTTCCTATTAATATTGAAAAATTAAATAAAAATTAAGTTTTTCATTACATTTAGTGTACATTTTTTCCCATAAAAACCTTCAACATCCTGTAAGCTACTATAGTAATGAAAGGTAAACTACTGTAATACGTTTTCTTCTTGAAGTATTTTGAAGATTTAATTGATAGTAAACGATTTTGTATTTTTTTAAAATACACACTATAACAAGGTTCGAAAATTTCATTGAACAGTAATTCTTATACCCCAATTCTTTCCATAGATAACTAAAGTAAATTTTTTTTTTCATGACTTTATAGGATTTTTTATATTTTTACAGCAAGTTAAAATATCAAATCTAAACTATGAAAGTGGATATGTATCCTATAAATTCCCAGCTACGAAGTGACAAGACATACATTGTTCTCGACATACTATGTTCTAATAGAATTATTCAAATATTTTATTGTGCAAAAATAAATTCATTGAAAATCCATTTGCACTCATTGAAAGTAGCACTTGTTCACGCGTAAAAGAGGAACTAGGCCGACAAGTTACGCACGTTTAAAAGCACTAACATGCATTTCTCGCACAGCATACAGCAATGCCATCAATTCCATGCCAACGTGATTGACACGAAACACGTCTTTTTAGAAGAAAAGACATAAAACTAGAAAGAGTTAACATAAACGCACAAGTGCACACAGCCCTTCAATCTTCAGTCTTTATTCACGTTTATGTTGCACAATTTGATGGAAATGGATTCGAGAAAAATACGCTTTTCGAGTAACACGATTCATAAATAAAAATCATAACTATGGAAGAACTGTGAGGCGTTAGATGCTGTTTTTTTTTTCAAGGCACATATTGTCCTCGACACGTACGTTGTCCTCTCGAAAATAATCATTTGTTCAAGTGGCAATGTCGAGCAGATGGTACTCCAATTCTTTGCATCCAAATTGCGTCTACGTGTTTACTGAATAAGTCCGACCTGCTGTGGTGCTAATAACGCCCTTTCGTAAACATTTATGCAATGATTTTGAAGTGTTTATCATTGACCGTGGATAAGTAATTTTAATATATAAAAACTAGCAAAATTGAATAACATATAAAAGCCTAATATACATCGAACTATGGCAATTAGGTTTCGTTAAATGTAATTTCCGTCAAAAGGAAATTTGTCTTACGTTAATATTCGAGCAATGATTGTAGCAATGTGTAAGGATCTGCGAGCGAACAGTTATAGCATTGATTGCAAGTATACGAGGCTAATTTTTATTCGACATCCTTTTCAACTCATAACTCAGTTCGTGGTCTTAGTGTTTTAAAAAAATCACTGAAAAGAATGTCTACAACTTTTAGTCAAATAAATTTAGTTTGAACTGGCAAATCCTCTGCGATGATTGTTTTGCTTAATCGTACATTCAATTAGGAATCTTAAAAAGGATGTTCTTACAATCAGAACAATATCAGCATGATTGCTTCGATTGACGATAGACGGAACTGTACATTTTCTTAATAAAGCAAAGAGCATAAATGATACCATAACAGGTACGGCAAATACGTGATTGTTATCTAATGCAATGGATCAACCATGCTTCTATTTTTGGATGAATCGTGAGTGATGGTTTTCTAACCAATAATTCCTAGTATATCTGATAAGCAATAACTAATGTCGAGTGATTAGATTCGCGAATGTGAAAGAACTAACATAACATGCCAGTTATAACTTTCAGCTTTTCAAAATCAACAGTTGCATTAGATGTGCAGGATTATTTACCAGGCGATTTTCTGTAATCGCTTTTTTACACAAATTAATCAATTTTTTAATTTTTACATACTAGCAACGTGCTTCGTTTTCTTTTTCTACTTCTTCAAAATTTCATATCTAACATTTTGTTCTGCCGCTAACAGAATTGAAAAATTTAGCTAAAGTTATTAGTTTCAAAAATAGAATCATCCGATTGCTTTTTTTTCTTAATTTTTTCTTTTCTGACGTATATTTTAAATTATAAGCATATTTACAAGTGCTTTAAAAATAATCCTGTAAGCAAAAATTATCGAGGAACTGGCGATAAACATTTGTAAAGCATGCATGTAAACGCGTACAAGTATATCATTTTAACGTACGATAAAATGTACAAATATTGACATTTTATATACGTAAGGAATAAATAATCAGAAAAAAAATTATAACACGTAAAAACGTGTGTGCTGACTCACCCGTACAGTCTGCTGTCTCGTAAGCTGCTCCTGCACCCAAAATAACACACAAAGCGTGATTAAACAATGATTATAGATCAATCGCATCAGTGATATCATTGTATAGTGTATAAATGAACCAAAAAAGTATAGTTTTAACACAGTCACAAATAAAAATTAAATAAAGGAACAAATTATCTTTTCCAACTTCTTGTTAAAGCTGTGCATTTAATAATTTCAATGATGTACCAATAGCCAACAAATTAATTTTCAAATAATTTAACAGCTTGTTTGTGCTTTAGCTTTTTGATTAGCATTTTTTAATCGGATGTATAACATGTGAATTATCAGGACTTGAAAAAACTATTTCTTCATCTAAACTGTTTGTATTTTGTGAAAAGCATTGTGCATTAAGTGCATTTTTTTGTAAAACTGTGATTCAATCGTGCAACTTTGATTGAGAGGTTTTAAATTACCATATGATATAATAATCACATTTCTTCAAAATTTTATTATTACAAATATATTTCTGTATTTAGACTAAGAAATCGAATATTAACAATATATTTCAATAATATTCGTTACATAATTTTAGAAAATATAATTGAGTTTTTATTATTACATACGAAGAAAAAATCAAAATATGAATAATTTTAACGTGAAAACATCAGCCCATTGATATAACTTCATAACAAAGCTGAATTTCATTATATCCTCACAACTAATAATAAAAAAGTTATAACTGTAACAAGTTTCAATTACAAAGTATGTAACGCCAAAAAAAGCAAAATGTAAATTGAATAAATTCATACTTTTTAATAAGAATGCTTTTCACTACTTTTTTTGTTAATTAAATAATATCGAATTGATTAACTACTAACGATTTTGCTCAGCATCCGGGCTCTTAACAATAATATGGTTACATAGTAATAGCATTCAACAGAATAATAATACTCCGTACTATGAAAATAAAAAGTGAAGAATTTCGAAAATATCATGTATTTACGAAATCTATATAAAATCTAAAATTCATACAGCTTATAATTTTCAAGACAACTTTCATACGGATACTACATAATGCAACTTCAAAACGTTTGGTGTGATGCCAATGACTATGAAAATTGGAAATTTAATAATCAAGGGGATTGAATAATACTATAATCAATTTAAACTTGTTTCAAATAAAGTGATTCACACTGTATATTTTGCTAGTCAGCTTGTTTACTCTTTGAAAATTGTTTCTAATATTTACTTTTTTTCTTATTTGAAACGTGTAAATTTGATCTAAAATGTTAGTTGTAATGATTAAATTTTATTCTAAAAACTGAACAAGCAAGAAATATGAACTAGTCGAGCAAAAGTGAGTTAATATATGCATTTAATATTTTTCCCCAAAAATTCACACTCTCTTGTCACGCAATAAGATGTAGAAATATCCTGCACGGATGCAGACGAAATGGAAATGAATCTATGAATAACAACAGCGTAATTAAAATCATGAAAGTATTAAAAACTTTATGGAACGTAATTATCACTAATACACACACACAAATAATAGATAATAGTCAGATTTTAATCAATTAACAATTTTTAGTTCTTTAAGGTTTTCACAATTTTAGATTCCTTATTAGGACTGTCTTGACAACATTAACGTTTTTAGTTTGAATAAGTTCAATAATAAGACGATACGAAAATTAGTCTTTGTAACTACTTGTCGGAAATATTTGCACCGACTGATTAACAAATAAACTTTTGAGCTATCGAAAATAATTGATGCGCTGGCACGAATGCCAGACATTTGTCGCTCTGAAAAAATATGTACAAAGGTGTCAAAACATTGAAAAAGTAAAGAGATTCAACTGGTCCTTTTAAAGTCTTCTAGGCTAATACCAAGTTCGAACGCTTGTAATAGTGATTTCTGAATTGAGCAGTGCTATGCAAATTATTTTGGTTTGCTATCGTCGCATCGTAGTCATAAGTAAGCACTCCTTTCTACGAAACATGAACCATACGACACGACGGAGTCATGGACGAGGTTCTCCCATTTTCTGTATTACAAAAGTAAGAAAACATACGTCTGCCGTTTAAGGTAAGTTCATAACTATTAAGTTTTGTTTAACGCACGAAAATAAACCAGAAAATAAATAAAAAGTGGGTAAGATCTAATCATTTAGATAATTTGTGCATATGGATATCTTGAGACCTAAAAAAAGAAAAATGAAAATTTTGCTATCTAATCTAAAAATAAAAATTTTCTAATAAATAATCGAAGCAAAACATAAGTGGAAATAAAAAGTCAAAGAAAATAAAAAACGAATTTCTCAGTTTATTAGCAACAAAATATATGTCCAATGTATAAAAAATAATCGATATCGCTTGTGAACTAGAAAGATTGCCTTACCTGCCATTACCATGTCTAAACAATGCTAAAATCTCTTCGAAGGTCTTATTTTTGGTTTCCGGCACCTTCTTGTATGTAAAAATCCAGAAAACCGCTAGGAATCCACTGAACGGTAGGAACGTGTAATTGTCGAGGGTGTTCTGTAAAATAGTCGAGGATTTTTATAATCATGCAGCTTGACACTCGCAAAATCAATCATAATCAAATAACATTATCAATCTGAATGTAGCACGACGTGAATTGAAATAAAAAAACCGTGAGAATCAAGAAAAACTAACCTTCATACTCGGGAAGCAAATGCCGACGAGGAAGTTAGCCAGCCAATTGACAAGCACGGCAATGGACATGGCAGCAGGCCTGGGACCTTGAGAGAATAGCTCAGCCGTGATCATCCAGGGTATAGAGCCAGGTCCCACCGCAAAGAACACAACGAAGCTCAAGATCGAAACGACCGACAGGTACGACATCCAGTCTATCATTTCCTGTACGTAACCAAAGAACTCCTATCAGGGCGGTAGAATCAAGTTCTTCTTTCCTGAGCTATCGGGGGAGCCTTTCCAGGAGCGTTATTGGATCAAAGTAAATCAAACACAAGTCGCATGCCTTTATGCAGCTCAATCCTGTTTTTCTTCATTTCCTCATATATATATATATATATATATATATATATATATATATATATATATATATATGTACGTCTATATCTTGGAAAGTACTCAGACGAGACGTCATTACAGTAATTATAAAAAATAGTCTTATTTACATTTAGCTTTTCGCTGTTGCACTTGGCACGGCGTTAATTCGCCACTGCAGCATTAATATGTGCATGAAGCATTAAAGTTAATTAGCCATTAGTGCATTGGTTAGCGTTTGTCGCGGTTAAACACTTTGTGTTATTTGACGAACCGCTGCGTGCCTCTTTTTACAAACAAAATATTTAATGTATTTGCAATAATGTTTAGCTTGTTTTAAATAATAGCAATCGTTGCTATAGTCACATTTTCACAGTTGTTCTTGAACTCATTGTATGTACACAATTTATTGTTCTATTCTACAAAGTAAATGTTCGTTTTGCCACTGGATGTAAAATAACTTGACTAAAACAGATTGTCTGAGAAAAATCTGTAAACTCGTTAAAATGAAAAGTCAGAATAAATAGTATAAAAAGCAATTGCACATTAATTAAAGTCTTATATCAAGTATAAACGCGAGCTGGTTTCCTAGAACGAACATTGACTTGGCACTTATAATGAACTGAAGCATTGTTAGAGTTAGATTCCAAGCAATTCGATACGAAAGCCACCACTAAGAAAGCTGTCGAGTTGTTAGTAACAACAGAAACTGGCGAGAAAGAAATGAGGACAAATATATTTTGTTACGCGACACCGACACATAGTACGGAGACTGCGTACGTGAAAATGGAAACAGCACTAACAGGTTTGAGCTAGCAGAAACAGAAGCTGATAATGTACAACATGGCCGATGGTAGATTAGACTCTCCTCCATATAGTTCAGGAAAGATACTGATGATAGGGGGAAGGGAGGGAAGGAACGGGTGGCGGAGAAATGGAAATGGGAAATGAGAAGCTTTTGAAGAGGGGAAATCAAATAGAAAATCGTTACGATTGTTCGGGTATCTGCTGATTTCTCATTTTGATTCGTTCTTTACGTGACGCTGCTTTACGCTACCACCAAGGACAACAAAGCTGCACAGACCGTCTCGTACAAGAAGATCAATATGAAAGCTCTTTCGATGATCACTTGATCTCTTGAAATTGTTCGTTCCAAGTCCATAAATAAAATGACTGAAATGCTTTGGTCGAAAGTAGTCGCGGTTATCTTGATAGAATCGTTCAACAGATACCCGCTCACGACGACGCGATATAAAAATAAGTAAAATATAGTCAAAATAACGAGAACGACGAGGAGGACAGTGTTATCGGTGTACTCATAGGAGTTTGGAAAATCTTAACTACTAAATGAATGTTTGAGGATTAACTTAACATGATTGGCGATGTAATGAGATACAGATACAACGTTAATGTGCTAATTATTTTCGTTCTGATACACCGTCAGTGCAGAACATTATATGTACGCGTGGTTATATACGCAGGAGATCCAGTTGAGGATACAGTAGTGATTAGATGCACTTCACACCAAAGTGCATGTCATGATATTACTTTACAAGTACGATTAAGAAACAGCAACCAATCGTTAAAGCGACACATTCCTTCGCGGCGGAAATACTAATGCAGCGTGTATACGATCGAAGCTCAATCAATCGATTTACGTTGAATATGATAGTTGTATAGGGTTGCGCCACTGCGTACAAGGCAATCGCCAGTATCGTGACTAGAAAGACCATCCGCGAAGAGAGAAACGTCGAAACTTAGATTGCAGTGGCGCGATTGTAAATGTTTGACGCGAGACTCGCAGCGAACGTAGTTGGAGAATGTTTAGTAGAGAAAGTAGGGAGGTCGAAATGCAAAAGACTCACCTTTATAAGGAAGGAAATAGTGATGAATATGGAAAAGATAAACATGCCGCCGAGGCCGTATAGATGCAGGGTCCTTCTGCCGGTACGGTCCATCAGGGGAATGGAGACTAGGGTCATGCCGACCATGATGATGCCGATGCCAATAGTGGCGAACTTGGCGCTTTCTGGCGGCAGACCCGAGGTCGTAAACAGGCTCGTTGAGTAATAGAAAACCTGCAAGGGTGGCTAGTGAGAGAGAGAGAGAGAAGAAGGAGTAGCTGATGGGACAGGGCGGGCAACTGCTACTGACGGCATTGATGCCGGACAGCTGCTGCGACAGCTGCATGACGATGCCGATAATGAGGGGCGCCCTAAGCGTGGGGCTACATAGCAGCTCGCTCATGGAGATGGTTGACTCGGCTTGCTGGGCCAGCTCCTCCGCCCGCATCTCCTCGATGTCCTCCTCCACTTGGTTGTTCGCCCTCAGCTTGCGCAGAGCCTTGCGCGCCTCCTCCTCCCACTTCTTCGTAATAAGTAAATACCTGCGAAAGAGCGTCGTTGCAGTGGGTGGGGTTCGAAGGGGTGCTCGGAGCTTTGAGCACCAGTACCTGGGCGACTCGGGACAGAAGGGCAACAGGATGAGCTGCAGGATGGCCGGGCAGATGGCGAGGCCGAGGAGCACGGGCCAGCCGTCGTTGGTGCCGAGGATCTGCTCGATGCCGAGGATCTGGGATACGAGTAGGCCGATCGTCACGGCCAGCTGATTGATCGTGCCCAGGCCGCCGCGTAGATTCAGCGGCGCAATCTCCGATATGTACATGGGCACGAGGCTCGTGTTCAGGCCGCAATTTACCCCTATGACGAAGCGCCCAACGAACAGCATTTCGTAAGAGTAGGCGATCTTCGTGCAACCCATCAGGCAAGCGCCCAGAATTCCCACTACGTTGTTGAGCAGCAGACCGCCCTTCCTGCAACGCAACCCCGTCACTCGCCGCTCGCTCGGCCAACCCCATGATCTGGCCTTGCTCCGGCTTCCACTCACCTGCCGAATCTGTTGGCGATCATGCCCCCACTGAAACCTCCAACCATTCCGCCAATGGCAAATATGCTCACGGCTATCGAGTACAAGCTCTGCACGTAGTCCTCGGAGATGTCCTCGCCGTATCGACTTTTGTACACATCTTTCATGAAGTTCTCGATGTTCTGCAACAAGAACGAAAACAAAGAAAAATGATATAAGACTCGAGGAGCGTCTGGCCTCGAGTATCTATACCACCAAATCTTATCTAATTAGATAGATGCGCAGAGAGAGAGAGAGAGAGAGAGAGACGCGACCCACTTGAGAAATCTGGCGAGAATAAATTCCGTTGGATAGAACGAAAACATCCATCGACTTGAAAAACGTTTTATCTCATCTACGTCTAAGCTCACGCTTTTCAATTTCCATATCTCTTATATATAAAATATTGATTGTCAAGCTATACCTTTTCTGGCGCATTTATAACGCCGGTATTGTATCCGAACTGCAGCATTCCAAGCACTGCTGCAAGTATCGCATACGACAGGAAGATTGTCAAGCCCTGGAAAATACGATAAGAACGTTAAATATATTCCGTCAAACTTTGAAAATCCAGCAATCAATTTCAATACAAACTAATAGGGTACAAATAATGAAATAAGAAATATAAGAAAAACTGAAGATATGGTCGATAAAATATTTATTGAAAAACCAATTTTTGAAAATTGATAACTACATTGTTTGATGAAATGTACAATCATAAATGAACAAAATATGCGTACAAAAATAAGAACATACATAACTGGTAAAATAAGATGAAAGCGATAAAATAAGGTAGTGAAGCTGCAACTTATTGATTAAAATAAAATATCGCAGACATGTGAACTGCAATTGTATCTGTAACAAAACTTAGTGAAAAAAGCATTCAAACAATAAATACGTATGGTGTGCGTAGTAGAGTTAAAATAAAATGTGAAAAAATGGTGTGAGATCGTTCTTACGCTAGACACAAGGGAAAATAACTCTGAAACATAAAGAAGTGATTGAACGTGCAGCATTTAAGATCTGACACGGCTTACCTGTTCGAGTAACCTAAGTTTGCGGTGGTGCGAACGCTCCTCCAAACGATCCACGTACTCGTGCAACTCTTCTATTTCCTCCTTGATCTGCTGCACTTGATCTAGCTCATGCTGCGAAGCGAAGCGATCGTTCAGAATTAGATGGGGCAAGGGAGCGGACGGAGAGGAAGCAAACAAAAGTCAATTAGGAAAAAGCCGGTACGGCAAGTAATATAAGCTATGGAAATCCCGGCACAAGCTTCTCTTTTCCGCCACTAATGCTTGTGTGGCACTGAGGTCGTAATTCGACTCTACATTATTGCGCGAGTAATGAGTATCGGTAAAAAAGTTGGTAACGATCTTGTGACGACGCTACCAACGCTCCAACCGACCTAGAGGGTGTTAACCCCTTTAGGCATGACGTTACCGACGCAGATACTCGAGTGTCGCTAGGACCCTTATGCCCTACACTACCAACCCCAATGCTTAAGTGGTCCTGCGGCCCCATGTTACTTTATCGGTCTCATGCTCTCGTCAGGTAATGTCATTGACTCTCGTGCGATGACGTTCCAGCTTCTTTATCGACGTCAGCCCCTAACCCCATGCTACCGATCGGCTTAATGAATCAGAGTCGCTAACAAAATGTAAGGTGTATATAAAACAAATGCATTGGTTGATGTAATTAAAAAAAAATTATTTATTTATAAGGGATACATATATACAATATTGTATTTTAATTTATTTAACATTTTTTATAACGTTCTGATTTTGGTCTGGATTTGGCATTGCTTGAATAATTTTCAGTATAGGATTTCCACTGAAATAACTTATTTTCTTCCTTATCATTGCTATTGGTTTCGTAGTCTTATAGAGACGAATGTATGGAACACTATTACTCTACCCCATGCTGATGAAGAATGATTGCAATAACCTAAATACGTTGTATTTATATAGTTCAAGAAAGCATTAAAGATCGACTATTGATAATTTTTTTAAATGCTTGTAATGCTAAATTCTAGTAATTGAAAGTAGTTATTACACAGTAAAGTATATTCAGATGATTGTTTTATAACTCGTTTCAGCAGCAGAGCAAACAAAATTTATTTCAATTTATCACATTTAACTTTTTCAGTTTATTAATATCAGAATAAACTTTTATATATTTCATTTCAAGTTCTTTTGTATCAATATTAATTAATCCATCCAATTCTTCGAGGCGAGCTTTTAGTTTTAACAGAGTGTCACGTACATTTTTAATTTCTACTGGAAGAATATCGTGAACAGTCTTTAGGTTTACGGCGTCATTAAAATGTAAAGCGGTGCCCACATTACGAAGTCGTTTATTTTCTAAATTGTATTAATTTTCCAAGTGAACCATGATTAATTTAGACCCACCCAGTTTATATCAACTACAGATTGTATCAATTCCTCGTTTTGCTTTGAACAGTTTATCATTATTAAAGGTGCGTGAGTATTAAATTACTTCATATCCAAAAGTGGATTGAACAATCTCTGTTGTAGTACAGGTATAGGAATTACGCATACATATCGTATGATATCGAATATTCATTATTATTAATATTGAGATTTTAAATGAAATACGGATATTCATAAGAATTAAGAAAAAGTGTTACATTCGTTACATTACAATAATCAAAATTGCTACAATTTTTTGTTTTATCAGATTTGTATTTAGTCTGAAAACCTAATATAACGAATCTTAGTTTTTCCAATATATTTGATGTTTAGTTTATCCAAAGATGTTTAGATGTTTGAAATAGTTTTGCATGCTCATAAATCTTCCACGATCGAATACTCATGAAAATAGGTACATCTTTTGAATAAAATTGAATAATTGTATTTTATGTCTGTCTAACATAATTACACAAAACATCAACCACTCTATTCGTTTACGTTCTAGTTTTAGCGACTCAATTTATTAACAATCAATTATAACTTGATTTTGTAGAATTATATTAAGATTATTCATAGATCGTGTTAAATAAGTTTATGTTTTACATTCACGAGAATTTTTTCATGATCTTCAGAAAAACCTAAAATTGTTAAGAGTGGTAATGATATACCAAAGTGGCCATTCTGATCTGTTATATTTCTAGTTTCTTCAATGTCAAATCATCCATAATTTTTAAGAAATCTACTTTGATTCTGATTGAATAAAAGTAAACCTTTCATAGTATTCGAAAATCCAACATTTTTACAGCTGTCTATTCAATAGCATTAATTTCATAGCGAATGTCCTCAAACAAATGGCATATAGCATTATTTAAAAACTTTATACCAGTTATAGCAGTTCCATTGTCTCGTCGAAATCTTCCTATAATGTGCAGAGAACTTTTTGATGGTAAGAGACATAAATCTTAATGTTCGATTGATACTTTCATTTCATCGCTGATATTAAAGTTTTGTGAGATGTAAGGTGAATGCGCATGGATTTCATAATGAGTGACAGACTCATTGAAGACGACCGGTGTTTATATGCTAAGTATTTTTCCAATCTTTGAGATGACAGTAAGAGATGAATATACACGTTAATTTTTCACAGTTTTTACGTTTGTTTTTCTTCTTTTTGTTTGATTGGCGTCTACCATCACATTTAGGCCGAGACTTTTCGGGAACTGAATGTTTTCTCGTATTAGTCTTTTGACTATCTGTCGATAACTAACTTCCAGAGCACATGATGGAGTACTTATATAGCCACTACCTACTTTAGGATAGTGAACTATTCCCATTATAATACTTTTTCTATACGTAAACAAATTGTAATGATTGCACTTCGAAAATGTATCAAGTCTTTGTCTTCATCTACCTAACGCAACTGCAAATGATCAATAACGGTGACAGTCAAAAGTAGATATATAATATGCTTGGGCACTTCAATGATTTTGTAGCCTATACATAAATGTACAGCAGAAAAGAACTTGTGAATATTATGACCCTTATGTTCATTAATATAATCCCTCGATGTTATGTTACATTCAAGATGAAAGGCGTTCACTTTAAGAATGGCCATAGGCATGTCAGAGACATAACTTTTATTGGCTTCCAAGAGACATTGAATAAAGCCCAGTAAACGTCCAATTTAGTTGGCTGATTGAGAGTCGATCATTTTATTGCAAGTGATTTCACTACGCAATGTACTATTATTACACTTAATATTAATTTTTATTCTTGATGATTGAAAATTTTCTTGTAAATATCGATCGATGTCTTTGGTTCCATAACTTCTAGTAACTCGATTTCTTTTCCATTAATTTTAATTTAAAATGTAAATATTATAAGTTTGATAATTTTTATAATTGTATTTAATTTTATAAACTTTATATTTCATGAGGTCTACTGTTGGTTTTAAGCACCAAGGTTGTCACAGTAAAAAATAGCTTTGTAATAAGTAAATAACGTAAAAATAAGTAAATAAGTTTTGAAGATAATCAAATTATTATAGACAATGAAAGTTACGATTAAAACAGTGGGTTAGTAGAATTGTTATTCAAGAAAAAGCCAGAATCTTCTATAGTAATACAAGATGACTTAAGTCAATATGGTCGAATTATAAAAAATACTAATACCCATAAAAAGTATTACAAGCCGGATGAAGAGATATGTTATCAAGCGAGTGAAAAATTTTATATTATATCGTGTAATAAGTACATCGATGAATTCATTAAAAAGTGATGTAGGACTATATATAAATTAGGACGATCCTAATGAGTTTGTGAACGTCTTAAATTGTTATATGTAGAAAAATCAGCTGGTAATCAGAATCATCTTAATGAAATTCAGTCTATTATTGATAGATACGAGAGGCTGAAATAATATATTAATAGCGTGAGTTTAATTTTTGAGATCATTATCATGAGTGTCGATGTTTTCGGACATCAGATACCTGGCACAGGATTCAAACTGACAGACTGCTGTGAATAATAAATCCTTACGAAAACTTATTAGTGACAAGTTGGAAAAAAATTTTCAAGATTGTTACAGCTCAAAAGCAAGACTGTTGAACAAGAACTTTTACATTTTAAATAAAAAAAATGGAAAATAAGCAGAAAAGAGTTGTAGATGAAATTCATGAGCATGCTGTAATTATTTTATATCGTCGTAATTATAATTATTATAATTATTCTCGAAGATCGTTCGACATTCACAACATTGGTGAAACATGGTAAGCTGATCTTGTCGAAATGATAGCGTATGAAAAGGAAAATAAACATTGTAGATATATTTATAGATATATTTACACAAAAGACATTTAAAAATTGTCAATCATCTACACAACATGAACTGTTTTCATCATCTGATTTATAAAAATCTGCAGTATTTTATTCTGAATTAGACCAGTCTATATCTTTTGTAGAATCAGTCATCACTAGATGATTCGTGGTCAATTGTAGAAAGCAGATGTCTGAAGTTGTAGTGCTCTACGACTCTACTTATACAATTTTTAATAAACTCAGTCATTTATTCATACAAATTATCTTTTATACTGATATCTCTTCGGAGGTTTTGATAACACATTTTTTGAAGTTTAGTCCTTTTACGAGAGAAGTCGATGAAAGAATGATTCAAGCTACATCCGGGATATCCATCTTATCAGTGCTGTTTGCTATTAAGTACCTCTTGTCGTCATAAGGACTTAACGCAATTTTCCTTTGACGAATCGTTATTACTCTCTTGTATAAATATGTAAATACTGTAAGCAGTCTAAATAACGATCAAAATCAATGGTTTGCTTAAAAATAGAAGCCTTCACTTCTTTGACTTTTTTTATTATATCAATACCATTGACAGGAGTACAGTACATTTTACTCCTCAAACCAATAAACTCAATAGGTATGTTTAACTGGTACTCGTCTTTCAACTTATCAATGACTTTTTCATTTACTTGTAGCATATTGAATACATTATCTACAGGATAGTCTAATGTGTCGAAATTATTAATGTTGACTTTCATATCAGCATAAAAATCTTTATGGCATAAATAAAATTGTATCAGTGTAGAAGCTTACGATAATTACCATATATTTTTCGCATATAATCGTAATGAAAACAACGTTTGGAAATAATATAATCAACGTTTTGGAAATGTTCAACCCTAACAGACCTACATAAATGGGTTTATTCAAATACCCCATGATTTTTTCAATTGAACAGCTACAAGATTTTACCATATATAACACTATTACGGAGATTTAGCTTCGATAAAACAATTTTTTTCTTACCATGCGTATGGTTCATAACGTACCATGTTTGCTAAGCTCAAGCAAATGTAATGACAATAGAGTCAAAATACTTTATATATACATTTTTTCCCACCACTCACTACACCCCCTACTACTTGTCGGATTAGTAACTAAAAAAATTTATAAGTCTATATTGTAGTGCATACATGAATATGTCCCTTTGAAAGCTATGATGAAATAATAACATATATATGTACATAAATATTTCTCAATGTATAGGATAAGATTTCTCTGCACATGCATAGGTCAGAGATAATTTTTTATGCTTAGTGGCTATGATTTTAATACCCTTGAATGTCCAAGCGACTAAGTCCCTTTACATATATTAAACTGCGATGTCATTTGCATGTGCTATGATTCTCTTTGCACGTCTACTTGATTATTTCATGTAATTCAGTTCATAATTTTATACTAGTTATCTTAATTCATGCACATCCCGCAATTGCAGGCTATTCGGTTATATATTTGTGCGTAAAAGACTTTCTATGCGCACGCTTAAAAAAACTTAATCAAACTGCGTTACAGCTATATCTTTACGAAAGTATGTGTTTGCGGTAATGTCTCTTTATACGTGAAAAATTCTAAGCCCTCGTTATACATTGCGATGACTAAGTACTGTAGCATCAACTAGCTTGAGCGCGTTAAAGTTCATTTTTCATTGCAGCGACTAAGTCACTTCGTTTAATACGTATATGCGGCTAAGTCCCTAACTACACATGAGAATCCATAGCATGCTCTAATGACTAAGTCTTACAATGCGTACGATGTGACCTCCCTCTCCACAACCTATGAATCACGTCGCAGCATACAGTTATGAATGAGGCACTCGTGCAAGTATATCCCCTCTACTTTCTCCTCCCATCGTTCACAAATCTATATGTTTGAGTGTTTCGCAACACGGGCGTTAATTGGATGTCGATCAGCGATCATGCTGCACGTTATTATTTGTATTAATCCTCACATATCTTAGAATTTTAAGAAGTTGTAGGTGTTGAAACTTATAAATTTGAGTGCATGCAAGATTTAAAATTTTGTTCCCTCATAATCACTCAATTACAATACCGTATTCAAAAAGCTAGTATTGTCATTTGTAAAAAAATTATTCATTTATAGCACACATATAAAGTGTATAAAAATATAAAACTTTTAATTGACAATTGTGTTAAAAAATTTATTTTGTAAAAATATATTAATATTAAATTTTCATTTAATACATTTTATTAAATAATTAATATATTAAATAACAATAATAAAATAACAAATTTATATTAATTAATAATAATTAATTAATGAAATATTATATACTCAATAGTTATATTAATACATGAAATAATTATTCTCATTTCATATCGTGAACTGAATTGAAGTTACTATATTATATTTTTTATTGCTTAAATTCTGATAATTTATATTTATACGTTATCTTTTTATACTTGTATAATTTTCTAATAAACAGAAAGAAAGTTGAAAAAGTTGTATTATTAAAAAAAAAGTTATTTATTCAGTTTTTATTTCAAACGAATGAAACGTCCAAAAAGAGCTGAGGATCAAGTAAGTGGATTTTTGAAATTTTAAATCGAAAATTTGTCTTCTTTTACGTCAAATAAAGTGTATATAAAACAGTTCAGACAGTGTAATCAATTCATTCCATTATACACTTCCACTAGGATATTATCATGTGCGAAAAAATGAAAATCTTATATCACTGTTTTGAGCAATTTCACTTTATTTAAGAAGCTGTGTATCTTACTTTTTCCAAAGATGTAGGCAATGAAACTATAATCGAACGATGGGAAAAACAATGTATTCTGTTTGCAAACATTAAAAAAGTTTTTAGATAGTCACAGTTTCATATATCACAAAAATAGTTATTACTTGGTATTATTGGCAAAAGTGAATGTATTCATTTGTAATTAGATAGTCGTAAAGTCCGTAGTGAGGGTTTGGATTACACTTTGATTAGACACGTACGATGAATCAATTTAGATAGCGCATTCGAAAATCGTTTAAAAACGAGTCTAATAACCAATATCAAATACATTGATATGGGTTTTATTAAAAGATACCAGCACTTTATTCTTTAGACATATGAAAGATATTTTAAAGCTACATAAGACATATAAACTTAATGCAGTACTTACATGTAAATTTTTGAAGTATCGCAGTACTGAAGGTCGTGTGTAAGAAAAATCCTTAGGCACAAAACACTTTAATACATAAAACTTTTAAATGTATGTTACAAATCCTATAAAACAGTGGTTTAATGATTATATTCAATCTTCATTATTAAAAGATGTCGAAGAGTTTGAAAGTAATGAGTTTAGATGGTCTTTAGATTCTTTGATTAATATTTAAATCAATATTAATAAGTTTAATCCAATGCGTAATAACGGAAATTCTTACATACCTTTACCAAAGTTTGTAAGAAATAAGCATGCGTGCACTAATGTTCAAAATTATGATAATATATGTTTTGTGTGGGTAATTATAGCGGGTTTGTATGAATAAATAATCGCAGATAATCATCAGAGACAAAGTCATTATACTTTGTATGAGAATAAATTAGTTATGGATACTCTCTCATATCCTATAACTTTACATCAAATACTAAATTTGAAAAATTGAATAGCACGATATCTGTGCTATTCAAATAGTTAGCTAAAAAATAGTTTCTCTTTAATGAAAGGTCAAATCATTTAAACCTATTATTAATTGATTATAGTGGTCACCCCAATGTGAACAGAAATATTTTGAATAATTATTATTATGTTTACATAACAAGTTCATGCAAAATTAGTAGAAAGTAGCTTGTCACGTAACAAAAATAAAAAACATATTTTTGATAGATGATTACACTATTTCACTACATTAAAACAACTTCATTAACATGAAATAAAATGTGAACATACAATAATACAATAAGTGTGGTGTGAAAATACTGCAGGAAGGTAAAGATGCAATTGAATTTAAGAATCATGACTTCATATTGAAATCACCATGTATCATCTACGGTGATTGCGAGGGTTTATTAAATAAACAGCTATTGAGGAGCAAGACATGAATAAATATACCGTTATATTTCAACGACATGAAATATTTAGCACAGCCCACAATTTGAAATGTAGTTACGATGAAAGTTTATCAAGATATAACTTTTATCGAGGATCAAAGCTATCGAAATAATTTGTTGAAGAGTTAAAAAATATAACTCTTTTTTGTATAAGGTATATATGATAATCCAAAACCAATGGATAATCTTACGCAAGAGAAAATTACACCTTTTAGTGTAACAAATATGTCATATTTGTGAAAAACCTATGATTCGATAAAAGTTCGTGATCACTGTCATTTAACAAAAAAATATCGAAGTGGTGCACACCAAGGTTGCAATCTCAACTATCAAGACTCACGAATCATACCAGTAGTTTTTCACAACCTCAATAGCTATAATGCTCATTTTATCATTCGTGATATATATGCAATTACTTTTCTGGAGACTTGGATATATTTTACCTTTGACGAAAGAAAAGTACATTTCATTTACAAAGTATATTGAAGACACTGGAATTAAATTATGATTCCTTGATTCATTTAGATTTATGGCTTCATTACTTAAATCGATAAGTTGCGGCAAGTATATTACCTTCTTATTTAGAAAGTTATAAGATTGTACAATGAAGTTTTTCATATCGAACAAGAAAAAATCAATTTATGAATCCGAAACAAAGTACTTCCTCATGAATATATTGATACCTGGGATAAACTTTAGGAAATACAATTGTCTGAAAAAAAAAAGAATTTTTCAGTAAGCTTAGAGATAAATATTTCTGATATTGTTTACAGTCGCACTAAAAATGTGAAATACTTTGAACAGAAAAACTCTTGAATATTGTAATTTGTACATGAAAACTGATATATTATTGCTTGCTAATGTTTTCGAAAATCGTCGCGACCAATGCTTATGGGCTTAATCCAGCAAATTATTATACAACACCAGGATACTCATGGGATGCAATGCTCAAATATACAAGAGTTTTGATAGATGTCGATATGCATTTATTTATAGAGTCAGAAATTCACGAAGATTTGAGTGTTCGGGTGAGTGTGGTGCGGTAAAGAATAGATATATGATTGAATAATTTTAATAGTAATAAAAAAGTCTACTTCACCTATTCAAACTGTAATAATTTGTATGGATATATGATGACTCAAGTTTTACCTCGAGATAATTTTCAATGAATGGAAAACTTTGATAGTATCGACTTTTTAAAAGTTGAAGATGATGCTGAAATCGGTTATATATTAGAAGTTGACCTCGATTATCCCTCATTAATTCATGACGAAAACAATCTTCCATTTTGTCCAAAGCACATAAAACCACCTGGCTCCAAACAAGAAAAATTATGGGCTACATTTATGAGTGAAAAAAAATGACACGATACATTATCGAACAATCAATAGCCCAATAGCTCTCAATCAACTCAACAAAAATGTGTGTTCTAATTATTATGGAAGCTGTCAATGCGGCAGCGAAAACTTTAAGCTATTTATCAATCAAGAGGGTAAAAGATTTAGATCCAGAAATCTTGTACACTCACACAGACATCAAGCAAGTCAAGACCAGATTTGGTACTAAAATTGTTATTGAGTTAGAAGTGGAATTCGAAATCTTTCTTCCTTCAAAAGTCAAAAATCGCCTCATTCAAAATCAAAATGCTTACGACACACTAGTTGAAGAGACGAACAAAGGAAATGTACAATATAAAATATCTTGAAGGATGTTTACTAGAAGTAATTTAAACTATATGTTCATTCTCTTGACAATAAAAAAATACTTTTTGTATATTTTTTATACACTTATATCGCGCGCTTATCATTTTTTCACGCATATATTGATATCTCATTCTCTTGCATTTTCTTTTATTAAATCTTACGAATATTTTATGTAAAGTGCTGATTTGCTTATATTCTACATGTGACAAGTATAAAACACAATTAACGTCAGTATTCATGACTTAACTAGATATACCTTGATAATATCTACAACTGCAATAGCTGTCAGTACAGATCAGTACACGGAGCACAGGGCCTTACTACATTTTGATAGTTACTCTGATTCATCGAACCGATCGGGAGCATGGGATATCGGGTACGAGGCTGGGGCAAGCGTCGATAAAGAAGCTGAATCGAGAATCGATGAGATTATGTGAAGGTGATGAAGGCACGAGACCGATAAAGTAGCATGGGGCCTGGGGTATGAAAATATCGAAATCGGTCGGTAAAATAGTATGGGACCGCATTGGAGTCGGTAACGTCACACTCAAGTTTTCTAGTTTTCTAGGTCGATCGGCGCGACGATAACGTCGTCATAAGAACGTTACCGATTTTATTAGCAAGACTGAATGGCGGAAAAAGGAAGCTAGTAGCTGTAACTAATTGGCGTCGAACCGGCGCCGCGGGAGAGCGGCCGGTCGGCAAGTGCCACAGTCTACCTTGATGGCGACCATGTCGCGCTTGACCTCGCTGACCTCGCTCTGGCAGGACTCAACGCTCTTGGTGAGCTCCTGCAGCTGCGTGCGAATCTCGCTGAGGGCGACCGTCGTTTCGATGTGGCGGTCGCCGCGCTGCAGGTCGTCCAGCTTGGCGCTGAGGTTCATGCTCATGACGCTGACCTGCTTCTGCAGGCTGTTGTTGAGACCACCGATGCCGCCGGGCGCAGCGCCGTAGCCGCCACCGTAGCCGTAGCCGCCGTCGTAGTGCATCGTCGCAACGGAACAGAAGAGTGAGAGCGCAAATCGCGAGCGCCCCGACCAACGTTAGTTATCGTCTGTCTATCTGTGCGATCCCCTGAGCGCTCCCTATTCGGCTGGCTCGCTCGATTATCTCGCCTTACTCGCGCTTGCTTTACTTGCCAGCAAAACCCAAGCAAACCTTTTCTCTTTGCAACACACAAGTTTTGGTTCATTACACATTCTGATCGTCAGGTCTACTTTACTGAAAGTCTACATGAACTAATGCTTCATCTGCTCTTCCAAGATGGCACTGACGCGTCCGTGGAGCCTCGATACGAGCCAATGCCATCTCTTCCGGCAGTCTTTCTCTCCGATGCCTTCAGCCATAATCGTTTGTCAATCGTAATTCTGCGTGATTTTCAAAGCCCGCAATTCAATTCAGCCCGTCATTCATTACTGCAGCTCACGCGATTTGCAAAAAATTTTATTCTCCTTCTTTGCCAGTGTATTCATGTTATGCATGTATTATACGTATATCCTCGCGCAAAAGAAAAGCATTTGAGGCTGTACACCTCTGATCTTTCGCTTTTGTGACAGC